>NC_068914.1:39991599-41241599 GCF_023091745.1 Budorcas taxicolor | reverse complement strand
AAAAAGTGGCTGTTAGAGAAAAAGTATGTTATCAACAGCGTTCCAAAAGAAGAGAAACAGGACGCCAGACCAGGGGCCTGCAGAGCAGGGGAGAGTGGGCACTCTCAGCCACATCTGAGGATGTCACTACACTCGTAACAACAAAGAATCATGACAGGCGCTTATAATTTTACAACCTGGAGTCATCAAGAAAGTTCGATCATGCGAAGAGTTTTTTAGGATTTTAATCAAAACAATTATACTATGTCTTGTTTCACTTTTCTGAAAATTTCAATCATTTGGAACACCACATTTCACAAATGAATGAAGACTCTCTTGTTTATTAAAGACCACAAAGCACTTGGTTACACCTTTTGGTACTAAAAATGCAGAGACTCTGCAAACACCACAGGGAGTGAAAGCATGTTAGAAAGGATCAGTCCCTTAGAAGAATGCAGCCATCAGAAAAATGTCCTGCAGATGCTGGCCTGTATTCACTGGGGAAAGGCAACACTGATCAAATGAACCAGCCAACTGTCCGCAGTCAAGAGTCAAACGCAGAGCAGAGGCAGAGCCTGGGAGTCTGGACAGTCAGGGAGGCTGGAAAGGGACAGAGGCGAGGTCAAGTGTGGCCTCCCGGCTCCAGAGCTCCAGCCCCTATCCTATCACACAGGTGGCCATGACAATGGGGAAGGTGCACAAATATTTTCCTCTGTCTTTTGCACCCGCCCCAAACTCTTAGTTCCTTAGTAACCAGAGTTCAGCCATCTGGATCAGGTCCCTGCACTGTCCAAGGCCTTCCCAGAAGACAGCTGTAAACCACCACACATCACTCTGTTTCTCCTGCCTCATCCCCTATCTGTTTAGATTCCTCCTCCACATACCCACCTCTGCTCTGACTCCACACCCTCGCCCTTTCCTCCCAGCCTTGCCAACACTGTCTAATCCTTGTTCCTCCTCACTCCAGGCCCAGCGGCTACACTAGACCAATCGATCCCAATGTGAGACCACTTTCTCCCTCCTCCCAACTCCTGGAGCAACCCGTAATTGCATGGCATCTATTCATTCCCTAAAATGTCCATTCTGTCTCCATTGAGAGGACACACCACATCACATTCAAGACTCAATGCAGAGGAAGATCAATGAAGCAGCTTCAAGTTCAGAAACGATTTTTTTAAGAAGCAGTCGGGGCTGAGATGGGAACTGGGGTGATGGGAGGAGAGACAGGATTCAGGACCGAGTCTGCGATGTGATGGGATCCCCAGGTTCCACCCAGGAGTTCTTGTGGCCTCAAGTCATACCGCTCAGCCTGCTACTGACTAAGATGCATAAAGGCTGAGGCAACACGGCTCAGAAAGAAGGAAGGAGGGACAGGTGACAAAACCTTCACAGTATGAACCTCATGAAATGATACAACATCACTGTCAAGAGCCAACTCTTCTTGTGTTTCTAAGGGATCTCACCAGATCTAAGCCACTGTGTGCCAGTAATTCACTATCATAATGTCCCAAATCCCTTCTATAATGAAAACAGATATTTAAAAAGTAGAGCTTGTTTTTTAAAACAAATATTTATTTTGCTAACAATGTCTGTAACATCTTCCATTTTAATAGTCTACACATTTTAATTAGGTCATGGTAAATGGTAAAAAAAAACTTTTAAGAGTAAAAAAAATAGGCTTAGAAAATGAAACCTTGTAGAAAAAGAGTATCAAGCAGAAAATGTAAAAAACAGTATAAGCCCAACACATGCTGTCTATTAAAGCAGAGGGTAATTTTTTTCAACACACCTTTTCTCTACTTCTCTTTGCTCTATCCTTTTTTCTCTACACTTCCACTCTCTGATTATGTATTTTTCTACCTTGTATCCTTTTTCCATACCATCCCTCTGCCCCCCACTTCTGCTGGACCCCCTTTAATAAAGCTGCCCTTTCTCTTCTCTAGCTAGTCCTTATTCCCCACATGAACACTCTCACCAGGTCTGAGAACATACTAGTTAAGAGACGCACAAACCGAGGAGACAGGCCTGTGAAGACAAGAACCCTGAGCCTCCCTGTCTCACCCGAGACAAGGAAGGGCTGCAGGGACTCACAGACGTTTGGGACTGACTGTGAACACCCTTATAAAATCATTCAGATTAAAATAGTCACGACTAAAGCCTTATGATAAAGGTAACTGAAGGATAGGAAGACACTCATTAGAAAATGTTCACGTTTATGCTATCGAGCCCCTCCTATCTTACTATGCTCTTTACCAATTTTTTTTTCTTTAAAGGAATACTACCTTGTAGCATATGCTGGTTGTACTTCATGAGGGTTGCGACGGTCAGACCAGAAAAACAGCAGTCTATCAAATTTGGGTTCAATGTCAGCAAACTGGGCTTTGCCTTCTGGAAAAATTCGAAGTATACCTCCACTTACCTAAGAAAGGAGCCAAATATGTAAATATGAGCAACCAAGAATGTGACAAATTAAATTTAGGGGTAAAAGACCACTTCAGTAAATCAAGTCTTAACTGAATTGTTCACATAACATCTTGATTAATAATGTCTGGAACTGAGATTTCAAGTACATGCAGAGATACAAGGAAAAATTCATTCCTTGTTTTAGGGAATTTTTAAAATATTTGATGAAACAGATGAATAGTCTCTGGACTCAAGTCTTAAAATGACACTTGAAAGTCTGAAAAACTAGTAAGCATTCCTTATTTATGTATGGTGATGACTTGCTTTACCTACTCTTAAAAATGTATCAATTTCAAATCATTCTGATGAAAACTACTACAAATGATTAACTGGGTCAAAGAAATAGTTCATCATATTTTAAAAGTTCAACAGATAATAGAGCAGTCTTCCAGGACCTGTTGCTGGCCCTGGGTGCAGTTCAGTTCAGTTGCTCAGTTGTGTCCAACTCTGTGACCCCACGAATTGCAGCACGCCAGGCCTCCCTGTCCATCACCAACTCCCAGAGTTTACCCAAACTCATGTCCATTGAGTTGGTGATGCCATCCAGCAATTTCATCCTGTCATCCCCTTCTCCTCCTGCCCCCAATCCCTCCCAGCATTAGGGTCTTCTCCAATGAGTCAACACTTCGCATGAGGTGGCCAAAGTACTGGAGTTTCAGCTTCAGCATCAGTCCTTCCAATGAACACCCAGGACTGATCTCCTTTAGGACGGACTGGTTGGATCTCCTTGCAGTCCAAGGGACTCACAAGAGTCTTCTCCAACACCACAGTTCAAAAGCATCAATTCTTCGGCGCTTAGCTTTTCACAGTCCAATTCTCACATCCATACATGACCACTGGAAAAACCGCAGCCTTGACTAGACAGACCTTTGTTGGCAAAGTAATGTCTCTGCTCTTTAATATGCTATCTAGGTTGGTCATAACTTTCCTTCCAAAGAGTAACCGTCTTTTAATTTCATGGCTGCAATCACCATCTGCAGTGATTTTGGAGCCCCCCAAAATAAAGTCTGACACTGTTTCCACTGTTTCCCCATCTATTTCCCAAGTAGGGAACAATTCAGACGGATGTCATTGCGGTGATTATAATCTGGGCAGGAGTAAAGCAAGTAACCCCCACCCAACTGAGTAACTCTTTACCCTTGAAAAACTAAACTCATAACAAGCAGACTCCTGAATTGAAAGGAACTTGATCAAGACACTGTGGAGGCTGAGCCTATTCCTCAGTTTCACGACAGAGAAGCTGATCACCAGGCGCATAGTCAAGTGAATTAGATTCAAGCTACTTGGTGCCGTTGCCCACCTTCTGCAGGTTCAAGCGTTGCCCTGAGAGGTTCCCAGGGCACTTGTGGACATCTAAAGGGGGTCTAGACTGTGACAGAGAGCGTACCTTCTTTTCTCTTCCCTCTTCTCTCTCTCCTTCCCCTGGAGTCAATGGGAATAGAGATAGGTTTTAAAGCTTCCTATCTTCCTCTGGGAAGCGTTCCCTGACCCCCGCATCAGGCGGCCTTCCCATGTGTTCCCACAGCAACCTGTCCCGCACTTGGTATAACCAATTGTACTTGTCAGTCCACTTGGTCTGCACCCTCCACTGGAGCCAAGCTCTGTGAGGGAGAGCTCCATTTCTGCTCGGTTTCCAGTGCCCAGAACACCCTCTGGTACGGTGTACTCATTCAGAGCAAAATACTGCAAGGAAAGTTTTCAGTTTTACATATAAAAGCACTGAAGACTTTTTTCTGCTCATGTACTAATTAAAAAACTATATATTGATGACCTTAGATAGGTCATATAAAAATTAAAGAATCAGCCTAGAAGAACCTAGACTCTAACAAAATGTGGAAGAGTTGATTGAACATATTTCTAATTTTCTAGAGATAAACAAAATGTGGAAAAAAATGTTAAGTTTTAACTAAATTTACACCAGTTGTTTTGTGTATTGAGCTCAAGGTGAATTAACAACTTCTTGATTTCGAACTTTGAAAGTTTTAACAAAAAAACCATGTTTGTTGACATATTGCCTCAAAATATACTAGCAATAAAACTTACCTCCATTTTGAACTTGGAGTAGGACCGAGGACATTCTTTCTTTTCAAAAAACAACATTTTTTATTTTTAACTGCTTGTCACGCTTCTATAATAATATTCTTGCATTTGTTACTTGCTCTTTTTTTTTTTTTTAATTCATTCATTTTACCTTTGGCTGTGCTGGGTCTCGGCTGCTGTGCACAGGCTTTCTCCAGCTGTGGAGAGTGAGGGCTACTCTCTAGTTGTGGAGTGTGGGCTACTCATTACAGTGGCTTCTCTCGCAGAGTACAGGCTCTAGGGCCCATGGCTCAGCAGCTGTGGCTCCCCAGCTCCAGGGGACAGGCTCAGTAGTTGCGACACACGGGCTTAGTCGCTCCACGGCACGTGAGATCTTTCTAGACCAGGGATTGAATCTGTGTCTCCTGCATTGGCAGGCGGATTCGTTACTGCTGAGCCACCAGGAAAGCCTTATTATTTGTTGTTTATTTATTCATTTTACTGAGGTACGGTTGATTGACAATGTTGTGATAGTTTCAGAGGTACAGCAAAGTGATTTGGTTACACATGTATATCTGTTTTCCTATATTCTTTTCTGAAAATTCTTTTCCACTATAGTTTATTATAAGATATTGGATACAGCTTCTTCTACTAATAGTAAATCCTTGTTTATCTTATATATGGTGGTATATACCTCTTAATCTCATCCTCCCAATTTATCCCTGCCCACCTTCCCCTTTGTTAACTGCAAGTTTGTTTTCCAAGTCTGAATCTATTTCTAAATATTCTGTAAATAAGTGCATTTGTAGTATTCTTAGATTGCACACATAAGTCACACACAACACCTGCCATCCTCTGCTGACTTAGCCTGCTGCTGACTTAGCCTGCTTAGCATGCTCATCTCTAGGGCCATCCACGTTGCTGCAGATGCCAGTTTCGTTCTCTCGGCTGAATAGCGCTCCCTTGTAAGGACCTCTCTGTCCATTCATCTGCTGGTAGATGCCTCGGCTGCTTCCATGTCCTGGCTACTGCAAACAGTGTTGCCAGGAGCACTGGGGGTGCGTGTATCTTTCCAAATTAGAGCTTTCATCTTTTCTGGACATATGCCCAGCAGTGGGATTGCTGGATCATATGGTGACTCTTTTAGTTTTTTAAGGATCCTCCATATTGTTTTCCGGAGTGGCTCCACCAACTTACATTCCCAGCAACAGTGTAGGAGTGTTCCCTTTTCTCCACACCCTCTCCAGCATTTATTATTTGTAGACTTTTTGATGATGGCCATTCTGACCATTTTGTGAGGTGTTACCTCATTGTACTTTTGATTTGCATTTCTCTAATAACCAGTAATGTTGAGAACTTTTTCACTTGTCTATTGGCCATCTGAATGTCTTCTTTGGAGAAATGCCTATTTAGGTTTTCTGCCATTTTCTGACTGGGTTTTTGTTGTTATTGGAATTGTATGAGCTGTTTGTGTATCTGGAAATTAAGCCTTTGTCGGTCACACTGTTTGCAAATATTTTCTCCCAGTCCATAGGTTGTATTTTTGTTTTAAGTTTGATTAAGTCATATTTATTTTTGCTTTTGTTTCTATTGCTTTGGGAGACTGACCTAAGAAAACACTGGTACAATTTATGTCAGAGTATATCCTGCCTATGTTCTCTTCTAGAAGTTTTATGGTGTCATGTTTTATATATAAGTCTTTAAGCCATTTTGAGTTTATTTTTGTGTATGATGTGAAGGAGTGTTCTATTATATATGTGTATGTGTGTGTATATATATATATATATATATAAAATATAACAACTTCACTGATTTACATGCATCTGTCCAGCTTTCTTAACACCATCTGCTAAAGAGACTGTTTTTCCTCCATTGCAAATTCTTGTGTCCTTTGTCAAAGATTAATTGACTGTAGATGTGTGGATTTATTTCTGAGCTCTCTATTCTATTCCATGGATCCACATGCCTGTGTCTGTGCTAATACCATGCTGCTTTGACTATTACAGATTTACAGCACTGTCTGAAGTCTGGAAGGGCTATGCCTCCAACTTTGTTTTCTCCTCTAGATTGCTTTGGCAATTCTATATAAATTTTAGGATTACGTGTTCTAGTTCTGTGCAAAATGTCATGGGTAATTTGATAGGGATTGCATTAAATCTGTAGATTGCTTTAGGTAGTATGGCCATTTTAACTAAATTAATTCTTCCAATCCAAGAGCATGGGATATCTTCCCTTTTCTTTGCATCATCACTGATTTCCTTTATCAGAGTTTTATAAGCCTCAGCATACAAGTTAGGTATATTTCTAGATACATATTTTTTGACGTGATCCTCAACAGGATTTTTTTCTGCCTTCTCTTTTCACTGTTGGCATAAAGAAATGCAACTGACTTCTATTTATCAATCTTGTACCCTGCTACCTTGCTGAATTCATTTATCAGTTCTAATAGTTTTTGTGTGGAGTTTTTAAGGTTTTCTATAAGAATATCAAGGACAGAGGATATTCTTTAAATCAGTATGGTACAGAAAGATTACTGGATCACTAAGTTTTAGGATATGCTTTTAGAACAGAACCAAGTTTTTGCACATTTAGGACCTGGTGATTTTCATTTGTGTGTATGTGTGTGTGGTGAAGGAAGGTTTTAAAGGTTATTTGATTATTTAAAATTACCATGGCTACACAAGTGTGTTCACTCTGTGAAAAGCCACTGGGCTATATATTATGTTCACTTTTCTATTTTGCTTCAATATACATAAATAAAAAAGATTTTAAAGAAATCAACCAAAATTAGTTTATACAATCTCCAATGCAATCATACATGACACATTTCTAAAGTTTAAATCTTTTAAATTTAAGTGAAACTAAGGCTGATATTCAGGGAATATATTTTTGAAACAACAGAGATTAGCTGTATTGTACATTCTGACTGTACCACAGAATCTGTCAGTATTAATAAACTTCATAATCAGAGAAAGAAGTCCTGCCTCCAACAGTCCAACAGCTCAATGCCAAATAGCATCTCTGCAACAATGCAAAAAAAAAAAAATGTAGGAGTTAAATAGCAAATAATTCTTAATAATCATTTATACATAATCTCCCTCAAAAGTCGTGATAGAGCAAAAAATTCTCATAAGTGTTTTGGGTATTATTTTAATAAAAGATACTTTTGTAAAAGTTAAAAGTTACATTTTGGATGAATGCATCAATATCCACAATAAGGGAATCTACTTTTGAGCTATATTAGTATCTGTTTCATTTTAATAAAGATCTACCCCTAATACCTTAAAGCATATCTAAGGAGAAATGTTTAACTGTTCCACATTTTAAAGTCAGTCTTACCTATGAGGGGTATTTGTGAGAAAAAAACACCTGTAAGATAAAAAAATAAATGCTCAGTGAGGTGGCATACCTTGGCATCCCAGTCTTTATTAAGATAATATATACATGTCACACATCTTCCATCTCCATTTGGATTATCGACATGACGTACGTAACCTGTTCCATTGCCAGGATAACAAGCAACCATGGCCTGTAACAATAATAATAATAATAATAATAATAAATTTAATAGTCCAACTATGAATAAAAAGGGGAGACAGCTTATAACAAAGATCTCTGATTTTTGGCTATTCTGACTTACATTTAAATTCTTTCTCTAGTAAAAAATCATGTTGGTAGATTAGAAGAAGTAAAGACCTTCTACATTGATGAGTATAAAAAGCACAGGGTAGGCTGGTGAACAATACAAGGTCTGGAGAACTCTGTCTCACAGTGATGGGAAGAGCTGACACAGAAGGATCAGAGAGACTGCAGAAAGGCCTCTCTTTTGTGACCTTTATTCATGCCGATTATCAAGATCAAGTGGGCTTTGTCCTGCTCCATGGAAGCTGGCCATTCTCCCTGAGCTCACCACAGAACCACCTGTGTTACCATTCCACAGCCACAAACTGCCTCCAACACACTCTCTGAGTGGAACAAATTTGGAAAGGCACAATTTAGAAGATCAACGCTGAACATTACCTCATTTAATATCAATGAGACTAAATGACAAATTAGCATGTCACAAGCCCCTCTGTGAAGGAAACTGAGGCCCAGGAAGGTTAATGTTCTTAATGACACATGACAGGAGATCAAGTATGAATGCGGGCAATCTGGCTTCAGAACCCAAGTCACTGACACTATACTATGTTATCCATGTAACACACCGCTAAACTCGTATGTGTCTTGGGGGTCAGGGGGTGGACAGTGAAAAAAGACGACTGCTAGTTGGCTATTGCAGTTTGTTTCCAGGAGAAAAACAAAAATCAGGTTGACTAAGGTGGCAAGGTAGGATGTATTCTGAAGGTAGAAAACCAACAAGGTTTGCTCATGGACTGGAAGTGGAGAAAAAGGAGAGTGAAGGATGATTCTGCTGTTTCCAGCCTATGTAACTGAATGAATGGAGTATTTACCAAAAAAAAAAAAACAAAAAAAAAAACAAAACAGAAATACTAGGTGAAAGAGTTAACACCACGCACAGAGTAATAAAGGAGCTTCCCAGCAGTGGTCCTGATAAGCCAGATATTCCAGGGTAGAACAAAACTGAAGACACTATGATTATGCTTCCAAATGAAAAGTTTGTGTTAGTCACTTCTACACTGTTCTCCTTTCGGGTTCCATGGCGGTGCCTAGGGGTGACTGATAGGCAGTCCAGAGGAATGTTGTTGTTCAGTCGCTAAGTCATGTCCGACTCTTCTGCAACCCCACAGACCCATAAAATGACAAGAGGCCAAACAAACAGGTCTCGCCCCAACCTTCAACTGGGGTACCATTTATCTGTTTCCACTGAATTGCAAGCAAGACTTTTGGGAAAAAAAAAAAAGATGTAATAAAAGTTTTAAACAACTGTATTAATTAAATTTTATAATTCCTGAAGTAGCTCAGTTACCTCCACCTAAATGTACTATCTGAGGGGCCATTATCACCAGAGGCTTGTCTGGTGTTCCCCAGAGCCCTTTAGCTCTGCTCTGGTGACAGGGACACCACGGAGTGAAGAGAAAGGAAGGAAGGGGAAGGGAGTCAGTGCTGCACAGGGCCTGCCTGTTGTCTGTGGACTCAACCCGTCTATAGCAGCCACAGCAAAGACAGCAGGACATTATTACAACTACAAAAAGGATAAGATGAGAAACCCCACCATAACCCAGTAAACTAGAAGGCCTACTGACAATCAGAGCTAAATGCAGGTGGCTATAAAATGAGTAATGCATAAAAGAGAAAGAAGCAGGAGGATCCTACTCCCAGAAGACAGACAACCCCTTCTGTGCCTACAACTAGAGACTCTAAGAGGAGAAGGGAAAACCAAGCACCTCCAGAAAAAGCAGATCACCTTGGAAAACCTGAGACCTGAAGGAGTCAAACTCCGAGAGGTTCCGGGGAAAGATAACTATTGCAGGAAACATGCAATGATTTGGGAGGGTCATGAATTCATTCCAGTATCTGCATGGCCTGAACACGACACAGTGAAGCTGCACTGAGCAAGGCATGCATGTCCTGAAACTCCTCCCCACTTGGATTCTAAAAACATACAAAGATGTTTCTATAAAATCTCACGAAATCTAGAAGCTGTTATGTTTAAAATAAGTATTCACATTTAAACAAAGTTATCTTTAGCTATAATTTGGACTAGCAAAATTTAAAGTTCCTTAAATGTTACACAGTGCTTACAGGTTTTAAATAGCATTTATGCTTTATGTCTTAATTGGTAATTTTGTTTTCTAGGTATATTATATATATATATTTGTATTAAAAAGACTAATGCTATTCTTGATTTTTTTTAATATACAGGTTCTTGTTCACAATACTTTTAATAAATTCATTTTCTCTTAATCTCTTGGTAAAACAATAACAACTCATTCCACACCTGATTTTACCTGCTTGAGACCATTATTAGTCTAGAAGTCATTAGCAGTATTAAAAAGTATTATGAAATACCTACAATATCCCACTACAAAAAGGGTCAGTATGGTATGTCTGAAAGGACTTAGCTGGAAAGAAAGAAAACACCAGGCACTTGCAAATCAACTGATAAACTGAGTAGTGCAGATAATAAACAGAAAAGGCATTCGGAAGAAAGAAATTATTCATGTGGGATAAAATAAAAGGACAAGGCTCTGAACTACACATGACCTTGGCTCACCTTTAAATGACAGGTGTGATTTGGAAAGGTAAAGGGATGAAAAAACAATCAGTACGGGCCTGGCAAACACAGGAAACAACTGAGTGACAGTGGGGTACTTTTATAATGGCCTGCTTTGTCACTTAATCAGCAGGTAAAGTTAACCTGGCAGAAATAAGATGAAATCTTGAAAATTCAGCAGAGGAAGAAGGACATGAAAGGTAAGCAACAGTGAGCCACTGTGGTCCTGTGTAGGGATGGCTACAATGAAAGCTTTGAAGAAGGCAGCTTCCCTATTCTAGGATTTATATGAAAGATTATGTAAGATAAAGGACATTGCTATGATCTCAATGTTTCCATGCCTGCAGAGATTCATATGCTGAAATTCTTAAGCCCCGAAGATTTAAGAGGTGGAACCTTTGAGAGCCACTGAGGTCACAAGCAGGGAGCCCTCATGAATGGTAAGTGCTCTTACAAAGAGGCTCTGAGGGTAACCCGGACCCTTCCTCCTTGCGAGGACACAGCCAGAAGAGGCTGTGAACCAGGAGAGGGGCTTCACCAGACAGTGGCGAGCATGGTCACCTTTATCTTGAGCCTGCCAGCCTCCAGAACTGTAAGCAATACATTTCCGTGTTTATAAGCTACTCAGTCTGCGGTATTTTGCCATAGTAACCCAAATGGATTAAGACACGTATACCTAATAAAGACAGCAGAAAATTCAGCAGAGGAAGAAGGCATACCTATAAAGGATAAAATTGTTTCAACAGATTTACACTGTATATAGTGGTCCTAAGGATAAGGAAAGTCACTGAAGTCTATCAAGTAAAACTGAACTGTCTCTAGAGATCTGATGAGGACTGGAGTGATACTCCCGGGGTATTCTTGTACCTTTTCTGAGGAGTAGTATGACCTCACACTCCCGTGAGGGCTGGGTTGAAAGACTCGACATTTGCCTGAAAAAGAAACAATGCGATTGCCTGCCCTATCATTCTGAGCCACATTTCTAATCTGACACGTCTTTGAGACACGAATTTTAAACATTTCAGTTTCTCGTTGGGAAAAGCCTATTTAAACATAAGCAAAACAATTAAATGCTATTTTTTCCCCTTTTGACTTGAAAATGTCAAAATGAAGATGTTCTTAGGATAAGAAAAAACATATTTGTTTTTTACTCTTAAGAATAAAAGGAAGGAAGAGGTTGGTGGTACCTCTCTGGAATCTGAAGACATTTATTTCTGGCATTGGAAGGCTTGTATTCAATACGAAGTTGAACCAGGAAACTTACTTTTTTTCCTTCTTGAACTGAATTATTTTAAAACACTGATTCAAAGCTAAGAAAAGTCAAATTTTATGACTAACAAAGTACTATTTTTTTCCCCTGGAATGTGGGGAAAAGCTTTACTATTTGAAAATTTATTCTATTAAAATATATTGTCCCAGGTCTATAGCCCTCTGCAGACACGGACAGTTAACGTTTAGCAAGCACTCACCATAAGCCAGGCAAGGATCACCTCGTTCACTCCTCACAACAAACTTATGAGGTAGGTCCAATTAACCTCTTCACTTTGGAGATTAGAAAACAGAGCTATAATGAGAACGAAAAACTTGCCCAACGTCACAGAGATGCTAAGGAGTCTGGAGGAGAAAACCCCCTCCTTTACATCCTCCTCAGTTCCTGTTTCCAGTAAGGCTGTGTTCAGTCTGGCTGAAGAGTTCAGGTGAACCAGTAGCTGGCTCCTGAGGGACTCCCCACCTGCCACGACAACAGACAGACAGACAGACATACACACGCGCGCACGCGCGCGAGAGGTTCGGTTCTCCCATGTGCTCTGGAAGGTCTCCTCCAACTCTGCATTACTGCTCTCAAGTCTCTCCCTCCTCCATTCCCACAGCACAGGTACCCACCACAAGCACTATCACTCGGGTTTACGCAACTCTAGCTCAAATACGGGGGGACACATATCATCAAAGAACTAGACTAAAAACAAGTTGGTATCTACTATAATCTTATTCCTTAAACTGCAGATTTCAATTATACTTATTTAGGTAATCTCATTTCCTAAAAGATATAACTAAAAACTTTATTAAATTACGAATTTTGTTCACTGTATTAATTAGCCTGTTAAACAGCGGTGATGACGAAGGACAATCCACAGGCATTTAAAACGTTAAATCTCTTGACTTATTTGCTAAACTTTAATGTTATAAATAACATACAGTGTTAGTTGCTCAGTTGTGTCCAACTCTTTGCAACTCTATGGATTGAAGCTGGCCAGGCTCCTCTATCCATGGAATTTTCCAGGCAAGAATACTGCAGTGGGTTGCCATTTCCTTCTCCAGGGGATCTTCCCCACCCAGGGATTGAACCTAGGTTTCCTGCATTGCAGGTAGACTCTCAAACTCTTTACCATCTGAGCCACCAGGGAAATCCCAATTTATGAGATCTTTCATATTTTTACTTGCTATTTAATTCTTTTGTCAACTGCTTACTCACATCCTTTATTCACTTTCCTAATGGATTATTCATCACTTCTCTGTTGATTTTTGAGAGATCTTTATAAATCTTCTATCATATGATAAAACAATTTCAACATTTTTATTATGTTCCTATAGAATATTTTAATACGAGCTAGTTATAATTTGTATACAAAGGCAGAGTATAATCATATTAACTATAAAGTTTTAAAAAGTCCAAGAGACTCCTCTGACCATACTCATAGGAATGAAATGCAGGGGAAAAAAGGAAAGATAATATAACAGTATTGCTACAAATTACTCTTTAAATAGCCCAAGAATGATGGGCTGTTTAATTCAACACCAGACACACTATTTTCCTTCTTGGGCCCTAATTCTAGCCTGAGAGAAAACAACTCCAGTATACATTTAAAAATCAACTTGCTTAAGAGCAATGTTTCAACAGGCAGTGTATTCATCTTTAATGATGCCTTACTGCACTCTTTTCCCTTTTAGCAAGGAACTGATAAAATTCTACTTTACATGTTAGGAACTGGTCTGTGGAGCAGTTTATATTTAGGCTGCCTGGCTCTGCTGTCAGAGGAGAGCTGTGATTTGTTAGCCTCGGCTGCCAGCTCACCAGCTCTGCACAGCCTTTCCTCAGGTTCCCAGGCCAGGCGCTGCGTTTATGCCACTCATCCTCAGCACCTGAGGAGGAGGAGAGAGCAACCTCTCCCCACACGGAGGCAGGGGTCCAGGCAGGCCTCAGCTTGATCTCCAGGAGACACTACCGCATTCCAGCCCCTGCAGGGAGGTGCACTGCTAAGACACGCTCTCTGACAGCTATGGCAAACTCATTTTATTAATAAAATAATTCTCCGGCAAGCTTGCAATTTAGCCTTCAGACAAAGAAAACAAACAAAACCCCCAGCTACTAAACATTACCAACAATAATTTCAGCAGCTCTCAAGGCCCAGAGAGCAGGCAATACACTAAGCCTGGGGGTACAGAGATGAAAGTTCAACACCTGCTTCCTGAAATTCCAGAGTCTGGAAGAGAGGTGTGATTTGTAAGTTATTTCAGCATAGAGAGTGCTGATTTGCTTTGATGGACTGGAGGACTTGAATTAGAGGGTCCTATTATTCATCCTGGATCATTAGTGAACATTTGCAAAACCACTCCAGGACAGAGTCACTGGTTAATGATGAAAGCTTCTAATCAAAAACCTCAGGTAAGCCCTCGATCCTTATCTCTTTTCAAATCGACAGATGTTGGTAATTAGCGTAACAGCTATTAGAAATGAGGACAGTATAGAAGAGCGGTGAAGAAGCTATGTGGTTTGGTTAGATATCACACAGGGACCACTGCTCTTACATGAGCACATACATAGGAGTCTAATGAACCCAGAAGCCTATTCTCTTTGGGATGGTTCCCTAGGGCTTAAGATTCCTACAGGTTCTGTGTTAAGTCTCCTACAAGGGAATTCTGTTGTCTGATCCTACCTATATTAAAATGAATACTAAAACCGGATTAGCACTTCTGCCTAGAATACACCTTTCATAAAAGACTTTCTAAAATGGAGAGTAGAGATTTCATGTGGGTGTGGCAGAGCTCTGAGTTTTGTTTTCATAGTAACATGCCATCTAGAAGCTCAGTTTTGGGGGACTAGGTCAATACCGCTCATTTATCTGAAGCTGCAAACTTGAGCAGTATCTCTCAAAGAGAACGTAGTACCTAAACAACTGAACTGGCTCAGGTAGGTCATAACAGGCAGACAGTCACGCAAAGGCATCCAGGACAGTGTAGTAAACAAAGCAGGGTCTTACACAAGGTACCCAGACAGCAAGGATGATTAATGCTTTAATGGGAATGGGGCATCAGAAAACATTTTATAGGGAAAGTGACAAATGAGCAGAATTTTGAAGGATAATAATAGAACTTTTCCAGAGTAGAGGGAGTTTCCAAGTAAACAATATTTTCAAAAACCATGAACAAATATGGCACCCTGAGAGGACCACAACCAGGTAAGCACCATTGGAAGATGAAGTCCCCATCAGGGCTGTGGGAGATAGGGAAGGACAGATGGGCAGGAGCCGGCAGAAAGGCTCTCGCCAGATGTTCACGAGTTTTTTTTTACAAGTCAGTGAAGCCAAATGAATCACTTGGTCTTCTTAAACTATGATTCCAAACCCCATACTTGAAATCCTGACTTAGTAAGTATGGCATGAGGCCTGCGATCTCAGAATTTTAAACAAGCACTCCATAGGATTCTGATTAACAAAGGCCCAAATTTCCACTCAGTCCTAAAGGAAATCGACCCTGCATATTCATTGGAAGGACTGGTGCTGAATGAAGCTCCAATACTTTGGATACCTGATGCAAAGAAATGACTCACTGGAAAAGATCCTGATGCTGGGAAAACGGAGGGCAAAGAGGAGAAGTGGGTGAGAGAGAACGAGATGGTTGGATGGCATCACCAACTCAACGGACATGAGTTTGAGTAAACTCAGGGAGATAGTGAAGAACAGGGAAGCCTGGTGTGCTGCAATCCATGGGGTTGCCTAGAGTCGGACACAACTGAGTGACTGAACTACAGTAAAAAATTTCAAATAACAGTAGCAAAATAATATTTCAACTCTCCAAACATCACTTAGGCTACTCCTAGGGGATGGAGTGGATGGCCTGGAATTAGAGGTTACTGACACACAGACAAGAGATGCTAGCCCGGATGAGGGGCGCAGGACTGAAGGACAGGGGAATTAAGGCAAGATGAAGAATGTGAAACAGTCAGGATTTGATAGCAGTGACAGAGAAGGAAGAGTGCATTAAAAAACAACAACCTCAAAAAT
Organism: Budorcas taxicolor; assembly: GCF_023091745.1. Classification (NCBI taxonomy): domain Eukaryota; kingdom Metazoa; phylum Chordata; class Mammalia; order Artiodactyla; family Bovidae; genus Budorcas; species Budorcas taxicolor. Next base: position 41,225,681 of record NC_068914.1, on the reverse strand, counting down.
ATCCACTATTTGTTCATTCATTCAACAAATCTTTTCTGAGCATTGACTGTATGTCAGATACTGTTCTAGATCTTAGGGGTACAATAATGAAGAGAGAAAAAAGTGACTGCTTTCAGGGAACATATTCTGGTAGGAGGAGAAAGGACAAACAAAATAATTAAGTCAACACACAGCATAATAAATAGTATGTGAGAAGATTAGTATTTTGAAAACACAAGGCAGGAATGGGGAACACAACGCTGGGGTGTTAATGGGGTGGGTCCAGCAGACCCATCTGAGCGGATCTGAAGGAGATAAGGAGTGAATGTTCCGGGCAGTGGGCCTGGCCTGTGTGAGGAAAAGGAGGGTCAGTGTGCCTGGAGATGAGAGAGCAAAGCCGTGGACAGTGCAAGATGAGGTCACAGAGGGGAAGAGCTGGGGCTTTAGACACCACTGAAAGGACTGAGAGAGAGGTCGCTGGAGGGCTCTGAGCAGCCTGGCTGCCATGTGGAGAGTGGCTGGAAAACTACTACCCACTGCCCAGTTAAGTCAAGTTTCCTTGGAACACTCATTTGTTTGTGTATGATCATCTACGGCTGTTTTCAGGCCATAAAAGAACTAAGCAGCTGTGATAGAGGGGTTGGTCCATAAAGCCTCAAATTTTTTACCACCTGGCCTTTCGCAGAAAGTCTGCAACCCCTGATGTGGAAAACAGACCAAGGCTGGCACAAGTGGAAGGCAGAAGATGAGTGAGAAAGCTTTCCCTGCAATAAATCAGATGAAGTATGCTGACTGCTTGGATCACGGTCTTAAAAAGTGATTGGATCCTCAATCTGTTCTGAAGGAGTCATAAGCAGGATTTCCAGAAGGACTGGTACGGAATAAGAAAGAGCACAGCTCTAAGGTTTTTGGCTTGAGAAGCTGGAAAACTGAAATTACCCTAAATGGACAAAGACAACAGGTGGCACGGCCTCAGTGCAGGCGCCTTGTGAGGAGTCCAGTTTTGAACATGAGATTTAAAGAGCTCACTTGCTCGGAGGCAGGAAGACAGTTTGTGAAGAACGTACAGTCCAGCGGAACAGAAAGGAAAACTAATAATTTCAATCAACCAACCATTAGGGGAAGCTGAGATCAGGGAAAGCTTCTTGACAAATGGGTCTTGAAAGAAGAACACGAACTGACCAGGAAGAGAGGAGAGTGAGACTATTCCAGGAAAAGAAAAAGTGACAAACGAAGGCAAGGAAGAGTGCGGTGAATGTGCTCAGGTGTGTGCTTTGTATACACTGCAACTGGGGGGGGGGGGGGCCAAAGTGTGAGCAAGGGGTGTGACAGACCAGGCTGGACACACCCAAAGCTGCTTCCTGGAAGGTGGGCATTCCTTAAATTAACTCGGCTCTCTCTCATGGCTAACGGAGCCAGAGGTGTTCTGAGTGATGAAGTGGCACCATCAGCTCAGTGGGTCCTCACTCACTTGAGCGGCTGACAGAGCAGCACCAAAGTGCAGCTGCAGCACGAGAGCCCGCTTCTCTCGCCGGCGCCGGTAAACGGCTGGCCACGTCCTCTTTGCGGTTATTTGATAAAGGGAAAAACAGTTTGTTTTAATTTTTGTAATTACAAATCCTGTAGTTTTTTTAAAGTACAGTTAATTACCATGTTGTACCAATCTCTGCTGTATAGCAAAGTGACTCAGTTATATATATATACATACATTCTTTTTTCATATTCTTTTTCATTATGGTTTATCAAAATGTTTGGTTTTTATATTTATTTTCTTGATGTAGAATCAATGCAACAGTAACAACAAAAATCTGATTTTTTAAAGAAAATTTCCAAAATGAGTGAGCTCAAATGCAGTACTTAAACGTTTAAACTTAGCCTGAGCCTTAATGCTTAGAGAGATATTTAGTAGTCACTAAATGCTTATTCATTTTAAAACTTAATAGAGTCAGCAAGACTTAAGAGATCAATAACTCCAATTACGAGTTGATTTTTTCAACAACAGCACAACTCTCTTTGTAGGCAGACAATCAAGCACTTCTGAAAAGCTTTTGTGGTGTGACTGACAGAGACTCAGGCCTCAGCCTTTGTGAGAGGACAAGTGTTACCGGGAGAGAACACCCGTCCACAGGACCTGCATATAGTACATCTCATGTCAGTCCTGCCACAGCTCCGTGAGTCATGCAGTGACTATCGACATTGTGCAAGTAAATCTGCCTGGGCCTTGTTTTAACTTCTGCCTCTCCAAACCACTGCACAAGAGTGTAACCAATGGAAGGGCCAAATCTGGTCTTAGAAAATAATCATGGCCCAATTCAAATAATCTTAATCTCTATTCTACTTTCATCACCTTGAGTGAGTCATGTTCTTCAATGTTCTTCGCTTTTCACATCATTCTAAAGATAGCTGCTTAATTGTTTATGAACTACCATATATAGACACCATTATAATACTTACTTTCTGTATGTTCCCAATCATATTCTGGATTCCTACAGGGTATGAATCAGGCTTTATTAATCTGTGCCAAATACAAGTGTTCAACTATCTGTTGAATAAATTAGTTAATGACTAAGGGGGCGGTGGGATTAATGTAAATAACAAATATATTTAATATAGAAGTTTAGTTTTACCATCAATGCTAAAGGTTGACAGAAATAGGTTATAAGAAATAACTTTGAAGTTCAATAGCTTTCCACTTGCAAGGGATGACAAAAATTACACACACACACACACACACACTCTTCTGTATTTGATATGATGTCGAGATATGAGCTATACAAACCTAAGAGACTGCTTCTCCCACATCTCTAGATGTGAGACAAAATCCCACATCTAGGTCTCCGTCTGCCTGGAAGGAGATTCTGTTATGTCTCAGCCTCTAGCTAATCTATATTTTTATCAATGATTTGGGGGGGGGCGGTGTAGACATCACATTAATTTTTGGCTGCACCATACGGCAGGCAGGATCTTAGTTCCCTGAACAAGGATCGAACTTGTACCCCCTGCAGTGGAAGCCCAGCTTCTTAACCAATGGACCATGAGGGGAGTCCCAGACGTTACATTCTTCAAAAGGCTTTGCAGAGGATAGGACTGCAATACAGACTTCTCTTCTCCCACACACGTAACACGCAAAACCAAACCACAGTGACTAAAACTACCTAAGAGAACTCAAAACGTACAGCAGAAGCATGAGAATATATGACTCTCAAATGTTACTTCCCATTTCTCTACAATCCTTCCTTAAACTTCACTTCACTTACATTTATTTCTACTCAAATACAGCTGCTCAGCAACTTGATCACAAGTTTCTAACATTACCAATGATCTTGAATCACAAAAACAGAAGAATCTATCCATGTAACGTCTGAATAGGAGAAATTTAGATAAACATTATAACAGGAAAACCACCACCATTTACTGAGGTATCACCACCACCTGTCGGTCACTGTGCCAAGAGCTTTATACTCATTCTTTCATTTAACTCTCACAACTCCTGGAAGGCAGAGTAAGACTATAAAATGGGGATAAGACAATTTCCAGAAGATAGCTAAAAAAAAAACCCCTCCCCAAATCCAGGAGTTTAGGTTGACCATAAACTTAAACCAGTTACTACGTTGCTAAAAAGCCACTGCAACACTAGGCAGTATTAAACAGTTCCTCGATTCTGTCCTACTCAGGCCATATCTGAGCAGTATAAGGGATCTATTGTGTCCATTTCTGGGGATACATTAGATGAAGACTACTGACAAGCTGCAGTATTATCAAGGGGAAAAAAAGGCCGAAATGCTAAGGGCAACGTCTAGCAGATGGGAGAAGTGAGCAGGTTTAGCGTGGAGAAGATACATCCCCAGTGGACTATAATCTCCACATCAGGTAAAACAGCACCCCATCCTACACAGAGCTTTCCAGTTTGCAACATGGCTCTTTACCGTGCCAAAAGGCCACACAAAATAAAGAAGGACACAGAGACTGCCTGCACTCTAATCCCAACTCTACAGGCTGGGTCACTGGGAAGTTACCAAACCTTTGTGTGCCTGATTTCTCCTGTCTGTAAAGTAAAAATAACGACAGTACACCTGACTTATGTGGCCACTCAGCTAGGACACAAATACTACTTAAACACTGCCTGGGAAACAGAAAGCATCAGCAGTGTTGGCTAAGACCAACAGCTGCAGGGCGCAAGAGAAGCCCCACACCTTCAGAGCCGCTGCCTCACTGGAGAACTCAGAATTATCCCTCTCACAGGATGTGAGCCTAGCAAAACAATGGAGGAAAGCGTTCTGCAAATCTTAATCCCTTTCTACCTCCATCATAATCTCTACAAGGACCTCCTATATACCAGGCACCATGTGAAGTATAATCTTTAGTAGCTCATTTAATCCTACAACTACTTACCCGAGGATGCAGAACTAAGTGGGAAGCTAGATTGTGTACCCAGATTGGCTGGGCTCCACAGCCCCGTTTTAAGGCTCCACATCCCCTCATTTATGCATCTTGGCAGCTAGCAACATTCCTAATAAAAATGCTTCATATGTATAAGATAATCCAGGCAAGAATACTGCAGTGGGTTGCCATGTCCTTCTCCAGGAGATCTTCCCAACCCAGGGAATGAACCCAGGTCTCCCGCATTGCAGGCAGACGCTTTACCTTTTGAGCCACCAGGGAAGTTGTATAAGATAATCAGTGTTTCTTTAGTCAAATAAACACCAGGTACAAGTATTCGGAGGGAAGTGTGGAGCAGCAGAGACGGGAACGCCCTGTCCCGGCCACACCTTGCGCTCAGCTGTGGAGCTCATGGACCACATCACCCTGCCAGTGTTCTCCGTCTCGGGAACTAGGAATCTGGACTGCCATAATCTTCCAGTCTAGTTGGAAGACTGTATGTTCCATCTGGTACTACTTCTGATACAGCAGAGACTTAAAATAAATAAACTCCAGAATTTAAAAATGAAGAGACCATAAAGACCTGGCCCAAACTCTTCAGTTACTCATCTAACTAGAGAGCCAAAGGATAAAATCCGGGTCTCCCAATTTCCAATCCTACATTGCATCTCTTATAAAGACATAAAGCAAACATTTTAAATAGATGGGATTAAGAGAAATATAACTGGCATAACAAAGCATGTAACAATGGATGCCAAAATTAAACAGTACTTGGTAACTTTTATTACTCTAAAAATGCCAACTTTGTTAGTACATAATACTCATTGCTTAAAATAAACTGCTCACACGAGGACACCTTAGGATACTGTCTCAGTTTTGTGAATACCCAATTGTAATAAAAAACAGGGTGACCTCAAATAAATTACTTTGATAACAAAAGCCCTGGAGAAGCACTATTAGTTTTATTTTGCTTTGGTTTTTAGAAAAGTATTTATAGAAATACTTGATAAGATGCTGAAACTACTGTTAGAAAGTTCATCCAAGATTAACAAAAAAAATTTCATTATCTATAGAGATACACTAAAACGCAACAATTCAACTAGAATTTAACATAGTCGAGAATGGCATAAAAAGTCTTTAAAAAAAAGTGTTCTGGAGCTAATTATAAAAAGCCACTTGTGAGATTAAAATATAAAGCACAGAGAATCGCAAGGCAGCCAAGTGGCTAGGACTCTGTTCTTTCACTGCCAAGCAGCCTGGTTCAGTCCCTGGTTGGGGAACTAAGACTCCACAAGCCATGCAGCACAGCCAAAATAAACACACACACACACCACGAAAACATTTTTAAAAATAAGAATTTAATTTTTTAAAAAATAAGCAATCCCCACTAAAACATTTAAGGTGAATGTTAAGTCACATTAACAAATGTTTATTAAGCATATTATTAATATATAGAATGGGGTAACCTAGGTCTGATTCACTATACTCTGCTGCTGCTGCTGCTAAGTCGCTTCAGTCGTGTCCGACTCTGTGCGACCCCACAGGCAGCAGCCGACCAGGCTTCCCTGCCTAGGCATATACCCTGAGGAAACCAAAACTGAAAAAGACACATGCATCCCATGGTTCATCCCAGCACTATTATAGCTAGAACATGGAAGCAACCCAGATGTCCATTGACAGATGAATGGATAAAGAAGTTGTGGTACATATACACAATGGAATATTACTCAGCCATAAAAAGAACACATTTGAGTCAGTTCTGATGACGTGGATGAACCTAGAACCTATTATACAGAGTGAAGGGAGTCAGAAAGAGAAAGAGAAATAGAATATTCTAACACATATATATGGAATCTAGAAAAATGGTACTGAAGAATTTATTTACAGGGCAGCAATGGAGAAACAGAGAGAGAATAAACTTACGGAGATGGGGAGAGGAGAGGAGAGGAGAGGAAAGAGTAACATGGAAACTTGTATCACCATATGTAAAAGAGCTAGCCAATGGGAATTTGCTATATGGGCCAGGAAACTCAAACAGGGGCTCTGTATCAATCTAGAGGGGTGGGATGGGGCAGGAGATGGGACGGAGGTTCAAAAGGGAGGGTATATATGTATACCTATGGCTGATTCACGCTGAGGTTTGACAGAAAACAACAAAATTCTGTAAAGCAAATATCCTTCAATAAAAATTTAATTAATTAAAAAGAAAAAATACATTCCTATCTACACGAAGTGCAAATACTGTATGATGATTCCACTTACACGAGATACCCAGAAGAGTCAAATTCATATAGAATCAGAAAGTACACGGGTAGACTCCACACTTCCCCATCCAAAAAAAACAACCTGCTTCACTGGAGAGCAATTCCTCATTAATAAAAGTGTACTGTAAAGCAGCCTCTAAAACCAGAACTCTAGGAGTCATTCTAGTCATTCTTCCCTGTTAGCCAATCAATCACCAAGTCCTGATAGATCTCTACAGCCTGACAAAAAAGAATTTACCTCTTCCTGGTAGATAGGAATAGGGCAAAACTCCAAACCCAGGATGTGTGACCTTTTCATTGGCTTTCAAGACCTCCAATCCTTCTACCCTGCTTCTCATATTTCTCCTTGTGATTTCTTTCTTTTTTTATCCAGGATAGAGTTTTGGTTAGCCCTTTTATTTTTCCCTTAACCTCACCCTGCAAACTAACAAATTTATACCCCAAGCTATTCAGCACCACTGGAAAAGGTTATAACCATGCAGACTAAAAGTAGTCTCTGACCTCAGCCAGATCTTCAGAACTGCTTGCCAATTTCTATATTCCTAGTTGATTTGTTTGCACTCCTCAAAATGGATATTCTATAACTCACCTCTTCCAGCCATTATTTCAGCTCCAACTTTTCAATTCAATAGATGCGGAGATGTTTCCTACTTACCTGAGGTAATTAAGGCAATCAGGTAGAAACTTCAGCTTCTTACTCTCAGGCTTCTTAGAATGTATCTAAATCTATAGGCCTCATTAACTCACTTTCCTCAGTCGGAATGGCTGGTGTGTACAAGACACACATGGTGATGGAGTTTTAAAAAGGGTCATTCTTTCTCCTATGGAGGGACAATCCTGCCTATATAGTGCTTCTGAAATTTTAACATGCATTTAATCACCTAGGAATCTTACTGAAAATCCACTTTCTGATTTAGGAGGTCTGGAATGGGATGTGAGATTCTGCACTTCTTGCAGCAAACCAATGGTGCACGAAGTTTGGAGCAAGGTTTGGGAAAGTGGAAGTGAAGGCACTCAGTTGTGTCTGACTCTGTGACTCCATGGACTTAATAAGCCTGCCACACTCCTCTGTCCATGGGACTTCCCAGGCAAGAATACTGGAGTGGGTTGCTATTTCCTTTTCCAAGGTTTGGGAAAGCAGGGTCCAGATTCCATCCCGTCTCATCTCCTCAGAGACCTTTCACTCCAAGTTAACACCTTTCTTTATCTGCTATATCTTCAGATCTGTTTCTCTCTCAGCTACTCCCTCCCCCAGCAGGTAACATACCTGTCTTTTCTCTCAATACTTTAAAATAAGCCCCTTCTCAGCTACCATCCAATCTCCAGTTGCTTTGCTCCACAATAAGTTTCTATGAAGAACAGTTACACCAACGGTTCCCAAATTTTTTTGGTTCAAGAGTAATTAGTGTCACAGTAATTTTTTCATGGCACTCATAGGCCAAAAGAAATATCTGATGGTTCACTTTATTAAGGAATACGGGCCAAACTACTTAGCAAGTACTTAAATCCTAATAATTTAGCATCTGTCAAGCACTGCATAATTTTTCAAATTGTGGAATCAGGCTCATTTCCTGTTTCATACTGATTTTTAGGCAGTACTTACTTTTCCTTTTTTTTTTTAAATAAGAGTAAACACTGAAAACCCAGCTTCACAAAGGTATGACAGCACCAAAAGGAATACAGTGTGGTGTCCAAGAGATACTACTGTACTTCCCTTGAAATTTAAAAATAGTCATGGCACCCCTGTGAGTTAGCTACAGTGCCCTAGGATGCCGTCAATGCACAATCTGTTAACTGTAGGTCTGTGTAGTTCTCAGAATGGCAGCATTTCCACTGCTTGGGAAGTTGTTGGAAATGCAGAATCTTGGGATTCACCCAGACTCACTGATTTCAGAATTTCTACTTTAACAAAATATTCAAATGACTCACTGATTCAAGTTCAAGAAGACTGATCCTTGCCTACATCTTCTCACCTACCATTCAACTCACTGAAATCACCACAAGCAAAGTCCCAAACTATGCCCCCCAACCTTTTTAATAAAAGCATTGCATGCCTCCAGTTCTAATCCTAATTAACCCTCTTTGCAGTACTTAATACTGTCAATTTTCTATTCTTCCTTGGTTTCTAAAAACACCACTGTCTTCTGGTTTCCCTCCTTTTCTTCCAATACACTTTCCTCTCATGCCCTTTCTCCACCAGTGAAGAGTTTTGTTTCCCACAAGGCTTCTGTAATTAGCACTATCATTGCTGTGAAGACTGCTTTCTCCAGGGGACTGCATTCAGTCAATCCTGTGGCTTCGGCTAAGATATATATGCTAACCGCCCTCGTCTAGATGGCTCTCTGCAGCCTTAGACCTATAAAACAATTTCCACTTGTATCTACACAGGCTTATTAAACGCAACAATTCCAAAACAGCTTACCTGCCTGCCTTCCCTGGCCTTCAAGTTGCTGTTCTTCATATAGCCTTCCTTTACCAACTGGTGTCCTTGGTCCACCAATTTCCCTAGAGAAGCTCACAAATCATTTCTGACTTCTCCTCCTCCACTGCCCTTGCTTATATCATCAATTAGATCAAACATCTTTTGCCAAGTATGTATGGATATCTCCACCTCTATTAATTCTATTTTAAAAGAGGTCCTTAATCTTTTTCTTGGATTCCTATTAACAGCCTCTTGACTCCTCTCCTTGCTTCCAGGATTGCTATGACCTGCTCTGTATCGTTCTCCATATTCCATCCAAGTTAACTTTCTAAAATCAAAATCTAATGTCACTGCCTGCCTCTAATCCTTCCATGGCTCCAAATGCCTAGCAGTGCTTGTCAAAGTTTTCCAGCAAACAGCAGAAGGGTTTGCTGATACAGATCTAAGAAACTCACCATAAACAAGACATTTTTTGCAAGGTTCCATTTTATCTTAACTAGTAATTTCCATTTTGCAACCTATTCCATGGTTAGCCACTTGTGTTACGACAGATTCGAGTAGTTGCAACAGAGACCATCTAACCCACAAAGCCTAAAATAATTACTATCTGGCCCTTTGGGGGAAAAAAAAATCTGCTGACTCCTGCATTACACCGTGAGTACAGTTAAGATGAGGATTGTGCGTTACTTGTCTTTATGCCCCCAGCACGTCTAGAGAAAGTACTAAAAAATATTAACTGAAGGAATTAGAATGTTACTAGGAAGAGCTCCAAGGGCTCATAAGGGATGTGTTAACCAAGTTGATACACAAGATCAAACAGAGATGTTCTTCAGTAAAGGCACAAGTCCGTGTCACTTGCCTCCTGGTAAGAGGCACTGAGAAGAACACAGCAATACCTGAATAATATTCCTGACAAAGACGAATAACCCTAATCTAATGGTTAGACAATGTCAGAGAAACCCAAACTCAAGGACATTCTACAAAATAACAGGCCTGTACACTTCAAAACTGTTAGTCATAAAACAGGAGATCTGAGGGACTAGTTCAGATCAATGGAGACGTAAAAGACATGATAACTGAATGCAACGCATGAGCTAAGATTTTCACTTGTTACAACAGACAGTACTGGAATAAGCTACCATATCAGCGTAGGATCTGTATATTAAACAGTACAATTATATCAGTGTTAATTTCCTAATTTGATTATAGTCGTGTGCTTATACACAATAATGTACTAAGGTAACAGGTATCATGCCTGCACTTTATTTCCAAATATTTCAGAATATACTGATATTATTTGGGGAGGAAAAAATGAAGATCTCAAAGGCTGAGGTAGGCAAAATAGAATACCATTATACAGAGGTCAAAACAGGTTCTGAAGAAACTGCCACCAAGTCCTTCACTGTATGTGAAAGTCGCTCAACCCCATGGACTATATATATACAGTCCATGAGATTCTCCAGGCCAGAATACTGGACTGGGCAGCTGTTCCCGTCTCCAGGGGATCTTCCCAACCCAGGGACTGAACCCAGGTCTCACACATTGCAGGTGGATTCTTTACCAGCTGAGCCACCAGGGAAGCCCAAGAATACTGGAGTAGGCAGCCTATCCCTTCTCCAGTGGATCTTCTCGACCCAGGAATCGAACCGGAGTCTCCTGCATTGCAGGCGGATTCTTTACCAGCTAAGCTACCAGGGGAGCTCTAAGCCCATCAGATCTAAAGCTATTTTCCTAAGAACTTCCATGTACCACTGTATCCCTTACACACACATTAGAATAACTAAGAAAGTATTAGGAACTACCATTCAGAGCAATTGGTATGAGAATTAATATTTCTGGAACCTTGCATTATATTTTTCTTCTCCAAACAAAGAGACGTAAAACACTTAAAACCAAAAAATACCTTAGATAAGACTAGGAAAGTAGGTCGCTAGGAAGACTGTTCTACCTGGCAGTATTTTTAAAAGGAAATTATTTCAAGAAAGAAAGGTAGGGAGGGAGAAAAATTTAAAAGAATACACAGAGTGCTTACTCTAAGACCTTAACCAACAAAAGAACCATGAGATGCCCTAATTAAGCATGGCATGTCCAAAGAACAGGTCTTTCCATTTGCTAAAATAAACAATGTATGACAAGGAGTAAAGGGAAATAAAGCTAACTTGAGGCAGATCTCAAGCACTAAGCTAAGGAATTCAGATTTATTTTTCAAGCTACAGAATGCCTGAAGTCATATAAGCAAGCACTGACAATAACCTGAGTTGTCATTTAGGACAGCAGTCAGCAAACTCTGACCTATGGGCCAAAGCTAGCTCACCTCCTATTTTTGTAAATAAAGTTTTACTGGAACACAGCCATGCTCTTTCACTTACACAGTGCCTATGGCTGCTTTCCCGTTTAGAGTTCAGCAGCTGCAACAGAGAATGTTTGACCCACAACGCCTAAAACATGTAACCCTTTTGGAAAACCTCGCTGACGCCCACTTTAGGAGGATGAATGTAAAGATAAAAGTGAAGGATGGATTAGGGAGAACATGGAATACTGTAAACAGGGAAATGACATATACGGCTGTTGGGAAACAGACACAAAAGGACAGTGCAAACTGAAAGCCGAAGATGGGCGTGTGAGCCCAGTGCTGTGCTGGTGAGAGTGGAACCCGAACTGGAAGAGGAAGCAGAGACAGGCTGAAACAAAGTACGAATCAGTCCAGTGCTAAGGTGCCACGACTGGGAGGATGACCGGAAACGGACACACAATGAAGAGTGAGTTTCCGAGGGAAGATGACAGAGGAGTTATTTGATATCAGACAGGAAAACTCTAAAATACCAGTAAGACATACAGAAAGTACACAGTGGGAGAAGAAAATCTAACCTGGGAAACAGAATTAAGAATCAAAAGTTCAGTGACGGTATCTGAAGATACAGAACTGGATGAGATCAAGTGGATGAGACAAGCCAGAAATGACAGCAGAAGCAGCAGATCCATCAGCTCAGCCCTATCCTGAAGATTTTGTTACCTTTAATCCTCCCAATAATCCTGAAAAAAGGAACTGCCCTTAATTTACAGAACAAAAACCTGAGCTCAGAAAGGATTCGGGTTAAAATTGGAGGTCATACAGCTAATATGCAGCAGGGGTAGAACTGAAACCCAGGTCTACTTGATCGCAAAGCCAGTGCCCGATCTCCATACCACGTGTCAAGAGAAGAAAGCTGATGCCAAAGAGAGGGAAGTACCTGCACTTAGAAGGAAGCCAGCAGAGAAGGAATAGTTTGAGAATTACAGAAAGCCAGAACAGTGCAGTATCATGTCAGCTAAGGAAAGAGAAAGAAAAAGGGACGGGTAGATTACAACAGGTGAGAATTCTGATAGCTTACCACATGCCAGCTACAACGCTTTTCATACTCATTTAGTCCTCGCCACAATCACAACATGAGTACTACTGTTATCCCATGAAACAAATGTGAAAACAAGGCGGGTAACTTGGTAGCATCACACAGCTAGCCAATGGCAGAGGAAGGCTTAGGATCCAGGCATTCTGCCTCTGAACCCTACATTCTTCACCAGTTATACCACACTCCCTCCAGTCAAGTGCTACAGAGTAAACAAAGGAGAATAAAGGCAGGAGAGAGCAAAGGACAGGTCCTCATGTACTAGAGTAATAAGTTAAAAACATTCCTTCCTTTTAGAACATCACTTCAAAGCACATGTCATGTTACAAGTAGGTTAAGGAATAAATAAATGATGACGAAGTGAAGGCAGATAGTATCACCTACTAGTAAAAGCCCTGGGAGAAAAAAGATGAGAGGACATTAATTTATGGGATTAATATAATCAAAAAAATGTAAACCAGCTGCTTTCATTAACAAAAGATTTCTTTTCTTTGCTAACTTATTGGTTGTTAAGAGGTATTTAGAATAGTTAATAAATGTCCTTTGGGTATCTGAGACATGACATGTCACATTTTTTTTTATCTCTCCTACTGATCAAGAATATACCTTACATAAGTTTTCTCGGACCCAAAAATGAATTAGAAACTCTAGTCAGTTTTAAGAAGTTGTCTGGCCTTCACCTAGGATTCAAAATTTCTGATTCAGAAGATTTACAGTGGGTTGCTGACATTAACACGATTCCAGTGCAAAGCTTACACACTTAAAGGAACTACCTCTTTTGCATACATGGCCTATTTGAAAATGGAGCACACCAGGCCTCCCCATGGTGAGATACAGGGAGGCCTGGCGTGCTGCAGTCCACAGGATCACAAAGAGTTAGACACAACTGCACGACTCTTTTCACTTTCAGGCACTGGAGAAGGAAATGGCAACCCACTCGTGTTCCTGCCTGGAGAATCCCAGGGAGGGCGGAGCCTGGTGGCTGCCGTCTACGGGGTCACACAGAGCTGGACACGACTGAAGTGACTCAGCAGCAGCAGCAGCATGACTGAACCACAATCTAAGTAAAGGTTAATTTTACCACTTGACCAATATCTTTTATGACCTACATGAAAAAACTGACCTGCCCCAAGAATTGTATGCTGCGTTTGTATACTATCAAAACAGTGTTCCTTGAAGTGAACAACTGGTATTTTTTGTGAATATGACTTTGTCTATCTTAAACAACATTCCAATAGTGCATTTCTGAAATTATTTCAGTTAGGAAAAAGAAAGGCTTGCCTTATCCCCAGTGTTTTAAAATTAAGAAATTTCTGTAATGGGTAGGAAACCTAAAAGTAAATACAATTCCCCTAAAACATGCATAAATAGAAAACTACTTCATATGTCGTATGCAGGAGGTCAAGCTCTGGAGTCAGACCATCCCACTTTGTGCCCTGGCTCTGTAAGTCTCTAGCTGTGTGACTTGGAACTTTTTTTTTTAATCTGTGCCTCAGTTTCCTCAACTGTAATATAAGGAAATAATAGTACCTATACTTCATACAGTTATTGTAAAATTAAACAAGAAAATCTGGGTAGAAGGAGTACTTATAATAGTGCGTGGTACATAATAAACATTAAGTAAACGTTGGCAATGTAAGGAAATAAAAATCTTCAACTCAGCAATTCTATTACTACTTCTAGAAATTTTTCTTATAAAAACATTACTAAAATGCACACGGTTCCCCTTTAAGAATATCTGATGCAGAATTAATTGTCATAGCAAAAAATCAGAAATAACCCAAACTTCGATCACAAGGAGCTAAATAATTTATGGTACAATCTTTCACTGAACACAATGCTTCTGAGATTCATCCATGTTGTTGCATAAAAGAGTAGTTCATTTTATGGCTGAAGAGTATCCCACTGTATGATGTACCACATTTTATTTATCCAGTCACCAGATAATGGACATTTTGGGTTGTTTCTATTTTTGATGATAATGAATAATACTCATGTCTTTGGATATGTTTTTATTTCTCTCAGGAGATACTTACAAGTGAAATCCTTAGATACTTAGGGTCATATGATGAGTTCATATGTATTTAACTTTTGGGGCAGTGGCTGACCTGTTGCCCAAAGTGGCCATACCATTCTGCATCCCTACAAATGATGAATGAATGATCAGCGTATAAGGATTCCAGCTGTTTCATATCCTTGCCAAAAGGTGGAATCGTCAGTATTTTAAATTTTAGCCATTTTATAGTGTATGTACAGTGCTTTTTCACTGTGCTTTAATTTTCATTTCCCTAATAACCAATGATGTTGAGAATCTTTTCAAGTACTCGGTCATTCACATATTTTCTTTTGTGGATTATCTCTTCAAATCTTTTGCCTATTTTTCTGTTGGGCAGTTTCCCTCCTTGTTATTGAATTTAATGAAAGTTTCCTATATTACAGATAAAAGTTTCTGTCAGATATCTTTTATAAATACAACACATATTATTATTTTATGTCAGATATGTTCTATATATATATATAACATATTATATAAAACCCTTTTCTCCTAAAAGGGCTTTTTTTTTTAATGGTGTTTTTCAATAAGCAAACTGCTTTAATGTTTTAAGTTAAATTTGTCAGTTTTTTTCTTTTATGGTTCATCTTTTTTTTTGCCTTAAGAAATTTGCCTATCTCAAGGTCATAAAGATTTTCTCTTATCTTCTTTTAAAAATGTTTGTCTTACATTAAGGTTAATGATCCACTCTAACTTAATTCTTTGTGTATGAAGTGAGGTAAAGGTCATGTTTACTTTTTCCATATAGATATCCACCTATTCCAAAGCCATTTATTAAAAAAAAAAAATACTATCCTGCTTAGTGTTTTTGTAAACAGCAACAACAACAAAAATCAACTGATGTTTTCAATGTGAGTCTATTTCTAGATTCTTATTCCTGCCCATTGACCTCTATGTCTATATGTATTACTTCTTTGACTTATAGATTTTTTAGGAATATGTTTTTCAATTTCCACATATATGAGATTTGCAATATTTCTTCCTATTCTTTACTTCTAACTTAATTCTTCTGTGGTCTAAGAACAGCCTCTAAATGATTTCAATCCTTTCAGGTCCACTGAGACCTGTTTTATGGCTCAGCACAGGGTCTATTCTCCATGTGTGTTTACAAAGCAAGTATTTTATTCTGTAATTTTGAGGAGTGTTCAACAGCTGTCAATTAGGTCAAGTTGACCGACAGTGTTCAAATGTTTTATACATGCTTGCTGATAATCTATTTGCTTGGTTCTAACAATTACTAGAATGAAGTATTGAAATCTCCACCTATAATTTTTATCTACTGTCCCTTTCTATTCTATTAGTTTTGCCTTCATGTATTTTGAAGCAATTCATTTTATTATCAGACAACATATAAAATGACAAATAAAGCAGCAATCTTTCTTTCATATGTAAGATCTTTACAGTTAAGATATACAGCAATTTCCAAACTGAAAAGATAGCAAGCACGAAATTACCAAGTATTTAATCTAAATATATTAAATTATAAAAAGTACTATAAAATTCAAAGAAATTACTCTTCTATATCTAGATAGCATATTTTTCTTAAAAAAAAAAAGTACAGCTATGGACATATGCAATTTAACTTCACTCTCCTCTCAATTCTCTATTCCAAATAAGCTTTATTTGTAAACAAATAATTTTGTCTAGTGTCAACATAAAACAGTTGTTTCCTATAATATATTAAAATAGTTCATATCTTACTGGTTTCATGTTTCAACTGTTAAAAATGATCAATTTTAGGAAAAAATGTGAAAAATAAAGGCAATTTTTTTTAAATCGAGGATAACACGAGGTTCTTAAAATGCATTTTTCACTAGAAGCACAATTATTATGAGTCAAATTCAACACTGCAAACACCAAAGTAATTCTACAAAATGATAATAGCCAAAAAATAATATTACTAAGGGTAAAAAAGACATAAAGCATGACTGAAAAATAGCTTACTCCAATAACCCCCCTCATTATTTTAGAGAAGGAAGAATTACCTTCTCAAGCTGTTTTAAAAGCTCCATAGCCTATATAAGATAAATATATAATACATAAGACAAATATATAAGATAAATACTATCAAAAAATTACAAAATGATCTAACCTATGTTTATATCATAATAACTATAAAAATACTGACATTTTCGCACTCTGCAGTGCCTTTTCGATCACTAAGCCTTGGTCTTGGCTCTCCTCAACTCTACACCTTTGCCCCCATTCATTGTGTTGGTACAGCTTTCTTGTTCATTTGCTCAGTCGTGTCTGATTCTTTGCAACCCCATGGACTACAGCACACGAGGCTGTATATTTTGTGTGAGATATGATCCAATCACTTTATAGGTACTTGCTCATTTGTATGCATGACTACCTCTAAAATTAACACGTAAAGGTTTCAGTTTTTTAAATGCACCTTAAATGATTCAGTTAATGATTATAAATAAAATATCCATTGCCATTTGACTTCATTCTGCTAAAGGGGAGAACATGGAGAGAAAGAGCCTTTGATCCAGGTGTCCCTCAGACAGTTATTTCATTACCCATGATGTAACACAACTTCTGAAATTCAGTTCAAGGTGCCCTTATCAACTGACCAGTCTGTTTCCACAATGCCAAGGCTATGAGCCAACTGCCTAAGTAACAACAGATTCCTTTTAAATAAAAATATGGTTCTGGTATCCCATTAAAAGGTCTCCCAGGTGGCTCAGTGGTAAAGAACCCGCCAGCCAATGAAGAAGACATAGGAGACATGAGACTCGGGTTCAGTCCCTGGGTCAGGAAGATCCCCTGGAGGAGGGCATGGCAACCCACTCCAGTATTCTTGCCTGGAGAATCCCAGGGACAGAGGAGCCTGGCAGGCTAGAGACCATAGCGTCACACAGAGTCAGACAAGACTGGAGAGACTTAGCAGGCACGTATGAATCCCATTAAAAGCAAGTTAAGAATTCTTAATCTAAAACTGAGTTTGAATCTGTGATGTTAAGATGATGCTAAATCCCTTGGACAGCAAAGAGATAAACCAGTCAATCCTAAAGGAAATCAACCCTGAATATGCACTGGAAAGACTGATGCTGAAACTGAAGTGCCAATACTTTGGCCATCTGAGTCGAAGAGCCGACCCATTAGAAAAGACCCTGATGCTGGGAAAGACTGAAGACAGAAGAAGGGGACAACAGAGGACGAGATGGTTAGATGGCATCATTGACTCAATGGAAATGAGTCTGAGCAAGCTCGGGAGATGGTGAAGGACAGGGAAGCCTTGTGTGCTGTAGTCCATGGGGTTGCAAAGAATCAGACACGACTGAGCAAATGAACAACAAGAAAGCTGTACCAACACAATGAATGGAGGCAAAGGTGTAGAGTTGAGGAGAGCCAAGATCAAGGCTTAGTGATCGAAAAGGCACTGCGGAGCATGAAAAAGTCAGTCACCTTCTTACAATCACCAATGATTCAACACTTCTCCTGTTAATCAGGTCAGCATTATTCCCATTTCAGAGACAAAGAGGCTGGGAGGGGTGCTGAGTGACTTGCTCAGCGCTCAGAGAGCCCAATGACAAGCACTGCCTTGCGAGCAGGTCCGAATCCCACTCCTGGCTTCTATCAGCAATCACCCCTGTCCCCAGACACTTCTGAGACAAACAAACACCTGCAAGGATCTTTATATCAGAGACCAAGCTCAGTTATTATGCAACACGAAAGCACAGTTCCTGAAAACAGGATAGACAAATTATTCTCACACATCTTTAAAATATTTTCTACCAAAACTATCAAGAGATCCTTCAAATCTAACAGTTACAGGAACTATTTTTAATAAAAACAAAACCAACCAATATGAGTCTAGTTTCATTTTTGTTATGAGGGTACTGCTCCCCACTCCCAGCCCTAGTGCTCTATTACTACCACAGTTTCTATTTTTTTTTAAATTCAGATTTAATCTTACTGACATGCCAGTTACAAGTAAAAAAAAAAAAAAAAAAAAGTGAAACATACATGAACCTATTCAGTGGGAGTAGGAAACAAGACAGTGTAAAGTGTAAAAGGAAAGAAGACAAAGAATCATAATCCAGTATTATTTTTTGGTAATAACTTCAGTCTTTTATGCCAAAACTGCACATCCAGAATTCTAAAGCAAGGATAACCTAGCAGACGTGCTTGTGGAGGTATGTCCTCTGGGAAGGCATTCTCGCTGAGGTCATGGTTTCCATCCTGGTACACACCAGTTAACTCTGTTCTGTTTTACAGCCAGACAGTACAAGGCAAACATCTTTCAGAAGTCTGTACATACACACCACTGCTGCTGCTGCCAAGTCGCTTCAGTCATGTCCGCAATACACCACTAGATTTAAGTTATAAAATATATCCTTTATCTGGGTCTCCATAACTTAAATTGACTATTTTCATGGGATGGGGGAGGGGATTCAAAGCATAGTTCTGTGGACATGGAGCAACAACAGCAACTGAATAAACCATAACCAGACATGAAATGCTTAAAAATGTTTTGTTTTGTTCTTTAGAACTCGTCTTAAAACAGAGATTCTTACTACAGGATCTATGGGTTGGCTTTAGTATAAGCAAAACAGGCATGTATGTTCATTTTTAGAGTAAGAAGGTACATGGCTAAAATTAGATCCCTAAAGGGGTCCAGATACAAAAGAAAGCTACGAACAAGTGTATGTAATTATCTTGGTGGGGGGGGAACCCTGTAAACTATTGGACAGGGTGCTATTTTATTACCGTATGTGATTTTTAGCCAAAAATTTTTTTTAGAGATTTGATTCCAAATACTCTGGATTATAGTCATCCAAAACTACACCCATTCTTTGCACATGTATTATCTGTGGTAAATAGTACATCTTCAGGCTTCTTTCTTCCACCTAAAAAATTGTTCTCAGAGAATGAAAATACATTTTAAATACCAAAGTTAAGCAAAATTGGAAAGTGAAATTCTTTTTAAGCATAAAATGTATGAATGCACTTCAAGACCAAACTCAAATGAGCTTTATACCGCACAGTCTCCATCACATGCACTGCCTCCTTTAACACAAGCAGATCAACCGGCTCCCCGAAGCTGACTAAACGCGTGGATATGGCTAAACCCAAAGATTTTCTGATCATAAAGAAATATTTCTCATCTTGTTTAACTCATGCCTTCTCTTGTTAAAAAAAACTCTTAAACCTCCTTTAATGTGATCTGAAATTCTGAATAAATTACCAAATACTAAAACCAAATCAAAACTATGATGATTTTGCTCTTGAAAAACTTACTTTGCACATCAGTCCCATGGTATAAACATGATGAGCTTTGTGTCAGCTTGCTAGGCACAAGCTTCAAGAGGAGTGTGCGAGAGGTCACTTCATCGAGTCTACCATGTAGCTTTGTTCTAAAGTGACACATGCTCCCTGGGGATTCTCACTGGGGTTGAAGGAAGAAAGATGTACATGCCTTTCCCCATGAGATTAATGGATGTGTAGGGTTCTACCACAGTGGCTGTAACTTCATTTCACTTTCAGAACTTTCTCCCAGTACTTGCAGTTAAAAATAGTTCAGGCCATGTTGGCCTGGGTTATTTTTATCAGGAAAATAGGGACTAGAAATAGCATTGTAAGTATAGAAAGGAGAGTTGACCACAATAGGATGAAAATGCTCATAGACTTTCAAAAAGTCTTACTGTAGTAAGATGACATGGAAAGACGGGCAGCAGAGGAGAGAGGTACAGGTTGAGGGCAATTCACTGAATGTTAACATGTGAATAATAAATAACAAGCACAATGAAAGGTTTTCTGTCTTGTGCAAGACAGAATAGCATAAAACAGTTCCTTGTCCTTAGAACTTTCTGGAGAAAATACTTCAGGAATAAAAGATACAGAAAGTTTTTGAGAAAAACAAGATCAGTGGAGGATCAGAGTTGAGGGAGGTACGGGGATGGGGAATGGGACTTAAGCTACACGCAAAGGGATGTGGGCAATCTGAACCGTGGGAGCATAAACCAGTCAGAGAGCCCACAGATGTACTGAGAGGAGCGAGAAGGGAAGCAGAAAGGCGGAAAACAGCTGTCTGCACTGATGTATCAGGCATTATTTTTTATATTTTATGGTCATTCTCCCTCAATTTTCTACAGGGGCTTTACTTCCAACAGCAGGTTTAAATGAAGATGTTCTGTTCCTAATTTTATTCTGAAGTTTAATCTAAATCTAGGCTGCAGTCCATGGGGTCGCTAAGAGTCAGACACGACTGAGTGACTTCACTTTCACCTTTCACTTTCATGCATTGGAGGGGGAAATGGCAACCCACTCCAGTGTTCTTGCCTGGAGAATCCCAGGGACGAGGGAGCCTGGTGGGCTGCCGTCTATGGGGTCACACGGAGTTGGACACGACTGAAGTGACTTAGCAGCAGCAGCATGCTTGTCTCTCACGCTGAATCATCCAATTTTCTCCAATGTTTCCCTAAATTTCAGAATCTGTGTAATTCTTTTCACGTGGATTTGTATCTACAAGCCATCTTGAGTGAGCACAGCGCTATGTGGACAGCACCAGAAGCGCCTCAAGACATCCTGCAGGGATCCCACAGCAGCCCCAGGGCGGGCACATGGAGCACAGGAGCCAAGCCGCCAGAAAGCCTCTGGAAAGGGGAGGACGTTGCGGGGAGGTCAGCAGCGGTAGCAGTGAGCACCGCCAGCTTGAAGGAATGTGGAGAAGTAGAGCATGGAACTTTTTTCTTCTGGCTTTGGCTGCGAAAAAAGTGTCAACAATTTCTGCTATAAATGCAAGGTTAAAAAGTGGGGCAAGAGGAGAAATGCAGGAGAGTCAGAGCAAGATAAAATAGTAATTATTTCCTTCCAATTGCTCAAGCCAAAACCTGGAGGTGTCCTCAGCTCCTTCCTTTCTCTCATTCCTCCATCTAATCCGTCAATAAATCTCACTGACTCTGCTTTCAAAATATCTGCAGGTCTGCAGCTACTGCTCTAACGAAAGCCTCCTAGAGCCAAGGCTGCTGCGAGCATTTCCTTCCCGCTTCTCCTGCTTCCACTCTTGCTCCTCCTGTGTACTCTCACACAGCAGCCACCAAGGTCTTCCAGAAAAAACTCTCCAGTGGCCTCCCAGAGCACCCAGCATAGAACCCAGGGCTCTCGCCATGGCTTCAAGTCGAAATACTCCATGAAATGACCGTTTCCCAGCCCCTTCTTCACTGCCCACCTCTATCATGCTCTCTCCCTCTCTCCCTTCACTGTGACCGCAGTGACCTTCTCCTCACTGTTTTCTGAACAAACCAAGCACGTTCCACGTCAGGGTCACAGTTCTGGCGATTTAATACTTTTACTTGGAATGCTCTCCCACGTTTCCCTAGAACCCAGGACCCTTCACCTCATTCAAGTCTTCTGTAAATATATTATTTAACCAATCCTATGTAAAAGAATACCCGCCTTGATCATCACTCGGTCCTTATCCGGTTCAGTTTCTTGTCTTAATATTTACCATCTAACACATCATGTACTTACTTACACATCTCTTTATTAACTCCCTCTCCCCAACCCACACCTCAAGGGGAATTTACGCTCCATGAGAATAGGGGCGTTTTTGTTCCCGTTGTTCAGGTACGCCTAGCTCGGAGGATAGCACCTGTACATAGAAAGTACTCATTTCATATTATCTGGTGAATCAACAAACAAATGAAAAGATTACCAAGACGGGACTCAGAGCATATGACAAGGAGGAGCCATGAGTACATGTATTTTGCTTTGGAAAAGAAACTGGATTGGGGACACTAAATAAAGAAAATGAAAAATCCAAACCTAAGAAAATTTTAAAGTGATTTCTATGAGCAAACTGACAGAAGGTACAGATACTATCCAAGCTCTTCAGAAATAAAACTGTGGGGCTTCCCTAGGAGTCTAGTGGTTAAGAATCGACCTGCCAATGCAGGGGACACGGGTCCAATCCCTGATCTGGTAAGATCGCACACGCTGCAGACCAACGAGGCCTCTGCACCGCAACTCCTGAGCACACTCTCTGGAGCCGTGCTCCACAGCAAGAGGAACCATCACGGTGAGAAGCCCGTGCACCGCAGCCCAGAGGAGCCCTGCTCATCACAGCTGGAGAAAGCCCGGGCGCAAGAACGAAGACCCAGCACAGCCAGAAAGAAATAGGTACATTTTTAAAAAAGAAATAAAAACTGTGACTTGGTTCTGAAAAAGTGTGGTAACTGAAACACAAAACATTCCAATCAAGACGGCAGAACAATTCAGAGTCAAGATTAAGAAATATGGTATCAAACAAACCATTGTACGGGAAGACTCTGGTTAATCATTCGTCAGTTTTTTTTTTTTTAATTGTTTCTTCATTTTGTTTTTCAGAATGGAAAGTTTTTAGCTGGAACAGAAAGAGTCAAGCAAGCTATGAATATGGTTGAATATGATCTGAAGGCCATCCTGTAGTCACAATGTTTCCAGTGCAGAAACAAGGGCAAAGTGGAAAGGGAGGTAGAATACAAATGCAGCATTAAAATGCATCTATGAAACACTGTCCAGGAATGTGTGCAAATGAAAGGCAGACTGAAACAGTGGGTGTTGCTTTAAAAGCCTGAAGAGAAAAATTAAATAAAAACAACTAAGCTGATAACATCAATCCAAAGGCATACTGGGAAGGCTAAGGCTTCAGAAAACATGCTAGAAGATGAACAAAGCCAGATTTCATGCCTGATAGGGGAAAAAGGGGAAAGCAAAGCAGAGAATGAACACATAAATCAGAAACACAGAGCAGGAAGACAGTTCCAACTAGGGAAGTAAGAGACAGTAGGCCTGCTTCAGGGAAAACGGCTTTCACAGCAGAGCAAAAAAAAAGAGGTGAATAAAGAACACCTAGGGTAGTCAGGGAGGAATTAGAGAGAGGAGGAAAATTTTAACTAGACTATCAGATAAGCCAAACAAACCGTAGAGTGATGGGAATAAAACGGAGAAGGAAGTCATAAATGTTCAAGCATAGCCTCAAAAACGGCACAAAACACGCCAAAATCAGTTAAGTGGGAATAGTTAACTTTTATAGGAGATGCGGCATCAAGCTGCAAATACAAGAATGAAGTCAGTCAAAAGTCAGTCAGTTTTGTCACTCACCAGCCCTCTGACCTTGAACAAGTCACTTAACCTCTCTGGGACTTATTTCCTCTCTTTAAAAAAAAGTGTGTGAGAGTGTGTGTGTGTGTGTGTGAGTGTGTGAGAGTGTGTGTGTGTGTAGGGGGAAGTAAAAAATGGGTGATCATTCTAAGTCTTTTTTCCTCCAGCTTATTAAAGAGAGAAAGACAAGAAAAGCAAAGAACTCTTTTAAAGAAAGAAATCAGAAAAGGGGAAATTTTTTTAAATGAGAAAAGTTAACGAGTTTTGCACAGTGCTTTATAGTTAAAAAGTGCTTTTACACGCATGATTATACACACTCCTCACAGGAAGCCTGAGAGACAGAAAAGGCAGCCATCATTTAACACCATTTTCCAAATGGAGTAACTGAGGCTCAGAAAGATTAAGCAACTGGCTCAAGGACACAGAAACCCTGGCAGATCCAGGAGCCAACTCAGGTGTCACCGCAGCACAAAGTCCACTATGCTTCTGACTTCAGATGGCCTCCTCCTGTGTGACTAAGTTTCAGGACATTTCTGAGGCTTAATAGATAGTAGATAAGAGAAGAGTTATACACATTTAAACAACAATCTGTTAATTTAAAATAAAACTCCTTTAGAATTAAAGAAACTACCCTATATGTAAACTAATTCACCATACAGAACGTATTTTCTACAGAGTTGAACCTGTCTGTCACAGCCTACTAAGACTATTCTTTCAGGGGCTTCCCTGGTGGCTCAGTGGTAAAGACTCTGCCTGCTAATGCAGGAGACATTGATCCCTGATCTAGGAGGAAGCCACATGCCTCAGGGCAACTGAGCCCACGCACCACAGCTACGAAGTCTAAGCTCTAGAGCCAGGGAACCCCAACTACTGAGCCCACACACTGCAGTTTTGTTTGGTTTTCTTCGCAGTATCTAAGAGGACTGACACATCTCTGTGGTAGTGATGATAAAGGATCAGGTCGGTCCTTTGCTCTAAAAGCCAGAATCAGCTAGAGCTGCCCAATTAACTGTGGGACTGGTGAAAAATCTCAGGAATACAATCTGCTGCTTATTGGTCTTGTTTTATCACTCCTTAGAGTAAGCTTTAGACAAAATTAGAAAAATACGCATACGATCCTAGCAATTTTATTTTAACAGGCAAATGGTTTCCTTCAGAGTGGTTAGGAAGCTCGTACTGAACAGTTCCTCGTTTCCCCAGGACTTGCATTCCTCTGTATTATTCTTCCTCTACCCCACAAGTTAAAGGCACCTATGATTTCTCGTAGCCCATACAACGTTACTCTTCACAATCAGTAGGCCATGATTCCCTCCTCTCGGACACCACAGCAAGTCGTCTTGACGAAAGAAAGGGTGTGAAAAAGCATTAAAGTCCATTAATTAAAGAATTAAAGGGCAGCTTAAGGGCAGAAAGGAGGAAAATCCCAAAAAAGGACCAGAGAAAATGGAAACTGGAACTCAGTGACTACAATCATGTTCCTGTTTTTCTCCTTCACATTCCTGTCCTTTTTTCATCCTTCCCTTCCAGTTCCTCTTTTAAAGTAGCTGGACAAACAGCGGCCAGATAAGCATACCGGAAGCAGAAACTTGGGAGAAATTGGAAAAAATACCAAATGAGCCACAGCCAATTATAAATTATACATCATCTGATTAGCGGGCCCTGACATATACAAAGACCATACAGAACAGATAATGTAAATGAAGAACATAAAATCTTGGTCAGAAAACCTGAATTTAAGTCCGGGTATGCGGCAGGATTAGAAGGAAATGACAACCCACCCCAGTACTCTTGCCTGGAGAATCCCATGGACAGAGGAGCCTGGCAGGCTACAGTCCAAGGCGTCATAAAGAGTCGGACACGACTGAGAGACTCACTCACACACACACGCTGCAGGATTAAACAAGTGACCTAACTTTTCTAATCTATAAACAGGTATAATATACCAACAACCTAAATATTTTACAGAGCTGCTGTGAAAATCTGAGAAAAATACTGCATATTCAAGGCAAGTACCTTTCAGAGTCACCATCATGTTGTAAAGGACAATAAAATACTTAACTGAAGACCCTCTCTTGCAATCACATTGTTGTTGTTATTCAGTCTGAATATATAGCACCTATATTATGCCTCTCTTAAGAGTTATACTGACTTCCCTGGTGGTCCAGTGGTTAAAAATCTGCCTGCCAATGCAGGGGATACAGGTTTGATCCCTGGTCCGGAAAGATTCCACATGCTATGGGGCAACTAAGCCCGTGGACCACAACTGCTGAAGCCCGTGCACCCCAGAGACCATACTCTGCAACAAGAAAATTCACGGTAATGAAAACTACAGAGTAGCCTCCACTCGTCACAACCAGAGAAAGCCCGCAGAGCAATGAAGACTCAGCACAGCCAAAAATAATTTTTTTTTTTAAAGAGAGAGAGATATACTGAAATAAGCATGATGAGGCAGATAAATTTAACTGGCTTTTCAGTCACTAACTGAAACAAATACTGTATAGTCACCTAATACAACTGTTTATATAGTCCTAATATAAACTACAATTATTCACATACAAGACTAATGCTCTCACAAAATATGTACAGCAAATTTTAGTTCCAATAGTGTGCTAAGCAATCTATACCTTCTCATTTAATATCCTCCCCATATTCAGTATGGTAGAAAAAGCACCAGGCTTGATGTCTGAATGACCTAAGTTTGAATTCCAGCTAGGTTATTGTAAGTGGTAGGTCTTCGCCAGCTAGGAGCTAAAACATCCTCAAACATAAAGTAAGAATAATACTACCCACTTCATAGGATTAAAATTACTGCGACCATGTCTGTATTGAGCCTAAGCTGGTAACAGCACACTGAGTTTGCTCATTATATGCTGGCTGGTAATTTGACTGCCTTCCCATTCCTGAAAGTAAGCATCTTCAATTTCTTTTAGGAATGCTTAAAATCACACAATCAAACAAGATTACCAAAACCTCTCTCATCCAAGAAGTACAATGAAAGGGAGTCCCTGAGACTATTCATAGATCCTGAAACCGTGTCCCTAAAATTAAGGTAAGCAAGCCTAAGATCAAATCTCAAGAGTTTAAAATCCATCGTTCCTTCACATGATCTGGGTAGTCAGGTGATTTAAAACCTCAATGGCCCTTCAGCCACAGGCACTCCCAGGAAAGGGGTGGCTATTTCCTAACAGCCTCCTATTAGGAGACACCTTCCTACGAGCTGGGCTGACTGCTATTCCTTCCCTGAGAAGGACAGTTAAAAACAGGAAGATCGGAGAGAAGAGGATTTAGCTTAATTTGGAAAGCTAAATTAACTAAGAAAAGCAGATCAAGGAAGATTTAGGACACTATCTTTTTCATGACTTCACCTTAAGCTTGTGCCTCAACTACATACATACTTAGGTCAGTTTTGTACTGTTACATTAATACGCCTTCAAGCTTTTCCTGCTCTAGAGTTCACGGCTATATTCAGATTTGGTGCATAATAAAGTTGAAAAATATACATGCATATAAATGAAAATTTCATTAAAGACCAAAGTTGAGGTTTAATCAGGCCCTTGTTTCCTTCCAGCTTAAAGTAAGCGTTCAACTTTTTTTTTTGAGACTGTATGATATTAAGACATGTGCCTTCATCCAACAACGAAGCAGCAGTTCATAAATTCGACTTTACATTGTATTTTCTCACCGGATTTTCATGTTTAGAACTTTCCTTATTGCCTGTGCTCAGCCTTGAGTCACACATAACGACTGCCAAAACCGACGGTGTGACACACACAAAAGAACCACTGGGAAGATCCAGTGTCTGTGTATAAACACCCACGTGTGATAGCCTCTGTAAACAATCTCCTCAAACTCACAATATCGGACAGAGATGGATGGTGGAAGAAGGTGGAGCAGAGTGGCCTGGAGTGGAACTGGATACAAAGAAAAGACTAAGATCTGGGAAGTCAAACGGAAAGAGAGTATAAAGAAGGAAAAGAGTTTATCATTTACCGCACTGAGGAGGGAAGAGGGATTAGACCAGGTAGGAAGCAAATAATCTGTTAGGGAAAAATCTACAATAGTAAAGAGAAAACAAAGAGATTTCATCAAATTGAGACGTTAGAGTGAGCCCTCCCTCATGATCCAATTCCGTATTTTTTTCCAGAAAGCTAAACAGTTCTTTTTCAACAGAGGGATTATACTAACAAAAGCAAATAACGGAAACCTATGCTAAAAATGTAACCTACCTACACAGAGAGGTCTGAAAACGGAAATACTTCTTCTCCTGTTTAGTAAAGGGTTTCAAAGCAGTAGGGACAGGGAGATGGATGCGAGCTCTAAGAGGGGGAGGGGAAGAGCCAAGCTCTTCCTAAATGCAAGGAGTCTTTGGCCTACATGCTTATTTTTAAATGTACCTTTTTGTGATCAGCTGGCAGATTCTTAACTAAACACACAACCTTGGAGCATGGGGGCTTGAAGAGCCGATGCAAACACCAGCCTGAGGTAGAAGCCAGCACTTGCTCTGGGTTGCACTCCGATAATTCCCATCGCGCGGCTACAACTCCTGCGACGTTTGAAGCGACTAAAACAGTGTAATGGACGAGACAAAACAGCAGCGTTCAAGGGGAGCCTAAATTTAGCCAGAAGACCAGACAATTAGACAAAGTGCGTGAACCGGTAGTAGGTGGATGATATCCGTTTTCTCCACGGGTTGCTGCACAAGAAGGAAATCCCTTTTACACACACAAACCGCGTTCCTCGCCCCGCGCCCACCCCTAGCACACACTTACTTTCGTCCGGCCATTGATTTTGTAGTTGCCCAGCTTCCCGTTACAGTGACGGATCAGGTCGTCCATGTTGTTCATAAGCAGCCCGATGGTTTCGCAGCCGGGCTCCTTGCCCTCGATCCAGGTGATCTTATCGCCTCGGATGTCCTTGGACGAGTCGCTCTTCTGGCTGACCAGCTGCCCGTCCGTGAACTTGCCGGTGTCGTGCAGGGCGCGCACCTCGTCGCCGATCTGCTGCCCGGTCTCCTTGCCCAGGAAGTCGTCCACCACGCAGATGCCGTGCTTGTTCATGCAGGGCACGATGTACTCCAGCGCCAGCTTCAGTGCCGGCAGCGGCTTGGTCTGCCCGTTGGGACGCAGGCCGCCGCCGTGGCTCAGCCCCTCGCCCGGCGCGTTACTTGGCGGGTACAGGTTCGCCTTCTCATCGTACAGCGACCGGCCGGCCAGCGGCTCCTCCTTCGCGGGCTCCGCCTCGGCGGCCGCCGCTACCCTACCCTGACCACCCGGGGCCGCGCGGGGCGGGGACGCGGCCGCCGCGGGGTCGGCCGTGGGCTTGGCCTTCGCCTTCGCCTTGGCCGCGTCTCCGGAGGCCCGCGGGCCCGCGGCCTCGACGGCTCGATCCCGGCGCGGCGCCGCCTTCCTGGCCTCCCTGGCTCCGGCGGCCCGGGGCGGCGGCGCGGGGCCCGGCTGCTGCTGTTGGCCCGTTCCGGGGGCAGGAACGTTCTCGCCGACCTGGCACACAAGCTTGTGCTTCTTCCAGTCCTGGCGCTGGTGCTCCTTGCTGCAGTAGAAGGAGCTGCGGCAGCGGCTACAGCGCAGCAGGTTCTCCATCTTCCCGCACAGCTCGCAGTACTGCCGGTCTCGCTCGCTCGGGCTCGGCCCGCCGGGCCCGCCGCTGTCATTGGCCATGGCGGCGACGGCGGCGGCAGTGGAGGCGGCGGCCGAGCAGGAGGGGTGGCGGCCGGACGGCCTAGCCTGGGGCCGGGGAGCGGGCGGAGCGGCAGGGGCCGTCACTGCGCCATGCGCCCGCCGCCCCTCGCCTCAGGAGACCGGCGGCCCGCGCCCTCGGCCCGGCCGCTTCCTCGTCCTTCGGTCGCGCGGCGCAGCGCCGGCCGCCGCCTCAGCGCCTCATCACCGCCGCGGGCTGAGGGAGCGCGGCCTGCGCGGCGGACGGCGACCACCGCTCGGGCACGCGGGCCCGGCGCGCGAGACCCGCCGCCGCCTCAGCGTTCCGGGCGGCCGGGCCCGGCCCGCGGAGCAGCGCAGGGCGTGCGGGCGCCACTCGCTCGGCGCGCTCTGCACGTACACCACGGCCCCGCGCCGACCCGGGCGGGCGAGGGGCGGGGCAGGGGGAGGGGAGGGCCGAAGGGGCCGCCGCCGCGCGTTCGCGCCTGGGCCCGGGCGGCGCCGGGGCCGCCTCCGCGCTCCCGCACTCGGCCAGCCCGGCCTCAGAGCCGCCTCCGGCGCCCCCCCCCGGCCCCGCTGACCCCGCCCCAAGCGGGCTGGGGACGCGGAGGGGCAGGCCCGCGAGGGGCGGAAGGGTGGGGGCCGCGCCGCCGCAGCAGGGCCCGCGCCCCGCACGGTGCCTACACCTGCTGGGCAGAGCGCGGCCGCGGAGTCGCCGCGGAGCTGGGCGGCCTTAATATGGCTGCTGTTTGTGTGGGACCAACTGGGTGTGTTCCAGGCGCGCTCCAGACTAGGTTGCAAGGTGGCTGTTGCCATCGTCGTGTTGCGTCGGAGGAAACGGAAATTCAGAGAAGTAAAGAAACTTGCCCAAGGTCACGCAGAACAGAAACTGAATCCAGGAATCAGATTCTGTAAGATTCCAAGGCTCCTTTTTCCTTGGTGTATTGTAAACAAGGTGTAAAACAAGGTGTATTTCAAGAAGGCCTGGAATGGTTAAAAGCAAAAATGTGTGGTGTCAACCCAAGCCCCTGTGCCCATTTTGAGCCAAATTTAAAGGTACTGAAGTGTGATTTTTTTTTTAACCATTTTTAAGCCCTGTGAAATCTTGCCGAGTTTAAAACCTCATGAAAAAAATGTTTGGCTACCTAGTTAATAATAATCAATGCTCACTTCAGTGTCCACATTCAGGCACTTAAGCTCAAACTGCGGCAACGACTCCTGAGAAGTGGGTGGGGGCGGCGGCAGGAGGGGTGGCAAATAAGCGTTACTACATTTACGACTTCTTAAAAATATCTGTTATTAAAATATGTGCTATGCTGATGAATACAATTCTTTCTTTTATAGAACATAAAAACCTTACCAGAAATAAGCCAAGGGTGTTCTGCCTGCCATTTATTTTTAGAAGAAAAAGGGCTGTGATTTAGATTTTTACAGTCTTTTTTGAGCACATGCTAACGTGGGAAATGCTGTTAGACTTGTGTATCATTTGAATAGACTGCAGGTAACTTCAGCAGTCCTTGAGATTAACAACACAAGAGCTGAAATGTGTGAGGTTAAAAGCAGAAGACCATAAGGAATTATAATTCACTTTATAGAATAGTTTTAGAAAAACTGGTTTGAATCCAAAAACTCTTGATCAACTATACGGAACTTAAAACTGTCATTAAATTCTGCCATATAAGTAAATAGTATATTGGGGATCCAATCTGGTGAAAGAGGACAGTAATTCCAATTAGCTTGACTTTTGGAATACTCAAATAAGTATTTTGTCCACAGCTTCAAATTCCAGACCAAACTAAAAATCCAGCTCTGTAAAAAATCGAGACTTGGATCTATCTCAGATGTATATCCAGCTTTTCCCAGAGCTTTATTAAATAAAGTGTCATTGTTTCATATATTACTAATTAGACTGTTTAACAGTATATTGGGCTTTCCTAGTGGCTCAGGTGGTACCCAGGTTCCATCCCTGGGTCAGGAGGAGCCCCTGGAGAAGGGAATGGCTACCCACTCTGTGTTCTTGCCTGGAGAATTCCATGTACAGAGGAACCTGGCAGTGTACTAGGAGCATGCTGACTGTCAAGACTGTCCAGTGTCACACCAGTGAAATAGCTACTCTACATACACTCAGGAGGTATATAGTTCAATGCAGGAGGCAGAAGTGTAAACGAATAATGACAACCTGGAGTTCAGAGTAAATGCCTTAAGAGAGAGATCCGGGTAGGGTGGGATGGGAAAAAAGAAAAAGGGATTGCTCAGATGGTAAAGAATCTGCCTGCAACATGGGAGACCTGGGTTCGATCCCTAGGTGGGAAAGATCCCCTGGAGGAGGGCATGTTAACCCACTCCAGTATTCTTGCCTGGAGAATCCCATGGACAGAGGAGCCTCGTGGGCGGCAGTCATGGGGTCGCAGAGTCGGAGATGACTGAGCAACTAAGCAGAGCCCTGCCCATTGCACTGATCAAGATTTCAAATAGATTAATTTAGCAAGTCTAAAAAATGGCTTTTACAAGTTAGCTTTTAAAACATTTTGATGTACGTAAATTATAAAAATAAAATGTAATTTCAGTACAAGTGAAATCTAAAACTTCTTTGACTTCCTTTTTTGTAATAATGATAACTGATTCTTAACTATTCTCACATTTACTAAGATACAGTTATTCTACAAAGACTTTGATTCTTCTAAATTTAATTTTTTGTAGCTATTAGAAGTAGTCCAGCTATATCTTAGAAACTTCCTATTTAGGTCTGGCATTCAAAGAAGTGTATTCACATCTCTGTATGCTTTTTTTTTTTCATATAATTCACTGATATCTACTTAATAGCTGTCCATATCAAAACCTTTATTAGCTTTCATTTTGTTCCAATTAAGTATACAAAATCACAAACTAAACATGTATGTTTAGTATGTATGTATGTTGGTAAACATGTATGTATGTTGATACTTAGTCAAAGGTGACACTCAACGTTTCCATGAGTAGAATGAATATAAAATGTTTCAAATATTTGCAAAGATCAGTGATCTCAGAGTTTTCACTTATTCAGGTTTAATAATCTGTGAACTCATTCCAAATTAGTGAAGTTTCACCAAACCATCTGCCCACCATGCAATACCAGTGAATGACCGGTTCACCAAGGAGATCCTAGAACTCCTAACAATGTAGCTGTTGTCATTTATTCAAATATTATAGAGAAGATCTACACTGCCGTGCAGGAATTTATGTTATAAACCCTATAGAGGGTACTTTGTGCCAAAATCTCTGTTCTAAGCATTTTACAAATATTAGCTCATTTAATCTTTATAATCACCATGAGATGAGGACTATTCTTATGTCCATTTATAGAAAATGAAATGAGTAAGGCAATGAGACAGTAGCGCTAGGAGTGTTACCTAATACTTCGGGGAGAACAAAAGTTTGTGTCTCCCCAAGCCAGGAATTGGTACAACTCATTCCCTTCCCCCAACCTAATCAAAATCAACTGCTCTCAGAATTGAAGAAAGAATTTAAAAAGTAGAACTGCTGTCATCACGGATATCAGACCAACTTGGACCAACACCTCTTTGGTTTTCCTGTGTTCTGGCAATGTTTACTGAAACTATAAAGCAGTAACCTCTATAAACTGACAAGAGCCTTCCAAAAAAAAAAAGAGCTGAGGTTAAATGCAAAGGACAGAGTTAAATGAGGAAATGAATTTAGAGTGACTGTGTTGACTCTTGAAGAAAACCCAGTGAACAGGCTTTATCGTCAAGGGACTAGTCCTATTTCTCCTTTAAAAATGTTTAAAATGCACAAGAGAGTGTCTTTTCTGCTCAGGAAATCAAACATCTGATTATTAACTAATGACCTCTTGTTTTCCCATCTGTGACAATCTTGTTTTAATAGGTTACAGAGAGCAGAAAAATCACAAGTATAATATAGGCATCCCACCAAGATAAACAGGAAAGCGATCTTTGAGTTCTGGGAAAAGCAACTAAAAATTTGAGCCATTTTCTAACTATAGTATCGGGACACACACGAGGAGGTGGTGTTGGAAAACAGCACCTGCTCTTCCCTGTACTGGGGGTTCTGCCAGTGGCACACATGAGCTATATGCTTTCCCACGTAGTTGAACCAGCTTTACTGTTCAAAGAGCTTGTTTCCTTATGAAAATAAAATATTTAGATAGACTTTCTGTATATGCAGGAAGTTTTATCTATCACCCACTTTATCAGCTAATGGTTTAAAACTTACCGACTAATCCAGTTAATAATCAATCATCTCCTCTCAAGAAATATAACATGAAACTTTACAACCATTGCTCATTATAATGATTTATAATTCTCCTGCAATGCAGGAGACCTGGGTTCAATCCCTGGGTTGGGAACATCTCCCAGAGAAGGGAAAGACTACCCACTCCAGTATTCTGGCCTGGAGAATTCCAAAGGGGGTCGCAAAGAGTTCAACACAACTGAGTGATTTTCACTTTCATTCACTTATTTATTTATACAATATGAGTAAATATAATCTGTTAATGTAATTACACTGTGAGTTGTGTTTTTTGCTGTTATCAAACATTGCCTTAATGCTGAACCATCTTTTAATATAGTCCCAATCAGTAACTTACACCATCCCAGGTTAAAAACAGCTCCATTTTTTCTTTTAACTTTTTTTGTAGAAAAATGTAAACATACACCAAAATAGAGATAATAGTATAATCAATCTCAGTCCTAATTAGGTCAATAATTATCAACTTCACAATTATCAACATTTTTATACTCTTGTGGCCTCCCTATCTTGCCTTTTATTTTAGGGAGAGGGCTGTACCGTGTGGCTTGGGAGACCTTGTTTCCCTGACCAGGGATTGAACTGTGGCGGTGAAAGTGTGGAGTCCTAACCACTGAACTGCCAGGGAATTCCCTCATTTTACCTTTTTATTTAAATTTATTTTTTTGAGTTATAATTGATATATGACAATTGTATTCATTTTAGATGTACAGTATAATGACTTAATATGTGTATATTTTGTGAAACAATTACCACAGTAAGTTGAGCTAACAGTCATCATCTCACACAATTACAATTTTTTGTGTGTGTGTGGTGAGAACTTTTAAGATCTACTCTCTTACCAACTTTTAAACCTGCAATACAGTGTTGTTAGCTATAGACACTATTCTGTACATTAGAGCTCCAAGACTTACTTATGTGTAACTGAAAGTTTATACCTTTGGACCATTTCACCTACCCTCTACCTACCGCCCCTGGCAACCGTTAATCTTTTCTTGGTATCTATGAGTCAGTTTTTTATTTTAGTTTTTTAGAAATCACATACAAGTGGAATCATACAGTATTTGTCCTCTGACATTTCACTCAGGATAATGCCCTGGCAGTCCATCAATGTTATTGCAAAAGGCAAAATATACTTTATTTTTATGGATGAATAATATTCACATATATATATTTATAGTTACACATCACATTTTCTTTATCATTTATCTGTCAGTGGTCATCTAGGTTGCATCTGTATCTTCGTAATTTTATGTCATGTTGCTATGAACATGAAGGTGAAGATATCTTTTCCAGTTAGTGTTTTCCTTTTCTTCAGATAAATACCCAGAACCGTAATTGCTAGATCATTTGTAAATTCTACTTTTATTTTTTTGAGGAACCGCCATACAGTTTTTCACAGTGGCTGCACCAATTTATATCCCCATGAAAAGTGCACAAAAGGTTTTCTTTTTATCATATCCTCGCCAACACGCCTTTCTTGTCTCTGAAAACAGCCATTCTAACAGATGTGAGATGATATTTCATGGTGCTTTTGATTTACGTTTCCCTGATGATCAGTGATGTTGGGCACCTTTTCATATACCTGTGACCAACTGGATGTCTTCTTTGGGAAAATGGCTATTCAGACCCTCTGCCCACTTTTTACTTGAATTGTTTATTCTTTTTCTGTAATATAGATAGTATGTCAGATACATGATTTGCAAATATTTTCTCCCGTTCTGTAGAATGCCTTTTTATTTTGTCAATGGTTTCTTTTGCTGTACAGATCTTTTTAGTAACACATGCAGTCCCATGTGTTACTTTGATTTCGTTGCCTTTGTTTTTGGTGTTAAATCCAAAAAATCACTGCCAAGACAAATGTCACAGAACGCCCCCTGCCATATTTTCTTCTGGGAGTTTTATGGCTTCAGGTATTACATTTAAGTTTTTAATCCAATTTGAGCTGATTTTGGGTGTAGTGTAAGATAGGAGTCCTGTTTCATTCTTTTGTATGTGACTGTCTAATTTTCCCAACACAATTTATTAAAGAGACTATCTTCTCCCCATTATATATTCTTGATTCCTTTGTCATAAATTAATTGACCATATATGTGGGTTTATTTCTAGGCTTTCTGTTCTATTCCTTTGACCTATGTGTCTATTTTTATGCTAATACCATATGTTTGTGTGTATTTTTCATCTTTTATATACATTTTCCCTGATCCCATCTCTTTGTCAGGAGACATTCTTATTTAAATATGCTTGACAGTCCTACCCACATCAAATGGGAGATCCAGTTCCCTCCCTAGGGGTCTGCAAATCTCTGAGCAGGAGCAAAAAGATGGGGCAGGTTGGGCAAGGGGAGTACAGTTTTCATTCTTACGGCCATCCCTGACTCTGAATTTCTGCTCTCATAAATCTAAAGTTCTCACTCTTTTCCCTGTTCTGTTTCTTCTGCTCTGAAAAGACCCTCGATTACTTTTGGACTCTGTGGGAGAGTGGAAGGGTGGGACAATTTGGGAGAATGGCATTGAAACATGTATAATATCATGTGAAATGAATCGCCAGACCAGGCTCAATGCATGATACAGGATGATCGGGGCTGGTGCACTGGGATGACCCAGAGGGATGGTACGGGGAGGGAGATGGGAGGGGGGGTCAGGATGGGGAACACGTGTACACCCGTGGTGGATTCATGTTGATGTATGGCAAAACCAATACAATATTGTAAAGTAATTAGCCTCCAATTAAATACATTTATATTAAAAAAAAACCCTCAACTCTTTTTAAAGTTCTTTCTCTTCTGTTCCTCCTCGGGAGTCTTTTCACATTGTTTTGGCTACTCCATTTTAGGGTACCCTTCACACTAAACTCTGCAGGAAACTGAATTTTCTTGTTATATAGCTTAATCCCTGTGCTCTGGGCTGGCCTTGATATATCAGGCTGCTCACTAACATTAGCTCTAAGGCAGTATACTCAGGTACTTTCTCTTGAATAGCCCAGAACTGGATGAACTTGAAATTTCACCCTCTCATGTGGAAGAAAATGATATGGGATTTATATTCCTACTCACATGGTATTTACACATTCTTCCTCCACCTTCAGGAGGCAAAAGTAGTCATAGTTGAAGATTTTTCCTCCATTACATTCCTTCTTATTAATATTTAGTCATTTTATTTTATTAAAATATTTTCTCAGCTCATTCTTTTTTTTAAATTACTCTTTATTATATCATACCATTTCCCCACAGCTGACTGATCTCCTCTTTTCTGCAAATCTAACTCCTACTCACTCAGCAAAGATCATCTGAAATCCCGTTTCTCTCAAAAAATGTGTATATACAAAAGCTTGTGTAAATAAACACCTCACTAGTCTTAATGTAGTTTTTTACACTTCACAAAGGTCTTGCACATACCAATTCTCATTTGATGCTCTCGATGTTGTTAGGACTTGCATTTTACATAAGAGAAAATTCAATCTTTGTGCAACTGAACAACTAACCCAAGGATATACAGTTAAATTGACTACAGTTTCACATTTCAGGGAAAAGATCTGTTTTCCTTTTACCTTTTGACCCCTTCACTCAAGGTCTGTTTGTTTTTTGGTTGGTGGTGTTTACTATAGCTTTGCAATATAGTTTGAAATCAGAAAGTGTGATGTCTCCAACTTTGTTATTCTTTCTCAGAATTACTTTGGTTATTCAGGATCCTTTGTGGTTCCACACAAATTTTAGATTTCTTTTTTTTTTCTGTTTCTATGGAAGTCTCCTGTGGGGTCACTGCTCCTTTCTCCTGGGTCCTGATGCATAAGGGGTTTTGTTTGTGCCCTCCAAGAGTCTCTGTTTCCCCAGTCCTGTGGAAGTTCTGAGGTCAAATCCCACTGACCTTCAAAGTCAGATTCCCAGGGGCTTCCCAGTCCCTTTGTCAGAGATCCAGGTTGGGAAGCCTAGAACTTTCACAACAATGTGAGAACTGCTTTGGTGTAATGGTGCTGCAGTTGGTATATCTCCCACCTGGTGGCTCAGTAGTGGGCCTAATGGCAACCTCCTGCACGGTGACTTAAAACTTCTTTGCAGAGTGCATCATGTGAAATGCCAGGCTGGATGAAGCTCAGGCTGAAATCAAGATTGCCAGGAGACATATCAGTAACCTCAGATATGCAGATGACACCACCATTATGGCAGAAAGTGAAGAAGAACTAAATAGCCTCTTGAAAGTGAAAGAGGAGACTGAAAAATTGGCTTAAAACTCTACATTCAAAAAACTAAGATCATGGCATCTGGTCCCATCACTTCATGGCAAATAGATTGGGGAAAAAATGGAAACAGTAACAGACTTTA
The DNA here is from genome assembly GCF_023091745.1 of Budorcas taxicolor. Lineage (NCBI taxonomy): Eukaryota > Metazoa > Chordata > Mammalia > Artiodactyla > Bovidae > Budorcas > Budorcas taxicolor. The sequence continues at coordinate 41,187,848 of NC_068914.1, read as the reverse complement.
TTTTCTTGGGCTCACTGTGGATGGTGACTGCAGCCATGAAATTAAAAGACACTTGCTCCTTGGTAGAAAAGCTATGATAAACTTAGACAGCATGTTAAAAAACAGAGACATCACTTTGCCAGCAAAAGTCCAGTCAAAGCTATGATTTTTCCAGTAGTCATGCATAGATGTGAGAGTTGGACCGTAAAGAAGGCTGAGTGCTGAAAAATTGATGCTTTGGAATTGTGGTTCTGGAGAAGACTCTTGAAAGTCCCTTGGATTGCAAGGAGATCAAACCAATCAATTCTAAAGGAAATCAATCCTGAATATTCATTGGAAGGACTGATGCTGAAGCTGAAGCTCCAATACTTCAGCCACCTGATGCAAAAAACTGACTCATTGGAAAAGACCCTGATGCTGGGAAAGATTGAAGGCAGGGAAAGAAGGGGATGATTGGATGGCATCACCGATTCCATGGACATGAGTTTGAGCAAACGCTGGGAGATAGTGAAGGACAAGGAAGCCTGGCATGCTGCAGTCCATGGGGACACAAAGGGACACAAGTGAGTGACTAAATAGCATTTAGTGGGAAAATGCCATGGGAATTTTGATAGAGATTACATTGAATCTGCAGAATGTTTTGGGTTGTATGGACATTTTGAAAATACCAATTCTTCCAATTCATGAGCATGGAACATGTTTCTACTTATTTGTGTCTTCTTCAGTTTCTTTCATCAATATCTTATCATTTTCAGTGTATCGGTCTTTCACCTCCTGGTTAAATTTATTCCTAAGCATTTTATTCTTTTTGATGCAGTTTCAAATGGCACTGTTTTCTTAACTTCTCTTTCTGATAGTTTGTTATTGTTGTATAGAAACAAACATATATATCATATATATACAGATCTTATATCCTGAAACTTCACTGAATTCGTTTCTTAGTTCTAACAGTTATTTGGTGGAGTCTTCAGAGTTTTCTATATACATATCATGTCATCTGCAAATAGAGAACTCTTCTGTGATTTGGATTCCTTTTCTTTTTCTTGCCCAGTTACTGTGGCTAGGACTTCCAATGCTCTGCTGAATGAAAGTGATGAGAGTGAGCATTCTTCTTTTGTCTCTGATCTTAGAAGAAAAGCTTTCTACTTTTCACCACTGAGTATGATGCTAGCTGCTACTGTTGCTGTTCAGTCGCTAAGTCACATCTGACTCTTTGTGACCCCACGGACTGCAGCATGCCAGGCTTCCTTGTCCTTCACTATCTCCCAGCATTGCTCAAGTTCATTTTCACTGAGTCAGTGATACCATCCAACCATCTCATCCTCTGTTTCCCCCTTCTCCTCCTGCCCTCAATCCTTCCCAACCAACATCAGGGTCTTTTCCAGTGAGTCAACTCTTCGCATCAGGTGGCCAAAGTACTGGAGCTTTAGCTTCAGCAACAGTCCTTCCAATGAATATTCAGGGTTGATTTCCTTTAGGATTGACTGGTTAGCTGTGGGCTTCTCATGTAAGCCTTTATTATGTTGATGTATGTTTCCCTTTCTACCCAGTTTGTTGAGAGTTTTTATCACAAATGGATGTTGAATTTTGTCAAAAGCTTTTTCTGCATCTACTGATCTGATTTTATGGTTTTTATCCTTCATTTTGTTAATATAATGTATCACATTGGTTAATTTGTGGACAATGAACCATCCTTGCATCCCTGGAATAAATCTCACTTGATCATGATGTATACTTTTAATGTATTGATGAATTTTGTTGAGGATTTTGCATCTATGTTCATCAGGGATATTGGTCTTGAATTTTCTTTTTTGTGTGGTATCCTTGTCTGGTTTTTGCTTAGCTTCATAAAATGAGTTTGAAAGTGTTCCTTCCTTTTCATTTTTTTTGAAGAGTTTGAGAAGGATGGGTAATAAGTCTTATTCAAGTGCTTGTTGGCATACGCCAGGGGGCTGTCGTCCTAGACTTTTGTTTGTTGGGAGGTTTTTGATTACTGTTTCAGTCTCCTTACAAATAATCAGTCTGTTCAAATATTCTATTTCTCCATGATTCAGTCTTGGTAGGTTGTCAGTTTCTAGGAATTTGTCCATTTTTTCTAGTTGTGCAATTTGCTGGCATTTAATTCATAGTATTTTCCAATTTTATCCTTTTTTTTTTTGCTAAAGTATTATAAAGCATACTCAATTTCAGTATGCATGTTCAATAAGGACTTAAATAAAATCATATCCCCATACCATTATCAGACTCACCAAAATTAAGAAAATCTCCTCATACTACCCATTATCCAGGAAATATTAGAATTCGTATGATTGTCTCACAGATTCTCTCTACCGTTGCTTTATCTTATTTAAGAGCTAAGCAGAGTTTACACCGTGCACTTGACTGTCATGTCTTAAGTCCCTTTTACTCAATTTAACTACTACCCTGCCATTTTTTCCTATACCATTAATTTACTGGAGAAATAATAACACTTGCACTGTAGAATATTCCCTGAATTTACAACTGATTGCTTCCTTATGATATTCCTCTTATTGTTTTAGATAGTTAGATCTGGGATTTTTATTAAATTTAGGCTCTATATTTTATGTAAGAATACTTCATAGTGCTTGGTGTGTATTTCCCATTTCATCACATCTTGGAAACACGATGTCTGATAGTTTCATATTTCAGGATGACATATGGTTCATGAGTTTAAATGATACCAGCTTCATTCCTATTTAGAATATTTTTCATCAACTTTTCACCTGTTTTAGCAATTCATAATTGTGAATAGATCCACTATTTCTTTCAGTTCAGTTCAGTTCAGTCACTCAGTCATGTCCAACTCTTTGCGACCCCATGGACTGCAGCACGCCAAGCTTCTTTGTCTGTCACCAACTCCCAGACCTGCTCAAACTGATGTCCATCGAGTCGATGATGCCAACCAACCACTCATCCCGTCATCCACTTCTCCTCCTGCCTTCACTCTTTCCCAGCATCAGGGTCTTTTCCAACGAATCAGTTCTTTGCATCAGAGGCCAAAGTATTGGAATTTCAGCTTCAGCATCAGTCCTTCCAATGAATATTCAGGATTGATTTCCTTTAGGATGGACTGGTTGGATCTTCTTGCAGTCCAAGGGACTCTCAAGAGTCTTCTCCAACCCCGCAGTTCAAAAGCATCAATTCTTCGGTGCTCAGCTTTCTTTATAGTCCAACTCTCACATCCATACATGACCACTGGAAAAACTATAGCTTTGACTAGATGAACCTTTGTCAGCAAAGGTTATGTCTCTGCTTTTTAATATGCTGTCTAGGTTGGTCATAGCTTTTCTTCCAAGGAGCAAGCGTCTTTTAATTTCATGTCTTCAGTCACCATCTGCAGTGATTTTGGAGCCCAAGAAAATAGTCTCTCACTGTTTCTCCTTTTTCCCCATCTGCCATGAAGTGATGGGACCAGATGCCATGATCTTAGTTTTTTGAATGTTGAATTTTAAGCCAACTTTTCACTCTCCTCTTTCACTTTCATCAAGATGCTCTTTAGTTCTTCTTAATTTTCTGTCATAATGGTGGTGTCATCTGAATATCTGAGGTTACTGATATTTCTCCCGGAAGTCTTGATTCCATCTAGTGCTTCATCCAGCCCAGCGTTTCGCCTGATGTACTCTGCATATTAGTTGAATAAGCAGGGTGACAATATACACCCTTGACGTACTCCTTTCCCAATTTGGAACCAATCCATTTTTCCATGTCCATTTCTAACTATTGCTTCTTGACCTGCATACAGATTTCTCAGGAGGCAGGTCTGGTGGTCTAGTATTCTCATCTCTCAAAGAATTTTCCACAGTTTTTTTGTGATTCACAGAGTCAAAGTCTTTGGTGTAATCAATAAAGCAGAAGTAGATGTTTTTTCTGGAACTCTCTTACTTTTTTCTATTATCCACCGGATGTTGGCAATTTGATCTCTGGTTTCTCTGCCTTTTCTAAATCCAGCTTGAACATCTGGAAGTTCACAGATCATGTACTGTTGAAGCCTCGTTTGGAGAATTTTGAGCATTACTTTGCTAGCACGTGGGTTGAATGAAATTCTGTGATAGTTTGAACATTCTTTGGCAGTGCCTTTCTTTGGGATTGGAATGAAAACTGACCTTTTCCAGTCCTGTGGTCACTGCTGAGTTTTCCAAATTTGCTGGCATATTGAGTGCAGCACTTTCACAGCATCATCTTTCAGGATGTGAAATAGCTCAACTGGAATTCCATCACCTCCACTAGCTTTGTCGGTAGTGATACTTCCTAAGGCCCACTTGACTTCGCATTCCAGGATGTCTGGCTCTAGGTGAGTGATCACACCATCATGGTTATCTGGGACATGAAGATCTTTCTTGTGTAGTTCTTCTGTGTACTCTTGCCACCTCTTCTTAACATCTTCTGCTTCTGTTAGGTCCATACCATTTCTGTCTGTTATTGTGCCTATCTTTGCATGAAATGTTCCCTTGATATCTCTAATTTTCTTGAAGAGATCTCTAGTCTTTCCCGTTCTATTGTTTTCCTCTATTTCTTTGCATTGCTCACTGAGGAAGGCTTTCTTATCTCTCCATGCTATTCTTTGGAATTCTACATTCAGATGGGTATATCTCCTTTTCAACCTCCTTTTCTGCTTTGACTTTTGCTTCTCATCTTTTCACAGCTATTTGTAAGGCATCCTCAGACAACCCCATTTTGCCTTTTTGCGTTTCTCTTTCTTGGGATGGTCTGGATCACTACCTCCTGTCCGATGTCACGAATCTCCATCCATAGTTCTTCAGGTACTCTATCTATCAGATTTAATCCCTTGAATCTATTTGTCACTTCCACTGTATAATCATAAGGGATTTTATTTAGGGCATACCTGAATGGTCTAGTGGTTTTCCCTACTTTCCTCAATTTAAGTCTGAATTTGGCAATAAGGAGTTTATGATCTGAGCCACAGTCAGCTCCCGGTCTTGTTTTTGCTAACTGTAGAGACTTATTCATCTTCAGCTGCAAAGAGTACAATCAATCTGATTTTGGTATTGACCTTGTGGTGATGTCCATGTGTAGAGTTGATTCTTGGGTTGTTGGAAGAGGGTGTTTCCTATGACCAGTGCATTTTCTTGGCAAAACTCTGTTAACCTTTGACCTGCTTCATTTTGTACTCCAAGGCCAAACTTGCTTATTACTGCATGTATCTCTTGACTTCCTACTGTTTCATTCCAGTCCCTTGTAATGAAAAGGAAATCTGTTTTTGGTATTAGAAGGTCTTGTAGGTCTTCATAGAACCATTCAACTTCAGCTTCTTTGGCATTATTAGTTGGCACAGAGACTTGGATTGCCGTGATACTGAATGGTTTGCCTTGGAAATGAACAGAGGTCATTCTGTTGTTTTTGAGATTACATCCAAGTACTGCATTTTTGACTCTTTGTTGACTATGAGGGCTACTCCATTTCTTCTAAGGGATTCCTGCCTGCAGTAGTAGATATAATGGTCATCTGAGTTAAATTCACCCATTCCAGTCCATTTTAGTTCGCTGATTCCTAAAATATGAATGCTTCCTAAGGCCCACTTGACTTCTCATTCCAGGATGCCTGGCTCTAGGTGAGTGATCACACCATCATGGTTATCTGGGTCATGAAGATCTTTCTTGTGTAGTTCTTCTGTGTACTCTTGCCACCTCTTCTTAATATCTTCTGCTTCTGTTAGGTCCATACCATTTCGGTCCTTTATTGTGCCCATGTTTGCATGAAATGTTCCCTTGGTATCTCTTGCCATCTCCTGTTTGACCACTTCCAATTCATCTTGATTCATGGACATAACATTCCAGGTTCCTATGCAATATTGTTCCTTACAACATCAGACTTTACTTCCATCACCAGTCGCATCCACAACTGGGTGTTGTTTTCACTTTGGCTCTGTCTCTTCATTCTTTTTGCAGTTGTTTCTCCACTCTTTTGAAATAGCATATTGGGCACCTACCGACCTGGGGGAGTTCATTTTTCAGTGTCATATCTTTTTGCCTTTTCATACTGTTCATGAGATTCTCAGGCAAAAATGGTGAAGTGGTTTGCCATTCCCTTCTCCAGTGGACCACATTTTGTCAACATTTCTTTAGAAGTTAAAAAAAAGCATTTCTAAATCTATCATTCCTTCTGAATTTGCTACCTAAAATCCTACCATAGAGAACTTTTTCATCATTTTTTTTTTGGTTGCCCTGAAAACAATTTGTAGATGGAAGATAGAATCAATGATTGTTTTTTATTTATCAATTTTCAGAATCATGAACTGGTGTTCTAGCAACTTCCAGTTGTGACAAATGAGGGCTTTTACATATTATTGTGAATGCACTGATTTTCATATATTTGAATTGCTTTAATTATTATTTTTGATTATTAAATTGTCCCATTTTGGCCAATGAAAAATTATTAAGTTGGTTCCTATCTATTATGACCAACCTAGATAGCATATTGAAAAGTAGAGACATTACTTTGCCAACAAAGGTCCATATAGTCAAGGCTATGGTTTTTCCAGTGGTCATGTATGGATGTGAGAGTTGGACTGTGAAGAACGCTGAGCGCTGAAGAATTGATGCTTTTGAACTGTGGTGTTGGAGAAGACTCTTGAGAGTCCCTTGGACTGCAAGGAGATCCAACCAGTCCATTCTAAAGGAGATCAGCCCTGGGTGTTCTTTGGAAGGACTGATGCTAAAGCTGAAACTCCAGTACTTTGGCCACCTCATGCAAAGAGTTGACTCATTGGAAAAGACTCTGATGCTGTGAGGGATTGGGGGCAGAAGGAAAGGGGGACACAGAGGATGAGATGGCTGGATGGCATCATCGACTTGATGGATGTGAGTTTGAGTGAACTCCGGGAGTTGGTGATGGACACGGAGGCCTGGCGTGCAGCGATTCATGGGGTCGTAAAGAGTCAAACACGACTGAGTGACTGAACTGAACTGAACTGAACGTATGTATTTTAGATTTGCTCACCTTAATTTTTGATAACTTTCTCGCTTTCTGGCACAAGATGGCCCAGACTTATCTTGTACATTTCCTGTCCCTGACATGGAATCAGTCATTTTTTCAGAGTCCTGACTCTTTTTAGTAGGAAATGGTGGCAAGAGTGGGCATTTTTGTCTTGTTCCTGACTTCAGAGGAAAACCTTGCAGTTTTTACTGTTCAGTATGATAGTAGCTGTGGGTTGTCATAGGTGGCCTTTATTATGTTGAGATATATTCTCTCTATATCAAATTGGCTGAAAGTGTTTTTTTTTAATCATGAATGAGTATTGATTTTTCCAAGTGCTTTTTCTATCTCTGTTGAGATAAACTGTAAAAGGTCAGTTTTCATTCCAATCCCAAAGAAAGGCAATGCCAAAGATTGCTCAAACTACCACAAAATTGCACTCATCTCACACGCTAGTAAAGTAATGCTCAAAATTCTCCAAGTCAGCTTCAACAATACATGAACCTGAACTACCAGATGTTCAAGCTGGTTTTAGAAAAGGCAGAGGAACCAGAGATCAAATTGCCAACATTTGCTGGATCATCAAAAAAGCAAGAGAGTTCCAGAAAAACATCTATTTCTGCTTTAGTGACTATGCCAAAGCCTTTGACTGCGTGGATCACAATAAACTGTGGAAACTTCTGAACGAGATGGGAATACCAGACCACCTGACCTGCCTCTTGAGAAACCTGTATGCAGGTCAGGAAGCAACAGTTCTAACTGGACATGGAAAAACAGACTGGTTCCAAATAGGAAGAGGAGTACGTCAAGGCTGTATATTGTCACCCTGCTTGTTTAACTTATATGCAGAGTACATCATGAGAAATGCTGGGCTGGAAGAAGCACAAGCTCGAATCAAGATTGCCAGGAGAAATATCAATAACCTCAGATATGCAGATGACACCACCTTATGGCAGAAAGTGAAGAGGAACTAAAAAGCCTCTTGAGGAAAGTGAAAGAGGAGAGTCAAAAAGTTGGCTTAAAGCTCAACATTCAGAAAACGAAGATCATGGCATCTGGTCCCATTACTTCATGGCAAATAGATGGGGAAACAGTGGAAACACTGTCAGACTTTATTTTTAGGGGCTCCAAAATCACTGCAGATAGTGATTGCAGCCATGAAATTAAAAGATGGTTACTCCTTGGAAGGAAAGTTGTGACCAACCTAGATAGCGTATTCTAAAGCAGAGACGTTACTTTGCCAACTAAGGTCCGTCTACTCAAGGCTATGGTTTTTCCAGTGGTCATGTATGGATGTGAGAGTTGGACTGTGAAGAAAGCTGAGCGCCGAAGAATTGATGCTTTTGAACTGTGGTGTTGGAGAAGACTCTTGAGAGTCCTTTGGACTGCAAGGAGATCTAGCCAGTCTGTTCTAAAGGAGATCAGCCCTGGGATTTCTTTGGAAGGAATGATGCTAAAGCTGAAACTCCAATACTTTGGCCACCTCATGTCAAGAGTTGACTCATTGGAAAAGACTCTGAGCTGTGAGGGATTTGGGGGCAGGAGGAGAGGGGGACGACAGAGGATGAGATGGCTGGATGGCATCACCGACTCGATGGACGTAAGTTTGAGTGAACTTCATGGGGTCTCAAAGAGTCGGACATGCCTGAGTGGCTGAACTGAACTGATGGGACCAGGTGCCATGATCTTATTTCTCCGGATGTTGAGTTTTAAGTCAACTTTTTCACTCTCCTCTTTCACTTTCATCAAGACGCTCTTTAGTTCTTCTTCACTTTCTGCCATAACAGTAGTATCATCTAAGGTTACTGATATTTCTCCCAGCATTCTTGATTCCTGCTGGTGCTTCATCCAGCCCAACATTTTGCCTGATGTACTCTGCATATAAGTTAAATACACAGGGTGAAAATATACATCCTTGACTGCTTCCCAGTTTGGAACCTGTCTGTTGTTCCAAGTCCAGTTTTAACTCTTGCTTCTTGACCTGCATACAGATTTCTCAGGAGGCAGGTAAGGTGATCTATTATTTCCATCTCTTCTAGAATTTTCCAGTTTGTTGTGATCTACACAGTCAAAGGCTTTGGTGTAATCAGTAAAGCAGAAGTAGACGTTTTTCTGGACTCTTGTGCTTTTCCAATGATCCAACAGATGTTGGCAATTTGATCTCTGGTTCCTCTGGTTCCTTTTTGTTAATAAACCTGACTGAATCAATTTTATCTTTTTTTTTTCTTTTTAAAAAGGTGTTATTTTCATTGATCTTTTCTTTTATTTTTTGATCTCTATTTTATTTCCTCTCTGATCTTATATCCTTATTTCTGCTGACTTTGTTCTTTTTTCCCAATTCCCTTAAGATGGTAGATTCAGTTCAGTTCAGTTGCTCAGTCATGTCCAACTCTTTGCGACCCCATGAATCGCAGCACACCAGGCCTCCCTGTCCATCACCAACTCCTGAAGTTCACTCAAACTCATGTCCATTGAGTCGGTCATGCCATCCAGCCATCTCATCCTCTGTTGTCCTGTTCTCCTGCCCCCAGTCCCTCCCAGCATCAAAGTCTTTTCCAATGAGTCAACTCTTCGCATGAGGCGGCCAAAGTATTGGATTTTCAGCTTCAGCATCAGTCCTTCCAATGAACACCCAGGACTGATCTCCTTTAGGATGGACTGGTTGGACTTCCTTGCAGTCCAAGGGACTCTCAAGAGTCTTCTCCAACACCACAGTTCAAAAGCATCAATTCTTCGGCGCTCAGCTTTCTCCACAGTCCAACTCTCACATCCATACATGACCACTAGAAAAACCATAGCCTTGACTAGGTGGACCTTTGTTGGCAAAGTAATGTCTCTGCTTTTTAATATGCTATCTAGGTTGGTCATAAGATGGTAGATTAGGTTGAGATTTTTCTTTCTTCTTGAAGTATACCTCTGTTACTATAAACTTCCCTCTTAGGACTGCTTTTGCTGGATCCCATGGATTTTGGAGAAATCTCAGTAACCTCAGATACACAGATGATACCACCCTTATGGTAGAAAGTGATGAGAAACTAAAGAGCCTCTTGATGAAAGTGAAAGAGGAGAGTGAAAAAGGTGGCTTAAAATTCAACATTCAAAAAACTAAGTCATGGCATCCTGTCCCATCACTTCATGGCATATAGATGGGAAACAATGGAAACAGTGACAGACTTTATTTTCTTGGGCTCCAAAATCATTCCAGATGGTGACTACAGCCATGAAATTAAAAGATGCTTGCTCCTTGGCAGAAAAGCGATGACCAACCTAGACACCATACTAAAAAGTAGAGATATTACTTTGTCAACAAAGTTCCATCTACTTTTTCCAGTAGTCATGTATGGATGTGAGAGTTGGACTACAAAGAAAGCTGAGCACTGAAGAATTGATGCTTTTGAACTGTGATGTTGGAGAAGACTCTTGAGAGTTGCTGGACTACAAGGATATCAAACCAGTCCATCCTAAAGGAAATCAGTCCTGAATCTTCATTGGAAGTATTGATGATGAAGCTGAAACTCCAATACTTTGGCCACCTGATGGGAAGAGCTGACTCATTGGAAAAGACCCTGATTCTGGGAAAGATTGAGGGCAGGAGGAGAAGGGGAGGACAGAGGATGAGGTGGTTGGATGGCATCACTGACTCAATGGACATGAGTTTGAGCAAGCTCTGGATGTCGGTGATGGACAGGGAAGCCTGGCATGCTGCATTTCATGGGGTTACAAAGGAGCTGGACACAACTGAGTGACTGAACTGAACTGATTGATAGATTTTGGAAAGTTGTGCTTTTATTTGTGTTGATCTCAAGGGTATTTTCTTATTTCCTCCTTGATTCCTTTATTTCTGATTTCCTCCTTGATTTCTTTATTTCTGATTTCCTCTTTGATTTTTTCATTAGTTCATAGCATATTGTTTAGCGTCCACATGTTTTTGGTTTCCCATTTTTCATACATAAACGATTTTTAGTTTTATGTCATTATGGAAGGAAAAGATTCTTGATGTAATTTGTATCCTCTTTAATTTTTTAGCCAAGTTTTGTGGCCTCTTTGTGATCTATCTTGGACAACATTATATGTGTACTTGACAAGAATGTGTATTCTGCTGGTTTTGGATGGAATCTGTTAAGTCAAGCTGGTCTAATGTGTCATTTAAGACAACCAGTATTTCCTTAATGGTTTTCTCTCTGGAAGATCTGCTTATTAATGAATTGGGGTATTAAACTTCCCTACTATGATTGTATTATTGTTAATTTCTCCCTTTATGTCTGTTAATATTTGCTTTACATATTTAGGTGCTATATTAGGTTCCTAAATGTTTATAAATGTTTTACACTCTTCTTGTGTTGATTCTTTTATCTTTATATAATGTCTTTCTTGTCTTTTATTGTAGACTTGTTTTAGAGTCTACTTTATCTGAGTATTGCAACCAAAGATTTCTTTTTATTTCCACTCGCGTGCAACATCTTTTTCTATCCTCTCACTTTCAGTGTGTGTGTCTTTAGTTCTGCAGAGAGTCTCTTGTAGGTAGCATATACATGAGTTTTGTTTTTTAATCAGTCACCCTAAGTCTTTTGATTGGAGCGTTTAGTCCATTGACGTTTAAAGCCATCATTGATAGGTGTATATTTATTGACATTTTGTTATCTGTTTTCTGGTTGTTTCTGTGGTTCTTCTCTCTTCTTCTGTTTCAGTCTCTTCCATGGTGGTTTTCTAATGTTTTGTGTTATGTTTTTGCTCCTTTCTCTCTAGATTTTGTATATCTGTTATAGGTTTTTGATTTATGGTTACCATGTAGTTCATACGTATTGACCTATATCTACTTTTTAAACTGATTATCATTTAAGTTCAACTCATTCTAAAAGCTCCACATTTGTTAATCCCACCCCTACATTTGTGTTTTTTTACGTCATATTTTACATTTTCATGTCTATCCCTTAGCTATTTATTTTATAGTCGGTTTTATAACTTTTCCTTTTAACTTTTGTACAAGCTATATAAGTAGTTGTTTCATAGCCTTTACTATATATTTTTCTTTATTAGTGGGATTTCAGCCTTCCTCTGATTTCTTATTTCTTACAGTAGTCTTTTGCTTTTCACTTAAATATGACCCTTTAGCACATCTGGTAAGGTTGGTTAGGTGTTGATGAACTCCGTTAGTTCTCTTTTTGGTATTTATTATTTATCTGACTGTGTTGGGTCGTAGTTGTGGCACGCCTGATCTTTGTTGTGTTGCGTGGGATCTTTTGTTGTGGAGCACAGACTCTCTGGTTGTGGCACCTGGGTTTAGTTGCCCTGTGGCATGTGGGAACTTAGTTCCCCAACCAGGGATTGAACTCATATTCCCTGCATTGCAAGGCAGATTCTAGACCACTGGGCCACCAGGGAAGTCTCAGTCTCCTTTAGTTTTTGGTTGTTTGAGTGGCTATTTATCGCTCCTTCAATTCTGAATGACAGTGTTAGGTGGAATGTCCCAGGTTGCAGGTTTTTTTTCTTTTCAGTACTTTAAATATATCATGCCACTCCCTCTAGTCTACAGAAATTCTGCTGAAAAATAATCTGATAGCTTTATGAGGATCCCTTTGTATATAATTGTTTTTCTCTTCTTGCCTTTATAATTCTTTCTTTATCTCTTTAACTTTGCCTTTTTAATTATCATATGTCTTGGTATGGTTCCCTTTGAGTTCATCTTGTTTGGGATTCTCTGTACTTCCTGCACCTGGATATCAGTTTCCTTTTTCAGGTTTGGGACTTTTTCTGTCATCATTTCGTTTTCTATCTCCTTTTTCTCTCTCCTCCTTCTCAAACTCTAACAATGAAATGTTAGTAAACTGATGTTATTTCAGATGTCCCTTCAACTGTTCTTATTTTTTAAATTTGTTTTTCTTTTTTGCTATTCTGATTGGATCATTTTCATTATTTTATTTTCAGAGCACCGTGTTCTTCTGTATCTCCTAACTTGTTGTTAGTTTCCTCTAGTGTATTTTTTCATTTCAGTTGTTGTATTCTTCAGCCTGACCAATGCTTTTTTTAAAAAATAAATTTAGTTATTTATTTATGGCTGCACGGCGTCTTCATTGCCACACACAGTCTTTGTTCAGTTGTGGCAAGCGGGGCTACTCTCCAGTTGTGGTGTGCAGGCTTCTCACTGTGTGGCCTCCCTCGTTGCAGAGCACAGACTCTAGAGTGCAGGCTCCATGGTGGTGACACATGGGCTTAGTTGCCCTGTGGCATGTGGACTCTTCTTGGACCAGGGATTGAACTGGTGTCCCCTGCTTTGGCAGGCTGATTCTCAATCACTGGACTGCCAGGGCAGTCCTGACTGATTCTCTTATATTTTCTAGTTCTTTGTTAAAATTCTCACTATGTTCATCTTCTTTTCCTCAGTTCAATAGCATTCTTAATTACTTTTACTTTGAACTCTTCATCAGATAAATTTATCTCTGCTTCATTAGGGTTTTTTTTCCAGGTTTTTGTCTTTATTCTTTTCTTTGAAACATATTTCTCTGTCTTCTCATTCTGTTTAACTTTCTCTGTCTTTATGAAATTGACTGTTTAATCACTTAATTGTAAAACATGAATGGAACTTCAGAGTTAATTAAAGCTGGTGGGTAAGAGTTTAAAAAAAAAAAAAAGAAAAGAGGTGAAACAGTCACCTTTCTGGTCTTGAATGTGTATCCTTGCATGTGAGTGACCCTATGCACTCTGCATGTACCTAGCAGTTTTGGTGAAAGAGCTGGATTTGAAGTGAGCTGGGATGCATATTTCTGTGTGGTGTGCTGGCAGCCTTTGTCATGTGGGAAGCAGGGCTGGGGTTGGAGGGGCTAGCCAGTGCTTCTGCTGTGCTCAGTGGTCAATCCAGTCCTATCAGATGTGAGGTCAGGAACAGGAACCCTGAGGGAGTTAGGTTTTCCCTGGATGTGATGGTAGTCTCCACCTTGATCTGTAATGGGCTGAGGCCTGAGGGCTTAGGGCTGAACTTCTGTGCTGGTTTCACTGTTTCCCTAGTGTGCAAGCCTTGGCTAAAGGTTAGTGGCGAGCAATGCCAGAGCAAGAGGGGCTGAGCAGGAGCCCAGTGTGAGCTGTGGGGGGTGCACTGGAGTGGTGCTGGCAGGCCAGCCAGAGCCCCAGGCAGTTTTCAGTCTGTTGCCTCCAAGCTGTGTGTGCTCAGGAGGCTCAGGTTTCTCTGGTGAGCCCCACTGGCTTTCAAACCAGCAAAGGGTACTTGGCTTCCTTGGGTCAGGCCTCAGGTCTGGTGTGAAAGTTGTTCAGTTGTGTCCAACTCTTTGTGACTATACAGTCCATGGAATTCTCCAGGCTCGAATACTGGAGTGGGCAGCCTTTCCCTTCTCCAGAGGATCTTCCCAACCCAGGGATGGAACCTAGGGCTCCCGCATTGCAGGCAGATTCTTTACCAGATGAGCCACTAGGGAAGATGCAGATGTGCCTCAAACCCTTTGCTTCCCAGGGAGTATCCCTAAGCTTGCAATATCCTCCTCTTCTGTGTTTCCTACTAGGGATGTGGATCCCAACCAGATCACTTTTCCTCCGTTCATACCAGACTCTGTGTGGCTCTTTCTTTGTAGACTTGATGGTACAGGAGCTGTTCTGCTAGTCCTCAGATCAATTTCAGTGACGATCACTCTATATGTAATTGTAGTTTTGATGTTTTCATGAGGGGAGGTGAGGTCAATGTCCTTTTACTTTGCCATCTTGATCGCTGCATTTTACTATTTCTTTCTTGCTTTTCAATATTTTCAAACTTTTTTTTCAAAGTTTCTTTTTGTTTAAAAAATAACATAGATTTTTTATTCTACAATTTATTTTTAAGAAACCATTTTATTGATGTATTATTAATTTATAAAAAGCTGTATATGTTTCATATATACAAAAGATGAGCTTGAATATAAGTATACATCCATGAAAACATCACCACAGACTATGTGTAAAAAAATCCATCTCCAAAAATTTCCTCCTTCCCTAATTATTTATTACTTTTATATTTTATGATAGGAATACTTAAGATCTACCCTCTTGGCAAATTTTTAAATACACGATACAGTACTGTTAACTACAGTCACTATGCTGTATGGTAGACCTCTATGTCTTTCTCATTTTGTGTAACTGAAACTTTGTGTCCTTTGACTAATACCTCCTTGTTTCCCCCTCGCTTTAATCTCTGGCAACCACCATTCTCCCCTGCACTTTTGTGAGTTTAACTATTTTAAACACTTCATATAAGGGATATCATGTAGGATTTGTCCTTCTGTGTCTGGCTTATTTCAGTTGGCACCTTGTCCTCCAGGTTCATACATATTGTTGCAAAAGGTAGGATTTACTTCTTTCCTTAAGACTGGGTAATATTCCACTGTATGCTTTTATCACATTTTCTTTAACCATTCACTCATCCATGGTTATTTAGATTGTTTTCATATCTTGGCTATCGTGGTTATAACTGCAGTGAACATGAGAGTCCAGATATCTCTTTAAGATCGTGATTCAATTTTTCAGATATATACCAGAAGTGGGATTTCTGGATCTATTTTAATTTTTTGGAAGACCCTCTCTAATGTTTTCCATACTGATATCACCATTTTTCATTCTCAGCAATGGTGTACAAGGATTATAATTTCTCCACATCCTTGACAACACTTATTATTTTTTTGTTTTGTTTTTGATAATAGCCATCCTAGCAGGTTTGAGTTGATATCTCATTGTGGGTTTGATTTAAATTTCCCTGATGGTTAGTGATATTGAGCACTTTTGCATGTACCTACTGGTCATTTGTATGTCTTCATTGGAGAAAAGAAGTTCATTGTCCATTTTTCAATTGGGTTATTGGGCTTTTTTTGTTATTAAGTTGTAGTTGCAAGTGTTCCTTGTGTAAGGATATTAGCACCTTAGATATATAGTCTGCAAACATTTCTTTCATTCCACAGGCTACTTTTTCACTATTTTATGTTTCCTTTCCTCTGCAGAAGCTTTTTAGTGAGATATAGTGCCATCTGTCTATTTTTGCTTTTAGTGCTTAGCCTTTGTGTGTCATATACAAGAAATCATTTCCTAGCTAATGTTCCCTAAAAAAGATAACTAAATGGGAACTAAAAACGCAGCATTCAGGTAACTCCTATGAGCAAAGGACTTAAAGGATCCATCTAATTTTATTCTTTTAAATGTAAATATATAGTTTTCCAACACCATTTGCACCTGAAATTTCTCATATTTGACTGTTTGTGACCCATAAAGAAAGCATGTTCATGTCATTAAACCTAATATGTCCCCCTAATAGGTCCTCCATAAAAGTATATTATTAACATTTATATAAACCCTTGGTGTATCTTGTTAACTCTGTTTCCTTTGCTCATAGGCGTTATCTGAATGCTATGTTTTTAATTCACATTTAATTCCCTTTTTGATCCCACTTGGATCTGGTTTCTAACTCCTTTGCTACTAAAGTTGTCAGTGATTTTCCAGTTGTTAAATTTAAAAGGCATTTTTATTTTGTTCTCAGTTTTAAACTTTCTTTTATGACACTGATAGTTTCAAAGAATATATGTCAGTTATTTTATAGAATGTCCTTCAGTTTGGATTTGTCTTCCTCATGACTCAATCTAGATTCAGACTGTTGTTCCAAAGGACTTTCTGGTCAAAATACTAAAGAAGTAATGTCGTGTCCTTCTCTGCGTGTCATATTTGGAGATACATGGTGCCATTCTGTTGTTAACTTGTAATACTAATTTTTATCATCTGGTCAAGATATTTCCACTATTGTCTCCACTATTGTGTCTCCACTATTACAGTTACTACTTTTCTCTGTGGAACTAATAAGTAATTTGTGAGGGGACACTTTTTAAGACCTCATCAAACTAGACAGAACATTCCTTAGTAATTCTTGCCTGAACCAAATAGTATTTATCCAACACCACCACTCCCTCTTCACTAATTAGTGAGCATTTTACTCTAAGGAGAAGCCATCCTTTCTTTATTTGATCATCAGTATAGATTCATGGATCTTATTTAATTCAGTGATTTATAATCCATTGAATCCTTATTTATTTTGTGCTCAAAGTATCCCAACAGTCCCTTCAAGCTGACTTCTGTGTCTTTTTCCATGCTGCATGGGTTTTTTTTTGTTGTTGTTGTTGTTTTTGGTTTGAGCATGTTTTTACCCTCTGGTTCAACAAAATGTTCCAGGCCCAACTTGCACATTCCCTGCCTCAACCCTGGGACCAGTCATTTTGTCAGTAAGCCCTGCATCGTTTTAGTGAGTAATGGTATCTGGAAAACAAGATCCAGATGCTCAATGTGCTTATTGCAGCTAAGGAATCATTGCTTCTAGACCATTTCAGCCCACAGATCTAGGTAGTCATGAGTTCATACTGATACCTCCAGTTCCCATGTAATACCACAAGGTCCTTCCTTTCCTTCCCCTGTACTTTATTTGTATACCCTTTCTTCTGTAGAGTGAACTATGGCTACTGACATTAACACAATCTGCTACAAGTAAAATAGTTTCATAATTACCACACACCTACTACTACTACTACAAAATAAAAGCAAATATTGAGTTCAAGATTTGTTTGAAGTTCTTTTTTTTCTCCTAGATTGAAAATAGTCAAAGTACTATGTTTAAAAGTTATTGATTTAGCCCCAGGAGGCAGTCCTAAGATGGCGGAGGAATAGGACGGGGAGACCACTTTCTCCCCCACAAATTCATCAAAAGAACATTTAAACGCTGTGTAAATGCCACAAAACAACTTCTGAATGCCGGCAGAGGACATCAGGCACCCAGAAAAGCAGCCCATTGTCTTTGAAAGGAGGTAGGAAAAAATATAAAAGACAAAAAAAGAGACAAAAGAGGTAGGGATGGAGCTCTGTCCCAGGAAGGGAGTTTTAAAAAGAGAAGTTTCCAAACACCAGGAAACACTCTCACTGCCGAGTCTGTGGCGAGCCTTGGAAGTGCAGAGGGCAACATAACAGGGAGGAAAAATAAATAAATAATTAAACCCCACAGATTACGAGCCCAGCGGTAACTCCCCCAGGGGAGAAACAGCGCAGACGCCTGCTCCCGCCACTTGCAAGCAGGGGCTGGGTAGGGAGGCACAGGCTGCATTGCTTAGAGAAAGGATCTGGCCTGAACGCCCTGAGGGCAATCTGAGCGAACTCACTTGGGCTAGCAAACCAGACTGTGGGATAGCTACCACGCGAAAAGCCCTAAGACACTGCCAGGCCTGCGCACAGAACAAAGGTCTGAACAGAGCTAGCCGGCTGCAGACCACCCCCTCTCTGGTGACAGGCAACCAGAGCAGGAAGGGGGCAATCGCAGCCCCAGAGAAACATTATCTACCAAACTGCAAGCAGGCTTTTTGCTAACTAAGACTTCTTCTTGGGGTTCTGGACAGTCAACATCCACCTGAGAAGGTGCGCCGGTTGTACACCCAGTAAACCGAGCAGCAGGGACCGGGGAGGCGATAAGCCACAGCGACCATGCTCGCCAAACACCTCATCACCTGAGCTGCTCAGACCTGGGAAGGGGACAAAACGCAGGCCCAACCGAGTCTGCGCCTCTGAGGACTACCCGAGTGCCTGAACCTGAGCAGCTTAGACCTGGGAGGTGCATGCAGCCCAGGGCCGGCCTCGGACGGTTCCCTGTGAAGCAACCTAGAGCCTGAGCAGTGTGGGCAGGGAGGGTACACGACCCGTGAGTGGGGGCAGGCCGAGTGTGGCTGAGGCACTGCCAGCACGTGCCAGTGTTATTTGTTTGCAGCGTCCCTCCCTCCCCACAGCGCGACTGAACAAGTGAGCCTAAAAACAGTGTCCACCAACGCCCCCCTTGTGTCAGGGCAGAAAACAGACATTGAAGAGCCCAGCAAACAGAAGAAGCGAAAACAGAGGGAACTGCCTTGGAAGTGACAGGTGCCATAGATTAAAACCCTCCTATAGATCTTGAGAAATATAAGCCAGACCAAGGAACTATCCAAAAATGAACTGACCCCACAATACCCACAACAACACCAGAGAAAGTCCTAGATATATTTTTACTATTATTACGATCATTCTCTTTTTTTTTTTAATTTTAAGTCCTCTATTACGCCTTTAATTTTCACTTTAATAACCTACTATTACTTTGCAAAAAAAAAAAAAAAAAGAGAGACCCTATTTTTTAAAAGCAAACTTCATATATACATAATTTTGGTGACTTTGTTTCTTTTTTTTCCTCTTTCTTTTTTTTCTTCTTTTCTTTAATATTGTATTATTGAAAGGCCAAACTCTACTCTGGATTTTTAATCTTTTCTTTTTGGTATTTGTTATCAATTTTCTACCTTTAAGAACCCAATAGTCAGTACCCATTTTTGCTTGAGAGTGAGATTACTGGCTTGACTGCTCTCTCCCCCTTTGGACTCTCCTTTTTCTCCACCAGGTCGCCTCTGTCTCCTCCTTACCCCCTCTTTTCTCTACCGAACTCTGTGAATCTCTGTGTGTTCTAGATGGTGGAGAACACTTAGGGAACTGATTACTGGCTGGATCTGTCTCTTTCCTTTTGATTCCCCCCTTTATCGTCCTGGTCACCTCTGTCTCCTTCCTCCCTCTTCTCTTCTCTGTATAACTCCGTGAACATTGTGGAATGCACATAAGGAAGTGATTACTGCTTAGCTTGCTCTCTCCTCTGTTGATTCCACCTCATCTCATTTGGGTACCCTCTAACTCCCTCCTCCCTCTTCTCTTCTCCATGTAACTCTGTGAACCTCTCAGGGTGTCCCTTACTGTGGAGAAACTTTTCATCTTTAACCTAGATGTTTTATCAACAGCGCTGTATAGCAGGAGAAGTCTTGAGACTACTGTAAAAATAAGACTGAAAACCAGAAGCAGGAAGCTTAAGTCCAAACCCTGAGAACACCTGAGAACACCTGAGAACTCCTGACTCCAGGGAACATTAATCGATAGGAGCTCATCAAATGCCTCCACACCTACACTGAAACCAAGCACCACCCAAGGGCCAAGTTCCAGAGCAAGAAATACCATGCAGATTCTCCAGCAACACAGGAACACAGCCCTGAGCTCCAATATACAGGCTGTCCAAAGTTACTCCAAAACCATTGACATCGCATAACTCATTACCGGACACTTCATTGCACTCCAGAGAGAAGAAATCCAGCTCCACCCACCAGAACACCAACACAAGCTTCCCTAACCAAGAAACCTTGACAAGCCACTGATACAACCCCACCCACAGTGAGGAAACTCCACAATAAAGAGAACTCCACAAATTGCCAGAATACAGAAAGGCCACCGCAAATGCAGCAGTATAAACAGGATGAAGAGACAGAGGAATACCCAGCAGGTAAAGGAACAGGATAAATGCCCACCAAACCAAAAAAAGAGGAAGAGATGGGGAATCTACCTGATAAAAAATTCTGAATAATGATAGTGAAAGTGATCCAAAATCTTGAAATCAAAATGGAATCACCGATAAATAGCCTGGAGACAAGGATTGAGAAGATGCAAGAAAGGTTTAACAAGGATCTAGAAGAAGTAAAAAAGAGTCAATATATAATGAATAATGCAATAAATGAGATCAGAAACACTCTGGAGGCAACAAATAGTAGAATAACAGAAGCAGAAGATAGATTAGTGAATTAGAAGATAGACTGGTAGAAATAAATGAATCAGAGAGGAAAAAAGAAAAACAAATTAAAAGAAAAGAGGACAATCTCAGAGACCTCCAGGACAGCGTTAAACGCCCCAACATTTGAATCATAGGAATCCCAGAAGAAGAAGACAAAAAGAAAGACCATGAGAAAATATTTGAGGAGATAATAGTTGAAAACTTCCCTAAAATGGGGAAGGAAATAATCACCCAAGTCCAAGAAACCCAGAGAGTCCCAAACAGGATAAATCCAAGGCAAAACACCCCAAGACACATATTAATCAAATTAACAAAGGTCAAACATAAAGAACAAATATTAAAAGCAGCAAGGGAAAAACAACAAATAACACACAAGGGGATTCCCAGAAGGATAACAGCTGATCTTTCAATAGAAACTCTTCAGGCCAGGAGGGAATGGCAAAACATACTCAAAGTGATGAAAGAAAATAACCTACAGCCCAGATTACTATATCCAGCAAGGATCTCATTCAAATATGAAGGAGAAATCAAAAGCTTTACAGACAAGCAAAAGCTGAGAGAATTCAAACCAGCTCTCCAACAAATGTGAAAGGATATTCTCTAGACAGGAAACACAAAAAGGGTGTAGAAACTGGAACCCAAAACAATAAAGTAAACGGCAATGGGATCATACTTATCAATAATTACCTTAAACATAAATGGGTTGACTGCCCCAACCAAAAGACAAAGACTGGCTGAATGGATACAAAAACAAGACCCCTATATATGCTGTCTACAAGAGACCCACCTCAAAATAAGGAACACATACAAGCTGAAAGTGAAGGGCTGGAAAAAGATTTTCCATGCAAATAGAGACCAAAAGAAAGCAGGAGTAGCAATACTCATATCCAATAAAATAGACTTTAAAACAAAGGCTGTGAAAAGAGACAAAGGGCACTACATGATGATCAAAGGATCAATCCAAGAAGAAGATATAACGATTATAAATATATATGCACCCAACATAGGAGTACCACTATATGTAAGACAAATGCTAACAAGTATGAAAGGGTAATCTAACAATGACACAATAATATTGGGAGACTTTAATACCCCACTCACACCTATGGATAGATCAACTAAACAGAAAATTAATAAGGAAACACAAACTTTAAACGATACAATAGACCAGTTAGACCTAATTGATATCTGTAGGATATTTCACCCCAAAACAATGAATTTCACCTTTTTCTCAAGCGCACACGGAACCTTCTCCAGGATAGATCACATCCTGGGCCATAAATCTAGCCTTGGTAAATTCAAAAAAATTGAAATCATTCCAAGCATCTTTTCTGACCATAATGCAGTAAGATTAGATCTCAATTATAGGAGAAAAACTATTAAAAACTCCAACATATGGAGGCTGAACAACATGCTGCTGAATAACCAACAAATCACAGAAGAAATCAAAAAAGAAATCAAAATATGCATAGAAATGAGTGAAAATGAAAACACAACAGCCTAAAACCTGTGGGACACTGTAAAAGCAGTGCTAAGGGTAAAGTTGATAGCAATACAATACCTGAAGAAACAAGAAAAAAGTCAAATAAATAACCTAACTCTACACCTAAAGCAACTAGAAAAGGAAGAAATGAAGAACCCCAGGGTTAGTAGAAGGAAAGAAATCTTAAAAATTAGGGCAGAAATAAATGCAAAAGAAACAAAAGAGACCATAGCAAAAATCAACAAAGCCAAAAGCTGGTTCTTTCAAAGGATAAATAAAATTGACAAACCATTAGCCAGACTCACCAAGAAATAAAGGGAGAAAAATCAAATCAATAAAATTAGAAATGAAAATGGAGAGATCACAACAGACAACACAGAAATACAAAGGATCATAAGAGACTACTATCAGCAATTATATGCTAATAAAATGGACAACTTGGAAGAAATGGACAAATATTTAGAAAAGTACAACTTTCCAAAACTGAACCAGGAACAAATAGAAAATCTTAACAGATCCATCACAAGCACAGAAATTGAAACTGTAATCAGAAATCTTCCAGCAAACAAAAGCCCAGGTCCAGACGGCTTCACGGCTGAATTCTACCAAAAATTTAGAGAAGAGCTGACACCTATCCTACTCAAACTCTTCCAGAAAATTGCAGAGGAAGGTAAACTTCCAAATTCATTCTATGAGGTCACCATCACCCTAATACCAAAACCTGACAAAGATGCCACAAAAAAAGAAAACTACAGGCCAATATCACTGATGAACATAGATGCAAAAATCCTTAACAAAATTCTAGGAAACAGAATCTAAAAACACATTAAAAAGATCATACACCATGACCAAGTGGGCTTTATCCCAAGGATGCAAGGATTCTTCAATATCTTCAAATCAATCAATGTAATACACCACCTTAACAAATTGAAAGATAAAAGCCATATGATTATC
Organism: Budorcas taxicolor; assembly: GCF_023091745.1. Classification (NCBI taxonomy): domain Eukaryota; kingdom Metazoa; phylum Chordata; class Mammalia; order Artiodactyla; family Bovidae; genus Budorcas; species Budorcas taxicolor. Next base: position 41,164,857 of record NC_068914.1, on the reverse strand, counting down.
TCAATAGATGCAGAGAAAGATTTTGACAAAATTCAGCATCCATTTGCGATTAAAACTTTCCAGAAAGCAGGAATAGAAGGAACATACCTCAACATAATAAAAGCTATATATGACAAACCCACAGCAAACATTATCCTCAATGGTGAAAAATTGAAAGCATTTACCCTAAAGTCAGGAACAAGACAAGGGTGCCCACTTTCACCACTACTATTCGACATAATTTTGGAAGTTTTGGCCACAGCAATCAGAGCAGAAAAAGAAATAAAAGGAATCCAGATTGGAAAAGAAGAAGTAAAACTCTCATTGTTTGCAGATGACATGATCCTCTACACAGAAAACCCTAAAGACTCCACCAGAAAATTACTAGGGCTAATCAATGAATATAGTAAAGTTGCAGGATATAAAATCAACACACAGAAATCCCTTGCATTCCTATACACTAATAATGATAAAATAGAAAGAGAAATTAAGAAAATAATTCCATTCACCATTGCAACAAAAAGAATAAAATAGGAATATACCTACCTATAGAAACTAAAGACCTATATATAGAAAACTATAAAACACTGGTGAAAGAAATCAAAGAGGACACTAATAGATCGAGAAATATACCATGTTCATGGATTGGAAGAATCAATATAGTGAAAATGACTATACTACCCAAAGCAATCTATAGATTCAATGCAATCCCTATCAAGCTACAACAGTATTTTTCACAGACCTAGAACAAATAATTTCACAATTTGTATGGAAATACAAAAAACCTCGAATAGCCAACACAATCTTGAGAAAGAAAAATGGAACTGGACGAATCAACGTGCCTGTCTTCAGGCTCTACTACAAAGCCACAGTCATCAAGACAGTGTGGTACTGGCACAAAGACAGAAATATAGATCAATGGAACAAAATAGAAAGCCCAGAAATAAATCCATGCACCTATGGACACCTTATCTTTGATAAAGAAGGCAAGAATATACAATGGAGGAAAGACAATCTCTTTAACAAGTGGGAAAACTGGTCAACCACTTATAAGAGAATGAAACTAGAACACTTTCTAACACCATACACAAAAACAAACTCAAAATGGATTAAAGATCTAAATGTAAGACCAGAAACTATAAAACTCCTAGAGAAGAACATAGGCAAAACACTCTCTGACATAAATCACAGCAGGATCCTCTATGACCCACCTCCCAGAATATTGGAAATAAAAGCAAAAATAAACAAATGGGACCTAATTAAACTTAAAAGCTTCTGCACAACAAAGGAAACTATAAGCAAGGTGAAAAGACAGCCTTCAGAATGGGAGAAAATAATAGAAAACAAAGCAACTGACAAACAACTAATCTCAAAAATATACAAGTAACTCCTGTAGCTTAATTCCAGAAAAATAAATGACCCAATCAAAAAAAGGGCCATAGAACTAAACAGACATTTCTCCAAAGAAGACATACTGATGGCTAACAAACACATGAAAAGATGCTCAATATCACTCATTATCAGAGAAATGCAAATAAAAACCACAATGAGGTACCATTTCAGGCCAGTCAGATTGGCTGCAATCCAAAAGTCTACAAGCAATAAATGCTGGAGAGGATGTGGAGAAAAGGGAACCCTCCTACACTGTTGGTGGGAATGCAAACTAGTACCGCCACTATGGAGAACAGTGTGGAGATTCCTTAAAAAAACTGGAAATAGAACTGCCATATGACCCAGCAGTCCCACTGCTGAGCATACACACCGAGGAAACCAGAATTGAAAGAGACACGTGTACCCCAGTGTTCATCGCAGCACTGTTTATAATAGCCAGGACATGGAAGCAACCTAGATGTCCATCAGCAGACAAATGGATAAGAAAGCTGTGGTACGTATCCACAATGGAGTATTACTCAGCCATTAAAAAGAATACATTTGAATCAATTCTAATGAGGTGGATGAAACTGGAGCCTATTATACAGAGTGAAGTAAGCCAGAAAGAAAAACACCAATACAGTATACTAATGCATATATATGGAATTTAGAAAGATGATAATGATAACCCAGTATGCGAGACAACAAAAGAGACACAGATGTATAGAATAGTCTTTTGGACTCTGTGGGAGAGGGAGAGGATGGGATGATTTGGGAAAATGGCATTGAAACATGTATAATATCATATATGAAACAAATCGCCAGTCCAAGTTCGATGCATGATGCTGGATGCTTGGGGCTGGTGCACTGGGATGACCCAGAGGGATGGTACGGGGAGCGAGGAGGGAGGGGGGTTCAGGATGGGGAACACGTGTATTCCTGTGGTGGATTCATGTTGATGTACGGCAAAACCAATACAATATTGTAAAGTAATTAACTTCCAATTAAAATAAATAAATTTATATTAAAAATAAAAATAAATAGACACACTAATAAATAAATACAAAAAATAATTTTTTAAGTTATTGATTTAGTTTTCATTTTTATTCCCTTCAGTGCAGTTGTGTTATGAATTTGCAATTCAGCTAGGGTTGTTTGGTTGTATTTGCACTCATTGCTATTTGCATACATTTCCTTGTTGATTTAATTTTTTAGATATGTAAAATGTTAACATGATTTTAAAAGGGAAACTATAAGAAAAGTTACATTCAGAGTAGTGTCTATCCCTCCCTATTCCTTCCATCTATCTACTTCACCTCCCTGCCTCTGTGAGTAAGCAGTCTTATTATTTTCTGCTTTATGCATCCTATATATTTTTTTTAATTTATTTATTTTTTATTGAAAGACAATTGCTTTACAGAATTTTGCTGTTTTCGGTCAAATCTCAACGTGAATGTGTAAAATAGTTAGCCAATGGGAATTTGCTATATGGTTCAGGAAACTCAAACAAGAGCTCTGTATCCATCCTATATTTTTTAATTGAATTATAATTGACATATAGCATCATGTAAGTCTGAGGCATACAGTGTGTTAATTTGATACATTTACATATTACAGTGTGATTAGTGCTCCTGACACCTTTACCATGTGGCAGAACTTTCTTTTTTTGTGTTGAGGACAACTAAGATGCAGTCTTAACTTTACAGTTTATAGTACAGTATTGTGGATCATAAACACTCTGTTGTGTATTAAGAGCTACAGAACTCAATTATTTGTTAGTTGCAAGTTTGTACCCATAAACATTTCTCCAATTTTCCCATCCCCAGCCCCTAGAAACCACCATACTCTTGTTTTTATGAGTTCAGCTTTTTTAGATTCCACATATAAGTGACATCATGCAATATTTGTCTTTCTCTGACTTACCTGAATTATTTCACTTAGCATAATGCCCTTAGGGTCCACCTACATTGTTCCAAACGGCAGAATTTTTTCCTTTCTTGTGGCTAAATTACACACACACACACATATATCCCACAACTTCTTTATCTATTCACTGGTGGACAAAAAAGCTATTTCCATATCTTGGCTATTGGGAATAATGCTGCAGTGAATATGGGTATCCAGATGTCTTTGAGATACTGATTTCAATTCCTTCTAATGTGTGCTCCCCAAGTGGGACTGTTGAATCATTATGTTAATTCAATTTTAAATTTTTGAGGAACTGCCGTTCAGTTCAGTTCAGTTCAGTTCAGTTGCTCAGCCATGTCCGACTCTTTGTGACCCCATGAATCGCAGCACGCCAGGCCCCCCTGTCCATCACCAACTCCCGGAGTTCACTCAGACTCACATCCATTGGGTCAGTGATGCCATCCAGCCATCTCATCCTCTGTTGTCCCCTTCTCCTCCTGCCCCCAATCCCTCCCAGCATCAAAGTGTTTTCCAATGAGTCAACTCTTTGCATGAGTTGGCCAAAGTACTGGAGTTTCAGCTTTAGCATCATTCCTTCCAAAGAAATCCCAGGACTGATCTCCTTCAGAATGGACTGGTTGGATCTCCTTGCAGTCCAAGGGACTTTCAAGAGTCTTCTCCAACACCACAGTTCAAAAGCATCAATTCTTCAGCGCTCAGCGTTCTTCACAGTCCAACTCTCACATCCATACATGACCACTGGAAAAACCATAGCCTGGACTAGACGGACCTTAGCCGGCAAAGCAACGTCTCTGCTTTTGAATATGCTATCTAGGTTGGTCATAACTTTTCTTCCAAGGAGTAAACGTCTTTTAATTTCATGGCTGCAGTCACCATCTGCAGTGATTTTGGAGCCCCCCCAAAAATAAAGTCTGACACTGTTTCCACTGTTTCCCTATCTATTTCCCATGAAGTGATGGGACCAGATGCCATGGTCATCGTTTTCTGAATGTTGAGCTTTAAGCCAACTTTTTCACTCTCCTCTTTCATTTTCATCAAGAGGCTTCTTAGTTCCTCTTCACTTTCTGCCATAAGGGTGGTGTCATCTGCATATCTGAAGTTATTGATATTTCTCCCAGCAATCTTGATTTCAGCTTGTGTTTCTTCCAGTCCAGCATTTCTCATGATATACTCTGCATAGAAGTTAAATAAGCAGGGTGACAATATACAGCCTTGACGTACTCCTTTTCCTATTTGGAACCAGTCTGTTGTTCCATGTCCAGTTCTAACTGTTGCTTCCTGACCTGCATACATATTTCTCAAGAGGCAGGTTAGGTGGTCTTGTATTCCCACCTCTTTCAGAAGTTTCCACAGTTTATTGTGATCCACACAGTCAAAGGTTTTGGCATAGTCAATAAAGCAGGAATAGATGTTTTCCTGGAATGCCATACTGTTTTCCATAATGGCAGTACCAATTTGTATTTCCACAAATAGTAAGGGTTTCCTTTTCTACACATCATTGCCAGTGTTTGTTATCTCCTGTCCCTTTGATAAAGCATAACAAGTGTAAGGTAATAACTCATTGCAGTTTTGATTTACATTTCCCTGATGAACTGTGGTGTTGGAGAAGACTCTTGAAACTCCCTTGGACTGCAAGGAGATCCAACCAGTCCATTCTGAAGGAGATCAGCCCTGGGATTTCTTTGGAAGGAATGATGCTAAAGCTGAAACTCCAGTACTTTGGCCACCTCATGCGAAGCGTTGACTCATTGGAAAAGACTCTGATGCTGGGAGGGATTGGGGGCAGGAGGAGAAGGGGACAACAGAGGATGAGATGGCTGGATGGCATCACTGACTGGATGGACGTGAGTCTGAGTGAACTCCGGGAGTTGGTGATGGACAGGGAGGCCTGGCGTGCTGTGATTCATTGGGTTGCAAAGAGTCGGACACGACTGAGCGACTGAACTGAACTGATGATTAGTGGTGAAATACAGGTGTCCAGTTTCATTCTTTTGCATGTCAATATTTTCCCCAACATCATGTATTTAATAGACTACCCTTTTACTCATTGTGTGTTCTTGGCACCCTTCTCAAAAATTAGTTGAGTAGGACAGTAGGGTTTTGATTACTTTAGCTTTGTAATATAGAGCTGGAAATCAGGTATTGTGAGGGCTCCAGCATTGCTCATCTTTCTCTAGATTGCTTCAGCTATTTGGAGTCTTTTGTGGTTTCACACAAATACTAGAATTGTTTTTTCTGTTTTAGTGAAAATATGCCATTGGCATTTTTATCAGAATGACACTGCATCTGTGGATCGTCTTTGGTAGTATGGACATATTCACCACATTAATTCTTTCAAGAATATGGAATACTTTCTATTTATTTGTATCTTATTCAATCTCTTTCTTCAGTGTCTTCTAGTTTTCAATGTAAAGGTCTTTCACCTCCTTGGTTAAATTTATTTCTATCTACTATCAGCTACTGAGAAAGGATTTTGATATCTCCTGCTATACTTATTGGTTTTTCTTGTTCTCTCTGAGGTTTTGGCTTGTATATTTTAATGCTCTGTTAAATATGCAATTGAAATTGTATATCTTCTTACTGAATGGATCTTTTTATCATCAGGAAATGCCCCATTTTATTCCTGCTAATTATACCTTTCCCAAAGCTTACTCTGGTATTAAAATAGCCACTTCAACTATCTTACAGTTAGGTTTGTGTAGTATATTCCTTCCAAGGTGGCTCTAGTAGTAAAGAACCCACCTGCCAATACAGGAGGCATAAGAGATGTGGGTTCGGTCCCTGGGTTAGGAAGATCCCCTGGAAGAGGGTGTGGCAACCCACTCCAGTATTCTTGCCTGGAGAATCCCATGGACAGAGTCGTCTGGTGGGCTACAGTCCACAGGATCACAAAGAGTTGGACCCGACTGAAGCGACTTAGCACACACACACATGTGGTGTATTATTTTTGTCCTTTTACTTACATCTCTGTATTTTAAGCATGTTTCTTGGAGATATTATACAATTGGATCTGTTCATAGAAAACTAACTCAATGAGGAAGAGGGAGAAGGGATTAGTTTTACCCACTACTATATATAAAAAAGATAATCAACAAGGACCTACTGTATAGCACAGGGAAATATACTCAGTATTTTGTAATAACCTATAAGAGAAAAGACTCTGAAAAAGAATATGTATATATATATATATATATATATATATATATATGTATATATATATATATTCTGATGTACATCTGAAACTAACATAACATTGTAAATCAGCTATACTTCAATAAAATAAAAAAGATTGTCTTTTCCACACTGTTTCTGGGTATGTTGCAATTGGATTAGTTTTTCTTGTTTATGGATTACATTTCCCTGCTTCTTTGCATGTTTAGTAATTTATAATTTTCATTGAGGTATAGTTTATAATATTGTGTTAGCTTCTAGTGTACAGTAATTTTTACTGCATTTTAAAATGCATTTTAAACATTGTGAATATTTCATTGTTGATTTTTTCTAAGCTATATCTCAGAGTTCATCATAACAGGTCATTTTTCCCACATATGTTTTGAACCTTTTCAATGTTTATATTTAAGTGTTCTCACTTTTGGAAAGTTGTGTGTGTGTGTGTGTGTGTGTGTGTGTTTTTTCATTTTAAACACCAGTGTTATTCTACTTAGAGATTACAGTTATGTATATGTTGATTCTGTGTGTGACTGTTTTCCATTCCCATCATATTCTCTCTAATCCCTTTTAAAATATCTTGATCTCAGTTTCATTCTCTTGTTCCTTCATTGTTTTATTTTGTAAATTTTTACTGAAGTATAGTTGCTTTCCGGGGGCTAGATTTATGGCAAATCTTCTTGCCAATGAAGGAAACTCAGGAGACTCAAGTTCACTTCCTAATCGGGGAAGATTCCCTGGAGGAGGAAAGGGCAATGCACTCTGATATTCTTGCCTGGAAAGTTCCACGGACAGAGGAGCCTGGCGGGGGCAGTCCACGGGGTTGCAAAGAGTTGGACAAGATTGAGCATGCATACACACATGATAGTTGCTTTACAATGTTGTCTGAATCTTGTACAGCAAAGTGAATCTTATATATATATATATGCCCTCTTTTTAGATTTCCTTCCCATTGAGGTTACCACAGAGCCCTGAGTAGAGTTTCCTGTGTCATACATTAGTTGTCTATTTAATACATATTATCAATAGTATATATATGTCAATCCCAATCTTCCAATTCATCCCATGCTCCCTTTTCCTCCTTGGTGTCCATAGATTTGTTCTCTATGTCTTGTTTCTTATTAGGTCTTTATTTGAATTCCTTCTTCTGTGGCATTTTATAGTCTTTCATTTTTTAGATCTTATGCTTTTTTCAATTACTTTGGTAAATCTGATCAATTCTTATTGCACTTCTGTTTTGTTGGTTTTTTGTTTGTTTGTTTGTTTGTTTGGTTTGGTTTGGTTTGTTTATTTGTAAGGGATAAGGAGTCCATATTTCTTATTAGTGTTTGAATTTATGATTCTAAGTTGTTTTTCTAAAATTATCTTTACAGGCTTTTTTGAGACATATAATTTATAGAGTTTTGTGTCACAGTATACTACTTTCTGGTTGGTTTTGGGGAGAGAGTTTTCATCAACTAAAAGAGTGATTCTTGGTTTGCTTATTTTGTTTTATGTCCTTATAGTTTCTTTGTATGGAGTTGGTTTAATTTTTTGCTCTTCCTAGGCATTCAACACGAGTGTGAATACCCAGTTCAGTCAGGATATGGACACACAGTTTCTTTTAAGTAAATGAGTTTATGGTAGTGTAAGAGCATGGGAGTGTTGGTGTGCCCTAATTTTTAAAATTCTTAGCTTTGTTTATTCCCCTCACTGTGGTGTCTCCAAGGTGCCCCACACCTTCTCTGTTCACAGACACCCTCACTGTTTGGAGGCAGCTGCTTTTAGCCCTGTCACCTTCAAACATCTTTCAAGTACCCAAAACCATCAGTGATCACCTCCCAGACCTGAGTTCTGACACTCAGTGTAGAATGATTTCTCCCTGGGGTGACTTTGGTCAATGCTTTGTTTAAGTCCTTTGCTCCCCTCTTTTCTTTTGAATGGAGCGGTTTAAGCCACCGTCCCCTTTTACTCTTAGCCCCCAGAGGCTTGTAGGATCAGGAATTCTATTGAAATAAGAGCTTCTTGATGAAGGTAAAAGAGGAGAGTGAAAAAACTGGCTTAAAGCTCAAAATTCCAAAAATTAAGATCATGGCCTCCGGTTCCATCAGTTCATGGCAAATAGATGGGGAAACAATGGAAACGGTGACAGACTATTTTCTTGAGCTTCAAAATCACTGCAGATGGAGACTGCAGCCATGAAATTAAAAGATGCTTGCTCCTTGGAAGAATAGCTATGACAAACCTAGAGAGTGTATTAAAAAGCAGAGACAATACTTTGACAACAAATGTCCGTCTAGTCAAAGCTGTGGTTTTTCCAGTAGTCATGTATGGATGTGAGAGTTGGACCATAAAGAAGGCTGAGCACCAAAGAATTGATGTTTTGAACTGTGGTATTGCAGAAGACTCTAGAAGGTCCCTTGGATAGCAAGGAGATCGAACCAGTCAATCCTAAAGGAAATCAATCCTGAGTATTCATTGGAAGGACTGATGCTGAAGCTGAAACACCAATACTTTGGCCACCTGATGGGAAGAGCTGACTCATTAGAAAAGACCCTGATGCTGGGAAAGATTGGAGGCAGAAGGAGAAGGGGACGTCAGAGTATGCGATGGTTAGATGGCATCACTGACTCAATGGACATGAGTTTGAGCAAATTCAGGGAGATGGTGAAGGGCAGGGAAGCTTGGTGTGCTGCAATCCATGGGGTTGCAAAGAGTCAGACACAACTGAGCTACTGAACAACAGTAACTTACAGTTAATTAGAAGTGTGAGTTGTTCGGTCTCCTACTAATTCTGAAGGCTGGTAATGTATGGTTTTATTTGTATTTTGTTGATTTTATGGTGGAAGTTGCATAGATTGATTCTGATCTGGGTATTTGACATTATGTTCTAGAGCTGGATGCTCTATTAGGAATTGCGTCCTTACTACCAACATATGGTGATTTGTGATCGTATGGGCCAGAGAAGCTTTGAGCAGGAATCACCACTGTAGTATCAGTGGTGTAGATCAGCAAATCTTTTCTTTTATTTTTTATTTTTTTTACTTTTTTCAAATCTTTTCTTTAAAGGCTGGATATTAAATATTTTTAATAATTAACTGTTGGCCAGCAACTGGTTGTAGCACAAAACAGCAAAAGACAAGCAACTAAATGAATGTGGCTGTGTTTCTATAACGTTTATCACAAAAACAGATAGTAGGTCAGGTCTTACCCTAAGGCCATAGTTTGCCAACCCCGGGCATATAGCAACCCATAGGAAATGGCTTCAAAGCAGAGAAATTGCAAATGTTATGATGGATGGTTGTGTAGAAAACTCAGACTCTATTGTTCATTTCCTCAGTTGTGTCTGACTCTTTGTGACACCATGGACTGCAGCATAAATTAATACTTTAATTTCTCTGGAGTTTCTCATTAAATACAAAAATATTAGTTTGTATCCTCCAATAAGTAAATTCATCTTAAAATTTCACAATGTAACAACTGTGACCATAGAAGATATTCAATAATGGGAAGATGTTTACAATATATTGTAATATAATAACACATTTCAGCATTCAGTTAATGCTTGTTGAATGAGTAATTCTTAAAACTTGACTACAAAACCATACTGCAACCTGATCTTCAAGAGACTGAAAAGATTTTTACGAAAATGTTAACAGTAACTACTTTTAAATGGTATGACATGTACAGCTCTTTTCCTTCTTTCAGTTCAGTTCAGTTCAGTTTAGTCACTCAGTGGTGTCCGACTCTTTGTGACCCCTTGAATCGCAGCACGCCAGGCCTCCCTGTCCATCACCAACTCCCGGAGTTCACTCAGACTCACGTCCATCGAGTCCGTGATGCCATCCAGCCACCTCATCCTCTGTCATCCCCTTCTCCTCCTGCCCCCAGTCCCTCCCAGCATCAGAGTCTTTTCCAATGAGTCAACTCTTTGCATGACATGGCCAAAGTACTGGAGTTTCAGCTTGAGCATCATTCCTTCCGAAGAAATCCCAGGACTGATCTCCTTCAGAATGGACTGGTTGGATCTCCTTGCAGACCAAGGGGCTCTCAAGAGTCTTCTCCAACACCACAGTTCAAAAGCATCAATTCTTCGGTGTTCAGCGTTCTTCACAGTCCAACTCTCACATCCATACATGACCACTGGAAAAACCATAGCCTTGACTAGACGGACCTTAGTTGGCAAAGTAATGTCTCTGCTTTTGAATATGCTATCTAGGTTGATCATAGCTTTCCTTCCAAGGAGTAAGCGTCTTTTAATTTCATGGCTGCAATCACCATCTGCAGTGATTTTGGAGCCTAAAAAAATAAAGTCTGACACTGTTTCCACTGTTTCCCCATCTATTTCCCATGATGTGATGGGACCGGATGCCATGATCTTCGTTTTCTGAATGTTGAGCTTTAAGCCAACTTTTGCACTCTCCTCTTTCATTTTCATCAAGAGGCTTTTTAGTTCCTCTTCACTTTCTGCCATAAGGGTGGTGTCATCTGCATATCTGAGGTTATTGAGATTTCTCCCGGCAATCTTGATTCCAGCTTGTGTTTCTTCCAGTCCAGTGTTTCTCATGATGTACTCTGCATAGAAGTTAAATAAGCAGAGTGACAATATACAGCCCTGATGTACTCCTTTTCCTATTTGGAACCAGTCTGTTGTTCCATGTCCAGTTAGAACTGTTGCTTCCTGACCTGCATACATATTTCTCAAGAGGCAGGTCAGGTGGTCTGGTATTCCCATCTCTCTCAGAATTTTCCACAGTTTATTGAGGTCAGGTGGTCTGGTATTCCCATCTCTTTCAGAATTTTCCACAGTTTACTGTGATCCACACAGTCAAAGGCTTTGGCATAGTCAATAAAGCAGAAATAGATGTTTTTCTGGAACTCTCTTGCTGTTTCCATGATCCAGCGGATGTTGGCAATTTGATCTCTGGTTCCTCTGCCTTTTCTAAAACCAGCTTGAACATCAGGAAGTTCACGGTTCACGTATTGCTGAAGCCTGGCTTGGAGAATTTTGAGCATTACTTTACTAGCATGTGAGATGAGTGCAATTGTGCAGTAGTTTGAGCATTCTTTGGCATTGCTTTTCTTTGGGATTGGAATGAAAACTGACCTTTTCCAGTCCCGTGGCCACTGCTGAGTTTTCCAAATTTGCTGGCATATTGAGTGCAGCACTTTCACAGCAGCATCTTTCAGGATTTGAAATAAATCTTTTCTTATTCTGCAGTGATTCTATGATAAATGTGTAAAACATTTATTAAATACATTTGATCTAATAGAACAAAGCAGTATTATAATTATCTGTTTGTGATAGAATAACAGTGTTCAAATAATGAAAGGATTAGAAGACTTAAAAACAAAAAGATGTGTTAGTAGATGGTCACAGAAAGAGAATTGACAAGATTCAGTCAGTTCAGTTCAGTTGATCAGTCATGTCTGACTCTTTTCAACCCCGCAGACTGCAGCTTGCCAGGCTTCCCTGTCCATCACCATCTTCCGGAACTTACTCAAACTCATGCCCATTCAGTCGGTGATGCCATCCAACCATCTCATCCTCTGTCGTCCCCTTCTCGTCCCGCCTTCAATCTTTCCCAGCATCAGAGTCTTTTCGAATGAGTCAGCTCTTCCTATCAGGTGGCCAAAGTATTGGAGTTTCAGCTTTAGCATCAGTCCTTCCAATGAATATTCACAACTGATTTCCTTTAGGATGGACTGGTTTGATCTCCTTGCAGTCCAAGGGACTCTCAAGAGTCGTCTCCAAAACCACAGTTCAAAAGCATCAATTCTTCAGTGCTGAGCTTTATTTATAGTCCAACTATCACATTCATACATGACTACTGGAAAAACCATAGCTTTGACTAGACTGTCTACTGGGAGGAGAATGGATTTTGGAGAAAGAACTGAATTCAAATTCAAACTCCCTTAATATTTATGCAAAATTTGAAGATGGGACACCTTCCTGAGTCTCAGTTTGCCCATCTATAAAGAGGAAATAATATTACTGCCTCAATCTTGTGGTAAGAATTAAGAGGCAATTTACACAATTAATTGAGTGCTCTGTAGCATTCTGCAGTGGCTTTCCAAATCAATTCCTTAGTGAAAGAAAGTGAAAGTATCAGCCACTCAATCTTGTCCAACTCTTTGTGACCCCGTGGACTGTAGCCCACCAGACTCCTCTGCCCATAGAATTCTCCAGGCAAGAACACTGGAGTATGTAGCCATTCCCTTCTTCAGGAGATCTTCTCGACCCAGAGATAGAACCTAGTCTCCTACATTGCAGGCAGATTCTTTACCATCTGAGTCACCAGAGAAGCCCCAATTCATTAGAGCCACCTTCAAAAATTTGTTTTGATTTGGGTTTTGACCCATTTTGTCTTTTCTTCTATAATCATCTGAATGATTTATATATAATCTCTACATCTTTTAATGCTGTGAATGCTTATGTATAATCTCCGATTCATACATCAAAAGAATACCAAAAGAGTTCCAGCATCCTTCTGGAAACTGCTACCCACGTACTTGCTACAATCACCATCAGGTGTAGGTGATAGAAGGATATAGTTTTGCATATCTGAATTTTTTCACGGATATGATATTACATGCTTACATATCGATCTGCAGATTGCTTTTTCACGATCATTTCTTTTCTCTCTTGCTGTTAGAACTATTGGGACCTTGCAAATGTCCATCACAATTTCTTTTCTGTTGATCAAATTTTGCTTCTGTATGTCAATTTCAAACACTGTAAGAAGGCAATTTCAAAAACTTTTGCAAGCAGTGGCCTCCAAAAATATTTCTCACCGCTTGACTCCCGATTGAGTCAATGTTATTATATAAAGGGAGTTTTTGTTAAAATAATGCCAGTGTTAGAGTAAATATTATTAGTATTATATCCTAGGATTCACTGGCAGGGATGTGGAAAGGATTAAGAAAATGATTAATAGCTTCGGATGCTCCCTTTATTCAGGTTTCCAACAAAGAGCCTTCCTTTGCAGTAGCTGGAGCTTTGGTTCATTCCTTTGATATTTTTTGCAGATATCTGTAGTCTGAAAAGGCCTCAGTGAAAATAAAATTATCTTCTGTACACAACGAATTCCACTCAGACTTCAAAATGAAGATACAAAAAAGAAGGAAGCGGAAGATTAATGCCAATCACCTGAATATAATAAATTGAAGATGATGAGAGATTCGTTGCTACAGAGAAGTCCCTTTGGTTTCTTTGGATTCACTGGGTCTTCATTGTGTGTGCAGGCTGTTTGCTGTAGCTCGTGGGTGCTTCTCTCTGGTTGCAACTTGCTGACTTCTCTAGTTGAAGCGCACGGGCATAGTTGCCTCACAGCATGTGGGATCGTAGTTCCCTGACCAGGGGTCAAACCTCCATCCCCTGAGTTGGAAGGTAAATTCTTAACCACTGGACCACCAGCGAAGTCCCAAGACTAACTTCTTGAACAAAGTGTTTAAAAAAAAGTTTCCGAAGACTTTCCTGGACTTACGTGGTTGTCCAGTGGTTAAGACCCTGTGATTCCAATGTTGGGGACACAGGTTTGGTCCCTGGTATAGTGTGGCCAAAGCAAATAAATAAATAAAATGTATATTGAGAAACTTAAAAAAAGAGAGAATTTCCTTTGCTACTTATGCTGCATGCACTTTATTAATTGGATTTTTAAATTATTTTCAAAATAATCAAAATACTTCAGAACTCTTCAGTGATGTTTATGTCATTGAGATGTGTGTGACATTTCCCATGGGCTCTGATAAGCTTTATGAATGCTGTATTTCAGAGGGAAGTAGAAATAGAGACTTCCTCAAGTGGATCTCAAACTACCAAAGAATGTTCAAACTACCGCAAAATTGCACTCATCTCACAGCCTAGCAAAGTAATGCTCAAAATTCTCCAAGTCAGGCTTCAATAATACATGAATCATGAACTTCCACATGTTCAAGCTGAATTTAGAAAAGCCAGAGGAACCAGAGATCAAACTGCCAACATCTGCTGGATCATGGAAAAAGCAAGAGAGTTCCAGAAAAACATCTATTTCTGCTTTATTGACTATGCCAAAGCCTTTGACTGTGTGGATCACAATAAACTGTGGAAAATTCTGAAAGAGATGGGAATACCAGACCACCTGACCTGCCTCTTGAGAAATCTGTATGCAGGTCAGGAAGCAACAGTTCTAACTGGACATGGAACAACAGACTGGTTCCAAACAGGAAAAGGAGTACTTCAAGGATGTATATTGTCACCCTGCTTATTTACTTATATGCAGAGTACATCATGAGAAATGCTGGGCTGGAGGAATCATAAGCTGGAATCGTGATTGCCAAGAGAAATATCAATAACCTCAGATATGCAGATGACACCACTCTTATGGCAGAAAGTGAAGAACTAAAGAGCCTCTTGATGAAAGTGAAAGAGGAGTGTGGAAAAAGCTGGCTTAAAGCTCAACATTCAGAAAATGAAGATCATGGCATCTGGTCCCATCACTTCATGGGAAATAGATGGGGAAACAGTGGAAACAGTGGCAGACTTTATTTTTGGAGGCTCTGAAAGCACTGCAGATGGTGACTGCAGCCATGAAATTAAAAGACGCTTACTCCTTGGAAGAAAAGTTCTGATCAACCTAGACAGCATATTAAAAAACAGAGACATTACTTTGCCAACAAAGGTCTGTCTAGTCAAAGCAATGGTTTTTTCCAGTAGTCATGTATGGATGTGAGAGTTGGACTGTAAAGAAAGCTGAGTGCCGAAGAATTGATGCTTTTCAACTGTGGTGTTGGAGAAGACTCTTGAGATTCCTTTGGACTGCAAGGAGATCAAACCAGTCTATCCAAAGGGAAATCAGTCCTGAGTGTTCATTGGAAGGACTGGTGTTGAAGCTGAATCTCCAGTACATAGGCCACCTGATGAGAAGAGCTGACTCATTTGAAAACACCTTGATGCTGAGAAAGATTGAAGGCAGGAGGAGAAGGGGACGACAGAGGATGAGATGGTTGGATGGCATCACCAACTGAATGGGCATGAGTTTGAGTACACTCCGGCAGTTGGTGATGGAAAGGGAGGCCTGGTGTGCTGCAGTCTGTGGGGCCACAAAGAGTCGGACACGACTGAGCAAGTGAATTGAACTGGACAAGTGGATCTTGACTAATCCATGAGTAATGGTGCAACGATAAAATGACTTTGTTTTAGAAATATCTTATAAAGGTAATCCATTTAAAATTTAAATGATCTATAAAGATAATGTCATTTTGTATGAAGTGAATCTGATACTGGAACAGAAAAATCAGCTTCATCAAAATTGGCCTGCTAAACAGTCTAACGGGGGCTTTCCCAATGGCTCAGTGGTAACGAATCTGCCTGCAATGCAGGAGGCACTGGAGAGTGAGGTTTGATCCCTGGGTTGGGAAGATCTCCTGGAGGAGGAAATGGCAACCTACTCCAGTATATTTCTCTGAAAAATCCCATGGACAGGGGAGCCTGGAAGGCTACAATCCCTGGAGTTGCAAAGAGTGGGACACAACTGAGTGACTAAGCAGCAGAGCAGCCAAGATTCTGATTATGTTTAACTTACATGAAGAAGCAACATCATTTTATTGTTTAGGAGGTACTATCAACATCCTAACGCTATAAGTTTCAGAAGTTCTGAAGCAGAAGATAAAGAATTACTCATAATTTAACTTTACTCCTTAAGTGTAAATCTGGAATCAGTACTGTGGGTAGTCTTTTTTTGGATAACATATTTACAAATATTTTATGATGATTTTTATAATCCCACTCACGTGGGTCTACTTGCTAATATAAGGTTCGAATGTATATGAAATATTTTTTAAATTTACTTTTTCTTTCATTTAGTCAGTCAATATTTTTGTGTGTGCCTAGCATGTGTTGTTGTTCTAGTCACAAGGGATAGAATAGTGAATAAAACAGAAAAATGATCCTCACTTGTATGTGACTCATGGTGAGAAAGCCAATGAAAGAGATAAATATAATTATGGCACGTTACAATCTGATAATGCTAAACAGAGATAAAACAAATACTCAGGAAGATCGAATTGTTGAATAGAATGGTCAGGGAAGTCGTCGCTGTGAAGGTGACTTGTGAACAGAAGTGGAGAGGAGTGAGGAGGTAACATACAGATATTTGACGAGGAGCACCCCAGAAAGAGGAAAGAGCAGGTAGAATCGTGCCCGGTGTTTCGAGGAGGCCAGTGTAGCTGGGTAGAGAAAACGGGATAAACTAACAGGAGATCAGCTCATAGATGTCAATGACAGGCAGCCAGATTGTGTAGGGCTTGGTGGCTGTTATAAGGAACTCTGGCTTTTATTCTGAATGCAATGAGAAATTATAGAGAGTTTACAACAAAGGAGTAGTAAGGTCTGACTCACATTTTAGCAGGAAAAGACTGTAGGAGGCAAGAGCAGACATGGGGAAAACACCTGGGAGGCTATCACAATTATCTGGGCTAGAGAGAGTGGAGGCCTGAACCATGGTGGTGAATATGAGATTGTGAGAAGTGTCCCAGTTGTTTTCTAGGTGGAACTGACAGGACTTACCAACAGATCAGCCATGAGACCAGAGAAGGAGAGTGAGAGTACACTGAGTTCACCTCAAATGACATCAACATTTTTTTTTTTTTAACATGAGCAGCTAGTAGAATGGAGGTGCCATGAGCTGAGGTAAGGACTGTTGGAGATGCTCTTCCAGGAGGGCGGCTATCAGGAGATCTATTTTAGACTTGTAAGGTTTGATATATATATTACTACTCTAAATGGTAATGTCAAGCAGACAGTTGGACATACACAGCTGAAAATAAATAAATTAAAAACAATTTTTTAAGGGGAAAAAAGAGAAGAGGATCAAGGACTGTGGTAGAACTGGGGCAGAGGTCCAGGCTGGAGATATAAATTAGGAGTCACCTGCATATAGATGGTATATAAAACCATGAGGCTCAACAAAAATCGCCAAATGAGTGGGTATAAATAAAAAAGAGAAGAGGGGTTTCCCTGGTGGCTTAGTGGTAAAGAATTTGCCTGCCCGTACAGGAGAGCTGCTTCAATGCCTGATCCGGAAAGATCCCACAGGTCACGGAGCAACTAAGCCCGAGCACCACAACCATGGAGGCTGTGCTCTAGAGCCGGGGAGCAGCAACTACCGAGCCCGCACGCCACGGCCACTGAAGCCCACACGCCCTAGAGCCTGTGCTCCGCAAGAGAAACCACCGCCCTGAGAAGCCCATGCCCCGCGGCTAGAGAGCAGCCCCCACTCGCCGCCACGAGAGAAGAGCCCGTGCAGCGCAGCTGAAAATAAATACGATTATTTTTTGAAAACAAGAAGACTAAGGACTATGGTTAGGGGAACCCCTACATTTACAGGTTAGAGAAATGAGGAGGACTGAAAAAAAAAAAGACTGAGGAAGAGTGGGCAGGAGATTGGGGAAAGGACCAGGAGAAAGCAGTGTCCTGCGAGCTGAGTAATTCAAGCGATTCAAGGAGGAGAAGGTGACTGCCCATGACAAATGTAGCTGATAGGGCAGTAAGATAAAGACTGGAGGGTGTCCAGGGGCTTTGAAAAAGTGGAGATCATTCTGTGCCCTGAGGAGAGCAGTTTAGGACTGGGCAGGATGCACATCTGATTGTAGTAGGTTCAAGAGAAAGTAGAAAGAGAACTGGAGACAAGAAGCATAGAATTTTCACTCTGAAATGAAAAGAAATAGGGCAGTAATTGAAGGGAGTGGTGGAAGCCAGCAAGGGATTTTCTGAAAGATGAGAGCAAAAGCATGTTTGCCAATAAGAATGATCTAGGGAATCTTCATAAAAAGAATAACTAACAGTGACCTCAGAATGTTAGGATGACAGTAGAGGCAGGGGACGGAATTAAATTGCAAGTGATCTCTTGAGGGCAGCCACAGTTTGTACTACACAGCACCTGTGGATGTGGTTGTTGTTGGTGATTAAGATTTTGTTCACAATTAGTCATGGTCCATTTGTTAAAGAGCCTTGGCATACTATGTAATGCTTATTTTCAGTTATTGCTTTTATAACTGCATGTAAGATGTTTACTTCCTTGGAGGTTCAGATGGTGAAGAATCTGCCTGCAGTGCAGGAGACCGGGGTTTGATCCCTGGGTCGGGAAGATCCCCTGAAGAAGGGAATGGCAACCCACTCCAGTATTCTTGCCTGGAGAATTCCATGGACAGAGGAGCCTGGTGGGCTTTAGTCTATGAGGTCACAAAGAGTGAGACACAGCTGAGTGCTAACACTTTCACAGAAGATGTTTACACTTCATCCCCGTTGGAGGTGACATGTATTGCTATAGTGCATGCTGTATAGATACAGATATAGTGTGGGGGGGGGCTTCCCTGGTAGTTCAGCGGTTAAGACTCTCCCAGCAGTGTAGGAGACCAGGGTTCAATCCCTGGGTCAGGAAGATTCCCTCGAGGAGGGTATGGCAACCCATTCCAGTACTATTGCCTAGAGAATCCCAAGGACAGAGGAGCCTGGCGGGCTGCAGTTCATAGGGTCGCACAGAGTCGGACACAAATGAAGAGACTAAGCAGCAGCAGCAGCATAGTGTGTGTGTGCATCTATACGTATTGTACAGGTACTAATGTGCAATGCTATACGCTGCCTGTCTACACACACACATTATATATACATGTAACATATATATAACGGGAGATACATACATCCCATTACAGCAGTGTATAATGATGCAATTACAGCATGTATGTACATATTATGGGATTCCCATAGCCATTTCTGTGTACACACACAAATACTGACACACAGTGGGTGCTATATATTGTACATTGCTATATGCATTATGTAAATCACTGAAAACAAACTACTGTATATAAAATGGATAAAAACAAGGTCCTACTGTATAGCACAGGGAAATATATTCAATATCCTGTAATAAATCATAATGGAAAAGAATATGAAAAAGAATACATCTATATCTATCTGAATCACTTTGCTGTATACCAGAAAGTAGCACATCATTATAAATCAATTATATTTCCATTGAAAAGGACAATTCAAATAAAAAATGGGGACAAACTTTAATAGCCACATCTCCAAAGAAGATATACACAGTACATGAACAGATAAACGTTCAACATCATTATGCATTAGTGAAATGTAAAAAGACAATTAAAAACTAGGCAAAAAATTTGAATACATGATTTCTACAAAGAAGCTGTACACATGGTCAAAAAGGATGTGAAAAGTTTCTCAAAATCATTAGTTATTAAAGACGCTTACTCCTTGAAGGGAAAGTTATGACCAACCTAGATAGCATATTCAAAAGCAGAGACATTACTTTGCCAACAAAGGTCCATATAGTCAAGGCTATGGTTTTTCCAGTGGTCATGTATGGATGTGAGAGTTGGACTGTGAAGAAAGCTGAGTGCCGAAGAATTGATGCTTTTGAACTGTGATGTTGGAGAAGACTCTTGAAAGTCCCTTGGACTGCAAGGAGATCCAACCAGTCCATTCTGAAGGAGATCAGTCCTGGGTGTTCTTTGGAAGGACTGATGCTAAAGCTGAAACTCCAGTACTTTGGCCACCTCATGCAAAGAGTTGACTCATTGGAAAAGACTCTGATGCTGGGAGGGATTGGGGACAGGAGGAGAAGGGGATGACAGAGGATGAGATGGCTGGATGGCATCACTGACTTGATGGACATGAGTCTGAGTGAATTCCGGGAGTTGGTGATGGACAGGGAGGCCTGGCGTGCTGTGATTCATGGGATTGCAAATAGTTGGAGATGACTGAGTGACTGAACTGAACTGAAAGAAATGTAAACTGAAAAGTACCACTTCACACCCACTAGTATGTCTCTAATAAAAAGAAAAAAGGAAACTCTTTGTGAGATTGTGGATAAATAAGAACCTTCATACATTGCTGATGGGAATGCAATATGGCACAGCCACTGTGGAAAATAGATTGGAGGTTCCTCAAAAAAGTTAAACACATACTTACCACATGATTCAGCAATACCACCTCTAGGTATATTTGCAAAAGAATCAAAAATGGCTATGTAAACGAATCTGTATACCAAAATGTTCATAGTAACAACATTCAAAATAGCAAAAATATGTCCAACAGATGAATAAACAAAATGTAATTTATAGATAGAGTGGATAATTATACAGCCCTAGAAGGCAATGAAATCCTGACACATACTATAACATAGATGACCCTTGAAAACATTACGCTAAGTGAAATAAGCCAGACACAAAAGGACAAATATTGTATGACTCTACTTATATTAAATATCTAGAATAGGCCAGAGACAAGTAGATTAAGTGTTCCCGGGCTCTCAGGTGAGGGGAAATGGATAGAATTTGTTTAATGGGTACAAAGTTTCTGTTTGCAGTGATGAAAAAATTCTGTAAATTGTCATGATGATTGCACAATACTGTGAATGTAATTAATGCCACTGTATTGTACATTTCAGTTCAGTTCAGTCACTCAGTCGTGTCCGACTTTTTGCAATTCCATGGGCCTTAGCACACCAGGCTTCTCTGTCCCTCACCAACTCCTAGAGCTTGTTCAAACTCATGTCCATCGAGTTGGTGATGCCATCCAACCATCTCATCCTCTGTTGTCCCTTCTCTTCCTGCCTTCGATCTTTCTCAGCATCAGGATCTTTACCAGTGAGTCAGTTCTTCACATCAGGTGGCCAAAGTACTGGAGTTTCAGCTTTAGCATCAGTCCTTCCAATGAATATTCAGGACTGAATTCCTTTAGGATTGACAGGATCCATCTCCTTAGAGTCCAAGGGACTCTCAAGAGTCTTCTCCAAGGCCATAATTCCAAAGTTTCAATTCTTCAGTGCTCAGCTTTCTTTATAGTACAACTCTCACATCCATACATGACTACTGGAGAAACCACAGCTTTGACTAGATGGAGCTATATTGGCAAAGTAATGTCTCTGCTTTTTAATATGCTGTCTAGGTTGGTCATAACTTTTCTTCCAAGGACCAAGCATCTTTTAATTTCATGGCTGCAGTCACCATCT
This sequence comes from Budorcas taxicolor, assembly GCF_023091745.1. Taxonomy (NCBI): domain Eukaryota; kingdom Metazoa; phylum Chordata; class Mammalia; order Artiodactyla; family Bovidae; genus Budorcas; species Budorcas taxicolor. The sequence goes on along the minus strand of NC_068914.1, from coordinate 41,143,414 downwards.
GCAGTGATTTTGAAGCCCAAGAAAATAAAGTCTGTCACTGTTTCCATTGTTTCCCCATCTATTTGCCATGAAGCGATGTGACCATATAATCACACTGGTGTGATCACTCACCTAGAGCCAGACATCCTGGAATGTGAAGTCAAGTGGGCCTTAGAAAGCATCACTACAAACAAAGCTAGTGGAGGTGATGGAATCCCAGTTGAGCTATTTCACATCCTGAAAGATGATGCTGTGAAAGTGCTGCACTCAATATGCCAGCAAATTTGGAAAACTCAGCAGTGGCCACAGGACTGGAAAAGGTCAGTTTTCATTCCAATCCAAAGAAAGGCAATGCCAAAGAATGCTCACATTACCACACAATTGCACTCAACTCACATGCTAGTAAAGTAATGCTCAAAATTCTCCAAGCCAGGCTTCAGCAATACTTGAACCGTGAACTACCAGATGCTCAAGCTGGATTTAGAAAAGGCAGAGAAACCAGAAATCAAACTGCCAGCATCCCCTGGATCATTGAAAAAGCAAGAGAGTTCCAGAAAAACATCTATTTCTGCATTAGTGACTATGCCAAAGCTTTTGACTGTGTGGATCATGATAATCTGTGGAAAATTCTTCAAGAGATGGGAATACCAGACCACCTGACCTGCCTCTTGAGAAACTTATATGCAGGTCAGGAAGCAACAGTTCTAACTGGACATGGAACAACAGACTGGTTCCAAATAGGAAAAGGAGTACCTCAAGGATGTATATTGTCACCCTACTTATTTAACTTATATGCAGAGTACATCAGGCAAAATGCCGGGCTGGATGAAGCACAGGCTGGAATCAAGATTGCCAGGAGAAATATCAATAACCTCAGATATGCAGATGACACCACCGTTATGGCAGAAAGTGAAGAAGAACTAAAGAGCCTCTTGATGAAAGTGAAAGAGGAGTGAAAAAGCTAGCTTAAAGCTCAACATTCTAAAAACTAAGACATGTCACCTGGTTCCATCCCTTCATGGGAAATAGATGGGGAAACAGTGGAAACAATGTCAGCCTTTATTTTGGGGGGCTCCAAAATCACTGCAGATGATGACTGAAGCCATGATATTAAAAGACGCTTGCTCCTTGGAAGGAAAGTTCTGACCAACCTAAACAGCATATTGAAAAGCAGAGACATTGCTTTGCCAACAAAGGTCTATCTCATCAAGGATATGGTTTTTCCTGTAGTCATGTATGAATGTGAGAGTTGGACTATAAAGAAAGCTGAGAGTTGGACTATAAAGAAAGCCAAAGAACTGATGAACTGTGGTGTTGGAGAAGACTCTTGAGAGTCCCTTGGACTTCAAGGAGATCCAACCAGTCCATCCTAGAGGAGATCAGTTCTGAGTGTTCATTGGAAGGACTGATGTTGAAGCTGAAACTCCAATACTTTGGCCACCTGATAGGAAGAGCTGACTCATCTGAAACGACCCTGATGCTGGGAAAGATTGAAGGCAGGAGGAGAAGGGGACGACAGAGGATGAGATGGTTGGATAGCATCACCGACTCAATGGAGATGAGTTTGAGTAGACTCTGGGAGTTGGTGATGGACAGGGAGGCCTGGTGTGCTGTGGTCCATGATGTTGCAAAGAGTTGGACAGGACTGAGTAATTGAACTGAACTGAACTGATGGGACCAGATGCCATGATCTTTGTTTTCTGCATGTTGAGTTTAAGCCAGCTTTTCACTCTCCTCTTCCACTTTCATCAAGGGGCTCTTTAGTTTTTCACTTTCTCCCATAAGAGTGGTGTCATCTGCATATCTGAGGTTATTGATATTTCTCCCATCAGTCTTGATTCCAGCTTGTGGTTTATCCAGCCTGGTATTTCACATGATGTACTCTGCATAAAAGTTACTAAAGCAGGGTTACAATATATAGTCTTGACATACTCCTTTTCCAGTTTGGAACCAGTCTGTTGTTCCATTTCAAAATGGTTAAAATGGTAAATTTTATTATATATTTTTAAATCAGAATAAACAGAAGATATATAAACCTTATTCCATCTGCATATAATCATGCTGATTTCCCTTATTTTAATGAACATCATCTTATGAACACAGCATCAATCATAGTCAACAGTGAAAGACTGAAAAGTTTCCAAGATCAGGAATAAGCCAGGGATGCCTATGTTTGCCACTTCTACTTGTCATAGTACTGAAAATCCTAGCCAAAGAAGTCAGGCAAGAAAAAGACAAAAGAGGCATACAAACTGGAGAGGAAGAAGTGAAATTATCTTTGCTCACACACACACACACACACACACACACAAAGTTGAAAATCCCAAAAGTCCCAATTCTAATAGTCTTCATGTTTGTCACATCACAGAAAACATGTCCGTTCCTCACTAATGTGCCAAGTGGAAAATGTACAATATATGGGGAAGAAATAGAAAATGGAATCAAAGAAGTAGGCAAGGGCTAGAGCTTGTATGGTGACTGGTCACAGTACAGGTGAGGTGTGCTAACATGAAATGTACATGCGGTGCCTGAAGCTCACAGAAAAGTCACACCCGCCCACTTTGCAATGACCTGGAAAGGTGTTCTGGATATGGTACTTCCACCCTCTCAGAGGACTGAGCATGCACACACCCTCTCAGACTGACCTTTCCTAAGTGAATTTCAATTCTATCTTTCCCATCAGAGCTGAGATGGGAAAGATCTCATGTTCTTTCTTGGCTTTCAGCATAAACTTTGAAGGATTCATGTTGGCTTTATCTCCACGAATTTAATGCATTCACAGAGCCATATTTGAATTATTGAGGCAGGGTATAAATAAATACAAATAAAATGTATAGTCATACCCTTTCATTTATATAGCATTGAACACAAACCAATAATTTAATATTATGCTGAAAGCATTATGACTTAAGATAAACTTCAAAAAGACTATCACCAGCCTATTCTATTCTATTCTATTTTTATGAATAGAAAAATATTCATAAAATTATTTATGTGTGTGAAACAAACAGTTAAGGCAATTTTCATCTTGTTAATTCTCACAACTTCCTGGAAGTGAGTGGAATAGGCATACTTTAATTATCACCATTTTTTAGGGATAGACGATGATAAATTTGACAAATAAGCAAGGTCTATAAATCAAGGAAGGAGGTAAGAGCTGGTATATAAATTCAAGGTTGAAGTGCTGGAAAGACCATAAAGAAAAACAGAGGGTGCAACACACCCTTTGTAAGGATTTTAGACAGGAAGCCTCCGGCTAGGCTTTTACACACTGTCTGACATGCATGGAGGCATTTGGCTGCAGGTGAAGAGTTTCAAGTGGAGAATACACTATCAGTGCTTCCAGCTGTCTGCCAGAGAGCTACCTTAATGTCCTGCAGGCACTTCGAACTCCAGAAGTTTCAAACGGCTTTCAGCCCAGTCTACTCTTTATTTCAGGTATTTGCTAATCATGCTGTTGTCTGAGATGGACACATCAGAGTTGCCATTGGGTTCTTTTCTTGTTGTTTATCTCTCCACATCTCTTTAGTTGTCAAGTAAGCCTTCCCAGTCATAGCCACGAAAGGGTCTTCAAGCCAGCCTCCTGAGTGTCCCCACCACCACTCGTACAGGGTCTCGTACGGGTGTAATGTCAGGCTGCACAGGCAGAAACTGGGAAGGCATTTGTTGTCAGCTCCAGTTAATCCAGGGCTTCCCAGGTGGCGCTACTGGTAAAGAGCCCTCCTGCCAATGCAGGAGGCCTGAGAGAAATGGAGTCCATCCCTGCATTGGGAAGATCCCCTGGAGGAGGGCATGGCAACCCACTCCAGTATTCTTGCCTGGAGAATCCCATGGACAGAGGAGCCTGGAGGGCTACAGTCCATAGGGTTGCAGAGAGTCAGACACGACTGAAGCGACTTAGCATGCACGTAGGCGTGCATGAATGTAATACTGATTTAAGAAATAGTGCAGGATAGTAAAGAAATCAGTGAACTCTGGTTCAGGCAGGAAGGTCAGAAAGATAGAATTCAGTCGAGATAGTCTCTTGAAGAACAGGCAGGCGCTGGTCAGGCTACTGAAAGTTCCACCCACATCCAGTTCTTTCCCATGCCACCCTTCCCCCTCACTGGTATTTGATGTGGGGATACTCCTGCGGGTCACTGGAGTTTCCCCTTCATTGTTTCAAGGATAGGGACCCCTCTGATGGCCCAGAGGTAAAGAATCCACCTGCAGTGTAGGAGATGCAGGGAATAATGGTGTGATCCCTGGGCTGGAAGGTCCTCTGCAGGAAGACATAGCAACCCATTCCAGTATTGTTGTCTGGAAAATGCCATGAACAGAGGAGCCTGGTAGGCTACAGTCCCTGGGGTGGTAGAGTCAGATGTGACTGAGCACACTGCATGATTTCCAGGATGCTGTGAGCTGAGACACAGCTGACTTTCCCCTGTGTTACTGTAATCATCTCCTGACTGGTCTCCCTGCTTCTAGTACCTATCTCTCGCTATCAATCCACCTTCCAAAACCAGTAGTACAGGATTATCTTTCTCAACATGGAAACCACATACTGCTCCTGGGTTAAACAAATAAACAAACTTAGGTGGTTCCCCATTCAGCATGACAAGACAGATTCCTCGGGTATTATATTGGACCCTCCACAAACTACTTTCCTTTTCCAGCCCCACTTCCCACCACTTCTTCCATTGTACCCATAGGAATTCCACAAAGAAGTGTACTTCCCTCACGCTATAGTGTGTGCACACTCAGTTGTGTCTGACTCATTGCAACCCCATGGACTATAGCCCACCAGGCCTCTCTGTCCATGGGATTTCCCAGGCAAGAATACTGGAGTGGGTTGCCATTTCCTCCTCCAGGGGATCTTTCCACCCCAGGAATCAAACCTGAGTGTTTTGTGTTTCCTGCATTGGCAGGTGGATTCTTTACCACGGTGCCACCCGGGAAGCCCTCATGCCTGTGTCTTTGGTTAATTCTTTCTTCTACCTGAGATTCCCTTCACTTTTTTTGTCTGAAAGAGGAAAACAGAGACAGAGAGATGTCTATTACTTAAATAAGAGTTTCATTACGGTTCAATACAAAAAAATGAGGACCCCATGGAAAACAGAAATCTTCAGCCTTACTGAGAAGCCTAACATAACATTCTATTATGTATGTCATGGTATGGACCTAAAAGAAACAGAAGATATTAAGAAGAGGTGGCAAGAACACACAGAAGAACTATACACAAAAGCTCTTCACAACCCAGATGATCACGATGGTGTGATCACTCACCTAGAGTCAGACATCCTGGAATGTGAAGTCAAGTGGGCCTTAGGAAGCATCATTATGAACAAAGCTAGTGGAGGTGACGGAATTCCAGTTGAGTTATTTCAAATCCTAAAAGATGATGCTATGAAAGTGTTGCACTCAATATGCCAGCAAATTTGGAAAACTCAGCAATGGCGACAGGACTGAAAACATCAGTTTTCCTTCCAATCCCAAAGAAAGGCAACGCCAAAGAATGCTCAAATGACCACACAATTGAACTCATCAGAAGGAAATGGCAACCCACTCCAGTGTTCTTGCCTGGAGAATCCCAGGGACGGGGAAGCCTGGTGGGCTGCCGTCTATGGGGTCACACAGAGTCGGACACGACTGAAGTGACTTAGCAGCAGCAACAGCAGCACACGCTAGTAAAGTAATGCTCAAAATTCTCCAAGCCCGGCTTCAACAATACATGAACCGTGAAATTCCACACGTTCAAGCTGGATTTAGAAAAGGCAGAGGAACCAGAAATCAAATTGCCAATATCTGCTGGATCATCAAAAAAGCAAAAGAGTTCCAGAAAAAGATCTGCTGCTGCTACTCCTGCTAAGTTGCTTCAGTCATGTCCGACTCTGTGCGACCCCATAGACGGCAGCGCACCAGGCTCCCTGGTCGCTGGGATTCTCCAGGCAAGAACACTAGAGTGGGTTACCGTTTCCTTCTCCAATGCATGAAAGTGAAAAGTGAAAGTGAAGTCACTCAGTCGTGTCTGACTCGTAGCGACCCCATGGACTGCAGCCTACCAGGCTCCTCCATCCATGGGGTTTTCCAGGCAAGAGTACTGGAGTGGGTTGCCATTGCCTTCTCTAAGAAAAACATCTATTTTTGCTTTATCGACTACGCCAAAGCCTTTGACTGTGTGGATCACAATAAACTGCAGAAAATTCTGAAAGAGATGGGAATACCAGACCACCTGGCCTTCCTCCTGAGAAATCTGTGTGTAGGTCAGGAAGCAACAGTTCTAACTAGACATGGAACAACTGGTTCCAAATAGGAAAAGGAGTATCTCAAGGCTGTATATTGTCACCCTGCTTATTTAACTTATATGCAGAGTACATCATGAGAAATGCTGGGCTGGATGAAGCACAAGTTGGAATCAAGATTGCTGGGAGAAATATCAATAACTTCAAATATGCAGATGACACCACCCTTATGGCAGAAAGTGGAGAAGAACTAAAGAGCCTCTTGATGAAAGTGAAAGAGGAGAGTGAAACAATTGGATTAAAGCTCAACATTCAGAAAACGAAGATCATGGCATCCAGTCCCATCACTTCATGGCAAATAGTGGAAACAACAGATGTTTCATTTTCTCTCTTGTTCTATTGTATTTGCCACCTGATTCAGAATGATGTGGCTATTTCACTTGCATGGTACAATGCAGCCTGGAGTTCAGAAGACAAACTCAAGGCATTCAGAAGTCTTAGACATAGAAGGACTCTTGTTTACAAGGCAAATGACATTAAATATTTTAACCATTGTATCATGCAATTAGTGAATGGGCATCTGGTATATGTTTGGAATGAGGTGTTAAGGGATCAGAAAAGAGATGATTTATGTCCTGTGTGCAGAAGCTGTTATCGAATGCAATTTCATGTACTCTGCACACAGTGAGGCCAAGGAATACCAATTCATCAGAGTTGGAACAGAGAAAGGTTTATTGCAGGACCATGCAAGGAGATGGGTGGCTTATGTCCTCAAAACCCAGAATTCCTCGGAGGGTTTCAGCAAAGCACTTTTAAAAGGCAAGGTAAGAAAGGGCCGTGATTAGTTGCTGCAAAATTCTTGGGATCTGAATCCTTTGTTCTTACAACTGTCTGTGTAGGTCAGGTCACAATGTTCCTGTGAACCTCCCATAAGACAAATGTTACTCTGTCCTGCAACTTTCCATCTCTATATGAGTGGACTCTTAAAGGTCGCAGCCCTGAGAATAGGATATCCTGTATATTTCAGGCTATAGGCAACACTTTTTACAAAAAATGCAGAGCCAGCAACAGACCACCAAAGGTTAAAGTAAAAAATCTAGTATGCAGTCAATTCTCTCCTTTTCTTTCATACTCCTCAATCTTGAGTAGAACAGGTGTTGGACAAGAAGGGGAATAATGTTTTAAATAGACAGATTAATCATAAACATGACAGAGGAATTCAGTTTTAGGGGAATTTGGTTTCAACCTCCAATCCTGTCTCATCATTCGCCAAATCTTTCAGGGAACGGGACAAAACTATTCTGGCTACTTCCTGCTGAAATGGAGCATAGCCCTAGCTTGATTTGGGGAATGGACACTAAACTGGAAATATTACCAAGTTCCAAGTCCTGGAGTCAATTCTTGTATGATTAAGACCTCATTCCCTGAGGTATTCAGGAGAATAAAACTGAAAACCAGTCGGGAACTGGCACTTTGGGGAGACTTGTCACCAGAAAGCCAGTTGTCTACAAAAATAGGTTTCAAATTCTGATATGGTATTAACATTTACATAACAGGAGCTGTTGGCTACTACATGTCTCTTTTTATTTTTCTGCTAACATCTAATCTAAGGTAATTTTATTGTCTAAAAATTTAATAATTACAAGAGGAGACCTTGAGGTCAAATGTTGTAGCTACCAGCTGCCAGCAGATACTGCTTTGAGAAAGGCTGGTGGAATCCTGAGTATGATACAGCTCAGAAAACTCAAGTTCTCAGCAGTACAGGAACTCGTCCAAAATCACAACCACAGTGGCCTCCTAGTTTTCCCTTGGATGTCTGAACCACAGCTACTCCATTTTGACTTTCAAATGTATTCCCTTCCTCAATGGCCAAAGCAGATGTACACGCGCTTTTAGCAACAGTCTTAAAGCAAATGGTGTTATACCTCATGAGTAGCTATGCTCTATGACAAACACATAAGAGAATTTTCTTCCTATCCTGAACATTTGGGGCAACAGTGTAGTCAGAAGTAAAACAACTTTCAATATTGATAGGGAGAGAAACATTTGGTAAACAGCTCAGTTAGAAACATAGATTAAAAGCCAATAATATTTCAAATAAAACAAAAAATTATAACCATACTTACCAGTTTACTCAATCCTATGTAATTAATCTAGGATTTCCCTGGTGGCTCAGACGGTAAAGCGTCTGTCTACAATGCGGGAGACCTGGGTTCGATCCCTAGGTTGGGAAGATCCCCTGGAGAATATCCACTTCAGGACTATTGCCTGGAAAATCCCATGGACAGAGGAACCTGGTAGGCTACAGCCCATGGGGTCGCAAAGAGTCAGACACGACAGCAACTTCATCTAGGTTTTGCTAGACTTTTTAAACATCTTACTCAGTTTAGCATTATGATTTAAAAGAAAAACAATCTTTTTCATGAATCTTCTTGAAGCGGTTTTGCAAAGCATCAGTTTAGCTGTCTATAAAAGACTTAAGGCACGGTTAAAGATCTGATTACAATGTTTTGACAAAGAAGCTTAATAAATTTGCTCTGACATAAAGTATTTTAAGATAACAACTAAAATTATGACATTATAGCAAGACATATCTAAATTTTGGAAACTTTCTAGACTGTCTATATTAATAATATTTATCTATATCATATATTCTGAGGAGGCTTATCACTCATTTGATAATGCTTCCCATGTAATTCAATATACCAAACAATTCTAGTTTAACATTTCTCTGAGATGCCTCAGGGGCCCTCTGAAACAACCCAAAGTTAGCTGAAGTCAAAAGAACTTTAATTAGAATTTGGTAGAAAGCTTGTCAAAAATATAAAAAGTTTTCAAAACCATTTGGTTAGATAGAATCATAGGTCACTGTGAATATTTAAAAACAAATACAGATCACTTAAAGGTAAGAAGGTTCACACAATCTGTTATCACAAGTGGCATTAAGTATACCTGTTCTCTTAGCAGAGAAGAACCAAATCTAGCCCTGCACCAGTCTACTTTTAATAATAAAATCCATTTACCTAGTGAAGTTTAATCTAATTTCAGCCAAACCATGCTCAAAACACCTATCCTACTCTCCTGCTGTATACTGAAATGTTTCCTTTATTATTTTTAGTAACTTTAATTACATGTTTAAATTAGAATCCTCCCCTCTCAAAAACCTTAATTTCTAGTGAAAACTAGGAGGGAAGCAGTTGTGAACTGTTTGTCATACCCGCATAGGCTGATTGGAAACTTATACTTTGGTTTTCTTCTCCTAACAAGGAAAAGGTAAGTAAACTTAGATCTGCCCAGTAGCTAATGCTCCAATATTTTATTCTATTTGAAATGACTCAGATAGTCAATGAAATCCCGCCACTCAACTTAGTTTAGTTTCAAGTTACCAAAATCTGGAGAGACTATTTTAAGATAGATGTTTTCAAAACATAATTATCCTATAGAGTTTACCTAAAAGCTCTTATCTCATTTGCATTTTCTTAAAGTTTCATCATATTATTTTCCTTGCTTACAAATGTCTGTGTTAATCAAACCAAAAGATGACTCAGTACTATTAATAAATATTTCTTAGATCATGTGAACCTGAAATCTGCTCTGTCCAACTTCCCCTACACCTAGAAGTACAAGTCAGTTCCCATGTAAAGACAGACAGAACCAGAAATCTGTTGGTTTTTCCACTTCAGATTTTAAAAAACCTTCCCTCTTTTTTTTCCAGTTCACAAATATCCACTTCAGACTAAAGAAATAACAGCAACAGACAATTAGATATTTATAGTTTCTTCACATTCACATGCAAAACCAGGAAGAGAGAATAGGATTTGGACTCAGGTACTGACACACACATGCATGTGCGCGTGCACGCACACACACCTCCAAGATAAAAGCCTACTTTGCAAAAGGCCCACTTTTTAAAAACTAAGTGTATTGATTTGTTTGCTTTTGGCTGTGCTAGACCTTCGTTGCTGCCCGGCCTTTCCTCTCGCTGTGCCTCGTTGCAGAGTGGCAGCGATCGCCTGGCTGCAGTGTGCAGGCTTCTATTGCAAGGGGCTGCTCTTGTTGCAGATCACGGGCTCCATGGCACATGGGCTCCAGTAGTTTGAGCACGTGGGTTCAGCAGCTGAAGCTCCTGGGCTTTGGAGCACAGGCTCAATAGTTGCGGTGCATGGGCTTCATTGCTCTGTGGAATGTAGGATCTTCTCAGATCAAAGATTGAATCTGGATCTCCTACATTGGCAGGTGGATTATTTACCCCTGAGCCACCAGGGAAGCCCCAAAGGCGCACTTTGATATCATATTTGAAACGGATAGCAGAGCCATTAGGGGCTCTTGTTTTCTGGATCTCAGGGAATACTGAGATCATACAGTGTTACAATAAACATATTATTTTCTTTCATTTATGGGAACATAGCTGAAGATCTCCCAATTTTGCAAAACTCACCCTAGGGGGACTATATATGGAACAGAACTCTGATTATCCATACTTAATTATTCATGACCAGTGTTATCAATGATTAAGCAGACAACTCACATTGGTCTCTTAGGGTCACAGTTCCGTAGCCCCAAAAGGGAGATTCTCAACCCGTGCCCTGCCAGTCCATAAGAGGAGAATCTTACCCGATGTCCTGTAAGAGATGAAACTGAATGAATGACTAAGGCTAGTCCAGAAGGGAAAATGCCAACCAACGCTCTGCCACAGGCAAAGCCCAACGCAACAGCGGGGGATACCCTGCTGTCTTGGCACATAAGCCCTGTTACCAAAGAAGTTTCAGCTGGCCAGTGCAAGTACTGACATACACACATATGCACGAAAAACACAGGTACACACAGGAATCACAAACAAAAATTAAGCTACGGTTGCACAGATAGAAAATCAGAGGAGATATAATCTAAAAATTTCACTTTCATTCCCAGATGGAGGCCTCCAAACAGAGTGGCCCAGCTCTCAAAGAACAGACTGAGTGGCTCACTTCCCACAAGGGGATGAGCCCGAATGAGGTGAGAGAATTCTCAGCTTGCTCAAGCTAGAGGTCCTTACCCTAAAATGACTCTAAACATTGACCAAAACTCTGAGTGTTTTGTGGCTCCTAACGCCTCATGCCATGGGGCTGCTGGCTCCTCTCAGGGACAGTCCCTCTGAGATACCCAGAGTGAAATGAACTTTGGCAGCTGCTGGGGGACTCAGAGAAGGGGCTACCTTAACTGATTGACCCGCCATGGGCACAGATTCCTAGACTGACTTTGCTAAAATTATTACCTAATGGCAGGTTGTGAGACTGATGCACAGTGAGGCCAAACTGAAACGTTGGAGCAAAGATTTACTGCAGGGTAAAGCAAGGAGATGGGTGGCACATGCCAAACTCCTTGAAGGATTTCAGCAAAGCACTTACAGTGGCAAGGAGAGGGAGGGGGCAAGGAGAGTTGTTGCAAAATTTTTGGTGTCTGAATCCTTTGTTCTTGCAGCTGTCCATGTAGGTCAGGTCACAACGTTCCTATAAACCTCCAACAAATGTTATTCTCTGTTTGTCAACTTTTATCTCTATGTGAATGGACTCTTCAAGGTCAGAGCCCCAAAAGAAGGCTCTCCTGTATATTTCAGGCTATAGGCAACATTCTTTTACAGAAGGTGCAGAGCCAGCGTGACTAAGCACAGGCAACACCAAAGGTTAAAGTAAAAAATGAATGGATTGAATATGGAGTCAGATTTGCTCTTCCTTGTTACAAAACTACATCAATATTAGTTGAAAATGATAGCGATCATCTACAATAAAAAAGAAGTGATGTGATGTGAGCGTGGCATGAACAAGGAGAACAACAACAAACAATTATAGCAATTTTTGCAGTTAACACTGCAGTTAACAAAAACACAACTAGAAAATAAAAACAAAGCCCGAAAAATAGATGGTCTTAGAGAACTTCCCAAGTAGATTGACATTCTTTAAAAGAAACCGATTCAAAAAGAATATAAGGACTGAACAGAAACCGTCAGTGTAGAGGAAACACATATTTACAGGCAGGGAATTCAAGACATTGGAGGATGCTTTCATAAAACAGTTTCCATGAAAAGCTATTTCCATGAACTTGCTATTATTAAGGGAGAGCCCATGATGAATGACTCCCTCTTTACACTATTGAAAGAGACTTTACTGGAGTCGGAAAAAAAAAATCAGTGTAAGATAGAAAGAAAAGCCCAGAAATAGGTATGGTTAAAGTGCAGTGATCATGAAGACCTGACCATCCAATCCCTCTACAAAGAAGTCTTCTGGGTGATTCTCTGATTTGTTCCTGTGTCAGCCTACCCCAGACCCAATGAAAGCTGTTCTATTGACTCTCTTGCTACTCTCAGTAACTAGACGTGACAACAAGTGATCTGGAGTCTGTGGATAGGACTCCACCTCGCCTGAGATTGTCTTAAGAAATATCTGTATAGACCTCTACCTCTGTCCCATGGTCCGTTTAGCTTCGTCCGTATACTTGGTGGCCAAGATGTCCACCATTCCCTCACCCCTTAAAGGCAGAGCATCCTCCTAGCCCCTCCTCCAGTGCATCGTCATCAAATAGATGACACTGAAGGAGCCCGGGAAAATCTCCTTTTAGATCCAAGACAGGCAAGTATATTGCCCTGTTCCTATGATGAGGTGTGTGCACTGTGTCTCAGGGGTCAGAAATCTTTTGCTGTAAAGGTCACGTAGAAAATATTGTAGGCTTCGCCATACAGTCTCTGTTGCAACCACTCACCTGTGCCGTTGTAATGCGAAAACAGCCTTGGGTAGTATGTAAAAAAATAAGCATGGCTGTGTTCCAGTAAATTTTTATTTACAAGACTTCCCTGGTGGTTCAGCAGTTAAGAATCCACCTGCCAATACAGGTGGATTGGGTTCAATCCAAGTGAACAGAGGACATGGGTTCAATCACTTGTCCAGGAGGATTCCCTGAAGCCAGCGCTCTAGTCTGCTCCACAAGAGAAGGCACCACAGTGACAAGCCAGTGCACTGTAGTTAAGAGAGTAGCCCCCACTCTCCTCAATGAGAGAAAGCCCTTCCCCTGCAACAAAGACACGGAGCAGCCAAAATTAAAGAAATAAATAAAATCATATATATATATGTATATATATATGGGCCTTATTTTGAAATTCTAATTTACAGAAGCATGTTGTGGGCTGGATTTGGTCCTCAGGTGATAATTTGCCAAGGCCTGATCTCTTGGACAAAAACTGTTTCATATCCAGGCTTTGGTGCTACTTCATTTAGGAAGAATGATCAAAACCTCCCCTTTAGCTCCCTATAAATGTTAGATGACCCTGTCCACACTGATCATGGAGCTAACTGACCATCTGACCTACCTATAGTTGAAGAGAGATGCCTAGCAATGGCTTGGAACCTGAAAACGGCCAAGTTGTTTCTTTATCAAATGGAGCCTGTCACAGATTCTTGTCTTTTCCAAAAATGACTGCAGCAGTATTTGTCAACAGTCTCACAAGCTCTTGCAGAAATCTTCCTCTCCCTCAAGTAAGAAGAGGAAGGCTGGGACTTCCCTGGTGGTCCAGTAGCTAAGACACCACCCTCCCTATGCAGGGGGCCTGGGTTCAATCCCTGGTCAGGGAACTAGATCCTGCCTGCTGCAACAAGACTGAAGATCCTGTGTGCCACAGCTAGTACCTGGCACAACCAAATAACTGAATTAATATACATATATTTTTTAAAGAAAAGCAATGAAAGGCCTTTTACCCTCAAATATGTGATTCTTTGTAATCACTCAGAAATAAGACCTCCAAAGTTAAGTCATAAAAGGATGTACAGCTCCCTCTGGCTCTGTTTTTCTGTTTGAGATGCACACCCTTGCATTTCAGTGCTGTGACCGAGGAACTGCAGGCCACACAGAGTGTGGCCCAAGTGAGTCCCTGATGTCAGCCATCATTAACCAGTTGGGATGTGAGGAAGACTTTGAGATGACTCTAGCTCCAGTCTAACTGTACGAGAGATCACAAGCAGGAAGCACATTCAACTCGCCCTCCAAACCATGAGAAATGATAGTAACATGATAACTGTTGCTTTAAGCCCTTTTAAGAATAGGTTGATTTGGCTGCCCTTTCCCCTGTGGTCTCTGTGTGCACTGCAGTGTCCCCAGAGTTCCAGACATGTGCGGAGGGGCTGGCTGCAGATGCTGGGCGGATGCGGACCCAAGGTGACTGTAAGGTAGGGCATCCTTGGCCCTCCTGAAGAGAGGAAATCAGCGGCAGATGGACAGTCTGTGTATGGAGTTATCAGATGCCTTTACCTGAGTGAGAAACCTTCTTCCATTAGGACCACAGACGTCTGACAGCCCTTTGTGAAACCAAGATAAGTGATGGTGGAAATAAACTACTGTCAATGAGATTTTGCACTGAAATTCTGGATTATACCTCAAATTTTAAACAGGAAAACAAAACCACAGAGGAATAAATTCTGCAGGATCCAAAGGGATGCAAAAAAGTGGCTCACTGCCTAGGAATTCACACAAAGGCAAACAACCTGGATCACACTGAGGATATTACATTTAGTCATCATGTTTCCTAAATCCCATGGATGGAGGAGCCTGGTAGGCTGCAGTCCATGGGGTCGCTACGAGTCGGACAGGACTGAGCAACTTCACTTTCACTTTCATGCGTTGGAGGAGGAAATGGCAATCCACTCCAGTGTTCTTGCCTGGAGAATCCCAGGGACGGGGAAGCCTGGTGGGCTGCCGTCTATGGGGTCGCACAGAGTCGGACACGACTGAAGTGACTTAGCAGCAGCAGCAGCAGCATGTGTTTCCGTAGGCTTCTCTTGACTGTGACAGCTTCTTAGACTTTCCTGGTTTTCCACAACCTCAGGTTTCAAGTAAGGCATTTTGTAGAAAGTTTCTCAATTAGGATTGAGTAGGATTTGGGGATCTTTCAACCTCAAGGGATTTTGAAAGGAAGACCACAGAGGTAAGGTGCTATTCTCATCCCATATCAAAAGTATACACTATCAACATGATTTATGATTATTGACATTAACTTTGATCACCTGGCTAAGTTCCTATTTGCAGGTTTTTCCACTGTAAAGTTACCCCCTCTCCCCAACACTGTACTTTTTGAAATGCAGTCACTGTGTGCAGCCCACACTTAAGAAGAGTGGCGTTGGGATATTCTTAAGGGTAGAATGTTTACATCAGTTAATTGAAACGCTATAGAAAAAATTGGTCTTTTTCCTCATTTGTTAAATTTATTTATACCACTATGGAAAAAAGGAAGGTTTGACTTGCTATGAAGCATATATGACTGGAACAGAGTTTGCTAACTACAAATGGGGTGCTGCTATAATAATACAAGTGACTTTAGGGGCAGGCAGTGGGGAAAGGTCACAGGGCCTTAAAGATATTGCTAGCTGAAGACTGATGGCCCTCAAGGAGACTGTTGGTGAGGGCTTAAAGGAAAGGGAGGAAAATGCTATTGGAAGCTGTAAGGAGGGAGACATCTCTTACATTGTGGTGGGAAGTTTAGCATCTTATTACTTATAATAACATGGAAAGCAGACAATGTACCCAATGAACTAAGGATCCAGTCTAGGAGATTTCTAGTCACATGACAAAGTATCACCTACTTTGTTTAAGCTGCATATCATAAGGTACAGACAGAGAAAGAAAAGCAAAGGAAAGAATAAATATTAAGGATCCATAAAAATCAAACATAGAACCACTGTATGACGCAGCCACCCCATTTGTGGGCGTATATCCAACAGAACTGAAACAGGATCTGGAAGAGAAATTGCAGATCATTGCAGCATTGTTCACAGTAGCTAAAAGGTGGAAGCAAACTGAGAGTCCATTGATAACTGAATGGATATAACTTCTTCAGTCAGTTCAGTCGCTGTCGTGTCCGACTCTTTGTGACCCCATGAACCGCAGCACGCCAGGCCTCCCTGTCCATCACCAACTCCAGGAGTTCACTCAGACTCACGTCCATCGAGTCCGTGATGCCATCCAGCCATCTCATCCTCTGTCATCCCCTTCTCCTCCTGTCCCCAATCCCTCCCAGCATCAGAGTCTTT
Organism: Budorcas taxicolor; assembly: GCF_023091745.1. NCBI lineage: Eukaryota > Metazoa > Chordata > Mammalia > Artiodactyla > Bovidae > Budorcas > Budorcas taxicolor. The sequence goes on along the minus strand of NC_068914.1, from coordinate 41,127,165 downwards.
TCCAATGAGTCAACTCTTCACATGAGGTGGCCAAAGTATTGGATTTTCAGCTTCAGCATCATTCCTTCCAAAGAAATCCCAGGGCTGATCTCCTTCAGAATGGACTGGTTGGATCTCCAGAGTCTTCTCCAACACCACAGCTCAAAAGCATCATTTCTTCAGCACTCAGCTTTCTTCACAGTCCAACTCTCACATCCATACATGACCACTGGAAAAACCATAGCCTTGACTAGACCGACCTTAGTCAGCAAAGTAACGTCTCTGCTTTTGAATATGCTATCTAAGTTGATCATAACTTTCCTTCCAAGGAGTAAGTGTCTTTTAATTTCGTGGCTGCAATCACCATCTGCAGTGATTTTGGACCCCCAAAATATAAAGTCTGACACTGTTTCCACTGTTTCCCCATCTATTTCCCATGAAGTAATGGGACCAGATGCCATGATCTTCGTTTTCTGAATGTTGAGCTTTAAGCCAACCTTTTCACTCTCCTCTTTCACTTTCATCAAGAGGCTTTTTAGCTCCTCTTCACTTTCTGCCATAAGGGTGGTATCATCTGCATATCTGAGGTTATTGATATTTCTCTTGGCAATCTTGATTCCAGCTTGTGCTTCTTTCAGCCCAGCGTTTCTCATGATGTACTCTGCATAGAAGTTAAATAAGCAGGGTGACAATATACAGCCTTGATGTACTCCTTTTCCTATTTGGAACCAGTCTGTTGTTCGATGTCCAGTTCTAACTGCTGCTTCCTGACCTGCATATAAGTTTCTCAAGAGGCAGGTCAGGTGGTCTGGTATTCCCATCTCTCTCAGAATTTTCCACAGTTTATTGTGATCCACACAGTCAAAGGCTCTGGCATAGTCAATAAAGCAGAAATAGATGTATTTCTGGAACTCTCTTGCTTTTTCGATGATCCAGACGATGTTGACAATTTGATCTCTGGTTCCTCTGCCTTTTCTAAAACCAGCTTGAGCATCAGGAAGTTCATGGTTCACGTATTGCTGAAGCCTGGCTTGGAGAATTTTGAGCATCCCTTTACCAGCGTGTGAGATGAGTGCAATTGTATGGTAATTTGAACATTCTTTGGCATTGCCTTTCTTTGGGATTGGAATGAAAACTGATGTTTTCCAGTCCTGTGGCCACTGCTGAGTTTTCAAAATTTGCTGGCATATTGAGTGCAGCACTTTCACAGCATCATCTTTCAGGATCTGAAGTAGCTCAACTGTAATTCCATCACCTCCACTAGCTTTGTTTGCAGTGATGCTTTCTAAGGCCCACTTGACTTCACATTCCAGGATGTCTGGCTCTAGGATCACACCATCGTGATTATCTTGGTCGTGAAGATCTTTTTTGTACAGTTCTCCTGTGTATTCTTGCCACCTCTTCTTAATATATTCTGCTTCTGTTAGGTCCATACCATTTCTGTCCTTGATCGAGCCCATCTTTGCATGAAATGTTCCCTTGGTATCTCTAGTTTTCTTGACGAGATCTCTAGTCTTTCCCATTCTGTTGTTTTCCTCTATTTCTTTGCATTGATCACTGAGGAAGGCTTTTATCTCTCCTTGCTCTTCTTTGGAACTCTGCATTCAGATGCATGTATCTCCTTTTCTCCTTTGACTTTCACTTCTCGTCTTTTACAGCTATTTGTAAGCCATCCTCAGACAACCATTTTGCTTTTTTGCATTTCTCTTTCTTGGGGATGGTCTTGATCACTACCTCCTGTGTAATGTCATGAACCTCTGTCCGTAGTTCTTCAGGCACTCTGTCTATCAGATTTAATTCCTTGAATCTATTTGTCACTTCCACTGTATAATGGTAAAAGATTTGATTTAGGTCATACCTGAACGGTCTAGTGGTTTTCCCTACTTCCTTCAATTTAAGTCTGAATTTGACAATAAGGAGTTCATGATCTAAGCCACAGTCAGCTCCTGGTCTTATTTTTGCTGACTCCTTCTTTGGCTGCAAAGAATATAATCAACCTGATTTTGGTGTTGACCATCTGGTGATGTCCATGTGTAGAGTCTTCTCTTGTGTTGTTGGAAGAGGGTGTTTGCTATGACCAGTGAGTTCTCTTGGCAAAACTCTATTAACCTTTGCCCTGCTTCATTCCATGCTCTGTTGGGCCACCCAAGATGGGCGGGTCATGGTGGAGAGGTCTGACAGATGTGGTCCACTGGAGAAGGAAATGGCAAACCACATCAGTATTCTTGCCTTGAGAACCCCATGAACAGTATGAAAAGGCAAAATGATACTGAAAGAGGAACTCCCTAGGTCAGTAGGTGCCCAATATGCTCCTGGAGATCAGTGGAGAAATAACTCCAGAAAGAATGAAGGGATGGAGCCAAAGCAAAAACAATACCAATTTTGGATGTGACTGGTGATAGAAGAAAGGTTCGATGCTGTAAAGAGCAGTATTACTTAGGAACCTGGAATGTTAGGTCCATGAATCAAGGCAAATTGGAAGTGGTCAAACAGGAGATGGCAAGAGTGAACATCGACATTCTAGGAATCAGAGAACTAAAATGGACTGGAATGGGTGAATTTAATTCAGATGACCATTATATCTACTACTATGGGCAGGAATCCCTTAGAAGAAATGGAGTAGCCATCATGGTCAACAAGAGAGTCCGAAATGCGCTACTTGCATGCAATCTCAAAAACGACAGAATGATCTCTGTTCGTTTCCAAGGCAAACCATTCAATATAAGTTCTTACCTACCTATAAAAAGCAGGGAATCCTGCCATTAGCAACAACATGAATGGATATGTAGGACATTATGCTACATGAAATAAGCCAGGCAGAAAAAGATAAGTGCTATCTGATCTTACTTATACGTGGAATCTAAAGCAGTCTGGGCCTGCGGGGATGGAGAGGTAGCGTTGGGGCAAAGGGGAAGTGGGGAGTTGTTGTTCCATGGGTACAGAGTTTCAGTCATACAGAATAGGGGGCTAGGGATGTGGTTGACATTATGTATTGTACCCTTAGAAGTCATTAAGGGAGTGAATTTTATGCTATACAGTTATTTATTACCACAATAAACATTAAAGATCTGACACTTTCTGGGGTCAAAACCAACACTGTTTCTTATTTTCAAACTCTTCAGATGAAAGACAATGTTAAAATTAAAAAATGGCTTTTAGGCAGAGATCAAATCAAATGTGCTGTCAAGAAGACGTGTTATAGTGTATATAAATGAGTCACTTTGTTGTACAGGAGAAATAAACACAGCATTGCAAATTAACTATATTTAAATATAAAAAATTAAAAAAGGAAAAGAAAATATGGTCTAGAGATGAAGCCAAGGGTGTGACTGTAAAATCTTTGCTATGAACTCAGAAAGATTTAAGTGGTGCATCATAGACCTTTTCAAATAGCTAAAAGTCTTTTTAAAATCTTAAAAACATGTCTTGGGAATCCTCTGTGTTAAACAACAGGACTTTTAGGAAACTTTAAAGTTGTAGTCCCACAGCAATTTTACAGGGTGCCCAAGGTAGAAAAGGCTTAGGTTTGTGATATTTGTGGGTGTTGCTTTTGTTAAATGCAATAAACTCCAGTAAGATTTTTAGGAAATCCACCATGTTTTTAAGAGAATTGCACTGATGAAAATATCCTCAACTTGGTATGAGAGGGACAGGGACATTACAAGGCTTTTGGATCTTTGAGCTACTATGAGCAGGAAACAATCTAAAAAACGAAACAAACAAATAGAAAACTATTCCATTTCAAACACTAGTTATTGCTTATATAAAAGAAAGGCTGACTCACACAGAGCTTGGCAAAACACAGTATAGAGAGTTCCCTTGAAACTTTCACCTAGCTCTCCTCAACAAGAATACATTAGACTTTTTATAAGTATAATTATCAGAATGAGAAAGTTGACATTGGTACCATTCTGTCAACTAAACCACACCTTGTTTCAGTTTCACCAGTTTTTACATTTTGTTTGGCATATTTATTCACTCTCTCTGTAACTTGAAGTATAATTCTTGTAAGCAACATAAAAAGTTTTACTTTGCTTATTCCATTTACATTGAATGAAATTATTGATATGGTTGGGTTTAAGTATCCTATCTTATTATTTGGTTTTTATTTTCCCATTTATTCTTTGTTTCTCCATTCTTCCTATCATCCTTTTTTTGGGGGTGATCATGTATTATTTTTAGTATTTTATTTTGCCTCACCTATTCACTCTTTAGTATTATAGCCAATTTTGTGTTATTTTTAGAAGTTGCTTAAATACTTTAATGTAGTTTTCAGTTACTTCAGTGTATCTTCAAATAATATTTAACTGTATAAAGAGTATAGAACTTTATGATTGTACATCTTAATTTACCCACTTCCACTCTTTGTGTTCTTATTATCTTATATTTCCCTTCTACATATACCATAAATTCTAGAATGCATTACCACCTTTTGTTTTAAAACATAAAGTTTTTAAAGAAAAAAATTATATTTAAAATGTGAAGCTACCTAAAAAAATTTTTTTTAAAAAAACCACGTATTTTCCCTTTCTAGTATTCACCATTCCTTCCTGCATATATTGAGTTTCCCTTTAGCCTGAAGAACTTGTACTACAGTTTTCTGAAGCTAAATTCTCTCTGCTGTTGTCAGTCTGAAAATGTATTTATTTTGCCTTGATTTTGAAGGACATTTTTACCAGATATAGAATTCTGGGTTAAGTATATTTCTTTAGCATTTCAACTTTTATTCTCATCTATTTGCTGTTGTTTTGTGTATTTATTGTGCCTTTTTTTCTCTGATTTTCTCTCTGCCATTTATCCTTGCTTTCAACATTTGATTACGATGTGCCTAGATTTTTTTCTTTGAGGTTTAACTGCTTGGATTTATGAATTGATTTATTTCATCAAATTTTAGGACATTCTTAGTCATTATCTTTCCATGTATTTCTTCTTCATTCTTTCTCTCCTTTCCTTCTGAGACTTCAGTTAGCTATATATTAAGCCACTGGGTATTATTCCACAGATTTTGGACACTCGGTTTTTTGTGTTTTTTTTTGGCTCTCTTCACATCTTTTCCAGTCTGGATTCTTTCTATTGTCTTATATTATCTTTAAGTTCATTAATTCTTTTTCCCCTGCTATATCTGCTTTACTATTAATCTTATCTAGTCAACTATTCTTCTCTGAACTTTTTATGTTATTTCTAACTTTTCTATGGAGTTCTTTTGTAATAGATTTTATGCTCTGCTAAATTTCTCTATCTTTGCATGCATTCTGTCCAGGGTGAAAGATCTGAGCAATGGCAAGTTTTCAGATATCTCTTCAAACTTTACAGCTGAGCAAACAGTACTTTAAACTATTGGTGATCTCTTTCAGCTTTATAGCTTGGTTGCCAATTTTGGGGTTTATTGAGGAGTTTTCTTTGTTCTCCAGTACTGGTCCCAGCTTTTTGTAATTCAGGAGATCTCTGTCTGTCCTGCTGTACTTTTATCAGTCTGTGGAGGACAGTTGCCTTCTATTCTGTGAAAACTCATTGTTTGAACAGTTTCTCTCATTTTTTTTCTGCTTCCCCAGCATTTGGAAATGAAATCCAATTGTATTTAAGTTAGGCTTGTGTCAGTTCTCCTTATCTACCCTTCTTATCCTGAGGGCAGCTGTCTTGGACTTAGGAGAGGCCCCCGACACACATGAGAGGATGTGTCTCAGCTCTTTGATTCTGCCCCAGTCATGGACACATTGCTCTCCAGAATTCTGCGGGAGACTTATCAGAAGAGTGGTGAGTGAGTGCAAATGCAGCACTCTCTATGGCTATCTATAGGCTATAAAGATGGTCCCTTTCGACTCTGTACATCCTGACGGAAAGAGGAAATCTGTAGTCTGTTGTTGTTGTTGTTGTTTATGAAATGAAACACTTTTTTTATTAACCACTTTCTCATGTAATTATTAGCTCTCAATAATTGTAACTTTTAATGTTTACAATAATCTCATTGGATGATTTAATCATTCATCTGTTACAATAGACAAAGACATTTTTTCCAGTTTTTCCCCTCTTATAAAGGATGTTTCTGTGAATAACCATAAAAACACTTTAAGTTTCTATTTTTGTATTGTTGTACATCATACAGTGGAAGTGACAAATAGACTTAAGGGATTAGATCTGATAGAGTGTTGGAAGAACTATGGGTGGAGGTTCATGACATTGTACAGGAGACAGGAATCAAGACCATCTCCAAGAAAAAGAAATGCAAAGAGGCAAACTGGTTGTCTGAGGAGGCCTTACAAATAGCTGTGGAAAGAAGAGAAGTGAAAGGCAAAGGAAAAAAGGGAAGATACACCCATTTGAATGCAGAGTTCCAAAGAATAGCAAGGAGAGATAAGAAAGCCATCCTCAGTGAGCAATGCAAAGAAATAGAGGAAAGCAATAGAATGGGAAAGACTAGAGATCTCTTCAAGACAATTAACAACATCAAGGGAAAATTTCATGCAAAGATGGGCATGATAAAGGACAGAAATGGTATGGACCTAACAGAAGCAGAAGATATTAAGAAGAGGTGGCAAGAATACACAGAATAACTGTACAAAAAAGATCTTCATGACCCAGATAATCACGATGGTGTGATCACTCACCTAGAGCCAGACATGCTGGACTGTGAAATCAAGTGAGCCTTAGGAAGCATCACTATGAACAAAGCTAGTAGAAGTGGAGGTGATGGAATTCCAGTTGAGCTATTTCAAATCCTGAAAGATGATGCTGTGAAAGTGCTGTACTCAATATGCCAGCAAATTTGGAAAACTCAGCAGTGGCCACAGGACTGGAAAATATCAGTTTTCATTCCAATCCCAAAGAAAGGCAATGCCAAAGAATGCTCAAACTACCACACAATTGCACTCATCTCACACGCTAGTAAAGTAATGCTCAAAATTCTCCAAGAAAGGCTTCAATAGTACGTGAACCGTAAACTTCCAGATGTTCAAGCTGGATTTAGAAAAGGCAGAGGAACCAGAGATCAAACTGCCAACATCTGTTGGATCATCAAAAAAGCACAAGAGTTTCAGAAAAAACATCTAGCTATGCCAAAGTCTTTGACTGTGTGGATCACACAAACTATAGAAAATTCTTAAAGAGATAGGAATACCAGACCCTTACCTGCCTCCTGAGACATCTGCATGCAGGTGAAGAAGCAACAGTTAGAACTGGACATGGAACAACAGACTGGTTCCAAATAGGAAAAGGAATATATCAAGGCTGTATATTGTCACCCTGCTTATTTAACTTACATACAGGGTACATCATGAGAAATGCCGGACTGGATGAAATGCAAGTTGGAATCAAGATTTCTGAAAGAAATATCAATAACCTCAGATATGTAGATGACACCCCCCTAATGGCAGCAAGTGAAGAAGAACTAAAGAGCCTCTTAGTGAAAGAGGAGAGTGAAAAAGTTGACTTAAAACTTGACATTCAGAAAACATTAAAAGATCATGGCATCTGGTCCCATCACTCATGGCAGATAGACAGGGCAACAATGGAAACAGTAAGAGATTTTATTTTGGGGAGCTCCAAAAGCACTGCAGATGGTGACTGAAGCCATGAAATGAAAAGACGCCTGCTCCTTGGAAGAAAAGCTCTGACCAATCTAGACAGCATATTAAAAAGCAGAGACATTACTTTGCCAACAAAGTTCTGTCTAGTCAAAGTTATGGTTTTTCCTGTAGTCATGTATGAATGTGAGAGTTGGACTATAAAGAAAGCTGAGCACCGAAGAATTGATGCTTTTGAACTGTGGTGTTGAAGAAGACTCTTGAGAGTCTCTTGGACTGCTAGGAGATCCAACCAGTCTAAAAAATCCTAAAGGAACTCAGTCCTGCATATTCATTGGAAGGACTGATGCTGAAGTTGAAACTCCAGTACTTTGGCCACCTGATGTGAAGAACTAACTCACTAGAAAAGACCCTGATGCTGGGAAAGATTGAAGGCAGGAGGAGAAGGGGACAACAGAGGATGAGATGGTTGGATGGCATCACCAAGTCAGTGAACGTGGGTTTGAGTAAGTTCCAGGAGGCAGTGATGGACAGGGAAGCCTGGCTTGCTGCAGTCTATGGGGTCATAAAGAGTCAGACATGACTGAGCGACTGAACTGAACATCAAAAGAATGTGAGAACCATATTCTACTTAAAATTCAGTAACACGTTCTGAGTTGGCAAAAAGTAGGTACTTAATAAATACATTGTATTAAAGCTTCCCTGAGTAAAAATATTCATGATAATGCTTACAAAGCACATTATAGATTGTATTAACTTTATAAGCATGTTTTTAAACTATAAAGTGTTACATAAATATACCAGAAGAAGGAGAAGGATGGTTGGTGGACAAATACATTACATCTGCAAAAATGTTGCATTTTGTTGCATAACGTTACATTTGCAAAAATCTGTCAGGATTGAATTTCCAAGGAATAAAAAAATAACAGAGCACGGAATTTAACCTGCAACCCATGAGTGGGTTTCAGATAGTTCATAAATAACCTACAACAGCACACACAATGTAAGTGTATTTTCATTCGTTTCTTGGGGAAAACTCCATGATATGCATTAATTATCAAATTATCTATTATCAAAGAGGTCCATGACCCTAATGTAATGAAGAAGACCTGCCATAGAGTTTCCATATTTAAAAGGAAGGTAAGACCTTGCCAGTGTCTTAACAGAGTAGGTGTATCAGACACTTGAAAATAATGAAAGTAAATGTCAACGCTGAAAGTGTAGGTCATATACTACTTTATTAAGAAGACAAGAGTGTTGCAGACCTGTGCTTCAGAGGGGAAAGTTGTTTCCACCTGGAGCACTTGTAAACGTTGGATTGGCCTCTGATGGACAGAATTGTCAATTTTTTAATGAAGCATGGCTTGTGCTGAACAAGACAAGCTGGGTCAAGCATTTGAAGATGCCTTTGAAGTACTGAGGCAGCATTCAACTGGAGACTTTCAGTACTCCTCAGATTACAAAAATTACCTGGCTTTTATCAACCACCGTTCTCATATCAGAGGAAATTCCAACAGCTATGGTGTGCAGCCTGCAGAGGAACCCATCTATAATTGGAGAACAGTCATAAACAGTGCTGCGGACCTCTATTTTGAAGGAAATATTCATCAATCTCTGGAGAACATCCCCGAAAACCAGCTGGTACAACCTGTTATTCTCCAGCGAAAGGGAGGAAAAGGCAGGAAGAAGCTCCAGCTGTTTGAATACCTTCATGAATCCCTGTGTAATCCAGAGATGGCATCTTGTATTCAGTGAATAGATCAAACCAAAGGAATCTTTCAGTTTGTATCAAAAAAACAAAGAAAAACTTGCCCAACTCTGGGGAAAAAGAAAAGGCAACCGGAAGACCATGACTTACCAGAAAATGGCCAGAGCACTGAGGAATTATGGAAGAACTGGGGAAATCATCAAAATCCGGAGAAAGCTAACTTACCAGTTCAGTGAGGCCATTCTCCAAAGACTGTCTGCACCTTACTTCTTGGAAAAAGAGATCTTCTATTCACAGTATGTTCAACCTGATCAAGGATATCTCAGTTTAAATAACTGGAATGCAAATTATAATTATACATATGCCAATTACCATGAGCTGAGTCACCCTGATTGCTAAATATACTCTTACATTTCATAATTTTCTGACATCAGAAGTCCCTACAAGTTTTAGGATTTTTCTCTAAAAGCAAATACTGAAAAAAAAAAAAAACCCACTTCATGATTGCTATCTTTTATGACATAGCATATAATCTATACTAACTTGGGGAGAAATTTTGCCAGCTCTTTAGAATGATTATCCCATTTGAAAGTATAGACTAAATGTCCTTCCTCTTATTAGTAACTATGCAATTATTTCTTTCTAGATTAATAATACCAGTGGAGACCATTTGATTTGCATATTGGTTAAACCTTATTTTCTTGTCATACACTCAGACCAAAAAAAAAAAAAAAAAAGAATCACTTTAGCATATGTCCAATAGCTTTAGCAACAGAACAAAAACTGATTGCCTGTGATGGTGTTCCTGCTAAATTATATTCAGGGCTTTAAAAATCTCAGTGGCTAAAACTAAAACTAGTATATGATCCAGCAATTCCACTCCTGGATATATATCCAAAGAAAATGAAAACACTAATTCAAAAAGATACAAAATTTTTTTTTTTTTTGGCTGGACTGTGTGGCTTGTCAGATATCAGTTTCCCAACCAGGCCTTTGCAGTGACAATGCCAAATCCTAACCACTAGACTACCAGGGAACTCCCATAGTGACATTATTTACAATAGCCAAGATATGGAAGCAACCTTCTAGCCAACAAGTGAATAAAGAAGATGTGTTATGGGGAGGGAGGTGGGAGGGGGGTTCATGTTTGGGAACACATGTAAGAATTAAAGATTTTAAAATTAAAAAAAATAAAAATAAAAAATAAAAAAAATAAAAATAAAAATAAAAAGAGAAAAAAAAATCAAATAAATATTTTATTGCTGCAAGGACTCTAAAAAAAAAAAAAAAAAAAAAAGAAGATGTGGTATACACACACACACACACACACACACACACAAACGCACACACACACACAGAATATTACTTGGCCAAAAAAGTGAAATCTTGCCATTTGCAACATGGATGAACCTAGAGGATATTAAGCTTACTGCAATAAGTCAGACAGAGAAAGACAAATACTATATGTTATCATTTATATGTAGAATCTAAAAATTGAAACAAATGAAAATAATGAAATAAAAGCAGACTTAAAGATATAGAGAACAAACTAGTTCTAAGATATAGAGAACAGTAGGGGGAGGGCTCGGGGGAGGGGAGCAAGATAGGCATAGAGGATTAAGAGGTACAGACTACTAAATATCAAACAGAAAAGATAGAAGAAGGTAATGTACAGCACAGGGAAGGTAGCCAACATTTTAATATCTTTGAATAAAGTATAACCTAGAAAAATATTGAATCCCTATGTAGTACATCTGAAACTAATGTAAATCGACTATATTTCTATAAAATAAATAAAGATTAAAAAAAAAAGAAGAAGACAACATGAAGTAGCAGCCTAGGTTGGGATGCTTCCCGTCATCAACAGTTTTACAGACCTATGCAATCAAGGCAAATTATCTCTCACCTTCTGTGTCTTTTTTTCTCTTTTCCTGCTTCCATATGTTCAGGCTCCATGGCCCATTGGTTCTTCCTAGGACTATATTAAGAAATGTGAGGGTCTCAAACTAATAATTTTCTTCCCATTAAGCTTTTCAATTATTGAGTAGTTAAGTATTGCCTATCTATTGTTGTTTACGAATTTTTATTTGTTTAGTGTGATGGGAAGAAAATACATGCAATTATATGCAATTTTAGAAACCAAATAACATATTGGGAAGCATGTGAAGACATTTAAATGTTAGATGAAATAAGCCTCTTATAACTAAACAGAATTACTTCATGCATTATTTTATTCTAGAATTTTCTTTTATTCCCCACTTAGAACCTCAAAATGTGACCTTACTTAGAAGCATGGTCTTTGTACATGTAATTAGTTAAAATGAAATCATTTTGGATTAGGGTGGGCCGTAATTCCAAAATGTGTGTGTGTGTGTGTGTCTGTGTGTGTGCTGTGCTCAGTTGCTAAGTCATGTTCGACTCTTTGCAACCCCATGGACTGCAGCCTGCCAGGCTCCCCTCTCCATGGGATTTTCCAGGCAAGAATAGTGGAGTGGGTTGCCATTCCTTCTTCAGGGAATTTCCTGACCCAGGGATCAAACCCACATCTCCTGTACTGCAGCCGGATTTTTTTACCACAGAGACACCTGGGCAGCAGAAGATGACGTGAAGACACACTGGGATAAAGGCCAGATAATTATGGAAACAGATGGGCATGATACAGCTTCAAGGCAAGGAACCAAGGATTACGGGCAGGCACCCGAAGCAAGGAAAGAGGCAAGGAAGGAGTCTTCCCTTGTTCCCTTGAGCCTTCAGAGGGAGTATGGCCCTGCTGACACCTTGATTTTGGACTCTGGCCTCCAAAGCAGTAAGAAAATAAATGTTTCTGTTTTGTGTTTGCGGTTCTTTGGTATAACAACTCTGGAAAACTAATACATAAGCCACATGTAAAATTTGCCTTAAAGTGTACAAGTTATAGCTATAAGAAAGTAAAATCATTTTACTTTCTAAGAGACAAATTTCATCTCTATCATTTTTGGACCTAATTTTTGCTTTTGAAAGAGATCCGTGGAACATTTATAAAATTATGACCAACTGTGTTCCTGATTTCCACATTTTTCTCAAGTTGTATTAAGAGTGTGAGCCTCAGTTTAGCTCTAGAATCTGCATTTTCATCTTTTCATTTTCTCACATTCTTATGAAATAGAACAATATGCAAGCTAAATATTTAAATAATTATACAACTTAGCTGTTACACAACTAAGTTAAGAAATTGCAAAATGGAACTGTTGGTTGGGAATGGCTCCAACAACTTTTGAATCAAAGTATTCATTTGTAAAAAGTCCTCAACTGGAATTTTAAAAGCAGTTTAGGGATGAGAATATACAATGTACTCAAGGAGGAAGTACAAAATTGAATGGGCTAAAGTCAAGGTCAGCTTAACAATCAAGAGATCAGCCCTGGGATTTCTTTGGAAGGAATGATGCTAAAGCTGAAGCTCCAGTATTTTGGCCACCTCATGTGAAGAGTTGACTCATTGAAAAGACTCTGATGCTAGGAGGGATTGGGGGCATGGAGAAGGGGACGACCGAGGATGAGATGGCTGGATGGCATCACTGACTCGATGGACGTGAGTCTGAGTGAACTCTGCGAGTTGGTGATAGACAGGGAGGCCTGGCATGCTGCGATTCATGGGGTCGCAAAGAGTCAGACACGACTGAGCGACTGGACTGAATTTAATCCTTTTTTTAAGTTGAGTGATAATTGACATATAACATTATGTTAGTTCCAGGTGTACAACACAATGATTTGTAATATGTGTGTACTGTGAAATGAGGACCACAACAAATCTAGTCAACGTCTATCAGCACACAGAGTTACAAACTTTTTTCCTTTGTTATGAGAAGTCCCAAGATCCACTCTTTCAGCAACTTTCAAGTGCACTATACAGTATTACTAACTATAGTCACTGTACTTTACATTAAATCCCAAGAACTTATCTGTTTTATAAATGGACATTTGTATCTTTAGATCCACTTTACCCATTTGCCCATAGCCCAAACCCCACCTCTGGAAATGACTAATCTGTTCTATCTATGAGCTTGTTTTTGTCCTTAAGACATCACATATAACTAAGATCATCAGCATTTGTCTTTTTCTTTCTGACATATTTCACTTAGTATAACACCCTCAGTTCAGTTCAGTCGCTCAGTTGTATCTGACTCTTTGTGACCCCATGGACTGCAGCATGCCAGGCTTCCCTGTCCATCACCAACTCCCAGAACTCACTCAAACTCATGTCCGTCGAGTCAGTGATGCCATCCAACCATCTCATCCTCTGTCATCCCCTTCTCCTCCCACCTTCAATCTTTCCCAGCATCAGGGTCTTTTCTAGTGAGTCAGTTCTTCACATCAGGTGGCCAAAGTATTTGAGTTTCAACTTCAGCATCAGTCCTTCCAATGAATATTCAGGACTGATTTCCTTTAGGATTGACTGGTTGGATCTCCTTGCAGTCCAAGGGACTCTCAAGAGTCTTCTTCAACACAACAGTTCAAAAGCATCAATTCTTCGGCACTCAGCTTTCTTCACAGTCCAACTCTCACATCCATACCTGATCACTGGAAAAACCATAGCCTTGACTAGACGGACCTTAGTCGGCAAAGTAATGTCTCTGCTTTTGACTATACTATCTAGGTTGGTCATAACTTTTCTTCCAAGGAGTAAGCATCCATAAAAGAAAGCAAAAGTCGCTCATGACTGAGCGACTGAACTGAACTGAACTGATGGTTTCAGTCACCATCTGCAGTGATTTTGGAGCCCCCCAAAATAAAGTCTGTTACTGTTTCCATTATTTCCCCATCTATTTGCCAGGAAGTGATGGGACTGGATGCCATGATTTTAGTTTTCTGAATATTGAGTTTTAAGCCAGTTTTTTCACTCTCTTCTTTCACTTTCATCAAGAGGCTCTTCTTCATTTTCTGCTATAAGGGTAGTGTCATCTGAATATAGGAGAAGGAAATGGCAACCCACTCCAGTATTCTTGCCTGGAGAATCCCAGGGATGGAGGAGCCTGGTGGGCTGCCATCTATGGGGTCACCCAGAGTCAGACATGACTGAAGTGACTTCGCAGCAGCAGCAGCATCTGAATATCTGAGGTTATTGATATTTCTCCCAGCAATCTTGATTCCAACTTGTGCTTTATCCAGCCTGGTATTTCACATGATATAATCTATATATAAGTTAAATAAGCAGGGAGGCAATATACAGCCTTGATGTACTCCTTTTCCTATTTGGAACCAGTCTGTTGTTCCATGTCCAGATCTAGCTGTTGTTTCCTGACCTTCATACAGATTTCTCAGGAGGCAGGCAAAGTGGTCTGGTATTCCCATCTCTCTCAGAATTTTCCACAGTTTGTTGTGATCCACACAGTCAAAGGCTGTGGCATAGTCAATAAAGCATATGTAGATGTTTTTCTGGATCTCTGTTGCTTTTTCGATGATCCAACAAATGTTGTCAATTTGATCTCTGGTTCCTCTGCCTTTCCTAAATCCAGCTTTAACATGTGGAATTTCATAGTTCAAGTATTGCTGAAGCTTGGCTTGGAGAATTTTGAGCATTACTTTGCTAGCATGTGAGATAAGTGCAATTGTGCAGTAGTTTGAACATTCTTTGGCATTGCCTTTTTTTGGGATTTTGAAAACTGATCATTTCCTGTCCTGTGGCCACTGCTGAGTTTTCCAAATTTGCTGGCATATTGAGTACAACACTTTCACAGCATCATCTTTTAGAATTTGAAATAGCTCAACTGGTATTCCATCACCTCCACTCAGTTCAGTTCAATCGCTCAGTCGTGTCCGACTCTTCGCGATCCCATGAATGACAGCATGCCAGGCCTCCCTGTCCATCACCATCTCCCGGAGTTCACTCAGACTCACGTCCATCAAGTCAGTGATGCCATCCAGCCATCTCATCCTTGTCGTCCCCTTCTCCTCCTGCCCTCAATCCCTCCCAGCTCAGAGTCTTTTCCAATGAGTCAACTCTTCGCATGAGGTGGCCAAAGTACTGGAGTTTCAGCTTTAGCATCATTCTCTTCAAAGAAATCCCAGGGTTGATCTCCTTCAGAATGGACTGGTTGGATCTCCTTGCAGTCCAAGGGGCTCTCAAGAGTCTTCTCCAACACCACAGTTCAGAAGCATCAATTCTTCGGCACTCAGCTTTCTTCACAGTCCAACTCTCACATCCATACATGACCACTGGAAAAACTATAGCCTTGACTAGACAGATCTTTGTTGGCAAAGTAATATCTCTGCTTTTCAATATGCTATCTAGGTTGGTCATAACTTTCCTTCCAAGGAGTAAGTGTCTTTTAATTTCATGGCTGCAGTCACCATCTGCAGTGATTTTGGAGCCCTCAGAAATAAAGTCTGACACTGTTTTCACTGTTTCCCCATCTATTTGCCATGAAGTGATGGGACCAGATGCCATGATCTTCATTTTCACCTCCACTAGCTTCATTCATAGAGATGCTTCCTAAGGCCCATTTGACTTTGCGATCCAGGAAGTCTGGCTCTAAGTGAGTGATCACATCATCATGATTATCTGTCTCAAGATCTTTTCTGTTAGTTCTTCTGTGTATTCTTGCCACCTCTTAATACCTTCTGCTTCTGTGAAGTCCATACCATTTCTGTCCTTAACTGTGCCCATCTTTGCATGAAATGTTCCCTTGATATCTCTCAGAGTCAATACCTTCAGAGTCAACCTATGTTGTGACAATGTATGTTGTGACTCTCAAATATAGAAATGGCAGGATTTCCTAATTTTTTATGGCTGACTAATATTCCATGGCATGTATAATACACACACACACACACATATCTACTTAACATTTTCTTTATCCATTCATCCTTTGGTGGATACCTTTGTTGTTTCCGTGTTTGGGCTATTGTGAGTAAGGCTGCTATGAACATGGAAGTGCCAATATCATTTCAGTTGGGGGTTTCATTTCCTTCAGTAAATACTTAGAAGCAGAACTGCTGGACCATATGGTAGTTCTATTTTTAATATTGTTAGTAACTTACTGTACTCTTTTCCATGGTGGCTGCATCCACTAACATCCCCACTAACAGTGTAGGAGAGTTCTCTTTTCCCCCAAATCCTCACCAGTACTGTGGTCTTTTTAATGCTTACTATTCTGACAGGTGTGGGAACTTTTCCTTTCCTGAGCTGTTTTCAGTTCTTCCATGGCTTGGGCTGGCCCATGAGTTCCTGCAAGCTCTTAATAAAGTATCTGGCACATATCTGAGCCAGGAGGAGCGAAGGGCTTAATATTCAGAAAATCGCCATAACTGAGTGAAGGACCACCTGGGCCAGAAAACATAAAGGAAGACAAACAAGGAAGGGACAGTTGAAGACTTTGGGAAGATGATGTACACACTGCTATATTTACAGTGCATAACCAACAAAAACCTATTGTCTAGCATATGGAACTCTGCTCAAAGTATTGCACCAGCCTGGATGTGGGTGTCTAGGGGAGAATGAATACATGTATATATATGGCTGAATCCTTTCACTGTTCACCTGAATCATACATCATTGTTAACTGGCTATACTCCAATACAAAATATTTTTGGTGTTAAATAAATTTCAAAAATGAATTAATATTTTTAAAAAAAGAGTGCAGAAAGCATCATCTTTATCACTGAGGAGGTTACACAGGAGCTCCGCTGGCCTCGCCCAGCTGAGAGCCTCACCTGCACACCCCTCTGGCTGCGTGTCAGCCCAGGCTGCTGCAGGGGCCGTGTGACAGGAGGACACTGTCTTCACCGCAGAGGCCACAGGAGAGAGCACATTTCTGAGGAAGCTTTTCCCTTATGACCACAAGGCCCAGCAAGCCACACCCTTTCCTTTCTTGGAGAGATGTAAGGGAGGGGTAGAGAGGAAGTCTGAGACTGGTGGTTGTTAAAGACGTGAAGATTTACGAAGATATAAATCACTGCAGCGAAGTTTAGCATATGAGGCAAAAATTTTACGTTTATTTCATGCTACTCAAACCATAGGTGCTTATGAGGAAGACCAGAAAAATGAACATTTTTTTTTCTGTTCATGTGAGTTGCAGTGTGAATGAAATGTACAGATCCCCTCTATACATGTACAGTAACACTTTCAAAGTTTTACAGTACATTTGTTTTCTAAGCAAGAAAGTAAACTCCAAAAAGAAATAAAGCAAACTCATTTTTAATGCATCTTGTAGAATGCAGGACTCACAACACACAAGGCAGTATTTAATAGTGGAACAAGTTAGAGCAAGGGCTAAAATCTCATGCTTGAAGGACTTCACACTGGCCACTGTGAGGACAAGGACAGACTTTTTTACCTGGAAGAATGCATTGTTCACTTTGACAGAAAAGCAAATAGCACTTATTTCTGTAGAAATTATAAATAATCTTCCTTGAATTGTCAAAACAAGGCAGATATATCATAATATTCTTTTAAGAATATTTATTTATCTATATGGTTTCACCAGGTCTTAGTCACAGCATGCATGCTCTTAGCTGTGGCATGTGGGGTCTAGTTCCCTGACCAGGGATCCAACTGGGACCCCCCTGCATTGGGAGCAAAGAGTTTTAGCCACTGGACCACCAGGGAAGTCTCTATCATAATATTCTTAAATTTGGGAAGTTTCAATCCCTTCACAAATTTTTAATAGGCTTCTAGACATTCATTGGTAAGGACAAGATTAAATAGGACCATTAACTGGACATCAAGTTATTTGAAATCAAGTTGTCAGTCTAATTGACATCAAGTTAATAATTATTTAAGAATTTATTACCTGTTAAGACCTTTTCCCAGGTACAGTAAATCTCTAGCACTAAGTACAGTTCTTCACACCCACTAAAGACTCAACTCATTTGTCTTGTTGAATGAAATAATAAGCCTCATGTCTAAGGTGGAGACAAGACTCTACGGATAAAGTTTAATTTGAATAAGATTTTGAAAGGCAGAAGGAGTTTGGATATTAAAAAGGAATAGGGGGCGGTCCTAAGATGGCAGAGGAATAGGACGGGAAGACCACTTTCTCCCTCACAAATTCCTCAAAAGAACATTTCAACACTGAGCAAACTCCACAAAACAACTTCTGTAGGCTGGCAGAGGACATCAGGCAACCAGAAAAGCAAACCATTGTCTTCAAAAACAGTGAACCTCTCTGAGTGTCCCTCAATGTGGAGAAACTTTTCATCTTTAACCTAGATGTTTTATCATCGGTGCTGTATAGATGGAGAAGTCTAGAGGCTACTGTAAAAATAAAACTGAAAACCAGAAGCAGGAGGCTTAAGTCCAAAGCCTGAAAACATCAGAGAACTCCTGAATTCAGGGAACATTAAGCAATAGGAGCTCATCAAATGCCTCCATACCTACACTGAAACCAAGCTCCACCCAAGGACCAACAAGTTCCAGAACAAGACATACCACGCAAATTCTCCAGCAACACAGGAACACACCCCTGAGTTTCAATATACAGGCAGCTCAAAGTTACTCCAAAACCTTTGATGTCTCATAACCCATTACTGGTCACTCCACTGCACTCCAGAGAGAAGAAACCCAGCTCCACCCACCAGAACTCCAACACAAGCCTCCCTAACCAGGAAACCTAGACAAGCCGCTGATACAACCCCACCCACAGTGAGGAAGTCCCATAATAAAGAGAACTCCACAAATTACCAGAATATAAAAAGGCCACCCCAAACGCAGCAATATAATCAAGATGAAGAGACAGAGGAATACTCAGCAGGTAAAGGAGCAGGAGAGTTGCCCACCAAACCAAACAAAAGAGGAAGAGGTAGGGAATCTACCTGAGAAAGAATTCCAAATATTGATAGTGAAAATGATCCAAAATCTTGAAATCAAAATGGAATCACAGATAAATAGCCTAGAGACAAGGATTGAGAAGATGCAAGAAAGGTTTAACAAGGACCTAGGAGAAATAAAAAAGAGTCAATATATAATGAATAACGCAATAAATGAGATCAGAAACACTCTGGAGGCAACAAATAGCAGAATAACGGAGGCAGAAGATAGGATTAGTGAAATAGAAGATAGAATGGTAGAAATAAATGAATCAGAGAGGAAACAAGAAAAACGAATTAAAAGAAATGAGGACAATCTCAGAGACCTCCAGGATGATATGAAACGCTCCAACATTCAAATTATAGGAGTCCCAGAAGAAGAAGACAGAAAGAAAGACCATGAGAAAATCCTTGAGGAGATAATAGTTGAAAACTTCCCTAAAATGGGGAAGGAAATAATCACCCAAGTCCAAGAAACACAGAGAGTTCCAAATAGGATAAACCCAAGGCGAAACACCCCAAGACACATATTAATCAAATTAACAAAGATCAAACACAAAGAACAAATATTAAAAGCAACAAGGGAAAAACAACAAATAACACACAAGGGGATTCCCATAAGGATAACAGCTGATCTTTCAATAGAAACTCTTCAGGCCAGGAGGGAATGGCAAGACATACTTAAAGTGATGAAAGACAATAACCTACAGCCCAGATTACTGTACCCAGCAAGGATCTCATTCAAATACGAAGGAGAAATCAAAAGCTTTACAGACAAGCAAAAGCTGGGAACCAAACCAGCTCTCCAACAAATTCTAAAGGATATTCTCTAGACAGGAAACACAAAAAGGGTGTATAAACCTGAACCCAAAACAATAAAGTAAATGGTAACAGGATCATATTTATCAATAATTACCTTAAACGTAAATGGGTTGAATGCCCCAACCAAAAGGCAAAGACTGGCCGAAAGGATACAAAAACAAGACCCCTCTATATGCTGCTTACAACAGACCCACCTCAAAACAAGGGACACATACAGACTGAAAGTGAAGGGCTGGAAAAAGATATTTCATGCAAATGGAAACCAAAAGAAAGCAGGAGTGGCAATACTCATATCCGATAAAATAGACTTTAAAACAAAGGCTGTGAAAAGAGACAAAGAAGGCCACTACATAATGATCAAAGGATCAATCCAAGAAGAAGATATAACAATTATAAATATATATGCACCCAATATAGGAGCACCGCAATATGTAAGACAAATGCTAACAAGTATGAAAGGGGAAATCAACAATAACACAATAATAGTGGGAGACTTTAATACCCCACTCACACCTATGGACAGATCAACTAAACAGAAAATCAACAAAGAAACTCAAACTTTAAATGATACATTAGACCAGTTAGACCTAATTGATATCTGTAGGATATTTCACCCCAAAACAATGAATTTCACCTTTTCCTCAAGCGCACACAGAACCTTCTCCAGGATAGATCACATCCTGAGCCATAAATCTAACCTTGGTAAATTCAAAAGAATTGAAATCATTCCAAGCATCTTTTCTGACCATAATGCATTAAGATTAGATCTCAATTACAGGAGAAAAGCTATTAAAAATTCCAACATATGGAGGTTGAACAACACACTTCTGAATAACCAACAAACCACAGAAGAAATCAAAAAAGAAATCAAAGTATGCATAGAAACGAATGAAAATGAAAACACAACAACCCAAAACCTGTGGGACACTATAAAAGCAGTGCTAAGAGGAAAGTTCATAGCAATACAGGCATACCTCAAGAAACAAGAAAAAAGTCAAATAAATAACCTAACTCTACACCTAAAGCAACTAGAAAAGGAAGAATTGGAGAACCCCAGAGTTAGTAGAAGGAAAGAAATCTTAAAAATTAGGGCAGACATAAATGCAAAAGAAACAAAAGAGACCATAGCAAAAATCAACAAAGCCAAAAGCTGGTTCTTTGAAAGGATAAATAAAATTGACAAACCATTAGCCAGACTCATCAAGAAGCAAAGAGAGAAAAATCAAATCAATAAAATTAGAAACGAAAATGGAGAAATCACAACAGACAACACAGAAATACAAAGGATCATAAGAGACTACTATCAGCAGTTATATGCAATAAAATGGACAACGTGGAAGAAATGGACAAATTCTTAGAAAAGTACAACTTTCCAAAACTGAACCAGGAAGAAATAGAAAATCTTAACAGACCCATCACAAGCACGGAAATTGAAACTGTAATCAGAAATCTTCCAGCAAACAAAAGCCCAGGTCCAGACGGCTTCACAGCTGAATTCTACCAAAAATTTCGAGAAGAGCTAACACCTATCCTACTCAAACTCTTCCAGAAAATTGCAGAGGAAGGTAAACTTCCAAACTCATTCTATGAGGCCACCATCACCCTAATACCAAAACCTGACAAAGATGCCACAAAAAAAGAAAACTACAGGCCAATATCACTGATGAACATAGATGCAAAAATCCTCAACAAAATTCTAGCAATCAGAATCCAACAACACATTAAAAAGACCATACACCATGACCAAGTGGGCTTTATCCCAGGGATGCAAGGATTCTTCAATATTCACAAATCAATCAATGTAATTCACCACATTAACAAATTGAAAAATAAAAACCATATGATTATCTCAATAGATGCAGAGAAGGCCTTTGACAAAATTCAACATCCATTTATGATAAAAACTCTCCAGAAAGCAGGAATAGAAGGAACATACCTCAACATAATAAAAGCTATATATGACAAACCCACAGCAAACATTATCCTCAATGGTGAAAAATTGAAAGCATTTCCCCTAAAGTCAGGAACAAGACAAGGGTGCCCACTTTAACTGCTACTATTCAACATAGTTCTGGAAGTTTTGGCCACAACAATCAGAGCAGAAAAAGAAATGAAAGGAATCCAAATTGGAAAAGAAGAAGTAAAACTTTCACTGTTTGCAGATGACATGATCCTCTACATAGAAAACCCTAAAGACTCCACCAGAAAATTACTAGAGCTGATCAATGAATATAGTAAAGTTGCAGGATATAAAATCAACACACAGAAATCCCTTGCATTCCTATACACTAATAATGAGAAAGTAGAAAAAGAAATTAAGGAAACAATTCCATTCACCATTGCAACGAAAAGAATAAAATACTTAGGAATATATCTACCTAAAGAAACTAAAGACCTATACATAGAAAACTATAAAACACTGGTGAAAGAAATCAAAGAGGACACTAATAGATGGAGAAATATACCATGTTCATGGATTGGGAGAATCAATACAGTGAACATGAGTATACTACCCAAAGCAATTTACAAATTCAATGCAATCCCTATCAAGCTACCAGCCATATTTTTCACAGAACTAGAACAAATAATTTCAAGATTTGTCTGGAAATACAAAAAACCTCAAATAGCCAAAGCAATCTTGAGAAAGAAGAATGGAACTGGAGGAATCAACCTGCCTGACTTCAGGCTCTACTACAAAGCCACAGTCATCAAGACAGTATGGTACTGGCACAAAGACAGAAATATAGATCAATGGAACAAAATAGAAAGCCCAGAGATAAATCCACACACCTATGGACACCTTATCTTTGACAAAGGAGGCAAGAATATACAATGGAGGAAAGACAATCTCTTTAACAAGTGGTGCTGGGAAAACTGGTCAACCACTTGTAAAAGAATGAAACTAGATCACTTTCTAACACCATACACAAAAATAAACTCAAAATGGATTAAAGATCTAAATGTAAGACCAGAAACTATAAAACTCCTAGAGGAGAATATAGGCAAAACACTCTCCGACATAAATCACAGCAGGATCCTCTATGATCCACCTCCCAGAATTCTGGAAATAAAAGCAAAAATAAACAAATGGGATCTAATTAAAATTAAAAGCTTCTGCACAACAAAGGAAAATATAAGCAAGGTGAAAAGACAGCCTTCTGAATGGGAGAAAATAATAGCAAATGAAGCAACTGACAAACAACTAATCTCAAAAATATACAAGCAATTTATGCAGCTCAATTCCAGAAAAATAAATGACCCAATCAAAAAATGGGCCAAAGAACTAAATAGACATTTCTCCAAAGAAGACATACGGATGGCTAACAAACACATGAAAATATGCTCAACACCACTCATTATTAGAGAAATGCAAATCAAAACCACAATGAGGTACCACTTCACACCAGTCAGAATGTCTGCGATCCAAAAATCTGCAAGCAATAAATGCTGGAGAGGGTGTGGAGAAAAGGGAACCCTCCTACACTGTTGGTGGGAATGCAAACTAGTACAGCCACTATGGAGAACAGTGTGGAGATTCCTTAAAAAATAGCAAATAGAACTACCTTATGACCGAGCAATCCCACTTCTGGGCATACACACTGAGGAAACCAGAATTGAAAGAGACACATGTATGCCAATGTTCATCGCAGCACTGTTTATAATAGCCAGGACATGGAAGCAACCTAGATGTCCATCAGCAGATGAATGGATAAGAAAGCCATGGTACATATACACAATGAAGTATTACTCAGCCGTTAAAAAGAATACATTTGAATCAGTTCTGATGAGATGGGTGAAACTGGAGCCGATTATACAGAGTGAAGTAAGCCAGAAAGAAAAACACCAATACAGTATACTCACACATATATATGGAATTTGGAAAGATGGCAATGATGACCTTGTATGCAAGACAGCAAAAAAGACACAGATGTGTATAATGGACTTTTGGACTCTGAGGGAGAGGGAGAGGGTGGGATGATTTGGGAGAATGGCATTGTAACATGTATACTATCATGTAAGAATCGAATCGCCAGTCTATGTCCGATGCAGGATACAGCATGCTTGGGGCTGGTGCACGGTGATGACCCAGAGAGATGTTATGGGGAGAGAGGTGGGAGGGGGGTTCATGTTTGGGAACGCATATACACCCGTGCTGGATTCATGTAAATGTATGGCAAAACCAATACAGTATTGTAAAGTAAAATAAAGTAAAAATAAAAATTAAAAAAAAATCATGAAAGGATAATGAAAAAAAAAAAATGAATAGGGATGACATTTGAGAGGCAGAGCCATGTTTTAAAGGCATAGAAGAGACACAGGGCACATTCAGTGGACCATGATGAAATTAGTGTGACTGGTTCAGGGGTGTTGGGTACCAGTTGTGGGCAACATCAGGGAGCTTCAGACAGAAGCTGACCTGGGGTAGCCCAGCTTCTGTTGCCAATCTGAGGAATTTGGACTGTATGTTACCAACACAAGTGTCATAGAGATAACTGGTTGGGTTACATGATCAAAGGGGTCTTTGAAATGACAATGAAACTTTTAACACTAGTGTGTCCACTGTGGGTAGGAGCAGGAGCAGACCAAGGAAACAGAGACCAATCTTAGGGTTATTGCTGTAGCATGCTCATTTCCTTTTATTTATTTTTTAATATTCTTAAAAAAATTTATTTGTGTACTTTTGGCTTTTCTGGCTCTTCACTGCTGCATGTGGGCTTTCTCTAGTTGCAGTGAGTGGGGGCTACTCTCTAGCTGCAGAGCAAGGGTGTCAGTCCTTGTGGCTCATGGCTCGTGGGCTTGGTTGCCCCATGGCACGTGGAATCTTCCTGGACCAGGGACTGAACCCATGTCCCCTGTATTGCCAGGTGGATTTTTAACCACTGGCCAACCAGGGAAGACCCATTGCCTTTTACTGACCTTAAGTCTTTAAGGAGAAGGATTTTACCTTTGTATTTTCATCTCTAGCACAGTGCCTGAACATCAGAGGTACTAAGGGTATGTTAATTTATGCCTGATCTTTTTTTTTAGGATCCATCCTAATGATCTTATGTAACTTTAATTACCATTTTATTTATATCATTTCCTTTTAGATTCCACATACTTTATGCCTGATCTTAGTCAGCTGTCCCGGGAATGGAAAGATTGGGATCCATTAATTTGTTTATTAAACAAGCAATAAAGTAGGGACCAACTATATTTCAGGCACTATATTTAAGAGATGATCAACAGGACTTAGGAGTACTGAAGGTGAGGAGAAAGGACACTTCTATTCTTGCACCTGGACATCAAATGTAGTATATATTGTGGAAAGATTGTCCTTTATCCTCTCTTTGAACTGTTATTACCCTTGGTTTTCTAAACCACCCACCCCAAGTAACAAATAGATAGGTCACAACTTCACAGTTAGCAAAAACCACACTTGGTTCAGACTCCGTATCCATCAGGGTCTCCGGGACCTGTGACTAATGTAGACACCGTGTTGTGGCCCAAGTAATCTGTAAGTTCTGGTTGTCTCCATTTGCATTTTCTTGGTGTTTTACCCCCAGAAGGGCAGAATCTGTTGCTGTCTGTTCCATCTAAAGAGGCTTACCTTAGTCTGCTCACTGGCCGGCCACTCCTCCCACAACCCCCATCGAGTCCTGTCTGCACCGGGATTGTAATGACTCTATCAGACTCTGAGGAACCGTGGCCACGTTCTTAAATTCCCCATAGTGTCTCTGTGGCTTTTTAGGAGGGGGTTTGGGTGTCATGATAATATCATATCCCCAAATATCCCTTGCCTCAGTAATCAACCTGTGCCCTAGGTATGTAAATTTTGTTCTCCTTGGGGTAAGTTTTCTATTCTCCACCTTCCACAGTTATTGGCTTCTTGTTTTTTTAAGATTCTTGCACTTCCACAGATTGGATCTGAGGTGCCAGGCAAGTACACACGTTAATTCTTCCTTTGGATGCTTGCTTGAAGTTACCCTAATACAACATTCCTGGAGATAGATGCTATTTTTGTTGCTTTTTTACATCTGAGGAAACAAATATAACTAGTAGAGTAAGAATAAATGATTGGCTTAAAATGACTAAGTGAGTAAAGCTTATCAATTATAAACTTGGCTAAATAATATTGCCACCACCACCCCTGCCCATAACTCTGAGAGCAATCCCTGGCAATAGCACTGTGCTGATAAACACTCAACAACCGGCTCTCAGTGTGAATATGGGGCACAGTTTGTAGCATCTGCTGGTTTCTGTGGCGTAAATGAATCAACCGTAGCATATTTCAAGCTGCCAATGTGACGTCACTGAACTTTGAATTGGAAAGAGATGTGCATAATCGGTTCTTGCAAGCCTGGAGAAGCCAGAGAGTTTAGAATTGAATTTCTCCTCCTTGAGCATTTTCCATGACAAATACTCAGTCACAGAGCTGTTTGTTGTAGCATGTCTGTCTTTTAGGAATCTTGATTTTGATGCTAGTCTTGAGGGGGCATGTACACATTGCTAGTTAATAGTTAATTCTCTTCCAGAGATATAAGTTATTAACGTGGGTACAGGTGGTATGACTTTCCTCAGTTTCTCAAGATTTCAAGTATATGAGAGCATATAATATTGCCTTTGACAACTTCTAAATTCAAGCAGGAGAGGGAGGTGGATATGACTAGCAGGTAGCCTGTATGACAGCAAACTCTCTGGATGAGGAGTCCAGAGGCTTGGGTTCTAGTCTCAATTCTGACACAAAATAATTGTGAGACTTTATCTACTAAAGCCTACTGGGGATTGGCTTCTTCAGCTGAAAAATGAGAGAGTTGGGCCAGGTCATCTGTAAATTTCCTCACAAATCTATCGTTCAAAATTATGCAAAATAATATCGAAAATAGTAATGGGATGAAAAAATTACAAACTTTAAAATTATATCAGAATTATAACAACAGCATATATGCAAATAGTTGACAACAGGCACAGGAAGAGATGTTTATATTTGATGTTCACAGCAGCATTATTCACAAAAGCCAAAATATGGAAGAAACCCAAGTGTCTATTAATAGATGGAAAGATAAACAAAAGGTAGTCTGTCATCTCTGCTGTAACAAGATGCTGGATTTTTTTTAAGCTTTTAATTTTATATTGGAGTATAGTGGATTAACCAACAACACTGTGACCGTCTCAGGTGAACAGTGAAGGGACTCAGCCAGACACATGCATGTACCTGTTCTCCCTCAGACTCCGCTCCTGTCCAGGCTGCCACGTAACACTGAGCAGAGTTCCCTGTAGGGAATTCTGACCCATGCTACCTCACGGATGAACCTTGAGGACCTAAGCTAAGTGAAATAGTCCAGTCACAAAAGGACAAATACTGTATGTTTCCACTTATTTGAGGTCCCTAGTGTTGTCAGCTTCATAGAGATAGAAATGGTGGCTGTCAGGGGCTGGAGGGAGGGAGAGTGGAGAGTATTTAATAGGTATGAAAAAGTTTCTGAGATTAGTTGCGTGACAATGAACTGTATACCCTTAAAAGTGGTTAAAATGATGCATTTTATGTTATGTGTATTTTGCCACAGTTAAAAAAGTTATAACAACAGAAGAAACATGAAGGAATTTTGCAAGAGTTTGGTAGTAATCTTGATTCCTCAAATGGTCCTGAGTAGGTGATCGTAGGGTTTATTTCATAATAAAATCATGAGTGTAAATGAACACCCTGGGGGTTTCCAGTGAGGTTGTTAGGAGACACTATTTATAACTGATGACTAAATATGGTATTCTGAATTTTTTGACATCGTGTTATAGGCATGCTGAGGTGAGCTTGAGGACTAATAAAAATTTTAAATAAACTATACTAAAGCCTGTATTCAAAGACAAGCCAAAGTAGAAGATATATCCCTGCCTGTGAATGTTGAGCTGTGGGCTGCCCACACCTGCTGCCCTCAGCCTTTCTCTGAGAGCTCAGGGCCGGGTGTTTCACCCTGCCTCCGCTCATGATCCCCTAGGGCCCGGGGCACCAGGCACCTTCTGAGATAACAGCAGCGGGGGAAGAAGTTCTGAACACCTGACTGTGCCATCCCATCCCTCCAGCGAACTCCTGAGTCATCTCTGCTATAACAAAATGCTGGATTTTTTTAAAGATTTTAATTTTATATTGGAGTATAGTCGATTAACAAACAACACTGTGACCGTCTCAGGTAAACAGCGAAGGGACTCAGCCAGACACATGCATGTACCCGTTCTCCCTCAGACTCCGCTCCTGTCCAGGCTGCCACAAAACACTGAGCAGAGTTCCCTGTGCTACATGGTAATACCCGTTGGTTATCCATTTTAAATATAGCAGAGTGTACATATCCATCCCAAACTCCCCAACTACCTCTTCCCTCCGTTCTCGCCCCTGCCTGCAACCGGAAGTTCGTTCTCTGAGTCTGTGAGTCTGCTTCTGTTCTGTAAATAAGTTCATTTGTATCATTTCTGTTTAGATTCCTCATATAAGGGATGTCATACAGTATTTCTTCTCCTTGGTCTGACTTTCTTTATTTTGCATGACAATCTCTAGGTTCATCCACTTTGCTGCAAATGGCACCATTTCATTTTTTAATGGCTTAGTAATACTCCATCATATATACGTACCACATCTTCTTTATTCATTCATCTGTAAGACACTGGATTTTTTTTAAAAAAATTAGTTTAATTTTTAACTGAAGGATAATTGCTTTACAGAATTTTGTTGTTTTCTGTCAAACATCAACATGAATCAGCCATAGGTATATATATGTCCCCTCCCTCTTGAAACTCCCTCCCATCTCCCTCCCAATCCCACCCCTCTAGGTTGATACAGCGCCCCTGTTTGAGTTCCCTGAGTCATACAGCAAATTCCCACAGGCTATCTATTTTACATATGGTAAAGTAAGTTTCCATATTACTCTCTTTGTACATCTCACCCTCTCCTCCCCACTGCCCCCCATGTCCATAAGTCTGTTCTCTTCTCTATAAGACACTGGATTTTTAAGTGGCATTAACATTGTCCTAAATTTTGCTCTTCATTATCCTGCAAGTAGGTAAGGAGGGTTGTATGACAATTCCCAATAGTTTGCTATTAGCTTTCTTTTCCTCACAGGAAAGCAGTGGATACACTAACATTTAAGGAATTGATGTAAGGTAAAGGCCCTACCTTTGAATATAGGTCCACTGATTAGAATTTCCTATCATCTTTCTTGTGCAAACTATGTACATAATTTATCATATTTTATTTCCAGTTTTAATTCCTTAAATTCTTCCACTGTGAGGAAATGCATTTTGAGTGCAGAATTTATCCAGATTTTCCCCCTCCATTTCTTAATAGTTGTCATACTCAAATTGAATTTTATAGAATTTATTTTCTAATTAAAGAGAAATTTTAAATTAATCTGCCATTCTTGAGTATACTAAAGTCTTCAGATTTGTTTTCAAAGAAATAGTTCTTATATTAGACAAGTATTAATTAGTTTTTCTAAAGCTCACTCAAATGTCATAGAGATAAATCAACTGGGATACTAGGTTTGGGAACAAATTCAACTACATGATTCCTGGTATATTTGCAAGAGTTGCAAATAATTGCAAAATTTACAATACTTACAAGTATATTTCTGCTCTGGTGGGAGCAGAAATTTGTGACTATAATAGAATGTTTCTTGACTTCCTACTTTTGCATTCCAGTCCCCTATAATGAAAAGGACACCTTTATGGGGTGTTAGTTCTAGAAGGTCTTGTAGGTCTTCATAGAACTGTTCAACTTCAGCCTCTTCAGTGTTACTGGTTGGGGCATACACTTAGATTTCCCGTGATTTTGAATGGTTTGCCTTGGAAACGAACAATCTCTATTGTTTTTGAGATTGCATCCAAGTACTGCATTTCGGATTCTCTTGTTGACCATGATGGCTACTCCATTTCTTCTGAGGAATTCCTGCCCGCAGTACTAGACATAATGGTCATCTGAGTTAAGTTCACCCATTCCAGTCCATTTTAGTTTGCTGATTTCTAGAATGTCAATGTTCACTCTTGTCATCTCCTGTTTGACCACTTCCAATTTGCCTTGATTCATGGACCTAACATTCCAGGTTCCTATGCAATATTGCTCTTTACAGCATCAAACCTTGCTTCTATCACCAGTCACATCCACAACTGGGTATTGTTTTTGCTTTGGCTCCATCCCTTCATTCTTTCTGGAGTTACTTCACTGATCTCCAGGAGCATATTGGGCACCTACCGACCAGGGTGTTCATCTTTCAGTGCCCTATCTTTTTGCCTTTTCATACTTTTCATGGGGTTCTCAAGGCAAGAATACTGAAGTGATGTGCCATTCCCTTCTCCAGTGGACCACATTCTGTCAGACCTCTCTACCATGACCCATCTATCTTGGGTGGCTCCACACGGCATGGCTTAGTTGCACTGAGTTACACAAGAATGAAGCAGGGCAAAGGCTAATAGAGTTCTGCCAAGAGAATGCACTGGTCATAGCAAACACCCTCTTCCAACGACACAAGAGAAGACTCTACACATGGACGTCACCAGATGGTCGACACCAAAATCAGGTTGATTATATTCTTCGCAGCCAAAGATGGAGAAGCACTATACAGTCAGCAAAAACAAGACTGGGAGCTGACTGTGGCTCAGATCATGAACTCCTTATTGCCAAATTCAGACTGAAATTGAAGAAAGTGGAGAAAACCACTAGACCATTCAGGTATGACCTAAATCAAATCCCTTATGATTATACAGTGGAAGTAAGAAATAAATTTAAGGGACTAGACCTGATAGACAGAGTGCCTGATGAACTCTGGACGGAGGTTCGTGACATTGTACAGGAGACAGGAATCAAGACCATCCCAAAGAAAAAGAAATGCAAAAAAGCAAAATGGCTGTCTGAGAAGGCCTTACAAATAGCTGTGAAAAGAAGGGAAGTGAAAAGCAAAGGAGAAAAGGAAAGATATACCATTTGAATGCAGAGTTCCAAAGAATAGCAAGGAGAGATAAGAAAGCCTTCCTCAGTGATCAATGCAAAGAAATAGAGGAAAACAATAGAATGGGAAAGACTAGAGATCTCTTCAAGAAAAAGATCTTCATGACCCAGATGATTACAATGGTATGATCACTTACCTAGAGCCAGACAAACTGGAGTGTGAAGTCAAGTGGGCCGTAGAAAATATCACTATGAACAAAGCTAGTGGAGGTGATGGAATTCCAGTTGAGCTATTTCAAATCCTGAAAGATGATGCTGTGAAAGTGCTGCACTCAATATGCCAGCAAATTTGAAAACTCAGCAGTGGCCACAGGACTGGAAAAGGTCAGTTTTCATTCCAATCCCAAAGAAAGGCAATGCCAAAGAATGCTCAAACTACCGCACAATTGCACTCATCTCACTTGCTAGTAAAGTGATGCTTAAAATTCTCCAAACCAGGCTTCAGCAATACATCAACCATGAACTTCCAGATGTTCAAGCTGGTTTTAGAAAAGGCAGAGGAACCGGAGATCAAACTGCCAACATCTTCTGGATCATCAAAAAAGCAAGAGAGTTCCAGAAATACAACTATTTCTGCTTTATTGACTATGCCAGAGCCTTTGACTGTGTGGATCACAATAAACTGTGGAAAATTCTGAGAGAGATGGGAATACCAGACCACCTGACCTGCCTCTTGAGAAACTTATATGCAGGTCAGGAAGCAGCAGTTAGAACTGGACATCGAACAACAGACTGGTTCCAAATAGGAAAAGGAGTACGTCAAGGCTGTATATTGTCACCCTGCTTATTTAACTTATATGCAGAGTACATCATGAGAAACACTCGGCTGGAAGAAGCACAAGCTGGAATCAAGATTGCCGGGAGAAATATCAATAACTTCAGATATGCAGATGACACCACCCCTATGGCAGAAAGTGAAGAGGAACTAAAAAGCCTCTTGATCAAAGTGAAAGAGGAGAGTGAAAAAGTTGGCTTAAAGCTCAACATTCAGAAAACTAAGATCATGGTATCCTGTCTCATCACTTCATGGGAAATAGATGGAGAAACAGTGGAAACAGTGGCTGACTTTATTTTTCTGGGCTCCAGAATCACTGCAGATGGTGATTGCAGCCATGAAATTCGAAGACTCTTACTTCTTGGAAGGAAAGTTCTGACCAACCTAGACAGCATATTCAAAAGCAGAGACATTACTTTGCCAACAAAAGTCTGTCTAGTCAAGGCTATGGTTTTTCCAGTGGTCATGTATGAATGTGAGAGTTGGACTATAAAGAAAGCTGAGCACCAAAGAATTGATGGTTTTGAACTGTGATGTTGGAGAAGACTCTTGAGAGTCCCTTAGGCTGCAAGGAGATGCACCCAGTCCATCCTAAAGGAGATCAGTCCTGTGTGTTCATTGGAAGGACTGATGTTGAAGCTGAAACTCCAATACTTTGGCCACCTGATGGGAAGAGCTGACTTTTCGAAAAGACCCTGATGCTGGGAAGGATTGAGGGCAGGAGGAGAAGCGGGCAACAGAAGATGAGATGGTTGGGTGGCATCACCGACTCAATGGACATGGGTTTGGGTGGACTCCAGGAGTTGGTGATGGACAGGGAGGCCTGGTGTGCTGTGGTTCATGGGGTCACAAAGAGTCAGACACGACTGAGTGACTGAACTGAACTGAACTGAATAGAATGTTACCTACTAGTCCAGCAAGTGGCCAGCTATTCTCCACTATCTCTCATTGCCTGGAGGATCTCTCCTAGTTCCAAGCCTTTAAACACCCTTGACAAACTGATTCTCCCCAGAATTGTGCTGCAGCGTGAGTCTTCCTCTTGAACTTCAGTCTCCTATATCCAACACCTCACTCTCCATTTCTGCTTAGCCATCTAGCAGGCACCTCAAATGTAATATGTTTAAAAATAAAATCCCTATCCCACCTCCCTCCAGCTTGCCCCTCTCTTTCTCATCTTGTCAACTGTAACTTCATTCTTCTAGTTACTGAGACTGATAATAACCTGGTGTCACATGTTACACTCGGGCTACCAGTATATTCTCTCAACCTTACTTTGGAATTGTAGTTCAACTAATCCAACACTTCTCTCCACTGCTAAGAAAATGGTGCAAGGTGTTGTACATTTACCTGCTGCTAAGACCATCATACCATATCCTCACTGGTCTTCCTGTCTCTATTTTAATCCCCAGTTGCCTACGCTCTATGTGTACACGCATGCTAAGTCATATCAGTTGTGTCCGACTCTTTGCCAGCCTATGGGCTCCAGATCACCAGGCTCCTCTGTGCATGAGATTCTCCATGCAAGAATACTGGAGTGGGTTTCATGTCCTCCTCCAGGGGATCTTCTCAACCTAGGGATCAAACCAGCATCTCTTACATATCCTGCATTGCCAGGTGGCTTCTTTACCACTAGTACCACCTGGGAAACCCAGTTATGCTCTATGCATGTGTGTGTGCTTCAGTTGTGTCCAACTCTTTGCCAGCCAATGGACTCTAGCCCACCAGGCTCCTCTGTCTGTGAGATTCTCTTAGCACTCAGGCAAGAATACTGGAGTGGGTTGCCGTTCCCTTCTCCAGACCTATGCTCTTCCCTATCAGCCCCAAAGATCCATTCCATAGTGTCCTTAGATCTTGTTACTTCTTTTCCTGAAACTCCCTTAACTTTCAGAAATATAAAAATCTGAACATTTTCCAAGACCTCAAGGGTTTACAGAGACCTGCTTTCTTAACCCCCACCTCTGGATCTCATTTCCCAAAGTTCCTAGCCTCCTTGGTGTTACAGGATCATACTGACTCCTTGTTGATGCTTGACTATGTTAAGCAAGCCAACCCCTGATAAAAGTAGGAACCCCTGCCCCTAGCCTTCGCCCTGACTCTAGGCTCTGCTTGGAGTTCTCTTCCCCCAGATATTCACATGGCTCCTCCTTCAACCTCCTTTAGGTCTCTGCTTAAGAAGAGAAGCCCTGGGTATGGAAGCCTTCTCTCATCAGCCCATGGGTTTAGCCGGGATAATATCGACATTAATATATGCATTTGCTGCCTCTCTACACCCCACCTGTAGGAGCTGAGTCTCTGAGTGTGTCTGGCGTGTGTTCAGAAACAAGCCCCTATGTCTCACTGCTCCAGCTGCCTCCTGGTGGTTTCAGTGATACGTTAAAGCTCCCGTCAGCCCTGCCTCCTGTCTGTTCTCCACTGTTCTGTCAGCGTACATGAGTCAGCTTCTCTCATACCCTCTCCTAACTTTGTGTCTCCACCCAGGCGTCTAGACACAAAGCGTTCTTCCTACCTTTATCAGTCCAAAACGAAAAGCCTATCTTTGTAGCAACTTTAAGAAACATTAAAGTTGGGGAGTGGGAGCGGACACAGCACAAATGTTAATTAATTTTTTTCAGTGTGAGAGAGCCATAAAATTATTTAATTTCAAGCTGGAAAAGAATCTAAAATATCTAAAAATAGAAAACTATTATTGTGGATATTCTTCATGAACTTGTGTCAGATTGCCTATGAACTCACTCTAAAATGTCAAGTCACTTGCATAAGCAATAAATTCCAATGTCTCCCTCATAAGACTGGGACAGATATAAAACTCTCAACGAACCAGTAAAGTCATCCAGCAAGTGGCCTCTTTATAGGCAGCTGTATCTACCGCTATCTCCTTCATAAAATTTCCTTCTTGCCTTGGAGTTCAACTGTTTATCCTGAATTCCACAGCCTTGAGTGAAGTTTAGGCTAATTCATTTTCAATGAATTTCTTACCTACTGTCTTATTTTACTTAGCTAGCATGTTGTATTAGGGTGTGTACTGTATTTATTTATTCTATTGATTCTATGTTCACAGTAGATTATTAAGGTTGATTATTTACATGAATCAATTAACCAGTGCAAAATATCAATCATATATTTCCCCATTAAGCCCAACTACAAAATGTGTTCCTTTGCAGTAAATCACTCATTGGTTCATTTCATTCATTTATCAGCAAAGCGTTTTCTATTGTGGGAGATGGAACAAGGGATTGAAAACAAGGCTTAAGGATGCTTTCCTGGCTTCTGTTAAACAACTGGGTAGGAATGAGGAGGGAGAGGCTTGACGGTGCTGGGGGAGTCAGGTTCCCAAGTGATGACACCAGCATTCCGTGACATCAAGTTACTGAGGCTTCCTTGGGGCCTCCGTACATGAGTGGAGCTCAGAAGACAGGTTTAATCCAGACTGCTTTGAGAAATAGTAGGAGGTATATGGCCTTAGAAGAATTAGTGTGAGGGAAACAGTGATCAGCTATTGATGTTAAGAAAGAAAGACAGAAGGGAGGGAGGAAAAAGGAAAACATAACATAGTCTGAAAACAGTGAATTTTGTTTGCTGATTTTTTGTTTTGTAAAATAATTATGTAGCAGCTAGAAAGAAGTTGGTCTGAGCAGGCTTCCCAGGTTGCCCATTGGTAAAGAATCTCCCTGCCAATGCAGGAGACCCCAGTTCAATCCCTGGGTCAGGAAGATTTCCTGGAGAAGGAAATCGCAACCCACTCTAGTATTTTTGCTGAATAAATTCCATGGACAGAGAAGCCTGGTGGGCTACAGTCCATGGGGTTGCAAATAGTCGGACACTACTGAGCACACACACACACACCCACACCCACACCCACATACACACAAGGGTATCAGAAAAAACAGTTTCAGTTGATTATGGATTCTCCATCACCATAAACTCTCCAGCATAAGTGAGCTTAGCTGTGGCGTGTACCTGGCTTGCTATCCCGATAGCATCCTCCAGTCTCCTCCTATCTGCATGTTACAGCCGTATCACTTCCCTTTCAGGATTTCTCAGTGGGATCTAAAGCCATGGAATGGATGTGATCACTTAAGGAGGGAGCGCATACAGAGAGGAACAGGAGTCCAGGATTCGAAATGAGCTAGAAATTCTACTGATCAAGTAGAGAAGGGACACCAGCAGAGACGGCAAAATAGTCATCAGTAAGGGAGAAGGAGAACCGGAAGAGTGTCACTCCTTGGAAGTTGAGAGTGGAGAGTGTTTTTAGAAGAGGGTGATCAGCTGTGTCTACCGTTGCTGAGTCATCTCACATTTAATTAATTATCTTGTGTGTTCTTCTCTGGTGGCTCAGATGGTAATTCTCTTGTGGATTGTTTTAAAATAGAATTGAGAGTTTCAATCCAAGGTCACAAATGCAAAAGAAAAAAATAGGTTTATTTTCAAAAGAATTTAGGTTAATTGGATATGGAGTTAATTGCAATGAACATATATAAACTGCTTTAATAAATATCATGCATTGTTTTATTTTGTAAATTGTGTTAAAATACACACAACATAAAATTTACCATTTTTAGCCATTTTTTAGTGTACAATTCAGTAGCAATAAATACATTTACTTTGTTGTGCCATCACCACCATCCATCTCCAGAACACTTTGATTTTGCAAAACTGAAACTCTGTCCTCGTTAATGAATCACTCTCCCATTCCTTCTTCCCCAGTCCCAGCTCTACGTAGGTACCTCTCTATAAATAGAATCATTTGTTCCTTTGGACTAACATTTCACTTAGCTTTATCTCTTCAAGATAAACCACTCTTTTCCTCAGTGGCTGCTGAGCACCAACAATGAGCAAAGATTTCAAAATCTCCATAGCCACACAACTTTTGCCATTTTCTATTTTTTCATAGTAGCTATCCTAATGGGTAAGAGGTGGCATCTTGTTATGGTTTTTATTTGCATATCCTTAATGATTAGTCATATTAAACACCTTTTCATGTGTTTATTGGTAATTTGTGTAGTTGATACCAGGCAGGGCTCTGTCGGGCTCCTGGGCACAGAGACTTTCTGTGTCCCCCATTTCTTTGTAGGAAACAGCCTTCATTCATCCTCCATGACCTTCCCCGAGTTCCAGTGGGCAGATTCAAGCAATTGTTAATCAGGGAAGGGAAGGCACACCAGACCAGGTTGAAACAGACAGTCAAGAGCAGACTTGGGGCAAGGTCCTGTTTCCTCATCCAAGGATACACACATCACCTTTAAGTTATTTTGCAGATACTGAAACCCCCTCCAGGTGGGAGAAGTTAACAGAAATTTACCATGGTATGCATCCCACAAGTATGTAGACCCCAGACAAGTGGAACCTGAAGGATGATGCTGCTGACTCCTACTTACCTCACCACCAACCCATCAGAAGAATGTCCATGAGCAGATTGCGCTCTCTTTGAACCATTGCTATAAAACTTCTCACTATCTTCTCCAAGTGGGGACACATAGTTTTTTAAGGCAGGAGCCTGCTGTGTCCCTGATTGCCTGGCAAAGCAATAAAGCTATCCTTTCCTACTTTACCCAAAACTCTGTCTCCAAGATTCAATTCAGCACCAGCGCACAGAGGAGCTGAGCTTTTGGCATCGTAGCTTCTTTGGGGAGAAGGCAATGGCACCTCACTCCAGTACTCTTGCCTGGAAAATCCCATGGACAGAGGAGCCTGGTGGGCTGCAGTCCATGGGGTCACTAAGAGTTGGACACGACCGAACGACTTCACTTTCACTTTTCACTTTCATGCATTGGAGAAGGAAATGGCAACCCACTCCAGTGTTCTTGCCTGGAGAATCCCAGGGACGGAGAAGCCTGGTGGGCTTCCATCTATGAGGCTGCACAGAGTTGGACACGACTGAAGCGACTTAGCAGCAGCAGCAGCAGCAGCAGCAGCTTCTTTGAGGAAATGTCCATTCAAGTTCTTTGCCTGCTCTTTACTCAGTTGTTTTCTGTTGAGCTATGGGAGTCCTTAATATACTCTGGATATTAACCTCATATCAGATATATGATTTGCAAATATTTTCTTCCATTCTATAGGTTGCCCTTTGACTCTGTTGATTGTGTCCTTTGATAAGCAGAAGTTTGTAATTTTGATGTAGAAGAGTCATATATTCTTATAACTGATTAATGATACCTCATAGTTCAGTGTGGCTTGTGGATTGTGAATCAAACAACAAAAAAAGAATATTGGGTTCTTTTCCACAGTTCAGTCAAAATTAATTTGACAGTAACTCTGAACACATCATTGATGACCAGTTGTGACTTCTGTCACACCAATAAAATGCACAATGTTTCCTTGGAAAATAAATCATAAAATCTTTTCAGTATATTTTAAGAGAAAAGAAAATTTCAGGGTAAAGTTTACCTTATATTTACTGTTTTTAAGCAGGTATGATTTTGTGTTTATTCAAGTGGCCAGTTAACAAAAATCTAATATTCTGAATCTCATTTCAAAGCATTCTGAAGTTGGTGAATTATTTGTTGCTTCATCATATAAGACATATACACTTAGGTATGGGAAGGAGATTATGTCAACATTGCTTTCTTAAGAAGAGCTTTTCACAACAACCATCCTACTGCCCATGGGCCCCATCAGAACTGACTGGCTTGCTGCTGACTACCTACATCAGGTTTTCCATGGAAAGCAGTCTTACACAGCAATAGGATTAATTTTGTCATACTGTCAAATTTTATCAAGCTGGTAAAATTAAGAAACTAGATATTCCCATAGTCTCTCTGCTCATGAAAATTGGGTTTGCGATTGACATATATACACTGTTGATACTATCTATGAAATAGATAACTAATAAGGATCTACAGGATAGCAAGAGGAAACTCTACTCAGTGCTCCGTGGTGACCTAAATGGGAAGGAAATCCAAAAAAAGAGCGGGTATATGTATACATAGAGCTGATTCACTTTGCTGTACAGCAGAAACCGACACAACATTGTAAAGCAACTATACTCTGATAATTAAAAAAAAACTAGTAAGAAGTGTCACAAGCTTCTATAAATATGAAGTAGCTCTTATTATGCTAGATTTGTAACTTTGTGGACAAAGCTGTGAGAATTGCCATCTCTATTATAGGGTCAGAGAAGTTTCCAGAACACGCATTCTATAGGCAAAAGGTAAAAAGATTTTTTTTCCCTGTGGAAAATTCCACTGGGATTCTGCCAGCTCTTTCCAAAACTATGATTTGGATCTTCATGAAAGTGGCTATTTAAAATGATTCAATACTGTTGTCAAACAGTCAGATTGAATTACTCTGACGATCGAGGTCTCCAAACAAGAGTGAGCCAGGCATAGTGTTCTTTCTTTCTTTTTTTTAAACCACTTCCAAAGTAGGTATCTAAGTTCTCCATCTGATACTAGTCAGATGCAGCTGAATGTGGTGGAAGCGGAGAAGAGAAGGCTAGAAACTGGCCTTATCTCCAAGCCCTGAATTATGCTTTAGCTACAGTTCCGCAAGCTTTTGGCCCATGGAGGAAGCAGTGGAAGGGAGAGAATCTGTCTGGGAGGCTGTATAATAGAGTAGAAAGATTACAAAACCTGAGACATCCAAGTTCAGATTCTGGGTTGACTCATTATGTGAACTCAGGCAGGCTACTGAGCCTTTCCAAACTTTAGTTTCCTCGGAAGTAAAAGGAGGATTCATGTATTTACTTAACCAACGGGGGCGAAGGTTTACTGTGAACAGGAAAGTCTTGGGTGAAGTCACTTTTTCTTAGGCAAACTGAAGCGTGTAGAGTCCCAGTGCCAGGGACAGCGGGGGACTGTGCGGACGTGCTCGCTTCCCATCTCCCAGGGCGGGGTACACGGAATGGTTAAGCCTGCCACTGGAGAGTCTTCTTGCGTAAGTGATTTACATACATTTTTTTCCATAACCTTTTACCTTGAGTTTTTAATGTTGGAAAGAGAATGGCATATTAGTTTAGAGAATGAATTAGCTTTGCCACAATTTCACACACCAGCACTGGTATACTGAGGTAAGTGGGTTGCCGTGACAAACTAACCACAAATTTTCAGTGGCGTAATACGAAAAAAGCACCAGCTCCTGGGCTGGGTCCAGGGACACATTAGCAAGCAAAACACTTATGGTCCCTAGTCTCCAGGTGAACAGTTGTAACACCCATCTCATAGGGGTTCACGCATTCTCAGTCGTTTTAGTCATGTCCGACTCTTTGTGACTCTATGGACTGCAGGCTGCCAGGCTCCTGTGTCCATGGAATTTTCCAGGCAAGAATACTAAAGTGGGTTGCCATTTCCTCCTCCAGGGGATCTTCCCAACCCAGGGATCTATTCTGCATTTCCTGCAATGATTGATGGATTCTTAACCACTGAGCCACCTGAGAAGCCCCACCTCATAGGCCTCAGAACAAAAATAGAAATAATGGTAACATTGTTACCAGTTATTGAGTGCCCCCATGTGCCAATTTAGAACATTTTATGAAAGTAATTCGTTTAACTTCACAATAACCTTATGAGGTGGGTGTTATGATTATTTTCTAGCAGATTAGGAAACTGAGGCAGAGAGTAGTTAAGTAACTTGCACAAAATCATCAGCTAAAAAAGCAGGAGGGCTGGAATTTGAAATCGAGCAATGTAGCTCTAGAGTCAGTTCTCTTAATTAAGCTCAGGACCAGCTCTGTGCGCATGGGACTCTGGTCACAGAGCACCCCACACTTAGTTTAATGCTCTGCTGTTGCCATCTTAAATTTTAAAATACTTCTTGAACATGGGACCCTACATTTCCATTTTGCACTAGTTTCTACAAATTTAGATAGCTGGTTCCTTACTATGCTATACTGTCCCAGGAAAAGAAAAACCAGGCATTTATAAAAGTTAGAGAACTTTCCTGGCCTTCCAATGGTCAAGACTGTGCTTCCAAGGCAAGGGGCACAGGTCACGGAATTTAAGATCCTGAATGCCACAGAGTGCAGCCAGAAAAAAAAAAAAAAAAAAAAACCCAAAGCAAAACAGTAAAAACGTTTAGAATGTAGTCATAAACTGAGAAGTCTTTGTGAATTATTTTATTTACTTAGTCAAATGTTTTCTAATCCGCATTGTGCCATGAGCAATGATGGGCACGGCAACCAAAAGAGGCTTGCCCTTGTGTTGCCCTAGGCCAAAATGGCATGCTTTATTTACACTTATCAGAGTCTCCTGTTTTAGCTTCCTTGCCACTTGATATTAGAGAGAACTTATTCAGCCTTGGTTTTCAGATCAGGAATTTGCAGCTTTAGTGATTCAGCTAAACAGTCACATGACTGTTAGAGCAAAAACAAGATCAAAGGGCAGACGGTCTGACTGCTGGCTGGTGCCTTTCCCACCACTCTGTATGATTTCCAATTCTTGGAATGTGAGAGTTAATGCAAATAAAGCAGATGAATAGGAAAACGATGGGGAACATGGATTTGCTGGAAGTAATATGTTACAGCAACCCTCATTATCAATATTTGGATTTTACTTTTAATTCAGTAAGTGGGACAAAGCTGGAGAGCTTGTGTGTGTGTGTGTGTGTGTGTGTGTGTGTGTGTGTGTGTGATAGTTGCTTAGTTGTGTCCAACTCTGCAACCCCATAGACTGTAGCCCACCAGGCCCCTCTGTCCATGGGATTCTCCAGGCAAGAACACTGGAGTGGGTTGCCGTTTCCTTCTCTCTCTCTTTTTTTTTTTTTAATTGGAGGATAATTGCTTTACAATGTTGTGTTGGTTTCTGCTGTACAATAACGTGAATCAGCCGTAAGTATACATATATCCTCTCCCTCTTGAGTCCCCTTCCCACCATCCCCCAACTTCACCCATTTAGGTCTTCCCAGAGCACCGACCGAGTCTTCAGTGCCTTACTGCTGCTTCCCACTTGCTCTCTATTTTACGCATTACGGTAGTGTCTATTTGTTGTTGTTCAGTCGTTAAGCTGTGTCCAACTCTGCAATCCTGTGGACTGAAGCATGCCAGGTTTCCCTGTCCTTCGCTATCTCCTGGAGCTTGCTCAAACTCAGGTTCATTGAGTCAGTGATGCCATCCAACCATCTCATCCTCTGTTATCCCCTTCCGGAACAGTCCTTGTTATAGCATCTGAAAGGGTAGGTTCGTAGAGGATGGCTCAAAAGTATGGCTCAGGAAATGTGATTATCCTGGCATTGCCAACCAGCTATTACTTGGATGACTGCTTGTGGGGGCTGAATGGCAGTGAGCAGGAACTTGGGATTCTCATAGCATCTTCTTCATGGCTTTTTGCCCAGAATGTCCAGGGAAAATGGTGTAAAGCTGGAGTCTAACAGTCATGGCTTTTTGTTTTGTTTAGGTTTGTTTTGTTACTATTATTTGTTTTCATACAAATCACAAGGAATTGTTTTTTTATTGTTTGTTTGTTTTTGGTTACACTGGGTCTTGGTTGCTGCAGGCGGACTCTCTCTAGTTTTGGAGCAGGGGCGTCTCACTGTGGTGGCTTCTCTTGCTGCTGAGCAAGGGGCTCTGGGTGGGTGGGCTCTCGTGGTTCGGCTCTCCAGGTTCTAGAGCTGGGCTCAGTAGTTGGGGCCCAGGGGCTTACTTGCTCCGGGGCATGTGGAATCCTCTGCACCAGGGGTCAAACCTGTGTCCCCTGCACTGTCAGGCACACTCCTATCCAATGTACCACCAGGGATGTCCTAGGAGTGAGACTTGAACCACAGGATCAAATGTGAGCAGCAGGGTAGTTTCTCATGGACTCTCAGGGGCCTACGGTTCCATCTTACCTTACAGAGGAGGCAGGGGACGTTCAGACGCAGGCGGTCAGCCTTCCCCAGGGAGGACTGGGAAGTGAAATGTGAAGCCTGCTGCTAGACAAGCTTCTGTCTAAGTGAACCAGATCATCCCCTGCCCCCTGCCCACCCACCCATTAACTTTATTGGTTTTTATTGTTGGGAATAGTACAGGACCGTAGCTGAAAGTATGGTCCTCTGTTGGTCTGAAACAGCTTCGAGGACCACCGCCAGGGTTTTAGCTGCAATTGCAGATAAATCTCCATTTCTCAGAGGCTTTGTGACTGTAAAACTTGTTTGATTCTGACTTTACAGTCCAGTGTTCCTAGTTAGGAGCTGCCTAACCAGCACAGAAAGCAGTCACTGGAGACCCTGCTCTACCGAATCCCGGCTCCCACCCTCCCTCTGGGCGTCGTGTTCTCCCCGCTCAGACAGTGGATTAGGAAGGAGCGAGTAGGCGGAGGATGATGAAGGCCTGTCTGCAGACGTTTGCCGAGGGAGATGCGGGAGATGCGGGAGAATCGGAGGGACCCGGCATACGCGGTTTCTGGAGAAGCAGTCACTGTCCAGGAACGGCTCTACACCGTGGGAAGGACATGGGTCTGTGCTGAACAGCTTGTCATCTTTTCCACAATTGCCTTCACAACTTATCATTGCATGGCTTAGCTAGGTTTCTCATCTTTTCTAAGCCTTAGTTTGGGATCTGTGAAATGGGAATAAAAACACAGTCTGTTCTACTCCGTATCTGTTTCTCTAAATTGGATTAGCCCATATGCAATTAGTACCAAGGAAATGCTATCCGTGAGTGCTTTGGGCCACATCCTTTTAACACCACCACCTGAGGACGGCTGAAGGCAAGCAGCGTCCACAAGTGGTGCTGGGTCAGCTGGCACCTTCACCCACACGTGCTTTCTCTGGGCTCCACTCACGACATGTTCTGTTTTGGAGTTGCTTAGTGTGTAGTTTTTCCTGTGGTCATGTATGGATGTGAGAGTTGGACTGTGAAGAAAGCTGAGTGCTGAAGAATTGATGCTTTTGAACTGTGGTGTTGGAGAAGACTCTTGAGAGTCCCTTGGACTGCAAGGAGATCCAACCAGTCCATCCTGAAGGAGATCAGCCCTGGGATTTCTTTGGAAGGAATGATGCTAAAGCTGAAACTCCAGTACTTTGGCCACCTCACGCGAAGAGTTGACTCATTGGAAAAGACTCTGATGGTGGGAGGGATTGGGGGCAGGAGGAGAAGGGGACGACAGAGGATGAGATGGCTGGATGGCATCACTGACTCGATGGACATGAGTCTAAGTGAACTCCGGGAGTTGGTGATGGACAGGGAGGCCTGGTGTGCTGCGATTCATGGGGTCGCAAAGAGTCGGACACGACTGAGTGGCTGAACTGAACTGAACTGAGTGTGTAGTTATGCCTGATGCTTGTGTGTTTTTTTACCTTGCCTCCATAAATCAACAATCCTTTCTTTATATCCTTTTCCATAAAGTTGGCTTCATTCTTCAACTTCTTATTTTGAAATAATTTCAGATGGGCTGACTCAAAATTTTCAGTAATAATACAGAAAGTTCCTATATGTCTTTTACCAAGATTCCCTAATTGTTAATGTTTTACCACATTTGCTCCATCATCCGTCCATTCATCTATAGTATTGTCTCTTTCTGGGCTGTGTGAGTTGTACACAATACCCTTATAATCCTAACTGTGTATTTCTTAAAAACAAGGACATACTCTTACACAACTAACAGTATAATGATCAAAATCAGGAGATGTATACCGACATAATGTTATGCAAGCTAAAGTCCTTATTCATATTTAACTAATTGTCCCAGTGATGTCTTTTACATAAAGGGGAAAAATTGGTTTTTCCGGTTCAGAATCATGTGCAGCATTTGGCTGCCGTGTGTGTTCGTATGTGTGTTTAATTAACAGACTTTTATTATTTTTAGAGCAATTTTATTTATTTAGGCCACACAACACACTTGCAGTATCTTCAGTTCAGTTCAGTTCAGTCGCTCAATCGTGTCTGACTCTTTGCGACCCCATGAATCGCAGCACGCCAGGCCTCCCTGTCCGTCACCATCTCCCGGAGTTCACTCAGACTCACGTCCATCGAGTCCGTGATGCCATCCAGCATCTCATCCTCGGTCGTCCCTTTCTCCTCCTGCCCCCAATCCCTCCCAGCATCAGAGTCTTTTCCAATGAGTCAACTCTTCGCATGAGGTGGCCAAAGTGAAAAGGGATTAAACCTGGGACTTGGCAGTGCAAGCACGAGTCCTAGCCATTGGACCGCCAGGGCAGTGTTAAATTAACATAAAAATGAGTGGGCGGGGCAGACAGTTCCCACAAGCCCTCCCCTCTCTCCTCCCCTCCACAGCTTCCTCTGCGATTAACATCCTGCACTGGTGTGGTGCGGTTGCTGGATTGATGAAGGAAAATGGAATGAAAATGGATACTGTTAATTGAAACCCACAGTTCATATTAGAGTTCACTTTTTGTGTTTTGCACTCTGTGGGTTTGACAAGTATCTGCCACAATAATATAGAACAGATTCACTTCCTAAAAATCCTCTCTGTTTGACCTGTTCATCCCTCTCTCCCACCCAGTATTTAGCCTTTTCAAGCTGGCTTATACTTAAGCCATATGCATCAGAGGT
The DNA here is from genome assembly GCF_023091745.1 of Budorcas taxicolor. Classification (NCBI taxonomy): domain Eukaryota; kingdom Metazoa; phylum Chordata; class Mammalia; order Artiodactyla; family Bovidae; genus Budorcas; species Budorcas taxicolor. The sequence continues at coordinate 41,082,189 of NC_068914.1, read as the reverse complement.
TCATCCACATCTTTTAATGATTTCTGTTTTCATGTTTCTTTGTCGTTGTTCTTTTGTCTCCTAAACCATCTGGACCAGCTCCTCAGCCTTCCTTGGAGGTTCATGACCTAGATATTTTTGAAGACTACAAGCCAGCAATATCATAAAATGTCTCTATCGTCACTTTGGTGTGTACTGCTTTGAAGTTTATCATAGTTTCTATTTTCAGGAATTTAAGATGTCTTTTAATTGTGCTGATATTTTTATCCTATTTTTTTCTGTGTCTATTATTTTTACTATGCTATTTTGCAAAAGGCAAACTTTTCTGTAAAAAGGATCAAAGAAAAAAGTAAAGGACTAGAACGAGAAGGCAGGCAGAAATTTTATAGTATTTGTGCTATCAGAGTTCCTGAAGAAGAAAACAAAATAATGGAAAAGAGCTAATATTTTAGCTATCATTCAAGAAAGCCTTCCTATTAGAAATAAAGGAAAAAAAATTTCCAGAAACACAAAAAGAGCTGAATACATAGAAAGGGCTCACTGGGTACCTGAGAAAGTGAGCCCAGGGTGATCAGTTCTGAGACATGCATGCTTGTGTCCCAGGTTGCTTCAGCTGTGTCTGACTCTTTGCAACTCTATGGACTGTAGTCCGCCAGGCTCCTCTGTCCATGGGATCCTCCAGGCAAGAATACTGGAGTGGGTTGCCATGCCTGCCTCCAGGGAATCTTCCTGACCCAGGGATCAAACTTGAGTCTCCTGCAAAGCAGGCAGATTCTTTACCACTGAGCCACTTGGGAAGCCCCAACTCAGGCATTCCTAGTAAAATCGTAAGATTCAAAGATAAAGTAAAATTCTCAGGGTCTCCAGGTAAAACTACTGTGTATGAAGAGGCAAAAGAATTGGAGTAGCATCAAACTTTTCAAAATCAATATGCAAAACAAGATAACGAATGAGGAACATTTTTAAAGCACTCAGGCAAAGAAAACGTGAATCAAAGATTGCATATTCAATCTAACTGTTCAGATATCAAGGCCATGGAAAACCAGCTTCAAGCTATACAAACACAGAGAATTCTTCATCAAAAAGTCCTTGAAAATTTTACTAGAGAATGAACTTCATCCAACCATGTGAATGGCTGGAGGAACTTGAATAAAAGGACTGAAAGTAAGCATTTAACATTCTGTAAATGTACACATAAGACTTACACAAAGGTGGGAGTAAACATAACACCCGGGAACATAAATATCATGTATTATAACAGAGCAGAAATAATGAAGTTTAAAATGGGAGGGTAAGGAAAGCAAGGGAAAGGAGAGTAGAAAAACTGACAGTTTTTATTAGCTGGGTTTTAAAAGGTACTTAAAAATGAAAACCCTTGATAAGCCAGATAATAAAATGTTAACTAACAAAATGAGACCAAGAACATCTGAAAAGGTATAAGTACAAAAGTACCCACTAAAAGAAAACTATAGTCCTTCTGAGGGATAGATTGGGAGACCAGGACTGACACATGGGCTTTCCAGGTGGCGCAGCGGTAAAGAATCCGCCTGCCAACGCAAGCGGAGAAGGCAATGGCACCGCACTCCAGTACTCTTGCCTGGCAAATCCCATGGACGGAGAAGCCTGGTGGGCTGCAGTCCATGGGGTCGCGAAGAGTCGGACACGACTGAGTGACTTAACTTCCACTTTCATGCAATGGAGAAGGAAATGGCAACCCACTCCGGTGTTCTTGCCTGGAGAATCCCAGGGACAGGGGAGCCTGGTGGGCTGCCGTCTATGGGGTCGCACAGAGTTGGACACGACTGAAGTAACTTAGCAGCAGCAGCAGCCAACGCAAGAGACTCGGGTTGGATCACTGGATCAGGAAGATCCCCGGATCAGGAAGATCCCCTGAAGGAGGAAATGGCAATACACTCTAGTATTCTGTCCATGGACAGAGTAGCCTGATGGGTCCATGGGGTTGCAAAGAGTCAGACATGACTGAGCTCGCACTGTGCTACAGGACTGATATATACTATTATATATAAAATAGATAACAAATAAGAACCTATTGTGTAGCACTGAAACTCTGCTCAATACTCTGTAGTGGTCTATATGGGGAAATAAAACTTAAAAAGAGTGCATATACATGTATGTATAATTGATTCACTTTGTTGCACATCTGAAGATAAAAACATTGTAAATTAACTATACCCCGATAATTTTTTTAAAGCTAGGAAAGAATAGTATAAAACAAAAGAAAGCACAAGGGTGAAAATATTGAATGCAGAAACAGACATTAATGGAACAGAGGATAGGCAAATAGAAGCAAACCGCTCAATACAATTTTTGCAAAGATATAAAACACTATTTTTTCCAATGTTTCCAATTTTTAAACTACAGTCTACTAAATAAATAGTTTCACTCTTTTTTTCATTTTGCTATGGATTTATAGGGCTTCCCTGATGGCTCACATGGTAAAGAATCTGCCTGCAATGTGGGAGGTTTGGGTTTGATCCTTGGGTCGCGAAGATCCCCTGGAGAAAGAACTGGCAACCCACTCCAGTATTCTTGCCTGGAGAATCCCATGGACGAGGAGCCTGGCTGACCGTGAGACTGCAAACAGTCAGACGTGACTGAGTGACTACATGATGTGTTGAAGATGATGATGATGCATTTATAACTGACATTAGAGTTTTTAATGTTTTGACACCAATTTTTAATGATCACAGAACAATTGTTAACTTTGTCCATTGGTTATTAAGAATGCTGTACACAGCACTTTACGTTCTCACACTGGCTGTGCAAAGAAAGGACTGCTTGGCATTTACTGAAGGCCGACTATGTGCCTGGCAGGGCCTACAGTAAGGCCTGAATAAATAAGCAGTGAATAAAACAGACAGAGCCTTTGTCCTCATTTCTCTTAGTTTAGTGGAGGTGACAGATAATAAACAAAAATGTGTTGCACTTTTAAATAAATGTACGTGCTGTGCTTAGTTGCTCAGTCATGTCTGACTCTTTGCGACCCCACTGACTGTAGCCCGCCAGGCTCCTCTGTCCATGGGGAATTCTCTAGGAAAGAATACTGGAGTGGGTGCCATACCCTTTTCCAGGGGATCTCCCCAACCCAGGAATTAAACCCAGATCTCCTGCATTGTAGGCAGATTCTTTACCGCCTGAGTCACCAGGGAAGTCCAAGAAAACAGAAGTGGGTAGCCTATCCCTTCTCTAGCAGATCTTCCTGATGCAGGAATTGAATCGGGGTCTCCCGCATTGCAGGCAGATTCTTTATTGTCTGAGCCACCAGAGAAGCCCAAATAAATGTATATATAAATGTATATATCTATATAAACCTGAAAGAATCAAAAGAGTATAATAAATGGAGAGGAGAGGAAATCGTTTGGACTTGTATTTGCACTGGATTGAGGCTATAACCCAGACTCAGGGTGCTCCCACTGATGTGTTTAGAACAATTATATACTGAAAGTTGATGAAATGTAAAATATGAATGATGAAATATGACAAGAAGGAGGTCATCAATGAATGCCAACTAAAGACCCATAGGGTAGTGTTACCTTGGTGAAATAACTATATTCTGTGGTGTGTGGTTGGTCCTCAGAAATGCAGGCACAGACACCTGTTTTGTTAACACATCATGCAGGGGTTAGTCCTGGGACTTCCTTGGTAGTCCAGTGGTTAAGAATCTGCCTTTCAATGCAGGGGAACACAGGTTCAATCCCTGGTAGGAGAACTGAGGTCCCATATGCTGAAGGGCAACTAAGCCTGCACACCACAGCTACTGAGGCCCTCATAGTCTAAAGCCCATGCTCACAAGAGGAACCTCTGAACCACAGCTAGAGAAAGCCCATGCACGGCAGAGAAGACACAGCACAGTCAAACAACAAGGAAAGAAAGAAAGAAAAAGAATAGTCCTGTGACGATCTGAAGAGATAATTATATAAGCCCAGATGCCAACATATTCAGTTCAGTTCAGTTCAGTCGCTCAGTCGTGTCCGACTCTTTGCGACCCCTTGAATCACAGCATGCCAGGCCTCCCTGTCCATCACCAACTCCCGGAGTTCACTCAGACTCACGTCCATCGAGTCAGTGTTGCCATACAGCCATCTCATCCTCGTCGTCCTCTTCTCCTTCTGCCCCCAATCCCTCCCACCATCAGAGTCTTTTTCCAATGAGTCAACCCTTCGCACGAGGTGACCAAAGTATTGGAGTTTCAGCTTTAGCATCATTCCTTCCAAAGAACACCCAGGGCTGGTCTCCTTTAGAATGGACTTGTAAGAAATATAACTGGCAAATTGATCAGTCTTTTATGCCCTAAGGACAGTGAATTTTAAACTTTTGATTCCTGCTGAGAAGGTTGCTTGATTAGTGTATGTAGTATAATCTGCTAGCTGCCTACCAGGCATACATTCCTACCTGGCCCCCGACATGTTCTCCCTGACAGAGGTCCAAACTGTGTTCATATGCAGCTTGTGTGAAAAAGGAGAATCTGGCCCCATCTTCAAATTGGGGGATTTGAAGTCTGCATCTGGTCTAAGCCAACAACATTAATTCCATCCTCTTGTCAAGTAATTGACTCAGGGAAGACGTTTAAGCCAACCAGCACATAACATATCCATGGGAATAGTATTCGATGCGATAGTGGGCACCTGCGGGCTGCTAGCTAAGTGAGACGGAAGGAAAGCCCTCTCCTCTCCTGTACTCCTCTCCTCCCCTGCTTTCCATCCTCTTGGAGTAGCAGTGGAAACCACTGAGGACACAGCTAGACGCCCAAGCAGAGCAACGAGAAACAGAGCCAGAGGCTTTGTTCTGCTGCATCGAGAGCCTGTCTTGCATTTAGACTCCCTGTTCTGTGAAATAATCCCTTTCCTTCACAGTGAGAACAGTCTGAGATTTCTCTTATTTGCAGCCAAGAGCATCTTCCAGGTACATACTCTCAAAACAAAAGGTGTGAGTTATGGGACTCAAATATCTCGACAATGTAGAGCTGGGTGTGCCCTCCTGGGGGATTTCCCTAGTGGCTCAGTCGGTAAAGAATCCCCCTGCCAATGCAGGCGAGAGGTGAGAGACAAGAGACGAGGCTGGGATTCCCGGGTGGGTAAGATTGCCTGGAGAAGGAAATGGCAACCCGCTCCAGTATCCTCGCCTGGAAAATCCCATGGGCAGAGGAGCCTGGCGGGCTACAGTCCCACGGGGTCTCAAAGAGTCGAACTCGACTGAGTGCGCATGCCACACCACGCCATGTGCCCTCCTGACCTCTCACTTTCTGATGCTCACCATCCTCTTCTGATCCCTGTCTTCTCAATTTAGATATATTAACACCAATGCTTCCAGAGCAGTTTGGGGATTATTAAAACTCAGCAATAATTAACTTTTTCTTTCGGCTTAAGGGCTTAAATATGTTCCATGGTTAAGACAACTTCATATAATTAACCCAATGCATGTGTTTATAGTTTAATCGTCACTCTCTCCTGTAACAGAATAGGTGCCTGTGTTAACTGACACAATCACATTCCAGGGGTAATGGGATGTGATCACTTCACGTTTTACTCCTTGGTTCCACCTAAGATCTTCATTCAGTCAACTCAAGTCTCCATATCTGGCTCAAGTATGTCAGATTCTCTGATTTTAAAGGAAGAAATATTTGATTAACAAATATATATATATTATATATAAATTTAAAAAATATATAAAATATATATACATATATATTTCACTGTAGCTGATTTTCACCTGGAGTGTTTTCAGTTCTGGAAGAGTACTAAGTGGCTTTTCCTCAGAGAGTTTCCCAAACACAAATGCAATGTCATCGTGGGACTGCTATGAATAGATGCAACCAGAGTTCCAACTACAGATTCCAGACAGCAAATTGTGACATTGTTTGGGTTTTGCCGTCCCTTCAGCCAGCTTGGCTTCTACAGAGAGGTGGAACCATTATGAAATGCAGGATATTTTTGCACATGACTGTCCTGAACTGAAGTCATCTTAAGACAGAGGAAACACCTGAAGCAGTACGTGAGTGTTGACCAAAGATGTGAGGTGGATTAAAACAGAAACGACAAACAGCACGTGGATATCTACAAGAAAAGCATTCAGAGTAAGTGCCGAACCCGAAAACCTTCCTTTTTTTTCAGAACCCTATTAAAGGAAGCACAAGACAACATTTAAAAATGGCTCAGGATGGGGAACACATGTACACCCATGGCTGATTCATGTCAATGTATGGCAAAAACCACTACAGTATTGTAAAGTAATTAGCCTCCAATTAGAATAAGTAAGTTAAAAAATTAAATAAAATGGGTCAATAGCAGTAAGTCAGAAAGAGAAAAACAAGTATAGTGTTTTAATGCATATATATATGAAATGTAGAAAAATGGTACTGCTGAACCTATTTGCAGGGAAGGAATGGACACAGACAATAGAGAATGGACTCGGGGACACAGTGGGGGAGGGAGAGAGTGGGGCGATGGAGAAATAGACATACACTATCAGGTATACATTGGATAACTGGTGAGAAGTTGCTGTGTAGAACAGGGAGCCCAGTCTGGAGCTCTGTGAGGACCTGGAGGGGTGGAATGGGGGAGGGGAGGAAGACTTGGGAAGGAGGGGGTGTGTGTATACTTATGGCTGATTCACGCTGTTGCACGGCAGAAACTAACACAACATTGTAAAAACTAAAAAACGAAACAAAAAGTAAACAATAAGATGGGTCAGAAGCCCAGATTGTGAGCTTATAATAAAATAATAATTATTATTATCAGATATAATAATATCTAATAATAATTATTACATATAGCTGTGCTGTGCTGTGCTTAGCTGCCCAGTCATGTCCAACTCTTTGTGATGCCATGGACTGCAGCCCGCCAGGCTCCTCTGTCCATGAGGATTCTCCAGGCAAGAATACCAGAGTGCCTTGCCATGCCCTCTTCCAGGGGATCTTCCCAATCCAGGGATCGAACCCAGGCCTCCCGCATTGCAGGAGGATTCTTTACTGTCTGAGCCACCAATTAGTATATATTACATAATAATTATCATATATTAAATAGTAATTACAAATAATATGTCTATAATATATATTTAATTAAAATAATGTGTTAGGTGACATCATAAAAGCTTCATATAAGTATCTCATTCCTTCCTCATCACAATTCTGGGAAGTAGATATTGTTCTACCTGTTTTCCGAGTCTTAATGAAAACGTCTTACCCAAGTCCCATGGCAAGTAAGAGCTAGAAATGAGAGGCACCCACAGGTCTGCCCAGCCCCAAGCAGCATTACAGGCATTTTCCTCATGACTTGCAGAAACGTGTATACAAACAGTTGCATGGAGTTGTGAACAGACAGTAAATATAACCCTGAAGTATATAGACTTAGGGTTACCAGTAGTCCAACTTCCTTCCTTCTCTGCATCAAATCTTAGGGCCTAGACTTTATCTAAATTAGTTTGATTACAAATCACATGGTTGATAAATTTGTGTTCAAATACTCTGTTTTAGAGAACTTTACAAATCACTGATGTAATTTCTATAAAGCCAGGGACAAAATTTTGAATTTATAGATGATGACAATTTATCTCAAAAAAAGACGTGCCATGTGTGCTTCCACGAATAATAATATATACATGTGTTTATTTTCCCTTTACTCTTAGCAACACTGGGTGTTATCAAGCTTTAATTTAAAACTTTCACCAATCTGATAAGTGTAAATAGTATTTTGTTTGAATTTGCATTTCAAATTAAGAGTGAAGCTGAGTACACTGGCACTGATTTATTGTCTATATCTCGCTTTTGCAGAGTTTGGTCTGCTTATGCCAATTTTTCTTAACTGTTGATCATTTTCTTATTAATTTATAAGAATTCTTTTCATAGTAAGGTAATTAACCTTTTGTCATGCTTTTCCCCCATCATGTTTTAAAAATAACTGTTAAAATTTGGCATTTGCTTTATGACTTGTTTTTGTCAACAATTTTCATTGTAATGAACAATTCCATCTTTTCCTCAACAACTTAAATGCCATATGTCATTGGTTATTAGGTACACATCTTTTTGACATTTTAAAACCTCTGAAATCAGAATATGTCTTAAAATCGATAATACTTTATGACTGTTTTTGTTCAGTTTAAGGAGTTGTCATTGTTTATAATACACAAATTGTTCATAGTTGTTAACATTTTCATCACTTCAACTGACTTATTCTGTAATTAAAGGAAGGAACTTGATTCAGCCTAGACAGTTGACACCATTGCAAACCCACCACAGATCATATATGCTTTTTATATACTAACACAGAGAACTGCATTTATAGAATTCTCAATTTTGCATCATTCTTATGTTCTTTTGATGAACTCTGCTTGATATTTATGAATTATTTTATTATGTTCCATTGATTCTCTAATGTCTAATCTTCATACTTATGTAGGGGTTGTTTTTGTTTAGTCGCTCAGTCGTCTCTGACTCTTTGTGACCCCATGGGCTGCAGCGTGCCAGGTTTCCCTGTCCTTCACTATGTCCCAGAGTTTACTCAAACTCATGTCCATTGAATCGATGATGCCATCCAACCATCTGCCACTCCCTTCTCCTCCTGGCTTCAGTCTTTCCCAGCATCAAGGTCTTTCCCAATGAGTCCATCCTGTGCATCAGGTGGCCAAAATATTGGAGTTTCAGCTTCAGCATCACTCCTTCTAATGAATATTCAGGATTGATTTCCTTTAGGATTGACTGGTTTGATCTCCATGCAGTGCAAGGGACTCTCAAGAGTGTTCTCCAGCACCACAGTTTGAAAGCATCAATTCTTTGGCGCTCAGCCTTCTTTATGGTCCAACTCTCACATCTGTACATGACTATTGGAAAAACCATAGCTTTGACTTGACGGACCTTTGTTGGCAAAGTGATGTCTTTGCTCTAGGTTTGTCATAGTTTTTCTTCCAAGGAATAAACCTCTTTTAATTCATGGCTGCAGTCACCATCCACAGTGATTTTGGAGCCCAAGAAAAAAGTTTCCATTATTTCCCCATCTATTTGCATGAAATGATGGGACCAGATGCCGTTATCTTAGTTTTTTGAATGCTGAGCTTTCGGCCAGCTTTTTTACTCTTCTCTTTCAACTTCATCAAGAGGCTCTTTTAGTTCCTCTTCACTTTCTGCCATAGGGTGGTGTCATCTGCATTTCTGAAGTTATTGATATTTCTCCCAGCAATCTTGATTCCAGCTTGTGATCCATCCAGCCCAGCATTTCTCATGATGTACTCTGCATAGAAGTTAAATAAGCATGGTGACAATATACAGGCTTGAAGTATTTCTTTCCCAATTTTGAAACAGTTGTTCCATGTTTGGTTTGAACTGTTGCTTCTTGATCTGCATATAGGTTTCTCAGGAGGCAGGCAAGGTGTTCTAATATTCCCATATCTTTAAGAATTTTCTACAGTTTGTTGTGATCCACACAGTCAAAGGCCTTAGCATAGTCAATGAAGCAGAAATCGACATTTTTATGGAATTCCCTTGCTTTTTCCTTGATCCACTGGGTGTTGGCAATTTGATCTCTGGTTCCTCTCCCTTTTCTAAATCCAGGTTATACACCTGAAAGTTCTCAGCTCACATACCGTTGAAGGCTAACTTGAAAGATTTTGAGCATTATCTTGCTAGCATGTGAAATGAGCACAATTATGCAGACATATTTATTCATTAGCATGAATCTAGTATGTACATATATGACATAAATTTTCTGTATATTGAGACCTACATTTTGAAAGACAGAAAACATATGTGTTTTATCCCTTCCTGGAAATTAACACACAGTGTGAATAAATGCATGCTTATTAGGTGAATGTTACAGCTTTAGTGGCTCATTTAAACATGTCTTCTGTATCAGGCGACTCTCCATATATCATCTCACTTAATTACCATTATAGGCAGATGAGGAAACTTAGGCACAGGAAGATTAAGTTACATATCTGGAGCTTTAACTTGGTCACAGAGCCAGGGCTCAAACAGATATCTGTCTCATCCCTAAGACTATGTTATTTTGCTCCTCAGTGCTGCCTCTAAAATAAGCCCTGCTGCAATCCACAAATATACTTTGACTCCCAGTGATCATCTGAAATATACATAACTGAGCATAGAATTTCTGAGGTCGTGTGTGACCCATGAAGACCCACAAATTTTCTTGTTAGGCAGGTAGCCATTCATCACTGAGAAACAAGATACAGTAATTCACTATGAAACACCAAGTGAGAGACTCTGTATTTTCAGTAGAGTTGAAAGCAATATGCATGGCAGAAACTCCTACTTCCATGAGCTTATGTAGGCACTTTCAAAAGAGCCCTGTTAGATTAAAGCACAATTAATCATCTGTCTCTCACATGCCAGATGAGAGAACTTTTCTATTTTCCTTCTTGAGTTCTCAACAGTTGCACCGAAACCAGAGGCAGTTTTGAGATTAAGATCCGATGCTCTCCAGCTAAACTTAATCTGCCATCACTCAGTTCTGGGTCAAAGCACCATTGTGACACAGGCAGTGTGCCTTGGAACGTGCAGTGAGACAGGTAACAGCTCTGCTCCCTGTGGTGGCGGGCGAAAGCTGCAGACATGGAACGTGTGTCATATTCGTGGGCAAGTCACGGGGGGTTTCTACTTGGCTCTTGTCATAATAGATTCATGTGTTTTGCCCAAACAGGTTGATTTATCTAGGAATTTACTCATTTACATGCCAAACACATTGATCAAACTTGATCTGAGCCAAGCAGAAGTAGGCCATGCAGTTTACCAGTAATAGAGACAAAAACAAAAGCTTGTCTGAAGTCAGGTAGCTTGACTAATCACATGAATAATTTGTTATATCCTTGCACACACCCTTCATTAGAATTTTCAGTTACTCAGACTGAAAATTAAGAAAAGAAAGGCAGGCTCTTTTTATTATAGATGGTCTCATCAGTTCATTTGAAAACATTGCATGACAGGGCTTAGATATAGAGCCTAGCCCAGTCAGCATGTATTTCTCAAGAGGCGATTATGTGCAAAGTTCTGTGGAAGAAAAGGAGGAGGAGTAGGGAAAGGAGGGGGAGAAGAAGGAGAAGCAGAAGCAAAGCAAAGCAAAGCAAATGAAAGAGAAAGAAAAATAGCATGGGGGTGGGGGTAGGGAGTGTGTGGTCTTCTTTCCATGAATCCTTATTTCAAAGAGCCCAGTCAATGGTGCCCTTAAGAGTGAATAGGGTCTTTCAAGAAACTCATAATGTTTTACCATCAAGTTTATCTTTGAAATCAAAGAGAAAAAGGCCTAGAAATTTTCTGTGAAGAGGAGACGCCTGGCTTCTGATAAGAAGGCCACCAGCATAGGCTGCTGGTTCTATCTCCCCAAATCAGAAGTGAGAGCTAAGCAAGGATCTGAGGGCCCCGCATGAAGATCAGGAGAAACCTGGTATAGATACGAGGACTCAAAGACTGCTGTGAGTAGGGGGATTGCCAGAAGGAGGCCTCAGCCTGGGCAAGAGAACCTCCCCAGGGGCCAAGGATGCCAGACCCGAGTTTTAAATTCTAGCTCGGCTTCTCCCCACCATCGCCGTGGGAGGATCATCACTGAAGTGGTAGCCAGGCCAGCTGGTGTCTCAGGATAATTCAGGGTGACCCAGAAGCCCTGCTGGGGCGGGGTGAGGTGAGGCATCGATGGAACAGGTGCTGACCACGGACACCTGCACCCACGCTCACTCCAAACTGTAGGACCCCCTGCGTCACGCTCTTGGATTCTTTGTTTCCAGCACAGCAGCATCTCAATAAGACTTTTAAGAGCAAATTCCTGACCAGAGGTGTTTGCCAGTGTGCTGGTGGGAAGCAGGGCTGTGGGCTGCTGCTGCACGGTACCCACGGCTCTGCCCTTCGAGGACCATTTTCTCTATTATCTTAAAGTCCCCGAGAAGAAAAACCAGGCCTGGGCATTGGCTCCTCGTGAAAATGTACAACCAAACAGAAAAACAACAGAACTGAAGAACGCATGCCTCATGAATTCTGAAAGTAGAATTATTGTTACAGATGAACCATGAATTTAAAACGAGTGACAAATATCCTCTTGAAGACACAAATAATATGATGCAGATACAAAAGGTCAAAAGGGATAAGTAGAAATGACAGGTATGAAGATGTAATAAAGAAGAATTAATAATAATAATAACAGAATGTGTATATTATTTACTTTGTAATAATATATACAGAGCGACACTCTTTGATGTTGACACAGTTCGTTTCCACAGTGACTCTGGGAGTTAGGAGCTAGTATTACCCCTACTTGACAGATGAAGAAATCAAGGCATAAAGAGGTTAAGTAAATTCCCCGAGGTGGAGCCAGGATATAAACACAGATATCCTGGCTCCATGAAACTAATAGTGAGGGATATTCTGAAAGCAGAGCTTCATGAACAAGATCAAATAGAAGGAGCAGAGGATAAAGGTAAGTGAATGAAGTGAAGCAGTGCCAATATCTGAATAAAACAGGCTGTGAAGTGAAGGAAAAACCAAATTGAGGAGAGGAAATATCTGAACTGAATGGTGATAAATTTCACAAAATGAAAGATGAAAGACTGAACATTAAAGAGTCCAGACAAGGCCACAGATGACGGGTACGGGAAACCCTCTATCTAGAAATATTATAGTAAGATTTAAGAATAGCCAAGACAATAATAACATTAAAAAACTCTAGAGTCAGTCCTCTTCAAGGAAACAAGAATGAGATTGAAATCATATATTTAAAGGGACTTTGTGTGTGTGCTAAGTTGATTCAGTCGTGTCCAGCTCTGCAACCTGGTAGACTTTAGCCTGCCAGGCTCCTCTGTCCATGGGATTATCCAGGCAAGGATACTGGAGTGGGTTGCCGTACCCTCCTCCAGAGGATCTTCCTGACCCAGGGACTGAACCCACGTCTCTACTGTCTCCTGCTTTGGCAGGAGGATTCTTTACCACCAGCGCCTCCTGGGAAGCCCTCTCATTTGTATACTTCCTTAATAATCAACATATTCATTTTAAAGACTTTCTAAAGAGTTTTGAAGAATGAAACAGGAGACATTATAGAAAACAAAAAGAAACTTATGGTAGAAGAATTTCCCAACATTGTGAAGACTTTCAGAAAATAAATCTAGGACTGAGCAACCTGAAGACAACTTGATCCTTCAGATTTCACAAGATCTGTGGATGGAGAGAACTGTGTAGTTGTACAAAAAGACATACTTAAGAAATAGTTCAGAGCCCAGCATATCTTTCAGACAAAATCCACATTGCACAGCACAGGATCAAAGCTAAAGCTGGCACAATAGGAGACCTGATTGCATCCCGGTCAGGCTTTCCTTTTGGGAAGTTACACTTTCTAGATGTGACAAGGTTTCACCCTTAGGTGGCTAAAATTCAAATGTGGTAAATGAAAACTATTCACAAATAATAAGCCAGACAAAGACAAATGCCATATGATATCACTTATACATGGAACCTAAAATATGATACAAACGAACTTATTTAACAAAACAGAAATAGACTCACAGACATAGGAAACAAATTTAGCGTTACCAAATGAGAAAAAAGGAGCAGAACAAATTAGGAACTTGGGATTAATACACATTACCTATATAAAATAGAGAAACAATAATGACCTACTGTGTAGCACAGAGAACCATATTCACTATCTTGTAATAACCTATAATGGAAAAGAATCTGAAAAGGTATATATGTACATACATATATGTATATGTATAACTGAATCACTTTGTTGTACACCTGAAGCTAACACAGCATTGTAAACTATTTTAATAAAAAACATAATTAAATATTAAAAAAGAAGAGGGCTGCTCTGCTGTGTGATGGTCACAGTCTGCTGTTTTCTTCTGCACAGACAATCTTCAATGGAGGAAAGTACCTAGCAGCTGCTAATGGAACAGTCAATAAAAGTTTTGTGAGCTGTGTGGGCAATAATAAATAAAACTGAAGTTAAACATAGATGAGTAAATAAAGATCACTTCTCTGAGGAAGTTTTGAGGAAGAAGAAAAAAAGCGTCCAGAGATGGAAAAAGGAGTTGAGAATGAAAATCTCTGAAGAAGGTATAGACATGTTGAAAGATGTAGGTTCTTGGGATCTCTGTGAGAACACCAGGGTCTTTGGGATGGCCTGCTCATCATAGAAGTATCCAAAAAAGTGAATACTGCCAAAACTTTTGCTGCAAGGGTAACACCAACAGAAGACACACCACTAGACAGGGAAAACCAGCTGAAAAGAAATACAGTGCAGTCACTAAATCTCATAGCTGTGAGGACAGGTGTTCTTAGAATTAAAGAGTTCATGAAAAAAAATATATAGACGCTACTTAGGTAGCATCTACTTAAGTGTGGGTGTGCTTAGTCACTCACTGGTGTCCAGCTCTTTGTGACCCATGACCATAGCCCACCAGGCTCCCCTGTCCATGGGATTTTCCAGGCAAGAATACTGGAGTGGGTTGCCATGCCCTCCTCCAGGGGATCTTCCTGACCCAGGGATTGAACCCGTGTCTTCTGTGTCTCCCGCATTACAGACAGACTCTTTAACACTGAACTGCTGGGGCTCAGTACATACACTTAAGTGGATGAGGACCTTAAGCGCAAGATTTTAATGAAATGCTTGGATTTATGCTGTCTTGTTTAGAACTGGTTCATTTTCCATTTTCTTTGGGGAATGTCCCTTTCTATACAGAAGGAAATGGCAACCCACTCCAGTATTCTTGCCTGGAGAATCCTGTGGACGGAGGAGTCTGGCGGGCTGTCGTCTATGGGGTCGTGCAGAGTCGGACACGACTGAAGCGACTTAGCGGCAGCAGCATACAGAACAGAACATATCAAGTGACTGAAAAATGGTTTACACAGAGTTTTAAAATAATTCAAAAGAAATAAAAGAAATGTTTAAAAAGATGTCAGATTTAACTAGGTGATCAAAGAAGCAACTCAATATTTTATAAAACCAAGACACAGAATAAGAATCTTTCTGAGGAAATACCTGGGTTTAAAGATACATTCAGAAAGCTTGAACTGCTTTCTGTCTGGTGCTAGTGGAAAAGTGATAGCTAAGAAAGAATAGAATGTTCAGAAAAAAGACAAAATTGGGACAATTTGAGAACAAAGATAACTGCAATAGATTGAAACACATCAAATATATTTAAGTCCACAAGTTCCTATTTACACACCTCCCCGCCCAAAAAAAAATAGCCCTTTTATGTCACTGTTAGAAAAAGCCGATACAGCAATACTTCGTTTAGAAAAACTGGTAAATAAAGGGAAAGTAATACTTTGGCCACCTCATGCGAAGAGTTGACTCATTGGAAAAGACCCTGATGCTGGGAGGGATTGGGGGCAGGAGGAGAAGGGGACGACTGAGGATGAGATGGCTGGATGGCATCACTGACTCGATGCACGTGAGTTTGAGTGAACTCCGGGAGGTGGTGATGGACAGGGAGGCCTGGCGTGCTGCGATTCATGGGGTCGCAAAGAGTCGGACACGACTGAGCGACTGAACTGAACTGAACTGAACTGAATCAGGCATTTATTCTCTCTTTCCTACACATACTCTGCTACAGAGTAACTAAATAGTAGATGGTAAAGCGTCTGCCTACAATGCGGGAGATGCGGGTTCGATCACTGGGTCGGGAAGATCCCCTGGAGAAGGCAATGACAACCCACTCCAGTACTCTTGCCTGGAAAATCTCATGGACTGAAAAGCCTGGTAGGCTACAGTCCATGGGGTCGCAAAGAGTTGGACACGACTGAGCGACTTCACTTCACTTTGGTTGGTTTAGTCACTAAGCCGTGTCCGACTCTTGCGACCCCATGGACTGTAGCCCGCCAGGCTCCTCTGTCCATGAGATTCTCCAGGCAAGAATACTGGAGTGGGTTGCCATTTCCTTCTCCAGGGGATCTTCCCCACCCAGGAATCAAACCTGGGTCTCCTGCATTGCAGGCAGATTCTTTCCCAACTGAGCTATAAGGGAAGCCCCTGTTTTCTTTCAGCTGTTTAAAAATATCATTGCATTGTATTCTGGCTTGCACTGCTCTCTGTATGGTTGTCAGATGAAAGGAAGTTATTTTTAGAGCATTTTGGATAAAAAACAAAGAAAAAATAGTTGAATTGAATATAATCCATTTGCAATAAATGAATGGATCTTACCATTGATAATCAACAGCTGCTAACAATACCCAGAGAAAACAATCAAATATTATGTACCTCCTGATGGAAGAACATAAAATATAAAAAATCTTTGAAAAAGTCTTGCCAAAAAATTAAACCTGAATCTCAGATACAACCAAAGCATAGAATATATGAGGAAAAGAGGAACACATTGAACCACACCACAGAGGTGCAATCAGAAACTGAGATTACAGAAAACTCCATTGCACAAATAATCCGGTTCTTCAACAAATAAACAACCACAAACTGTGTTCTGTGTTTAAAAAATAATAAAGTTTTACAAATAAACAAAACACCTTATAGCCCCTAAAATATAACCAGTCTAAATAAAACTAGTCTGCTCAACAAATTGTATCTACTGTGTGTAATTTGAAGGCAATTTTAAATAACAAAAAGTAAGCAATACATTTGAAAAATAGCTCCTAACAGTTTGAAAACGTGTTTTCCCTGCTTTCTTTTCCCCAAACCCTGTTATCAGCATAAATCAGTGGCTCACAGAGGGACTGGTAAATAAACATACTTGTTATTCCATTTTTCTATTATCTGTTCCAAAAGACCAAAGCAAAATAAATGGACTCTAAAAATATTTGTTAATAAAGATAACAAAGGGCCGCAATTAAACTGACTGACAACCATACAGCAAGCAGTGCAAGCCAGAATACAATGCAATGGTATTTTTAAACAGCTGAAAGAAAACAAGTACCAGCTTACAAAATATCCTTCAACTAATAAAGAGAAAAAAGAAAATATTTTTAGACCAAGAAAAATAGAGAAAATTGACCATGAAATAGATTTGCACTGAAGGACATACTAAATGGTATTATTCAGGCAGATGAAAATACACTCCCAGCTGGAAGACCGGAAATGCAAGAAGCAATAAAGAACAATGAAAATGGTAAACGTTTGAGTTAATATCGGATTAACTACTAATTATTATTATTATTATGTCTTACTGAATTTAAAATAGAAAAATTTAAAACATGACAACAATAGCACATGTATCAAAAGGAGGAAAATGGTACTTCTGTTGCTTAGGAGGTGGGTAAAAGTACTGAATAACATTAGGTTTTGATAAGTCTAGGATTGCATGCTGCAATCTTTAGGGAATCCCTAACAGATTAGTCTGGAGATGGGAATGGCAACCCACTCCAGTATTCTTGTCTGGAAAATCCCATGGACAGAGGAGCCTGTCTATGGGCTCAGAGAGTGACATTAATGAGTGACTAAACCACCACCACCACCCACCACCACCACCAACACAAGGCTGAGAAATGGGAGAAGGCCTGGAGAAAAAGAACATAAAAAGTTAAGTCAATCTAACAGAATGCAAGCAAGGAAGGACACAAAAGAGATGAAACAAAAAAAGAACAAATAAGGAGGTGGTAGGTTTAAGCTGAACGTACCAGTAAGTACATTCAGTGTAATTAGACTAACTCGTTTAATTGAAATGAAAGGATATGGAAAAAAATACTATGCAAATTCTAACCAAGAGAAAACTGGTTGCTTCTATATTAATACATTTAAAAAGTTGGTTTTAAAGCAAACACTCTTACTAAAGAGTTTCACTTCTTAAAGAAAAAGAGCAAATGTTAAACCAAACTTTCAATTTAACAGAAATACACCACACACACATACACATATAATTTGCATGTGAATCACAAGATTTGTGTGGAACTAATAATTAGGAGGAATATAATTTATGGAACTATATATATACATTGTGTCACTGCTCACTGGGTGGTCAAGCTGTGCCACAGGATGGAATGTTATGTTACCAGAAGTGTGGTCAAGGCTAAAAGGCAGATAAGTGCCACCCAGGGAGGAAATCAGTGCAAGATTCAAGGTCGCTGAGAAGAGAAAACACAAACACCAGGCTCAAGTGGCCCAGTGTTTACTTATGGCAAGAAGAGAGGGTGATCTATTCTGCAACCAGCCAGGGGACTGCATCCTCTCACTTCAAGCTGCCGTGGAAGGGCCCCCACCCCTCCCACCCAGGATCTAAATACAGAAAGCTGGAGGTGTGCCTGGGGGTCACTGACACACGTGCTTAAGCAGAACAAAGGAGTACCTACATATCAAGCCCAGGACAGGAATATGCATTCCCTCCCAAGGCTGAGAGCCCAAAACAGGCCGTGAGGGCTTTTATCTCCCAGTGAGGAAGTGTTCCGGGACCACAGGCCATTCTTAGGCAGCTGAGCTGCAGCTGGCAGACTGTGTGTACATGACTGCCTTTCTATATAAAATTGACAGAATTATAAGGAGAAATAGCCAACTCCATAATATTAGACAGATTTTCATACACTTTTATCAGTAACTGATAAAATAAATAGATTCTAAAAAATCAGTAAGGATATATAGAAGATTTGATCAATATAATGAACAAACGGCTTAATTTACGTTACAAATCATTGTACTTAACAATTATAGAACACGCTTTCTATTCAAAAACACAAGATGAAGCAAAAATTCTAATGTGTGTTCAGTTGCTCAGTCATGTTCAACTCTTTGTGACCCCCCTGGATCGTAGCCCACCAGGCTCCTTTGTCCAAGAAATTTTCCAGGCAAGAATACTGGAGTGGGTTGCCATTTCCTCCTCCAGGGGATCCTCCCAACCCAGAGATTGAACCTGTGTCTCCTGCAATGCGGGTGGATTATTTACCACTTCATAATTATTAAAGAAATATAATCCAAAATTTAAAACCTTCACATACACACACAAGCAAACACGGAACTCATGGACTAATTATTTCAGTGTAAATTCTAATATTTAGAGAATAAATCATGCCATTATTAAGTGAATTCTTTCAGAGAAATAAAACAGGAGAAGAACCACTTCCTAATTTTGTTTTATGAAGAGAGCATCATCTTGATACCAAAACCTAACAAGGATGTCATTAAAAAAAAAGTTGAAGGACAATCTTTCTCATAAAGATAGATGTGAAAATCCTAAACAAAACAATAGCAAACAAAATTCAGCTTTGTCTAAAAGGATAATGAATTCCAATAAACTGGTACTTACCTTTGTAGTGAGAGCTTGGTTTGACATTTGCTATAGCTTCCTAGGGGCTTTCCAGGTGGCGCTAGTGGTAAAGAACCTGCCTGCTAACTAAGCAGATATAAGGGATTTGGGTGAGTTGGGACGATCTCCTGGAGGAGGGCATAGCAACCTACTCCAGTATTCTTGCCTGGAGAATCCTGTGGACAGAGATGCCTGGCAGGCTATGGCCCTTTGGGTTATAAAGAATCAGACATGAGTGAAGTGTCTTAGCACACATGCACACACATAGCTTCCTAGGTGGCACAATGGTACAGAATCCACCTGCCAATGCGGAAGAGGCAAGAGATGTGGATTTGGTCCCTGGGTTGTAAGATCCCCTGGAGGGGGAAATGGCAACCTACTCCAATGTTCTTGGCTGGAAAATTCCATGGGCAGAGGAGCCTGGTAGGCTAGAGTCCATGGAGTTGCAACGAGTCACAATTGAGCAACTGAACATACACATACATACTAAATAGTAAGACTTCATATAGGGCTTCCCTGGTAGTAGAGTGGATAAAAATCCTCTTGCCAATGCAAGAGACACGGGTTCAATTCCTGATCTGGGAGGACTCCACATACTGGAGCAACTAAGCCCGTAGCCACAACTACTGAAGCCTGTGTGCCTAGAGCCTGTGCTCCACAGCAGGAGAAGCCACTGATATGAGAAACCCATGCCCTGCAACAAAGAGCAGCCCCTGCTTGCTGCAACTAGGAGAAGCCGGGACGCAGCAACAAAGACTCAGGACAGCCCAAATAAATAAACAAGAATTTTAAAACTTCATGTGTAGTTATGATAATTTAGACAGGGTAGTATATGGATGGTTACATAATTTACGACAAAGGTGACACTGTAGAGCAGTAGGGAAAATGAATTTTTAACAAATTATACTTAGTTGGATAGAAAATGAAATTTGACTCTTACATTATGCTCAGTAATCAGTTCTAAGTGGATTGTAGCTTTAAGTTGAAAGGCAGAATAATAAAGCTTCTAATAGTTGATATAGGAAAATATCTTCATTACTTTGGTATAGGGAAACACTTCTTAAAGGTGAAAAAAAATCTTTGCCATAGAAAAAGAGACTTTAAAAATAAAGACTTTTATTCTTCAAAAGACACAACTGAGGGAGTAAAAATTCAGTCCAAGACTTGAAGAAAGTGCCTTAATACATAGAACTGGCAAAGAATTTGTGGGCAGAATATATCCCCCCCCCAAAAAAATATTCTACAGAGTAATAAAAAAGTACAAGCATTATGCAAATCAAGAACTTCCAGACTTCCAAGCCGGGTTTAGAAAAGGCAGAGGAACCAGAGAGATAATAGCCAACATTTGTTGAATCACAGAGAAAGCAAGGGAATTCCAGAAAAGCATCTAGGTCTGTTTCATCGAGAAAACAAAGGCTTCACACTAAAGCCTTTGACTGTGCGGAATCATGACAAACTGTGGAAAGCTCTTAAGGAGACGGGAATACCAGACCACCTTCCCTGTCTCCTGAGAAACCTGTATGTAGATCAAGAGGCAACAGTTAGAACCCTGTATGGAACAACTGATTGGTTCAAGATTGAGAAAGCAAGGAGTACAACAGGGCTGTCTGCTGTCATCCTTTGTTTAACCTATACGCTGAGCACATCATGAGACATGCCAGGCTGGGTGAGTTCATATAGGCCTTCCCTGGTAGTACAGAGGGTAAAAGCTGGACTCAAGATAGGTGGGAGAAAGCAACAACCTCAGATATGCAGAAGATACCATTCTAATGGCAGAAAGCCAAGAGGAACTGAAGCACCTCTTAATGATCGTGGAGGAGAGTGAAAGAGCCGGCTTAAAACTAAATATTAAAAAAACTAAGATCATGGCATCTGGTCCTGTTACTTCATGGCAAATAGAAGGGAAACAGGTGGAAGCAGTGACAGATTTCCTCTTCTTGGCTCCAAAATCACTGCGGACGGTGACTGCCGCCATGAAATCAGAAGATGATTGCTTCTTGGCAGGAAAGCTATGACAAACCTAGACAGTGTGTTAAAAAGCAGAGACATCACTCTGCTGGCAAAGGTCGGTGTAGTCAAGGCCCTTCCAGTGGTCACGTATGGTTGTGAGAGTCGGACTGTGAAGAAGGCAGAGCACCAAAGAACTGATGCCTTCTAAGGGTGTTGGAGAAGACTCCTGAGAGTCCCTTGGACTGCAAGGAGATCAAACCAGTCAATCTTAAAGGAAACCAACCCTGAATACTTATTGGAAAGACTGAAACTGAAGCTCCAATATTTTGGTCACTTAATGCTAATAGCTGACTTTGGAAAAGCCCCTGATGCTGAGAAAGATTGAGGGCAGAAGGAGAAGCTGGCATCAGAGAATAAGATGGCTGGGTGACATCACTGATGCCATGGACATGAACTTGGGCAAATTTTGGGAGACGGTGAGGGACAGGGAGGTCTGGCGTGCTGCAGCCCATGGGGTCACGAAGAGTCAGACATGACTGGGTGACTGAACAACAATAAAAGAATAAAAAAATCCAATTTTAAAATGGTGACTGAAGAACAGCTTGATAAGTGTGAAGGAGGAGAGTGAGAGTGCTTCATGTGAACATCCAAATGACCACTGAACGTCTGAAGACTTATTTCATCAGTAGTCACTAGAAAATGCAGGTTTAAATCACAATGGAATATCGTTACACACTTTGCAAGATGGTAAAAATGTAAATAAAGGGGTCTGTAAGTATGTGAAATAAATGAAACTCTCATACACTGCTGGTAGGAATATGAATTAATCCAAGAATTTGTTAAACATTTTGACACTTTTGGGGAGGTTAAATCTATGCATACTTTATTACCCAGAAATTTTGCACTTGGTACATTCATGCACCAAGAGGTTTATATAAGAATGTTCATAGCAGCATTATTTTCAGTAACCAAAGTTTGACAAGGACTCAAATTTTCATGAACAATAGACTGGATAAGCAAATTCTCAGCAATGAAAATGAACAAACTATGGCTACTTTCATCAGTATGGATGAATTTCACGACTATAATGCTGAATGAAACAAAGCCATATATAAAAGAATAAATATTGTTTAATCGAAAGTTTGAAACACCAAAACTAAGCTAGAAACATTGTGAGTCAGTTAAGTGTTTACATTTGAGAGGAAAGACGGTGACTGGGAGAAAGCTTCTGAGGTGTTGGTGATGTTCTGTTGCCAGACTGAATCGGTGTTACATTGAATGGATATTACACCGGATGTTATACAGGACGCTACAGTGGATTCATGGCGAAGGTACCATATTTTGTGTATTTTCCTCTGTATGTGACTTATATTTTGCAATTTAAAAGAGTGTTTTTTGAAGGAAGAAAATGATCTCACAAGGAAAATCTAAGATTAAGGAAGATATGAAGAGAAAAGAAAGTGGTAACAAACAATGAATAAACTGATGGTATATAAGAAGAGTCTAGATTGTAGGTGTTAGAAAAATAGTAGACAACGTATGTAACACGATGTAATGTAACTCAACAAAATACAATACAAGGCATGCAAATCTGGAAGAAAGAATTGGGATTAATATAATGTAAGGCAGAGACATTACTTTGCCGACTAAGGTCCGTCTAGTCAAGGTTATGGTTTTTCCTGTGGTCATGTATGGATGTGAGAGTTGGACTGTGAAGAAGGCTGAGCGCCGAAGAATTGATGCTTTTGAACTGTGGTGTTGGAGAAGACCCTTGAGAGTCCCTTGGACTGCAAGGAGATCCAACCAGTCCATCCTGAAGGAGATCAGCCCTGGGATTTCTTTGGAAGGAATGATGCTAAAGCCGAAACTCCAGTACTTTGGCCACCTCATGCGAAGAGTTGACTCATTGGAAAAGACTCTGATGCTGGGAGGGATTGGGGGCAGGAGGAGAAGGGGACGACAGAGGATGAGATGGCTGGATGGCATCACGGACTCGATGGATGTGATTCTGAGTGAACTCCGGGAGTTGGTGATGGACAGGGAGGCCTGGTGTGCTGCGATTCATGGGGTCGCAAAGAGTCAGACACGACTGAGCGACTGAACTGAACTGAACTGATTTCTTACAGATGAAGGATACACTTTTTTGGTATTGTTAAGTATAAATATTACAATTTCAAGGAAGACCACCAGATATAGACATATATATTTTCCAATCCAGTGGGAAAGAAAGGTTCAATGAGAAATAAAACCCACAATCAATTTTTTAATAATGGAAGTAAAGACGGAAGATTAGAAAAAGTTAGGAAAATAGAAAACAAAACACTTTGGTGGAAATAAATCATCAGTAATCATAATCAATGTCAATGTATTTAATTGCCCAGTTAAAATGCATGTTGTTAGAGTAGATTAAAAAATTAAAATTCCTTGTTATTTATAGGAGATGCTTCTAAAATGTAGTGCAGGAAAAATGATGAAAACTGAATGACGAAAAGAATATTCCAAGCGAATCAAAAGAAAGATGATGAACTCTCTTAATTTTTGACAAGTAGAGTTTAAGGCAAAAAGGATAACTAGGTATAAGGAGCATTTATATAATTTCGTTGTTCGTTGTTCAGCTACTCAGTCGTGTCCAAGTCTTTGTGGCCCCATGGACTGTAGCATGCCAGGCTTCCCTGTGCATCACTATCTCTGGAAGTTTGTTCAAACTTGTGTCCGTTGAGTTGGTGATGCCGTCCAACCATCTGGTCCTCTGTCATCCCCTTCTCCTCCTGCCTTCTATCTTTCCTAGCATCAAGGTCATTTAAATGCTTATATAAAGAGTATTTATATAATAATTTAATATATATTAGATAATTACAGAAGGCAATTTACCAAGAGGACATAACAATTCCAATTTTTTTCATACTCGATGTATCTCTAAAAAAATCAAGAAAATACATTTTGTCAAAAGTGCAAAAATGAAAAAGTGATATATCTATCATTACAGGAGAAGATTTTCACACACTTTCCCCAGTAATGCAAAGGTCAAGTAATCAAACAAGCAGTAAGTAAGGTGGCAGTAGTGGTAAAGAATCTGCCTGCCAGTGCAAGAGATGCAAGAGAGGCGGGTTTGACCCCTGGGTCAGGAAGATCCCTTGGAGTAGGAAGTGGCAACCACTCCAGTATTCTTGCCTGGAAAGTTGATGTACAGAGAAGCCTGGTAGTCGACAGCCCATGGGGTCTCGAAGAGCTGGACAGAACTGAGCGTACACACACAGGAGTTGAACAAGATGGTTCACAAGTTAACTATAATGAACCCTGTAGAGCCCTCACCCAACAGTTGTAAAAGGTGAAATTTGGGGGAGGCAACTAAAGTGATGTTTAGTAGGATACATGATTCATTGAATTCAAAACATTGTAAAAGAAGTGAGGCTGAATTTTTGTGAACTAAACAGGTGGTTTCTTTGAAAAAGAAAAAAAGGGTCACTTGTTGAAAGAAGTTTGATTTTTAGGTCCAGCACTGTGAGTTTCCTGTTGTGAGTTTCAGCAACTTCTTAAGAGCATTGAAGTCAACTCAGTTCTTTGAGAAGCAGTACATCTGCTGAGGCAAAAGGCACACGTACCAGAATGATTTGTATTGTAGTCTGGAGAGGTAGAGAAATCAAACCTGGCAGCTTTCTTAGTCACTTGGTAAATGTATTGAAGCGGGAAAACAGGAAATTATAAATGCTGCCTCCAGAATTCCAAGAGGCTCAGCAAAGGGACTTCACTGGTGGTTCAATGGTTAAGAATCCACCTGGCAATGCAGGGGACATGGGTTCGATCCCTGGGTGGGGAACTAAGATCCCACATGCCTTGAAGCAATTAAGCCCATGTGCCACAACTAGAGAGTCTGTGCGCCGCAAGGAAAGAGCCTGAGTTCCGCAACCAAGACCTGGTGCAACCTAAAGAAACACATATTTTTAAAAAAGGTCCAGCGAATATTGTACCACCTTCCCTGTGGTTGTGAGTGAAAGATATTAGAGCAGAATATCTTTTTGTGACATGGGTGAAAATAGCTTGACACATTCTAACCTACTAAAGGTGTAATTTCTATGATGTAGCAGAATCTTGTTTTTTCATGGATTTTTGTTTTCAAATCCTGTAAATATGTCATGCACTGCGTCTCAGGTCCTGCTATTTTTAGCTGTCTGGATCCTATTGGCATGCTTTCCTCGGTGTAGTGAATTACTGTTCTATCTTGAAGAAGAATAAGGCAGTCAGTCACATGTGGCAATGAACAAGAGCTACTATCTTGAGCCAGGATAGTAGAGGTGTACTGCTGTCCATGTCGGTTCAGTTCAGTTCAGTCGTTCAGTCGTGTCTGACTCTTTGCGACCCCATGAATCGCAGCATGCCAGGCCTCCCTGTCCATTGCCAACTTCCAGAGTTCACCCAAACTCATGTGCATCGAGTTGGTGATGCCATCCAGCCATCTCATCCTCTGTCATCCCCTTCTCCTCCTGCCCCCAATCCCTCCCACCATCAGAGTCTTTTCCAATGAGTCAACTCTTCACATAAGGTGGCCAAAGTACTGGAGCTTCAGCTTTAGCATCATTCCTTCCAAAGAAATCCCAGGGCTGATCTCCTTCAGAATGGACTGGTTGGATCTCCTTGCCGTCCAAGAGACTCTCAAGAGTCTTCTCCAACACCACAGTTCAAAAGCTTCAATTCTTCGGCATTCAGCATTCTTCACAGTCCAACTCTCACATCCATACATGACCAACAGGAAAAACCATGCAAGCAAATTCTTCTACTGTTATTTTTAAGTTATTTACAACCATTGAAAACAACCAAACTACCTTTCATGATTCCTACTTCTACCTTCCCTTTGAATTGGCTCATTGCGATATCTACATGGTCCGCTAGAACTCTGAGGTCAGAGGGCACACAGTCCCAGATGGCCCCAAGCAATAACATTTCACCATGGTGTACTGTGAGCTGCTGCCTTCCCATCCTGCAGCGTAAAGTGTGATTCTCTTCTGCTGCTTCTTAGCCTATAACCAGTACTGCGTTCCCCACAGGTTCCTGCAATCTGGGCTGTGGTTATGACCTTTGAATCAGTTAAAGTTTTTAATGTGGCAAGCAATGCAAGCTAACTATAATTTAAACAAGATGAAAGAATTTATTTGAGATTCTGGAGAACAACCAGCATCGAAAGAAAAGATGGACAATGGCTCTTTGGGGAGAATAGGAATCAGAGCAGTTTCAGGGATCGTATTCTTGGGAAGTCCTGGACCTGCAAATGACTCAGCTAAAATCATGTATCCTCCTAGGGTGTGTCTGTTTGAAAGTCAAATTCTGGGAGAGAGAACAGATTTATTTTGGATTATATGTCATAGAGAAGAACAAATGCATAAAGGAAGTGATATTGGGCAGGGCAAAAGCAACATGTTATATAATACCATAATATAATAGCATAACAATACATTCAAATCCAAGCCCATTTTTGGAAGTATGAAAAATGTAGGAAATCAAGGCATGGGAACCTACCATGCTTCAATAACCAAAGATATTCACGGTTATTATTTTTCTAACTATTATTTTCTTCAATAGAATAGGAAAAACACTATAAATAATTTGAAATAATTCAAATGTATACAACACATTAAAATTGCCAATAAACATACAAATACAACATTATATTTTGATGTTATTCATTAAAAATTTTAAGGTCAAAAGATTTTTAAAATTACAAACATAATACATGCTGGTTACATTCCAGAAATTATGCAAGGTGAAACAAATGTCTCCTATAATTCTGACACCCTGAGATAATCACTGTTAAAAGTTTGAGATTTTTCCTCATTATTTCTACATGTGCATATATTAATTTAATGAAAATTGAATTCTGTTGTTTCTTTTTGCTAAATCTTGTCATTAAATATTTCATTAAATGCCACTTAACTCTGTATCTTGTAAAGTATTTCCATGTTAGTACATTTACTGTAACCTCATTAAACAGCCCTATATTATTCTATTAAATGGATATACCATAATTTATTGAACTAATCCTATTGATAAACATTTAAGTCATTTCAGATATTTTACTATTACAAATAGACTTCATTGTAAAAATCCTTGACCTATGCTGACTCAGGTTTCTGAGTCAGTTTTTCTATAGAAAGACATATTTAATAGATTGACATCATATTAATAGTATATGTAAATGTATATCAAACTTTATTAGTTAGCATATCACTGATTCTTAAAATAGTATCAAAATGTGAGCTAAATGTAATCTTTATGTAAAATTCCATTTCATACAAGTGTCATAATTTAATTAATGTAATGGTTCTTATATTTTAGAGTTTTAATTTGTTTCCAAGGTTGGGTAATAGAAATAATTCTTCACTGAACATTTGTGTTTCTAAAGCTTTAGTTGCATTTCTGAATAATTTTAGGGGATATTCCTGGAAGTGAAATCTTTGGAACAAATAATATGAACATTATTTAAGGTTATTGATGTATATTGACAAATTATTTTTTCAAAAAGTTGTGGAATTTACATCAACAATATGACTAGGATTACTGGACTCTTAGCCATGTGGTGTTGGGAAGACTCTTGAGTCCCTTGGACTGCAAGGAGATCCAACCAGTCCATTCTAAAAGAGATCAGCCCTGGATGTTCTTTGGAAGGAATGATGCTAAAGCTGAAACTTCAGTAGTTTGACCACCTCATGCGAAGAGTTGATGGATTGGAAAAGACTGATGGTGGGAGGGATTGGGGGCAGGAGAAAAAGGGGACAACAGAGGATGAGATGGCTGGATGGCATCACTGACTCGATGGACGAGAGTTTGAGTGAACTCCAGGAGATGGTGATGGACAGGGAGGCCTGGCGTGCTGCGATTCATGGGGTTGCAAAGAGTCAGACACGACTGAAATGAACTGAACTGAACCATTGATTGTATTGTTAGTAACTTTTTCTGTGCATAGTTACATTGTATCGTTTATTCACTTGGTATAAACAACTTACCAAGGCATTTCAAACTCTTGGTAAATTTCTTTTCATAATATATTACATAAGTGAAGCATGGTTTGGTTTATGCCCTTGTTGTTGGATATTTTGACAATTTCTTGACTTACTCTTTTTTTTTCTCTCAGCTCCTATTTACTATGAAATTACAGAAAGTTTCTTAAAGTGTATTGTCAATATCTGTAGTTTTATTTATTTTTTTAATGAAAGTTGTTTTTTTAAAATTTTTAATATAAACTTATTTATTTTAATTGGAGGTTAATTACAATCTGTAGTGGTTTTGCCATACATCAACATGAATCCACCACGGGTGTACACGTGTTCCCCATCCTGAACCCCCCTCCCACCTCCCTCTCCATACCATCCCTCTGGGTCGTCCCAGTGCACCAGCCCCGAGCATCCTGTACCATGTATCGAACCTGGACTGGCAATTCATTTCATATATGATATTATACATGTTTCAATGTCATTCTCCCAAATCATCCCACCCTCTCCCTCTCCCACAGAGTCCAAAAGACTGTTCTATACATCTGTCTCTCTTTTGCTGTCTCGCATACAGGGTTATCGTTACCATCTTTCTAAATTCCATATATATGCATTAGTATACTGTATTGGTGTTTTTATTTCTGGCTTACTTCACTCTGTATTATAGGCTCCAGTTTCATCCACCTCATTAGAACAAATTCAAATGTATTCTTTATAATGGCTGAGTAATGCTCCATTGTGTATATGTACCACAGCTTTCTTATCCATTCGTCTGCTGATGGACATCTAGGTTGCTTCCCTGTCCTGGCTATTATAAACAGTGCTGGGATGAACACTGGGGTACATGTGTCTCTTTCAATTCTGGTTTCCTCAATGTGTATGCCCAGCAGTGGGATTGCTGGGTCGTATGGCAGTTCTATTTGCAGTTTTTTAAGGAATCTCCACACTGTTCTCCATAGTGACTGTATTAGTTTGCATTCCCACCAGCAGCGTAAGAGGGTTCCCTTTCCTCCACACCTTCTCCAGCATTTATTGCTTGTAGACTTTTTGATAGCAGTCATTCTGACTGGCCTGAAATGGTACCTCATTGTGGTTTTGTTTTGCATTTCTCTGATGAGTGATGTTGAGCATCTTTTCATGTGTTTGTTAGCCATCTGTATGTCTTCTCTGGAGAAATGTCTATTTAGTTCTTTGGCCCATGTTTTGATTGGGTTGTTTATTTTTCTGGAATTGAGCTGTAGGGGTTGCTTGTATGTTTTTGAGATTAGTTGTCTGTCAGTTGCTTTGTTTTCTATTATCTTCTCCCATCCTGAAGGCTGTCTTTTCACCTTACTTATAGTTTCCTTTGTTGCACAGAAGCCTTTATTTTTAATTAGGTCCCATTTGTTTATTTTTACTTTTATTTCCAATATTCTGGGAGGTGGGTCATAGAGGATCCTGCTGTGATTTATGTTAGAGAGTGTTTCGCCTATGTTCTCCTCTAGGAGTTTTATAGTTTCTGGTCTTACGTTTAGATCTTTAGCCCATTTTGAGTTTATTTTTGTGTATGGTGTTAGAAAGTGTTCTAGTTTCCATCTTGAGAAAGAAGAATGGACCTGGAGGAATCAACCTGCCTGACTTCAGGCTCTACTACAAAGCCACAGTCATCAAGACAGTATGGTACTGGCACAAAGACAGAAATATAGATCAATGGAACAAATAGAAAGCCCAGAGATAAATCCACGCACCTATGGACACCTTATCTTTGACAAAGGAGGCAAGAATATACAATGGATTAAAGACAATCTCTTTAACAAGTGGTGCTGGGAAAACTGGTCAACCACTTGTAAAAGAATGAAACTAGAACACTCTTGACTGAAATCATTTAAAAATGTTATTTAGGTCCCACTGGCATGATGATTTTCTCAAAGAGCAGACCAGAGCCACGTCCTATGTGGGACAGTGAGATGAGCAAGATCTCTGCAGACTGGATTCTTGCACAGACACGACCTTGAAGTAAGAAAGAAAGTGTGCTCTGGTGTCCCTGTGAGGCGAAAGTAAATAGTCAGATCAATGGGTATAATTTCAGATTCTGGAAGTGGTTTTGATCTGTCTTAGAAAAGAGAGCTGCTGTTTGAAATAGCAGCTGCAATTTGAGTCACTACCTAATTACACTTAGGATAATCCACTCTAATTACCCAAGACTCATTTTGCTCTTGAAAAAGAGGGAAGTTAAACAGGGTTGCGCTAAGAATAATCAGGTCTCTGATGGTGACACAGTCTCTGATTTCCCTAGAAACGTGGTGTTGCTCTGGCTTTGTCTTTTGGAAGGAAAATCTTCAGACTTCCACTGGGCCCTTCCTATAGCCATAGGATATACTTCATAGATCAGGTCAGTGTGAAAATTCTTCCAGATTTCAGTATTTGTATTCCAACTATCCACTTCTTTATTCAAGAAACAACTATGGAATGGGCTAGGAATCCCCTTGAACCCACCACGAGCATGACTCAGATAAAGGCTTTATTAATCATCTAGTGTCAATAAACCCCCACACTTACCAGTAGACCACAGTAGCCCTCTGGTTTCTAGCTAGTCTTTGCCATAATTATCCCAGTAAGTGAACACAAGTTCCTTAGGGAAGACTAGGGGGTTAATTTACAGAATGTATTGGTGATGTTATTGCTGGTGTCTTCTTCCAGAGTATCTCACTTCCCCTTTGCTCCAAGACATTCTAAGTCAATAAACTTACTCTGTATGGGAATTGGGTGAGCGGCAGTGATATTTGATCATGGACACTTGAGTAAGGCCTTATTTGCAGGGAATTTAGTGGGCAGTTTGGTTCTGGGGTCTGTGTGACCTACAGCCATTCTGATTATTGCCCCTACAGTGCTGTCTATTATAGTAATCACGGCACTTTAACTTTTTAAAGACTGATTTTTTTAAAGTTTTAGTTTCGGCTGTGGTGGGTCTTTGTCTCTGCTTTGGGGCTTTTTCTAGCTGTGCTAAGTGGGGGCTACTCTTTAGCTGTTCTCTTGTAGGCTTCTCGTTTAGTTGGCTCCTCTTGCGATGGAACACAGACTCAGGCACATGGTTTTAGTAGTTCTGGCTCAAGGGCTCTAGAGTATGGACTCAGCAGTTGTGGCTCATGGGCTCAGTTGCTTGGCAGTGTGTGGGGTCTTCCTTGACCAGGGATCGAACCAGGGTCCCTTGCCTTGCAAAGTGGACTCACTGGACCACCAGGGAAGCCCCTCCTCCCCCACCGCCACCCACCACTTTGATTTTTAAGTGTTTCTTCTGGCCACTGCCTAGGATCCCATTCACCTTGTCGGAATTAAAAAGCCCATTTCAATGGCAGAATCACCTACCTGCATCCCCAGGTTATTGAAAACAGTTACTAGAGCACTTTGAAAATATGATACATCCTTCACCATTGTACTTCTCAAGCTGTAATGAAGAGTGTATTCAAAGTCTTGTTACTGGAAATAAGGAAAGCATGAGTGAGTAGATGGATTTGATAAATCCATTCTAGCATTCCTGTCTCCCCTCCTCTATTTTATAAAAAGGAATTTCTTGCAATTTTATTCCATGTAGCGCTGGCCACCATTGAGTTCAAGTTTAGTTCAGTTGCTCAGTCATGTCCGACTCTTTGCGATCCCATGGACTGCAGCACGCCAGGCCTCCCTGTCCATCACCAACTCCTGGAATTTACTTAAACTCATGCCCATTGAGTTGGTGATGCTATCCAACCATCTCATCCTCTGTCATCCCCTTTTTCTCCTGCCTTCAGTCTTTACCAGCATCACAAGTAAGTAAACAAATTGTTAGAATCCCTCTCATCTGCCTGAGTTGTTCAGTCTCTAAGTTGTGTCTGACTCTGCGACTCCATGCACTGCAGCAAGCCATGACCCCTTGTCCTTCACTATCTCCTGGAATTTGCTCAAATTCACATCCCCTTAGTCAGTGATGCTCTCTAACCATCTCATCCTCTGTCGCCCCCTTCTCCTTTTGCCTTCAATCTTTCCCTGCATCAGGGTCTTTTCCAATGAGTCGGCTCTTGGAGCTTCAGCTTCAGCAACTGTCCTTCCAATGAATATTTAGGGTTGATATCCTTTAGGATTGATTGGTTTGATCTCCTTCTTGTCCAAGGGACTTTCAAGAGTTTTCCCAGCACCAAAATTTGGAAGGATCAGTTCTTCAGCACTCAGCCTTCTTTATGGTCCAGCTCTCCAATCTGTACATGACTATTGGAAAAATCTGCTTGAGTACCTTTCAATAAATTTGTTTCTACCTAAAAGTAATCCTCTTGCCCTAGCCTAAGACTTACCAAATGCATTGTCATTTTATTCTTTAGGTTTTTACCATGTAAATGAACAAAAGTTTTTGTTGTGTGAGGGCTTCTCCATTCAAGTTTGGCTTTGTAACTGGCTTCTGGATGCCTGCTTGGATTTGACCCTGTTAATAGACACAAGGGTAAATGAGAAGCCATGAAAAGGAAGAATAAGGGAATTTGGCCACCTCTTACACGGTGACTCTTAAAGGCAAGATCATTAAAAAATTTCCAGGCAAAGCAGGAACATCTCTATCAGATATGTGGGGTGGGAGATTGCATGTCTCCTTGCAAGAAATGCTCAGTGAAGTGTGGAGTAGCCTAAGTTACCCCAATACTCCCCTGTTTTCCCGTTTCAGTTATTGGAGTCTTCCATTCTATCTCAGTTAATGCCTTAATTTTGCATGCAGTCTGCTGATGCTGTGAATACAACTGAACTTTGCAATTTTGCAATCCATAGGTTCAAGATTTTAAAAATTTATTTTGTTGAGGTACAATGTTGTGTTGGTTTCTGGTGTACAGCAATGTGATTCAAGTGTGTGTGTGTATATATATATATATATATATATATACATCCATATGTATATATATATGCTACCCAATTGCTAACCTTGTTGCATATCACAGGTGTCTTGGTCCTTGGTGCAGGTTGGAAAGAATTTCCAAATGTGAGGCAGAACAAGAGGAGAATGGAGTTTATTAGAGTGGGAGACACTGTTAGAACAGCAGGCTGGCTCAAGATAGGGTGGACCCCTTTCATAAGCCAGTTTCTATAGTCTCCAGACAAAGAAAACTTCTGCTGGAAGGGTGGCATTAGATGATTGGTTAGGATGCTGAAAGATGGGCATGTTACCTAACATGGGGTCAGTGAGCTGGTTGGTTTAAGTCAGGGGGGCTCAGGGGAACAGTTGCTATGGGGCTAAGTCAGTTCTGGAGGTAGCCTTGTTACAGGACTCCACATCTGTGGCCTTGGTACAAGGCTTTACACCTATGACTTTGGTGTAGGACTCCACAACAGAATCAAATTTTGATCCTGATTTTATGCTACCTTAGTACCTAAAAGTGCTCATAGCACAAAGACAGCTCCTGGTTCTCTACTCTTGGTCAAGAATTTTATCTTGGGCCTGTCATCATCTTCCTGTTTGCTCCAAACATTGCAAAATGCATCTATGATATAAAGTCTATTCTTCATTAACAATTTTCTGTAAGTGTAAAATACTCCTGCCTGATTTGGGCTTTATTAACATTAATTTTTTTGTGTGAAAGTTATCAATGAGATTCTTAATTCTCTGTGTTTATCGACCTGCAGATATTATTTTTTTTATTTTCTGTTCTTTTTTCTTTTCCCTGCAGAGTCCTAACCACCAGGCCACCAGGGAATTTTTTGTCCTCCATTCCAGCCAAAGTTTGTGATTTCTATTCTTAAGCACCTAGAGAGATTCAACTTCTCGGGAAATTCTTATTTGAATTTAATTTCTGTGACACTTATAAGACCAGTTCAGTTCAGTTTGGTTGCTCAGTAGTGTCCGACTTTTTGCAACCCCATGAACTGCAGTTTGCCGGGCCTCCCTGCCCATCACCAGCTCCTGGAATCTACCCAAACCCATGTCCATTGAGTTGGTGACGCCATCCAACCATCTCATCCTCTCTTGTCCCCTTCTCCTCCTGCCCTCAACCTTTGCCAGCATCAGGGTCTTTTCAAATGAGTCAGCTCTTCACATCAGGTGGTCAAAGTATTGGAGCTTCAGCTTCAACATCAGTCCTTCCAATGAACACCCAGGGCTGATTTCCTTTAGGATGGACTGGTTGGATCTCCTTGCAGTCCAAGGGACTCTCAAGAGTCTTCTCCAACACCACAGTTCAAAAGCATCAATTCTTCAGTGTTCAGCTTTCTTTATAGTCCAACTCTCACATCCATACATGACCACTAGAAAGACCATAGCTTTGACTAGACGGACCTTTGCTGACAAAGTAATGTCTCTGCTTTTTAATATGTTGTCTAGGTTGGTCATAATTTTCCTTCCAAGAAGTAAGAGTCTTTTAGTTTCATGGCTGCAATCACCATCTGCAGTGATTTTGGAGCCCAGAAAAATAAAGTCAGCCTCTGTTTCCACTGTTTCCCCATCTATTTCCCATGAAGTGATGGGACTGGATGCCATGATCTTCGTTTTCTGAATGTTGAGCTTTCAGCCAACTTTTTCACTCTCCTCTTTCACTTTCATCAAGACGCTCTTTAGTTCTTCTTCACTTTCTGCCATAAGGATGGTGTCATCTGCATATCTGATGTTATTGATATTTCTCCTGGCAATCTTGATTCCAGCTTATGCTTCCTTCAGCCCAGCATTTCTCATGATGTACTCTGCATATAAGTTAAATAAGCAGGGTGACAATATACAGCCTTAACATACTCCTTTTCCGATTTGGAGCCAGTCTGTTGTTCCATGTCCAATTCTAACTGTTGCTTCCTGACCTGCATATAGGTTTCTCAAGAGGCAGGTCAGGTGGTCTTGTATTCCATCTCTCTCAGAATTTTTCACAGTATATTGTGATTCCACATAGTCAAAGGCTTTGGCATAGTCAATAAAGCAGAAATAGATGTTTTTCTGGAACTCTCTTGCTTTTGTGATGATCCAGCGGATGTTGGCAATCTAATCTCTCGTTCCTCTGCCTTTTTGATCTCCGGTTCCTCTGCCTTTTCTAAAACCAGCTTGAACATCTGGAAGTTCATGGTTTATGTAGCTGAAGCCTGGCTTGGAGCATTACTTTACTAGTGTGTGAGATGAGTGTAATTGTGCATTAGTTTGAGCATTCTTTGGCATTGGAATGAAAACTGACCTTTTCCAGTCCTGTGGCCACTGATGAGTTTTCAAATTTGCTGGCATATTGAATGCAGCACTTTCATAGCATCATCTTTTAGGATTTTAAATAGCTCAACTGGCATTCCATCACCTCCACTTCCACTAGCTTTGTTCATAGTGATGCTTTCAGAGGCCCATTTGACTTCACATTCCATGTCTGGAATGTCTTCACTTCACATGTCTGCCTCTAGGTGAGTGTGAGTGGTCACACCATCGTGATTATCTGGGTCATGAAGATCTTTTTTGTACAGTTCTTCTGTGTATTCTTGATACCTCTTCTTAATATCTTCTGCTTCTGTTAGGTCCATACCATTTCTGTCCTTTATTGAGCCCATCTTTGCATGAAATGTTCCCTTGGTATCTCTAATTTTATTAGACCAGAAATAAAAAATATATCATGTGACACTGTGGGCCACTGTTCTTTAAGTTCAGAGTCCTCCTACAGTTCATTTCTACCATAGTTTGTGGTCAATTCCTTCTCCATACATGTGGAAAAATGGTAAATGCAATCACCATTACACCGTGGATGTGATGGCATGGGTAAAGGAAAGGAAAGAAAATATTTTTTATATAATTGCAGCAACCAGGAGATAGGGGTAGAACCTGTAGTTCTTGTTTCTGCTAGTCTTCAGGCTGTAACTGGCATTTTCCTCCCCTGCCACTGTTACAGGAAGAGTCAACTATGACTCCATGTTGGATCTGTTATTTTTTACTTTAACCTCCACTTCCTCTTGCTTTTGTTCCCTAAAAAATACTGTTTATACATAATGAGCTGCCTTGGGGAACCCTGCCCTTCTACCTAAATATTAAACCAAAATGCCTTTGTTCAGGACCCTGTCCACCTGAGGGTGGCTACAGGAAGGAAGAAATTAACACATCTCCTCCCTGAGGCTAGCCATTCAAGAAGATATTTGCAAAATTAATGGCCTTTTAACTTCATTTCCTTACCTAGCCCTACTCTGTTTTATAAAAGAACCTGGCATCCAGACCCTGCAATAAGATGGTTAATTTGAGATTATTAGTCTGCCATCTTCTAGATCAGCTGGTTTTCTGAATAAAGTTGTATTCCTTGCCCCAACACCTTGTCTCTCGGATTTAGTGGCCTGTTATATGGCGAGCAGAGCGAGCTTGGACTCGGTCATACCTCTGAATCCATGTTTTTCCTGTCTTTGGCTCACACCATAGTTGGCTAAAGTTCTCTCCCAAATGCGGCAACCAAAACCTTCATTTCTGTGGGGCTTAAGTTCCTAGTGGTCCTGACTGTAAATTTAGTCTGCTGATAATTCTGACCCTTGCATACGGTATACAATAAAGGACCCCTGGGATCTCCTGTGTTGCAGCTGTACTTTCCCAGCATCTATTGTGAAAGAGCAACCTTATTTCCTTTTCATAGTCAAGGTCAGTTAGTTAGTGCCCCTCCTAACTTCCCCCTGCACCTGTTTGTTTAGTGCTGAGTTTCTCAACCTCTGTGCTATTGACATTTTAGACCAGATAATTCTTTGTTGTGGGGAGCTGTTCTGTGTATTGGAAAAGGTTTGGCAGTATCCCTGGCCTCTACCCACTAGATGCCAGTAATAACCCTACTCCTATCGTCCCAGGTGTGACAACCAAAAAAGTCTCCAGACATTGTCAAATGTTCCTTAGGAGGAAAATCATCTTTTATTGAGAACCATTGGTTCGGTTGTTTGAAGAGTCCCAAAGGGACAGGGGAGAGTGTTAGCCTTAGTGATGACCAGAGTCTTCCTCTGAGAGTGTTCTTCTCTGGTGACTACCACTGCTGGACCAGCAAAATCTATACTTGGAATGTGAAGATCTCCAAATAGCAGCCACACTGGCAGAGCTGGAGGGCAATTTACCACTAGAGTAAAGGGGTAATGTGCGCAAAGGGTGCTGGGCAGAACAAAGGGATACAAGTTCATTGCATTCGTTTTACATTAAGCAATGACCTTGTTACAGAAAATTTTAAAAATACAGAGGGAAGAGGGAAAAAAATCTCCTTATACCAACATTTGAAGCCAAGTACTATTAATATTTTAGAAATAACATCCTCCCTTATTATAAATATAATGTAGAGTTGCCATAGAGAGTTTGAAAAATGAAAATGAAACTTCCCATAATCATATCATTCAGAGAAAAACTCCACATTTAACACTGAAATATATTTGCTTCAGTCTTTATAACAAAATTTAAAACCTATATTTTCTTTTATAACATCTAAGCATTATAGGAATTTATACTTTAGAAAGTTCTCCATATTTCTGACTCCAGATATAACCACTGTTAATATCTGGAATATTCTTTCTCATATTTTTTTCCTATATGGTAACATAAATTACATTTTAAAAAAATTATGAAATAAGATCTCACTCTAAGTACTGTTTTGTAACTTGCCTTTTTTTACCAAATGATATATTTTGACTATCTGTTAATGTAAATAACATCTTACATGTAAGAATTAAAGATTTTAAAATTTAAAAAAAAAATAAAAAAAAAAACCAAAACAAACAAACAAAAAAAAACCCTTAAAAAAAATAAAAGTCAATATAGTATTCTGTTGTATAAGTGCATACAAATTTAGCTAACGAATGTACTGCTGCTGCTGCTGCTAAGTCGCTTCAGTCATGTCTGACTCTGTGTGACCCCATAGACGGCAGCCTAGTGGACATTAATTTCTAATTTATTTTATTTTATTTTTTACTGAAGTATGAGTGAAAGTTGCTCAGTCATGTCAACTCTTTGTGATCCCATGGTCGCACAGAGTCGGACATGACTGAAGTGACTTAGCAGTAGCAGTAGCAGTTGTACATTATATCCTTATGACTTATTTTATCCATAATATATGAAGTTTGTACCTCTTTATGTCCTGCCCCTATATACCCCTTCGCCTTCCTATTTTAACATACTATAAACAGTGATGCCAGGAGCATCTTGCATGTATGCATGTGTACATGTGCACACACACACATATATTTGCACAAATCCTGGTGCTTCTTAACTAGCATTTTTAAACATAAAAACATATTACATCAGTCACCTGTTTTTCTGGGTTGTGTTTGCAGTGAGTAAACTTGAGAGATGATGTAACATCCCTAAGAATAAAGCAAGCCTGAAAGTAAGTGAATGTGTTAGTCATGTCCCACTCTTTCGACCCCATGGACTGTAGCCTGGCAGACTCCTCAGTCCATTGAATTCTCCAGGAAAGAATACTGGAGTGGGTAGCCATTCCCTTCTCCAGGGGATCTTCCTGACCCACAGATTGAACCCAGGGATTAAATCTCCTGCAGACAGGATTCTTTACCGTCTGAGTCATCAGGGAAGGCCCAAACACTTAAATGTGTCAAAACTGCTAAGTTACTTTAGTCGTGTCCGACTCTGTGCAACCCCATAGATGGCAGCCCACCAGGCTCCCCCGTCCCTGGGATTCTCCAGGCAAGAACACTGGAATGGGTTGCCATTTCCTTCTTCAATGCATGAAAGTGAAAAGTGAAAGTGAAGCCACTCAGTCATGTCTGACCCTCAGCGACCCCATGGACTACAGCCTTCCAGGCTCCTCTGTCCATAGGATTTTCCAGGCAAGAGTACTGGAGTGGGGTGCCATTGCCTTCTCTGTCAAAACTACTTACTGCTTACTATAAAAGCAGTGGAGCCTCTAGTTCAGTGTCCTTCAGCTGTGACAAAAATTTGCTATGTGCACGGAATTCATCTGGGCTCCTCTGTATTTCTCCTGTAGAAATTGGGAAACAAAGGAAACCAATGCTACATGATACATTGCTTGTTGTGAGCAATTCAGTTTTTTATCTCTGACCCATGATTCTAACCTTCTCTGCTAGCATCTGTGAAATAGTAAAAGGCTAATGTTGTTAAAATGCTATGCTCAATATGCCAGTAAATTTGGAAAACTCAGCTAGTGACCATGGGACTGAAAAAGGTGTTTTCATTCCAATTCCAAAGAAAGGCAATGCCAAAGAATGCTCAAAGTACTGTACAATTGCACTCATTTCACATGCCTAGCGAGGTAATGCTCAAAATCCTCTAAGTTAGGCTTCAACAGTACTAGAACTGAGAAATTCCAGATGTAAAAGCTGGATTTAGGAAAGGCAGTAGAATAAGAGATCAAATTGCCAACATCTGTTGGATCATACAGAGAAGGCAATGGCAACCCATTCCAGTTCTCTTGCCTGGAAAACCCCATGGACGGAGGAGCCTGGTAGGCTGCAGGCCATGGGGTTGCTAAGAGTCGGACACGACTGAGCAACTTCACTTTCACTTTTCACTTTTGTGCACTGGAGAAGGAAATGGCAACCCACTCCAGTGTTCTTGCCTGGAGACTCTCAGGGACGGGGGAGCCTTGGGGGCTGCCGTCTATGGGATCACACAGAGTCGGACACGACTGAAGCGACTTAGCAGCAGCAGCAGAAGCTGGATCATAGAAAAAGCAAGGGAATTCCAGAAAAACATTTACTTTTGTTTTCTTGACTACACTAAAGCCTTTGACTGTGTGGATTACAACAAACTATGGAAAACTCGTCCAGAGATGAGTGCAGCAGACCATCTCACCTGTCTCCTGAGAAACCTGTATGCAGGACAAGGAGAAACAGACCAGACATGGAACAATGGACTGGCTCAAGATCAGGAAAGGAGTGCGTCAAGGCTGTTTATTGTCACCCTGCTTATTTAATTTCTATGCAGAGTACACCATGTGAAATGCCAGGCAGGATGAATCACTAGCTGGAATCAAGATGCTGGGAGAAATATCAACTACCTCAGATATGCAGATGATAACACTCTAATGGCAGAAAGCGAAGAGGAATAAAAGAGCCTCTGGAAGAGGGTGAAAGAGGTCAGTGAAAAAGCTGGCCTAAAACTCAACATTCGAAAAACTAATATCATGGCATCCAGTCATATCATTTCATGGCAAGTAGATGGGGAAAATGTGGAAACAGTGGCAAACTATTTTCTTGGGCTCCAAAATTACTGCAGATGATGACTGCAGCCACAAAATTAAAAGATACTTGCTCCTTGGAAGGAAAGCTATGACAAAGCTAAACATGAATTGAAAAGCAAGACATCACTTTGCTGACAAAGATCCATATAGTCAAAGCTATGGTTTTTCCAGTAGTCAAGTACAATGTGAGAGTTGGGCCAGAAAAAAAGGCTAAAAGCCAAAGAATTGATGCTTTCAAATTGTGGTGTTGGAGAAGACTCTTGAGAGTCCCTTGGATAGCAAGGAGACCAGTGAATCCTAAATGAAATCAACCCTGAATATTCACTGGAAGGACTAATGCTGAAGCTAAAGCTCCAATAATTTGGCCACCTGATGTGAAGAGCCGACTCATTGGAAAAGACCCTGATGCTGGGAAAGATAGAGGGCAAGAGGAGAAGGGGGTGACAGAGGATGAGACTGTTGGATGGCATCACTGACTCAGTGGACATGAGTTTGAGCAAACTCTGGGAGATAGTGAAGGACAGGGAAGCCTGGCGTGCTGCAGTTCATAGGGTCACAAAGATTTAGACAGGATTTAGCAACTGAACAACAACAACAACTTATTAGCTTGTAAGTAAGGTAAAAGCAAAGAATAGGAAAGATATAAGCATCTGAATGCAGAGTTCCAAAGAAGAGCAAAGAGATAAGAAAGCCTTCCTCATCAATCAATGCAAAGAAATAGAGGAAAACAACAGAATGGGAAAGACTAGAGATCCCTTCAAGAAAATTAGAGATGCCAAGGGAACATTTCATACAAAGATGGGCTCGATAAAGAACAGAAATGGTATGGACCTAACAGCAGCAGAAGATATTAAGAAGAGGTGGCAAGAATACACAAAAGAACTGTACAAAAAACACCTTCACGACCAAGATAATCACGATGGTGTGATCACTCATCTAGAGCCAGACATCCTGGAATGTGAAGTCAAGTGGGCCTTAGGAAGCATCACTACGAACAAAGCTAGTGGAGGTGATGGAATTCCAGTTGAGCTATTTCAAATCCTAAAAGATGATGCTGTGAAGTGCTGCACTCAATATGCCAGCAAATTTGAAAACTCAGCAGTGGCTGCAGGACTGGAAAAGGTCAGTTTTCATTCCAATCCCAAAGAAAGGCAATGCCAAAGAATGCTCAAACTACCTCACAATTGCCCTCATCTCACATTCCAGTAAAGTAATGCTCAAAATTCTCCAAGCCAGGCTTCAGCAATTTGTGAACCATGAACTTGAAGATGTTCAAGCTAGTTTTAAAAAAGGCAGAGGAACCAGAGATCAAATTGCCAACATCTGCTGGATCATCACAAAAGCAAGAGAGTTCCAGAAAAACATCTATTTCTGCTTTATTGACTATGCCAAAGCCTTTGACTGTGTGGGATCACAATAAACTGTGAAAAAATCTGAAAGAGATGGAATACCAGACCACCTGACCTGCCTCTTGAGAAACCTATATGCAGGTCAGGAAGCAACAGTTAGAACTGGACATGGAAAAACAGACTGGTTCCAAATAGGAAAAGGAGTATGTCAAGGCTGTATATTGTCACCCTGCTTATTTAACTTATATGCAGAGTACATCATGAGAAACACTAGGCTGAAAGAAGCACAAGCTGGAATCAAGATTGCTGGGAGAAATATCAATAACCTCAGATATGCAGATGACACCACCCTTATGGCAGAAAGTGAAGAAGAACTAAAGAGCCTCTTGATGAAAGTGAAAGAGGAGAGTGAAAAAGTTGGCTTAAAGCTCAACATTCAGAAAACGAATATCATGGCATCCAGTCCCATCACTTCATGGGAAATAGATGGGGAAACAGTGGAAACAGTGTCAGACTTTATTTTGGGGGGGTCCAAAATCACTGCAGATGGTGACTGCAGCCATGAAATTAAAAGACGCTTACTTCTTGGAAGGAAAGTTATGACCAACCTAGATAGCATATTGAAAGGCAGAGACATTAATTTGCCAGGCTAGTCAAGGCTATGGTTTTTCCAGTGGTCATGTATGGATGTGAGAGTTGGACTGTGAAGAAAGCTGAGCGCTGAAGAATTGATGCTTTTGAACTGTGGTGTTGGAGAAGACTCTTGAGAGTCCCTCAGACTGCAAGGAGATTCAACCAGTCCATTCTAAAGGAGATCAGCCCTAGGTGTTATGTGGAAGGAATGATGCTAAAGCTGAAATTCCAGTACTTTGGCCACCTCATGTGAAGAGTTGACTCATTGGAAAAGACTCTGATGTCGGGAGGGATTGGGGGCAGGAGGAGAAGGGGACGACAGAGGATGAGATGGCTGGATGGCATCACTGACTTGATGGATATGAGTTTGAGTGAACTCCGGGAGTTGGCAATGGACAGGGAAGCCTGGCGTGCTGTGATTCATGGGGTCGCAAAGAGTTGGACACAACTGAGCGACTGAACTGAAGGTAAAATTTCATAGCTTGACAAAAGTATTATAACTCTGTGATAAAAACACAAAGTGTTTTTGTCAAACGTGTTTATACTGGCTACATAATTACCATTCCGATGGATCCATCATAATTTATACAACTTACCCTTGCTTATTCTTACACAGAAAATTGTTTCCAAATTTAGCTAGTCTCTAGTATGTTGAATCCATATCTAAGTCTTTGTTTACATTTCTGAGTAGCTGCCTAGGATAAATTTTAAAAAGTGTAATTGCTTAGGTCAACTGGTATAAACATTTTTAAAAGTCTTTTTTTAAATTGAAGAATTGTTGATTTACAACATTGCAGTAGTTCAGGTGGGCTGCTGCTGCTGCTGCTGCTAAGTCACTTCAGTCGTGTCCGACTCTGTGCGACCCCATAGACGGCAGCCCACCAGGCTCCCCCGTCCCTGGGATTCTCCAGGCAAGAACACTGGAGTGGGTTGCCATTTCCTTCTCCAATGCATGGAAGTGAAAAGTGAAAGTGAAGTCGCTCAGTTGTGTCTGACCCTTAGCAACCCCATGGACCGCAACCTTCCAGGCTCCTCTGTCCATGGGATTTTCCAGCCAAGAGAACTGGAGTGGGGTGCCATTGCCTTCTCCAAGTAGCTCAGGTGTACAACATAGTAATTCAATGTTTATGGATTATACTTCATTTAAAGTTATTGCAATTTAATTTGTATATTTCTCTGTGCTGTACAATATATTTATTTTATACACAGTGCATTTTAATCCCCTGCAGCATCTTGCCCCTCCTTCTGACTCTCTCCCTATTGGTAACCAATAGTTCTTTTTTAATTGAGGAATAGTGAATTAACAATGTTGTGCTAGTTTCAAGTGTACAGCAAAGTGATTCAGCTAAATATTTAGTTCTTTGTATCTGTTGCTGTTTGATTGTACTGATTTCTCTTTTAGATTCCACATATGCGACAGCATACTCTATGATTTATTTCACTTAGCATAATACCTTCCAAGTCCATCCATGTTGTTGCAAAAAGCAAACTTTCATTCTTTTGTTGAGTGTATTTCATTATATCACATCTTCATCCATTCATCTATTTTCTGTGTTGATGGATACTTGGGTTGCTTCCATATCTAGGCTATTGTAGATAATGCTGCTATGA
The DNA here is from genome assembly GCF_023091745.1 of Budorcas taxicolor. Lineage (NCBI taxonomy): Eukaryota > Metazoa > Chordata > Mammalia > Artiodactyla > Bovidae > Budorcas > Budorcas taxicolor. The sequence continues at coordinate 41,038,383 of NC_068914.1, read as the reverse complement.
ATGCCAGGGCACATGTATCTTTTTGAATTGGTGTTTTTGTTTTCTTTGGGTATATACTGAGGAATGAAATTGCTGGATCATAAGGTCATTCTATTTATAGTTTTTTCTGAGGGCTGTGTTTATTGTTTTACACAGTGGCTTCTCCAATTTACATTCCCACTAAGAGTGCATGCGGGCTTCACATCACTTTAAAAAGTTTTAGTACAAATTGCCAAAGTGCTTTCTAGAAGAGTTTCTCCAAAATGTATTCTCGTTAACTTTGTCTCCAAATCATTATACACATGTGAGCAAAATACATTAACGTGTTTTTCTGTGTATTTTTAAATACCAGTTGTGATCAAACTAAATTCAATTTCAACTTTTTTTTCACTTAACTAATCATACAATTCTCTGTGTTACAATACCTTAATATCATTTTCAAATACCCACTTTAGTCATTCATTTATTATTAGACACTCATTTCCCCCTGTTATAATGCAGTTATAAATATCTTAAACATTTTAAAAGTGTACCTTTATGCATAACACTACCCTTGATACTGCACAAGATAACTACACAGACTTGGTATTCAAGCTTTGCTGACTCAGAATAATGTCTACCTACTAGTCAGAAAACCAGTTTAACATGTAAAAAAAAAAAAAAAATCCCACTCATAGCACTTCAAAACTGTAAAGTTCATCAGCTCACTCGCTCAGTTGTGTCTGACTCTTTGAGACCCCATGGACTGCAGCACACCAGGCTTCCCTGTCCATCACCAACTCCTGGAGCTTGCTCAAACTCACGTCCATCAAGTCAGCGAAGCCATCCAACCATCTCATCCTCTGTCATCCCCTTCTCCTCCTGCCTTCAATCTTTCCCAGCATCAGGTTCTTTCCCAATGAGTCAGTTCTTTGCATCAGGTGGCCAAAGTATTGTGGTTTCAGTTTCAACATCAGTCCTTCCAATGAATATTCAGGGTTGATTTCCTTATCATTGATTGGTTTGATCTCCTTGCAGTCCAAGGGACTCTCAAGAGTCTTCTCCAACACCACAGTTCAAAAGCATCAATTCTTCAGTACTCAGCCTTCTTTATAGTTCAACTCTCACATCCATACATGACTACTGGAAAAATCATAGCTTTGACTAGATGGTCCTTTGTTGGCAAAGTAACGTCTCTGCTTTTTAATATGCTGTCTAAATTGGTCACAGCTTTTCTTCCAAGGAGCAAGTGTTTTTTTTTTTTTTTTTTTAAATTTCATGGCTGTAGTCCCCATCTGCAGTGATTTTGGAGCTCCATAAAATAAAAAGTCTCTCACTGTTTCCATTGTTTCCCCATCTATTTGCCATGAAGTGATGGGACAAGATGCCATGATCTTAGTTTTCTGAGTGCTGAGTTTTAAGCCAAATTTTTCACTCTCCTCTTTCACTTTCAAGAGGTTCTTTAGTTCTTTGCTTTCTGCCATAAGGGTGGTGTCATCTGCATATCTGCGGTTATTGATATTTCTACCAGCAATCTTGATTCCAGCTTGTGCTTCATCCAGCCCAGCATTTTGCATGACATACTCTGCATATAAGTTAAATAAGCAGGGTGATAATATACAAACTTGACATACTCCTTTCCCTATTTGGAACTAGTCTGTTGTTCCATGTCGAGTTCTAACTTTGCTTCTTGACCTGCATACAGATTTCTCAGGAGGCAGATCAGGTGGTCTGGTATTCCCATCTCTTTAAGAATTTTTCACATAGCATAAAGCTAATAAAAATATAATGAACCTAGTAATAAATATAATCAAAGTTAAGCAAAACTCAATCAATGAAGGACTTTAAAAAAAGAAATAAATCAGGAGAAATTACCATAGTTAATAGAGTTAACTCATTGCCATAAATTCTCCCCCAATTTCTCTATATACCCAGTGCATTTTAATTAATAGATTGACAAGGTTTTTCATAGACCTTGGAAAGCCGGTTTCAAAATAAGTAGGAACCATATGATCTAGCAGTTCTATACCTAGGTGCATACCCAAGAGACCTGAAAGTGTATGTTCACGTACAGACTTGCAGGCAAATCTTCACAGCAGTATTACTCATAATAGCCAAAAAGTGGAAACAACCCAAATATCTATTAACTGATAAACAGATAAACAAAACATAGCACAATCATATATTACATATACACATCTTTACAAATGAATATTATTCAGCCATGAATAGATTGAAGTACTGATATATGGTATGAGGTAGATGAATTTGCTGTGTGAAAGAAGCTAGACACAAAAAGGCACATATGGTATGATTCCATGTGTATGGAATATCCAGAATAGGCAACTCCACAGAGACAGAAAGATTAGTGCTTTCCAGGGGCTGAAGAGGGAGGATGGGAAATGACTGCAAATATGTTACTGGTATATAAACAAACAGACCGGTGGGACAGAATAAGAAACTCAGAGACAGAGCCAAGCGTGTATGCAATATTGATGACCTCTGTGTTGCTCTAAATCAGTGGAGAAACAATAAAACATCAATATGTGGTCATGAGATAATTTATCAATATATACACTTATTTCAGGTAGATTAAAAACATAAATGGAAATGCAAGTTTTATACTTTTATAAGAAAATATATGGTGGTATTTTCATAACCTAATGTGAAAAGTGAAAGTGTTAGCCACTCAATTGTGTCCAGGTCTTTGTGACCACATGGACTGTGGCCTACCAGGCTCCTCTGTGCATGGAATTCTCCAGGCAAGAATACCGGGAGTGGGTAGCCATTTCCTTCTCCAGAGGATCTTCTTCACCCAGGGATTGAACCCAAGTCTCCTGTTTGGCTTCTTTACTATCTGAGCCACCAGGGACGCCCCCACCCTGATATAGGAAAGACTTTAGTAAGGCCTCCGATACACAAAGGAAAAAATTGATAAGTTTGACTACATTACAACTTAAAGCTTCAACTAGTTACTGTAACAAAACTAAAAGATGATCTACAGATGGGGACCATGTAGCTGCATATCATTTGCTCATTCTTTCAACAAATATTGAATGTGCATGCTGTACCAGATGCTATATGACAGCAAGTTTGTCTGGTGGTGGGAATGATGCAGAAGAAAACAAACAAGAAGTATATATAGGAGAGAAAGGGAAGAATTCCTGGCACACAGGGCAGGGCAAATAGCCCAGGTATTTGCATGGCCCATTTGTTCTGCTCCTTCAGATCAATGGCACATGTCCCCTTCTCAGGAAGGCCTTTCCTGACCATCCTCTTGCAATTGCAACTTTTAATCCCATCCCAGGAAACCTTCATCTCTTCTTTTCTCCACTTTTTCTTTATAGCCGTTATCACTTCCTAGTGCCAAATATTTTATTTATTTGTCCTTCACTTGTCTCTTTTCACTAGAAAATAAACTTTATAAGACCAGGGATCACCAGTACTTAGAACAGCATCTAATAGGTTGGTGCAAAAGTAATTGCGGTTTTTGCATTGTTGAAATTTGCCATTTGATATTGGAATACATTCTGTATAAATTTGATTATGATATACATCATTTTAATGCACATTTCTCACTTTATGTTTTTGTGCTAATGACTTATTATTTGCTGTTTATTTTATATTTATTTTAGATTATGGAAATGTTGTTAGACAAAAAGCAAATTCAAGCAATTTTCTGATTTGAGTTCAAAATGGGTCGTAAAGCAGCAGAGACAGCTTGCAATATCGACTATGCATTTCACCCAGGAACTGCTAAGGAACATACAGTGCAGTGGTGGTTCAAGTTTTGCAAAGGAGACGAGAGCCTTGAAGTTGAGGCGCACAGTGGCTGGCCATTGGGAGTTGACAATGACAACTGAGAGCCATCATCGAAGATGATCCTCTTACAACTACATGAGAAGCTGCAGAAGAACTCAACATCAACCACTTTACAGTTGTTCAGTATTTGAAGCAAATTGGAAAGTTTAAAAAGTTCCATAATTGGGTGCCTCATGAGCTGACCAGAAATTTAAAAAAAAAAATCATTTTGAAGCGTCATCTTTCCTTATTCAACACAATACAATGAGCCATTTCTGGATCAGATTGTGATATGTGACAAAAAGTAGATTGTGTATGACAACCGGAGATGACCAGCTCAGTTTCTGGACTGAGAAGCAGCTCCAAAGCACTTCCCAAAGCCAGACTTACACCAAACGATCATGGCCACTCTTTGGTGGTCTGCTGCTGATCCACTGCTGGTGGTCCACCACAGCCTGCTGAACCCCGGTAAAACCATCGCATCTGAGAAGTGTGCTCAGCAAATTGACGAGATGCACTGAAAACTATGCCTGCAGCCAGCACTGGTCAACAGATGGGCCCGATTCTCCACAGCAGTGCCTGACTCCACATTGAACAACCAACACTTCAAAAGTGGAACATTAAGGTTTTGCTTCATCCACTGTATTCACCTGACCTCTGGTCAACCAACTACCACTTCTTCAAGCATCTCGACAATGTTTTGCAGGGAAAATGTTTTCATAAACAGCAGGAGGCAGAAAAATGCTTTCCAAGTGTTTGTTGAATCCTGAATCATGGATTTTTACGCTATAGGGATAAGCAGACTTATTTCTCATTGGCAACAATATGTTAAAATAGGTTCCTATTTTGATATAAGAAAGATGTGTTTGAGCCTAGTCATAATGATTTAAAATTCATGATCCAAAACCACAATTATGTTCGCACCAACCTAATATAACATGGTAGGTGCTCAACAAATACTTGTTAAATAAATAAGAAAATACTTGTGTCCTTAGTGGCACAAATCATATTGCCACGCATAAACTATGCACAGAAATATTTGTTGAAGGTTACCTGATCCGTAAAGGAAAAATATTTTATATATATTTTATTACAATTATAACTGTGGTGTTGGAGAAGACTCTTGAGAGAGTCCCTGGACAGCAAGGCGATCAGAACAGTCAATCCTAAAGGAAATCAACCCTGAATATTCATTGGAAGTTCAGTTGCTGAAGCTGAAGCTCCAATACTTTGGCCACCTGATGTCAAGAACTGACTCATTGGAAAAGACCCTGATGCTGGGAAAGATTGAAGGTAGGAGGAGAAAGGGACAACAGAGGATGAGCTGGTTGGATGGCATCACCAACTCGATGGATATGAGTTTGAGCAAGCTCTGGGAGTTGGTGATGCACAGGAAAGCCTGGCATGCTACAGTCCATGGGGTTGCAAAGAGTCAGACATGACTGAGCGACTGAAAAACAACTAATAACATTGAAGTATGTCTATATATCTACAGGTATATATTTACAGAATTTGAAAAGCTTGTTTCCCGTCACTCTTCTGAAAAACTTTTTATAGCTTTATTGAGATATAATTCACCTATTTACAGTTCATCCAATTCACGTTTTTACTATATTCACAAATATGTGCAAGCATCATTAGTCAATTTTAGAATATTTTCATTACCTCAGAAATACAATGCCCTTTAGCTACGATTCTTCTATCCCCTGCTTCCCATTTCTCTCAGTCCTAAGCAATGAATCTTTCTATCCCTATGGATTTGTCTGTTCTAAACATTACAAATGAATGGAATCATATATATGGGCTTCTGTGACTGACTTCTTTCACTTAGTATAATGTATCTGTAGAGTAGCATGGATAGTATTTCATTTGTTTGTTGCCAAATAATATTTCACTGTATTGTTATTGTTCAGACACTAAGTCATGTTTGACTTTGTGACCTCATGGACTGCAGCACACCAGGCTTCCCTGTCTTTCATTATATCCAAGAGTTGGCTCAAACTCATGTCCATTGAGTCAGTGATGCCATCCAGCCATCTTATTCTGTTACCCCCTTCTCCTCCTGCCTTCAATCTTTCCCAGCATCAGGGTCTTTTCTAATGAGTCAGCTCTTCGCATCAGGTGGCCATTGTATTGGAGCTTCAGCTTCAGCATCCTTCCAATGAATATTCAGGGTTGATTTTTTTAGGATTGACTGATTTGATCTGCTTGCTGTCCAAGGGACTCTCAAGAGCCTTCTCCAATACCACAATTCAAAAGCTCAATTCTTTGGTGCTCAGCCTTCTTTACAGTCCAGTTCTCACATCCTTACATGACTACTGGAAAAACCATAGCTTTGACTACATGGACCTTTACTGGCAAAGTTATATCTCTGCTTTTTAATACACTATCTAGGTTTGTCATAGCTTTCCTTCCAAGGAGCAAGTGTCCTTTAACTTCATGGCTGCAGTCACAGTCTGCAGTGATTTTGGGGCCCAAGAAAATAAACTCTGTCACTGTTTCCCCTTTTCCCCCATCTATTTGTTATGAAGTGATGGGACCAGATACCATGATCTTAGTTTTTTGAATGTTGAGTTTTAAGCCAGCTTTTTCACTCTCTTCCTTCACCATCAAGAGACTTTAGATCCTCTTCACTTTCTGCCACTGGAGTGCATCTGCATATCTGAGGCTTATTTCTTCCAGCAATCTTGATTCCAGCTTGTAATTCATCCAGTCCAGCATTTTCATGATGTACTCTGCATATCAGTTAAATAAGCAGGATGACAATATACAGCCTTAATGTACTCCTTTCCCATTTTGGAACCAGTCTGTTGTTCCAGGTCCAGTTCAAACTGATGCTTCTTGTCCTGCATACAGGTTTCTCAGGAGACAAGTAAGCTGGTCTGGTATTCCCATCTCTTGAAGAATTTTCCAGTTTGTTGTGATCCACGCAGTTAAAGGCTTTAGCATAGTCAATGCAGCAGAAGTAGATGTTTTTCTGGAACTACTTTGCTTTTTCAATAATGCAGCAGATGTTGGCAATTTGGTTTCTGGTTCCTCTACCTTTTCCAAATCCAGCTCGTACATCTGGAATTTCTCAGTTCATGTACTGTTGAAGCCTAACTTGTACGTTTTCAGCATTAGCTTGCTAGGCATGTGAAATGAGTGCAATTGTCCAGTAGTCTGAACATTCTTTGGCATTGTCCTTCTTTGGGACTGGAATGAAAATTAAACTTTTACCCAGAGGGATGTTGTGGGGAGGGAAGTGGGAGGGGGGGGTTCGTGTTTGGGATCGCATGTACACCCGTGGTGGATTCATGTCAATGTATGGCAAAACCAATACAGTATTGTAAGGTAAAATAAAGTAAAAATAAAAATTTTAAAAATAAATAAATAAGAAAAAAAAAAAACCTAACCTTTTCCAGTTCTGTGGCCAATCCTGTGTTTTCCAAGTTTGCTGACATCTTGAGTGCAGCACTTTAACAGCATTATCTTTTAGGATTTGAAATAGCTCAGGTGAAATTCCATCACCTTCACTAGCTTTGTTCGTAGTAATGCTTCCTAAGCCCCACTTGACTTCACACTCCAGAATGTCTGACTGTAGGTGAGTGACCACACCATCTCAGTTATCAGGGTCATTAAGACCTTTTTTGCATATTTTTCTGTATTCTTACCATTTCTTCTTAATCTCTTCTGCTTCTGTTAGGTTCTTGCTGCTTCTGTCCTTTACTGTGCCCACCCTTGTATGAAATTTTTCCTTGGTATCTTTAACTCCATTGTACTGATATACCATATTTTGTTCCTCCAGTCATCTGCTGATGTAAATTTGGGTAGTTTCCACCTTTTGCTTACTATGAAGCGTGCTGTTATGATCATCTGTGCACAAGGTATACTCCTAGAAGTAGAATTATTTGGGTCATATGCCAACTCCATGTTTAAGTTTTGAGACTGCCAAATGCCTTCTATAGTGATTGCACCTTTTTACATCCTTCATACCAACATATGAGACTTCTAATTTCTCTGTATCCCCACTAATACTTGTTATTTTCTGTAATTTTTTTTATTATAGTCAGCCTAGTGGGATGTGAAGTGGTATCTCATTGTGGTTTTGCCCATCCCTATTACTCCCTGAAATACCAACTTCCTTCTTCAGTAAAGATCTAGAACATTAATTTCCTATTACTTTCTAGCATTGCCTGAAAAATATATCTGTGAAATGGTATGTGTACACTTCACGATACCACTTTAGATCCTACAGGTATCTTTTAAATATTACAGTTACCATTTTAGAAATGGTCACTCAAGTTTCTGGCAGTTTCTCATAGCTCCCTGTCCCACCTAGCTCCCTGACCCCCCCGCCACCTCCTGTGCTTCATGTAATAAGCACACAATAAGGTAAACTCTGAAGCGCAGACCCTTGTGCTGGCCTGTTCCACCTAGCTCCCTGGCCCCCCCGCCCCCGTGCTTTATGTAATAAGCACACAATAAGGTAAACGCGGAAGCGCAGACTCTTGTGCTGGCCTGCGTTTTGTCTCTTACCTGACTTTGTGCTTTCTTAAGTAACCAGAACCAGTTTTTGCATGCGGTACTTTTTCCTGTAAAGGTGACAAATGTGAGGATTTATGGACTGAATAAAAACAGGTGCATTTAAAAGGTGTAGGACTTTATTCAGTCAAATGTGGCCAGATAGAATACAATATGAGGAAGAAAGAACACCATTCCAGAAGTGGAATCTTACTGAAAATCTTTTACCTTCCTTGCCCCAACTTAGGCTGGTAGCTTTCCCTTAAACACAAAAGAAAATATATCCCACTAAGTACCAAAACTATGTTTATGCATTTGAAGCAATAACACAAGGAGACAGGGTGGAGATGCCTTCTGCAGGTGCCACACAGGTTGAGAGGCATTTCCTGACAAAGGAGTAGCTACAGTTGGGACACCTGGGGTAACGACATATGCAAATGAGTACTGGGAAAGTATTCCTGGGATTCACCTCCATTAAGTATTATACTTTGAGGCATCATTATAGGTTATGAAACATTATAGGTTAGAAACTAAGTTTCTAATGAGAAAGAAGTGAAAAGCAGTTCAGTGAAACACTGCTGTATTTGAACAGATGAACAGGAGTGGTGGTTGGAGAAAGAAAAGGATATGATGGATCCAGGTTTTGGAAAGTTGAGGTCTTGTGAACTGCTATACCAGTGGAGTGGGTAAAAATACCCTTTTCCCACTATATACTTCAAGTAAGCACTGACTCTAATAATGTTGTAAATAACTGGCTTCCTTAGATATAGAAGGAGTCACATTAAAATGATTACAATTATATGAAAGTTCTCTCTCTTTCTCCTTTTTTTTGTCATGGTCAAGTAGAAGACCACCGGTATCTCTACCACTGGTATGACCTTTTCAGGGTCAGTAGGATCAGACTTCACACAAACTCGGAATTTTACGACCAACATCATCAGCAAAGCTGTTCAGTACATAAGCAAAGCAGTTCAGTCCAGGTCTTCAGGAGCCTACTTTATCCACAAGGAATCTGGCTAACTGATACATGTGTTCAAAGCTGCAGAGACGAAATGGGTGGTGTCTCCCAAGCGTCTTGCTCCAGAGCTGAAGAGACCCCAGAGATTAGCTAGAATAGAAAACCTTCCTATGACACAGGTCTGTCAGGCGCTTGAAATCACTGCCAAGTTATTTCATTTCAATCACTGTTCCTTTGTTACTAAATAAACAAGGAGGAAAGACTGTGTATATAAAGTGCCTACAATAAAGAGGTTATTTAGGGAAAACGTACTAAAATACAGTACTTGTGTTTTCCCAACCAGCCCCAGGCCGTCCAGCCTCAGCCCGAGTTCTACCCTAGAGAATGCTGTAGCGCATGTTCCTTTTGGAAAGCGACGGTGGGAGAAGGGTATCAAAGCTAATCTTTAACTGAGACTTTACTATGTGAAAAACTCTTCTGCGCTTCTTAGTGGTAACACATTTAATGGTCAAATAATCCTACGAGGCGGGTCCAAATTTAACCCTATTTCTCAGATGAAGAAATTGAGCTAGAGATGAATTACTTCCTTAAGGTCACACAGTCACTCAGCGACGGGGACCACCGCGAAAGCAGGCATCCCGGAGAGGAGCACAACGGGGGACACAAGAGGGAGGGAAAGGGGGAGACGGGGAGGCGGGAGGGGGACACACAGGGGAGAAATAACCAGGACTGTCTCGCACTGATTGATATGCGTATTTTCATCACTTTAGCTGCTGGCGTCACCGCCAGGAACGGAAAAGACTTCTACCTCTGTAAGGTTCAGCCTCGATAACAAGAAAACCATCGCACAGGAGACGCGTGGACGCTCCCTTTCTCACCCGCAGGTTCCCCGGCGTCGCAGGGCCGCCTTCAGCGGCGAACTACAATCCCCACTATGCACCGCGCGGGGGCCAGGGGCCCATGCGGGGGGCGCACGCGAGGGTGTTCCACAGGCGCCTTGAGAAAAAGAAAAAAAGTATACATCTTCCGTCGCTCTCCAGCCTTCACACTGTTCTCACTCTCAGAGGGATGCGGTCGTCTTTTTTATGAACAGATAATACGGAAAAGCGTGTAAGGTCGCTTCTGTTTTCAGGCACAACAGAGGGCAGCTGCGACAACAGCGCCCGGGCGCGAGGTCCTCGGCCAAGCGCGGGGCAGAGCCAGCGGAGGCGGGGCGGGGACGCGGCCGGAAGTGTGCTCAGGCGGAGAGAGAAACCTGAGTGGTTGCTGGTGCGCGCTTCCGGCTAGTGCGCTGACGTCGGCCGGCTGTACAGGGCGCCGCTGAGGGCTCTTCGGCCGCTGCCGCGCGTACCCTGCTCGCCCCGAGGCGCTTAGTCTCTTGTCTTCTCGCCGTAGGCCTTGACGACATGAGCAGCAAAGAAGGTGGCATCCTCAAAAGCTTTGGGCGTGATTTACTTATTTAATCCAGCCTTTTTGTCGCATTTTCCACTTCCCACCCTTGAAAGATGCTTTCTCCCCGCGCAGACTCGGGGGGCGGCGGCCCTGGTGATTTCCCCGGCCACATTGGCCGAATTTACCTCTTTTCCTTAATCCTCGAGGCATTTTTATCTTAGTTCGGTAATTGCCCCACCTTGTTCCAGATCAGGGAACCCACTGTGGGAGGTTTGGATGAGCTTAAGGTTTGGGAGGTGGTGGGGGAAGATTGTGCTGCTTTTTGTCCGTTTGCTGAGAAAGTCTCTGCGATGAGGCCCAGGGGAGGTCTGGTTTTAAGGAAGAAAGGGGTTTACCTCTGCTATGTGTTGTCAAGTCCTGGTGATGGGAGAGCCCTGTCCAACCTTTTTTTCCTTCTCTATGTAAGGATCAGGAGGGTTCAGGAAAAGGAAGCATGACAATTTCCCACATAACCAGAGAAGAGAAGGGAAGGATGTTAATTCATCTTCACCTGTGATGTTGGCCTTCAAATGTAAGTTCTCTGTCTGGAGGTTTTCCAGTGGTGCTCGGTCTGTCATGAAAATTGAGATTACAAAAGTCTTGACTTTATTTTCCCCTTTTAAGTTTCACAGGTAAACATTAATTAACATCAGACCTGCCACATAACTGGAAATTACTGTGCACCTGATTCACAAGCATACATATCAGCTATATATGTACAGATAATTTTAAACGTGTATTGGTTTTGTTTTCTCCGCTAGGCTTTTGGAGACTTTTATGTTTGTTTTTTTTTTTTAAGATTTTTTTTGATGTGGAACATTTTTAAAGTTTTTATTGGATTTGTTATAATAACTGCTTCTATTTTATGTTTTGACTTTTTGACCATGAGGCATGTGGGATCCCCGACCAGGCATCGACCTCACACCCTCTTCATTGAATGGTGAAGTCTCAACCACTGAACCGGGAGGGAAATGCTGTATTTTTGTTTTCACTATATCTTTTTGCAGAGAGTGGGCACTCAAGTGCATGTAAATTATATGGATATGTTTAGTCCCAGATTCTCTTTTCTCAGTATATTAACTTGGGAAAATTCCTCTTTGCAAAACAAAGTATAAAACAAAATTCATGTAACTCTTGTCTTCTGTCCAGGATCCTATTTTTTTTGTACACAATGTGTGGCAGGCAAGATCTTAGTTCCCTTACCTGGGATTGAATCCATGCTCCTCTGCAGTGAAATTGCAGAGACCTAGCCACTGGACCAGCACAGAATTCCCGCAGCATCCTATTCTTTATAGTTTCTGTAGTTCAGGAATCCAAGACAGGCTTAGCTGTTGGTTCAGATAACTTGGAGTCACCTTGAATTGAGTTGGAGGATCCACAACTATCAGTCACTTAGGCCTTCTGCTAGCAGTCAGCTCTGTGTGCCCCCATGTGGACCCCTCCATAGTACTACCTGAGTGTCCTTGTGTTACAGCATTTGGCTTCCCCAGATACAGGGAGGGAGAAGACCACAGTTCTCTTAGGTTCTAATCTTGGATATCATACATGTCACTTTTGCTATAGTTTATTAGTTAGAAATGAGGCAGTTTAAAACTCAGCCTCATGTTTGAGAGAAAGGGAATTTAGTGCTACGTTTTGAGAGGAGGAGTATTAAGTAAATTGTGGACATATTCGAAGATTGTCACAGCGCATAACTGTGATCTTCAGTGGTGTAAGACAACTACTTGTGACTGAGGAAAGAGCGTATTGATAGAGCTATATGCGCAGTGGAGAAGCTGCCCTGGGTCAAGTGCTCCCTGTTGTTACGGGCTCACGCACTCCATTGCTTGTTTCCAAGCATGTTTTGCTGTCTTATGTTTCTTCCTGCCTTTGTCTTCGTAGCTCATTAGGCCTGGAATAGCTTCTACCTTGGTGCCCCATTGCCCCGCTGAGATACTGCTCTTTAGGCCTGGAATAGCTTCTAGCTTGGAGAAGGCAATGGCACCCCACTCTAGTACTCTTGCCTGGCAAATCCCATGGACACAGGGGCCTGGTAGGCTGCAGTCCATGGGGTCGCTAGGAGTTGGATACCACTGAGTGACTTCACTTTAACTTTTCACTTTCGTGCACTGGAGAATGAAATGGCAACCCACTCCAGTGTTCTTGCCTGGAGGATCCCAGGGACGGGGGAGCCTGGTGGGCTGCCGTCTATGGGGTCACACAGAGTTGGACACGACTGAAGCGACTTAGCAGCAGCAGCAGCTTCTAGCTTGATGTGCCATTGCCCCACTGATGTTCTGTAATTTTTTTAAAGACCCATTCCAAGTAGCTTCTTCCTACTTTTCTGATCTTTTTCTGATTTTCCTCCCAAGCAAATTTGGTGACAGAGATTGCCTTCATTGAACATCCATCCATTTAGTCAAGACGTATTTATTGAACATCTGTGTTCTAGCAAGGGCTTCCCAGGTGGTGCTAGTGGTAAAGAATCTGCCAGCCTATGCAGGAGATACAAGAGACAGGTTTGATCCCTGGGTTGCGAAGATTCCCTGGAGTAGGAAATGGCAACCTGCTCAGGTGTTCTTTCCTGTAAAATCCCATGGGCAGAAGATCTTGTGGGGCTACAGTCCATGGGGTCTCAAAGAGTCAGGACTGAGTGACTGAACACTGCTAATACTGTGTTTCCGCATATGTTGATAGTGAACAAGAAAAATATAATTCCTGCTTTACTGAGCCTTTTGTATATATTTATTATAACATGATCACATTCAATTCTTTGCATCTGTCTCATACTGGACTGAGCTTGAGGATAGAAACTGCCTTATTCAACTTTTTATTCATAGTATCTAATTCACAGTGGTGATTAATATAGTCAACATGTGAATGCATTTGATTGTCTTCAAATGTTAGGCAAAATCCTAGCCTAATTATTATCTCAGTAATAAAAGACCGGATGTATTTAGGCCTTTGTTAGCTACTAATTTGGTTATTATTCAAGTTCTGAATACACTTTTGTATTCAGGTTCAAAGTATGACTGTGGACTGCCAGGCAACTTGCTAGTTCTTTGGAATGATAATTCTTCTAAAATAAAGTGGTTATTAAGTAAGTAAGTGCTTTATGGGTATTTCAACACCTAGGGCTTGAGAATTCAGAAAGTTGATGTTATTAAGGTTTAAAGCATAATTTGAAAATTCTGGTTTATTTTTTGTGGATATTTACATTGTGCTTGGTAAGGTAATTAAAAATAACTTTACATAATTTAGTGAAGTAGTTGAAAGTAATTTTTATAAGTAGTTATATGTGGTAATTTTGTGATAACAATCTCTTGATTAGAACAGATAATTTGTTACAATACATACATCTCATTGGAGGCTCTGGGTGGTAAAATCTAGTTAAGGCATACCTGTATTTGAAGAAATTCAGAATATCTTGGTTAGTAGCAGAGTTTTTGATTTCCAGGTATTTTAAAAGTAAATAATTTGATTTCTCCTATATACTGACAATATTGTTTCATTATACTTTCAAATGTAGAACAAGCATGCTTATGGTCATAATAATGTGTTTTTAGCATTTCAGCAGGAACTTGATGCAAGACATGACAAATACGAGAGACTTGTGAAACTGAGTCGAGATATAACTGTTGAAAGCAAAAGGACGATTTTTCTGCTCCATAGAATTACAAGGTAAGTAAGTATCTTTACATTTGTTACAGTTGGATACAGGTTGGTATGTATTTTATATTTATCAGTAAGTCAGTGGGCAGTAACTAGCTGACTTTTTTTAAACACCAGGATCAAGAGTCTGTTATTAGCAGGTAGATTTTATTTTAACAATAAACATTTTTTTTAAAAATAGGAAATTTTCTTATTTTCAGAACAGCTAAGGATTTGTGTCTTGTTAAGATCATTCACAGAGATAGAACTATTGTTTATGAATATCAGTTCAGTTCAGTCGCTCAGTCATGTCCGACTCTTTGCGACCCCGTGAATAGCAGCACGCCAGGCCTCCCTGTCCATCACCAACTCCCGGAGTTCACTCAGACTCATATCCATCAAGTCAGTGATGCCATCCAGCCATCTCATCCTCTGTTGTCCCCTTCTCCTCCTGCCCCCAATCCCTCCCAGCGTCAGACTCTTTTTCCAGTGAGTCAACTCTTCGCATGAAGTGGCCAAAGTATTGGAGTTTCAGCTTTAGCATCATTCCTTCCAGAGAAATCCCAGGGCTGATCTCCTTCAGAATGGACTGGTTGGATCTCCTTGCAGTCCAAGGGACTCTCAAGAGTCTTCTCCAGCACCACAGTTCGAAACCATCAATTCTTCGGTGCTCAGCCTTCTTCACAGTCCAACTCTCACATCCATACATGATCACTGGAAAAACCATAGCCTTGACTAGATGGACCTTAGTTGGCAAAGTAATGTCTCTGCTTTTGAATATGCTATCTAGGTTGGTCATAACTTATCTTCCAAGGAGTAAGCATCTTTTAGTTTCATGGCTGCAGTCACCATCTGCAGTGATTTTGGAGCCCCAAAAAATAAAGTCTGACACTGTTTCCCCATCTGTTTCCCATGAAGTGATGGGACCAGATGCCATGATCTTCGTTTTTTGAATGTTGAGCTTTAAGCCAACTTTCTCACTCTCCATTTTCACTTTCATCAAGAGGCTTTTTAGTTCCTCTTCACTTTCTGCCATAAGGGTGGTGTCATCTGCATATCTGAGGTGATTGATATTTCTCCCGGCAATCTTGAGTCCAGCTTGCATTTCTTCCAGCCCAGCGTTTCTCATGATGTACTCTTCAAATAAGTTAAATAAGCAGGGTGACAATATACAGCCTTGACGTACTCCTTTTCCTACATATTTAAACTTTAATCATTTATTAGAGCCTATTAACGTTAAAGCTTTTCTTGGATGATATGTGCAACAATTTTAGTATTAGGTAAACACTGCATTCTACTTATCTTCCCATTCATTGGACATTGGGCTTTCTGCCTCACCGAATTGAAATTGAAATTGTCTTTGTTCACTCATATTGATAAATCTAGTATATACTCTTCTACTGTTTTATTTACATTTTTGCAGCATGTGATAGTGTTGACTGTTTAATTCTTTGGGGGAATTCTGAAGTTCTTCCACCTTCAGCTCTGTGATATTCTTACACTATGAACTGACTGTTTTTCTAGGTGAAAGTATTAATTGCTCAGTCCTGTTTGGCTCTTTGCGACCCCATGGACTTTAACCCACCAGGCTCCCCAGTCAAGAATACTGGAGTGGGTTGCCGAGTCCTCTTCCAGGGGATCTTTCGGACTTAGGGATCAAACCCTGGTCTCCTGCATTGCAGGCAGATTCTTTACCGTCTAAGCCACCAGGGAAGCTTAATTCTTTGCAAGTTCCCCCACCTTCAGCTCTGTGACATTCTTTCTGTAGGTCTTTACTGTTTTTCTAGGGAGCTCTGTATATTTGATAGATTTCTTTGTTGCAAATAAAAAAAGCGAACTTAAACTAGCCTAGATTAAGAGGAGGGAAATAGAATATTTTATGAATGCAGCTGGGTATTTCCATTTTCTCATCTTTGTTTTGTATTTCATTTGACTAGCTTTCTTAGCTTTTCTGTTCTGCATTGAGGTAGAAATCATCCACCCTGTAGCTCACAGAGAGAGATTTTTTTACATTGGCAATTCCAAATGCCTCTAGAAGCTAGTGAGGATTGGCTCCCCACTGTGTGTCTGACAAAGTATTTAAGCAAGTCCAAGTGTAATTTTTGAGCTTTTTATTATTAAAGTAGTATTGAAGTATTCTATTCACGCACAGCTTTTAAGGTAACTCTGAGATACTTTAATTTTTATTCCATTAAGTGGAAACAATTTGTCATATGTAGATTAGTGGAATGTGGCACTATTAACATTTTCTTTTTTATACTTGGTTCTAAAATTAGTTTTTTGCTTGTTTTTTGAATCAGTTTTCGGGTAGCTTATACACACTTGAGCTTGTATTATGAAAAAAAGCAACACTGATCTGGTAAATTATGAACACCTTTTTCAATAGAAATTTCAGTTCTAAAACAATTGTCAATATTGAGCAGTTTAAAGAAATAGTAAAACTGCAACAGGAGAATTTCATATTTTGGAGAAAACTATGTTACTGTGTAACATCATCTTATGGTTGTCTACCAAAAAATAATAAATATTCATTATAGTAAACTTAGAAAATAATAATCTTTAGAAATATTAAAAATGACAGAGACGTTAAGGTACTGAGTGAAAGAAGTCAGTGAATGAAATACACTGACAGCCATTATCAGTAAGCAGATTTCATATGTTATGCTAATTGTTTCCATATTGTCCCTAATGTTTTTTGATTAGTAAACTAATAGTAAACTTCAGAAAAATTATAAACTAGAGAAAGTAAAACACTTAAAGAAAT
Source organism: Budorcas taxicolor (assembly GCF_023091745.1). Lineage (NCBI taxonomy): Eukaryota > Metazoa > Chordata > Mammalia > Artiodactyla > Bovidae > Budorcas > Budorcas taxicolor. The sequence goes on along the minus strand of NC_068914.1, from coordinate 41,021,338 downwards.
CAGAGTACATAAAGATAACTACTCTTAATGAGCACTTTTCATATTTTAACTATACTTTACATTTTCTTTAATAGATAAAGGTTAAAATAAATAGATAAGGGTAATATCTCTTTACCAGTGAGCTTTGGTAGTTTGATCTTTTAAAAAATTTTTCCATTTTGTTTCATAATGTTCTTTTATTTCTATAGAATCTGTTGTAATATCCTCTCTCTCATTCCTGAAGTTGGTAATTCATATCCTCTCTTTCTCCTGATCTGTCTGGCTAGAGGTTTATCAATTTTATTGATCTTAAAGGACTACTGTTGATTTCATTGATATTCTGTATGGTTTTCTGACATATTGATTTCTGCTATTTCCTTCTTTCTGTTTACTTTGGATTCGTTTGTTCCTTTTCTGAAGAATTTCTTAAGGTGGAAGCTGGGATCAAAGAAGAAACTGAGATCATTTCTTCTTTTCTAACACAGTGCTATCTGTTTCCCTTTTACACCTCTAAGTACATTTTAGCCACATTCCACAAATTTTGATATTTTGTTTTTCATTTTCATTCAGTTCAGAATACTTTCTAATTTTCATTTTCATCTTTGATTTCATCTTGGGTTGTTTAGATGTTGTTTGGTTTCCAAATACTTGGGAATTTTCCAAGCATGTTTTTAATGATTTGAATTCTTTTAAATTTACTGAAACTTGGTTTTGACCCAGAATATGGTCTCTCTGGACCTTGTACACTTGAAAAGTATATGTACTCTGCTGCTGTTGAGTGTAGTGTTCTATCGTGTCAGCTAAGTCAAGTTGGTTGATGATATTGTTCAATCATCTATGACGTTTCTGATTTTTATTAACATATACTTGTTCTGTCAATTATTGAGAGACGTTAAAAATCTCTTGACTATAATTGTGAATTTGTCTATTTCTTTTTGCAGTTCTATCAGTTTTTGCTTGATGTATTTAAGTTCTTCCATTTGATGTATTAAATGACATTTAGGATTGTTCTGTTGACTTGATGAATTGACCCATTATTATCATGATTATATCCCTGGAAATATTCTTTGTTTGGAAATCTGTTTTGTCATTATATTGATAACTACTCTCATTTTCTTTTGATTAGTGTTAACAGGGTATATCTTTATTCATCCTTTTATTTTTAATCTATTTATGTCTGGACTTCCCTGGTGACTCAGACAGTAGAGAATCTGCCTGCAATGCTGGAGACTGGGTTCAATCCCAAGGTCAAGAAGGTCCCTTGGAGAAGGGAATGGCAACCCACTCCAGTAGTCTTGTCTGGAGAATTCCATGGACAGAAGAGCCTTGTGGCTACAGTCCATGGGGTCACAGAATCAGGCATGATTGAGTGGCTAACACTTTAACACTGTATATATTTAAAAAGACTTTCTTATCTTTTTTGGTTTTTAATCCATTTATCAATTTTATCTAATCTCTGCCTTTTACATAGGTGTTTAGACCATTTACATTTAATGTGATTATTGACATGGTTGAAATTCAACCTGTGATCCATTTTCCTTTTTATTTTTTGCCTTATTTTGGATTGAGTATTTTTTATAATTCCATTTTTTATCTTATTTGTTGGCTTATTAGCTGTACTTTTTTTTTGTTTTTGTTGTGGTTGTTTTATGGTTTGTAATATATGACTTGTCACAGCCTGCTGTCCGTACTTTGTACAATACCATGTTAACTGAAACTTGTGCATTTCAGAATCTTGTCTTTCTTTGCATGGTTCTGTGGTAATAGTTACTTTGTAAATTGAGGTCACAGTGTTGATATGCACAGATTTCAGTTAACATGATACTGTGCAGAGTAAGGACGGCTTGCATATCACTTTGCCTATAATATATGAACCCTGTAATTCTATTCTTTCTTTTCCATTTCACTTTTACAAGCTTGGCTGGCCTTTGTACTACTTCTGAAATACATGCTACTTCTATCTTATTTATAATCCCTATTGGTGTATACTCAGTCATGTCTGACTCTTTGTGGCTCTATGGACTGTAGCCCTCCAGGCTCCTCTGTGCATGGAATTTTCCAAGCAAGAATACTGGAGCAGGTTGCCATTTCCTACTCAGAGGGATTTTCCCAACTCAGGGGTGGAACCTGCACTCCTGCATTGGCAGGCAGATTCATTACTGCAGTGCCACCTGACTTAGCCTATAAGTAAGTTAAGCCGCTCAGTTGTGTCCGATTCTTTGTGACCCCGTGGACTGTAGCCTACCAGGCTTCTCCATCCATGAGATTCTCCAGGCAAGAATACTGGAGTGGGTTACCATTCCCTTCTCCAGGGGATATTCCTGACCCAGGGATTGAACCCGGGTCTCCTGCATTGGAGGCAGATGCTTTAACCTCTGAGCCACCAGGGAAGATATAGGCTTAGCCTATAATCCCCATAATATACCAGAAATGGTAAATATATGGAAAAAGATAAATTTTTAATTAAAAAGTCATATTGTTTAAGTGAAAATAATTATTATTTTGGGGATTATTATTTTTACTTAAAATTTAAAAATTAGTACTTTAAATAAAAGTACTAATCCCCATAATACATTATTATTTTTAAACAATATGATTTTTTAAATTAAAGTTATCTTTTCCCATATATTTACCATTTCTGGTGTCCCTTATTCCTTTATTAATAGAACCATGTTTTCGTCTGGCATCATTTTCCTTTTGCCTGAAGAACTTCCTTTAATATGTTTTGTAGTGCCCGTGTGCCAGTGATGAATCAACTATTTCTGGTCTTGTCTGGGCTCTTGAGATTATTTTGTGTGTTCACTTAGAGTGGGCCTTTTTTCAGCCTCACAAGTTTGCACTAATCAAAATTCAACTGAAGACAGGAGTAGTCCCCTCTGTAGATCTCCGAAACTCTCTGCATGTATTTTCTCCTTTGTTTCTTTGCCTTGCAAGTTTTAGCCATTTTGACCACTGTGAACGCCCATCTCCTCCACCTCTACTGCGGAAGACTCCTAGGGGCCACCTAAGTTTCTCATGCCTACACTGTCACTTGGAAACTCTTCAGGCAGTCAGGAATAGTCACAGGGCACATGTCCTTTTTTTTCACTCTCATGCTGTCCTATGCTGCTTGTTTCACAATGTCTGAAAACCTTTTTATTTATTTATTTTTTATATGTTTGTTTCTCTTTAGTTGTTTATGGTGGGATGACAAATCCTGTTCATGTTATTCCATCTGACTAAAAGTAGACCTCTCTAGATGTCTTGTTGTTGTTGAGGATAATTGCTTCACAATGTTGTGTTAGTTTCTGCTGTACAATAGCGTGAATCAGCTGCGAGTTTACATATATCCCCTCACTCTTGAGCCTCACTCCCAACCCCATCCCACCTGGCTAGGTCATCACAGAGCACCAAGCTGAGCTCTCTGTGCTATATAGTAGCTTCCCGTTAGTTATCTCTTTTACACATGAAAGGAGATCAGTCCTGAATACTCATTGGAAGGAGTGGTGCTGAAGCTGAAGCTCCGATAGTTTGGCCACTTGATGCGAAGAACTGACTCATTGGAAAAGACTGTGATGTTGGGAAAGATAGAAGGCAGGAGAACGGGATGACAGACGATGAGATGGTTACCAACTCAATGGGCATGAGTTTTAGCAAGCTCCGGGAGTGGGTGATGGACAGGGAAGCCTGGCGTGCTGTAGTCTGTGTGGTCCCAAAGAGTTGGACACGACTGAGCAACTGATGTGAACTATGTATGTTAATTTAATGCTACTCTCTCAGTTTGTCCCACCATCTCCTTCCCCTGCAGTGTCCACCGTCTGTTCTCTACATCTGCATCTCTATTCTTGCCCTGTAGATAGGTTCATCAGTACCACTTTTCTAGATTCCATGTATATGCATTAATATACAATATTTATTTTTCTCTTTCTGGCTTACTTCACTCTGTATGACAGAGTCTAGGTCCATCCACATCACTGCAAACAACCTAATTGCATTCCTTCTTATGGCTAAGTAATATTCCACTGTATATATGTACCACAATTTCTTTATCTATATATCATATTTTTATGAACATAATTTCTCTTGTAGTTATGTTATAAATACAGCTTCTTATACTTCTACACTGAATATTACATTAAAGCATTTTCCATTTTTTTACCTATTTTTAATAAAATTATAGTTGTATTTTTGAGTTAGAAATTTCAAGATACATAGGATATTTATTTAGCTGTGCATTAGTTGATATGTATTTTATTTCAGTTTTTCACTATCAAAACATCTGGCTGATATTTGAAAAGTTCCCAATATCTTGATTGTAGTGCTCCTGATATGGAAGAAATATTGACTGAATCAGAAGTTAAATTGGATGGTGTCAGACAAAAGATACTGCAGGTAGCCCAAGAGCTCTCAGTAGAAGACATGCATCAGTTCCACAGAGCCATTACTACAGGTGAGTCTAGGTGTACTTTAGTGGTAATGTTTAAAAGAAAATAGTAATGTTAAATGATTTATGTATGCATTGCATGAATTACAGTTAACACTTAGTGAAATATTATTGGCTTTAAAAAATTGGGACTTCCGAGTAGTAATATAAAATAATTTCTTACTTGGCTTTATTTTCCTGTGTAGTGATAATTATTGATAGATTTTGATAAAGTAATTGAGGAGACACTCTTAATAGAGAAACTTTATTCTTGAATGAGTAGAGTGTATTCAGACAGGGTGTATCTCATTCCCCACTGAGTATATATTTCACTTGTGGCTCTTAAGTTTCAGTCACAGTAGGTTCATAAAAAGGAGGTATCACCTAGCCAGATGGACCAAAACATCTCATAGTGCGACTCCATACTGGGAATTCTAGGATAATACTGGGTTTTATATATTCATTTAAAAAGTTTCATGGAGTATTGGATCTTGGTGATTATCACCATTTATAAATCAGTTGCACAAACGTTTAAAGTACTTGATCTGATCCTCTTCATCCTTTTCTTGTTGTGAGTTCACTGATAGGAGAGAGAACTGTATAATTCAGACATACTCTAAAATTAGCGGAAAGACAAAGTCAAAGTTTGATTCATATTTGTAGAAGTAAGTGGAAGTTGCTTTCTGTCGAAGAGCTGATTCCACTGAGCTCAGGTCAGTTCAGTAGTAAGAAATGAGTTCATTTGGTATCTGTTCAATATATGTTCAATTTTACTCTGAATATTTATCGTTTCAGCACTTGTTTTTCAGAAATGTCAACTTGTGGTTGTTGAAATGTCTTAATAATTAGTAAGAGAAAGTGCCTGCATATATCAGTTAAAGTTGAAGATAACGTTATTATAAGCTAAAGTGATAGAATAGTTTTATGAAGAGTCATTATGGTATCTTCTGAAAGGAGATACATTTCTATCCTCATAATTTATTATTTACTATCAGGGATTTATTTGATTTTTAAATTAATAGCACACATAACTAAAAAGGCTTTATGAATTCCGTTTATGTTGTCAGGCCACACAGCCTTGCATATGACAAATTTGGGAGGATTGGGAGAGAAGATCAGAGGTAATGATAGGAAGAAAGTTAAAGTGAGAGTTAAACAAGCCTCTAGAAGAAAACATGTGAGAATGTCTTTATGACCTTGTAGTAGGAAAGATTTATTTTTTAAGTGATAGAAGAAAGTATTAACTATTAAAGGAAAATTGAATCAATTGAATTTTGTTAAAATTAAGAAATTGTCTTTATCAAAAGACATCATTAAGGAAGCAAAAAGGCAAATTGAAGTCTGAGAGATGATGTTTAAATATATACCTTAGATAGAAAACTCATATAGAATATGTGGAGAATTCCTACAAATCAATAAGAAGTCAATTTTAAAAATGGACAAAAAAAGTTGAATGGGGGCCTCAGAATGAGAATATTCAGATGACTATGAATATTCATGAAAAAGTGCTCAGCATCATTATTCACTAGAGTAGTGTAGAGTGAAACCAAATGAGGTACCATTCAGTCACCAGCATAACTAAATTGTAAATACTGACCATGCCATTAAAAAAACGGTTTGGCAGCATCTAGCCGAAAACCTGCATCTACCATGTGATTGCTTGTGGCTACGTACCCAAGAAAAGTGAGGAGTATATCACCAAAACACATGTGCAGGAGACCTCAGAACAGCAATAATCATAATATCCCAAAAGTAAAAGATCAGCAGGTCAGTGGGTAGGTACATTGTGGTGTAGCTGTCCAATGTAGAACCATGTAGCATTAGAAAAGGGTAAAGGTGTGCAGCATCAAATACGAATTTCTCATTCTGTTGGACAAAATAAGCAGACACAAAAGGGTATCTAACTGTATAATTCCATTTATGTGAAGTTCAGAAAGAGGCATAATTAATCTAGAGATGTTGATTTGCTTCATTTGGCCCAGTAGGTTATGTAGTAGGTCCTTCGTTTATCAATGAGTAAAGTGTAAGGAAAAGCTTTAAATAAGAGCGAGGACCATATGAATAGTGACACACAGAATGTTACTTAAGAAGTCATGCTTGGCTTTTAGAACAAAACCGAGGAATGGGGAAGAAAGGCAAAGGGGACATTTCATTGAATCAGTAGAGTGTTTCTTAAATCAGGAAGGAAGCACTAACTCTTGGAAAAAGTTTAGTTAGGGCATTAGTGAGATGGAAGGAATCTTTCTTCAGATGTTCCCACTTCACTATCACTGAGGATTATGAATTATTAAATCATAGTCACAGGATTATGAATTGTATGAGGATTAGTGCTTATAAGCACTGTATTTCATTTAGGGCTTCCCTAGTGGCTGCCCACAATGTGGGAGACCTGGGTTCAGTCCCTGGGTTGGGAAGATTCCCTGGAGGAGGGCATGGTAACTTCCTCCAGTATTCTTTCTTGGAGAATCCTGTGGATAGAGGAGTCTGGTGGGCCACAGTTCATGGGGTCACAAAGACTCAGACACGACTGAGTGACTAAGTACATATTCCATTTAAGACGTTTGTTTAGATTTGTACGTTTTGAGATTACTCACGAATTAAATATTTGAGGATTCTTTGTATCTCACTTTTATTTAGGAAGTCTTTAAAATAAAATGAGGTTCTTTAAATTGATGCAATAGAGATTTATTTCCTTAAAGTTAAGGAATAAAACAGTCAAGAGAAGCATCTGGGACTTAAAAATTTGCTCATAGATATTTTACTTGATAAAATAAGTTTATTTATAATTAGAGTAGCAGTAACAATGTGATGCTTATGAATAGCTTGCTGCTTGTAATTGTTAAATGCTTGTTTTGGTGTTACTCCAAATAGTTGTTCTTTTGACTTGAAGATAAAACAATTCTGGCATTGAACTAAAGGAGTTCCGTGCTTTTCCTCATTAAGAATAGTGCTAATGGCACGCAGAGCATTTCCCTAAGGGATACTTGTGTTAGCTCAAACATTGAGTATCCTACTAATAATTGAACAACAACAAAAAGTTAGGTCTGTTTTCTACACATTTCTTATCAGAGTACATTACAGATTGTCCCAAGGGATTGTTAAACAAATGACAAATAATTAGTTACTTGAAATAAATCACTTAAAACTTTTTGGTGCCCTATCATATTTTTAGTTGTTTTTTTTTTTCCTCTTGTTGAAAAATTAACAGTTGGGGGAAATGCCCTCCATCTCAAAGAAAAAAATACTTTTTTGGTTTAATTTATATCATTGTGATAATATTGAAAATTGTCATTTAATTTTGAGACATCCTAGTGCAGAAAACTTAAGTTCAGACACTAACTAATATTTTAATTCTCTTATCCAAGAATGTGAATGATGGGTTGAGTGTGTGTTTTGGGCCAGCTACAGATATTTTTTAAAACTGTTGTTCTTTATATATTAAATATTTATGTTTATGTGACCTTTGCAGTATCCCTGAGACATAAATATTTTTACCACTTTATAAGTGGGGAAATTGAGACTTACAAGAGTTAGGCAACTTGTTCAAGGTTATAAGCTAGTAAGTGGTACCACTGCTTGCTTATTGTGTGGATTTAATTTACCTGTTGAACTTTAGAACCTTACCCCAAGTAAAGGCTTTATATTGCTTAAATTTCTCTTTGCCCAAATATGAAGGTTTTTCTTAAATAATCCAGGACACATTATAACTCTTGTGTTGCTCTTTTTTTCCTCCATAGCACTTAACAACTTTGGCATAATCTCTGATCTCCTTATTTATTATGTTTCTTTATTGTTTCTCTTCCTCTACTAGAATGTGGCCTCTGTTAAGTCTCTACAGAAAGTTTTTTGTTATTGTTAACTGGTGTATCCTAGACACTTAATAGCTATTTGATAAATGTTGACAGAATGAAGAGCAAAAGTATTTTAAAAGGGCTTTTTTGTTCTTGTTGTTCAGCCAAATCTTTTATCTAATGATTTGCTTTTGCAGATTTTTGTTTGACTGTTTTTTGTTGCTTCCAAAAGGAAACATGTTTCCAGGGGCTGTTGCTTAGATATAATACAAAAATAGGATCAATATTAATCTTTACAGACATTATAAAGCTCATATCAGTACAGAAAAATTTGATATCATTTCAGTATATTAGCACAGTTGAGACAGCTTAGTGAAAAAGTGAACATGAAGACATAAAGATCTGCAAGCCTTTGGAATAAATAATGGAAGAATTTAGTGAAGGGCAAAAGATATAGCTAAACATTGAATTTTTCTTTTTGTGAGATTTTGTATGCAGAGATGTTAGTTCAGGTGCTTTACCGGAACAAATGGGAATGAAGCTTCCCATTCATTCACAGGAAACAAATGAATAAACTTACGATATTTTGGTGGCTTAACAAAATAGGAATCATTTCTTTCTCATTTGAAGTCCAGGCTTTGCGATGGTGGTTTGAGTGTGCTCTGCCTACTTAGTCATTCATAGACCCAGGATCTTGGGGCTCTGACATTACCAGTTTGTGGTTTCCAAGATGAGCCAGGATATCAACATACAGCTGGCAGGTTGTGGAAAGGATAAGTACAGAGTCATGCCTAAGGTTTTTATGGGCCAGCTCTTGAAATGGCATCCATCACTACTGCCCACATTTTATTGGCCAGGTACATGTCCACACCTAACTTCAAGGAAGAATGGGAAATATGGTCTCTGTGCCAAAGGCAGGGAAATATATTTGATGGATAGTTAATTTTTCTCTGCCCAGTTCAATAATTTGATGTCCATTTGGTTTAGTGGGAAATCCAGGCATATGCATGTTGATAGGTTTATGTTTTTTTCTGCATGTATTTTAATTTGCTTTGAAAGCATTCATTTGCCTGATGTGAAAATAATTTTAAAACTGAAAGAGATGTTGGAAGACATCTTGTGGTACCACCTCATTTTGTAAATGAGCTTAGAGGTGGTATTGGAATTGGAATCTGACTTGTTTATCTACCCTGATAAATGTTTTATATTAACTCACTTTGCTAGTTAGTATCTGGTACTTTACACTGTAAATGTTTTCTGCAAAGCCAGCAGCTTTCATTTGATGATCTTAGATCCTGTATCTGGTTGAAGACTCTCACTTCCTTTTGTTTTACATAGATAAAATATTTTAATAAAATATTAATAAATTTTATTAAATTTACATAATAAAATATCAATAAATTTTATTAAGTTTATTTAATAAAATATTTTAATTACACAGATTTAAAATATGTAGTTTAAATTTGCATTTAAACATGAGATGATTCAGGGTACATTTTTTGTGACTGCTTTGATTGCAATTAATTGTTTATATCATATTACAAACTTTCGTGGTGAATCCTGTAACTGTGAGAAAATCTGTCATAGGCATTTTCTGGGTCACAGAGACTGTTTATGACCATTCTTTTAAGGTAAATGTTGGATACACACTACTTAGACTGTCCCAAGTGTAGGCAGGTCTTTTCACCCAGTTTCTCTTTTTATCTCTGAACATTCTTACTGTTTTTCTGAAATCCTGTTTCATCAAGTTACTCTTGACATCTGTCAGTTGGTAAGGCTTGGGGTGGGAATGCTAAGTAGGAAGCATGGGTGAGAGAACTTCCTACTCAGTTTGAACATACATGCACCAAGTCAGAGAGGTCCTTATTCTAACAATAGTGTCCCTTAAAGTAATTTATTATTACTTCCTAATATGATCAGGCACATTGAGCTAGGGTGACATTTTGGAAGAATAATGGCCTCTAAACTATGAGCTAATACATTGGAAAGAAGACCAAAAAAACCATTGCTTTGTTTAAGGAAGTTTTAAATATTGTCTTATATAGTCAGCAAAAGCAAGACTTGGAGCTGACTGTGGCTCAGATTATGAGCTCCTTATTGCAAAACTCAGGCTTAAATTGAAGAAAGTAGGAAAAACCACTGGACCATTCAGGAATGACTTAAATCAACTCCCTCATGATTATACGGTGGAGGTGACAGATAGATTCAAGGGATTAGATCTGGTAAACAAAGAGTGCCTAAAGAACTGTAGATGGAGGTTCATAACATTGTACAGGAGGCAGTGACCAGAACCATCCCTAAGTGAAAGAAATGTGAGAAAGCAAAGTGGTTGTCTGAGGAGGCTTTACACATAACTGAGGAAAGAAGAGAAGCAGAAGGCAAGGGAAAAAGGAAGAAATACACCCAACTGAATGCGAAGTTCCAGAGAATAGCATGGAGAGATAAGAAGGCCTTCTTTTTTAAATTTAATTTAATTTTATTTTTTAAGTACTTTACAATATCGTATTGGTTTTGCCATACATCAACATGAATCCGCCTCGGGTGTACACGTGTTCCTGAACCCCCCTCCCTAAGAAGGCCACCTTAAATGAACAATGCATAGAAATAGAAGAAAACAGTAGAATGGAAAAGACTAGAGATCTCTTCAAGAAAATTGGAGATAACAAGGGAATATTTCATGCAAGGGATCTAACAAAAGCATAAGAGATTAAGAAGAGATGGCAAGAATACACAGAACTATACAAAAAAAGTCTTAATGACCCTAATGTGTGGTCAGTCATCTAGAGCTGGACATGATGGAGTATGTGAAGGCAAGTGGGCCCTAGGAAGCATTACCATGAGCAAACCTAGTGGAGGTGATGGAATTCTAGCTGACCTATTTAAATCCTAAAAGATGATCCTTAAAGTGCTGCACTCAAGGTATCATCAAATTTGGAAAACCCAGCAGTGGCCACAGAATGGAAAAGGTCAGTTTTCATTCTAGTCCCAAAGAAGGGCAATGCCAAGGAATGTTAAAACTACTGTACAGTTGCACTCATTCCACATGCTAGTAAGGTTATGCTCAAAATCCTTCAGGCTAGACTTCAACAGTTCATAAGCCAAGAACCTCAGATGTACAAGCTGAGTCTTTGAAGAGGCAGAGGAACCAGAGATCAAATTGCCAACATGCATTGGATCATGGAGAAAAAAAGGGAGTTGCAGAAAAACATCTCCTTCATTGACTGAAGCCTTTGACTGTGTGGATCACAGCACACTGTGGAGAATTCATTAAGAAATGAGAGTACCAGACCACCCTACCTGTCCACTGAGCAGCCTGTATGTGGGTCAAGAAGCATCATTGAGAGTCGAACATGGAACTGACTGGTTCCAAATTGGGAAAGGGGTGCATTAAGGCTGTATATTGTCTCCCTGCTTATTTAACTTTTATGCACAGAGTGCAACATGTGAAATGCCAGTCTGGGTGAATTGCAAGCTGGAATCAAGATTGCCAGCAGAAATATCAACAACCTCAGATATGCAGATGATACCACCCTAATGACGGAGCGTGGGAGAGAGTGGAAAGGAACTAAAGAGCCCCTTGATGAAGGTGAAAGAAGAGAGTGAAAAAGCTGGCTTAAAACAACATTCGAAAGGCTAAGATCATGGTATCCAGTCCCATTACTTAATGGCAAATAGATAGGGAAGAAGTAGGAATAGAGACAGATTTTATTTTCTTGAGCTCCAGAATCACTGCAGATGGTGACTACAGCCATGAAATTAAAAGAAGCTTGCTACTTGGAAGGATAGCTATGACAAGCCTAGGCAGCCTATTAAAAAACGGAGACATCACTTTGCTGATGGAGGTCCGTATAGTCAAAGGAATGGTTTTTCCGCTAGTCATGTATGGACGTGAGAGCTGGGGCATGAAGAAGGCTGAGCATCAAAGAATTGATGCTTTTGAATTGTGGTACTGGAGAGGACTTGAGAGTCCCATTGTCAGCAAGAAGATCAAACCTGTCAATCCTAAAGAAAATCTACCCTGAACACTCACTACTGAAGCTGAAGCTCCAAAAGAGCCTGATACTGAGAAAGATTGAAGGAAAAAGGGGGAGGGGACGGTAGAGGATGAAATAGTCAGATAGCATCATCGACTCAGTGGACGTGAATTTGAGCAAACTCTGAGAGAGAGTGGAGGAAAGAGGAGCCTGGCGGGCTGCAGTCCACGAGGTCACAGAGTCAGACACGACTTAGAGACTGAACGGTAGCAGCAACAACAGAATACTGTTCCAACAAAAGTTAATGCCCAGCATTCTTATTTTAGTAATTCCCACTGCAGTTTAATTCAGTAGTTACAGAGGGCTCTTGTACCAGACACTGACGTATTATTTCATATAAAACCTACAATGTAGGTAGATGTTTGTATTTTACAAATGAGGAAATTGAAGTGCAGCAACTTAATAGACTTCCCTTAGTTTATACACCTAGTAAGAGACCGGTCTGACTTCTGGACCTCAGATATCCTCACTTCAAGTCTGCTTTCCCTTATGATTTTATCATATTTATTTGGGAGGAAGGCTGGAGGCAGGGAGGTGAGTCAGGAGGCTCTGGCAGTCATTCCTGGTGTGGAGTTAGGACATCTCCATTTTGTCTAAGCAGTGGGGAGGAAGAGGAACGGGCATGTTCTTAGAATATGGCCTTTTTAAAAAGTGCAAAGAAAAGGGAATAAACTAGGAAAACCTTTAGGTTTCTGGTTTGGCCAGCTGGTTAAGCACGGATGTTATTTATTAAGAGATGGAAGACAGATTGGGGTTTGGATGTGGTTAATGTGGCACCCGAGCAGTTCCCTGGTGGGTGTAGAGACTCGGGGCACAGTTACAGCCCTGGAGGCATCACTTATAAGCTGTAGTTGAATTTACAGACAAGGATAGAATGGTCCAGAGTAAGCGTAGAGAGAGAAGAAAGCCAAAGACTGCATATGGAATCTTAGCTGAAGGAAATAGAATGGAATATTTGATGAGCTAGGGTCCCAGTAGCAGAAGCCTGTCTCCTCAGGTTGCAGTAACAGGTTGTGAGGTCAGTTCAGGGAACCTTGGTTTGTGTGAGACACATTCAGGAGAGGGGAGCAGCTGTTTCCATGCAGAGGAAGGGGTCTGGGGAGGGGACTGCCCTGGGTCCTAGCAGACAACCAAAGGACACACACACCCAAGGGACATGATTGTGCTTCCTTCCTTTCCTCCTCTGCTCTCTTCATCCTCCAGTGGTTAAAGAGGGTGAGCGATGAGAACAGAGCAGAGGTTTGATGACTGGTAGGGAGAGGTGGAAGCAGACATGGAGGCAGGCCTGTAAAGTCCCACATGGGCAGGATCCCCAGTCACCTAGTGACCATCATTTTAGTGGAAGAAGTCATGGGAAAAGTTTGGTGATGTTCCCAGTATCAGTCATGGCTCATTTAGCTGAAAGACAAGTCAAATGAAAGATCATGCCAGCAACATCTGAAAATCAAGAAATGACTGAAGAATTATCAGGATGGTTTGATGGATTGTTTATGATGTATCTTAAATCACTTGGGAAGCAGGTTTTATAATACGTGTATTTTAATATTTTAAGGGAATAAAAGAATACATTTAAAATTCTAGGTTTATATTGATTGGTAATAATTTATATTCCTGTTAAAATATTTTGACTATCACTCCAAGGGACAAGTGAGTTGAAAGTGCTGACAAGAATTGTTTCAGGAAGTATTCTAGCGATTGCAATAGGAGAAGAGTGTGATCCTCTCCCAGGGTCCCAGAGTCAGCTCTAGGGGATTCAGAAGCTCTCCAGATTGCTGTTAACTTTTCTGCTCATTCAGGTTTGCTTTTAACAGATAAACTTTACTCAGTGAGGTGAAGCAGAGAAAGAGACTTTGCTGCAAAACAGACCTGGGCTGCTTTGTTGGGGAACTGTGACAGCTGCTTCATGGAGTGCTTTGAAAATTAAATGGTATATGTTCGTGGAAAGCATTTCTTACTCTGGGACATAACTGTTAACAAAAGTTGTTTCTCTTCCCCGTGGAATTTAGCAGAATTAATCTGTAATAGTATGCTAAATCCTAAAATTTATTTTCATTTTAGGTAAAAACTCAGTAATACCGATTTGCCTAACATACACTGTTCAGTGGTAAAGTAAAAGCCTTGCTCAGATAGACAAAAATCCCAGTTAGTGGATTTGCATTTGTTTTACTGTTGGTAGTACATATTTATTGTCTGTATACAAGTTACATGTTTAAGAATACATTTTTTTAGCAGAGTGGCCTGTGAATCAAACCTAGATGTGATTTTAATGTTTCAGTAATCTGGTAAAGGTAACTTGTGAAAAAATTCAGGTTGTATTCTTTAAAATAGCTATAAATGCCATTTTAAAGATTGAGATATAATTTATGTATCATAAAATTAACCTTTTTAAATTGTACAGCTCAGTGATCTTTAGCATAACCACAAGGTTGTGCAGCTATCACCACTAGCTAATACCAGAATATTTTCATCATCCCTAAAGGACACCCCTTACCCAGTGGCAGTCATTCCCCATCTCCCTTCCCTCATCCCAAGACAAGCACTAATCTGCTTTCTGTCTACATGGATTTGCCTGTTCTAGACATCTCATAGAAACAGAATCATACAGTGTGTGGCCTTCTGTGTCTGAATTCCTCACTTAGCATAATGTTTCAGGGTTAATCTATGTCATTGCTTCTATCAGCACTCTCTTTTTTGTAGCTGAATAGTATTTCATTGTGCATATATACTACATTTTGTCTAACCATTCATTAGTTTTTGGACATTTGGGTTGTTTCTGCTTATGATTATTGTTAATGATACTGTTATGAATGTTCGTACAAGTCTTTGTGTGAACACGTGCTTTCAGTTCTCTTGGGTATATACTAAGAGGAATTGCTGGGTCAAATGTCAGATAGTGTTCTATAACACTAGAAGCTTGGAAAGAAAGTTGAGATTTGTAGTTTGAGTTATGATGAAATCACTGTATGATTTTTGATGGAGATTTGGGCGGAATGTATATTGCTTAAATATTATAAGAATAAATAAAAATAATCAGAAGCCTTTCATTGGGTTTCCTTGTACATGTTCTCATAGAAAAAGATGGAAAATAACAAATTACATAAAAGCAACCTACAGACTTCTCTCTTACAGCTGATTTTGTAAATAATTCTAATTGGGTTTCATCCAAGACAGAAGCAGAAGGGGAAGGCATTGTTTGATAGAATATGGCAGTAGATTGAAAATTTTCACCTTGGGGATTATTCACTGGAAATAGCGGATGTCCTTTTCATCAAGTTGGAACATAACTTGTTTAAACATCCTTTTACCTAGATGTGACCAAAAATGCTTTCAGTGTTTGGGGCCAGATGTCCTTGAACTTTCTCTATGGTATATATTGAAACCTAATTTCTATGGAGTAGAAGTTGGTCCCCTTATCTCTGAGGTGACTTAATCAAACACACCACAAGAACAACTTAAATAATGACTTTAGATAAACTTGAAAATGTAATATTTGACAGCCACCCACCTTAATAGAGATTAATACCACAGGTGAATTTTTAGGGCTCTTATTCCATATCCTTTTTTTCCTGTATGAAAATAAATCAGATAAGCCCTGTAATTCTGAACTTCATCGGTTTAAACTCTATAAGTTTGTAAGAATGTGTCTTTCTTAGTGGACTTAAATCCAGAGTACTATAGATAAAGGACAATTAGATAGTTCTAAACATTTGAATACCAAATACCAATATTTTTGTCAAAACACTTGAGTTTCATAAAGCTATTGAGGAGGAACAGTCCTATTATAAATTGCATTAGAAGCAGTTTACTAAGCATCTGAGTCAGTTTTGTATATGAAGTACTGTCTTGGGGAATGGAGAAAGGAGCAGAGTTGTATCAAAGGGATGATTCTTGCCTTCCTAGTTCTAGGGTGTAAAACAGGTGATCATGCAAAGCCTACTGAAGCATTTAATTGAAGTATAAGCTTTATGTAGTAGGTTTGAAGAAATGAGTGCTACCTTGATTAGAATGTATCAGAACATTTAAACTCTTTACAGGTAGAAAAAGATGTGAGAGAGAGCAACATAGGCACAGACTAGCACAGAATTGTGAAAGAATACAGGTAAACGAAGCTTGGAGAAAAACTGACCTAGGGGTTTAGTGGGGAAAATGAGAAAAAATGAGTATGTTTTACATGGAGTTGAATAAGGTAAAGTGAGAAGGGCTTGAAGTTACTCCTTCAGTGGTCTGAGTGAATTTCTAGCCACAGTTTGTTCATCCATAAAGTAAGGATAGTAATACAGCCATGTAAAGTTACAGTGAGCTCTGAAAAGCTGGATGTGTCAACTACCAGATGCATTATCTTACACTGACACTCGACTTAGACACTACCAATATTTTTTTTTTATATTTAAAAAAATTGTTGTTGGAGACTTCTGAGTATATACCCAAAAGAATTGGAAGCGGGAATCGAGCAGATATTTGTACACTCATCATCATAGCAGTGTTAGTCACCATACCTGAAAGGCGGAAGCAACCCAGGTGTCCATCGATGGGTGAATAGATAAAATTCAGTGTATTCGTGCAGTGGAGTATTGTTTGGCCTTATAAATTGGAAAGGAAGGGCATTCTGACACATGCTACAATACGGGTACATGCTCCGTGAGATGAGCCAGTCTCAGAGGGACAAGTACCATTTGTTGGCTAGTTGCTCAGGCGCATCCAACTCTGTTGCGACCCCATAAACTGTAGCCTGCCAGGCCCCTCTGTTCATAGGATTTCCCAGGCAAGAATACTAATGTAGGTAGCCATTTCCTTCTCTAGGGGATCTTCTTGACCCAGGGATCAAATCTACATCTCCTGCCTTGGCAGGCAGATTCTTTACTACTGAGCCACCAGGGAAGTCTGACAGATACCATATGATTCCATTTATATGAGGTACCCAGAGGAGCTGAATTCATAGAGACCAAGTAGAATACTGGTTGTTAGAGGCTGAAGGAGAGGGAATGAGAAGTCATTTAATGGGCATAGAGATTCAGTTTTTTGTTTTTGTTTGTGTGTGTGTATTTTGAGAGTCCAAACCATGTGACTTTGTGGGCTCTTAATTCACTGACCAGAGGTCAAACCTGAGCCCTCAGTATTGAAAACATGGAATCCTAACCACTGGACCTTCAGGGAATGCCCAGTGGTGGGAATTGGTTGCAGAGCAAAGTCAGTGCACTTAATGCAGCACACCTGTACACTTAAAAATGGTTGAAATGGTTGATTTTATGTTCTTTACCCTGTTTGGTGAATTATATTTTTTATGTGCATTTATTCATAAAATTGCAGAATTTTAGCAACATCATTCAGGGAAGTGCTTTGTTCCAGAAGCAAATGGCATTCCTGTTCAGTTGCCACATAATTTGGTTTCACTAAGATGAATTCTTTTTGATATTTCAATAGGAAGAATAGTTCATACCAGTCTAAATTTGAGAAGTACCACAAAGATCATGGTATCTAGTACTTTTGTTTTATAGTTGAGACATAGTCCTGGAAGTTGGTTGTACTTAGTTGATTTTATTAACTACAAATCATTTTTTAAAATACATTCATCAAAATAATTTTCCATGATTTGAGTTGGCTCGTGGATAAAATAATTCTACAACTAATGAATTCAGCCAGATACCTGTTTCTATTCATAAAGAAGTGATGTTCTGCCAATATGTTCTCCTGTAGTTAGTATCTTTTTTAAAGTTCATTCAGTATTAGGAATGGTATTTAAAATATTAATTTGCTTTTTCACGCTTGTTTTCTTTTCTTTTTAAAAATTCTTATTCCTCTCCCACTGCTGAACTTTGAAACTTGAAATTATTTCTCTTTGGTTATGCAGGCCATTTCACCTCTGTGGTTCTTGCCCTAAATTGAGCTCCACTTCTCCCCTTGCACATCCAAACACTCCTGAAAGGACATTTACTCTAGGATGCCCTTCTTAAGCATTGTGGTAGATAGGTCCTGGAATTTCAGTCTTTCCTTGAACAGAATCAAATTCCTGGACATGATTTTCCCCCAGTGATCTCTGCAAACAGACTATCTCAGTGTAACAGGATTTCCTCTAGGATGATTTAAACCACCTTACGCAGAGAGCCAAGGTGGTAAGAGTTCTTGTGATGTTAAGTCACAAGTTTTTCCTGTTTCCGTCTGTCTTTATAATCATAGTGTATATATTGTGTTTTAATTTTTATTTATTTATTGTATTTTGTGCTCTTTTCTGACATGCACATTTTCCTATTTATTAACTGTCCCTGTAAAACATTTTAAATTTTAAATTACGGAATAGGTTTTCAAAAATGGATTGACCTCATTTAACTCTATTTTTGTACCTGTTATATCAGGCACAGAGGGGAAGTAGTGAACAAGGTCGTCATGGTATTGCCCTTCTAGCAAGGGATGGAAGGGGACATTTGTTACAGATTGTCACGTTATTTAAATATCACAGCCCTGACTAGTGCCACAGAGGAAGGGCTCATGGCACCAGGACAGCACATAACAAGGCCGTGGCTTAGAATATGGTGGCGTCAGGCAGTTTCTTCAGAGGTGCTATTTGGTGGAACGTGGAACGATTAGTACATGGGGTTGAAAAAGAGGAGAGCGTGGAATGAAGGCTGAGGGAGCAGCATACAAAATCCCCTGAAGTCAGAGAGGGCACAGTGTGGGCGAGGAACTGAAAACAGTCGAGCACAGAGTCCAGGAGAGACCACAGAAATATGTGCGTAAGTTATGTGCACACTCGGTTATGTGAGCATTCTATCTCACCGGACACACCATTCCCGAAAGTCTCCAGGGAAGCAGAATCAATAGCACTCATGAGGTAGGGGGATGGGGCAGGTAGGTAGTAATTTATTTTAAGGGCTTGACTCTCATGATTTAGGGGCTAGCAACTATGAAATTTGTAGAGCAGGCCAGCAGGCTGGAATTTCTTTAAAGAGTTGATGCTGCAGTCTTGAATCTGAAATCTGCGAGCTGGAAACTTAGGCAGCGTTTCTCTGCCATAGTTTTGGGCAGAATTACTTAGTTGGCAATCCTCATGCTTCGTTCTTAAGGTCTTCAGCTGGTTGGATGGGTGTTCCCTCCACCCCCACCCCTCACCATTTTGGAGGGTTGTCTGCTTTACCTAGAGTCTTGATTTAAATGTTAATCACATCTTGAGAGTACTTTCACACCCACATTTAACAGGTGTTTGGCCTGAGCACCAGATGAACCATCACATAGTATTACCGTGAGAGAGCAGAGAAGAGACTGGTTCAGTGTAAGTGATAACCTCTTTTCTGACTGATTTCCTCTACCTTGAACTACACACTGGAATTTGTACCCTGTCTGTCAAATCAGCTTGAGATTACAGGTGTGTAGATAAAGTCATCCTTCACCTATAGGCTTACACTGGCTTATACCCATTACACTGAGATAACACTTGCTTGATGAAATCATTGAGCCTTAAGCATAAAGCCCCAGGGAAGCTTGCTTGCACCACCTTCAACTGATAGAATCTTACATGACGAGAACTTTGCTGCTTGTATTTGCAGCATTTAAAACACTATTTTTGTTCAACATGGCCCTGAAATGTAAGCCAACTTTAGGAATCTGGGGGCAAGATTATGCCTAGAAATACTGAAGAAGTAGGAAAATTCAGAGAGTGTTACTCAAACAATGTACTTTTGTTAAAGGATTTGTATGGATTTACGTATCCATCTTTGAAATGTATAACTACATGGGTATAGTTATATACTATATAAATGTATAACTCTCTGCCCATAGCATGAGTTGATGTAAATGGGGGTTGAAATTAAGCAGGTGCTTATCAACCATGTTAATGATTTTCCTCTGTATTCTAAGAGCCATGGAAAGCTATTTAGGCTTTAAGCAGGGTGGTGATGTGGTCATTATTATTAAACTGTTATTAATTATAGTTATTAAATAGGCAAAACAAGACTATTTACAAGACTATTAAAAAGTCTGTGGTGTGAGAATGGATGAGAAAGAGGGGGAAAAATAGATGACGGTAAGGCCAGGATCCTCTTAGAATTGGCAAAACAAAGATGGCTAGGTTTAGAAGGAATATTGTGAATTCATTGTTGATTATGTTGATTTTTGAAGTCCCTCTGATGGGATTGTCAAATATGCGTTTGGATATATGTGGTTCTAAACCAGAGATGTAAAGTTGGGAGATGGCAGCATTAATTGAAGCCAAGTATAGGTAATTTGTTGGAGAAGGAAATGGCAACCCTCTCTAGTGTTCTTGCCTGGAGAATCCCAGGGACGGCAGAGCCTGGTGGGCTGCTGTCTGTGGGGTCGCATAGAGACAGACACGACTGAAGTGACTTAGCATAGGTAATTTGAGAGCGTAGGACTGGCAGAGACTAAGAAGACATGGCCAGAGAGGTAGAAAAAAGGGGAACTAGGAAAAGATGCAGTAAAAGGGGCCAACGGGAAGCTTGTTTAAGCGAGGGGAAAAGTGGTCAAAATGCTGAGTGCTGCTACATAATTAAGACTGAAAAAATGTCCATTAGATTCATTAACTGGCATAATTTTAAGTTAGAGCTGTTTTGGCCTAGAGATGTGCTCAAGCTGGAATGAAGTAGGCTGAGAAGTGTGAGATGTGGTTATTAAGAAGCTACTTTAAGAAATTTAACTGTGGAGGGGAGTAGAGATATCGGGCAATAGTTGGGAGGAAAGATATGGCCTGTGGATGGGAGAGATCTGAGTGAGTGTAAATGTTGACGGCATCCAGTAAAGAACATCAAGTGGGAAACCTCAAATAAGGAAGGAAGCATCTGCGTTAAGGGTCCTGCTAGGACTGCATCTTGATCCTGAGGACAGGCACCTTGGCTGGCCTGTCACGATGGAACACCTGTCTACAGGAGCACCAGGGGTGAAGGAGATAGAGTACCAGTATTTGATTTTCTTAAGTTCCTATTGTAGTCATCAGTGTCCAAACAGGAAACAGAAAGTGCTTTGTTGTTCAGTCGCTAAGTTGTGTCCGACTTTTATTTCTGAACTTATTTTCCTCTTCCTATTTTTTACACTAAAGCCTTCAAAAAGAAGACCAAGTTTCTTAAACTGACAGTAATGATAATAATTTTAAGAAACACTTTTTTCCCTGTGAGTATTACCTTATAGATGAAGACATAATAAAATAATGCTGAAAAGTATGGGTATAGAATTTGGTTGTTTTAAAACACTTGAAAAAGTATAGCAGTATTTTTGACCTTTACTGACCTCTAATTCAGAGTGGGCTCTGTAGGATTTACATCTGGTGCAACTGGTATTATTACTCATTAGCTTTAAAAAAAAAATTCAACTACTGAAGCAGAAAGGATTTAATTTGAAGTATGAGGAAAATGTTATTTTGAATTTTGACACTTTAACCTTCATTATTTACAGTGTTTTGGGTTTTTGACCTAGGAACATTTTAAGGAAGAGCCAAATTATCTTTTAATTTTATCTCATGTGATTGTCTATTTTTGCTGCTTAAGGGAACAAAAACTAACCTGTATAAGTTCTGTTAAAACCTACCAGAATTTTGGTAATAGCCCTTTCTTAAATTCTTTAAAAAAAGTATTTTTCTGAAAATCTTTGCCCTTTCTCTATAGGAAAGGGTAGATTTTTAAGACTAATGGACTCATGAAATACAAGGAAGACTCTGAACAGATTTCTGTGTGAGCCATCTTAAGTTCAGTCACAGGAATGTTTGCTGAGTGCAGTGCCAGTCCCCACCAGCTATCCCCAGGTGGTGTGTTCTCAGAGTCGAATCTAGGGCTGATGGAATAGATAACCGTCAAGCTTTTGTTGAGCTAGATGATGATTAGTTTGAAGTTCATTACTGTGAGATTCTTACTAATTCAGTGGTTGTTCCTGAGTAATTTTCCTGTTGGTTTTTCAGGACTGCAGGAATATGTGGAGGCTGTCTCTTTTCAACACTTCATCAAAACACGATCACTTATCAGTATGGATGAAATTAATAAACAGTTGATTTTTTCAACAGAAGACAATGGGAAAGAAAATAAGACTGTAAGAATTTAAAATCATATTTCACATTTATTACATAGTTTACACAGCAGTGTGATGATTGTAGGGGATTCATTGGCTTATAATGCAAAGAATATTGAGATGAAAATGTTCTTTCTAAAGTGTGATTCCATAGATTCCCAACTAGGGAAATGGTCTTTCTAAATACATTAGTTAGTGGCTCAACACCTGTGGGTAGGTGGGGGGAACAGCACCCATTTATGTAAGCGTTATGGAGCGGTCATTGTGTAACCCCACTCTTAGTTTCCTGTGTATCTGCTAGTGCCCTGTATAAATACTATCTCATTCAATCCTTCTATTAAACTTACGAGGTAAGAATTACTACCCTCATTTCACATACGGCTTTTACAGAGTCTAAGTGACTTTTCAAGCCCTAGTCACGCACGTGTGCAGCCGACTTGGGAGCCAGGTGTCCTGAACCCAAAGCCAGGAGCGCCCTCGCCACTCTCCCAGTGTTTCTCACCGTGGGCCACGGGGCCCTGTGCCAGGCATCTACCTCAAAGGTTTTAAAGGATTTGAGTTAGAGACTTTAAATTAGGTAGCATACAGCACATGCCACATAGGTGCTCAGTAGTTAGCAGTCATAAGGGCCAATGTAATATGATACAGTGAGAGATGTTGATTTAATCACTGAGTTCATAATGCTTGTATCTGAAATAGTGTAATTCAACTTTTAAACAAGTACTGTTTTTTTCCCCTGAGTTTCAAGATATAATATTCAGGCCATGAGATAAAATTTTGAGTATTAGATAGTCTCCTAAGATATTAATACACTTAAAGGTACAGTTAAACAGTTTTTTTTCTTTTCTTTATTTTTGATCAGTTTCTCTTTCATTATTATTTTAAAAAATCAGGTAGGCAGAAAGTGGAAGAAGGTATGGAAAGCATATTTTCTTGAACGTTAATAAAATATTAATACTGAAAAGTGAGATAAGTTGGCATGACGGGTATAGCTTACTTCAAGGAAACCATATATTTTCTCAATTTTAAAAATTATGTGAATTTTATTGAGGAAATTCATCTTGAGAAGTAAAATTCTTTCATATTTTTAGTTTCATTTAGTGAAGATTGAATTACAGAAAGAAGTAAGGGGCGCTTATGTGACCCTGCTTCTTAAATACATTAGGCAAATTATGATACTTTCCTTTCGATTCTCTGTAATTCAGAATGGAAGCATCAAGGGCAAGAAAGTAAAGAGAAATGGGAGTAAATGCTCTATTCTGAGGATTTATGTAGTAAATTATTCTAAGATTAGGATGTCATAATCATACACGTGTCTTCTCAAAATGTTAAGACCACATTCATAAATAATATTTCCTTTCAGTGCTAGAGATTCATCTTGGTGCTAAAAATTCTGGAAATCCAATAGGGGAAGGTATTTTGCTCTGACTTGCATATTGAGAGTAGTGTCAAACCATTTAATTCTTTAAAACTTCTTCTGAAAAATTCAAATGCACAAGAAAAGAGGAGAGAATAGTAATACATGATCTGGAGTCAATAATTGGTAATATTTTGTCTTATTTGCTTCATCTAAATGCTTTTTGCTCAATTAGTTTAAGTTATAGGTATCCTGATATTTTTCCCCTAAATACTTCAAGTCCATTGTGAAAAATTGCATTTTAAGTAATTTTATTTTCCCTGGTTTCTAATATATATTATCAGTAAAGCAGAATTTATTTCCTTGACAGTTTGTTGATTTTTTTAACATGCTTTTTTCTTCAAAATCAACTTTTTAGTTATATTCAGGGAACTCCTTCTAATGATGGAAACAAAGAACAGTAATGTTTTCTTAAGCAAAAATTATTTGTATAAATGACTTATAAATACACCAGCCGCTTCCCCACCCCCCCCACGACTCCCACCATAATCTATTCTTTCCAAAAAGATGTCAGTTCTCTTAACAGTTAATAGAAATGAAATATAGCAGGTCAGGCTAATTGGGGAGCTGACTTTGGATACTTACCAAGTTCTAACCATTAACTAGTGATACTACCTGCAGTGTTTCTGGGACCTCATTTCTTATACTCCATATTGAGAAGATTGGAACATATGGTCTCTGAAAAGTCCAACAGTGTTAGGAGTCATGTCCTGGATACAAAGCCACCAGAATCATCTATAAGACCTAAATTTGACTCTGTCATTTGCTCACTTAATTTTCAATGTCTCTATTACCTGTAGGTAAAGTTCCAGTTTCTTACTGTGGCTTTCTCCCCTTGCTCTATCCCTTGTTCTGTCTTTCTAGACTCATCCCATACTACTTCTTACTTGAAATTTTACTCTAAAGAAATACCGCACTAGTTCCTCAAGTACACAGCACAATTCTCATCTGCATTCTGTTGCAGTTCCTTCTGCCTGAAATGTCCTTCAATATAATTGCAGCCCACCTAAGTCTCATCAGACTTTTAATAACAGTTCAGACATCTCCTCTTTCAGAAAGAATCCGTTAGAGAGAAGTTGATGTGGAGAGAGGAGATTGGTGTGGTGACGGTAATGGTGATAGCAGCTAACATTTATTGAGTATTTACTTTGTGTTGGGCACTATGCCAAGAACTTGGTAAATGTTATCTCATCCTTAAAAATAAACCTCTGAGGTAGGTACTGTTATCCCATTTTACAGATGAGGAAACTGAGGTTTAGAGAGATGAAATAACTTGCCCAAGGGCATACACCTTATGAAGCAAGGTCCTGGAAGAGGTGGGAGGAGATGGGTCAAGGTCATTTGGAAGAGTTAACCTCAAACAAGAGGAGGGACAACTCATCATCTGAGACTGAAGGATAGAAGGTAAAGATGGATGTGGACATAAATAAGTTTTTTTGTTTTGTTTCGTTTTGTTTTTAGGGATAAGGTAATTAAGAGAGCTTATGCCAGGGGATCTGGCAAATAGCCAAGCCAGTGAAAGAAGGCAAGATTGTTTACTGAGAGTGAAGAGGTTTGGGATTGAGTAAGGGGCTGAGGAGAAAAGTAGTGAAGGTTTGAAATAGTGTTCAAAGAGACGGGCGAGAGCCATCTAAGAAATAAGTGAAAGGATTGGTGAGTAATTTGTAGTGGTACAAACGCTATACAGTTGTGATCATTATTATTATTTTTTAGCCTAGTGGTACTCAGTACTTGAATAAAGCACTAACAAGAATAGTTTTTAATACTGATTCAGGGTGTGTTTTTGCTGGGCAGGTGCAGTAGAAAAATAGGAGTCTGAGGAAACTGAGGAGGATATAGCAAGAGAGTGTTAAATCATGATGGTCAGTGCTGAGTGGGGACAGAGAGGCCAGAAAGGGACTAAGTGACTGAGAAAATCATGACTGGATCATAAACCTGGAGGGCTTTATGATTTGCCATTTAAATATGTAAGTCATTGTCATGGGATGAAGTCATTGAGCCTTAAGAATATTTTATATGTCAAGTGAAGTTGGCAGTGGTTGATTTTATAATGATACAATATTAGATTTCAGAATTATCTTGAAGTCGTAAATTCAACTCCTTGCTGAGGGCATGAGTTCTTCTTATAACATCTTGAATGGTCATTTAACAAAATGGATGATTTTATTTAGAGAAGATTAGTATAATTGACTTGCTGTTGATTTTGTACCTTATATGTATACATAGTCACTCTTTTTCACAGTGTATTTTCTTTGTGTGTGTGTGTGTTTTTTTTTTTTTTTTTACCAGCCTTCCTCTGATGCACAGGATAAGCAGTGCGGTACTTGGAGACTGAAAATCACGCCTGTTGATTACCTTCTGGGAGTGGCTGATTTAACTGGAGAGTTGATGCGAATGTGTATTAACAGTGTTGGGAATGGGGACATTGACACTCCCTTTGAAGTGAGCCAGTTTTTACGTCAGGTGTATGATGGGTTTTCATTCATTGGCAATACTGGACCTTATGAGGTTTCAAAGAAGCTGTATACTTTGAAACAAAGTCTGGCCAAAGTGGAGAATGCTTGTTATGCCTTGAAAGTCAGAGGTTCAGAAATTCCAAAACATATGCTGGCAGATGTCTTTTCAGTTAAGACAGAAATGATTGATCAAGAGGAAGGCATTTCTTAGGGTAGCATTACTCAGTTGTTTTTCTCTTAAGAACTCCTAAGAGAGACCAATTTGTAAGACTGTTATTTAGTATATCATTTGACTTTATTGTGGCTTTAGAAATGTTTTCAGTTGTACTTGTTTTAAATTGTATACAGGCTGTACATAAAATTACCAAAATGAATCATTTCTTATATCTTACTCCTGAAAATTTGCATACAGATGTGTTTGCATATATGCCTATTTGAATTTTTGTTGGCTAAACTTTGTCATTTATCTTTGTTAAATGTGAACATGCTTCAGAGTGCACTTTCTGCCATACCTGTTTTAATTTACTTTGTGTGAATTTTGGAGTGGTAATATTTAGTGGAAGACATTTATAGTTTAAGTTGGTGATTTTTTTAATATATAGAAAGATTTCTTAGTTACACATCTGGACTTGAGTTTCCTGTTTCAATTTCTTGGTAATATTGTGCCAAGCCTCCAAAATAGGTTTATTCCATAGAATTAGAATTAAAATTATTATTAATGTACTTTAATTCTATGAGGTATTATAGTGAGAATTCATACTATATTCTGGCTAATTTTAGGTCATTTTGAATCCATATGAAACAGCCTTCCAGAAAAATTGACAGGTACCCAGATGTTAGTTTCTACATTGAATTTTTGTCCTTTATCACAGAAAGTCTGATAGAGAATTGGCACTAACATTGTAATATTGTCACTAATGTTTGAGTTGAATTATATAATTGCACACACAACTGAAAAGCTAGTGATTATTTAGTAATTTTTCTTGTTATTATATTTCATTAGGCATGTTTGGAGGCTTTCCTATTCTAACATCTATAAGAAATTACATCTAAATAATCATAATGAAGTTTTGAAATCTTTGAAATATTAAGTTAACCCAAATCTTTATAGTTGTCCAGTTGTGTTAATTGATACATAAAAAGTTGCCAAAGAAGATTTATCACATACAATTCAGCAATAAGACAATTGTCAACACAGTTGGGAATAACAAGTAGTATCACTAGTAATAGAAGTAGCATCACTAGTAATATTTAGAATTGGAATTTGCCTACTAAAATTAGTTATAGATTATTCCCTGTGGTGTGAAACTGACTTGAGCATGGCACTGTTGGCTGACAACTAGACATTTCCTTTTGGTTTTGTGAGTTTTGAGAGTCTGGATATTGGATTTTATTTTTGGAAAGATTAGCAGCTCTGTTTGCAAGGGCTTATTCTTAAGTGTAATTTTCCAAAAATTATCACCTAAAGGAAAATAAAATATATACATGCCTAATAGACTAGGTTTGTTTGTTGTTTGTTCTGGTGGTAGTATGTATTTTTGGTTTCCCTATTCAAAGATACTGAAATAGTTTTATTACATATTTTTGTTTCTTTTGCCACTTGAAGTTGATGAATATCTTATAGATGTTTAAAATTGAACTCTTTGAATAAAGTATTAAAATGTAATAGTTTAGCTTATTTTTTGATCAGTTGAGAAATACTTCATCAAACTGTTACGAATTTTTAGCCTTAACAGGAAACTTGATACAGACTTGCTTAATATAGAGATTTATGATTTCTTAAAATGGGTCCAGAGGTAGTGAGAGTTTCAGGAAAGACATCCTTTCACCTCTCATTGACCCAAACTGGAGAATCCCATGGACAGAGGAGCTTGGCAGGCTATATACGTCCATGGGGTTGCAAAGCGTTGGACGTGACTGAGCATGCATATCCCTTTAAACCAGCTAGTGGAAAGGAAGGTGAGATCACTTTAATGTATCAAAGTGTCCATTATCTGAGAGAAGAGTGAACACAAGAAACTGAATTAGGGTGTTACCATCATAGGGGAAGGGGCAATGGCCTTTGGGTTCATAGTCAGCACTATCTGCTACAGGTGGATTGATGACATGGCTATTGATGCATTTCTACATTACATGTTATACTAACACAGTAGATGTTAGGCCTGGATGGTAGAGGATCTCTAAATATATCCTGAATGTCTCTCAGTTTTAAAATGGTTGCTCTGATACCATCACCTGTGATAATGTTTTTCATCTTTATTATAAAAAGAGGCTGGTTCTAGGTAACATGGCAAGTTCCTGAAAAATTCTAAAATAAAATTGGGTTATTTCTCTCATAAGTAATTACTGCATGTATTAAATCAGTGTTTTTTCCATAATAAAGATTGCAGAACCCTAGGGCTTTTTGAAAGTGCCTCAAAGAAAGGTGTTATTTAAATGAGAGATTGGTGAAATGGATTAAAAAACTTAATCCAAACTCTCTGCTAACTACAAAAGACTCACTTTAGATTGCGACACACAAATAGATTAAAAGAATGGGAAAAGACATTCCATGGAAACAGTAACCAAGAGAGCTAAACAAATAGACTTTAGCACTTTTTTTGGCTAGAGACAAAGAACAGCATGGAATGGTAAAAGGCTCAATCCATTGGGAATATATAGCGATCATAAATATATATATATATATATATAAAAAACAACAGAGTCCCAAAATACATGAAGCAAAATCTGAGATAATTGAAGGGAGAAATAGTTCAGCAATAATAGTTGGATAATTTAATACCCAGCTTCCTATAATGGATGGGCAGACAAGACAGATCAGTAAGGAAATAGAGGACTTGAACAAGTAAACCAAACCAGAGCCAGCACTGTGATTGTGTACCATGACCAACACTGTGGAATTCCGTCTCAGGAATGCAAGGTTGGTTCAACATGAAAATCAGTACATAAGTTGTATTAAGAGCATGAAGAGGAAGAAACATGATGCATGTCAGTAGAAATGGGAAAACCATTTGACAAAATCTGACACCCTTTCATGACATAAATACTCAACTAACTCACAGTAGAAGGGAAATTTCTCATCTTGGTAAATGCATACATGCATGCTCAGTCACGTCCAACGCTTTGCAACCCCATGGACGTATATAGCCTGCCAAGCTCCTCTGTCCATGGGATTCTCCAGGCAACTTCTCCAGGGGATCTTCCCAACCCAGGGATGAAACCCAGGTTTCCTACCTTGCAAGCGGACTCTACCATCTGAGCCACCAGGGAAGCTCCTGGTAAAGGGCATCTGTAAAGCACACAACATTGTAATGGTGAAAGAACTGAAAGTTTTCCCTCTAAGATAGGGAACAAAGCAAGGATGTCCAACATTGTACTGGAGGTTCTAGCTAAGGCAATTAAGCAAGAAAAAGAGGGGCAGATTGTAAAGAAAGAGGTAAAATTATCTCAGTTTGGAGATAACATGATATTATATGTAGAAAACCTCCATAAAGAATCCTTGAAACCACTCAGACCATTAGGACTAATTAACAAATTAAGCAAGGTTGAAGGATACAAGGTCAGTATATAAAAATCAGTGGTGTTTATATACAGTAGCAATTAGAAATCTGAAAATCAAGACAATAATTGCATTTACAATAGTATTTTTTGTTGTTTAGTCACTAAGTTGTGACTAAGTTCTTTGTGACCCCATGGCGTTGCAAAGAATAAAATATATAGAAATAAATTGACCCTAAGTGCAAATTGTTGGAGAAGGCAATGGCAACACACTCCAGTACTCTTGCCTGGAAAATCCCATGGACGAATGAGCCTGGTAGGCTGCAGTCCCTGGGGTCGCTAAGAGTCGGGCACGACTGAGCGACTTCACTTTCACTTTTCACTTTCATGGCTTGGAGAAGGAAATGGCAGCCCACTCCAGTATTCTTGCCTGGAGAATCCCAGGGACGGCGGAGCCTGGTGGGCTGCTGTCTATGGGGTCGCACAGAGTCGGACACGACTGAAGGACTTAGCAGCAGCAGCAGCAGCAGCAGCAAATTGTACACTGAAAGCTATAAAATGTTGCAGAAGAAAAAGGCACCCTGTGTTCTTGGAATTGTAGATTTAATATTGTTAAGATAGCAATACTCTGCAAATTGATCTGTAGGCTCAATGCATTCCTTATCAAAATTGCAATTTCACTTTGCAGAAATAGAGATCTGATCCTAAAATTCATTTGAAAATTCAAAGGACACAGAATAGACAACAAAGTCTTTGAAACAAAAAACAAAGTTGAAGGATTCACATTTTTAAAATTTTGAATCTTAAGACAAAGGTACAATAATCAAGATAGTGTAACATTGGTGTAAGAATAGATACATAGATCAGTGCAATAAAATTCAAATTCTAGGAAGAAATCCATATATATATCTATGGTGAATTGAATTTTTAATTAAAGATTTTATTTCTCGAGCAGTTTTAACTTCACAGTAAAATTGAGAGGAAGGTACAGATATTTTCCATACATCCCCTGACCCACATGTACCTCTCCTGTCGTCCCCCAGCAGAGTGGTTGGTGCATTTGTTAACAATGAATGTGACTACATTGACTTGTCATAATTGCCCAAGGCCCATAGTTTATAATACAGTTCACTGCTGGTGGTGCACATTCTGTAGGTTTGAATAAGTCAATAGATTTTTGACAAAGGTGTCAAGACTATTCTATGGGGGAAGAATAGTCTGGTGCTGGGACATCTGAGCATCCCTTGAGAAGAATGAAGTTAGATTCTTCAAATTCTACAAAATTTAAGGGCTTTCCTGGTGACTCAGTGGTAAAGAAGCTTCCTGCCGGTGCAGGAGACACGGGTTCTATCCCTGGTCTGGGAAGATCCCACATGCCTAGGAGCAAGTCAGCCCATGACCCACACGTATTGAGCTTGTGCTCTAGAGCCTGGGAGCTGCAGCTACCAAAGCCTGCATATTCTGCAGCCTGTGCTTCCCAACAAGAGAAGCTATTGCAGTGAGAAGCCTGGACACTGCACCTAGAGAGTGGCCCCACTTGCTGCCACTGAAGAAAAAGCCCTCTCATCAACAAGACCCAGCACAACCAAAATAAACAGAATTTTTAAAAAATTTAAAATAGAGCAAGGACAAATATAAAAACTAAAACTATGAGATCCTTAGAAACAGGTGTACATTTTCTTGACCCTAGATCAGGTAATGGTTTCTTGGGTCTGACATCAAAAGCACAAGCATCAAAAGAAAAAAAATAAATTGAAACATCCATCAAAAGTAAAACTTAAAGACACTGTCAAGAAAGTGAAAAGGCAGCCCACTGAATGGGAGAAAATGTTTGCCCATCATAATCTGATAACGGTACAATGATAATAGGTAAATGTATCTAAAATATATAGGGAACTCTTAATATTAAGTGACAACCTCATTTAACAGTAGGCAAATTGTAAAGATAGTTTTGTAAAAGTGACATGCAGATGGCCCGTGAGCACAGGAAAAGATAGTAAACAGCATTAACCACTGCATGTGTGTGTGCTGAGTTGCCTAGTTGTGTCAGACTCTATGACCCCATGGACTGTAGCCTGCCAGGCTCCACTGTCCCTGGAATTTTCTGGGCAAGAATACTGGAGCAGAGGGAAATGCAAATCAAAATCATAAAGTACCACTGTACATTCACTATATATATATATTTTATGTCTTCTATATAATGAAAGAAGGAGAGAGAAGGAAAGGAAGGGAGGGAAGTCAAAAAAAACGGAGAGGGAGGCTTGTGTATGAATATTTCCAACAGTGTTACCAACAGCCAAAAAGTGGGAACAACCCAAATGTCCATCAACTGATCATACTCCTGCCATGAAATATTTATTCAGCCATAAGAAATGAAATGCTGTTACTTGCATCATGGATGAGCCTGGAAAACTCTGCTAAGTGAATCTAGATATACTTGGACCCAGAAGTCAAGAAAGTACCTCATGGTCAATAATTTGTTCAAGTCAATAGGTGTCACATTTGCAACTCATAATCTTTTTTGCTGTTAAGACTTGGAAGGTTTTAAATGATTTGTACTTTAAATTCCAACCCATGGGTTAACAGTAGGACAATAGGACTTACTACCTTTTGTCTACAAGTGCATTTATATAAATTCAGTTGATTGTGATGTAGGCAGGACATGGTAATATTCACTCCTCGATACCCCCTTTATACATAATTAAATATATAAGTAGTGTAACTAAGACCTAGAGAGAGGTTAAGTAGCTTGCTCAAGGTTACCTACTACCCTAGACAAAGATTTGGGATTAGAAACCATGTCTAATGAAACTTAGGTGACAGCCTTTCTGCAATGGTACACCACTTTTTGTGGTTCTTACTACTACATGTGACCTTGAGCAAGTTTACCTCGAGCCTTAGTCTTTCTGAACCTTAGTTTTATTATCAAATAATGCCAGCTTACTCTTCTCAGGTGTTTTTATGACTGGACAGTATAATCTATGTGGAAATGGTTTTCAGGGCATGAACCCAGGAATGTCACTTCTTGAATAGTCTATATCTGCAAAATTTTGCCTGTAATTTAAGGAGATGCTTACGCCTTCAGAAGTCCATCTGTGGATGCTCTAAAACTAAGTCCCGTGGCCCCGGATTGAGAGGCCTTGTTTCTGTCTGGTCTGGCTGTGCTGTGTCTTTGTTGCAGCACGTGGGCTCTCTAGTTGTGGTGTGCGGGCTTAGTTGCCACTGACAAGAGTCTTAGTTCCCCAACCAGGTATCAAATCCACATCCCCTGCATTGGAAAGCAGATTCTTAACCACTGGAGGACCACCAGTGAAGTCCCAGAAGACATTGTTATTGGAGCAATTTAAAAGTGTCTTTCAGGAGAAGGCAATGGCACCCCACTCCAGTACTCTTGCCTGGAAAATCCCATGGATGGAGGAGCGTGGTAGGCTGCAGTCCATGGGGTTGCCAAGAGTCGGGCACGACTGTGCGACTTCACTTTCACTTTTTACTTTCATGCATTGGAGAAGGAAATGGCAACCCACTCCGGTATTCTTGTCTGGAGAATCCCAGGGACAGAGGAGCCTGGTGGGCTGCTGTCTTTGGGGTCCGCACAGAGTCGGACACGACTGAAGCGACTTAGCAGCAGCAGCAGCAAAAGTGTCTTTCACATTGTACAGTTGCATAAGCATGCAATTTCCATTGTGATATTCCAAAAGGGGCAGATATTCAATTTTGTTGTGTGAGTGAAATGCTGATATTGTATTAGAGAGTTTCTCTAATGAGAAATGCCTGTGATTTTCATGTCATTCTCAAATGGGTCTTTGGCCTTAAAAAGCCAAGAATTACTGGTCTAGATGTTTTCTTATGTTACCATGTATCATAAAAGACTATAAATCCAAAGATCCTAACTAGATGAAGCAGTTTCTAGGATTTATGAAGTAGTGGGATTTTCTTTGGTTCTTTTGTTTGTTAAACCATAAGTGAAGTTCTGTTGAAGAATGTTCCAGTTATTGCTTCCCTTGTCCCCTAATGAAAGTTCTCATGGCTGAATAATAATCCACTGCATACAGTCAGCCCTTTTTTATCTTTAGGTTTTGCATCCATGGATTCAACCAACTACAGATCAAAAAATATCAGGGAAAAAAATTCCAGAAAATTCCAAAAAGTAAAACTTGAATTTGCTGTATACAGGCAACTGTTTATACTGTAACTATTTGTATAACATTTACATTGTATTAGGTATTGTAAGTAATTTAAAGGTGATTTAAAACATTTGGGAGGATATGTATCGGTTATGTAGAAGTACTATGTTATTTTATTTAAGAGGCTTGAATATCCATGAGTTCTGGTATCTGCAGGAGAAGCCGGTTATGCCACATCTTTATCCATTTATCCATTGATGGACTCCTAAGTTGTTTCCATACCTTGGCTATTGTGAGTAATGCTGCTGTAAACAGGAAAGTGCAGATATCTTTTTGATATGCTGTTTTCATTTCCTTTGAATGTATACTCAGAAGTGGGATTGCTGGATCATATAATTCTGTGTTTTAAGTTTTTCATGAAACTCCATACTGCTCTCCATTATAATGGCTGCACCGATTTGCATTCCCACCAACAATGCACTAGGGTTCTGTTTTTTCCCCACCCTTCCAGCATTTGTTATCTCTTGTCTTTCTGATAATAAATAGCATTTTCTAATGGGCATGAGGTAACATTGTGGTTTTGATTTGCATCTCCCTATTAATTATGTTGAGCATCCTTTCAAGTATCTGTTGCCATTTGTTTGTCTTCTTTGGAAAACTGTCCAGTTCCTCAGCTCATTTTTAATGTTTGTTATATCAATAGTTTTTTTGTTATTGAGTTGTGTGAATTCTTTATATATTTTGAATATTAACCGTTTTTGGTTATATGACTTGCAAATATTTTCTCCCATTTAGTAGGTTGCTTTTTCATTTTGTTGGTGGTTTGATTGTTTCTTTTGATGAGTAGAAGCTTCTTAGTTTGATATTGTCCCCCTTAATTGTAAAATTTTTAATTGGATGATAATTACTTTACAACATTATGTTGATTTCTGCTGTACAACAATGCAAATCAGCTGTAAGTGTTTTTGCTTTTGTTGCTGTGCCTTACCATCAAAAGCACTTTTTTTTACTGGTCTACAATTTGGGAGGAAAATCCTATTTATAGCCCATTTCAACGATCTTTTGACTAGTAAGCAATTACACATGCCAAATCCCAAGTCTTGCTTAAGAAACAAGACGAAACAGCATCTAGGAAGTATAAGAACTCAAGACTCAAAAGTCCAGAACTTTTTTCCATATTCATAATACAAATAAAAGCCTCCAAAACTCCTTGTCTACCTAATAGTACCCACAAGTGCACATGTGAGCATGCACGTTCAAACACCGCCACAGTACTTTGAACACCTCTTAGTACATCCCTGCGTGGAGGGAGAATGGATAGAAGGCTTTGGCAACACCAGAGGCAGAACCCTAATGGTACTGATCTTTAGCAATTACGATTTGAGGCACCTTCCAGGTAAAGCATCTCGATTAACTGAGGTTCTGACTGAAGGCATAGGAAGCATAGAAGGAGGTGTAGAAGAAGAAAATTATAAATATCAGCTCTCACCTTGGGAGCAGTTGCAGAAACAAGTCTTATTGAACCAAAAGAGGAACGGAGACCAGAGATGGGTAGAGACTGATGGGACTTCCTAAGGGAAGACAGTGAACCACTTTGATTGTATGAAGGATCATTGCCTTACATTAGATGGAAGCATGAAGTGGTTTGAAGGTTCAAAGCTAGCTGGAAGGGTGTGAGTGCCGCGAGCCAGAGGAGTGGGCCATGCTGGGCATTGCCTATTGATACTTGGTACTAGGGTCTTCCCAGTTGGTGCAGTGGTACAGAATCCACCTGCCAGTGCAGGAGATGCAAGAGACACGGGTTCAATTCCTGAATCAGGAAGCTCCCCTGGAGTAGAAAATGGCAACCCAGTATTCTTGCCTGGAACACTCCTTGGACAGAGGAGTCTGGTGGGCTGTAGTCCGTGGGGTTACGAAGAGTTGGACATGACTGAGGGCACACACACAGTCTTGGTACCAGGGCTGCCTTCTGAATTCTCGCTGTACTGTTGGAGGTGGAAGCTTAGAAGCCACACTTCCTTGATTTCCTTGCTAAGAGGGTTTATTTGCCATCTCCCAATGAGAGGTACATGTAATATTTGAAGAACAAGAGAAACAGAAGCCGTAATTGCTTTGCAGCATTGGAGGCAGAGAGCCGGGCTTGCTCAGAGGGCTTACGTGAGGTTTTGCAGGAGCTTCTGCGCTCTACTAATCACCTGCTTCAGTGCTGCCAGCAGCTGAGCTCATCAGCCGTGGTTTCCTGCAGTTCCTGTGACTTCTTGATTTCCTGAATTCACTGGCAGCTTTCCCTGAACTTCCTTTCACCCAGCCCTTCCAAGGTTTTGGAAGCACCTGTGTTAAATCCTGTCCTGTGTGATACCTCGAGTGCTTTCTCTTTTCCTGACTGAATGCTGACTACCAGGGAACAAGCATAAGAAGAGGTGCCTGTTCTCTCTTGCAAGAAAAATGCAAGTTAAAACTACAAGTTGGCCCTTTTCACCTATCAGCTGGATAAACAGTGGACGACTGGTAGCAGTATGTTGATGTGGTGGAAGTTGGCTTCCACGCTGCTGTAAAAAATGGAAATTTACATTAATCTATGAAATTGGTGATTCCCAGGTGGTGCTAGTGGTAAAGAACCTGCCTGCCAATGCAGAAGTCACAGGGAGACATGGATTCAGTTCCTGGGTCAGGAAGATCCCCTGGAGAAGGAAATGGCAACCCACTCCAGTATTCTTGCCTGGAGAATCCCACTGAGAGAGAAGCCTGGAGGGCTATAGTCCGTGGAGTCACGAAGAGTTGGACACGACTGAAGTGACTTAGCATGCATGCTATGAAATTGACATTGATCCCTACAAGGGGTATTTTGGTAATATCTATCAAGTTTATTCGTACATTTGTGAATTACATCTTCAAAACATACTTATTATAGCATTGTTTTGAAATACTGAAATGTTTGAAATGTGAGTGTCCTTCTATGAAGGACAAATTAAATCAGTTATGGTGCAACCATATGATTAGATGCTATAAAGCCGTTGAAAACAATGAGGCAGGTCTGCATATTCTGTTATGGAAAGATATTCATTTTATTTTAACTGAAACTAGAAAAATGTAGATATGCCACTACCGTGCAAAGGTTAAAATAATATGCTTTTGTTAACATGCAGATTATTTCTAGAAGAATGCACACAAAATGACAAGGGTGATTGTTAGCTGCCCTCCTTTCACACATGAATGGGTAAGCAAGGGAGAAAAATTGGTGGCACATTCTTAGGCTTTCTGTGATGTAAAGAGTTTGAAACCAAGGATAATGTTGGAATTATTATTGTTTTTTATTTTTATTAACTTTGTCATCTCTTAGGAAGATTTGAGATTTAAAAAGATGTGGTTTGGGGGCAAGTAGACCAGAGAAGGGCTTCCCAGGTGGCACTAGTGGTAAAGAACCTGCCTGCCAATACTGGAGACACAGTGAGACAAGGGTTCGATCCCTGGGTCAGGAGGATCTCCTGGAGGAGGGCATAGCACCCCACTCCAGTATTCTCTCCTGGGGAATCCCATGGACAGAGGAGTTCTGTAAAACTTTTTAAAACCACATTTGCTCCAGACTTCTTTCCAAAGAATTAAGATGTTACAGAGTTTCACACCACCTCCACCATCCCCAGAGGCAGTTACCAACCACAAGATTGGAATACATACTCTATTGATACTTATTTTCTGTTTTTACTGCTTATGTATTAATCCACAAACACTTCTGTTTTGTTTGCATTTTATTTTATTTTTTTATATGAATGAATTTTATTTTATTTTTTAAATATAAATTTATTTAATTGGAGGTTAATTACTCTACAATATTGTATTGGTTTTGCCATACATCAACATGAATCCACCACAGGTATACACGTGTTCCCCATCCGGAACTGCCCTCCCTCATCCCTCCCCATACTATCCCTCTGGGTCATCCCAGTGCACCAGCCCCAAGCATCCAGTATCATGCATCGAACCTGGACTGGCGATTTGTTTCATATATGATATTATACATGTTTCAATGCCATTCTCCCAAATCATCCCACCCTCTCCCTCTCCCACAGAGTCCAAAAGACTGTTCTATACATCTGTGTCTCTTTTGCTGTCTCGCATACAGGGTTATTGTTACCATCTTTCTAAATTCCATATATATGCATTAGTATACTGTATTGGTGTTTTTCTTTCTGACTTACTTCACTCTGTATAATAAGCTCCAGTTTCATCCACCTCATTAGAATTGATTGAAATGTTTTCTTTTTAATGGCTGAGTAATACTCCATTGTGTATATGTACTACAGCTTTCTTATCCATTCATTTGCTGATGGACATCTAGGTTGCTTCCATGTCCTGGCTATTATAAACAGTGCTGCGATGAACATTGGGCTACACGTGTCTCTTTCAATTCTGGTTTCTTCGGTGTGTATGCCCATCAGTGGGATTGCTGGGTTGTATGGCAGTTCTATTTGCTATTTTTTAAGGAATCTCCACACTGTTCTCCATAGTGGCTGTACTAGTTTGCATTCCCACCAACAGTGTAAGAGGGTTCCCTTTTCTCCACACCCTCTCCAGCATTTATTGCTTGTAGACTTTTGGATCGCAGCCATTCTGACTGGCATGAAATGGTTCCTCACTGTGGTTTTGATTTTCATTTCTCTGATAATGAGTGATGTTGAACATCTTTTCATGTGTTTGTTAGCCATCTGTATGCATTTTAAAATTTTGTAAATACTGTCATAGTATACAAATCTTTTTGCAACTAGATTTTTTTCATTTAGTATTTTTCATTTAATTTCACTTAATACTTAAAATTTTGAAATTTACTCACATGGATATATGTAGATTCCAGTTAATTCATCTTAGCTGCTACATAGTATTCTACTTTTAGGGCTTAACCAGTTTATCCATTTCGCCTAGACTATAGCTGTACCCCAGACCACCCTCCTGGTTTATTAATTTAGGTTTATTAATTTATTTAGCTCCTGGTTTATGCTCATTCTTTCTATATCAGACCCATTTTAATTCAATGGCAAGTTCAAGATACATGAAGATAATTCTTCTAACATACTGGACCACCGGGGAAGTCCTGTTTACTACCATGTTGAAAGATCAGTTTGTACCTTTCTAGCATCCCAACTCTAACAGTTCTTAGACCCCACTGGACCCTTCAATTCATTGACCTTTCCACTGCTCATTAACCTCTGAGTAGCCTCCTTCCCTGTATCTCCCAGCTTTAATGTCCTTGCTGATAATTCCCTTTCCTTTGCATACACCTTCAGCTCCCCTGCTGTCTCTTACTTCATCTTACTCATTGGTGAAACTAAATCCCAGATTAAGTGCATGTCTCTAACTCCTTTACACGTGCCCCTGTGGTGCTGAAGCAAACCCAGGAACAGTAGATGACCACACTGACTGGTCTCACTCTGTGACTGTGAGCATCGTGTTGGGCTCATGCTGCCTGGCAGCCATGCTGCTTTCCCTCAGTCCATTCATTCTTCCTCTCTCATCAGTGACATTTCACACTGTCTGCTCCTCAGCCTCCCATTTGGCCAAGGACTAGGAAGACTGAGGACGACAGAGGAGAATTTCCACAGTCTCATCACACTTACCAACCAGCGTTTGGCTTCACCTCCTCTGCCTCCCTGCCTCCTGCTCTCTGTGTTTTCTCTAAGGCCAGCCTCTCCACTTGTGTCCTGGGTCCGCTCTCCTCTGTTCAGTGGCTACTCCAGCAAGTCTCACCTCTCTCCTTCCTGAATGATTGATTTTATTCCCTTTCTACTGGAATTTCCCACCAACATACAAACGTATCTTTAAAAACTTCCTGAAAGAGATGTGTATACTTTCTGAATCGAATTCTTCTTCCATAATCTCCGGGATCCACTCAGACTTGTCCCCAACAATTCACCTGAACTTCAGCTCTTTTCCGAATGTTGGGTTTTTTTCTTTTTTAAAAAATTTATATTTAATTGGAAGATAATTGCTTTACAATGTTATGTGGTACACAATATGTACAATGTATGTCTACTATACAACAACATGAGTCAGCTCTAAGTGTACATATATCTGCTCCCTCTTGAGCCTCCTCCTATCCCTCCTTGCGTATGTCTTTTCTTTTGTTTAGTTTAATATATAACTGTCTGTCTTACTCAACCTGCAGCAGCATTTGACAGGTAGTGATGGACCTGTCCAGGACCTTCTCCTTGGATGCTGTTTCCACTTACTTCCAGACACCCCATTCTTGGTCTTCGTCCTGTTTCTCTGGCTGCTTCTCAGCCTCCTTTGTTGACTCCTTCTTATCACCCTGACCTCACCTTGGAGGACCTGAGGCTCAATCCTTGGATGTCTTCTCTAACTACATTCATCCCCTTAGTGGTTTTATGCAGTCTTATGGATGTATAAAACCATTAAGGGGATGTCTACTCAGTGAAACTAAGCCATGCCATGTGGGGCCACCCAAGACGGGCGGGTCATGGTGGAGAGGTCTGACAGAATGCGGTCCACCAGAGAAGGGAATGGCAAACCACTGCAGTATTCTTGCCTTGAGAACCCCATGAACAGTAGGAAAAGGCAAAATGATAGGATACTGAAAAGGGAACTCCCCGGGACGGTAGGTGCTCAATATGATACTGGAGATCAGTAGAGAAATAATTCCAGAAAGAATGAAGGGATGGAGCCAAAGCAAAAACAATACCAGTTGTGGATGTGACTGGTGATAGAAGCAAGGTCCGATGCCGTAAAGAGCAATATTGCATAGGAACCTGGAATGTCAGGTCCATGAATCAAAGCAAATTGGAAGTGGTCAAACAGGAGCTGGCAAGAGTGAATGTCGACATTCTAGGAATCAGCGAACTAAAATGGACTGGAATGGGTGAATTTAACTCAGATGACCATTATATCTATTACTGTGGGCAGGAATCACTTAGAAGAAATGGAGTAGCCATCATGGTCAACAGAAGAGTCCGAAATGCAATACTTGGATGCAATCTCAAAAATGACAGAATGATCTCTGTTTGTTTCCATGGCAAACCATTCAATATCACACTAATCCAAGCCTATGCTGCAGCCAGTAATGCTGAAGAAGCTGAAGTTGAATGGTTCTATGAAGACCTACAAGACCTTTTAGAACTAACACCCCAAAAAGATGTCCTTTTCATTATAGGAGACTGGAAAGCAAAAGTAGGAAGTCAAGAAACACCTGGAGTAACAGGCAAATTTGGCCTTGGAATACGGATTGAAGCAGCGCAAAGGCTAATAGAGTTTTGCCAAGAGAATGCACTGGTCATAGCAAACACCCTCTTCCAACAACACAAGAGAAGACTCTACACATGAACATCACCAGAGATGGTCAACACCGAAATCAGATTGCTTATATTCTTTGCAGCCAAAGATGGAGAAGCTCTGTACAGTCAACAAAAACAAGACCAGGAGCTGACTGTGGTTCAGATCATGAACTTCTTATTGCCAAATTCAGACTGAAATTGAAGAAAGTGAGGAAAACCACTAGACCATTCAAGTATGACCTAAATCAAATCCCTTATGATTATACAGTGAAAGTGAGAAATAGATTTAAGGGACTAGATCTGATAGAGTGCCTGATGAACTGTGGATGGAGGTTCGTGACATTGTACAGGAGACAGGGATCAAGACCATCCTCATGGAAAAGAAATGCAAAAAGCAAAATGGCTGTCTGAGGAGGCCTTACAAATAGCTGTGAAAAGAAGAGAAGCAAAAAGCAAAGGAGAAAAGGAAAGATATAAGCATCTGAATGCAGAGTTCCAGAGAATAGCAAGGAGAGATAAGAAAGCCTTCCTCAGCAATCAAGCAAAGAAATAGAGGAAAACACCAGAATGGGAAAGACTAGAGATCTCTTCAAGAAAATTAGAGATACCAAGGGAACATTTCATGCAAAGATGGGCTCAATAAAGGACAGAAATGGTATGGACCTAACAGAAGCAGAAGATATTAAGAAGAGGTGACAAGAATACACAGAAGAACTATACAAAAAAGATCTTCACAACCCAGATAATCATGATGGTGTGATCACTCACCTAGAGCCAGACATCCTGGAATGTGAAGTCAAGTGGGCCTTAGAAAGCATCACTACGAACAAAGCTAGTGGAGGTGATGGAATCCCAGTTGAGCTATTTCAAATCCTAAAAGACGATGCTGTGAAAGTGCTGCACTCAATATGCCAGCAAATTTTGAAAACTCCGCAGTGGCCACAGGACTGGAAAAGGTCCGTTTTCATTCCAATCCCAAAGAAAGGCAATGCCAAAGAATGCTCAGACTACTGCACAATTGCACTCATCTCACACGCTAGTAAAGTAATGCTCAAAATTCTCCAAGCCAGGCTTCAGCAATACATGAACCGTGAACTTCCAGATGTTCAAGCTGGTTTTAGAAAAGGCAGAGGAACCAGAGATCAAATTGTCAACATCGTCTGGATCATTGAAAAAGCAAGAGAGTTCCAGAAAAACATCTATTTCTGCTTTATTGAGTATACCAAAGCCTTTGACTGTGTGGATTACAATAAACTGTGAAAAATTCTGAGAGAGATGGGAATACCAGACCACCTGACCTGCCTCCTGAGAAACCTATGTGCAGGTCAGGAAGCAACAGTTCTAACTGGACATGGAACAACAGACTGGGTTCCAAATAGGAAAAGGAGTACGTCAAGGCTGTATACTGTCACCCTGCTTATTTATATGCAGAGTACATCATGAGAAACACTGGGCTGGAAGAAGCACAAGCTGGAATCAAGATTGCTGGGAGAAATATCAATAACCTCAGATATGCAGATGACACCACCTTTATGGTAGAAAATGAGGAAATAAAAAGCCTCTTGATGAAAGTGAGAAAAGAGAGTGAAAAAGTTGGCTTAAAGCTCAGCATTCAGAAAACGAAGATCATGGCATCTGGTTCCATCACTTCATGGGAAATAGATGGGGAAACAGTGGAAACAGTGTCAGACTATTTTGGGGGGCTCCAAAATCACTGTAGATGGTGATTGTAGCTGTGA
Source organism: Budorcas taxicolor (assembly GCF_023091745.1). NCBI lineage: Eukaryota > Metazoa > Chordata > Mammalia > Artiodactyla > Bovidae > Budorcas > Budorcas taxicolor. The sequence goes on along the minus strand of NC_068914.1, from coordinate 40,978,616 downwards.
AATTGAAAGACGCTTACTCCTTGGAAGAAAAGTTATGACCAACCTAGATAGCATATTGAAAAGCAGAAATATTACCTTGCCAACAAAGTTCCGTCTAGTCAAGGCTATTGTTTTTCCAGTGGTCATGTATGGATGTGAGAGTTGGACTGTGAAGAAAGCTGAGCGCCGAAGAATTAATGCTTTTGAGCTGTGGTGTTGGAGAAGACTCTTGAGAGTCCCTTGGACTGCAAGGAGATCCAACCAGTCCATCCTAAAAGAAATCAGTCCTGGGTGTTCATAGGAAGGACTGATGCTAAAGCTGAAACTCCAGTACTTTGGCCACCTCATGTGAAGAGTTGACTCATTGGAAAAGACTCTGATGCTGGGAGGGATTGGGGGCAGGAGGAGAAGGGGACAACAGAGGATGAGATGGCTGGATGGCATCACCAACTCGATGGACATGAGTTTGAGTGAACTCCAGGAGTTGGTGATGGACAGGGAGGCGTGCCGTGCTGCGATTCATGGGGTCGCAAAGAGTCGGACACGACTGAGCGACTGAACTGAACTGATTGATGGATGTATATGCTATCTACATGCTGACAGTTTTATATTTCTGTGTCTGCATCTCTTTTGAACTCCAGATGTACATGTGTGTTCTCAGTCAGTCATGTTCTACTCTGCAAAGCCATGGACTGTAGGCTGCCCGGCTCCTCTGTCCATGGGATTTTTCAGGCAAGGATACTGGAATGGGTTGCCATTCTTTCTCCAGGGTATCTTCCCAACCCAGGGATGGAACCCACATCTCTTACATCTCCTGCATTGGCAGGCAGATTCTTTGTGTCATTTGGGAAGCCTCCAAGTTATACCTGTCAATTCCCAATTCAAAATCTCCACTTGAGTGTCTGATGGATGCATCCAAGTTAACAGGTCCAGAAGTTAGCTTGTTTCTCCTGTCAAACCTTCTCCCACTGTTATCTGCTTCTTCTCAATTGATGGTGACTTCATCCTGGCAAACGATCAGGCATGCTGATAGTCATCTCAGTTCCTCACTTTGGCTCACATTCCGTATTTAATCTGTCAGGAATTCTATAGGTCTATATTTAAAATATACCCAACATCTTTTATCATCCTGGTCCACGCCGTCATCGCCTTTCACTTGGGTTACTGCAGCAGCTTCCTGCTTCCATCCTTGCCCCCTCCCGAGCAGGGAGAGTGGTCTGTTAACCTGCAGTCAGGCCAGCTTGCCTCTCTATTGAAATCCTTGCAGTGGCTACTGTTTCATTCAGACTAAAATGCCCAAGCCCTTGAGATGGCCACAGGACTCTGTACTAGAGGTCCTCGACCTTTGTGGTACCAGGGACTGGTTTGTGGAAGGCAGTTTTTTCACAGACCTGGGGAGTGGGGAGGACGGTTTGGGGATGATTCAAGCGCGTTACGCTTATTCTGAACTTTATTTCTGTTATTATTATTGCATCAGCTTCAGCTCAGATCATCAGGCATTAGATCCCAGAGGTTGGCGACCCCAACTCTATACCATCTGCCTGCCTCCTCTTATTTCAGCCTAAGATTCTCCCTCCGGGTTTCCCTCGTGGTTGCTCAGTGGTAAAGAATCTGCTTGCCAATGCAAGAGATTCAGGAGACTCGGCTTCGATCCCTGGATTGGGAAGATCCCCTGGAGGAGGAAATGGCAACCCACTCCAGTATTTTTGCCTGGGAAATCCCATGCACGGAGGAACCTGGTGGGCTATGGTCCATAGGGTTGCAAAAGTCAGACATGACTGCACACGCCCGCACACATACACACACACACACACCACACTCCCTTTGAGTTACTGCACACACACACACACACACACACACACACACACACACACCCCCACCACACACTCCCTTTGAGTTACTGCACTCCAGCCTCACTGGCCTCCAGCTTGTTTGTTTTTTTTACCAAGATCTGTTTCTTGTCTCTTTTTTTAATTCAGATATCTGTGCACAGTTTTCCTTATCACTTTTAAGTTTGTGATAACAGGCCACCTTCCAAATAAGGCCTACCACAATCTAATTTAATCGCTATTTGCAACCTACTCCCAATGCACTTTCAGAGGGTGGCCTCTCCATGGAACACAGTATGAACAGTGTCCTTGGCACTGTGGAAAGTACCATTCCCTTCTTACATGCGTAATATATAACCAACCAAAGTGTTATGCTTGCTATTTGTCTCCCTTACCTAATATGTAAGCTCTCCAGGGAGAGGAATGTTTGTACTCCCTGGTGTATCCCAGACATATTGAACAATCCATGGGTACACATAATGGGTACTTAGTGAATACTTGTGAAATGAACAGACAACGAGATTGTTTTCAGTTCTTTGGTATTACAGATAATATTTGTAATAGAGTAGTGAGTACCTGTGATGATTAATTTTGTGTGTCAAGCTGACTGGGCTAAGAAATGCCCCGACATTTCATCACACATTATTCTGGGTATGTCTGTTAGGACATTTTTTTAGATGAAATTGACATTTGAATCTGTAGACTGCGTAAAGCCTCTGGCCCTCCCTAATGCAGGTGGACCCCATCCAACCCTGAATAGGACAGAAGGCTGGAGGGAATTATTCTTCCCTGACTGCTTGAGACTTTGATCTTTCCTGGCCTTTGAACTCAGACTGAAATATCAGTTTTTCTTGGTCAGTGAGCCTGCTGGATTTTGAACTGAAACTTATACCTTCGGCTCTCCCGGGCCTTCAGCTTGACAGCTGCAGTTCTTGGGGCTTCTCAGCCTCCATAATTGCAGGAGCCAATTCCTTATAATAAATCTCTTTATATATATCTATATGCATATTATATGTATGTGTCTATGTGTCTACCTACCTATCGATAGGTAGTTACATACACCTGTGCCCTACTCTTTCTGTTTCTCTGTAATACTGATTAATACAATATTCTCAGTTTGTCTCCTTGTGAGCATATGTAAGAATTTATCTAGGTAGATGATATGGGAGAGAAATTGCTTGGTCTTAGAATGTAGACATTAAATTTTATTAGATATTATAAAGTACTATACTAATCTGTATTTCTTTCTGCAACTGTGTAAAAGTTTGTGTTCCCACATCATTTTGCCAACCCTAATAACCAACCTGATGGTTATTTTTATTTATTTATGTATTTTAAAAATATTTATCTATTTGGCTGCACCGCGTCTTAGTTGGGACCCGCAGAGTCTTTGATCCTCGCTGCAGCGTACAGGATCTCTAGTTGTGGCATGGGGGATCTAGTTCCCCAACAGAGCCTTAGCCACTGAACCGCCTGAGAAGTCCCAGCCTGATGGTTTTGAAATGGTATCTTTTAAAATGATTTTGTCCCTCACTGTACTAGTTTTACCTATATGAAATCGCATTTTTGTGAGCCAAAAACTATTGAATACTGATAATTCAGTGGGGTCTAATCTGACAGTGACTGTCTCTGCAATTACGAACTCATTGCCATTCATATTTCTTCTTTTATAAATTACTTGTTCATATGATTTCAACATTTTTCTATTATATTGTTTCCCCCAACCCCCTCATGGCCTTTCCCCATTTTTGAAATTCTTCTTTATATGAATACCTTTTCCTGGTCTATGGTTGGGAGTGTGTTTTCTCATACAGATATGTGTTATTTTAATGTCATCACATTTACCATTCTTCTATGATTTGTGCTGTTATTGTCTTAAGAACTTCAACCATACCCTGAGGTCATGAGTATATTATCGTATATTTTGGTCTATCATTTAAAATTTTTTAAATTTATATTGAAGTATAGTGTCTCAGGTGTACAGCAAAGTGATTCGGTTATACATATATGTGAAAAAAGTGAAGTTGCTCAGTCGTGTCCAGCTCTTTGCGATCCCATGGACTGTAGCCTATCAGGCTCCTCACTCCATGGGATTCTCCAGGCAAGAGTACTGGAGTGGGTTGCCATTTCCTTCTCTAGGGGATCTTCACGACTCAGGGATCGAACCCAGGTCTCCTGCATTCCAGGCAGATGCTTTAACCTCTGAGCCACATATATATTTTTTCAGACTTTTCCATTATAGGTTATTACAGATGTTGAATACAATTCCCTATAATACGCCATAAGTCCTTGTTGTTTATCAATCTCGTATACAGTAGTGTGTATCTGTTAATCACAAATTCCAAATGTATCTCTCCCTCTTCTCCTTTGGTAACCATAGGTTTGTTTTCTGTTTGTGAGTCTGTTTCTGTTTGATAAAGAAGTTCATTTGTATCTTTTTCCTTTAGATTCCACATATAAGTGATTTTGTTGTTGCTGCTGTTGTTACTGTTCAGTTGTAGATTCCACATATAAGTGATTTTGTTGTTGCTGTTGTTGTTACTGTTCAGTTGCTCAGTCATGTCCAATTCTTTGCAACCCCATGGATTGCAGCACACCAGGCTTCCCGGTCCTTCACTCTCCTGGAATTTGCTCAAACTCATGTCGATTGAGTCGGTGATGCTGTCCAACCATCTCATCCTCTGTCACCCTCTTCTCCTCTCCTTTACCCCCTTCTCCTTCTCAGTCTTTCCCAGCAGCAGGGTCTTTTTCAATGAGTTGGCTCTTCTCATCAGCTAGCCAAAGTATTGGAGCTTCAGCTTCAGCATCAGTCCTTCCAGTGAATATTCAGGGTTGATTTCCTTTAGGATTGACTGGTTTGATCTCCTTGCAGTCCAAAGGACTCTCAAGAGTCTTCTCCAGCACTACAGTTCAAAAGCATCAATTCTTTGGTGCTCAGCCTTCTTTATGGTCCAACTCACATCTGTACGTGACTACTGGAAAAACCTTAGTTGATATGATATTTGTCTTTCTTTTTCAGACTTATTAGCATGATAATCTCTAGGTCCATCCATGTTGCTACAGATAGCATTATTTCATTCTTTTTTTATGGCCGAGTAATAATCCATCATATATCTATATCTATCTGTATCTATATACTACCCTTTCTTAAACCAGTCCTCTGTTGATGGACACTTGGGTTGTTTCCATGTCCTGGCTATTATAAGTAGTGCTGCTATGAACATTGGGTTGCATATATCTTTTCGAGTTAGAGTTTTCTGCAGGTATATGCCCAGGAGTGGGATTGCTAGATCATATGGTAATTCTATTTTTAGTTTTTTAAGGCACCTCCACACTGTTCTCCATTGTGGCTGCAATTTACATTCCCACCAACAGTGTAGGAGGATTCCCTTTTCTCCACATCCCCTCCAGCATTCATTTTTTTGTAGCTTTTTTCCTCCACATTGTGTGACTTGTGGGATCTTAGTTCCCCAGCCAGGGATTGAACCTGGGCCCTTGGCAGTGATAATGCAGAGTTCTAACCACTGGACAACCAGGATATCCCCTGTAGACTTTTTGATGTTGGCCATTCTGAGCAATGTGAAGTGATACCTCATTGTGGTTTTGATTTGCATTTCTCTAATAATTAGCTATGATGAGCATCTTTCCATGTGCCTGCTGTCCATCTGTATGTCTTTGGAGAAATGTCTATTTAGGTCTTCTGTCCCTTTTTTGATTGGGTTGTCTATAAATCTTTAAAAGTTTTGCTTTTTCCATTAGTTTGGAGTCATTGTGGAAATTTTTTTGGTATTCCAGGGTATGGTGTGTGATATGGATGAGAGAAGGGGTCTTATTTTTCCATGTGGATTGAAAACTTTATCCTTTCCCCATCAGTTTGCAATGCAGTCTCCATTATCTTAAGTTCTAAGAAATGTGGGTTTCTTTTGGTTCCATCTTTCATGGCCCACTGGTCTATTTGCCTGTCCTTGCACCAATAACACACTTACTGATCACTCAGTTTATACTGAGTGTTGATAAATGAGAGGGCAACTATTCTTGCCTTGTTTTTCTTCAAATTTGTCTTACTGTTTTTGTATTACTACTTCTTTCAGTACTGGATAGAATTTTGCAGTGTGTTTTAAACTTAATTTGCTAGTCACTTGAAATATACCTTTTCATAAGGAGAAAATATCTTTAACTTTGTTCCTTTGTTATGGTTGAGTTAGAGGGAGTTATGTGGAATCAGTGAATTAATTATCACCAAAACCGACAGGGAAAATCAACAGCCCATGACAAAAAAAAAAAAAAAAAAGGTTATGACAATAAGTGATCCATTCTCTACAGCAAAAATTGTGACTTTCCTATTACAAGCATGTTCCCAGTAGCAGAGTTACAAATCAACAGTCTCCCGAACAATTTAAAATTAATATTACAGGAAAACATGATGACTTCATGATGTCAAGGTACAGAGTAAGTATACATTTAACTTTTTATAATCATAGGCCTGTAAATTTTTATTAATCTTTCCTTTACATACCTAACAAGATGTAACGGCTCATTCAGGGCTTGGAAACAGACTTCCCAGTTCTCCTCGCCCCCCTTCTCCAAGTTCCTGACTAGCAATTGCTAGCTAGCTCTTTCTGGCAGCCTCTGAGTCAAACGAGCCTTGCTATCCAGTCAGTGAATTAGTTAGTATTCAGCAGTTTTCTTAATGTTAGCGTGCAGATCTCTCATAATCTCTACTTTGGAACTTAGTTTATTATTTAATTCATCTATTAAACTTGTTGGTGGAGAGGATAATTTTTTTTTGTTTCAATAACTATTTTTAATTCCTGTAAGCTTTATCTGTTTTTCAATCCTTCCTGTTCTGTTTTCATCATGCCTATTCTTTGATTTTCTATTCCTTTCTTTTAAAAATCTCTCTAATTAGTTTTTAAATATGCTTATTTCATAATATCTTTCAGACTATCCTTGAGGGGCTAATCCTGGTGCATCAGTGGGCATCATGTATTCAGGTATATTATGTATTTTTCACTTAACCTAAAGTTTTATCTCCTGCCCTTGTGTGTCATTAAATCCAGGCTCCTGGTGTTTAGTACCTGCTGTTGGGTCCCCTGGGAGCAGCATATCTGTGTATTTTCAACCATGGGCGTGGTCAATTCATGTGCATCTCAGCCTGCATTTCAGATCACTCTTTCTCAGAGACTTGTTTTCTTTTTCTGTGTTCCTTTATGTGTTATTTCTGTGGGTTTATAGTATATGGCATTCTACTTCAGGTCATTCTTCCATGTTGCCAGATATGGTAGTTAAATTTTTGCAAGAAAAAATTTTTTTACCTAGTTTTTATATGTACATTGTTGAAAAATCTAAAGTCAAAAAATTATGTTCTACTTGAAGAGATTATTACTATTAGCATTATATTAATTCTATATCTTTGTAATCTTGTTTGTGCATATGTGTATATGTATGTGTGCAGGTGTGTAAACACTAATAAAATTACTGTTAGGTTAAAGAGGAATTATCCTCATTGTACTATTTAATAATATGATTTTCAAAAATTAAATATAATGTCAAAATATTTACATGTTAACCACTATATTCCTACTAGGTGCTTTTTAAAGGCTACAAGGTATACCATCATGATGCTGTAATATAATTTATTCCACCAATTGCGTTGTTGGACATTTTTTAAATGTTTGTGGTTATAAGCAACACTGATACAATGACCTTAGAAGTGCATCTTTGCCTGCATCTTTGTTTATTTAGAATAAGTTGCTGAAAGCAGAATAGCTGGGTAATATGAATATTTTTGTTATTTACTGACAAATTGAGTTGTTTTCTTCTGGGACAATTATCAGCCAGACTCCCTTTCCTAAATTCTTGTTTACCAGATATTGAAGATTGAAATGACATGAACACATGTTTATATGTATCTCTTCCTAGAGCTGTAGGCATAGCACTAACATTTTCTCCCAAGGTTAGGGAGTGAGTTTCTGGCATGTCTTTCCTACCTAACTCCACCCTGTCAGAGTTAATAGGAATTCCATGTGTCACACGTGCTCTGAAGCATCAGTACGTGCTCTGAAGGAGAAAGGGTTCTCTATGATTACTTTTCAACCTGAAAAAAAGTACATATGCCTCACATTTATCTGCTCCACTTACCAGCACCCAGCCCCATCCTGCTTCGATGAACTTAATGAGATTAACAGATGCTATTTCTTTTTTTAATAACTTTTTATTTTGTACTGGAGTATAGCCGATTAACAATGCTGCGATAGTTTTGGGTGGACAGCTAAGGGACTTAGCCATCAGAATGTATCCATTCTCCCCCAAACTCCCCTCCCATCCAGGCTGCCACATAACACTAAGCAGAGTTTCTTGTGCTATACACTAGGTCCTTGTTGATTATCTGTTTTAAACATAACAGTGTGTACTGGTCCACCCCAAACTCCCAACCTGCCCCTTGTGTGCTTAGTTGCTCAGTCATGTCTGACTCTTTGCAACCCCATGAACTGTAGCCCACCAAGCTCCACTGTCCATGGGGCTTTTCCAGGCCAGAATACTGGAGTGAGCAGCCTTTCCCTTCTCCAGGGATCTTCCCAACCCAGGGATCAAACCCAGGGCTCCCACATCGCAGGTGGATTCTGTACCGCCTGAGCTACCAGGGAAGCCCAAGAATACTGGATGGCCTGTTCCTTCTCCAGGGATCTTCCCGACAGATGCTATTTCTTTAATCTGTGTTAGTGTACTGTCAGGTAACAGCGTCATTCTGAGGTTACTAGAACTGAAGCGCAGAACAGTGACGAGAGATGGACAAACGAATCTGTGAGAGAATATTCTTCACGTCTTCCAATCTATACGTCCATCTGTGCTTCCCTCTAAAGTCATTTATGTAACAGAATGCTACATCAGAAAACTCCAAGCTGGCTTTTACTAAAGTATTCTTTTGGTTAAATTGTCGATTATATAAAATCTTGCCATTTATTCTTGTTTAAAAACATTGAAGGGAGGCATGATATGACTCTAATAAATTATCATTTATTTTGTTACATTTCATAATGGCGTCTTGTCATAGAAGAATATGTTGTTGTTTAGACACTAAGTTGTGTCTAACTCTTTTGTGACCCCGTGGACTGCAGCCCACCAGGCTTCTCTGTCCATGGGATTTTCCAGGCAAGAGAATACTGGGGTGGGTTGCCATTTGATATTCCCAACCCAGAGATCAAACCCTCGGCTTCTGCATTGACAGGCAGATTCTTTACTGCTGAGCCAACAGGGAAGCTCGTAGAAGAATATACACATGGGAATTCGCCGGTAGTCCAGTGGTTAGGGCTCTGTGCTTTCACTGCCAAGGGCAGAGGTTCTGTCCCTGGTTGGTGCACTAAGATCCTGCATGCCATGCAGCGTGGCCAAAAAAACAATATGAATATGTATTTTAGACATGTGTATCAAAGCACATGAAGTCTGGAATTTGCTCTAAAATTCCATGGAGTGGGAGGGAGGGAGGGCGAGAGGAATCGGTGGATAGTTGAAGCAAGTGGGGCAGAACTTTATGGGGCCATTGTATTATTCTCACTTTGTGAACATTTGATAGTTTTCAAAATATAGTAAAAACGTAGTTTCTTAGGGCAAGAGAGAGAAGAGAGACATGGAGAGAGATACTGAGAGGGGTTGATTGATTATCCTGTTGAATCTCTGAGTTAAAAAGCCAAGGGAAACCTGTCTGACAAAGGGAGAAAGCTGGCTGAAGGGGGCTTTGTTGTGAATGAGCCGCCTGCTGCCATCTAAGAGCTAGAGGTTCCCCGATGGCGCAGCGATAAAAGAATCCTCCCGCCAGTGCAGGAGGACCGAGTTCGATCCCCAGGTCAGGAAGATCCCTGGAGAAGGAAATGGCTACCCACTCCAGTATTCTTGCCTGGGAAATCCCATGGACAGAGGAGCCTGGCAGGGCTGCAGTCCATGGGGTGGCGAAAGAGCTGGACACAACTCAGTGACTAAACAACAGGCCATCTAAGGGCACAACGAGAAGCAAGGCTGTGTCTTTGTAGATACATCCCTCTACCCCATACACACACGCAGTTCCCGTTGCTCTAAGCCTGTTCTGTAAGAATGCAGTTAACTTAGGATTTAATAGTGGGAGGAATATTAGAGACCATGTAACCTACCCTTTTTCTTGAGTAAATGAAGAAATCAAGTAAAATACATCTATTTCCCTGCATAAGCATCTTTCACAATCTCATCTCATGTACCCTCACCGCAGTTTTGAAAGGTAAAAACTGGAGATTTTGCTCTGTTTTTATACACACAAGTGAGGCCTTGTGTGTGGGTGGGTGGGCGGTGGGACAAGTGTCTTTGCCACTTTAAAAAGTCTACACTGAAATGACCTCTTTCCTTGAATTTAGACTTTTTCTTTTAATGAAGCTTTGTACATTGACTATAAATTTTTACTTATATTAATTTATTTGGCTGCGCTGGGTCTTAGTTGTGGCACATGGGGTCTTTAGTAATTGCGGCATGTGGAATCTCCTTTTAGTTGCAGCAGGCGGCATCTAGTTCCCAGTCCAGGAACTGAACCAGGCCTCTGCATGATGAGTCTGGAGTCTCAAGCAGCAGACCACCAGGGAAGTCCTGAATCTAGGCCTTTTGGAATCTATCCCAGACTCCTTGTATTGTATTTCGTAGAACACTAGGAATTAACAAGCCCTTCAAACAGAATTAAAAGTTATTAATATCACTGATATGTGAGTAGGGAAACTGTTCTGACGCCGTCTCGTTTTTAAAATTGAAGGCCCAAGTTTTGATTCTGATATCATAAATTTCCTTTAGCGGCTTGTGCACGTTCAAGTTCAGAAGTCAGTAGTGAAATGTTTAGAGTTCAGCACTGACATTAAGGTCTGGATGAAAATATGAGATTTTATTTATAAGACAAGCAGAATTATACAAATAATATCACAATTCAAAATATATTTCTCCAGACCTAAGATACTCATCCGTGACACCTCTAATGAATTACCTCTGCCTGCTCCCCTGACTCGCTGTAGGTTCTAAAGGTAATGTCAGCTTCCTAAGCACGTTTAGTGTTTTTCTGTTTTCTGTTTTTCCTAATGCTCCTTCCTCTTTGCATGCCTTCTCTTTTAAGACTGAGGTCAGATTCTACCTCCTCCAATTTGGTGAAATCTTCCTTACTAGCCTGCATCACGAACTCTCCCTGTTTCCTAGGGAAACTCTAACAAAGTAACACAGATGGAGAGGCTTAAATGACTGAAACATATCTCATACTGCTGAGAGCAGGATCAGCTCTTTCTGGGGCTGTGCGGAGGGCTGTGAGAGCCCTTCGGGCCCCTCCCCTAGTTTCTGATGCTTTGCTTTGTTGGTCTTTATTCCTTGGCCTCTGGCGGCATCACCCCCCCCCCGCCCCAGTCTCTACCTTGGGCTTCACGTGGTGCTCTCCCTATGTGCATGTCTGTCTCTAAACATCCACTTTATTAAGGACACCAGACACATTGGACTGGGCCACTCTGCTCCAGTTCCACCCCATCTGAACAAATGACACCTGCAACAGCGTGTTTCTAAATAAGGCTATATTCTAAGGTAAGAAGAGTGAGAACTTCAATATGTGGATTTTTCTGGAGATCCCAATTCAACCCATAAAATTCCTTCTTTTGAGTTTTCTCCCCACTTCATTTATATTTCGTTCATGGAATCTATCACGTTCTGTGTTGTTAACAGTCTTGACTCTCCTCCCAGACTGCAAGATCTTCCAGGTCTGGTTCATCTTCATACAACTGGAAGTGCCAAGGATAGAGGATGGGTTTGTCAGGGGCCTTATATAGTTTTCATTATGGCTGCCGCTGGTCCCCAGGTTAGGCTATACCTCCAAATGGCAACAGGCAGGATTTTATTAAAATAAAACTTTATTTTTTCAGGTACACAGTCTGTGTACCTGAATGCATGCAGTTAAGTTTTTGTACCCTTGTTGAAGGCAGGACAAAGTGATTTGGATTTGAAAGTCAGGTGGACAATCCAGGCTGTAATAGCCACTTGATGGTGTCAGCCAGGAGAGAGAGAGACAGAGTAGCAAGTATGACTTTGAAAAAAAGCTAGGGAAGACTCTGAGTTAGTGGCTGAATGGGTGCATGCCTCAGGAGTAGTGGATACAAGCATTAGGATAATAAGAGCATTCTGAAACCTAATGCTAATGTTCTGGGGACAGAGATTCTGCAGGACTTGAAGGGGAGGAGTGAGTGTGAAGACAAAAACCAATTACCAGTAACCAGCACCAAGGGGCAGAATATCTGTGCCAGGGTCTGTGCCAGCCCCAGGATCTGGACAACACAAGCACAGATGTCAGAACCAAGAGGTGAGGATGATGAGCCAGTCCATTGTCTTTTTCCAGAAAGCTTGCATCATTGTGAAGGAAGTCCCCCCAATCTGGGGAGGAAGGGATGGCTGGAGCAGGGAAGGGTGGCATGCTCCCCAGCCCAGCCTCAACAGCAGACTCACAAAAGGCCAGGCTTCGTTTGCTGTTCATTCAAAGTACTGAACTAGACAACTAGGGGAAACAGTCACGGTCCCCTCACTCAAGAGGTTTACAGATCTACAGGGGATAAAACAGCCAAGAAAAAGTAAACAATCATCCGGTGCCCTACATTTGGGCAAGTTCCATGGTGAGTTGGAAAGGAGGTCCCTCTTTTGATGGAGATGCTGTCTCCAAGTGTGGCCCTTGGACCGTGGCATCAGTGTCATCAGGAGCTTGTTAGAAAGGCGGATTCACAGGCTGCACTCCAGACTTACGAAGTCGGGGTCACTGGAGGTGGGGCCAAGGAATCTGCATTTAACCAGCTTGGAAGGTAGGGGATTTCTTGTGCACATTGAAGTTTAGGAGGTACTGCACTTAGGAGCAGCCGGGAGGATGGGAAGCCGGAGGCAGGAAAGGAAATGCGGAGATGCGGACATGGAGTGAGTGATGTAGGAGAGGCTTTGGGGACTGATTGTGAATGTACAACTTTCCAAGCCTTTCGTTAGGAGCTTGGAATCTGCAGGATGGAGAACAGGGCAAGCAGGAGAGCATCACACTCCCCTGGATGCCAGAACTTGCCTCCCATCACTTAGATTAGCCTTGCCCCCAAACCAGAGATGCTCCATGAATAAAAGTATTCCAAGAGCAGATGCCTGTGGGAAACGCTGGACTCTCTTCACACCTCCTAGAGATTTATAGTGCACATGAGCACGATAAAGACATCAAAATTCTTTTTTAAAAAATAGGGATCTATTTAATAAGTTTTGGTCCTTTGCTCACTCAGCATGTGATCTGCAGACCAGCAGCATCAGTACCACCTGGGAGCTTGCTGGGAAATGCAGAGGGACTTCCTCGGTGATGCAGTGGCTAAACCTGCACACTTCCAATGTAGGGGGCCCAGGTTTGATCCCTGGACAGGGCACTATTAATAGATCCCACATACTGCAACTAAGAGTTCGAAGGCTGCAACTGAGACAGGGTGCTGTCAGATAAATATTTTTTTAAAAAAGAAAATGCAGAATCTTCGTCTCTACTCCAGAGTCAGAAACTTCATTCAACAACATCCCAAGGTGATGGATATGCTCATTCAAGTTTGAGAAGTGCTGGTTTAACCCATTATTCTTGTGGAATTCACTTTGGAAATGGTGCTTTAGGCAATGAGAAGCCAGTGATTTTGAACAGGAAAGCAGCAGGATGAGAGCAGCCTTGTCCTACACAAAGCCCCTGAAGGAGTCTTTCCCTTTCTCCTCCTGGTGCTCCCTCCCCTTGAGCGCTTCCGGTCATTCTTCTCCACTGCAGGAGACCTTGTTCAGGCATGAAGCCCCACAGAGACTTTTCTGGGCAGTGCCACACTGGTGACCTGTAAACCAGTGATCCATGAGCTCCTTGCTCTCATGAAACTCAAATACCTTTCATTGACCTGGAAACCCAGCCATTGTTCTTACCGATGATCAGATTCTAGTGCTTTATCCAAACTTTCAAGGCATCTTTGGATCCCTATCTTTTAACAGTCCCTCTGTGCAGTTTTTAGATACGATCTACCAGGATAGTCTTCTTTTCAAGCATGGTCATTTCTTTACACTTTCTTTAAAAAAAATAACTTGAAAAATTATTGTGTTAAAGTGTCATTCTGAATTATTCGCTAGTTGTGTGCGCTAGTCGTTTTTGAAAGCAAGAATCTTGCTAGTCAAGTTTTGAATCCCCCAACTAGAACTTACGGGGTTACTGAGTAACAACAAATGGTGGGAAAGCACAGAGTTTCCTGGAGCCATATGAGGTAGTGGCATTCAAAGGAACCCCACTTGTTCATTACATTCCAAAGGTATGAGCAAAGCAAAATCTTGTCCTAAAGGGGGTTAGCCGAGACGGTGACAGTTGAAAGGCTGAGAGATCCTGCGAGGACAGATTGTATGGGCACACCGTGGTGTGTGTAGGAGAGACTTGTGCGGTGAAGGAGGGGCTGAATACATTCAGGGCTGGGGACACTGCAGGTAGAGACTCACACGGAAAGAGCATGGGCCAGGGCAAGAGACTGAGGACACAGGAGGCTGTTGCAGGCACGCTGGCAAAGCCGCGCAGAGTCAACCTGAAGTCCGGAAGTGTAAGACCTCTTTGCGTCCCCTCCGACATCTGCCAGCAACGCCTGTCTTTGTGTTAACAGGAGGCCGGAAGGGGGAGCAAGTTAAAGAATGGGGACCTGTTTCCTCTCTTTGTGCCCCAGTTCCCCCTCCTTTGTATACACCCTCCATCCTGAATAAGCTCTGATTCTCAGGACTAAAATGCACAGCGTGTATCCTGCGGAGACACAGATACCGCCCAGGAGAGCAGAGCCAAAGGATCCCCAGAGTGCAGAGGTGAGAACACCCAGGTAACGCTCGGGGGGAATACAGTCTCTATAAAAGAACCTGTTAGCCTAATGAGGCCAACACTGACTTACAGTTGTAGGTTCTTTCTCTTTCATCAAGAGGCAGAACTTGGAGAGAAGAGTGACGCGGCGACATGGTTTTAGACACACTGTGCAGCTACAGAGTCGGGTGGGACGAGTCCCCTCCTTGGGCGACTTGGGACCTGAGGCTGTGACCACAGAGATGTCCTGGCCGCGTCTGCCATCTAGCGCCTCGCAGGAGGGGTCACCACGCCGGTGTATCCCGGCTTCCCGGGTAAATGTGTGCATATAGACTCAGTGTGAGAGCATTATAAAATCAGCCAGATGGAGGTGAGTAGAGCAGATTCACGGCCAATTCTGTACAGATCGAGGAGAGTGGGAGAATGCAGTTAAGTGGACCTGAGGGGTAAGATCCCCTGGAAGAGGAAATGGCAGCCCGCTCCAGTATTCTTGCCTGGAAAATTCCTGGAGAGAAGAGCCTGGCGGGCTACGGTCCATGGGGTCGCAGAGTCCAACACAACTTAGCGACTGAGTGCGCGCGCGGGCACGCGCGCGAGCGCACGCACACACACACACACAGCATGTGCACCCCAGCTCTTCTCTTCCCCGCCCCGCCCCGCGCGCGCGTGCACGCGCACACACACACACACACACACACACACACACACACATACCGCTTGTGCACCTCAGCTCTTCTCTTTTTCCCCCGCCTGTGCTTCGCCTCCCCTGCCGTCCTCTGCCCAGCCCTTCCTCCCGGGAAAGGTCAAACAAGCCTCAGCAACCCCTTGGTTCAGTCCACTCAGAGGAGGTCGGCCATGTAGAATCCAGTAAATACGATGCCTTCATATGAACAGACTTACATCTACGATTCATTTTGTAAAATAGATTTCTACGATAATAAAAACAACGCAGGCTCATTGTGAAAACTTTGGAACGTATAGAAAAGTGAAAAGGGCCCACTGTCTCCGCCTCCTGATTATTATCTGGGGGCGGGGGGCGCCCGCTGGGGAGTGGGCTTAGATAAGAAATCCCAGCTTGAGAAGGCAAATGACTGCTAGAAAGGCGTCTGGGGCTAGGACAGCGCCCAGGCCCTAGGCGATCCCCGGGACTCCTACCCCGCAACTCTGCGCGCGTAGGCGGTCCTTCTGCGCATGCACACTGCCGGGTCGCCGGGAGCCCAGGTTCCCCGAGGTGTGACCCGCGACCCGAGCCTGGTCTGGGTGCTCGGGGCTCGGCTCGGACGTGCGCTTTGTCCCGTGCCCTGGCTGCCGGGGGACTCCTCCTCCACCACATCTGGCAGCTCTGTGACCCGAGGTCAAGCAGAAAATAACGTGTTTAACAAATCCAGTCAGTTATTTTTAAGTCTAGAAAAGTTAAAAATAAGAAATCAAAAATATCTCCTAGCGAATGCCTTTCTGATCTTTAAGAAAATGACAGACATGGGCTTAAAACATGCAAAACAGCATAAAAGTTTTAAAATGAAAAATCAATGGCCGTCCTTCCGAGCAATCCCTCTTTTCAAAGGGAATGATTATTATGTCCGCCCCCACAATATGTACGTATTTATATATGTATATATTCATACCCTTTTAATATTTATACGATGTGGACTTTTAAGTGTTCATTCTTCTGCTCTTCCTGCCTGCCCTCTTCATACTTCTCAGGGACATTTCCACATTTGAACATCTAAATCTAATTATTTTAAGGATGCTTGGAATTCCATTTGTAAAGTACCATATTTCATCTAATATAAAGAAATTCTCAAATGCTTTGTCAGGCAACTCACAGATCTAGAATGCAACTGGACCTGCAAATCTGAGTATTCACAGCTGGGAGAGTTTTAGCCTTGGTTTGTGGTGATCTAGAAGCTATTCATTTACAAAAGTGCCACCAAAACGTCTTCATGAAATCATTTAATTCAATTTAATGCTACCAAACAGGGCCCTCTTAAAGCTTGGAAACAAAACTAAAATCGTCCTAGGAGTGGAAATGCTAAGTCTTAAAGAACTACACTAAAAAGGTATTGGTAGATTTTGTTAAATGGTCCTTTCACAAAGTTGCACAGATTTATACTGTTACCAAAATACGAATGAGGTTGAACATCTTTTTATATGTAAAATGGCAGCCAGTATTTCTTTTTCTGTATATTGCTTGTTCATATTCTTTGGATTTTTCTTACTGATTCAGTTGGGCTTTGTAAATCAAAGAAGTTATCCTTTGTCTATCACTGTGTTCTGCAAATGTTTTCCCCAGTTTGTCTTCTGTGTTCTACCTTTGTGATTAGTTATTGATTTTGTTTTGGTTTGGTTTTACAACAAAGAAATGTTAACATTTTGCAGATTTGGCAGAGTGCCTTTATACTTGTGGATTGCCTGTCTTATTTTGCAGAGCCTTCCCCACTACAATCAGTCAATTCACTCATGACTTTTATTTAAAAGACACACACACACACACACACTCACACACCTTTAATTGTTAGGAAAGTCATCTATTCAATGAAGAAAGTTTGTAAGATACATATGAGCCAAAAGAAAAGTCTTACAGTCTAATTGCCAAAGATAATCACTATGAACATTTTGCCATAAAAAGTTCTATGTAATAATTAAGATTGTGTTTCGATAATGTCATGAACTATATTTGTTAAATATTTGAGCTCTATTTTAAAACAACTTTACTGAAGTATGACTATTATCCCATAAAAATCACTCATTTAAAGTAAATGATTCTTGGTAAAATTACAGATTTGTCATCATTACAACAATCCAGTTTCAGAACATTTAATCACTGCAGAAAAAAGCCCTTTCTATTTGTGTTCTTTTGAAGTCACTCCCCACTCTTTCCAACCAACCGTAGGCAACCATTAATTAACTTCTTGTCTCAATGGATTTCCTTTTTCTGGACATTTCATATACATGGAGTCACATAATATGTCAAGTTTTGTGTTTGGCTTCTTTCACTTAGTATAATATTTCTGAGATTCATCAATATCATAAGGTGTATCAATACTTCATTGACTTTATTGCGGAATACTAAGGAGTTCGTTGACTGGATAGAATACATTTTGTCCATTTGTCAGCTGATGCACATTTGAGTTTTTTCCGCTTCTCAGATATTCTGAATTACGCTGTTTTGAACGTTTGTCGACAAGTTTTGTGTGGACATGTTTTCCTTTTTCTGGGTGTAAGTGGAATTGCTGGATTGTGTGCAAACTCTGAGTCAGCATTTATTTGTTTATTTACTTAGTTTTGACTCTGCTGGGTTTTCACTGCTGTGAGGTCTTTTCCGCAGTTGAGGAGAGAGGGGTCTACTCTTCGCTGTGGTGAGTGGATTTCTCACTGCGGTGGACTCAGGGCACACAGGCTTCTGTAGCTGCAGCCAGCGCTCAGTAGTTGTGGTTCCCAGGCTCTAGAGCTCTCGCTCAATTGTTGTGGAGCATGGACTTGGTTGTTTTGCAGCATGTGAGATCTTTCCGGACCAGGGGTTGAATTCATGTCCCCCTGCACCGGCAGGCTGATTCTTTACCACCGAGCTACCTGGGAAGCACTCTACCTTAGCATTGGATTCTATATCTTGAGGAGCTGCCTGGGACCAATCTGTACTGAAACCTCCACCAGAAAAAAGGAGGCCCTTTTAATTCAAGCTCCTTTTCTCTGGATGACAAGGCCTGTCTGGAATAATGTCTAAGGTTCCAGGACTTTGCATAGAGCTTAAGGTTAACTTTGAGTCTTATTTTAGCAGAATGTTAAGATGAATTTCTTCCTGTCTGAGTTTTGACTGGGCTACTAATGTAATGGGCATTAAACACCAAAATGAATGTAAGACTGAAACCTACATGAGCAAAATTTTTTTAAAAGTTCAAAGTTACAAAAGGGGAATCAGAACAGTATTTGCCCACCCATGTTCATAGCAGCATTATTCACAATAGCTGAAAGGTGGACGCAACCCAGCTGTCCACGGATGGATGAATGGATGCACAAAATGTGGTGTATCCATACAATGGAGTATTAGTCAACCTTCAGAAGGAAGGAAATTTTGACACCTGCTACAACATGGTTGAACCTGAAGGACATGAAGTTAAGAGAAATAAGCCACACAAAAATACTGCATGGTTCTACTTACAAGAGGTACCTTGGAAACGGAGTAGGACCCTGTGGTCCTTGCCATCTGACCATGTCCTCTGCCTGTCTTTTGTCTGTGGAAAGCTTTAGTCAAAGAATAAGTTTAATCAGAGAAGTGAGATATGCGGAAACAAAGGAAAATAGTAAAAGGAGATTAATAATGACAAGTCATTAAGCATACTCAAGGACCTTTAGTTCTTTCTCAAGGGCTGTAGATGATGTTCTGAGCCATATCCTGTGAGTAGTCTCATAGCTACCAGAACACCAGGTGGAGAAGTTAACTACATGATGACCACACTGTACCCAGGACATGAAAGTCCACAATTCTGAGAACTTGCCGCAAAGAAATGGGAATAAATGGGCCCTGGAGCTGAAGATTAACTATACCTGAAACAACCAAGGTGATGCTGGTAAAACCACTGATGACCAATTTGAAGATGACTATTAGAGATGACTGTGCTGTTTCTGCTTGTAACACCAATTCTGTCCTTAAAAGCTCTTATCCCCTGCTTATCAGGGGTAGGAGGAGAGTTGGCCTTTGGACAGATGTCCACCATGCTCCCCCCACAGTTGCTGGCATCTGAAATAAAGCAAACTTTTCCTTCCACCAACCTGGCCTGTTTATTGGCTTCTGAGATCCCACACATTTTCAGTAATACCTATACTGGTCAGATTTATAGAAACAGAATGGTGGGTGCTGGAGTTTGAAGAGAAGGAGGGTGTGAAAGGGTACAGAGTTTCAGAGTTTCAGTTTGGGAAGATGAAAACATTTTGGAGATGGGAGATGATGATGGTTGCCCAACAATCTGAATGTACCTAATTCAATTGAATCTTACACCTAGAGATGGTAAAATTTATGTTATATATATTAGAGTAATTAAAAAAAAGAAAAAGGTGGGGATCAGTAACCATTTGGACATATTTTAATCAAAAAAGAGAAATGTAAAAGGCAGGGGAAGGACAGCTGGGTTCTTGATGCTGAGACTCTGGGAGAAGGAGGCTGTTAGGGGCTCCCAGACCTCGCTGGTTTCATCCTAACCATCTGAGAGTCAGAGACACATGAAGAATCACAATGCCATATTCCCAAAGAAAGGAGTGGGGTCAGGGAAGGAGGTTCCTTAACTCAGGCAGGACTGCCAGGAGCTCAGCCGCAGGCAGGTAGGGAGGTGCCCAGAGAAAGCTGATCCTGTGCTGGGTCCATGTTGCCCATGGGCTGCTTGGAAATGAGGTTCCAGCGAAGGCTTCTGCTCATCCACCAAAACCCCATCAACTCCTGCACGTGGGGCTTTGTGAACAAACTTCCTATTTGCAAAAGCAAAACAGGATTGCAATTTCTCTGTTTTTCCTGAATTTAGAAAAATAGGCCACAAACGTAGTATTTAAGTGAGTTATCATCTGAGGCATATGCTCAAGGATGAATCACCTGTGAGCACTCTGCAGCATTTAGAGAAACTCCAGAAGGAAATTACCGAACTTCCCCCTGAAGACTGTGAGGAGAACGGATGCCAGCTGATCAGACTCACTTTAAATTCTCAGACCTTGTGCATTTCAGAACTCCAGATACGTTCTTATGGGAGGACAGAAAGCTGGGTCAAACATATTTTAAACCTCTCTCTTTAGATGACTCCACCATATGCAAGTCACATTCTGTGGAGAAAGATGCAGAAGCCCACCGAGTTTTTGAAGGGAAGCACTATTTGTGTATAAACTTGGAGGAGCGGGCATGCTAAGTCGCTCAGTTGTGTCTGACTCTTTGCAACCCTATAGATTGTAGCCCACCAGGCTCCTCTGTCCATGAGATTCTCTAGGCAAGAATACCGAAATGGGTTTCCAGGCCCTCCTCCAGAGGCTCTTTCTGACCTGGGGCTCGAACTCCCACCTGCCTGTGTCTCCTGCTTGCAGGTGGATTCTTTACCCACTGAGACACCTGGGAAGCCCCAACTTGGAGATACAGATCATTAAATAGGAGAATTGTCCTTCAGTGCTTTTAGTCACATCTCATTCAAAATTTTCAATAAGAAAAGTTCTGGAACCTGTAATGGATACATTTATTCAAATATAAATTTACTTATTGCAGTATCTTTCACCCAGAAATATTTTATTTCTACCCATTCTTTCTGTGCCACAGGTCCTCAGGGACTTCTGTAGCATTTGGAGATCTGGAGTCAACTGCTGACCAGGGCCCTTATCTGCACAGAGATGTTACATCCTAAAGCGTTTGTTAGTTGTCGTGGGGTACAGACTTCATTGTGTAAACAAAGATAAGCCTGGATCGGGATCCTGGGACATCAGACAGAGGTCCTCAGGGATTTTAGGTGTGTCCTGCTTATCTTTATCTCACCTCTTGCCTGGTTTTCTCTAACACCCGTGTGGGGAAATTCTCACTGTATTTTCCTCTTCTCGCATTCACAGAGCCAAGAATTGAGTAACCAAAATTCATGGTTTGACAGGAAAGAGAGGGTGTGAGGAAGGTGGGGAGGGGGCAGTGTAAGATGGGGTATACCTTCTATGGTCCCTGCAATTTTTGAAATCTTTACAGAGTACCCAGAGACAACTGCAGCAAGGAACATCTAACAGTAAGGAGATGAATTCCAGCCCAGGAAGAACCCAGGCTTGTTAGACTGGTTTCTCATACATCGAATGTCGAGTAACAATTAGAATAACACCCACAAAGTCCATTTCACCTGATGCGTCTGGACCGTGGCCAAACTGAAGCTTTAACAGTGACATATACAATGTGCACGAACAAGTGACCAGTGGACGTCAACATCTGTTTTTTTATCTTAAGTGTGTTTCTTTGCCTTGTCACTGTGGAAGAAATCCCGGAAAAATCTTGAAAGCTACTTAGCTCCAAATTTACTTTAGGAAAGAAAGGCCAAAGAGTTTTGATGACAAATTTTATTTCAGCTGCCAGGCTTGTCTTTGACCCTTTAACATGGGTGATTATTTATTTGCACATAGGTTCTTTGCTTCGTTCAATACAGACATCTCTTTCCTGGAATAGTCACCTGATTTCTGATTCCCATTTGCAAAGAATTTGCTCTTTCAAATAAGTTTTAAAGTACTGTACTAAATATCTCTTTTAATATACTGCTGCTGCTGCTGCTAAGTCGCTTCAGTCATGTCCGACTCTGTGCGACCCCATAGACGGCAGCCCTACTTATATATAAAATATAGTAATATGAACTTCTCTGGTGGCTTCTCTGGTGGCTCAGTAAAGAATCTGCCTGCAATGCCAGAAACCTGGGTTCATCCCTGGCCTGGGAAGATTCCCTGGAGGAGGGCACGGCAACCCACTCCAGTATTCTTGCCTGGAGAATCCCATGGACAGAGGAGCCTGGTGGGCTACAGTCCATGGGGTTGCAAAGAGTCGGACACGAATGAGCAACTAAGCACAGCACAGCACATAATGTAATATAGATAATACATAAAATATATTTCGATGCACTATATATATATTTCCTTTATTAAATTTGTAAGCATTATAAGAGGGAAATGTGAGTTAATAATGGCACATGTTTTTTGAGTTTATATTTCCCTCCAAAGTAATGCTTTTTTTTAAAGAACTCTGACTTCCTGTCTAGTTCACATATTCTTACTATACATATAAATTCTTTTCTACCCTCTTATCTTTTTCATTATATTTAAAATATGTTACTTTGATATGGATGAAGATGAAAAATGAGTAATTTTAGATGAGTTTTAAGGTTATCAGTGATGGTCCATTTTCTTGGAAGACCAAAATTGACTCAATTCCGCCTCACTGTTGTAATCACAAAGCCTCCGATGGATAGTGTCATTTTTAAAAGCATATTGTTTTTTATAAATATGCACATATATTTGAGAAATCTTTATATATGTGTATTATAATATATGGCATGTATATGAAGGAATCCACTGAGCCACACTCATTATATACCTTTTTCTATATTTTTGAGTGAAAAGTTTTTAGGGGGAAATGAACAGGCTTGTGTGAAAGATTTGGGATCTTGGTGGCCCTTTCGAGTTTCTGATCTGATGATGACTCAGTTCCCCCACTCACTCTGCTCTTATGGGAAAGGTGCGGGGATTCTTTAGAACTGTTGGCTAATTCTGAGACAGACTGGGGCCTGGGGCCCTTTGCGGCAGTGCTTGCACCTGGACAAACATCTCCTCGAGTAACAGAATGCAAAGAAATTATAAGCGACTAAAAATAACAGCCTGCATGCGCTGTTGGGGCAAGTTACCGACAATAAGATACAAAAAGTCCAAAAACCCAACTGCCACTTCTGAAGAGCAGGGAGCAAAAACAGAGTATTGTACATGCCTCTTGCACACAGTATCACCAAAGGGTGAGCAAACCACCTAAGCCATCCCTCTAGCCCAACCCCTGGGCACAGTCCTACCCTTACCTGATATTAAGAACCAGCTCGCCTCACTTTGGGGAGTGAGCAAGGGAATCTATTATTCTTTCTCCCTGCTGCAGCCACAGGAGCCCCAGTAAAGACTTGCCTGAATTTTTTGTCTGGCCTATTTATTTAGTTGCTAAGTTGTGTTCTACTCTTTTGTGACCCCATGGATTGTAGTCCGCCAGGCTCAGAGGAGTTCATGGAATTCTCCAGGCAAGAATACTGGAATGGGTAGCCATTCCCTTCTGGAGGGGATCTTCCTGAACCACGGTTTGAACCCAAGTTTCCTACACTGCAGGCAGATTCTTCACTGTCTGAGCCACCAGGGAAGCCCATTTTGCTTCTATTCTCTTTCTATTGATTGGAGAAGGTCAAGAACCCTGGTCAGTATAATTCCTTTGAAACAGCAGAACTCGCCATTTCTCCAACTCTCTGCACACTGCAATTCTGCAGGGTCAGAAGCCTGTGTCTGTAAAGTAGCAGGACGTAGATCTTTCTGCGGGGCTTCATCAGCCTCTGCTGCCCTTTGGTCCTTGTGTAGGTCCTGAGATTGCAGGTCTGGACCTAGTCTAGGGAATCTCAGTTTCCTTGCCAAAATACATGCAAGTAACAACGTGGAGAGTACCACGTTTTATTTTCTTTTTTAAGTATGAATCTGAGTGTCACTCATTCTCCTATACAAACATTGGCATAAGTAACTTGTTTTCTCCTTGGGGGAGTGTGCTCTAGCCTGACTGCCATAAACACCTGGACCCTCCCGAGGTTAAGCCAGCTCATCTTGCCCAGGAAGGACATTTACATGTTTATAAACATTTTATTACAGGTTGAAAATTTGAAGTCAACATTGTGGTAGCAGAGTTGCGAGCACATTTATATTATTGTTTCGTCGCTGTTATGTCAACTCTTTGCAATCCCATAGATGTAGCCCACCAGCTTCCTCCGTCCATGGGATTTCCCAGGCAAGAATACTGGAGTGGGTTGCCATTTCCTTCTCCAGGGGATCTTCCTGACTCAGGAATCGAACCCATGTCTCCTGCACTGGCAGACAGATTCTTATCCACTGTACCACTAGGGAAGTCCTAAATTAAGTATACTTTAGTAAAGGAAAGTATAATAATTCTATTAAAATAAGTTTTACTGCTATAGCAACAATAAAGCACAAAGACAACAAATAGAAGAGATCCATACTGTGACACTCATCACATTTGTAGGTAACAGGAGACTGGGGTTGAGAGATTGAATTCTTAGTAACTGTTAGCAAAACACAGCAGTCTGGTCAACTTCTGGGTCTTACTATTGGCATACTGTTATGGTGAAACATCTTGCTTATTCTGCTCTGCCTTTCACTGAGCCTAATATATTCAGTTCAAAAACTGTAAACTTACAATGCATGATTTATCATTTTTCATGTCTTCAAAATGACTTTCACAATAAATAATTGAGAAAATTAATATGTTATAATTAACTATTACTCAATCATTGGATATTTATGTATTCACATTTTTTCTTTTCCTTTTGTAATATTTTGCTTCTACTGACAGTTTCTTACAGTAAATTTCAGGGAGTAAATTTCTTGGGTGAAAGTTTGTTCACATTTATTCATTTTTCTTTAAACATTTTTTTCTCTTTTACACTTAACTGTTTTTGTTCTCAAGTTTTTAGAATCATGAAATATTTGAGTCATAAAGAAAAGTATACAGAATGTTCTCATTTCATTTATCTTTAAGAACTTTTCCCCTGTTGTTTAGGCACTTGTGTTAGTTTGAGAGTGTTAGTTGCTCCGACTCTTTGCAACCCCATGAACTATTGCTCACCAGGCTCCTCTGTCCATGGAATTCTCCAGGCAAGAATAGTGGAGTGGGTAGCCATTCCCTTCTCCAGGAGCTCTTCCCAACCCAGGGATCGAACCTGGGTCTCCTGCATTCCAGGCAGATTCTTTACCCTCTGAGCCTCCAGGGAAGCCCCTGTGTTAGCTTAAGGAGCATCCAATGAATGGAAGGTTACTCCTTCAGTGCTTGGGAATGTGGTTTTGAGATCAAGTCAAAGCGACAGGTCTTTATTGAGAATTTAAAGAGAACGCAAAGTGGAAAAGAGATTCTGGAACTTTGACTTGAATTAACTCACTCTCTGCACTAATCCAAAGGCTGTTGTTGGGACAGTTCCTTCCTCTGGGGCCAGATGTGGACCTGCACTGAGAGCTAGTCTCTCTCTTCTCATCCTATGGGAGAGAGGTGGCACCTTCACCTTAGTAGGATGGAAGGGCGGGACCCAGGCCATCATTTGTACAGCGCCTTACCTAACTGTGGACACACTGAGTGTGATGGAACGCTCCATCTCATTCTTTCATGTTGAAAGATCTGCCTTCACAGCCTTGTCCAGCTCTCAGGTTAGGTGAGAGGGTGGTCCTCTCATCTCCGTTGGGCAGAGTCTGAAATGGCCCCAAGGCAGCCTGGTCAAGGGGTCTGGAGGAGGGGGAAGTTGGATATAGCAGGAGAAGACCCTGAGAAAGTTCTCACACGAGCTTCTTAAAGGAGAGATGTTACGGAGCAATCGTGATGGTGTTGCGCCGTATCGCATTTTTTAGTCGACTTCCACCCCCTAGTGGTCATTTCTGAGAAGTTCTCTTCCACTTTATTTACTTTAAAAAAAGTTTTGATGTTGACCTTCCTATCTCATCATCTGTGTTTTCTTTTATAATGTTAAGAGCAAAATAACACAGTAGCACAACGGAAATAACCATCACAAGCATAAACACTCAGAGATGCTCTGAGAGGGTCCTTGGGGCAGGCACACTGGTGTTTTAGTCTGTTCCTTCTATACCATTTGGATTTTTGTTGTCTTATATGTATGATACTTATAATATGTGATTTAAGCTTTCAATTGAAAAAAGTTTTGTTGAAAATATAAATAGGAAAACTCAACATTAAAAGCCAAATAACCCAATTTAAAAATGGGTCGGGGCATCCCTAGTACTTGGTGGTAAAGAATTTGCTTGCCAATGCTTGCCAACACCTGGCTTGGTTAGACCCCACGTGCCCTGAGGCAACTGAGCCCAAGCGCCACAACTACTGAGCTTGGCTCCACAGCAGGAGAAGGCATCCCAGTGAGAAGCCTGGACACTGAAACTCGAGAGCAGCCCCTGCTCACCACAACTAGAGAAGAGCCTGCACAGCAACAAAACCCAGCACAGCCAAAAATAAAGTTATTTTAAAAGTAAACAAATAGGGCCAAAGGTCTTACCAGATACCTTACCAAAGATGATATACAGATGGCAGAGAAGCGAATGAAAGATACTCCACGAAACGTGGAAAATGCAAATTAAAACAACGAGATACTATTATACGTATAAGAATGGTGAAAATTTAAAACTGACAACACCAAAAGCTGAAAAGGATGTGGAGCAGAAGGAACTCTTGTTCTTTGCTGTGACAATGCAAAATGATGCAGCCACTGTGGGAGACAGTTCCGTGGTTTCTTATAAAACTAAATACAGCCTTACCGTATGATCCAGCACTTGCATTCGTGCCTTGGGTAAAAGCTGCTGCTGCTGCTGCTAAGTCACTTCAGTTGTGTCCGACTCTGTGCGACCCCATAGGTGGCAGCCCACCAGGCTCCCCCATCCCTGGGAGTCTCCAGGCAAGAACACTGGAGTGGGTTGCCATTTCCTTCTCCAGTGCATGAAAGTGAAAAGTGAAAGTGAAGTCGCTCAGTCATGTCTGACTCTTAGTGACCCCATGGACTGCAGCCTACCAGACTCCTCCGTCCATGGGATTTTCCAGGCAAGAGTACTGGAGTGGGGTGCCATTGCCTTCTCCGTGGGTAAATGCTAAGGAGTTGAAAACTATGTTCATATAAAGGCCTGCACATGGTTGTATCTAGCAGCCTTATTAATTAACTGCCCAATTTTGGAAGGAACCAAGGTGTCCTTCAGGAGGTGAATGGATGAACAAGTACACCAAGACAGCAGAATATTATTTAGCAATAAAAAGACTCGAATCATGAAAAGACATGGAAAAACCTACCATGAGAGAAGCATTTAATCTGAAAATGCTACATACTGTGTGATTCTAGCTATATGACATTCTGGAAAGGGCAAAACCATGGAAACAGGTAAAAGACCACTTGTTACTGGTGGAGATGAATAGAAGAGGGATTTTTAGGGCAGTGAGACTGTTCTGCAGGATACTGTAATGATGGATACGTGGCATCACACATTTGTCCAGAGCAATGTGCACGTGCTAGTCCAACATCAGAAGTGAAGCCTACTGTAAACTGTGGACTCTGGGTGATTATCATTGATGTTGAGAAATGTAACACTCAGGCGGGGGGAGCTGATAATGAGGGAAGCTGTGCATGCGTCTGGGGATGATTATATGGTAACTTCTGTGAACCTAAAATTACTCTGAAAAAAAAAAGTTTATAAATATATATAAATAGGGGGCGTTTTGAGGAAGAATAAATTTTGGCAACTGGGGCAAAAGAAGTACTAAATATGAATATGAAAAAGGTTAAAAAGAAAAACATTTAAAATGATTATCTTTCAGATAAACTGTATAAAACATGAAAAATAAACATTACTTAAAAATTCATTTCACTTCCCCCTCTTTAATAGTTGTTTTGCAAACATCGTTTTAATCTAATCAATACAAGAATCAATCCGGATTTCCTGATGTGGAGTCAGAATTGTACAACTCATCTATTTGGAAGCATCATGTTTACAAACAGAACACGAGTGAAATCAGTAGAATTTTCTTTGCTTTAAATACTTGTTGCCAGAAGAGCAAGTTGCTTTTGCAAAATGAATTGTATCTGTGATACTCAGAGGAAGCCTGGAGTAAACCCTCAGGTACAACAGAGGGTCTTCTGTTGCGTAGGGTCTGGTGTCTTACTGGCTAAGTTCTCATCTCGGCTCTGTCTCCATCTTTGTGATCGAGGACAAGAAACAGGCTCCCCAGGCCTGATTTCCTGGTGGATTAGTTTGCTAGGGTTGCCATAACACAGACTAGGTGGCTTAAACAACAGACACTTATCTCCACACAGGCGTGCAGGCTGGAAGTCCAAGACCAAGGAGTCGGCAGGGTTGCTTTCTTATGAGGCTTCTCCTTGGCTTGCTGATGGCTGCCTTTTCCTTGGGTCTCGTCCCATCATCTTCCCTCTGTGTGCATCTGTGTCCAAATCTCCTCTTACAGGGACACCAGTCATGTGGGATTAGTGCCCACCCTAATGACTTCATTTTACCTTAATTACCTCTTAAAACCTCCATATCCAAATATAGTCACATTCTGAGGTGCTGAGGGTGAGGGTTTCAATATACAAATTTTGGGGGGTTGTATACAACAATTCACCCAGAGAAGGAAATGGCAACCCATGCCAGTATCCTTGCCAGGAAAATTCCATGGATGGAGGAGCTTGGCAGGCTACAGTCCATGGGATTGCAAAGAGCTGGACGTGACTGAATAACTTCACTCACAACAATTCAGGCTTCCCTGGTGGCTCAGACGGTAGAGAATCAGCCTGTAATGCAGGAGACCTGGGTTTGATCCTTGGGTTGGGAAGATCCCCAGAAGAAGCGAATGGCTACCCACTCCAGTAAGGCAATGGGCAACTCACTTCGGTACTCTTGCCTGGAAAATCCTATGGACAGAGGACGAAGAGTCAGACAGGACTGATCGACTTCACTTTCACTTTTCACTTTCATGCATTGGAGAAGGAAAGGGTAACCCACTTCAGTGTTCTTGCCTGGAGAATCACAGGGATGGCGGTGCCTGGTAGGCTGCCGTCTATGGGGTCACACAGAGTCAGACACGACTGAAGCAACTTAGCAGCCAGTATTCTTGCCTGGAGAATTCCATGGACAGAGGAGACTGGTGGGCTACAGTCCGTGGAGTCACAAAGAGTTGGGCACGACTGAGCAACTAACACTTTCACAATTCAGCCCATGACACCTAGGAGCATAGTTGGCTATCCCCATGCTGCAGATGTGTGACTGTGAGGTCATGTTTAGTAAGCTCCTATGCAATGCCAGGCACACCCCAGGCACTGATCACAGTAGAGGCTCAGAGAGCAAGTTGTTTCTGCTTCTTAAGTCTGGATATGGAATGTCAGATTTTCCTAGAGTGAGAGGCGTCTATGACAAAATCTGGGGCTTTCGATACTGGTTCAGAAAGCTCTTGCATGATCCTACTGCTTACATGTTGCAGACGTAACTCCCCTTTAAGGTGATACCCCTGGTAGCCTTTTTCTTGAAATCTGCCCTGACTCACTAACCGCCACTCTGAGGAATGCTTTCTGACTGACCAGTCTCGTTCTAGTTCCTCTGGTCACTCCAGCTCTTCCGAGGCAATAAACCAGCATGGATTCCGGAGTCCCATGGTGTCCACCATGTGCTAAGTCACTTCAGTCTGGTCTGTGCAACCCTATGGACTGTAGCCTGCCAGTGGGCTATAGGCTCCTCTGTCCAAGGGATTCTCCAGCCAAGGATACTGGAATGGGTTGCCATGCCTTCCTCCTGGGGATCTTCCCAACCCAGGGCTTGAACCAGCATCTCTTAGGTCTCCTGCATTGGCGGGCGTTCTTTACCACGAGCACTACTTGGGAAGCGTGGCTTACACTATGTGTGTGGGTGTGGCATTCAGTCTCTTCAAAGCCTCAGGTCACACGTTTGTAAAATGGGGGTGACAGTCCTTGTCAGCACTTAATCTGCAGAGGTGTCATGAAAATGGAACGAAATGTCACAGAAAAGCCCTTAGCATAATGATGAAATCACAGGTGAGTTCCTCGTTTCTGTCAGCTTTTCTTATTTGCCTCCCTGTACTTGTTGCTCTCCAGGTGGCTGTTTTTAGAAGAGCGTCCTCTCAGCGTGGCCTTTCCAGACTTTTGCGGTTGCCCCCGCGATATTCGTGAGGAAAGACAGCCGGGACTAAGGTCGCGCGCCCGCTCCCCGCCCTCACCCTGTGTGGGAGGAGCCCAGGATGCACGCCTTCCCGGTCTCCTGGGCTTGCTGCCCCTTCTCACCTCCAGCCTCCCTTGCCTCACCGCAGTCATTCCATCATCTTCCTGTTCCCCTCTGTAATCACTCTTTGCTTTCTTTCTTTCCTCGCTGCCTTCTTATAAGCAGGTTTTGTTGTTCAGTCAGTAAGTCGTGTCTGACTCCGTTGCGATCCCGTGGACTGTAGCCCGCCAGGCTCCTCTGTCCATGGGATTCCCCAGGCAAGAATACTGGAGTGGGCTGCCATTTCCTCCTCCAGGGGGTCTTCCCGACCCAGAGACGGGGCGCACCTCCTACATTGGCAGGCAGATCCTTTACCGCTGAGCCACCAGGGAAGCCCGTAAGCATGTTTACGCCATACTGAAGAAACCACTTTGGCTTTTCCTTTTGGTTCCTGTGGCCCCACCATCTCCTTGACCTTCCACCTCCTGTCTGTGTTCCTCTCTCTGCTGCCTCTTTTTCTCCCTTGGGTCCATCTTCAAAAGTCTGCTTTGTTCAGATAACTGTCTGCTACTAAAGCTTTAATGGCACCTTCTAGCCAACAGGGGACAAAACCCAAAGTCCTTGGCTTGGCATTCAAGGCCCTTCCCAACCTGGCTGTAACCTCTATCTCTAACGTTGCCGCCTCTGAATCCTCATGGAGAGGAGTTCTCAGCTCCAGTGGGTGGGGTCGACAAGCTGCACCCTTGCCCCACCCTTCCCCTTGCCTGGGAGGTCTCCTCCCCATCTCTTTTAGGAAGGATTCTCCAGGCACCTGAGCTCGCAGGCGTTTCTGCCTCCCCTGAACTCTTACCTCATTTTTTAAAAAATTAATTTATTTTTTATTGAAGGCTAATTGCTTTACAGAATTGTGCTGGTTTCTGTCAAACCTTAACATGAATCAGCCATAGGTATACATATATCCCCTCCCTTTTGAATCTCCCTCCCCATCCCACCCGTCTAGATTGGTACAGAGCCCCTGTTTGCTTGCTGACCCAAACAGCTAATTCCTGTTGGCTATCTATGTTACATATGGTAGTGTAAGTTTCCATGTTACTCTTTCAATACATCTCACCCTCTCCTCTCCCCATGTCCATAAGTTTGTTCTCCATGTCTGTTTCTCCATTGTTTCCCTGTAAATAAATTCTTCAGTACCATTTTTCTAGATTCCGTATACATGCATTAGAATACGATATTTATCTTTCTCTTTCTGACTCACGTCACTCTGTATAATAGGTTCTAGGTTCATCCACCTCATTAGAACTGACTCAAATCCGTTCCTTTTTATGGATGAGTAATATTCCACTGTGTATATGTACCACAACTTCTTTATCCGTTCATCTGCTGATGGACAGCAGGTTGCTTCCATGTTCTAGCTATTGTAAATAGTGCTGCAATGACCAGTGGGATACATGTGTCTCTTTCAATTTTGGTTTCCTCAGGGTATATGCCTAGGAGTGGGATTGCTGGGTCATATGGTGGGTTTTTTTTTTTCTTAGTTTTTTTAAGGAATCTCTATACCGTCTCCATAGTGGCTGTATCAATTTACATTCCCACTAACAGTGCAAGACTGTTCCCTTTTCTCCACACCCTCTCTCGGCATTTATTGTTTGTAGACTTTTTGATGGTGGCCATTCTGACTGGTGTGAGGTGATATCTCATTGTGGTTTTGATTTGCATTTCTCATAATGAGACATATTGAACATCTTTTCATGTATTTGTTAGCTATCTATATGTCTTCTTTGGAGAAATATCTGTTTGGGTCTTTTCCCCACTTTTTGATTAGATTGTTTGTTTTTCTGGTATTGAGTTGTATGAGCTGCTTGAGTATTTTGGAAATTAATCCTTTGTCAGTTGTTTCATTTGATTATTTTCTCCCATTCTGAGGGTTGTTTTCTCACCTTGCTTATAGTTTCCTTTGCAATATATTGTGCAAAAGCTTTTAAGTTTAATCAGGTCCCACTTGTTTACTTTTGTTTTTATTTCTGCTAGAGGAGGTGGATCATAGAGGATCTTGATTTGATTTATATGATCGAGTGTTCTGCCTATGTTTTCCTGTAAGAGTTTTATAGTTTCTGGCCTTGCATTTAGGTCTTTAATCCATTTTGAGTTTATCTTTGTGTATGGTGTTAGGAAGTGTTCTAATTTCATTCTTTTACATGTACCAGTCCAGTTTTCCCAGCACCATTTATTGAAGAGGCTGTCTTTGCCCCATTGTATATTCTTGCCTCCTTTGTCAAAAATAAGGTATCTATAGGTGCATGGGTTTGTTTCTGGGCTTTCTATCTTGTTCCATTGGTCTATATTTGTTTTTGTGCCAGTGCCATAGTGTCTTGATGACTGTAGCTTTGGAGTATAATCTGAAGTCAGGAAGGTTGATTCCTCCAGCTCCTTTCTTCTTTCTCAAGACTGCTTTGGCTATTCGGAGTCTTTTGTGTTTTCATATGAATTGTGAAATTTTTTGTTCTAGTTCTGTAAAAAATGCCATTGGTAATTTGATAGGGATTGCATTGAATCCATAGATTGTGTTTAGTAATATAGTCATTTTCACAGTATTGATTTTTCCTACCCAGGAACATGGAATATTTCTCCATCTGTTTATGTTGTCTTTGATTTCTTTCATTAGTGTCATAATTTCCTGTGTTCAGTTCTTTTTTCTCCTTAGGTAAATTTATTCCTAGATATTTAATTCTTTTTGTTGCAATGGTGAATGTGATTGATTCTTAATTTCTCTTTCTGATTTTTTATTGTTAGTATATAGAAATGCAAGTGATTTCTGTGTATTTATTTTGTATCCTGAAACTTTGCTAAATTCACTGATTAGCTCTAGTAATTTTCTGATACTATTTTTAGGTTTTTTTTTTTTTTTTAACGTACAATATCATGTCATCTGTAAACAGTGAGAGCTTTACTTCTTCTTTTCTGATCTGGATTCCTTTTATTTCTTTCTCTTCTCTTATTGCTATAGCTAGGACTTCCAGAACTATTTTGAATAATAGTGGTAATAAAATAATAATAAAAGTGGAAACCCTTGTCTTGTTCCTGATCTTAGGGGGAATGCATTCAGTTTTTCACCACTGAGAATAATGTTTGCTGTAGGCTTGTCATATATGGCCTTTACTATGTTGAGGTAGGTTACTTCTATTTTAATCATAAATGGGTGTTGAATTTTGTCAAAGGCCTTTTCTGCATCTATTGAGATGATCATATGGTTTTTTATCTTTCAATTTGTTAATATGTTGTATCACATTGATTGATTTGCATATATTGAAGAATCCTTGCATCCCTGGAGTAAACCCAACTTGATCATAGTATATGAGCTTTTTGATGTGTTGCTGAATTCTGTTTGCTAAAATTTTGCTGAGGTTTGCACGTATGTCCATCAGTGATATTGGCCTGCAGTTTTCTTTTTTTTGTGTTGTCTCTGTCTGGTTTTGGTATCAGGGTGATGGTGGCCTAGTAGAATGAGTTTGGAAGTGTTCCTTTGCAGTTTTTTGAAAGAATTTTAGAAGGATAGGCATTAGCTCTTCTCTAAATATCTGATAGAATTCTCCTGAGAAGCCATCTGGCCCTGGGCTTTTCTTTTTGGGGAGATTTTTGATTACAGCTTCAATTTCAGTGCTTGTAATTGAGTTATTCATGATTTCTATTTCTTCCTGGTTCAGTCTTGGAAGATTGAATTTTTCTGAGAATATGTCCATTTCTTCCAGATTATCTATATTATCGCCATATAGTTGTTCATAATAGTCTCTTATAATCCTTTGTATCTCTGCATTTTGTCCATTGTAACCTCTCCTTTTTCATTTCTAATTTTGTCAATTTGATTCCTCTCTTTTTATCTTGATGAGTCTGGCTAAAGTTTGTCAATTTTGTTTCTCTTCTCAAAGAACCAGCTTTTAGTTTTATTAATCTTTACTATTGTTTCTTTCATCTCTTCATTTATTTCTGCTCAGATCTTTATGATTTCTTTCCTTCTATTAATTTTTTTTTCTTTTCTCCAGTTATTCTAGGTGTAAAGTGAGGTTGTCTATTCGATGTTTTTCTTGTTTCTTGAGGTAGGATTGTATTGCTATAAACTTCCCTCTTAGAGCTGCTTTTGCTGCATCCCATAGGTTTTGAGTTGTCATGTTTTCATTGTCATTGGTTTCTAGAAATTTTTTGATTCCCCTTTTGATTTCTTCAGTAACCTGTAGGTTATTTAGAATCAAGTTGTTTAATCTCCATGTGTTTGTGTTTCTTACAATTTTTTCATTGTAGTTGATATCTAGTCTCATAGCGTTATGGTTGGAGAAGAAGCTTGATATGATTTCAATTTTCTTAAATTTACTGAAGTGTGACTTGTGACCCAAGATGTGGTCTATCCCGGACAATGTTCCATGTGCACTTGAGAAGATGTATTCTTCTGCATTTGGATGGAATGTCCTGAAGATATCAATGAGGTTCATGTCATCTAATGTATCATTTAAGACTTGTGTTTCCTTATTAATTTTCTGTATTGATGATCTGTCCTTTGGTATGAGTGGGGTTTTAAAGTTTCCTACTATTAATGTGTTACTGTCTATTTCTCCTTTTATGTCTGTTAGTGTTTATCTTTTGTATTGAGGTGCTCCTACATTGGGTGCATAGATATTTACAATTGTTACGTCTTCCTCTTGGATTGAGCCCTTGATCATTATGTAGTGTCCTTCCTTACCTCTTGTAATCGTTATTTTAAGGTCTGTTTTGTCTGATATGAGGATTGCTACTCCAGCTTTCTTTTGGTTCCTATTTGCATGGAATATATATTTCCATCCTCTCACTTTCAGTCTATATGTGTCTTTAGGTCTGAAGTGGGTTTTTTGTAGACAGCATATATATGGGTCTTGTTTTTGTATCCATTCAGCCAGTCTGTGTCTTTTGGTTGGAGCATATAGTCCATTTACATTTAAAGTAATTATTGATATATATGTTCCTATTGGCATTTTCTTAATTGTTTGGGGTTGATTTTATAGATCTTTTTTCTTCTCTTATATTTCTTGACTATATAAGTCTTTGCTATATAAGCTTTAACATTTGTTGTAAAGCTGGTTTGGTGGTACTAAATTCTCTTAACTTTTGCTTGTCTGAAAAGCTTTTGATTCAATTTTGAATGAGATCCTTGCCAGGTACAGTAATCTTGGTTGTAGATTTTTCCCTTTCAGTACTTTAAATATATCCTGCCATTCCCTTCTGGCCTGCAGAGCTTCTTCTGAAAGATCAGTTGTTAAGCGTATGGGGTTTCCCTTGTATGTTACTTGTTGCTTCTCCCTTGCTGCTTTTAATATTCTTTGTTTGTGTTTTGTCTTTGTTAGTTTGATTAGTATGTGTCTTGGCATGTTTCTCCTTGGGTTTATCCTGTATGAGACTCTTTGTGCCTCTTGGACTTGACTGACTATTTCCTTTCCCATGTTGGGGAAATTTTCAAGTATAATCTCTTCAAAAATCTTCTCATACCTTTTCTTTTTCTGTTCTTCTTATGAGGGCCCTGTAAATTTGAATGTTGGTGCATTTGATATTGTCCCAGAGGTCTCTGGAGCTTCCCTTGTGGCTCAGCTGGTAAAGAATCTGCCTGCAATGTGGGAGACCTGGGTTCGATCCCTGGGTTGGAAAGATCTCCTGGAGAAGGCAAAGGCTACCTATGCCAGTATTCTGGCCTAGAGAATTCCATGGACTGTATAGTCCATGGGGTCTCAAAGAACCAGACGCGACTGAGCGACTTTCACTCACTCACTCACTCACTCAGAGGTCTCTGAGACTATCCTCAGCTCTTTTCATTCTTTTTACTTTATTCTGCTCTTCAGAAGTTGTTTCCACCACTTTATTTTCCAGCTCACTGATTCATTCTTCTGCTTCAGATATTCTGCTATTGATTCCTTCTAGAGTATTTTTAATTTCAGTAATTGTATTGTTTGTCTCTGTATGTTTCTTCTTTAATTTTTCCTGGTCCTTGTTAATTGATTCTTGCATTTTCTCCATTTTGTTTTCAAGGTTTTTGATCATCTTTACTATCATTATTCTGAATTCTTTTTCAGGTAGTTTGCCTATTTCCTCTTCATTTATTTGGACTTCTGTGTTTCCAGTTTGTTCTATCATTTGTGTAGTATTTCTCTGTCTTTTCATTATTCTTTTTTTTAACTTATTGTGTTAACTTATTTGTGTTTAACTTATTGTGTTTTCCCAGGCTTCAAGGAAAATTGAATTATTTCTTCCTTTTGTTTCTGCCCTCCTAAGTTTGGTGCAGTGGTTTGCATAAGCTTTGTATAGGGTGAGATTTGTGGTGTTTTTGTTTGTTTTTCCTCTGATGGGCAAGGCTGAGTGAGGTGGTAATCCTGTCTGCTGATGATTGGGTTTATATTTTTGTTTTGTTTGTTGCTTAGATGAGGCGTCCTGCACAGGGTGCTACTGGTGGTTGGGTGATGCCAGGTCTTCTATTCACGTGGTTTCCTTTGTCTGGGTTCTCACTATTTGATACTTCCTAGGGTTAGTTGTCTGGTAGTCTAGGGCCTTGAAGTCAGTGGTCCCACTCCAAAGGCTCAGGGCTGGATATCTGGCCAGGAACGAAGGTTCCACAAGTGGTTTGTTATGGCATTAAGTGAGATTAAAACAAATATCCAATAATGAGAAACCATGAACCCCAGACAAGTAGCAGTTACAAAATGAGGCAAATAATAATTAAAATAATGGAATATACACTTATACATATAAACCCATGAGCAAAGTCAAAACAGTCCAACAAAAATAAAGTACAGTAGATTGACCCAGCAAACAAAGGAAATAAAAAATTATATTTACCAGTTAAGAACAAAACTAACTAAAGCACAAACTGGAAAACAAAACTAAAACAAGGTGCCAAGTGGTGAATGAAGCAATGAAAATAAAGCTAGCAAATGTGTTGAGAGGAAAGGAAAGAAAGAAACAAAGGAATAAATGTAGAAAAAATAATATTATGTTTTAAAAATTAAAATTATAAAAAAGAAAAGAAAAAAGTAGAAGAAGAAAGAAAAAAAGAAAACTCTACAGAACTGCAAAAGCCCAACATAGAGGCAGAAGTTTATAAAAACAATAAAAAGTGTGACTGAATATACACATATACATATACACCCATAGCAAAATCAAAACAGTCCAACAAAAATTAAGTGCAATAGACTGACCTAGCGAACAAAGGAAACCAAAAATTATATCTAGCAGAACAAAGCTAACTAAAGCACAAACTGGAAAACACCTAAAGCTAGGTGCAGCTGGGGAATGAAGCAGTGAAAATAAAACTAGCTTATATATTGAGAGGGAAAGAGAGAAAGAAAAGAAAGAATAGATATGTAAAGTTAAATAGAGGTAGATAAAGAATATTTATATATATTAAAGATTAACTGAAAGGGGAGAAGAACAATAGGAAAGGGAAACAAAGGAATAAATGTAGAAAAAATAATAGTGGGTTTAAAAAATTAAAAGTTAAAAAAAGAGAAAAAAAAAAAAGGAAAACCCTCAGAACTGCAAAAGCCCAATGTAGAGGCAGAGGTTTATAGCAACAATAAAAAATGTGACTGAGGAAAAAAAAAAAAGCTCAAAAGCTTAATTGGATTTCTTAGTGCCAATAAAATCAACAACTAAAACAGTGCCAATAAAATTGACAACTACAACAGATTAGGGGGGGCAAAAGGGGGACAAAAAGAAAAAAAAGTCCAAAAGAATCTACAGAACAAGTCAAAACAGGAATGCTGCTGCTGCTGCTAAGTCACTTCAGTCGTGCCCAACTCTGTGCGACCCCTAGACGGCAGCCCTCCAGGCTCCCCCGTCCCTGGGATTCTCCAAGCAAGAACACTGGAGTGGGTTGCCATTTGCTTCTCCAATGCATGAAAGTGAAAAGTGAAAGGGAAGTCGCTCAGTCCTGTCTGGCTCTTAGCGACCCCATGGACTGCAGCCCACCAGGCTCCTCCATCCATGGGATTTTCCAGGCAAGAGTACTGGAGTGGGGTGCCATTGCCTTCTCTGCAAAACAGGAGTAATAAATGTTCTTCTTGAGTCACTGCTGTCAGAGCCCTTCCCCTCACTGGGAGTCCAGTCCACCTCACCTCCCTAGGATGCCCTCTAACACTGTGCTGGTCTCTGCTGTGGGGGCAGCTCAGATTCTAGACTGGTCCTACTCCTGTGTGTTCTTGCCTCCAATATCCATAGCTATCAGAACTAATGTGTTTTCTTTTGTGGTAAGTCTCAATGGCCTTTTATATATTCAATAGACGCAGAGTCTGCCTAGTTCGTCGTGTGGATTTAATCTGCAGCTTGTATAGCTGGTTGGAAAGGTTTTGGGTCTTCTTCCTTAGCACAGTGCCCCTGGTTTCAATTGTGGTTTTATTTCCACCTCTGCCTGTGGGTCATCCACTGAGGTTTACCCCCTGAGGCTGACCTGGAGGGCTTGGGTTTGCCCCTGAGGGGGCCAGATGTGGAGGTGGTGCAGCTGCTCGGGTCACAGCAGTTCTGGCAGCACCAGGTACTCAGGGGAGTTGGTGGCTAGGGCAGCAGGAAATATAGTGTTCTAGAAGGGTATGGCAACCAGTACTGGCCAATACGCTCCAGTATTCTTGCTTGGAGATCTCCCCTGACAGAGAAGCCTGGCAGGCCACAGTGTACAGGGTCGCAAAGAGTTGGACACGACTGAAGTGACCCTGTGCACATAGATGCAAGACTGTTTTGCTTATGGCAGCTCTGCCCCAGTGAGAGTTGAGCATGAAGGTGGTGCAGCTGCTTAGCTTGCTGGACACTGGTGGTGCCAAGTGTGCAGGGACACGGACTGCCTCTGCCGCAGGAGCTACGGTCCTATCAGTCTTTTCGAGCCTCTTGTAGATGGTGATCAGAAGGCCTCTTTGGCCAGTCTTTCTCCATAGCTCTGCCAGTTCAGGCACTTAGAGGGCTCCCTTGCCTGGGGTCCTTCTCTGTTGTTCGGGCATCAGGCACATAGAGGGGCCCCCCTGGTTGGGGTCCTACTCTGTAGAATGGCACATCAGTCACTTAAAGGAGCACCCTGGTGGGGTCCTGCTCCATAGTTCAGTGCGTCAGGCGTTTGATGGGCCAGCCTCTCTATTGTTCAGCTGCACATGCTGGCATGTGGGGAGAGAGGCTATGGTGATGGCTCCACCCCCTACACGTGACTCAGCAGTATCGCCTTGCTCCTGTGGCTGCCTGGCTTTCCTCCACTGGCATTTCCCACCACAGTCTCCTCCCTCACAGCCCCTCTATCTGTCTCTCCGAAGTCAATAGCAGCCCTCGCCTGGGGATTGCTCCGCAATCCCTAAACTCCAGCTCCCAGCCCTTGTGCCTTCCAGGGGACCTGCATCCCTATCCAGGGTATGTATGGCTGCAGCAAGGACTGTCTGATTCTCGTTCCATTTAGGCTGCCTCAGATCAGCTGTTTCACTCTTGGCCTTAAATGTTTTCCCTCTGACTCAGACAGTTGCCCCGCTGCAGGGATCAGACCCCTGCTTCAGTTCTGCCACCCGCCAAGGGCAGGTCCGGTCCTGCTAACACTCCTGTTTCTCCCCCAGTTCCTTCCTCCTACAGAGTTTTGTGTGGGTCTATATTTTCTTTCCACTGGTCAGGTACTCCTGTCTGCTCTCAGCTGGTGTTCTCCATGCACCTCTGTGTCTGAAGGTGTATTCCTGATGTATCCGTGGAGAGATTACTCCACGTCCACCTCCTCCTCTGCCATCTTGTTCTCGCCTCACTTTTTTTTTTTTTTTTTAAATGTCCATGTATGTTCTCCAAAGAACTGAGAGCCCTGAATGCAGACCCTGGATCTTACTTGACCAGGTTAGTGTTTGGGATGTGCTGCCTTTCACTAACCACAGTCATGGACACTTTCATCTTATTAAAAAAAAAAAAGGAAGGAGTCTTTCCTGCTTTCTCACGTGGCTGTTGTCATCACTGAAAGAGCGCAAGTATGAGAAAACGCTTTGAAACTACAGGGACATACGCATATTGGCTATTCTTTATCTTTCCACATCACTCCAGAGCCCTGTGTTTGTTTGTATGTCCACGTCTCTTTCCCACTATCACCTGCTTCTTAGGGGAGCTTCCTGACCCAGGGACTGAACACGAATCTCTTGCATCTCCTGCACTGGCAGGTGGATTCTTTATCACTGTGCCACCTGGGAAGTTTGTGCTATTAAACAGAACTAAATCAGATTGTGCAGCTTAAGTGTTGCCTGGAAAGAACAGTTGCAAAGGGCTGTGTCTCCTTAAGCTCCAGGACATAAGACGATTAACAGCTGGGCACAGGGCACCCGCTCCTTCTGCCGAGTTGCTCAGATGATGGGGTACCTGGGAACGGCAGATTTCTGCCATCTGTCAAGGCGTCTGGCTCCCACTCAAGGACGTGGTTCAGATTCCAAGCTGACAACACACATCTGACACAGGCGTGAACCTCAGGATCTCTGTCATCCTGAGGATGATGATACAGGATGGTTCTCCTCCCTGTGTGGCTCTGACACTCACGTATCTTCTATCTTCCAACCAGCAGGATGTGGGCATTTGGACTCTGCTCACTTTATTCGCCACTACTGCCAAATGGTCATTTTCATCTAAGGCTTTTCTCAACTGGCAAACATGTTGGTCTTCTCGCCTCCCTCTTTGGCCCTCCTCCTCCCCATTTCCCTCGAGTTAGGATTCAAAAGGATACAATGATTTAACTTTATTTCCATGTGTACAGTGCTTGACATCTCTCTAGCCAAGTTTATAGGCTTGTTCCTTTTCTTAGCCAGTTCTCTCCGAAGTAACACTCGTGTATTTCTTGCTCAGTCATGTCCAACTATTTGTGACCCCATGGACCCCTCTGTCCACGGACCCCATGGACCCCATCAGGCTCCTCTGCCCACAGAAATCTCCAGGCAAGAACACTGGAGTGGTTACCATGCCCTTCTCCAGGGGATCTTCCCAACCCAGGGAAATGATTGCACTTGGTGCCTGAACCATAGGGCTACAGATCTATTGTACTCACCTACTGCCTTGTTGTGTGCCCTGTTTATTTTTTGTGGGTCAATCTTGCCTATCGAGCAGCCTATTAAAATTTTTAAAATTTTGGTGGGCTTTTTTTTTTTATTAAGAGCAGTTTGAAATTTGCAGAAAAAGCGAGTAGCAAGTATAGAGTTCTTCTTTTTAAAGAATTTTTTTTGATGTGGAACATTTAAAAAATCTTTATCAGTTGGTTACACTATTGCTCCTGTTTTATGTTTTGGTTTTTTGGCTACAAGGTGTGTGTGATCTTAGCTCCTTGCCCAGGGATCAAACATGCACCCCCTTCATTGGAAGGCGAAATCAACCACTGATCACCAGGGAAGTCTCCAGAGTTCTTATGTACTCCTCCCCAGGCTGTACCCGGCCCAAACGATTTCCCCTATTATTTTAATTTTAATTAATTAAGCTGTACTGAGTCTTTGTCAAAGAGCATGCCAGCTCTTTGTTGTGGCTCAAAGGCTGCTCTAGTTGTGGTACATGAGCTTAGTTGCGCCAAGGTATGTGGGATCTTAGTTCCCCCAGCAGGGATCAAACCAGCATCCCCTGCGTTAGAAGGAGGATTCTTAACCGCTGGACCACCAGGGAAGTCCCTAACCTATTATTAATCTCTTGCAGTTGCTGCAATTAGTTTATATCAGGGTTCAGTCTTTGTCTTGTACATTTTACGGGTTTTGCTAAATACATAGTGACGTACGTCCACCATGCCAGTGTCACACAGTGCAGAGTCCTCTAGAGTCCCCTGCGCTCCAACCATTCATCCCCATCCCCTCCCCCACCCCCTGGCTGCCTGTGGGTTTCTCTGTCCTAACAGGGAGGTGCTAATTACACGCACATTCAGTATCACAGTAATCCAAGTCTATGCCCCAACCAGTAATACTGAAGAAACTAATCTTGAACAGTTCTATGAAGACTTACAAGACCTTCTAGAACTAACACCCAAAAAAGATGTCCTTTCAATACAGGGGACTGGAATGCAAAAGTAGGAAGTCAAGAGATTTGGCCTTGGAGTACAAAGTGAAGCAGGGCAAAGGCTAACAGTATTGCCAAGAGAACACACTGGTCATAGCAAACACCCTCTTCCAACAACACAAGAGAAGACTCTATACATGGACATCACCAGATGGTCAATACTGAAATCAGATTGATTACATTCTTTGCAGCCAAAGATGGAGAAGCTCTACACAGTCAACAAAAACAAGATCAGGTGCTGGCTGTGTTTCAGATCATTAACTCCTTATTGCAAAATTCAGACTTAAACTGAAGAAAGTAGGGAAAACTACTAGACCATTTAGGTATGACATAAATAAAAACCCTTACAACTATACAGTGGAAGGGACAAATAGATTCAAGCGATTAGATCTGACAGAGTGCCTGAAGAACTATGATGGAGGTTTGTGACACTGTACAGGAGGCAGTGATCAAGATCATCCCCAAGAAAAAGAAATGCCAAAAGGCAAAATGGTTGTCTGAGGAGGCCTTACAAATAGCTGAGAAGGCAAAAAGGGAAAGATATACCCATTTGAATGCAGAGTTCCAAAAAATAGCAAGGAGAGATAAGAAAGCCTTCCTCAGTGATCAATGCAAAGAAATAGAGGAAAACAACAGAATGGGAAAGACTAGAGATCTTTAGAGATACCAAGGGAACATTTCATGCAAAGATAGGCACAATAAAGGACAGAAATGGTATGGACCTAACAGAAGCAGAAG
This sequence comes from Budorcas taxicolor, assembly GCF_023091745.1. Classification (NCBI taxonomy): domain Eukaryota; kingdom Metazoa; phylum Chordata; class Mammalia; order Artiodactyla; family Bovidae; genus Budorcas; species Budorcas taxicolor. Next base: position 40,935,722 of record NC_068914.1, on the reverse strand, counting down.
ATATTAAGAAGAGGTGGCAGGAATACACAGAAGAACTATGCAAAGAAGATCTTCATGACCCAGATAACCACGATGGTGTAATCACTCACCTAGAGCCAGACATCCTGGAATGAGAAGTCAAATGGGCCTTAGAAACATCACTTCGAACAAAGCTAGTGGAGGTGATGGAATTCCAGTTGAGCTCTTTCAAATCCTGAAAGATGATGCTGTGAAACAGCTGCACTTAACATGCCAGCAAATTTGGAAAACTCAGCAGTGGCCACAGGACTGGAAAAGGTCAGTTTTCATTCCAATTCCAAAGAAAGGCAATGCCAAAGAATGTTCAAACTACCGCACAATTGTGCTCATCTCACATGGTAGTAAAGTGATGCTCAAAATTCTCCAAGCCAGGCTGCAACAGTACATGAACCATGAACTTCCAGATATTCAAGCTGGACTTAGAAAAGGCAGAGAAACCAGAGGTCAAATTGCCAACATCCGTTGGATCATTGAAAAGGCGAGAGAGTTCCAGAAAAACACCTACTTCTGCTTTACTGACTATACCAAAGCCTTTGACTGTGTGAATCACAACAAACTGTGGAAAATTCTTCAAGAGATGGGAATACCAGACCACCTGACCTGCCTCCTGAGAAATCTATATGCAGGTCAAGATGCAACAGTTAGAACTGGACATGGAACAACAGACTGGTTTTAAATAGGGAAAGGAGTAGGTCAAAGTTGTATATTGTCACCCTGCTTATTTAAATTATATATCGAGTATATCATGCAAAATGCCGGGCTGGATGAAGCACAAGCTGGAATCAAGATTGCCGGGAGAAATATCAATAACCTCAGATATGCAGATGACACCACCCTATGGCAGAAAGTGAAGAAGAACTAAAGAGCCTCTTGATGAAAGTGAAAGAGAAGAGTGAAGAAGTTGGCTCAAAACTCAACATTCAAAAAAAGAAGATCATGGCATCTGGTCCCATCACTTCCTGGCAGACAGATGGGGAAACAACAGAAACAGTGAGCGATTTTACATTTTTGGGCTCCAAAATCACTGCAGATGGTGACTGCAGCCATGAAACTAAAAGACACTTGCTCCTTGGAAGAAACGCTATGGCTGGTCTAGACAGCATATTAAAAAGCATTGACATTACTTTGCCGACAAAGGTCCGTCTAGTCAAGGCTATGGTTTTTCCAGTGGTCATGTATGGATGTGAGAGTTGGCCTATAAAGAAACCTGCCAAATTGATGCTTTTGAGCTGTGGTGTTGGAGAAGATTCTTGAGAGTCCCTTGGACTACAAGGAGATCCAACTAGTCCACCCTAAAGGAAATCAGTCCTGAATATTCATTGGAAGGACTGATGCTGAAGCTCCAATACTTTGGCCACCTGATGTGAAGAACTGGCTCATTGGAAAAGACCCTAATGCTGGGCAAGATTGAAGGCAGGAGGAGAAGGGGACAACAGAAGATGAGATGGTTGGATGGCATCACTGACTCGATGGACATGAGTTTGAGCAAGTTCTTGGAGTTGGTGATGGACAGGCAAGCCTGGCATGCTGCAGTCCATGGGATGGCAAAGAGTCGGACAGGACTGAGTGACTGAACCGGCTGGTTAGCAGCAATAGTAAACCCTGGATTGAGTGTCTGCATGGCTATCAGTATATACTCCTGTGTGCACAGGCATTGCTTATGGAACCACAGTTTCTAGCAAATCATAGAATAGTCTCAGCTTTTTATGAGCAGGAAGGTAGGAAGTCCCTGAGATAGGATGATATCTTCTTGATGGAGAAAGTACTTTCACCAGCGTCTCCTGGGAAGGGCTGTGGTCTGAGTGTGGTGTGTTGCATTTCTGTCTAAAGAGCCCACAGAGGAGACCAGCCAGAGGAGCTCTTGGCCTTGGCCCTGGGCCAGAGGAGCAGCTGGGCTGTCAGTGAGCTGAACATTGTTCAGCAAGGGCTTTGGCAGGTGCCCAGCATCCTCGGGTGGCTCCTGGCAGATGTGACAAGAGTGTAGAAAAGCCTCTTTCGAAAGCAGCAGTGAAATTCAGCAAGTGTCCTCCCAACACCACTAGCTCATTCCGTGTCATTTCCCGGAAAGTCAGGTAATGACAAAGGCTGATTCTGATTTGGGGGGATGACTTCCTTTGAAGAATGAATGCATGGAAATGTCTTGCTAATAAGATGGTAAATCTCCTTCTAGCACTTCATGTGAACTTCTGCTGGACCATCTTCTTTCTCAGCTGGGGTAGTGAAATGCATAACAGCAGAACAGGAATAGTGAAGGCAGAAACTAGCAATGATCGACCCTATCACACATCACCCACGTCAAATACGTCATATCATTAGAGTAGTTCTGTAAGCATGCATGAATGGGAGGAATCCTTTACACGGATCATTTTTCAAAATGTCTACTTGCTGTAGAATTCATGTTTAGTTGCTTTCATAGAAGGTAGGCAGCTGCAGATTTATCAATTGCGCATAAACTAGGGTAGCCATAAAGTTGACTGATGCTACAGCTGAAGCTCCAATATTTTAGCCACCTGATGAGAAGAGCTGACTTATTGGAAAAGACCCTGATGCTGGGAAAGACTGAAGGCAAAAGGAGAAGGAGATGACAGAGGATGAGATGGTTAGACAGTCCCACTGATTCAATGGACCTGAGTTTGAGCAAACTCTGGAAGATAGTGAAGGACAGGGAAGCCTGGTGTGCTGCAGTCCATGAGGTTGCAAAGAGTCGGACAGGACTTATTGACTGAACAACAATATAAGTTGACTGTCAATCTCTAAGCAAACCCTAGAGGGTGGGAGGTAGTGGGTGGTCGAGGAACAGGAAAAATCCTTGGTGAAACTGGAAACTATTCCCGAGTGATCACCACCAGCTCTGTAGTCTGCCTTCTCCTTCTGGGAGTCATATCCTCAGCATATTCATGCCAGAGACTTTGAGATGCCAGCTTACTGAGAAGCGAGGGTTGGGTATCAAAAGTCCTCAAAATCCCACCAGGAGGATCAGTGCAACAGTTTCTTAGCCGCCCTCCCCCTACACTGTGCAGGGTAGATGAGCCTCACACACCTGAAGAACAGTCTGGAATCGAGGTGGCCCCTCATGCTCTGTGTTCCATATTGGTGGGCTCCAAACTTTGTTTACCATTAAAAACAAAATCTCCTCAGTGAATTCATATTTCTTTCAAAATCAGTTTTATACATTATTTTAAATTATGTGTGCATTGCTTTAGTCATGTCTGACTTTTTGCAACCCTGTGGACTATAGCTCCTCTGTCCTCATGCTCCTCTGTCCATGGGATTCTCCCAGCAAGAATACTGGAGTGGGATGCCACGCCCTCCTCCAGGGATCTTCCTGACCCAGGAATGGAACGTGCATCTCATGTCTCCTGCATTGGCAGGTGGCTTCTTTACTGCTGAGCCACTGGGGAAGTTCGTTTTAACTCACAAAACCCCTAAAAACAGAAATTTAAAAAAGATGAGATACTCAGTGCCGAAAAATAATTTAAAAATGTATAGATTTAGATTTGACTTCTTATAAGAAAAAATTAAAGTAAGTAGCATAAACAAGATAACAATTTTTTTTCTATCACATAAAGAAATTCAAAAGAAGGCAACTCAGGTGTGATATGACATTTCCACAAAATTGTCAAGGAGCCGGATTAATTCCTCATCTCTTCTTTACCACCCCTAGGCTGTGGCTCTTGTTTTGAAGGTCCAAAATGGCTTCCAGAGCTCCAGCCATCATATCCATTATTCAGGATGCAGGGTGCATGAAAGAAAGATATCATGTCTATTTACTTTTTTGAGGTTAAAAAGGCTTTTCTTTGTGAAATACTAGTGATGGAAGTTGGTGAAAGTTTTTTAAAAGCTAAATTTCCTTAAAATGTTAGTAATATTATGTATCTGAACATCTTGTTATTTCTTAAGCTTTTACTGATCATTTGCAAACTCTGAGAGTCTGATAGCCACTCAACTGGTTTCCCTCTTGTTTGCAAACACGGAAACTAGGAAATAAAACGATTTGTCCCTCAAACACACCGACTTAATTGGAGAAAGAATCCTCAATCGATTCTTGGATTCAAATTTCATCCTTTTTTTTTTTCTTTTCTTCAGAAAATCATAGGTTCATCACTACACAATATGCCGGTAATTCCAGTTTTTTGAGGGTGATTTCATCATTGGATGGATTCAAATTCCAGATTGGCTAAATGTGTGAGCCTTTCTTCCCCAGGAACAGCTTTATAGAGACATGTATAGTTGACAGTGTTTTCCAGAGAAGTTTCGAGAACACATTTACTGGGGCTTCCCTTGTGGCTCAGGGGTAAAGAATCTGCCTGCCAGTGCAGGGTCACTGGTTTGACCCCTGGTCTGGGAAGATCTCATATGCTGTGGAGCAGCTAAGTGGATGCACCACAGCTGCTGAAGCCTGTGCTGCCTAGAGCCCATGCTCTGCAACAAGAGGGGCCACTGCGACGAGAAACCTGTTGCACCAAGACGGAGAGCAGCCCCTGCTTGTCACTAGAGAAAAGCCTGTGCAGCGTCGAAGACCCAGCGCAGCCACCCCCCAAGAAGAACACATTTACTTAACTCTCCATGAAGGGAGCCTGGAAAGCTGCAGTCCACGGGGTTGCTGAGGGTCAGACATGACTGAGCGACTTCACTTTCACTTTTCACTTTCATGCACTGGAGAAGGAAATGGCAACCCACTCCGGTGTTCTTGCCTGGAGAACCCCAGGGACGGGGGAGCGTGGCGGGCTGCCGTCTATGGGGTCGCACAGAGTCGGACACGACTGAAGCGACTTAGCCATGAAGCACATGCAGGTAAAGGGCTAGCTGGGAAGGCATTTGAGGGTGGCCGCACTACTCAGGCTGGAGAAGGCAATGGCACCCACTCCAGCACTCTTGCCTGAAGAATCCCATGGATGGAGGAGCCTGGTAGGCTGCAGTCCATGGGGTTGCTAAGAGTCTGACATGACTGAGCGACTTCACTTTCACTTTTCACTTTCCTGCATTGGAGAAGGAAATGGCAACCCACTCCAGTGTTCTTGCCTGGAGAATCCCAGGGACAGGGGAGCCTGGTGGGCTGCCGTCTATGGGGTCGCACAGAGTCGGACACGACTGAAGCCACTTAGCAGCAGCAACAGCAGCACACTACTCAGGCACTGGATGAAGGAGGCAACCTCTTCACTTTGGACTCTGGGACTGCTGGGTGACTTCCTGAGATTTGCTGAGCTCTGTCCTCTATGAATGTGCTTTGTTGACGGGGGTGTTATAAGCTCCTGTAGGCTGTGGTGTGTATCCATTTGAGGGGGTTGCTTTTCCTGCATTAGGGAAAGGTGCGCCAGAAATGGGTGCTGATCAGACAACATGGGAAGTCAGCCGTGAGAGAATAGGCACGATGCTACAGAGCGGGTGGGCAAAGCTCTCCTAATCACTGGCGGGGAAGATTAACTCGGGAAAGAGAAGCCTTGAGGTTGCCGAGCTTTCTAACAGTAAGGCTGTCACGCATTACTGTGGCTGTGCCTGGCGTGTGAGGACTGTGACGGCAGCAGCGGCGTCCGCCGCGTGAGACGGGCAGCCCCAAAGAGGCCTGGGCGGGCCGGCAGCTGCTGGCAGGAAGCGGCGGGTGGGAAGGCCAAGCGGCCAGACTGCTCAACTGATGAGAGGCAGGGAGTGGGGGACAGCGTCTCTCTCCTGGAGGAACTTGAAATAGGTGTAGATACGGAATTTCTTTTAAAAAAAAGCTTTTTTTTTTTTAATGGAGGATAATTGCTTACAAAGTTGTGTTGGTTTCTGTCGTACAACAATGTGAATCAGCCATAAGTAACATACGTCCCTTCCCTCTTGAACCTCCCTCCCACCTCTCACCCCTCTAGGTTGTCACAGAGCATCGGTTTGCGCTCCCTGTATCATACAGCAAATTCCCACTGTCTGTCTATTTTCCATACGGTAATGTATATGTTTGTTGTGAATTGGCCCCTCCCTCTCCTTCCCCCACTGTGTTCATAAGTCTCTTTTCTATGTCTGCGTCCCTATTCCTGCCTTGCTAATAAGTTCCTCAATACCATTTTTCTAGATTCCATTATATATATGTGTGTGTGTTAATATACAATATTTGTTTTTCTCTTTCTGACTTAGTTAACTCCCTATAATAGGCTCCAGGTTCATCCACCTCAAATACGTTCCTTTTTTATGGCTGAGTAACTGTATTTCTAATGGAGAACAAAGTCTATTCGAGGAAGAGAGCGGCCAGGGGAAGAGCATACCTCAATGAAGAATTTACTTGTGAATAAATCTCTGAGAGATCCTGTTAGTCCTTCCTACATTTCATGTGGGAAACTGAGGCAAGAACAGGTTAAAAACATTAAGGTCCTACTGTATGGCACATGGAACTCTGCTAAATGTTATGTGGCAGCCTGGATGGGAGGGGAGTCTGGGTGAGAATGGATACATGTATATATAACTGAATCTCTTCGCTGTTTACCTGAAACTATCACAACATTGCTAATCCTCTATACCCCAACAAAAAATAAGTTTTTTTTAAAAGAACGGGTTAAAAAGACACTGGATGATGGATCTTCGTGCAGCATAACATCAGGCAGCCTCTCTGAATGCTCTAATTTGACACACAAACCCACTCTGAACGTCAGCTCTCTAGTGGACACCGATCACTGGAAGATGAAGATGTGCCTGCGAGGGGTCAGGATGGCACATCTAGAACGAACACCCACACTTCCCATGTGTTTTCTCACTATTAGAGCGTTTAGACAATGTCTATTGCGAAAGGAAGATTATTTATATTCTATATTTAGCCTAAAACTATGATAACATCCTTTGGCATGGCCTTTATCTGGTGGTATTTGAAACTGAACCAACTTCCTGCTTCCAGGCATTAACAAATGAGGGACTTCATGTTGTCTAATGTTATTTCCTGACTTGAAGATAGATTTTTTTCTCCAACTCATTCAAGTTTTGTTTTTTTTTTTAAAGAAAAGATCTCCTTTAGACATTAAAATTTCCCAGAATTGTTTAAGCTTTGTTATTGTTCTCAATGAGAATATTTCCTATTTCACTCCAGCTATGTCACTTGATGAGAATTCTTGTGACTATCCTTCACTGCCATGCTCAGATAATTTGCAGGAGATTGGAGAAATAAATCCACTAGCCTATCGAGTATCAGAATCCCAATTTAGAACATTCATTCTAATAAGTCTCTGGCTGGAAGATCCAATGAAAAACAAGGATGATATCTACCTTCAAAGAGCTTACAATTTAAAGGAGTGATGCAAAGGGACATTATTTATATAGGAAATTATCATGTCCCAACTTATCTCTGGGCTTCCCTAGTGACTCAGTGGTAAAGAATCTGCCTCCAATGCAGGAGACATGAGTTTGATCCCTGGGTTGGAAAGATCCCTTGGAGAAGGAAATGACAACCCACTCCAGTGTTCTTGCCTGGAGAATCCCAGGGATGGAGGAGCCTGGTGGACTGCTGTCTATGGGGTCGCACAGAGTTGGACACGACTGAAGCGACTTAGCAGCAGCAGCAGCAGCAGTGTGTCGTCGCGGTTAGGAAAGCAGACTGTTCTGCCAGTCTGCCAGGTTCAAACCCCTTCTCTGCCACTCACTATGCTTGTGATTTTGGGCACTTTCTAAAGTTTCTGTGCCTCAGTTATCTAGTCTGAAAATGGGTGTGATAATTGGGTTGTTCCAAATATGAAATACATTTAACAAGTTTAAATTGTTTAGAACAGTGTCTCACTGATAGTAAGTGCCCAGTAAATATTGGTGACTATTAGCCAACTTCTAAAAGACTCCCATATTTTGAAGTTCACTGTTTTGGCAAAAAAGCTATATGATTTTTCCTCTCTGACGTCCTAGTTTTTTGCCATAAAATTTACTCTGGTGGCTCGGATGGTAAAGAATCTGCCTGCAATACAGGAGACCCAGGTTCAATCCCTGTATTGGGAAGATTCCCTGGAGAAGGAAATGGCAACCCGCTCCAGTATTCTTGCCTGGAGAATCCCATGGACAGAGGAGCCTGGCGGGCTACAGTCCACGGGGTAAACAGTCAGACACGACTGAAGTGACTAACACTACAAAATATAGTGGTTAATGCTCATTGTCTATGTCAGTGCAATCTGTAGATACGTGTAGTTTCAATAGAACAGAACCACTGCTCCTATCTTGATGGGGCCAGGATCCCGGGCTATCGCTTTAGATTGCATCGGCATAGTGATGTCCCTCCATCTCTGCTCTAATGAAGATTTTGGTAGTATTTACAAGGAAAAGTTTTCCAAAAATTTAAATTAGAAAATATTGCTAGAACAATTATCTCATCATTATTTTCTCTCAGTTATTCTTTCTGTAGGACACTGTATAATATCTCAATACCCAGAACTGAAATCCATGGCAAACATTGCTGGGAAATAGCTATGGTGGTGGAGAAGGAAATGGCAACCCACTCCAGTATTCTTGCCTGGAGAATCCCATGGATGGAGGAGCCTGGACTAAAGGTGTCACTTGTTTACTCATAAGCAGTAGGATCCTTGGTGCTGAGCCTTCTCAGAACATTTAGAGTAGACACATTCTGGGTTGCTGCCCAGCTCACAGTGGTCCCTCCCTTCCCTCTGTGTTCAGAGGTGATTGCAGGCACCGTACTTATCCTACACTCGTATGTGACCCCTCTTCCTTGTCTACCCTGGGCAGCAAGAGAGGCTCCTGACCTACTTTGGACATGAGTCAGGATCTCATCTGTAGAGATTTAGAACTGGCTCCATGGGACTTCCCTGGTGGTCCAGGGGTTAAAAACCTGCCTTACAATGCAGGGGATTCAGGTTCACTCCATGACCAGGGATTGAACTAAGATCCCACATGCCTTGGAGGAACTAAGTCCCTGGACCACAACTAGAGATCCCACATGCTGCAACTAAGACCCGCCGCAGCAACCCCCGTCCCCCGAAGAAAAAATACATATTTTAAAAAGAACTGGCTCCCTGAGGGTCAGGCTTTCCGTGTGGCTGACTTATGAACATGGAGACTCGGGAGGAATAGAAGTAGATGTGCAGGAAAAAGAAGGCAGGAGGGAAATTGCCAGGGTCCTGCTGGTTTTCCAGAAGCTGGCTCTCATCTCTCCAGAGGACCCGATTCATTCTGCCTTTGAATTCTGTGAAACACCCACTGTATCCTCACGAAATTTCTTTTGACTTAGAGTATATTGGTTTTGGTTAGTTGTAGTTACAGAGTCCACACTAATACAGCATTGTGTGGGGATGATAAAGCTGTCATGAAATTAAGGAAGATTCCTGCAATATCTGTGCCAGAGATTTGGAATCAGTGGGTTTGTAAGTGAGAGTTCAGTTGAAGAAGCAGAACTTCCATCAGTGTTGTGAAATAAGGAATATGTTATAGAAATTAGACCTCAAAAACCATTGTGAGAGTGGCTGGAGAAAGGCTGTTAACCAGCTCTGGCGTGGGTAAAGGAGTCGGGGTGCGCAGGAAACTTGGAAATTGTGCAAGTCCGACTGTCAGGACAGGGCTGGGGAGGGGTTGATATAGAAGTCTCTGTGTGTGTGTGTGTGTGTGTGCATGCGTGCGCTCAGTCGCGTCTGATTCTCTGCGACCCAGTGGATTGTACCCCGCCAGACTCCTCTGTCCATGGGATTTCCCAGGCAAGAACACTAGAGTGGGTTGCCACTTCCTCCTCCAGGGAAACTTTCCGACCCAGGGTGTCTTCCTGTCTCCTGTGTCTCCTGCATCGGCAGGCAGATTTTTTTTAACCACTGAGCTACAGGAGGTCTATGGGAAGTTAATGCCTCTTTATGCCTGTGAGTGCACAGAGAAGCATTCGGGGATGTGTGAGCCTGGATATTGTCAGTTGGGATGAGAAAGGACAAGCTAGAACCAGCCAGCACCTCTGCGTCTGTCTCCACTGCCTCTCACCAGCAGTGGCCTTTCATGTGAGATGGCTGTTGCTTCGCTGCCTCCTCCCAGACAGCACACTTTTGGCCAGGGTAAGCAGTAACTATCCAGGGAAGGGCATTCTGCAGAGCAGAGTTCTTGGAATAATCAAGCTGATGACAGAATAGTCCTGTGTACAAATCTTTGTTTGGCTAGGGATATACAATTCCACAAAGTAGCTAAGATATAAGCTTAGGAAAAAAAATTCTAAGTGATTTTTGTGAACAAACATATTTGGGACCCACCGCTTTATGGCGTCACCATCTACTCAGCCTGGTCAACCAAGTTAAAAACCAGAGTCACATTAGCTGCCTTCCTCTCAACTTCCCTCAGCATCCAGTCACCAAGTTTTATATAATTTTGCTTCCTAAAGTATCTCCTGAACAGGGCCCCCTCCTCTGCATGCTCATCATAAAAGCTCATGGAATCCTACCTGGACTGTTGTCTCTTCATAACGGGCCTTTCTGCACCTTCCACAGGTCCATCCTACTACCATTACGTAGCAGTCTGAACCCTGACTGCGCTTTAGAATCATCTCGGGGACTTTAAAACACCCAGTGTTTACACCCTACCCTAGGCCATACATCAGACCCTCTCATGACAACCTGCTGTGGTACACACCACCATTAGTTCTGTTTTGCAGATGAGCACATTGAAGATTCACAAAGTTGAATAACTCCCCAGGGTTCACAGCTGAAAAGTACTGGGGTTAGCTATGCACACAGTTATCTGAGGGCAGAGCTTGTGCTCCTAACCACAGGTGGGATGCCTTCCAAACTGCGGTGCTGGGCAGATTAGAGGGATGGTAGGGCCAGCAGGTGAGGTGGGAAACACAGGTGAGCGTGTACAGTTGAGGGGGAGCTGAGAACAGCTTTGAACTTCACTGGTTTGAATGGTTTCTTAGACAACCAAGTGGTGATATTCCGGCAGCAGCTGAAAATGCAATGAGGGGCGTCGGGATGGGGAAGAGTGGATGGACACAAAGGACAGTGCTGACCTAGAAGGGACAGGATTCAGTGAGCACAAAGGAGGCGGTGCAGGAGTCTGCGGCATGGTCTCCAGGTTTCCATCCTGAGGGGAGGGGCCAAGGGGAGAGGGCTCTCCCTTCAGAACAAAGCTGATGCTGGGAAAGCAGCAGTTTGGGGAATGGGCAGGAGAGGGCAGTGAGAGTCCTTTTGGAGATATTTCACTTGAGATACCAGCAGAGCCTCTAGGCTGGAAATATGAACTGAGTTTGGGAGAGAGGTTGCTGTCAAAGATACCAACTGAAATTATATCAGGGTAGTTGAAACCTTGAAAGTAGATGAGATAGTCAGATGCAGAGTGAAGGATGCTCAAGAAGAAAGGAAGGCTGAGGATGCAATCCTGGGGAAGACGAATGAATGAATGGGGAGAAAGGAGAAGCCAAAGGAGGACGCCCAAAGGGAGGAGCAGGCAGGGGAGGAGGACAGGGATGAATGGATGGAGAGATATAGATGCACAGATAATAGAAGAGATTTATTTTAAGGAACTGGTGCACGCATTTGTTAGGGCTGGCAATTATGAAATCTGTGGGGCAGGTCACAGCCTGGAGGCAGGATTTGAGGCTTTAGTCTTGAGGGAGAGTTTTTCTCCTTCTGAAAGCCTCACTTTTTATCCTTAAGGACTTCAACTGATTGGATGAGGCATACCCATGTTATCAAGGGTCATCCCCTTTACTTACAGGCTTCCCTTGTAGCTCAGTTGGTAAAGAATCTGCCTGCAGTGCAGGAGACCCAGGTTCGATCCCTGGGTTGGGAAGATCCCCTGGAAAGGGAAATAGCAAGCCACTCCAGTATCCTTGCCTGGAAGATCTCATGGACAGAGAAGCCTAGTGAGGCCTATGGGGTCACAAAGAGTCGGGCACAACTGAGCGACTAACATTTACTTACTTACACCTACTCCTTTACTTAAAGTCAACTGACTGTAGATACAACCACAATTACAAAAGTGCGTCTACAGAAACACCTAGACTAGAGTTTGATTAAACAGCTGGGTCCCCTAGCCTGGCCCAGCTGACGTATAAGACCTACATCACAGTTCACTCCTGTTGACTTGGCATCCATACACATCTCCTTAAGCTGTTCTTTTTTAATTTTTTTTTTAATTATTCACTTTGTTTGTTAGCTGTGGTAGGTCTTCATTGTGGTGTGCAGGCTTCTCATTGCGGTGGATTCTGTCATTGTGGAGAATAGGCTCTGGGTTAATGGGCTTCAGTAATTGCAGCTCATGGGCCCAGTAGCTGTGGTACATGGGCTTAGTTGCCCCAAGGCATGTGGGATCATCCTGGACCAAGATCAAACAAGTGCCCCGTTGCACTGCAAGCAGATTCTTAACCACCAGACTGCCAGGAAAGTCATCCTTAAGCCCATTCTTAGTCTCCAAGTAAAGACAATAACAAGTACTCTGCTTAACATGATACAGCTCCCCCAAGTGTAACTGTAAACGCACTAACCTTCTCCCCAGAAGAAGATGTATAGTCGTTGGGTGATGTTTACTCTTTCTCTTCATGCCTAGGACCTAAATACTGTGTTGTAAATTTAATTGTTATTAATACATCCTATGTTATATAAGTGGATAAGGAAGAGAAGGAAACAAAGGTAAATTATAAAATAATACATCAAATATCTTTGTTTCTTTCCCTTTCTTATCCATGTATACACATAGTCATAACAAAATAAGGAAGAAATGTTCATAACAAAGTTCTTAGTTGTATTAGCTGGTTGGAGCTGCTATTTCTAACTACCTTCTTCAACTGATCATTCTCTTTACCTTTGGGAAGCGCCTCAGCTGGTCCTGGTTGTTTACCTGCTGGGTGACCCAAACCTTCGCTCCTAAATGGTCTGGGCCATTAGCAGTCCTCCCTGAAGTAGGTTGTTATAGTTTTCCATGGACTTTAGTCAGAGGGCATGGAAACACTAACAGGTTCCCTGAGGGGTCTCCTACATTCCAGACGTATATGGTTCCTTACCTCCACTGTGGAAAGGCAGTCCAATGTCCCCTTAGTAGTCAGAATCAGTCATGCCAGCCAACATCCTAACTCGCTTCTTTGTTGATTCAGAGATACAAGCCACCCAAAGTAGCCAGGTGGTAATCTTAACTTCCAGTTAAATGCAATCATTGTTGTGTTTCTTCATGAAAACATTCCTCCCTTTGGAACTAACACCACCAGGTCAGCTGAGCATAAGGTTGTGGGAACAGAAGGCAAACCTTGTGCTAGGGCATCACTAGGGCTAATGGTGAGAGATGCCACGCCCATTTCCATCCCTGGATTCTTGGGCCCATGAATCTGGTCTTGGGAGAAACAGCATCATATACTGGATCCTGATTCAGAGCCTCCACAGAGAGTTTCCTGGAGAACCTTGCCCAACTCTGCAAGATACTGCTATCTAGCTGATGCTGTGACTGAATCTTCGAAAGGCTATTCCATTTCTCTACCCAGCTAGCTGCTTCAGGATGGTAGGGGACATGGTAAGACTAGTGAATTCTGTGAGTGTGAATCCACTGCCACATTCCAATTGTTGCGAAGTGAGTTCCTTGATCAGAAGCAACGGTAGTGGATAAGGCGTGCTATGAGCCTATGGATGGTGGTTTTGGCAGAAGCACTGTGTGCAGGAAAAGAAACTCAGTGTACTCAGTGTGATTATCAATTCCAGTAAGAACAGAATCACATTCAAAAAACTAAGATCACGGCATCTGGGCTCATCTCTTCATAGCAAATATATGGGAAAACAATGGAAACAGTGACAGGCTTTATTTTCTTGGGCTCCAAAATCACTGCAGATGGTGACTGCAGCCATGAAATTAAAAGATGCTTGCTCCTTGAAAGAAAAGCTATGACCAATCTAGACAGCATATTCAAAAGCAGAGACATCACTTTGCCGACAAAGGTCCATCTAGTCAAAGCTATTGGAGAAGGAAGTGGCAACCCACTCCAGTGTTCTTGCCTGGAGAATCCCAGAGACGGGGGAGCCTGATGGGCTGCCATCTATGGGGTCGCACAGAGTTGGACACGACTGAAGCGACTTAGCAGCAGCAGCAGCAGTCAAAGCTATAGTTTTTCCAGTAATCACGTATGGATGTGAGAGTTGGACCATAAAGAAAGCTGAGCACTGAAGAATGGATGCTTTTGAGCTGTGGTGTTGGAGAAGACTCTTGAGAGTCCCTTGGACTGCAAGGAGATCCAACCAGCCAATCCTAAAGGAAATCAGTCTTGAATATTCATTGAAAGGACTGATACTGAAGCTGAAACTCCAATACTTTGGCCACCTGATGCAAAGAACTGACTCCTTCGAAAATACCCTGATGATGGGAAAGATTGGAGGTGGGAGGAGAAGGGGATGACCAAGGATAAGATGGTTGGATGGCATCATCAACTCAATGGATATGAGTTTGAGCAAACTCCAGAGGATGGTGATGGACAAGGAAGCCTGGTGTGCTGTAGTCCATGAGGTCTCAAAGAGTCAGACAAAGAGTCAGGTCGCAAAGTTCAGACTGAGAGAGTGAACTGAACTGATCGCTTTGGGGAATGCTGCCATATTGTTGGTCTTGCTGCTGGCAGATTGGACCCTTGTTGGTGGCCATGGTCAGGCTGGCCTTGGTGAGTGGAAGTCTGTAATGCTGAGCCTCTGGATAACTTCCAGCCCTGCCACCATGATTGATGTGTTCATCAGCCTATTGGGCAATGTCAAGTAGCTGGAGAAGAAGGCTGACTGGTACCCAAAGAACAATGTCCTAGCCACTTGAGGATTACAAGCCTCCTCTGCTGAGATCAGACCATTCACCTGGGACACAGTATCTTGGAGTTTTTTGGCTGTTCAGAGAGGTCTATCCACCTACCTCTTCCTCAGATCACCTTGTCACCAATTTTCTAGTCATGTTCCTTTCAAATCCCTGACCATCCAGCCAAACCATTGGTCACAGTCCATAAGCTGGTGTCTACTTGTACTTCTGGGCATTTCTCTTTTGAAGCAGACTGAACAACAAGGTTGACTGCTGAAAGGTCAGCAAGCTGGGCAGACTTGCATTCACCACTGTCCTTCAGGGATGTTCCAGAAGGGGCTGTAGTACAGCTGCTGTCAACTTTCGGGTGGTGCCTGAACACTGGGCAGGCCTAAGTCTTCTCTTCCTCAATCAGCTGATCACAGGGAGCCCCCTGAGGCCACAGGTGCAGGCCGGGAGGGAGAGGGAGGCGGGGGTCTTGGGCGCGTGGGCCACTTCCTCATGTGACTTTAGCACGTCCTCTAGGTCTGCTTGAGCTGAGTCTCGTATGTGTCCATTCCATCTGATGATGGAGTGCTGCCGTACACACCTGGACTCATGCCTGAGGTTCTGGCAGCACCCACTTCATGGCAAGCAGCTCAGTTTGCATGGTGATGTGTGGGCCCATGGTTAAATGATCAGTTACTACTAGGCCCAGTAGTAAGTAAAAGGCTGTTTCTCAAAGTCCACGGAGGATGGCAGGGCCTTGCTCTGTAATCTTAAGGGTCTGTGAGGTGACTCCCTGCGGGGCTCTGACCCAGCCTCCATCAGCATCTACTACTGACTGTTGCATCTGCTGGATCACGTGGCTCAGCCAGCAGAGGGCAGCTCACAGTGCGACCTGGATGAAGTGCAGGGACTTCGCTTGTTCTTGGTCCCCCTCAAAATCAGCCGCTTTTTGGGTCACTTGGTAAATGGACTTGAGGAGCATTTCTGAGTGAGGAGCATGTTGTGTCCCAAACCCAAAGAGGACCATCAGGTGCTGTGTCTCTTTTTTGGTTATTAAAGTATTATTAGTCGCTCAGTCTGACTCTTTGCGACCCCATGGACTGTAGCTTGCCAGGCGCCTCTGTCCAAGGAATTCTCCAGGCAAGAATATTGGAGTGGGTAGTCATTCCCTTCTCCAGTGGAATCTTCCTGACCCAGGGGCTAAACCCAGGTCTCCTGCATTGCAGGAAGATTCTTTACTGTCTGAGCCACCAGGGTCATATAAAGGGCCAAATACAACAACGTATCCTTCACCTTATTTATGTATTAATTTTAATGTTAATAAATATTAAAATTAATAAATATTAAAAATATTTATTTATTTGAGACCATCAAGTTCAAGTCTTAGTTGTGGCATGTGGGATTTTTGTTGCAGTGCAGCGGCTTCTCTCTCGTTGTGCTGCTTGGACTCAGCAGTTGTGGCATGTGGGTTAGTTGCCCTGTGGTGTGTGGGATCTCAGTTCCTCATCCAGGAATCAAACCCATACCCTCTGCAGTGGAAGGCTGATTCTTAACCACTGGACCACCAGGAAAGTCCTTATCCTTCACCTTAGAATGGATAGCCTCTACTACCAGACCTCTTGAAAACCCACTGAGAAGGAAATCTCTAGAATTTTTGTCAGATTTGCTTTCCACCCCAGGACATACAAATGTCTCACCAATAAGCCTAGAAGAGCTACTCTTTCCTACACACTAGGTCCAATCAGCATAACATCATCAGTGCTATGGACCAGTGTGAGGTCTTCCAGAACAGAAAGGCAAGAGGGTCCCTGCTTGACCAAATTAGGATATAGGGCTGGAGAACTGACCTATCCTTGAGGGAGGGCAGTCTTCACTGTACTGCTGTTTTTGCCAGCTGAAGAAAGGCTGCCCTGTGGTTGGTCTTTACTAACAGGTATGCAGAAGAAACATTTTGCCAGAACAATACTGCATAGCAGATACTAGGGGATGTGTTACTTTGCTTAAACAGTGAAGCTACAGCTGGTAGGGCAGCTGCAATTGGAATCACCATCTGGTTTAGTTTATGATGACCCAGTGCCGTTCTTCAGGCTCCATCTGTCTTCACAGGCCACAGGGACGTGTTGAACGGGGAGGTGGCAGAAATCACCACCCGTGCATCTTTCAGTCCTTGATGGTGGCATTGCTCTCTGCAGTCTCTCTGAGAAGGCAGTGTTGCCTTTGGTTATTAACTGGGGAATGCTGCCACACTGTTGGTCCTGCTGTTGGTGGACTGGACCCTCAGCGGTGGCCATGGTCAGACTGGCTTTGCTGAGTGCAAGCCTGTATTGCTGAGCCGCCAGATAACTTCCACGAATGCCGCCGCAACCACTTTGCTCATCTAAGGCAGAGGCAGCTGTAGAGGCTTCCACTTGGCTCTTTCTCACAAAATAACCCTCACTTTAAGGGTCATGGAGCCAATGTAAGGATTCTGCCAGTTGCTGAGTATTATTCTAATTATTCTAACAGTGCATTCCCAAACTGGAGAAATAACCCCAGTATGGGTGCAGAGACCCCTATGAGATGGACCTGAGCTAAAACTCCATTCATCACCTGACCTCTACAAACCCTTGCTTGGAGGAGTACCGCAGTGATGTTCTGGATGCTCTGGACTCAGTGTCAGTTCAGAGCCAGTGTCCAGTAATTCCTGAAAAGTCTGATTACTTCCTTTTCCCCAATGCACAGTCACCCTAGTAAAAGGCCACAAGTCCCTTTGGGGAAGGCTCGAAGAAAGAGTAATAGTATATATTTTTGACAGGGTTGCAGAATCTTGGAGGAGACAAACATCCCCTTTGTTCACGGAGTTTTGGGTCTGCAAATTGACTCAAGTCTGGGAATTGATGGAGTCTCTCTGTTTTAGTAATTTAAGTTAGGCTTTTGTTTCCTTGACCAAGAACTTTCCTGCTCATACAGATCACATAAGAATTCAGTAGAATTCTCATCCTGGATTGCCATGACTAACTGGCCAATGCCATAGGTCTGTGGGGGTCAGACTATTCTGGTTGCTGCCTTGCCTTTGCTGTCCATTACAGAAACCGTGCCCACCCTGCCTTGGGTGATTCATTGCCACCATTTGGCTGCAGCCACGCTGGGATCCAACTATTCTCACTGCATTTAAGGACCCATGCTGCAGTGGTGCAGTTTCCATGGTAATTTCTGATCTACAGAGAAGAGTTGACCAGGCATGCTGGGTCACAGAGTTATTTCTCAGAGTGTCCTCTGGACCTCCTGGGAGTCAGTAAGTGGGTCTTATGTGATAAACTATGCTAATATTTCACTCTCCCTAAGCCTTTAGATAATTCCTTTACAGTGTACCAAGGCAGTTCTGGCATTTCCACATCATTTAGTGCTGGTCACCTCTTGTCTCCCATTTCTGTCAACTAGCTAAGCAAACAGCTTGTTCTAATCTCACAAACTGCGGTGAATCCGGATCTCTGCTTGGTGGTGACCGTCATTACATTCAGCCTCATCCAATGGTTCCCCACACTCTTCATATTAATGCTCACATTCATTCTGTCCCACAACACTCCGACTTCTAAGCATATATAGGTGTTTTCACTCACATGGTTCAGATCTTTTGAAGGACCTTGACTCTCCTCCAGTTCTAGGACCATCCTTCCTCTTCCTCCAGGGAGCCTTTCTGACCTTTCACTGCCTCTTACTGCCCCTCCTCCCACTTCTACAGTGTTTCATGACAGACTTCTGGCTCTTGCATATTCTGCTGTACGTCGTTATTTAGTTTTACACGCGCATGTTTATCTTCCCCATAGGAGGCCAGGGAAGCTCCTTAAGGGCGAGAACCATTTCTGGCAGGTGCGTCTTCAGGGATGCTCCAGGAGACTCCTGAATGAACACAAGAGGAGGCGAGTGGGCTGGCTTAGGAGCTCAGCACGGATCGCAGTTGTGTCCTGGGCTGGCTGCCCAACGTGGGGAGGCGGATCTGGGGCCAGCCCAGTGCTGCCAGAAGATTCAAACAGTTGGATCCTCATTTCATGTAGAACTACTCGCCCCGCTCTCTTTCCCAGGGTGAGCTGCAGTCTCCCCTCATCCTCCCCCCGCCCCCCGCTCCTAGCGAAACGAGTCCCCTCTCACTCCCTCCAGCTCTTCCATCAACCCTGTGGTCACTTCCCTAATTAGTGTTTGGGAGGAACCCTCCCGTCCCCCAAGGAGGGCCTCCTAGTCTCTCCCTTCCGGAACACCCGTCCTCTCCACCGCACTTCCCCTCTCATTTTCGTCCAACACCGAGGGAGAGTGAAAAATAAGCTCTCCGAGGTCTGTGATCCAGGCTGCGGGCTTGCACGCCCCGCCCGCCCCAGCCGTCCGCTTGTGTGTGTGTGCGCGCGCGCGCGTGCCTGGCCCGAGGCTGGAGAGGAAACAGCCGGTCCAGCCCGGGAGGAGGAAGGAGCCTCCCCTTCCTCGCCAGCCCCCTCCCCACTTCCCGTCCGGCTCGGCCGTTAGCTTCCCCGGACGCGGGCCTCGGGTGCACAGAGCCCTCTGGCCGCAGCGGAGATGGAGAAGGTGGAGGCGGATCGGGAGGAGCCGGCGGGGCGCATGCTGGGCGGGGCTCCCCAGGGCGCCCCGGCCGGTGGCGGCAGGGGCCACCGCGCAGGTAGGGGTGCTGTCACGGCCGCCCGGCGGGTCGGGGCGAGGGTTCCTCGGCGAGGGTGAGCTCTGTCCTCTGGAAATCGTTTAGGTCCGGGGTGCGCCTCGGTTAATATCTAGGGCTTCTGCACTCTTGCGGGGTGAGGGAAACTGAGGCAGGGGGCGTGGCGTGCCGAGCTGAAGTCTTTGTCGGGCCTGGGGCTGCCCGCCAGCGCCGAGCCGGGCCAGGTCCTCCCGGAAGACGGTGCTTAGATCCCGGGAGCCGCAGTTCCCGCCCCCGTGGGTCCCGGTGGCCGAGGAAGGCGGCTTGAGCGCGCCGCTGGGTTTCTCTGCGCCCTGGGACTGAGCTAGCCGAGGCTCGGGGCTCCACGCGCCCTCTCCTGCGCACTCCCCGGACAGGGGACGCCCCGCCGCCTGGTCCGGGAACAGCGTCCTGACACCCCGCAGAGTCTCGGGTTTCAGCACTCGAGGACCTGGAGAGAGGAGGTTGGGGTGGGATGGGGGACGCGGTGCTGGCACCGTCCCAAGGGGCTGCTCTGCGAGCAGTTTCACCTCCCACTTTCTCCGCGTCTGTAATGCCCTCGGCTGTCTCGGAGCTGGAGCCGGGGAGCCCCGGTCAAGCTGTCAACGCTGTCAGAGCTCAGGGTTGACACTGAGGCCGTGAAGTGCACAGTTGCTTTGCAGGAATGACAGGATGTCTCCTGCCATCTCGCTTTTAAAATACACGTGCAAAGGAATTTGAGACTTTGGGATGAGAATGAGATTTGGAGAGAGGGAGTTATGTGTCCTTGCTGGACTGGAAGGAGGCCGGTAACTTTGACAGCTCCTTGAGTCTTCCCCGGTGGCTCAGATGGTAAAGCGTCTGCCTGCAATGCGGGAGACCCGGGGTCGATCCCTGGGTTGGGAAGATCTCCTGGAGAGGGAAACTGCACCCCACTCCAGTACTCTTGCCTGGAGAATTCCACGGACGGAGGAGCCTGGTCGCAAAGAGTCGGACACGACTGAGCGATTTCACTTTCACTTTAGCAGCGCTGAACCTCGATTTCATCACATACACAAAAGAACGCTGGTAACCTCCCCCCTCCCCATCTCGTCTGGATATCTGCTGTGTGTGAAAGCACTTTGCAAAATGTATGGTCAGTTGGGCAGGCAAATGCGATTTGGATAATACCAGAGTCTTAAGAGCTGGAGTTTGAGACAGTTAACTTGCATCTCAATCCTGCACTTAACTGTGTCTTAGTTGCCCCATTTATGAAATGGGGACAATGACAATGACCTCACAGAGTCGCTGTGGGTTTGACTGTGGCCATGGATGTGAACACCCAACCTGGTGCTGAGATATGTAGTAAGCTCTAAATAAGAGCCTCAGATGCTCTTTTCACTAAGCAAAACCCAGTTAATTTGGAGTGGTGTAAAAAAAAAAAAACCACCACCAGTTTGATTTGATTATAGTATGAATGTGTGTGTGTGTGTGTGTGTTCAGTCGTGTCTGACTCTTTGCAACCCCATGGATTCTAGCCCACCAGGCTCCTCTGTCCATGGGTTTTCCAGGCAAAAATACTGGAGTTGGTTGCCATTTTCTTCTTCAGGGGATCTTCCTGACTCAGGGATCGAACCCTTGTCTCCTGCATCTGCAAACAGATTGTTTACCACTGTGCCATCTGGAAAAACCACATCTCTTGTAAAGTATGAATCAGCTCAGTTCAGTTCAGTTGTTCAGTCGTGTCCAGCTCTTGGCAACCCCATGGACTGCAGCACGCCTGGATTCCCTGTCCATCACCAACTCCCAGAGCTTCCTGAAACTCATGTCCATCCAGTCGGTGATGCCATCCAATCTCATCCTCTGTCGTCCTCTTCTCCTCCCACCTTCAATCTTTCCCAGCATCAAGGTCTTTTCCAACGTGTCAGTTCTTCACATCAGGTGGCCAAAGACTGGAGTTTCAGCTTCAGCATCAGTCCTTCCAATGAATATTCAGGACTGATTTCCTTTAGGATTGACTGGTTGGATCTCCTTGCAGTTCAAGGGACGCTCAAGAGTCTTCTCCAGCACCACAGTTCCAAAGCATCAGTTCTTCAGCACTCAGTTTTCTTTATGGTCCAACTCTCACCTCCATACATGACTACTGGAAAAACCATAGCTTTGATAAGATGGACCTTTGTTGGCAAAGTAATCTCTGCTTTTGAATATGCTGTCTAGGTTGGTCATAGCTTTTCTTCCAAGGAGCAAGTGGCTTTTAATTTCATGGTTGTAGTCACCATCTGCAGTGATTTTGGAGCCCCCCAAAATAAAGTCTGACACTGTTTCCATTGTTTCCCACCTATTTGCCATGAAGAGATGGGACCAGATGCCATGATCTTGGTTTTTTGAATGTTGAGTTTCAAGACAACTTTTTCACTTTTGTCTTTCACTTTCATGAAGAGGCTCTTTAGTTCTTTGCTTTCTGCCATAAGGGTGGTATCATCTGCATATCTGAGGTTATTGATATTTCTTCCAGCAATCTTGATTCCAGCTTGTGCTTCATCCAGCCCAGCATTTCTCATGATGTAGTCTGCATAGAAGTTAAATAGGCAGGGTGACAATATACAGCCTTAACGTACTCCTTTCCTGATTTGGAACCAGTGTGTTGTTCCATGTCCAGTTCTAACTGTTGCTTCTTGACCTGCATACAGATTTCTCAGGAGGCAGTTCAGGTTGTCTGGTATTCCCATCTCTTGAAAAATTTTTCACAGTTTATTGTGATTCAGACAGTCAAAGGCTTTGGTGTAGTCAGTAAAGCAGAAGTAGATGTTTTTCTGGAACTCTCTTGCTTTTTCAGTGATCTAATAGATGTTGGCAATTTGATCTCTGGTTCCTCTGCCTTTTCTAAATCCAGCTTGAACATCTGGAAGTTCACAGTTCACGTACTGTTGAAATCTGGCTTGGAGAATTTTGAATTACTTTGCTGGTGTGTGAGATGGGTGCAACTGTGTGGTAGTTTGAAAATTTTTTGGCATTGCCTTTCTTTGAGATTGGAATGAAAACTGACCTTTTCCAGTCCTGTGGCCACTGATGAGTTTTCCAAATTTTCTTGCATATTGAGTCCAGCACTTTCACAGCATTGTCTTTTAGGATTTGAAATAGCTCACCTGGAAGTCCATCACCTTCACTTGCTTTGTTCATAGTGATGCTTCCTAAGGCCCACTTGACTTCGCATTCCAGGATGTCTGGCTCTTTGGTGAGTGATCACACCATCGTGGTTATCTGGGTCATGAAGATCTTTTTTGTATAGTTCTTCTGTGTATTCTTGCCACCTCTTCTTAATATCTTCTGCTTCTATTAGGTCCATACCGTTTTTGTCCTTTATCGAGCCCATCTTTGCATGAGATGTTCCCTTGGTATCTCTCATTTTCTTGAAGAGATCTCTAGTCTTTCCCATTCTATTGTTTTCCTCTGTTTCTTTGCATTGATCTCTGAGGGAGGCTTCCTTATGTCTCCTTGCTATTCTTTGGAACTCTGCATTCAAATGGGTGTATCTTTCCTCTCTCCTTTGCCTTTAGCTTCTCTTCTTTTCTCAGCTATTTGTAAGGCCTCCTCAGACAGCCATTTTGCCTTTTTGCATTTCTTTTTCTTGGGGATGGTCTTGATCACTGCCTCCTTTACAATGTCACAAACCTCCATCCATAGTTCTTCAGGCACTCTGTCTATCAGATCTAATCCCTAGAATCTATTTGTCACTTCCACTGTATAATCGTAAGGGATTTGATTTAGGTCATACCTGAATGGTCCAGTGGTTTTCCTTACTTTCTTCAATTTCAGTCTGAATTTTGCAAGAAGGAGTTCATGATCTGAGCCACAGTCATCTCCCTGTCTTGTTTCTGCTGACTGTGAATAGCAGAGTATTTAAAAAGAAATTTAATCGTAATAAGTTCACAAGTGGCACATCAAATCTTCTGAGGGAATCTTCCCACCCAGGGATCAAACCCGGATCTCCCACATTGCAGGCGGATTCTTTACCATCTGAGCCACTAGGAAGCCCAGCTGAGAATCTGGCACTGAGCAAAAAGAGGCCTGGAGCTTCTTTCTAAGCTGTGTGTCCTCGATCCTCAGTTTCCTCAACTGTTTACAAAAAAGATAAGACGGGGACAGTAACTTCTGGGTTAGGGCTGCCTGAAGATTCAGTGAAGTAAATGGTACGAGTACCTTGGGGCGTATGACTGAATGTGCAAATAGAAGATATCAGTGCTACCAGGAGGGAATAAGAAAGTCTGCAGCTTTTTAGAGCTTGCAGTATGCCAGGCAGTCTAGCAGGAATTGCTGTGATGAAATCTGCCCCAGACCATTTTAAGGTAGCTACTTATAATTTTCATTTTCCCCATACAAATCTGAGATGCAGATTCACCCCTCTTATTTCCAAGTCACATAGCCATTAAATGTAGAACCAGGGTTAGAACCGCGGGTTGGTGCCTCTCACAACTGTATTCTCAACCACTGGCTGAACTAAAGTTATGGAGACAAGCTGATGTTCAGAGCAGGCTTATGTTAGATCACTGGTAACTATATACCCTACATATTTATAGACTCTAAAACATGGATGAATTGTTAACTCTGGAAGAAGAGACTTTGAAATAATCTTGTTTTCATCCCTATGTAAAATAATGCCATTTTAAGCTATCTTCTTTCCAAAATAAACAATGAAAATTTGCAGAGAAAAAAGTATTAAATTTTCATATAAAAATATATCACAAGAAATCATCAGAAATCTCCTTTTAAAAAATAATTGCTCTGAGAAAAAGAAAGAAAAAAGAGAACTCATCAGAAATCTCAAAACTAAATGGAATTTGCATGAATGCTTTATTTTAACACACATATTTGCCAGGACCCTTAAGACGGCACAAGAAGGGTAAGCTGGGATTGAGGCTTTTGGGGTTATGATTACCTGGCAAGGCTGGGACCCAGGACATTTCTGCAGGGACCTCACTGCTCACTTGAGATGCCCCCAGCAATGGGCTTTCAGGCAAAGTCTGTGTACCTGAGGGAGAGTGAATGCCAGGTTTCTGTGCTACAGAACCAATTCCCTGTTCCGTTGTTTCTCTTATTCTTTTTTCTTTTTCCAGAAGTAACTTGTGCTCTTCAGTTCAGTTCACTCGCTCAGTCGTGTCTGACTCTTTGCGACCCCATGAATCGCAGCACGCCAGGCCTCCCTGTCCATTACCATCTCCTGGAGTTCACTCAGACTCGCGTCTATCGAGTCAGTGATGCCATCCAGCCATCTTATCCTCTGTCGTCCCCTTCTCCTCATGCCCCCAATCCCTCCCAGCACCAGAGTATTTTCCAATGAGTCAACCCTTCGCATGAGGTAGCCAAAGTACTGGAGTTTCAGCTTCAGCATCATTCCCTCCAAAGAAATCCCAGGGCTGATCTCCTTCAGAATGGACTGGTTGGATCTCCTTGCAGTCCAAGGGACTCTCAAGAGTCTTCTTCAACACCACAGTTCAAAACCATCAATTCTTTGGTGCTCAGTTTTCTTCACAGTCCAACTGTCACATCCATACATGACTACTGGAAAAACCATAGCCTTGACTAGACGGACCTTAGTTGGCAAAGTAATGTCTCTGCTTTTGAATATGCTGTCTAGGTTGGTCATAACTTTTCTTCCAAGGAGTAAGCGTCTTTTAATCTCATGGCTGCAATCACCATCTGCAGTGATTTTGGATCCCCCCAAAATAAATTCTGACACTGTTTCCACTGTTTCCCCATCTATTTCCCATGAAGTGATGGGACCAGATGCCATGATCTTCTTTTTCTGAATGTTGAGCTTTAAGCCAACTTTTTCACTCTCCACTTTCACTTTCATAAAGAGGCTTTTTAGTTCCTCTTCACTTTCTGCCGTAAGGGTGGTGTTAGGAAACTTACAAATGAGAAAAAGAACATTGAAAACCACAGTAATTCCACCAATGCAGATCAATAGTTTGGTGTCTCTGTTCTTATAATCCATTTCTGTACCATGTTCATTAATTTATATGTTTCCAAAACATTGCATGCAAACTATTATTGTTTAGTTAGATGACAAAAATAATACTTGCTCATTGTGCAAACATTAAGGTATTAGTTTAGAAAAAAAAAGAAGTCCAAATTTATTATGTTCATTAAAACATTTCCTTTTTTAAAAAAAAATATTCTTGAAATTTTGACTGAAGAAGGATTCGAGATTATACCATTAATGTCTGAATTTTATCATGATTTTGGTCAAAGTTTTATGAAAGATCTTCAGAGTGAAGACAGCGATGATCTTTGTGCATGCCAAGTTGCTTTAGTAGTGTCTAACTCTTTGCAACCCTATGGACCTCAGTCAGGCTCCTCTGCCCATGGGGATTCTCCAGGCAGGAATATTAGAGTGGGCTGCCATGACCTCCTCCAGGGGATCTCTCTGACCCAGGGATTGAACCCGTGTCTCTTGTGTCTCCTGCATTGGCAGGTGGGTTCTTTACCTCTGGAGCCACCTGGGAAGCCCCTGAAGGAGCATGCTGCTGCTGCTAAGTCACTTCAGTCATGTCCGACTCTGTGCGACCCCATAGACGGCAGCCCACCAGGCTCCCCCGTCCCTGGGATTCTCCAGGCAAGAACACTGGAGTGGGTTGCCATTTCCTTTTCCAATGCATGAAAGTGAAAAGTGAAAGTGAAGTCGCTCAGTCGTGTCCGACTCTAGCGATCCCATGGACTGCAGCCTACCAGGCTCCTCCGTCCATGGGATTTTCCAGGCAAAATTACTGGAGTGGGGTGCCATTGCCTTCTCTGCTGAAGGAGCATAGTCATTTACAAACCTGCTCATCACTTGAGGTCTTGTTTTGGCTGTGGCATGTGTGATCATAGTTCTCAACCAGGGATCGAATCTGCATGCCTTATGTCTTACCACTAGCGCCACCTGGGAAGCCCGGTGATGTTTAAATAATAAGATCTGAAGCTTGGCACAGGACAGTTTCTGAGCATAGAATTTTTAGATTAGTATCATTAGACCAGAATTAGAATAATTTTTTTTTGGCAGTGATAATAGTAATTCAGCTTATATGCCAGGTTCTCATGCAAAGCCAGAAGAGAATACTGCTTCCAGGCAGGCCCTGGGCAGCCACCCTGGGGCTGGAGAGGGTCCCCTCTGGGCACTGCTGGTGCTGCCCTTGGCCAAGCACTTTCCAGATAGCAGAATGTAGTCATGTAAGGTTTTTTAGCCCTTGGGAGTCTTCTGTTGCTATTCTCAACTTGAACGCCTGTGGTAAAAATTCCTTAGCAAATATCTTTCATGCAACAGTCATGCCCTTTTAAAAATACCTGCCACAGATACCGGGACCATTCTGATCCATTTTCTCTTTTGAAATCAGTTTACCAGCTGCTTCTTTGAGCACAGACTTCACTATCAGCTTCCCATTTTTCATACCAAGTGGAAGTGGGAAAGCAGAACTGTGGCTCACCAGTGAGTGACGTAATCTTTCTCTCTGGCTTTGGAAGGCAGTGGGGGCCCATGTGCTGTGCTCAGTTGCTGACATGACATGATTTTCTGTCTGCTTCCTTTTACTCGGTGCTCCTTCCTTTTGGCCACTTGCCTCCAGTCATGGCTCAGAAATGGATGACAGAGATGTGGAGCTTCCTGAGATCACTTGGGTCGGTTGGTGTTTATAACAGAATCGCAGAACTTACTGCTGGATGAAGCCTCAAAAGAGCAAGTGGTCAAACCTCTTGAGTTCTGGCTGGTGAGGCATGGACAAGTGTATTTATCAAGTGCAGGGCTGAGAAATATATATTTGGTCCTTATAATGGTAAACATCAGTGTAGAAGGCCTGGTCTCACATTAGGTAATTGAAATAAATAGCCCTAGGTTCTCATTCCCAATCAACTTCAGGTAAATTTCTCAACGTTGTGCTCATCCTGAAAACAGGTGGATATAATTCTACCTGTTCAACCCTTGCATTTGCCTTCCATGGTAGGACCACTTTTTTTTTTTTTAATTCATTTATTTGGCTGTGCCAGGTCTTAGTTACAGCCCATGGGATCTTCAGTTGCAGTATATAGGATCTTAGTTCTCTAACCAGGGATTGAACATGAATCTCTTGCACTGGCAATGCAGAGTCTTAGCCACTGGACCACGAGTCCCCTTGGTAGGACTTTTACCCTTTATTTGCAGATGGGTTTGAACTCTCAGAGAAATGCAGTTAAGACAGAAATTCCTGGTGGTTTGGCACCACGGTCTTTGGGGATAAGTCACACCAGAGTCCTGACAGTCTTAAGTGACGGGGGAGATCTCGGGATCTGGCCAGTTGACAGGTGTGGAATGTGGGTGGGAGCAGCAGAGTATTAGGACCTGAGTCCTCTCCGCTTACTTAGAACTGTTTCCATTAAGTATGCTTCATTCCACAGTGCTGCATAATCCCCCCTACTTAAGTAATATTAAGTTTATCAAACCAAATCCTTATTTATATATTTTTGAGCCATCATGCTTAAATTTGTGAGTGATTCCTTTTTCCAATATTGTCATTGATCTGTAAGGCCACATCTGTTCACTAATCATTCGTCATTCAGTCGGCATTTAGAGTGCCTTCTTGGCCCAGAATTACGAATAGAGCCACACATGAGTAGGATGTCAGTTTTGAACTTCAGTTTAGTTCAGTCGCTCAGTCGTGTCCGTGCGACCCCATGAACCGCAGCACGCCAGGCCTCCCTGTCCATCACCAACTCTTGGAGCCTACTCAAACCCGTGTCCACTGAGTCGGTGATGCCATCCAGCCATCTCATCCTCTGTCATCCTCCTCTCCTCCTGCCCTCAATCCCAGCATCAGGGTCTTTTCAAATGAGTCAGCTCTTCACATCAGGTGGCCAAAGTATTGGAGTTTCAGCTTCAACATCAGTCCTTCCAATGAACACCCAGGACTGATCTTGAACTTAACCTAGAGAAAAACTTGCTAAAAAGTTGTCTGTCAGTGGAAGAGGCCATCTGGAAAAGTGTTAGCTTTTTGCCCCAGAAACATTTAAGTTAGTGTTGGCTGATTCTGGGGTGCCCATACGGGGGAGTCTGCATGTGGGTCAGGTCGGGGCTGCAGTGGATGATGTGTGGGGACCCTTCCAGCTCTCGGATTTACCAACTTTTGTCCTGGAAGACTGGGATTGTCTGGGACTTGGGGGACTGTGTGAATTTCCTAGTCCCTGCTCTGTGTACTCAACCACTCCAGTACTCTTGCCTGGAAAATCCCATGGACAGAGGAGCCTGGTGGGCTGCAGTCCACGGGGTTGCTAAGAGTCGGACATGACTGAGCGACTTCACTTTCATGCATTGGAGAAGGAAATGGCAACCCACTCCAGTGTTCTTGCCTGGAGAATCCCAGGGATGGCAGAGCCTGATGGGCTGCCGTCTATGGGGTCGCACAGAGTCGGACACGACTGAAGCGACTTAGCAGCAGCAGCAGCAGCAGCTCTGTGGGGTTTCACATTTTGCCTCCTCCCCCCACCCACATGGTTGCATTTCAAGAGGCTCAGACATCTCCCCGCAGTCAGCTGCCTGAATGCAATTGGTACTTGACCTTCCCAGGGTTACCTGTATCTAGGATTGATATTAATCATTAACACGATCATGTTCACTCAGGCAAACACAGCAACCAGGAGTAGAAATGTGCATTTGACAGGTGGCCCTGCGTGGAGACTAAATGCTTTCACAGGTTGAAGGCAGGGAATACCTAAATTTAATGACTGAATTGTGTCTTGAATGTAGAATCTGACTTTAAATTTGGTTTTGGGACGTAGACACCAACGTAACTTTTCTTTTTCATACCTGTGGTTTCTTAATTTGCAAGTAGATTGATAAGATGATTTGGCATAATTATTAGGCTTTATTTTTGACACAGGAGAAGGTGTTTTGCATTTATAAATAAAGCAAGTCTCATCTTACTAAAATACTGATAGCCAAAGAAGGACTGTTTCACAGCAGTCAAAAATAGATCAATGGGGGTTGTGTTTCTAATGTACTGGAAACATAGACTTGTGAATGCCGCTTTGAGATTACAGATCTTCAAATGAAAAAATTTTGCACATCTCAGTACAATTCTTTTTTTTTAATTGAGATATGGTCGACACGAACAAGATTAGACTGGGTCTACAACATGGTGATCTGCTATTTGTATACATTGTGAAATGATCTCCACAGTAAGTCTAGTTACGTTCGCCACCTCGCATGGTTACAAAGTCTTTTTCTTGTGATGAGATCTTGTAACGTCTACTCTCTTATAGACTCCGTACAATGATTAATATTTCCCTGGTGTTTTTCATTATAGCCATGGGCCAGGCATAGTGAAATGCGAGACGTCTGACCTTGGGCATAGATATTCTGCATTCAATTCAAATAATAGACTTGGGGCCTCAAATTACCTTGACTCTGATCAGTTTTTTTGTTTTCCTTTCTCTGGTTATAGAATTCTCTTCTAAAGACTCTAACTTATCCATTTATCCACTCCACTGTATTTATTCATCTGTCCAGGAACACTCATTTGGCATCTACTGTCTGCATGGCACTGTGGTATATAGCAGTGTGTTTAAAGATGCATTGGATTGTCCACGAGGACCATCCGGTCTAAAGCGAAGATCTAACAAAGCCTGGTATTATTCCCAGGTGATTCAAGGCAACCCTCAGAGCTTCACAGTCATTCTTAGGGTGCTTCTTCCAAAGGCATCTGTGTCTTCCAAAGAACTTCCTGTGCCTTCGCAGTCCTGACACTAGTTTGTGTCAGTATTTTTCTGCTCAGTCCCTCCTGACAGTCAGGCCTGGATACTACTGCCAGGATAATCCTTCCAAAGGAGAGATCTGATTAGATCACTCTTCCTTGTGCAAATACTCATTACTGTCCTGTAGGCAAATTCTTAGCATTCCTTTCCAGGCCTTCCATAAAGTGAAACTGAAGTCGCTCAGTCCTGTCCGACTCTTTGCGACCCGTGGACTGTAGCCCACCAAGCTCCTCTGTCCATGGGATTCTCCAGGCAAGAATACTAGAGTGGGTTGCCATTTCCTTCTCCATAAACAGTCCACCAAATCCCTAAAACAGATGCTCTGGCTCGTTTGATTCTGCCTACCAAGAACATGATGGCATCTGCCCTCTTTGTCCCAAGTCTCCACACCTCATTTTACTGTATCCCAAAGTGGGGTCTGGCAGCTCACCACTCAAAAGCCAATAAAGAGGCAAGATTGGTGGAAAGGAAAGTTTGTTTTATTTTGGATGCCAGCAACTGGTAGGGAAGATGGGGAGAGCAGACTCCTGTCCAAATCAATCCCCCTCCTCCCCATTAACAATCAGGGGGCAAGATTTTACAGACAGAGGTAGGGGGCTACATGCAGAAACAGGACAGTCAGCTCTTGAAATTGGTCATCGGTGGTCTGACCAGCATCATCTTGATTGTTAATCTTCAGTTTAGGGTCAGTTTGTTCCCATTTCCTTGAGACCAGTTCTCAGCTTATGTCTTGGTTACAGCCTGGTCATCACGTGGTTAACTTCTTCCACCTGGTAGGGGCTTCAGTATCTATAAGATTGCTCATAGTACATGGTTCAGAATATTAGCTATATCCCCTGAGAAGGAATTATAGGTC
Organism: Budorcas taxicolor; assembly: GCF_023091745.1. Classification (NCBI taxonomy): domain Eukaryota; kingdom Metazoa; phylum Chordata; class Mammalia; order Artiodactyla; family Bovidae; genus Budorcas; species Budorcas taxicolor. The sequence continues at coordinate 40,904,811 of NC_068914.1, read as the reverse complement.
TTTATACTTAATGTCTAAACTATATTATTTAGTATTGTTGGACTGTTTTCCTTTGCTTATGCATTTTCTCACTTTTCTGGTCAAACTTACTTTTTGGCTAAAGTTTTTCCACAGACAAAGGCAGGCTGAGGACGGGGTGGGGCAGGGGAGAGGAGAAAGAGCATCCTGAGCTGTTTCAACACTTCCAGCCTTCCCTGGTCTTCTGGAATCATCTACTCTTTGCCACTTGTGTTCTGTTGCAGGTTGTTTTGTTTCTTAACCTGCTTACTGCCTCCAGTGTAAACCCCTTCCGCTCAAGGAAGCTCTCCGGTTATCTCCTTGTCTCTCATGTATGTAGTACATCATAGTTTACTACACTCTGAGTTGAATTAAATGCCTTATTGTATTTTACATTGAGCAATCCAGTGGGTGGATTAACCAAGTCTGTTAATTTTTATGTATTTTGAAACCAGAGTTCCAGAAGTTCATTTCAGTTCAGAAGTTTATTGTAATGCACAAATCACTTTGCTGGATACCACGGTAGCCTTTCGATTAAAAAGAGAATTGTATAGATTGTTGTTCATACCCTTGACAAGTCACAATGCAGCGGAGAAAGGAGAATTCATTTTTTGGCATTTCGGGATGCTGTTTCATCAGAATGATTGGCCATTGGGATACACCAAAATTATCAAGAAGTGACCAGCAGCTAGTGGGTGTCCAGTGAATATTTTATAGGATGGATGGATGGATAGCTGGGTAGGTGAGTGGAAAAAGAAAGAAGGAATTTGTTAATTTAGAATTTATCAACTGCAGTGTTTATTGCTAATTATAATAATTGTGTTGAATATTATAGTGTTTTTTATTATTAAAAAAATTTTTACAATGTTGTGTTGGTTTCTGCCATACAACAATCTGAGTCGGCCATCAGTTCAGTTCGGTCGCTCAGTCGTATCCGACTTTGCGACCCGGTGAATTGCAGCATGCCAGGCCTCCCTGTCCATTACCAACTCCCAGAGTTCACTCAAACTCACGTCCATTGAGTCGATGATGTCATCCAGCCATCTCATCCTCTGTCGTCCCCTTCTCCTCCTGTCCCCAATCCTTCCCAGCATCAGAGTCTTTTCCAATGAGTCAACTCTTTGCATGAGGTGGCCAAAGTATTGGAGTTTCAGCTTTACCATCAGTCCTCCAATGAACACTCAGGACTGATCTGCTTTAGGACGGACTGGTTGGGTCTCCTTGCAGTCCAAGGGACTCTCAAGAGTCTTCTCCAACACCACAGCTCAAAAGCATCAGTTCTTCGGCACTCAGCTTACTTCACAGTCCAACTCTCACATCCATACATGACTACTGGAAAAACCATAGCCTTGACTAGATGGACCTTTTTTTGCAAAGTAATGTATCTGCTTTTGAATATGCTATCTAGGTTGGTCATAACTTTCCTTCCAAGGAGTATGTGTCTTTTAATTTCCTGGCTGCAGTCACCATCTGCAGTGATTTTGGAGCCCCAGAAAATAAAGTCTGACACTGTTTCCACTGTTTCCCCATCTATTTGCCATGAAGTGACTGCAAGGAGATCCAACCAGTCCATTCTAAAGCAGATCAGTCCTGAGTGTTCATTGGAGGACTGATGCTAAAGCTGAAAGTCTAGTACTTTGGCCACCTCATGTGAAGAGCTGACTCACTGGAAAAGACTCTGATGCTGGGAGGGATTGCAGGCAGGAGGAAAAGGGGACAACAGAGGATGAGATGGCTGGATGGCAGGAAGCAACAGTTAGAACTGGACATGGAACAACAGACTGGTTCCAAATAGAAAAAGAGGTCCGTCAAGGCTGTATATTGTCACCCTGTTTATTTAACTTATATGCAGAGTACATTATGAGAAACGCTGGACTGGAAGAAACACAAGCTGGAATCAAGATTGCTGGGAGAAATATCAATAACCTCAGAAATGCAGATGACACCACCCTTATGGCAGAAAGTGAGGAGGAACTAAAAAGCCTCTTGATGAAAGGGAAAGAGGAGAGTGGAAAAGTTGGCTTAAAGCTCAACTTTCAGAAAACGGAGATCATGGCATCTGGTCCCATCACTTCATGGGAAATAGATGGGGAAACAGTGGAAACAGCGTCAGACTTTATTCTTTTGGGCTCCAAAATCACTGCAGATGGTGACTGCAGCCATGAAATTAAAAGATGCTTACTGCTTGGAAGGAAAGCTATGATCAACCTAGAGAGCATATTCAAAAGCAGAGACATTACTTTGCCGCCTCAGGTCCGTCTAGTCAAGGCTATGGTTTTTCCAGTAGTCATGTATGGATGTGAGAGTTGCACTGTGAAGAAGGCTGAGCGCTGAAGAATTGATGGTTTTGAACTGTGGTGTTGGAGAAGACTCTTGAGAGTCCCTTGGACTGCAAGGAGATCCAACCAATCCACCCTAAAGGAGATCAGCCCTGGGATTTCTTTGGAGGGAATGATGCTAAAGCTGAAACTCCAGTACTTTGGCCACCTCATGCGAAGAGTTGACTCTTTGGAAAAGACTCTGGTGCTGGGAGGGATTGGGGACAGGAGAAGAAGGGGATGACAGAGGATGAGATGGCTGGATGGCATCACTGACTCGATGGATGTGAGTCTGAGTGAACTCCAGGATTTGGTGATGGACAAGGAGGCCTGGCGTGCTGCGATTCATGGGGTCGCAGAGTCGGACACGACTGAGTGACTGAACTGAACCGAACTGAACTGATGGGACCAGATGCCATGATCTTAGTTTTCTGAATGTTGAGTTTTAAGCCAACTTTTTTACTGTCCTCTTTCACTTTCAACAAGAGGGTTTTTATTTCCTCTTCACTTTCTGCCATAAGGGTGGTGTCATCTGCATATCTGAGGTTATTGATATTTCTCCTAGCAATCTAGCGGAGAAGGCAATGGCAACCCACTCCAGTATTCTTGCCTGGAAAATCCCATGGACGGAGCAGCCTCGTAGGCTGCAGTCCATGGGGTCGCTGAGAGTTGGACATGACTCAGTGACTTCGCTTTCACTTTTCAGTTTCATGCATTGGAGAAGGAGGTAGTGGCCCACTCCAGTGTTCTTGCCCGGAGAATCCCAGGGACGGCGGAGCCTGGTGGGCTGCCATCTGTGGGGTCGCACAGGGTCAGAAACGACTGAAACGACATAGCAGCAGCAGCAGCAGCAGCAATCTTGATTCCAGCTTGTGCTTCTTCCAGCCCAGCGTTTCTCATGATGTACTCTGCATAGAAGTTAAATAAGCAGGGTGACAATATACAGCCTTGACTCCTTTTCTTACTTGGAACCAGTCTGTTGTTCCATGTCCAGTTCTAACTGTTGCTTCCTGACCTGCATATAGGTTTCTCAAGAGGCAGGTTAGGTGGTCTGGTATTCCCATCTTTCAGAATTTTCCACAGTTTCTTGTGATCCACACAGTCAAAGGTTTTGGCATAGTCAATAAAGCAGAAATAGATGTTTTTCTGGAACTTTCTTGCATTTTTGATGATCCAGCGGATGTTGGCAATTTGATCTCTGGTTCCTCTGCCTTTTCTAAAACCAGCTTGAACATCTGGAAGTTCACGGTTCACATATTGCTGAAGCCTGGTTTGGAGAATTTTGAGCATTACTTTACTAGTGTGTGAGATGAGTGCAATTGTGTAGTAGTCTGAGCATTCTTTGGCATTGCCTTTCTTTGGGATTGGAATGAAAACTGACCTTTTCCAGTCCTGTGGCCACTGATGAGTTTTCCAAATTTTCTTGCATATTGAGTCCAGAACTTTCACAGCATCAGCTTTTAGGATTTGAAATAGCTCAACTGGAATTCCATCACCTCCACTACATTCCAGGATGTCTGGCTCTAGATTAGTGATCACACCATCATGATTATCTGGGTCGTGAAGATCTTTTTCATACAGTTCTTCTGTTCTTGCCACCTCTCCTTAATATCTTCTGCTTCTGTTAGGTCCATACCATTTCTGTCCTTTGTCGAGCCCACCTTTGCATGAAATGTTCCCTTGGTATCTCTAATTTTCTTGAAGAGATCTCTAGTCTTTCCCATTCTGTTGTTTTCCTCTATTTTTTTGTGATGATCGCTAAGGAAGGCTTTCTTATGTCTCCTTGCTATTCTTTGGAACTCTGCAACCAAATGGGTGTATCTTTCCTTTTCTCCTTTGCTTTTCACTTCTCTTCTTTTCACAGCTATTTGTAAGGCCTCCGCAGACAGCCATTTTGCTTTTCTGTATTTCTTTTCCATGAAAATGGTCTTGATCCCTGTCTCCTGTACAATGTCACAAACCTGCGTTTATAGTTCATCAGGCATGCTGTCTATCAGATTTAGTCCCTTAAATCTATTTGTCACTTTCACTGTATAGTCATAAGGGATTTGATTTAGGTCCTACCTGAATGGTCTAGTGGTTTTCTCCACTTTCTTTAATTTCAGTCTCAATTTGGCAATAAGGAGTTCATGATCTGAGCCACAGTCAGCTCCTGGTCTCGTTTTTGCTGACTGTATAGAGCTTCTCCATCTTTGGCTGCAGAGAATATAATCAATCTGATTTCGGTGTTGACCATCTGGTGATGTCCATGTGTAGAGTCTTCTCTTGTGTTGTTGGAAGAGGGTGTTTGCTATGACCAGTGCGTTCTCTTGGCAAAACTCTATTAGCCTTTGAGCTGCTTCATTCCGTATTCCAAGGCCAAATTTGCCTGTTACTCCAGGTGTTTCTTGACTTCCTACTTTTGCATTCCAGTCTCCTATAATGAAAAGGACATCTTTTTTGGGTGTTATTTGTAAAAGGTCTTGTAGGTCTTCATAGAACCATTCAACTTGAGCTTCTTCAGCATTACTGGTTGGGGCATAGGCTTGGATTACTGTGATATTGAATGGTTTGCCTTGGAAATGAACAGAGATCATTCTGTCGTTTTTGAGATTGCATCCAAGTACTGCATTTCGGACTCTTTTGTTGACCATGATGGCTACTCCGTTTCTTCTAAGGGATTCTTGCCCACAGTAGTAGATATAATGCTCATCTGAATTAAATTCACCCATTCCAGTCCATTTTAGTTTGCTGATCCTAGAATGTTGACCTTCACTCTTGCCATCTCCTGTTTGACCACTTCCAATTTGCCTTGATTCATGGACCTAACATTCCACGTTCCTATGCAATATTGCTCTTTATGGCATTGGACCTTGCTTCTATCACCAGTCACATCCACAGCTGGGTATTGTTTTTCCTTTGGTTCCATCCTTTCATTCTTTCTGGAGTTATTTCTCCACTGATCTCCCATAGCATATTGGGCACCTACCGACCTGGGGAGTTCCTCTTTCAGTATCCTATCATTTTGCCATTTCATACTGTTCATGGGGTTCTCCAGGCAAGAATACTGAAGTGGTTTGCCATTCCTTTCTCCAGTGGACCGCATTCTGTCAGACCTCTCCACCATGACCCATCTATCTTGGGTCAGCCATAATTTTACATATATCCCCTCCCTGTTGAGCCCCCTTCCTTTCCTCCACAGCCTACCCATCTAGGTCATCACTGAGCACCAGACTGGGCTCCCTGTGTTATTCAGAAGCTTATCACCAACTATTCATTTTGCACATGGTAGTGTATATATGTTGATGCTAAATTTTTTCCATTAGACCTACTCATTTCCTTCCCCACTATAATTTTTAAGACAGTTTACTTACGTATTGATTTCCACACATGTATATAACATGGGCTGCTCTTTATCTAGGAAGAGAGATACTAGTTCTCCATCTATAGAGACTGTGTCAGTTTTCTGGCCGTGGTGTTACGTTTGCTCAGTTTCACAGATGTGCTCTTCTCAGGAGGCTCTGTGATGTCTGTTGCACACCTTTCCCAGGCTAGGGGAGGCCCACGGCTGTCCGGGGTGACAGGAAGCAGAGTGTCTCAAGCTGATCCCACACTGATGACCTCATCCTCTGCCCAGCTGCCTTATTGGCCCTGGGGATTGCACGATGAGTTCTGAACTATTTCCCCACAGGGCACCTTTTGTGCATCTGCCTTGATTTGGCTCAGATAGTCATTTGAACAGGAAAATTGGGCAAATTCTGTCATTTTAATCCAACTGTTATATTGTCTTGACTTTATGATTTGGGATTATTCAAATACATTCATTCTAATATTTATTGTATCAAAATGTTTTTTGAAACTTTTCTGAAAAGCGTAAGGTGATATACAAGGAGAGCTAATGATATCACTCTCATTTTTCCCATTTTGCTGAGGTGGAATAGGGCTCAGTGAAAATAATATGAAATGTCCCAAGGGGGTTACTGACCTCCAGCTGATCTTGGGATACATTTATATGGACTCTGCTTTTATTTATTTATTTTTAAAAATTTTATTTATTTATTAAAGATTAATTAATTTATTTTAATTGGAGGCTAATTACTTTACAATATTGCAGTGGTTTTTGCCATACATTGACATGAATCAACCATGGTTGTACATGTGTTCCCCATCCTGAATCCCACCTCCAACCTCCCTCCCCATCCCATCCCTCAGGGTCATCCCAGTGTACCAGCCCTGAGCACCCTGTCTCATGCATCGAACCTGGACTGGTGATCTGTTTCACATATGATAATTTACATGTTTCAGTGCTGTTCTCTCAAATCATCCCACCCTTGCCTTCTCCCACCAAAACAGACCAAAAAGTCTCTTTTGCTGTCTTGCATATAGGGTCATCATTACCATCTTTCTAAATTCCATATATATATATGTGTTAGTATACTGTATTGGTGTTTTTCTTTCTGACTACTTCACTCTATATAATAGGCTCCAGTTTCATCCCCCTCATTAGAACGGATTCAAATGTATTCTTTTTAATGGCTGAGTAATACTCCATTGTGTACCATAGCTTTCTTATCCATTCGTCTGCTGATGGACATCTAGGTTGCTTCCATGTCCTGGCTATTATAAACAGTGCTGCGATGAACATTAGGCTACACGTGTCTCTTTCAATTCTGGTTTCCTCGGTGTGTATGCCCATCAGTGGGGTTGCTGGGTTGTATGGCAGTTCTATTTCCAGTTTTTTAAGGAATCTCCACACTGTTCTCCATAGTGGCTGTACTAGTTTGCATTCCCACCAACAGTGTAAGAGGGTTCCCTTTTTCTGCACCTTCTCCAGCATTTATTGTTTATAGACTTTTTAATAGCAGCCATTTTGACTGGTGTGAGATGGTACCTCATTGTGATTTTGATTTTCATTTCTCTGATAATGAGTGATGTTGAGCATCTTTTCATGTGCTTGTTAGCCATCTGTATGTCTTCATTGGACAAACATCCGTTTAGTTTAGTTATTTGGCCCATTTTTTGATTGGATCGTTTATTTTTCTGGAATTGAGCTGTAGGAGCTGCTTGTATATTTTTGAGATTAATTCTTTGTCAGTTACTTTGTTTGCTATTATTTTCTCCCATTCTGAAAGCTGTCTTTTCATCTTACTTATAGTTTCCTTTGTTGTGCCAAAGCTTTTAAGTTTAATTAGGTCCCATTTGTTTATTTTTGCTTTTATTTCCATTACTCTGGGAGGTGTGTCATAGAGGATCCTGCTGTGATTTATGTCAGAGTGTTTTGCCTATGTTTTCCTCTATGAGTTTTATAGTTTCTGGTCTTATATTTAGATCTTCAATCCATTTCGAGTTTATTTTTGTGTATGGTGTTAGAAAGTGTTCTAGTTTCATTCTTTTACAAGTGGTTGACCAGTTTTCCCAGCACCACTTGTTAAAGAGATTGTCTTTTCTCCATTGTATATTTTTGCCTCCTTTGTCAAAGAAACGGTGTCCATAGGTGCATGGACTTATCTCTGGGCTTTCTGTTTTTTTTTTCCATTGATCTATGTTTCTGTCTTTGTGCCAGTACTATACTGTCTTGATGACTGTAGCTTTGTAGTATAGTCTGAAGTCAGGCAGGTTCATTTTTCTAGTTCCATTCTTCCTTCTCAAGATTACTTTGGCTATTCAAGGTTTTTTGTATTTCTATACAAATTGTGAAGTTATTTGTTCTAGTTCTCTGAAAAATACAGTTGGTAGCTTGCTAAGGATTGCACTGAATCTATAGATTGCTGGAGTGTGTTGCCATTTCCTTCTCCAGTACTCATTTTCACTATATTGATTCTTTTGATCCATGAACATGGTATATTTCTCCATCTATTTGTGTCATCTTTGATTTCTTTCATTGGTGTTTTATAGAATTCTCTATATAGGTCTTTTGTTTCTTTAGGTAGATTTATTCCTAAGTATTTTATTCTTTTTGTTGCAATGGTGAATGGAATTGTTTTCTTAATTTCTCTTTCTGTTTTCTCATTGTTAGTGTACAGGAATGCAAGGGATTTCTGTGTGTTAATTTTATATCCTGCAACTTTACTATATTCATTGATTAGCTCTAGTAATTTTCTGGTGGAGTCTTTAGGGTTTTCTATGTAGAGGATCACATCACCTGCAAACAGTGAGAGTTTTATTTCTTCTTTTCCAATCTGGATTCCTTTTATTTCTTTTTCTTCCCTGATTGCTGTGGCTGAAACCTCCAAAACTATGTCGAATAGTAGTGGTGAGAGTGGGCACCCTAGTCATGTTCCTGACTTTAGGGGAAATGTTTTCAATTTTTCACCATTGAGGATAATGTTTGCTGTGGGTTCATCACATATGGCTTGAGTTATGTTCCTTCTATGCCTGCTTTCTGGAGGGTTTTTTTTAAAAATCATAAATGGATGTTGAATTTTGTCAAAGGCTTTCTCTGCATCTATTGAGATAATCATATGGTTTTTATCTTTCAATTTGTTAATGTGGTATATTACATTGATTTATTTGTGGATATTGAAGAATTCTTGCATCCCTGGGATAAAGCCCACTTGGTCATGATGTATGATCTTTTTACTATGTTGTTGGATTCTGTTTGCTAGAATTTTGTTAAGGATTTTTGCATCTATGTTCATTGGTGATATTGGCCTGTAGTTTTCTTTTTTTGTGGCATCTTTGTCAGGTTTTGGTATTAGGGTGATGATGGTCTCATAGAATGAGTTTGGAAGTTTACCTTCCTCTGCCGTTTTCTGGAAGAGTTTGAGTAGGATAGGTGTTAGCTCTTCTCTAAATTTTTGGTAGAATTCAGCTGTGAAGCCATCTGGTCCTGGGCTTTTGTTTGCTGGAAGATTTCTGATTACAGTTTCAATTTCCATGCTTGTGATGGGTCTGTTAAGATTTTCTATTTCTTCCTTGTTCAATTCTGGAAAGTTATACTTTTCTAAGTATAACTTCCAAGTTGTCCATTTTATTGGCATATAGTTGCTGATAGTAGTCTCTTATGATCCTTTGTATTTCTGTGTTTTCTGTTGTGATTCCTCCATTTTCATTTCTAATTTTGTTGATTTGATTCTTCTCCCTTTTTTTTCTTGATGAGTCTGGCTAATGGTTTGTCTATTTTATTTATCTTCTCAAAGAACCAGCTATTAGCTTTGTTGATTTTGTCTATGGTATCCTTTGTTTCTTTTGCATTTATTTCTGCCCTAATTTTTATGATTTCTTTCCTTCTACTAACCCTGGAGTACTTCATTTCTTCTTTTTCTAGTTCCTCTAGGTGTATAGTTAGGTTATTTATTTGATTTTTCTCCTGTTTCTTGAGGTAGGCTTGTATTGCTATGAACCTTCCCCTTAGCACTGCTTTTACTGAGTCCCATAGGTTTGGGGTTGTTGAGTTTTCATTTTCATTAATTTCTATGCATATCTTGATTCTTTTTTTATTTCTTCTGTGATTTGTTGGTTATTCAGAAGCGTGTTGTTTAGCCTCCATATGTTTGTATTTTTAATAGTTTTTTTTCCTGTAGTTAACATCTAATCTTTCTGCATTGTGATCAGAAAAGATGCTTGAGATGATTTCAGTTTTTTTGAATTTACCAAGGCTAGATTTATGGCTCAGGATGTGACCTATCCTGGAGAAGGTTCCCTGTGCAGTTGAGAAAAAGGTGAAATTCATTGTTTTGGTGTGAAATGTCCTATAGATATAAATTAGGTCTAACTGGTCTATTGTATTGTTTAAAGTTTGTGTTTTCTTGTTAATTTTCTGTTTAGTTGATCTATCCATAGGTGTGAGTGGGGTATTAAAGTCTCCCACTATTATTGTGTTATTGTTAATTTCCCCTTTCATACTTGTTACCATTTGTCTTACATATTGCGGTGCTCCTATGTTGGGTGCATATATGTTTATAATTGTTATATCTTCTTGGATTGATCCTTTGATCATTGTGTAGTGTCCTTCTTTGTCTTTTTTCACAGCCTTTATTTCAAAGTCTATTTTATCTGATATGCATATTGGTACTCCTGCTTTCTTTTGGTCTCCATTTGCATGAAATATCTTTTTCCAGCCCTTCACTTTCAGTCTGTATGTGTCCCTTATTTTGAGGTGGGTCTCTTGTAGACAGCATATATAGGCGTCTTATTTTTGTATCCATTCAGCCAGTCTTTGTCTTTTGGTTGGGGCATTCAACCCATTTACATTTAAGGTAATTATTGATAGGTATGATCCCATTGCCATTTACTTTGTTGTTTTGGGTTGAGTTTATAAACCTTTTCTGTGTTTCCTATCTAGAGAAGGTCCTTTGGCATTTGTTGGAGAGCTGGTTTGGTGGTACTGAATTCTCTCAGCTTTTGCTTGTCTGTAAAGCTTTTGATTCTCCTTCATATTTGAATGAGATCCTTGCTGGGTACAGTAATCTGGGCTGTAGGTTTTTCTCGTTCAGTCTTATTCTTACAGTAGCCTCAAGACTTCTCTGTCTATACAGCACCAATGATAAAACATCTAGGTTAATGGTGAAAAAGATTCTCCACAGCGAGGGACACCCAGAGGAGGTTCACAGAGTTACATGGAGAAGAGAAGAGGGAGGAGGGAGATAGAGGTGACCAGGAGGAGAAGAGGGGGAGTGAAAAGGAGAGAGACCAATCTAGCCTGTGATCAGTTCCCTAAGTATTCTCCACAGTGAGGGACACCCAAAGAGCTTCACAGGAGTTAAGTAGAGAAGAGAAGGGGGAGGGAGGAGATAGAGGTGACCTGGGGGAGAAAAAGGGGTAAAATTCCTAAGTAAAAATGGGTACTGAAGATTGGATTCTTTAAGGTACAGAATTGATAACAAATACCAGAAAAGCAAAGATTGAAAATCTAGAGTAGAGGTTAGACTCTCAAAAATATAATATTAAAAAAAATGTTGCCAAAGTTATAAAAAAATATGAAATTTGCTTTAAAAAGAGGGTCTTTTTTTTTGCAAGGTAATAGTAGGTTTTAAAAATGAAAATTAAAGGAGTGATAAAGAACTTAAAATTTTTTTTAATTTTTAATAGAAAAAAATATATAGGAATTTCTCTGGAGATGTTGAGGGCATGTGGAGTCAGTTCATTTCCAGCGTGTACTTCTCAAGGTCTACAGGCCCCTTCCAATGTAGCCAATGCTGCTGCTGCTGCTGCTGCTAAGTCACTTCAGTCGTGTCTGACTCTGTGCGACCCCATAGCCGGCAGCCCACCAGGCTCCCCCGTCCCTGGGATTCTCCAGGCAAGAACTCTAGAGTGGGTTGCCGTTTCCTTCTCCAATGCATGAAAGTGAAAAGTGAACATGAAGTCATCCGTCGTGTCGGACTCTTCGTGACCCCCTGGACTGCAGCCCACCAGGCTCCTCTGTCCATGGGATTTCCCAGGCAAGAGCACTGGAGTGGGGTGCCATCGCCTTCTCCCGCAGCCAATGCTAACAGGGTTTTAGTCTGTTGCACCTGTCACTTCCAAAGCGGCTCCCTCTTCTTCGTTCCTTTTGGCCTCCTCTCTTTGCAAGTCTCTTCAGTGTCTAACTTCCGCCCTGACACGGGGGTGAAGGTGGTCGTTTATTCTGGCTCACTTGTTCAGTTGTGCCGCGGGGAGGGAGGAACACTGCAAACAAATATCACTGGCGTGTGTGGGGAGTGCTTGCAGTGTCTGGGCCGCACTGGGTTTGCCCCTGCTCATGGCGTGTGTGCTTTCCTGGTCTACACTGCTCAGGCTCCAGGTTGCTCTGCTGGAGAACCGTCTAAGGTGGGCCCTGGGATGCATGCACTTCCCAGGCATAAGCCGCTCAGGTTCAGGTTCTCGGGTACTCAAGGGCACAGACTCGGTTGGGCCTGTGTTTTTTGCCCTTCTGAGGTCTGAGCAGCTCAGGCAACCAGGTGCTTGGCAAGCGCACTCTCCCCAGGTAGGGGTGCGTCTTATCGCCTCCCCGGTCCCAGCCACTTGGGAGGGCCATCTCCGGTGTGCCGTGTGTCTCCTCTGGGGAGCTAATCTCTGTCTGCGACCCTCCTGGCGGGTGTCAACCGCCCAGAATCCCAGGAAGAGTTGGTTAGCAACAGGGAGCCTGCTGGCAGTTTGGCAGAGGATGTCTCTGGGGCCGAGTTTGCCCCGTTCTGGCTCTGGCTGTCGCCTGCCTGCCTCCCTGCCTCCAGCGGGGGATGGGCCAGTCCGCGGCTAGCCCTCCTCTGGTATTCATTCAGTCCTTTGTTCTGTGAGCGGGTCTGGCAGTGCCTTAGGTTAGAGCTTTTCACAGGAAAGTTCTCTCTCTCTCTCTTTCCTCTTTTTTTCCTCTCTCGGGCTATCCCACAGTTTGGGTTGCTGTCTCACGTCAGCTCCCTCAGATTGCCCTCAGGGCACTCAGGCCCGGTCCTTACCCGGAGCAAAGCAGTGCGGGCCTCCCTGTTAGCCCCGGCCTGTTGGTGGTGGATGCGAGTGCCTGGGCTACTTCTCCGCTGGGAGTTGCGCTTAGGCACGTCATCTGTGGGTTTTATTTATTTATTTTTTCCTCCTGGTTATGTTTCCCTCTGAGATTCCAAAACTCCTCACAGACCCGTCCGTGAGGGGGTTTCCTGGTGTTGGGAAACTTCTCCTCCTTCACGACTCCCTCCCTGGGACAGGTCTCTATCCCTAACTCTTTTGTCTCTCTTTTTATCTTTTATATTTTGTCCTACCTCCTTTCGAAGACAATGGGCTCCCTTTCTGGGTGCCTGGTGTCCTCCGCCAGTGTTCAGAAGTTGTTTTGTGGAATTTGCTCTGTGTTCAAATGATCTTTTGATGAATTTGTGGGGGAGAAAGTGGTCTCCCCATCCTATTCCTCCGCCATCTTAGGACAGCCAGTGGACTCTGCTTTTAAAATTGTATTCTGCTTTTAAGGAGTATATGATCCTTAAAGAAAAAAAAAAAGAAAAAAGCAGTTGTCGTTGTTTAGTTGCTCAGTTGTGTCTGGTCTTTCTCCCCTGATAGACTACAACCCACCAGGCTTCTGTAGCCCTCCTGTCCATGGAATTTCCCGTGCAAGAATGCTGGAGTGGGTTGTCATTTCCTTCTCCAGGGAATCTTCCTTCTCCAGGGATCGAAACATCATCTCCTGCATTGGTAGGTGGGTTCTTTACTGCTGAGCCACCTGGGAAAAAAACAATATCATATCCAAATTAGGAGACTGCCTTTCCCAATAAAATGATTAATTATTCACCATTACAGAGCCAGGAAGGGGTGAGTCAAGCAGAAATTTAGCAGAAGGAGAGAAACATTAGTCTGGGCTGAATATCTTTGTCTTATTTATCTTCTTATCATTTGTGTTAGATTGTAGTAGGAGTAAAGACTTACTGAATTGCATTGGCTTAAGCTAACATGCATAATTTGGCCACTGTGGCATGCAGGAGAATTGCTTTCCAACCAGTGGTGGGTCCAGAAATGTAGCCGGGGGAGGGTTAGGCAGCATCTGGGTTAGAAAAGGCAGGATGCAGCATGTGTCTTAAAAAGTTGCTTCTGCATGCAAACACACTATATAAACATGTTCTTTTTTTTTTGACCACAGTATGCAACATGTAGGATCTTAGCTCCCCGACCAGGAATTGAACCCATGCCCTGTGCCTTGGAAACACAGAGTCTTAACCACTGGACCTCCACAGAAGGCCTTCAGTTCAGTTGCTTAGTCATGTCTGACTCTTTGTGACCCCATGAACTGCAGCATAAGAGGCTTACCTGTCCATCACAAACTCCCAGAGCTTGTTGAAACTCATGTCCATCAAGTCAGTGATGCTATCCAACCATCTCATCCTCTGTTGTCCCCTTTTCTCTTCTGCCTTCAATCTTGCCCAGCATCAGGGTCTTTTCCAGTGAGTCAGTTCTTCACATCAGGTGGCCAAAGTATTGGAGCTTCAGCTTCAGCATCAGTCCTTCCAATGAATGCTCAGGACTGATTTCCTTTAGGATTGACTGGTTGGATCTCCTTACAGTCCAAGCAGTTCAAAAGCATCAATTCTTCGGCACTCAGCTTTCTTTATAGGCCAACTCTCACATCCATACATGACCACTGAAAAAACCATAGCTTTGACTAGACGGACCTTTGTTGGCAAAGTAATGTGTCTGCTTTTTAGTATGCTGTCCAGGTTGATCATAGCTTTTCTTCCAAGGAGCAAGCGTCTTTTAATTTCATGGCTGCAGTCATCATCTGCAGTGATTTTGGAGCCCAAGAAAATAAAGTCTGTCACTATTTCCATCGTTTTCCCATTTATTTGCAATGAAGAGATGGGACTGGATGCCATTACCTTAGTTTTTTGAATGTTAAGTTTTAAGTCAACTTTTTCACTCTCCTCTTTCACTTTCATCAAGAGGCTCTTTAGTTCTTCACTTTCTGCCATAAGGGTGGTGTAATCTGCATATTTGAGGTTATTGATATTTCTACCTGTAATCTTGATTCCAGCTTGTGCTTCATCCAGTCTGGCATTTCACATGATGTACTCTGCAGAGAAGTTAAATAAGCAGAGTGACAATATACAGCCTTGTTGTACTCCTTTCCCAATTGGAACCAGTCTGTTTTTCCATGTCTGGTTCTAACTGTTGCTTCTTGACCTGTATACGGATTTCTCAGAAGGCAGTCTGGGTGGCCTGGTATTCTCATCTCTTTCAAAATTTTCCACAGTTTTTGTGATCCACACAGTCAAAGGGTTTGGTGTAGTCAATAAAGCAGAAGTAGATGTTTTTCTGGAATTCTCTTGCTTTTTTGATGATCTTTGGTTTGATCATTTGATCAAATTTGATCTCTGGTTCCTCTGCCTTTTCTAAATCCAGCTTGAACATCTGGAAGTTCTCTATTCATGTACTGCTGAAGCCTGGCTTGAAGAGTTTTGAGCATTACTTTTCTAGTTTGTGAGATGAGTGCAATTGTGCAGTAGTGTAAACATTCTTTGGCATTGCCTTTCTTTGGGATTGGAATGAAAACCGACCTTTTCCAGTCCTGTGGCCACTGCTGAGTTTTCCAAATTTGCTGGCATATTGAGTGCAGTACTTTCACAGCACCGTCTTTTAGGATTTGAAATAGCTCAGCTGGAATTCCATCACCTCCACTAGCTTTGTTCATAGTGATGCTTCCTAAGGCCCACTTGATTTTGCATTCCAGGATGTCTGTCTCTAGGTGGGTGATCACAGCATTGTGGTTATCTGGGTCATGGAGATTTTCCTTGTATAGTTTTTCTGTGTATTCTTGCCACCTCTTCTTAATATCTTCTGCTTCTGTTAGGTCCATACCATTTCTGTCCTCTATTGTGCCCATCTTTGCATGAAATGTTCCCTTGGTATCTCTAATTTTCTTGAAGAGATCTCTAGTCTTTCCCATTCTATTGTTTTCCTCTATTTCTTTGGATTGATTGCTGAAGAAGGCTTTCTTATCTCTCCTTGCTTTTGCACTCTGCATTCAGATAGGTATGTTTTTCCTTTGCCTTTAGCTTCTCTTCTTTTCTCAGCTATTTGTAAGGCCTCCTCAGACAACCATTTTGCCTTTTTGCATTTCTTTTTCTTGAAGATGGTTTTGATCATCCTGTCTAAGGGAAGTCCTTAGACTGCGTATTTAAGATCAGTACAAGTAGCAAAATTTCTAAAGGCTCTGGCATTCACATATTTCACAAGATAAAAATGTCGGCTGCCCATGTTGAAGCACGTCATCATGATTTCAGTTGGAGTACCTTTTTTGGAAGGCTGAGGAAGCATGTCGGGGGTGAGCACCCCAGGCTGACTTTTGACACTGCTCCTTTCCCCCTCCCCCAACATCCTATTACCCAGGATGTTCATCACTTATCAAGATGTATTGTGAATTTCTGAAACATTGACCAATGGATCTTTTAATGGAAGTGCAGATACAAAGAAGTACATGGCAAGTTTCATTTAAATTGTCATCAATTACTTGTCCTTATTGTGGGTAAACCATGGTTAACCATGGCTGACTTTGTGGCCGGATGGATTGGGGGTCAAGACCCTGGGCAAATCCTTTAAGATCTTTGGATCTAGTATCCTTCCTTGTGGAATTGTGGATGAATTTATCAGCCCTCAATGTAACATTGTGGTAAAGGTCTAATAGAATATTTATATGGGTGCATCATAATCTGTAATATTTGTGGGTAAAGCACTGTCTTGATTGTAAACTTGCTGACATTGTCTCTAACAGCAATCCTGTCTGTGATCTCACTTTGCCTTAGAGCTTTTCCCTTGCACCCTAATCCAGGTCCCAGATCCCTTATCTGAATCTCATTAGTATTTCTGCAGCAAAATCAATTCTTATGCCCTTAACTCAGAGGGATAAATAAGCTGTCCATCACTTTACACCTGTGCATGTGAGGATGCGTGGACTCCTGAAGGTTGTTTGAAAGGAAGCCTGTGGTTCTCAACAGGGACTTCTGAGTTTGGAATTTTAGATGCTTAATCAGGAGTTTGTATTTAATGGTTGTTATACTTGCTCTGCTTCTTCTCCCCTTTCCCTCGTTTCCTCGCTCTCCATTTCCAATTCTCAGCCTCAGTTGCAGTTGTATTATCTCTGTTGTTTCTAAAATGGGCCCTTGATACACTGCCTTTGTTGAGAGACATAAGCCAGCTTGCATCTGGGGTGAGCAGAGGGACAGAGGCATGTCCCAGGGGAGGTGGGAAGCAGGACCCCATGGAGGGTGTTGTTGTTCTGTTGAGTTTCAGCAGGTTTCCAGAGCAGGAAAGCAGACTGACCTCTCTACAAGGCAGCGCTGGCAGGCAGTCTGCTCTGGGGGATTGGGGGCTCTCAAGCTCAGCTTCCAAGATGGTGTGCTCACCAGGCCTCTCCAGGTTTTGGTCCTTGGTCTGACACCTGGATTCTCTGGCTTTGCCTGGCCCTTTAGGAGGGCTGCGTTGTGGAAACTGTCTTGCACTGGCTTTGACTCTTCTCTGGATGCTGCTGCCTCTTGGAGTCATCCTTTGGGGTCACATTTTGCAGCCTGAGGGCAAAGGATACCCTACCTTCTACTCTTCCTGGGCTCTGGAGCCCCTGCTTGTCTTGGAGGGAGTTTGGGACAGTTTCTATCATTGACAAGCTGGAAGGAAAAGGGGTGGAGCTGTTATGGTGCCTCCTTAGATGCCCACCACCACTGAAAGTCAGCGTGGGCAGTTCTTTGGTTCTTATATTGCTGTCTTGGGCTGTGAGCGCTTGTGGGCTGCTTGTGGTAGGGAGGCTTCCCGTGACTGATTGACACCAAATGATCACAGAGAGTGAAGGCGGTGTAACAATACACGTGGGTTGGCTCTGGGGAGGAAATTCTGGAATTCTGGTTCTAGAGCCAGTCAATCTTCACTTTGTTCAAGGTGTCATTTTAAAAATTTTAAAACTGTATGTACATATGTATATATTTAAATTCATTTTTAATTGGAGGATAATTGCTTTACAGTGTTGTGTTGGTTTCTGCCATACAGCGTGAATCAGCTGTAAGTGTACATACATCCAGGAGGAGGAAATGGCAATGCACTCCAGTATTTTTGCCTGGAAAATCTCATGGACGGAGGAGCCTGGTGGGCTACACTCCATGGGGTCGCAAAGTGTCAGACACGACTTAGCAAATGAGCACACATACATATATCCCCTTCCTCTTGAACTCCCTTCCCAACACCCCCCCCCCCATCCCACCCCTCTAGGTTCAAGGTGTAATTTAATTTGCGTTTGTCCTTATGAAATTTTCACCCATATGAAATGTACACTCTATAATTCACTGTTTGGCTTTTGGTTTCTCAGCATCCCCTCGGATAGTTTGCCTTTCCTGTTGCAGAAATTCTCTGCTCTTGCTGCTATCATTTCACACCCAAAGAGGGCATTCTAACCTTAGAAGAGCTTCAGCTTAGCAGTGCACCTGCCCTTTCTCTCTAAGCACGGAGTCTGGCCTCTCTCTCTCTCTTTTTTTTTTAACTTTATTTTACTTCACAATACTGTATTGGTTTTGCCATACATCAGCATGAATCCGCCATGGGTGTACATGAGTTCCCAATCCTGAGCCCCCCTCCCACCTCCCTCTCCATCCCATCTCTCTGGGTTAGCTCGGCTTCCCCGGTGTTTTGGCTGCGGGGAGGAAATCGTCACAGCCCACACATACTTAATAAGACTGTGATGGAAATGGACCCAACCTGAGTGCAGGAGGGCACAGAGAGGGGCCTGCTGCTTGCTCTGTCACCAAACCTCACGGGCTCCCTGTACATTTCTCAAACCTCACGGGCTCCCTGTACATTTCTCAAACCTCACGGGCTCCCTGTACATTTCTGGAGCTGCTCCTCGTGGACTGTTTTCACTGAGGGAGAATTGTGACTATTTTCTGTGAGGCTGGGGACTTGGCAAGTCAACTGGCTAATTGTTTGGGTGTTCTTTCAGCGTTGTGTGAGTGAGTGTGGGAGGCAAAGACCCTTCAGGGCAAAGGTAATGCCAGCTTGTTCCCTGGAAGCCCACGGGAGCCAGAGTCAAAGGGACTTTTTGTTTTACCAGGAGAAGAACCTACAGGAAATCTCAGCTTGAGCTATTGCTCTGCAGTCTCCTTGTCCCATCAGAGCTGGCTGTGCTTTGGCCTCCTTTGTGGGAGGCAGTAACTTGAACAGAAAACAAATAAATGAAAGGATGCTGCTCACAGTGGCCGGAGTGGAGCACTCCTGCTGGGCCCACTAATACGCAGAGGGGGGCTTCCCCTGGGGCCGCTTCACGCTGTTCTGAGAATCAGCTGTGGTCTTAAGAGTAAGGTCATGAGCCCAGCCTCTGCCCTGTCATAGGCCATCTATGTTATTACTGAGGGGCAAGTGTTAGGTTTCAAATTTCTACCAGCAGTTCTGTCTCTTGCTTAGGTATATGACCAGGAATAAGTCATTTATTAATAATTTCTCTTCCGCTGTAAACTGAGCAATAATAATGCTTATTTCATAGACCTGTTGTGTGGATTTTATGAGACACATGCAGAGGGCTTAGAAAATAGTAGCTTATTAAAATAGGTGAGCTGTACCTCTAGCTGTGCGGGCCAGGTCCCTCCAGGAGTACAGGTGGAGCCCAGGGGAGAGTGGGGCTGACCCCCAGCCTGGGCTATGGTGCTAAGGAAGGCATGCCTGCTTCCAATTCATCATCTCAGAGGGGTCACCTTTTTCTAATTTATCTGCCCAGAGGGAACATATTTTTATAGTTCATCACCCCGGAGGGGGTAACTTTTAAAAATTTTGCACACAGGCACCATATCTGCTAGCTGCAGCCCTGTTGACAAAAGAAAGATGCTGTTATTAGTGTAGCAGACAGACCCTCCTGGAGAGAGCGCACGCAAGGCATGCTTTGCCTGGCTCCAGTCGGCTCATTTCACTTTAATTCCAAAGATAAGATTACCACAGGCAGAGGAGCAATTTTGCTATTTCCTCAGTTCTAAATTTTGTCTAGAATTTTCCTTGAGGCCAAGGACGATAATCTGCCTCCTAAGGCTCCCTCCTCACCACTGCCTTGCCCCTGTCCTCTGGAATGCACACTTGCTAACAGGCTGGAAGAGAATGAGAGAGAGCAGCTGTGGGATGCTGGTTGTTGGCTCGTGGTCCCCCACCCGTCCTTCTGTGCTTTGCTCCTTTCTGTTGGGGCCGAGAATCAGACACGTTTCTGGCTCCCTTGCCAGCCCTTTCCCCAGGCTCTAGAACCAATGGGCATAACCTCTTCAACAGCGCAGCAGACTGAACAGGCTAGGGACGCAGCCCAGAGCATCAGTGCCTGACCTCTAGCTACTCTCCTTTTCATCTCCCTTTTTTCTCCTCCAGTTCTTTCCATACCTTTGTGACTAACTCCTTGTACTAAATGTCCTCTGTTTGGCATGCCTGGAGTGGTCTTAGTTTTCCTGCCCTCTGTGTGCAGTCTCTGTGGATCTGTTGGGTGCTTAGGGGCTGGGCGCACTCCCCAGGATATCTTCCTTTCTGTGTCCATCTCCATCATGCCTGTCGGCCTCATTGCCATAGCCTTTACAATAGGTTTTTAGTTTAGCCTCATCCTAATCATGGTGTCATTTAATAGTCAGATTAATTGTCCTAAAACTTTAGTTCACCTGGCTCACACATCTCAAAACTCGAACTTTCCAGCCATTTGATAAAGGTATAGTCATCTGTGACCTAAACCACAGTGGCGAGAATCGTAATTATGGACACCACCTCTGCAATCCTAACAACAGACCTCTGTAGTCAGAGGGTCGTTCTTCGGCCCTGGCTGGAGGCAGGGAGTTAGTCCAGTGGCAGACACACCAGCAGTGGGTGTGAGGAAGCTTGCAGACCCTGGCCCCAGCTCCTGCTGCCTCTCCTTCCCTCCTCCCCACCTGCCCAGACCGGGGCCTTGGGAACAGGGCCCTGGGCGGCACTGGCCTCTCCTCCTCTCCCGGAAGACAGCGTCAGTGCACAGATCCCACAAAGTCCTGGGATTAGGGAGGACAGAGACTGGGAAGTTTAGACCATGATACTTCTTATAAACTGGTGGAAATAGGTGTACTGTGAAAAGTGCAGATGAGCTGTGAGCCCAGATAAGAGGTTACTGTCTTAGGAGCGGAGGCTGTGTTTCTTACCCTGACAGATTTCCTCACTTCTTTGGAGTAATGTTTTTAGGAAATTCCAGAACGAAGGGATTGGCAAGACTCTCTTAAGGGAAATAAAAGGGACATAATAGGGTTAACTGGAGGAAAAATAATACAGTTAATGTTCAAGCATAGCTTTATTGTTTGCATATAAAAAACAAAACATAGGTATTATAACAAGTCAAACAAACCTGAAAAATACACGGTGGAAGAAGTGATCACTGAAGCCCTCCTTCTTCACTAAATTCTTTAGTGGTCATCCTTCTGAAGGGTTCTCAAGCCTGTGTTATACACACATGCAATTTTACAGAACTGGGATTATGTTACCTTGTTTTATTAAAAATTTTTTAAATTGTTTATTGGCTGCACTGGGGCTTCATTGCAGCAAGTGGGGGCTGCTCTCTAGTTGTGGTGCTTGAGCTTCTTATTGCTGTGGCTTCTCCTGTTGTGGAGCACGGGCTCCAGGGTGCACGGGTTCATCAGCTGTGGCTCATGGGTACTAGAGCACTGTCTCAGTAGTTGTGGTACATGAGCTAAGTTGCCCTGTGCCTTGTGGGATCTTCCCGGACCAGGGATCAAACCCATGTCCCCTTCATTGGCAGGCGAATTCTTCACCACTGAACCACCAGGGATGTGGCCATGCCTTGTGGTATGTGGAGTCTTAGTTCCCTGGCCAGGGATTGAACCCATGCCTCCTGCACTGGGAGCCTGGAGTCTTAACCCCGGACTGCCAAGGAAGTCCCTACGTCCCCTTGTTTTCTAATCTAATTCTTCCCACTTATTAGTATAGCAGAGAAACAGTTTCATGTCAGCTAACACTGCTTTACTTCGTTATTTCTAATGACTGCACAGTATCCTATGTTTGCACCATAAATTACTCACCCAGCCACACTAAACTGGAGTGTTTACAGCTGTCTCCCTTTAGAACATGCTAGCTTGTGTTAAGTTCCTGTGCTTATGGTGATGCTAAGGCTCTAAGAGGTATTCTGAGGTACCAGTGCTTAGAGCATCAGAAGTGTGTTTCTTTCCTGTGACATTTACTTCTTCCTCCCTTTACCGGCGGTTATCCTGAAGCACTGCTCGGGTGGACGGGAAGCACTGCGTTCCATGGCCATCCAGGGACTCAGGCTGACAAAGGCCTTTAGCATGTGGTTTCCAAGGTTGTTCTGTCCTTTGCCATCTGGCCAGGAGTTAGTAGAAAAGAGAGAGCAGATTTCATGGGGGGCTTTATAAGCATCAGAACTGGAAGTGGCAGACTCCACTACTGCCCACATCACAATGGCCAGGTGAGTCACATGGCTACACGGAGCTGCAAGGGAGGCTGGGAAATTCACTTAGCTGGATACGAAGGAGGAAAAAACCTAGGTTTGGCTAACAGCTCCTTCTAATGGTCACCAAATCCTGGTTCTTGTGGCGCTAGTAGTAAAGAAGCCGCCTGCCAATTCTGGAGACATAAGAGATGTGGGTTCAATCCCTGGGTCAGGAAGATTCCCTGGAGCGGAGCATGAGAACCCACTCCAGTTTTCTTGCCTGGAGAATCCCCTGGACAGAGGAGCCTGGCGGGCTACAGTCCATAGAGTTGCAGAGTTGGACACAACTGAAGCGACTTAGACTGCACCCCGCCCAGGAGAGAACCTTGAGGCCTACGCAGTCACTCCAGATGACTTTTCTCCTTCATGAGGACCCCGGTTTAATGATCCTCAGAAAATGAGGTTCCGCGACTTAGAAACTAAAAGGGAAAACATTTTATTTACCTCATCCTTAGCCCCTCCCAGTTTTTAGTGGTGGAGCAGAGACAGAATGGCACAACAATAAAAATTCCCCTTTGGACTGGGTAAAATAGGAGATCCACCATAGTCACATGCACCTCCAGGCTCAAAGCAGATCCTAGAAGCCAGTGGGTAGGCAAGGTGCAGGCGCCCAGCTGAGAGGTGGGAGAGCTTCCTCCACTGGCCCTTGATTCTGTCCAGAGAGGACGTCTCTTGTTGATTGTCTCCATGGCCCCTGGTCTGTCCTGCTGGGTTCATCCTTGGCCTTTAGTTTCCATGGCGACATCTGAAGTGGTTGCTGGGGAGTCTGCCATCTTTCTCTTAACTAAAGAGCTTTTATCTATGTGTTTGTTGGTGGCTGCGCCGCATCTTCGTCGCTGTGCTTGGGCTTTCCCTAGTTGTGGTGAGTGGGGCTCCTCTTCAGTTGCGGTTCACAGGCTTCCATTGTGCTGGCCTCTCTCGTTGCAGCAGCTCGGGCTCTAGGCTCTTGGCTTTCCCTAGTTGTGGTGAGCAGGGCTCCTCTCCAGTTGCGGTTCACAGGCTTTCATTGTGCTGGCCTCTCTTGTTGCAGCAGCTCGGGCTCTAGGCTCTTGGGTTTCACTAGTTGTGGTGAGCGGGGCCCCTCTCCAGCTGCGGTTCACAGGCTTCCATTGTGCTGGCCTCTCTCGTTGCAGCAGCTCGGGCTCTAGGCTCTTGGCTTTCCCTAGTTGTGGTGAGCAGGGCTCCTCTCCAGTTGCGGTTCACAGGCTTTCATTGTGCTGGCCTCTCTCGTTGCAGCAGCTTGGGCTCTAGGCTCTTGGCTTTCCCTAGTTGTGGTGAGCGGGGCCCCTCTCCAGCTGCGGTGCACGGGCTTCCATTGTGCTGGCCTCTCTCGTTGCAGCAGCTCGGGCTCTAGGCTCTTGGCTTTCCCTAGTTGTGGTGTGCAGGCTCAGTTGCTCCGCAGCACGTGGAATCTTCCTGGACCAGGGATCAAACCTTTGTCCCCTGCATTGGCAGGCGGACTCTTAACCACTGGACCACCTGGGAAGTCCCATGAAGCTTGATTTATTGTGTGACTTTATCACCCCATACCCTTCCATCTCAACTAAATGGCGGTTACCTTGAGGTCTCCAGACTCAGACAGGAAGGCATCACTCTTACTTAGTTTTTTTCCATAGTCTTTGAGTCTTTGGGCCTTTGTCACTCATAAACTTTTTCAATCTTATTTCTTACTGTTTGAGACTTAGAAGCAGACAGTTTTTACAACCCTTTAAGCACACAAATTTCTGAATTCTATCCTCTTTCATTTATGCCTGCAAACCAACATATTTGTGACTGAGTATATTTTTTCTTCAATATTACTTTAATATTATTTTACTATCACTTTTATTTTATTAATAATTTTCTACTTTTCAAATCCCCCCTGGAGCTGCAAGCTTGGTTGGCCCTAGGTTTGCTTTCTTAGTTACTGCAGATGATGATTTTATCAAACATTCTGCCATTGCATTACTTGGATCTCCATTTTTCCAGGCTCTGATATCAGTTTGCTTGCTATTCACTTCCTGGTTATTAAATCAGTACCACTTATTTTATTGATGTCTACTTTAAGGTGCCAATTTTTGCACTCGTTAACCCCTGCTGTTGTAATATAAAACCTAAATTCTCAGTAGCATATCGTTTTCAAAGTTTGTTTCTTGCTGATATAAGTTACATTTTGAGGCAAGGGTGGTGGTGGTGGTGTTTTTTAGGGGACATCATTCTACTTTGTGTGGTCATTTAGGGAGTCAGGTGAACCAGTGAACCTCCATTTTCAACATCTGGCTTCCAAAGTCGCCCAGAACATCAACACCTAATCCATAGACAGAGGAAGAAGGGCTGTGGAATGACCACAAAAAGGTTTTTATTAGCCAGGCCTGAAAAGTGGTGGTCATCATTTCTGTCCACAGTTTCACTGGCGAGGATTCAGTCACCTGGCTACACATAATTTCAAGGGAAATGTGGTTTACCTGTGTGTCCCAGAGAAAGGGGAAATGTGCTGGTGAGTAATTATCAGTTTCTGACTGAATGCTTATGTAGCAGAGACTCTTCTAAAAACCTTACGTGTATGAACTCTTTTTATTCTGTGAGATAGAAACTGTTAATAGCTTCACTTAACAGATGGGAACTTGAGGCACTGAGAAGTTAAATAGTTTCCCCAAGGTCACCCAGCTAATCAGTGTTGGAGACAGGATTTGAATCCAGATGATCTTGTCTGGTCTGTGACCTTATTCACTATCTATATTGATAACATAGAATACAGTTAACAGTAAACTATAAAAAAGGATAAAAGGGAAGACCACAGACTCAAAGATTTAAAAGTGAGAATTAGAAGTGATCAATTTAAAAACTACATAAAATAAAGAGAAATGCTAGAGTTGATAAGCAAAGAATACTAGCTTAAAAGACTGATACATAACCTTCAATGTAATATGAGGGTAAAATGTGATAAATAAAACACAATGGCTGAATATGAAAGAAACTGAAAATTAGGGAAAAAATGCTTATAAATACCTGTCAACTGGAAAAAAGCACAAAGATGAAGTGAAAAGATAGTGAAATATCACAAAAGAATAAAAGTATTAAATAAGGAAAGAACAAGTTGAATAAATGAAGATTAAAGTATTAAGAAAGGCAAACTGAGGGCTCAATATTCGGTGAGGCACAATATAGCTAAAGTTCAGAGCAATTAAAATAGAATTTTCCTGTATGCAAAATAAGAAAAAGGTTAAACTAAACCCGCAAAATGATAAATGAAACTAAAATAATAGAAAATTATGAACTCTTACAAGATAGAGGAATTTTAGAAGGAATTCACAGAAACAGTTAAAATAAGTTATCGGCATAAACCCTGTTCTCAGATTGCTCCAATCTGAGTCAGCGCCTGTGATTTGGGGTCCCCAGTGGACATTCTCAGGGCTGAGAGCTGGTGGGTAGGAAGGTGTCTGGGGTCTCCCTCTCTTCATAGGCCCTGCTGCTGCTGCTAAGTTGCTTCAGTCGTGTCCGACTCTGCGACCCCCTAGACGGCAGCCCACCAGGCTCCCCCATCCCTGGGATTCTCCAGGCAAGAACACTGGAGTGGGTTGCCATTTCCTTCTCCAATGCATGAAAATGAAGAGTGAAAGTGAAGTCGCTCAGTGGTGTCTGACTCCTAGCGACCCCATGGACTGCAGCCTACCAGGCTCCTCCATCCATGGGATTTGCCAGGCAAGAGTACTGGAGTGGGGTGCCATCGCCTTCTCAGTCATAGGCCCTACAGTACCTGAATGTAATGATGTCAGCAAAATGGGGGTGGGGGTAGGAAGCACCAGATCCTTGTTCCTCCCTGGAAATTTAAAAACAAACAACAAACAATTAGAGACCAGAACAAGCAACTTTACGGGAGCTTTGGAAAATGGTCAGAGAAAGTAAGTGAATGCCCAATTCAGAAAGAGCCACATACAGAATGGTAACTGAAAATGTTAGTCACTCAGCATGTCCAACTCCTTGCGACCCCATGGACCCCATGCACTAGGCTCCTCTGTCCATTGGATTTCCCAGGCAAGAACACTGGAGTGGTAGCCATTCCCTTCTCCAGGGGATTTTCCTGACCTAAGGATCAAACCTGGGTCTCCTGCATTGCAGGCAGATTCTTTACCATCTGAGCCTCCAGGGAAGTCCTCAAAATGGTAGGTTCTACAAAATTTAAGCGTTAAATGCACAGTTATTGTTCAGCCGCCCAGTCGTGTCTGAGTCTTTGCGACCCCATGGACTGCAGCTTGCATAAGGATAAATACATTAGGAATTATTATAAATCCATGTGGATGATGTAATTATAGAGGTGTAATTTATAACAGCAGTAATGCAAGGGGGTTGGGAGGAGCCGTGGGAAATGGAGTTTTTGTTCCCTATTGAAGTTGTTGGTATTAATTCAAATTAGATTATTATCACTTAAGATGTTATATGTAATCCTCACAGTAGCCACAAAGAAAACATCTATAGAAAATGCACAAAAGGAAATGAGAAAGGAGTCAAAGTGTCCCACAAGACACAAAGGAAAGCAGTAAAGGAGGAAATGAAGGACAAGAACGCCATCAGACAAGCAGAAAACAAATAGCAAAATGGCCAAAGTAGGTCCTTCCTATCAGTAATTACCTTAAATATAAAAAACTCTCTAATCAAAAGGCGTAGATTGGCAGATGGATAAAAACATGATCCAGTTACTTGCTGTCTGTAAGAGACTTACTTTAGGTCTGAGGATACACAGAGAGTGAAATTGAAGTGGTGGAGAAAGAAATTCCCTGCAAAATTGTAACCAAAAGAGAGCTGGGATGTCTATACTATTATCAGACAAAGTAAAAAACTGTTACAAGCAAAAAAGAAGGGCAATATATATATATATATATATATGCGTGTGTGCATGCTAAGTTGCTTCAGTCCTGTGTGACTCTTTGTTGCCTTATGGATTATAGCCCACCAGGCTCCTCTGTGGGATTCTCCAGGCAAGGATACTGGAGTGGGTTGCCATGCTTTCCTCCAAGGGATCTTCCTGACCCAGGGATCAAGCCCACATTGCTTACATCTCCTGTACTGTCAGGCAGGTTCTTTACCGCTAGTGCCATCTGGGAAGCTCATGTGTATATACATATACGTATATATATATATATTTTTTTTTTTTTTTGAAATATTTTTTGGAGTATAGTTGCTTTTGGGGGCTTCCTTGGTGGCTCAGTGGTAAAGAACCCACCTGCCAATGCAGGAGACATGGGTTCAATCCGTCGGTCAAGAAGATCCCCTGGAGAAGGAAATGATAACTCACCCCCAGTATTCTTGTCTGTGAAATCCTGCAGATAGAGGAGCCTGGCAGGCTACAGTCCATTGAGTCGCAAAGAGTCGGATGCCACTTAATGACTAGACCACCACTACCACAATGATAGTTGCTTTACAATGTTTTGTTAGTTTCTGCTATAGAACAAAGTGGATCAGCTATACAGGCTTCCCTGGTGGCTCAGAGGTAAAGAATCTGCCTGCAATGCAGGAGACCCAAATTTGATCCCTGGGTCAGGAAGATCCCCTGAGGAAGGGAATAGTAAATGCATTCCAGTATTCTTGGCTGGAGAATTCCGTGGACAGAGGAGCCTGGCAGGCTACAATCCATGGGGTTGCAAAGAGTTGAACACGACTGAGTGACTAACACTTACTCTTTTTTGGATTTCCCTCCTATTTAGGTCGCTGCAGAGCATTCAGTTCTGTGTGGTATGCAATAGGTTCTCATCAGTTATCTATCTTAACATAGTAGCAATAGTGTATATAAGATATTATATACTGATGAAAGACTCAATTTGCCAAGAAGATATGATAATTATAAACATATATGTACCAAGTATCAGAGCTCCAAAATATATGGCACCAACACTGAGAGATGTTGCAGTCCATGGGGTTGCAAAGAGTTGGACACGACTGAGTGACTGAACTAAACTGGCTGAACACTGAGAGAACTGAGGGGAGAAATAGCTCCAGGATCCCAGGCCTGTGCAGTGCAGGGGGTAGGCCGGCCTTCTGCTCTGTGCCCGCACTGCTGGAGGTGGACCCCAGAAATAGCTCTAGGATCCCATGCCTGTGCAGTGCAGGGGGCAGGCCGGCCTTCTGCTCTGTGTCCGCACCGCTGGAGGTGAACCCCTGCGTCTCCAGTGGCTCCCTGCTGCCTATTGGCATTTGAGTCCCTGTCTTGCACGTGAATTCTGACTTTGGCTATATGTTCCCTATTACTTGGTGATCCGCATCCCCACCTTAGTTGTGTCCCCTCTGACCCTCCCCATTTCCTCCACACTCCGTCTCCTCTAGGAAGGTTTTTATGAGCCCAGGTTAATGACTCTCATCCAAGTGCACCCTGACCTGGTGCACAGATTGTCTGACCCCCTCATTTAGCGCATCATGTTTAGTAGTATTCTTTTCGTCGTTGTTGTTGACCATGCTGCAGTATGTGGGATCTTACTTCCCTGCCCAGGGGTTGAACCCAGACCCCCTGCATTGGGAGTATGGAGTCTTGGACCACTGGACTGCTAGAGAAGTCCTAGACACATGTATTTCTTTTATAAAAAATTATTTATTTTTAGTTGGAGGATAATTGCTTTACAATATTGTGTTGATTTCTGCCATACATCAACACGAATAAGCCATAGCTATACATATGTCCCCTCCCTCTTGAACTTCCCTCCCACCTCCCACCTCATCCTGCCCCTCTAGGCTGTCACAGAGCACTGAGTTTGAGCGCCCTGAGTCATACAGCACCTTCTCACTGACTGTCACTCACTGTCTGTTTTACATATGGTAATATAAATGTTTCCATGCTACTCTCTCAATTCATCCCACCCTCTCCTTTCCCCATTGTGCCAGACACATGTATTTCTATTTTGTCTATTTGTTTGATAGAGCTTGAGTTTCTTGGGGTCTAAAGCTTCTTTAAGTCAATGGCACTCAGCTTTGTAACCTGAATGAAGAATTTTAATTTTTAAAAATTGAATCAGTAGATGTTTTTCAAAAGAAAGGAAAGGAAAGAGAAAAGAAAGAAAGAAAGAAAAGAAAGAAAGTGAAGTCGCTCAGTCATGTCTGACTCTTTGTGACCCCATGGACTGTAGCCTACCAGACTCGTCCGTCCATGAAATTTTCCGGGCAAGAGTACTGGAGTGGATTGGCATTTCCTTCTCCAAGGGATCTTCCCAAACCAGGGATCAAACCCGGGTCTCCCGCATTGCAGCCAGATGCTTTATCGTCTGAGCCACCAGTGAAAACTTATTCCCAAACAATGATCCTAATCCTAATGATTAGCTAATGGACACATCTCAGATATGAAGGTGGACAGACAGAGCTAAGCTGCTTTAATTTGTGAACCTCAGTTTTCTTACTTTTGAATCTGGTGGGGTCCATTTTTTGCCTCTACTATGTACTAATATCGGGCCATGTGCTCTTACTTGAGCATCATAACAGCCTAGGAAGAGGGGTGCTGTTCTCATCCCCATTTTTCTGCTGAGAGAACTGAGGCCCAGTGGTGTTCAGTAACTTACCAAAGTTACCCAACTCATAAATGGAAGAGCTGGAACTTGAACCCAATCCCACAACTCCTTTGCTTATTTTTATTTTCAGGTCCCAGTTCTTTAACTTCTTCATCTTGCCTGTGATCTAAGTTCAAGCCCTCCATTATATTTTCCCCTCTCCCAGTGGTAGCTGTGGTGGGCAGAATGATGCTCCTTCAAAGATGTAGTCATTGGAGTCCTTGGAACCCGTGAATATGTTGTGTTACAGTCACACCGTGGATGTGATTAAGTCAAGACTTGAGATGAGTAGATCATCTTGGATTATCATGATGCGCCTGATGTGCTCACAGGGTCCTTCGAGGTGGAAGAGGGAGGCAGGAGTCAAAGTCAGAGAGAGATTAGAAGATGCTCTGCTGCTGGTTTTGAAGATGGAGGAAGGGGCCCCAAACTGAGGAATTCAGGCAGCTTCTAAAAGCTGGAAAAGTCAAGAAAATAGATTTCCCCCTAGAGTCTCTACAAGAAAAGTAATCCTGCTGGCACTTTGATTTTAGCCCAGTGATAACCACTTTGGATTTCTGACCTCCAGAACTCTAAGATGATAATGTGTGCTCCTTTAAGCTATGAAATTTGCAGTGATTTGTTATGGCAGCAATAGGAAATTAATACTGTTGTATTTCTGCTTTCTTTGCTCTTTTTTTTCCGTCACATCTCTTTCCTCTGTCCCCATTCTAAGTGGTGCTCCAGGGCTCTTCTTCGCCAACTGGGTTATCACCTTCTGTGTGCATGGAAACATTCTCCCTTCTGCTAAAGGCCACACCAAGGTAATTATCTTCCTGGCTGTTTTCTCTTAAAAGGTGGTGCCAAGAAAAGAGAAGAATGGCCCATATGTGGTCTTAGCAGAACAGGGAATAGTAGGTCTTCTACATCCTTTAACCTGCAAGCTGAGTCTCTCCAGTAGGTTCAGATGGTAAAGAATCTACAATGCAGGAGACCTGGTTTGATCCCTGGGTCAGGAAAATCCTCTGGAGAAGGGAATGGTTACCCATTCCAGTGTTCTTGCCTGGAGAATTTCATGGAGAGAAGAACCTGGTGGGCTGTTGTCCATGGGGTCACTAGGAGTTGGACATGACTGAGAGACTTTGACTTTTGAGTCTCTCCAGTGCCTGCCAATGTCATGCTTAATTTTGGTGCTTCCTGTGGCTCAGCTGGTGAAGAATCTGCCTGCAATGAGGGGTCCTGGGTTCGATCCCTGGGTTGGGAAGATCCCCTGGAGAAGGGAAAGGCTGCTTCTCCAGTATTCTGGCCTAGAGAATTCCATGGGCTGTATAGTCCATGGGTCTGCAAAGAGTCGGACACAACTGAGCAACTTTCACTTTCACATGGCATCACACTGGCTGCTCAGTTCAGTTTATTGTTAACTGCAATCCCTAAGCTTTTCAGATCATATGAAAGCCAGAGACATTATGAATTGTTCTTGTATCTTGTAGAATGTCTGTCATCTTGAGTCATGTAGCTTTTGGCTCAAAGAGGGGGAAAATGTACTGATTTAATCTCTCCAGGGAAAGATTTAAAGACCAGGCTAGTAAGGAAGACAGATGGAGTTCTGGGGAAAATATAACAAATTCTAGAGCTAATCGAATTAAAGGGCTATGAGAACTTTTCATTGGTACATAAATAAGATATAATAATCAGTGTCAGCTGAGAAACCCTCAGCAAATATCTAATCTCATTATTATTTTTTTCAGCTTTACATAGAAAGGTTGTTTTAAACAAATAGTGGTATGATACAAAAGAAGCTGAGAGAAGCAGAGAGACACAGGATATCTGCTTGCCCACTCTCTCTATGCCCCCTCACCCCACTCTTCAGAGGGCATGAGATCTCCCAACCATTTCAATCTGTGACACACCTGTGACACCACCAACTTGAAGAGTAGGGTAGAATGCTTTCAGGGAAAAGGATTTCATCCATGCCTGGCCATTATGGACTCTGACAATGAATGGAAACTTGAGAATGCAGAGAGGAGAGTTCAGGGCTAGCTTCAGAGAAGAAAGATGATGAGGTTATTGAGAATTCTCAGAGATGGAATAGTTCTTTCCTTGAAAATTCAAAATGGCTGTACCCTGAACCCTCTGGGCTTCCTAGAATTTTGTGTTTAAATGTTTATGCATTTCCCAGGAAAACATTTTAAACAACGCAGCTAAGGTGCTATACCTCCAAAACAGGTAAAGTAGTTGGCTCCCTGTCTGTGATTGCCTTGCACAACCTGGCAGAGAGAAGGCAGGTCAGGAACCCATGTCCTGAAGGAAATTCTTACAGAACACCTAGGAGATAGTGCCCCCAGAAGAAAGAGAAAAGCAGTTGGTGAGACTGTTTCCATTAACTCTAAGCTATCCAAGAGTACCACAGAAGTCTGTTTTGGGTAAATCTCAGGCAGTCCAAAGGTTGTCAAGGGATATAGGAAGAAAATTTTACTTTGCACACTTGAACTTTGCAGTCTGTCTGACCCCTTTGGAAGTTACTTCTAAAGTGGCAGAAGCAGGGCTTCAATGCGTCCTCAGCTTTGGTGACCTTTCCTCAGCCCTCCATCCTGATCGCTATAGGGAAGTTATTCTGCCTGTGTGATCTGTGTTGTGTTAACACACGCAGAGAGATTGCCATTTTAATGTCCCCTGGATGTACTTCATCCTCCCTGAGTTAAGATCGAATTGCTTTCTACTTCAGTAAATCCAATCCAGATTTCTAACTGATTATTGGTTAAAGTTTTAATTTAAAATTCCTTTTCTTTTAAAAATTAGCCATTCAAATTGCAAGGTTCGTAAGGCAGCTCAGATCCCGAGACTGTTGGTGTTGGAAGGGGCCTTAGCTTGTCATCTATCGTAAGGGATGCTTTGTGGAGTTTTTGGGGGACAATGAAAAAGCGAAAGTGTTAGGTCACTCCATTGTGTCTGACTTATTGCAACCCCATGAATTCTAGTCCACTAGGTTCCTCTGTCCATGGAATTCTCCAGGAAAGAATACTGGAGTGGGTTGCCATTTCCTTCTCCAGGGAATCTTCCCAACCCAGGGACTGAACCCGCGTCTCCTGCGTTGCAGGCAGATTTTTTACCATCTGAGCAACCAGGGACGGAATAGTCATTACTTTAACTAGATCACATGTAATGATGTAAGTGAAAATGCTTTGTAAATTTTAGAAGACTTAACAGATATTAACTATTTTTTTAAACTGAAGTATAGTTGATCAACAACTATTGATTATTAGCATTTGTAAAGATGCTTTTCCATTGTTGCCAGCTTTATTTATTATAACATGCATTTTCATCTTGAATTCCTATTCTTTTTGTGAATAAGAGTAAATAACTTTAAAATTACTTAATAACATTTTCCCCCCACACACTCATTCCTATACTTCAGTAATTATGGTGCACAGGCTTAGTTGCTCTGTGGCATGTGGAGTCTTCCTGGACCAGGGATTGAACCCGTGTCTCCTGCACTGACGGGCAGATTCTTATCCACTATACAGGTGAGCGATGTGTCCCCAGAGGTACAAGAGATGGTTTTCAGAGTCACAGGATGTGACATGGAATGCCATTGGCTCACCTTCTCATGTTCTCTTGCTGCCAAGGAGAATTCTCAGTTTGCTGCTAGTGTGTCCTTGGTGTGTGTGTGCTCACCTTCTTTAAAACTAATTTCCCTTTGTAATAAAGTCAGAGCCGAGCAGACTTCTGTTCCTCCTCCTCCTCCAAAAGGCTAGTTTGTTTGCATTGTCTTTATTTATATGTTGTTGTTCAGTTGCCAGAATGTGTCTGACTCTTTGTGACTGCAGCATGCAGCCCCGTGGACTGCAGCATGCCAGGCTTCCCTGTCTCTCATCATCTCCCGGAGTTTGCCCAAGTTCATGTCCATTGATTCAGTCATGCCATCCAACCTGCTCATCCTCTGTCACTCCCTTTTCCTTCTGACCTCAATCTTCCCCAGCATCAGAGTCTTTCCCAGTGAGTTGACTCTTTGCATTAGGTGGCCAAATAATTGGAGCTTCAGCTTCAGCAACCATCCTTCCAATGAATATTCAGGGTTGATTTCCTTTAGGTTTGATCTCCTTGCTCACAGGGATGATATGGAAAGAAAAATCACAGTGGGGAGGATACCTGAGGACTGTCAGGAGGAACAACTGGGTACAGATTCAGGAGTGATACTTATGTCCTCAAATGTCTTTATATCAATGCACAAAATAGTGACTGTAAGCAAAATGAAATTGAAACATTTACGTCAGGGAAAAAATGTGCGAACTCTTTAGGATTTGGGTTGGAAAGTCTGTGAGAATATCTTTGCAGCTTGCCTCTCTGAGGTCTATTAAAGATTTCTCATCAGTAAGATTGTTTCATTGATTAAATGAGGGGGTTGCATGGAGAATGCTTTGATTAGTTGGAGTATGCTATGCATATGTGTGCATGCATGCTCAGTTGCTTCAGTCATGTCCTTCTCTTTGTGACCTTATGGCCTATAGGCTGCCAGGCTCCTCTGTCCAGGGGATTCTCCAAGAAAGCATACTACAGTGGGTTATCATGACCGCCTTCAAGGGCTCTTCTCAACCCAGGGATCGAATTGGTATCTCTTGCATCTCCTGCATTGCAGGTGGATTATTTACCCACTGAGCCACCTGGGATCCCTGAGGTATGCCATACAAATGTCAAAATGATCGTTCTTTCATGAGTTGTATTATTACTTTATATTGTCTTCATTATAACATTTACATTCTATTCTGTATCAGTGCTTTTCATCATTGTCTAGCCTTAGTGCTTTATTTCAAAGGATCTGGTGCTTGCTGGTAGTCTTTTTAAAAAGGATCCTACCATTCCTGAATCCTGTACTATGATTTATTGCTTGGTTGTCTGAATTTCACCATCCAGAGATTTTCATCAAGAAAATCCGTGACTGTTACAGTGCCCAACATTAATGCATATTGAATAATGACTTTTTGTTGTTTTTATAGTGTTTGACAAGTTGGCTGGGTATAAAATTCTTGACTGTCCCCACACCAACCCCCAAACTGTATAGACAATATCACTTGGCATTGAATGTTACTTTGAAAGCCCTTTATATGCATAACTTGAGTTTTTTCCAAGGTTTACACAGGATTCATACTTTTTCTTTGGAGTTAGGTGATTTTACCATATATGCTGGTGTTGGTCATAATATTTCCTGGATGCTGTGTATACCTTTATCTACAGATTTAGATTTTTATTCCATAGATGTTTTATTCTATTATATCTTTTGTTCCCTCTGTCTTTTTTTCTTCTCACGGGACACCAATCATTCATATATTTGTTGCTCTGTATATATATCATCTTCTCTATAATGATTTTCTCCTTACCTTTTCTCTTGCATGTTTTCATTATTTTAAGCTGGCATTCTAAGTTGTTGACTCTCGTTTTAGCTGAAACTATACTTCTTGCTGCTTCTGAGATTGTTCTTGGAGAGACAGCAGGGAGCAGTCTTGAAGCCGGGTCTTATTTCCCTGACCAGGAATTAGACCTGGGTATTCTGGATGAGAACCAGGAATCCTAGCTCCAGGTCCATCAATGGATAGAGGGTAAAAGCAAAGTTGCCCTGACTCTTGCCCTGTTTGAAAGCATGAATGTTTCAAGGAGGCAAAAACTGTAGAAACAGGTACAAATTTTATTATTAGAGACATAGCACATCGTGTGGGAGAGCACACAGAGAAGCAGTTCATTTAAGACAGAAGCAAGGCAGAAGTACACACCTGGAGAGGAAGAGTGTGGGCATCCCTAATGAGGAGAAGTGCAGTAAAGGGGCAGTTAGATCGTTTATATAGGGCAGGTCTTCCCAGTCTTTGTTTACCTTTGGCCAATCACCTTGCTTCTTTTCTCACATCTGATCTGCCCTAGGAACCCAGCCAATATGCATTTACATCTTTTTGCCAAAGTGGATTCCAGTGCAGAGGCCTGTGGGAGCTTTGACAACATCAGTTATGGAGTGGCACCCCCTCCTTTTTGACCCCTGAGGAGCATGCTTGTGCATGTGCAGTCAGGGAGGTTTCCTTGACCTCAGCAGTGATAGATGTGGTCATCTTATCTCTTTGCTCCAGCAGAGCTCAGTTCCTGCCATAAACTTGGTCTTTGGAGTTTCTAGGGAAAGCAAAGCTTCAGTTTACTCTGCTTGACAAACTCTAGCTACTCACCCCAAGGGCCCATCTGTTGCAGCAAAAGAAGAAATAAGTGAACGGCCTTTGGCACATACCAGGCAAACAGTTCTGAAAGAGTTAAGCAGTCTTGGTTATTCCTTAGCTGTTACTGCTAGTAAACACTTGTAGCTAGCTTTGTCCTTCACAAAGCGAAACAAAGCTGACTTCATATGAGTAGTAACCTGTACTTGGCATTTCTTCTCCCCTTACACTCTCTTGTAGCATTCTGCATTTCACAAAGGTCATGGGCCGATAACTTCAGGGACATCAGACCAGGTTGCTGAGTTGCCTGATGCTAACTGTGGCCATTTTGAAACTTTGCAAAAGAAAAAAAGTGTAGGACCTTCACAAAGATAGAAAACCTCTCCCTATTCCTGATAGAAAGGGGGCACAGTTCTTGAGGCACCAGCCTCCTGTGTTTCCCTTTTGCTTGGGAAGAAGAGTAAAGCTACTCTTTTTTCTATTTCCTTCAAACTCTGCTCTGTATTTCTATTTGGCATTGGTAGACAGGAAAGCAAGGTTTTAGCAACGTGTCTACCTCCTACCTCAAGATGGCTTCATTTTATAACTAAACTGAACAGAACACCCAGGCAGGCATCCACTGGCCTAGGGTAAATCTTAGGTATTGTTTTCTAAAAATTGTATTGTTACTACTGTTTCTCAAATTAACAACTGGCCGCCAGCTGCCTTCTTCTCATCTCATGCCTACACTCTTCATTCTTCTGAGTGCAGCAGCTCAGGAAAAATACTTCTTTCCTTCTCAAGAACTGAAGAGGAAGGTATTGATTTGGGTGTCTGCTATTAATTTCATCCATATTTCACAGTGTTTGGAGAATATTCCTCAGAGCTTTGAGAAGCAGCATGGCTCTGGAGCACTGTGCTTGTGTTTTAATTTCTACCTTGCCAGCTACCAGCTTTCTGAGGCTGGGCAAATTACTTGTTTTCCTCATCTGTGAAAAGAGGCTGGAGTAGGGATGTTAAAAGAATGAAATGAATTAATGTTTGTAAAATGTAGATAACAATGCCTGGCATACATAACAAATAGGCACCTTATAAGGGCCTATTAAATGGATATGGCATATGATCGTGCATTGCCAATAAAGTTTTCTCCCCAGCTCTCACTGTTTGTCTATTTCAGTGGACTTCACAGAGGTTCAGTTAACTTGCTTTTATTTCATTCTCTTTCTGGATTTGTTTGCTCATAAATGTTTGTTTAAGCATTCATTTAGAATTGTATCTAGTGTATGTATCTGGCTGACCAACCTATAACTTTTTACTTTTTTATTTTTAAGTCTATTTTTAATTGAAGTGTAATTGATTTACAATATTGTGTTCAACCTATAACTCTTAGATTCTACTTTTTTCCTTCTTGGAACCAGAACACTTGCCAATCTTGGTCCATGGTAGGTGTGTGCATATGTGTTCAGTTGTCCAGTCATGTCCAACTCTTTGTGATACCTTGGACTATAGCATGCCAGGCTCCCCTGTCCTTCACTATCTCTTGGTGTTTGCTCAGATTCATGTCCATTGAGTTGGTGTCACTATCTAACTATCTCATCCTCTGCCACCCCCTTTTCCTTTTGCCTTCAGTCTTTCCCAGCATCAGGCTCTTTTCCAATGAGTTGGCTCTTTGTATTAGGTGGCCAAAGTATTGGAGCTTCAACTTCAGCATCAGTCCTCCCAATAAGTATTCAGAGTTGATTTACTTTAGGATTGAATTTCTTTAGTGTGGATAATAGTTTATGTGACCTCATTTGAGGATATGAACTCATTTGAAGTGGCTGGGTGTTCTCTATCATTTTGCCTCTCGAGCTTCAGTTCCTCCTAAATTATGCTACCACCATTCTTTCCAGTCTGAAGGTCACTTTTAGTAGAAATGAGGTTGAAGCTTGGAGCTGTGTGATTCTCTCCTGTCTTCTCTTATTTGTTTCCCTTGTGCTGTAACTAGTGGGCTTGTCCCTGGTAGCATGACTTTCTTATCCTGGTTTGTTGGTTGGCTGGTTGGTTGGTTGATTTGAAGTGCACTCCCCCTGCCCCCCGCCCCCCTCCCCCCGCCGCTTTTAGCATATTTACAGAAGGAATAACTCCTTCTAGCCTTTTAGTCTTTTGACATTTTTCTTATTGCTTCATGACCCCTTTGTACTTTTCATGTTATTTCCCATCTGTTTATTTTTTCCCTTTGAAAATTTCTGCCTCTTGGAAAGCCTCCCTTCAATCTCTGAAGTTCTTGTAGATGCTGCATTGGGGTTATTATGCTAGTTAAGTGATTGGGCATTGTGAAAAGCACATATTCCTAGACTTCCTGCTTTAGGTATTCTAGTTGGTGGGAACTAGGGACCAGAACTGCCCCTCAAACACTTCCTGCATTTTCACAGGGCTCCTGGGTGCCTGCTGCCGCTGCTGCATCGCTTCAGTCGTGTCCGACTCTGTGTGACCCCATAGATGGCAGCCCACCAGGCTCCCCCTTCCATGGGATTCTCCAGGCAAGAACACTGGAGAGGGTAGATGCAAGTAATCCATGGACCACACTCAACTCTAGCTGCTTTGGAGTAAAAGTGTTTGTTCTCTTTCCTCCTTCAAGCCATGAGTGAAGGTGACTCATGAGTGAGATTCTCTGGGGGGCTGACCGCAGGATCAGGTACCTGCTTCTGGCTTGACAACTTTAATCCTGTCACTTCCATTCCCATTCAAGAAAGATAACAGAGTATGAGAGAGAGTAACATGGACTTAAGTATATTCCAACTATAACAAATTAAATAACTCACAGTTTTAGTGCCTCATTCTCCCTACCCATCTCTGAGCCTCCTTTTGGGGCAGTTTCTAACTCCAGCTTGACCTGGGCACCCCTTCGCTTTTGTGTAACTGATACTTTTTGGGTGGCTGTCAGATGACCCCTGATGTTCCCTGGGGAGGACCTTTCCTTAAGAGTCTCTGCTTGAAGCTGAACTGACTCTGGCATATTTTCAGCTTGGAAACTTTTGTATAAAGGACTTTATAAATCCTTCCAGGCAGTTACATTTGGACATTATCCTGGGTGCTCTTTTTCTTAGAGTTGTTGTTGTGCAGTCACTAAGTCATGTCTGATTCTTCACAACCCCATGGACTGTAGCATGCCAGTTTTTCCTGTCCTTCATTACCTCCCAGAGTTTGCTCAAATTCATGTCTGTTGCGTTGGTGATGCTATCTAACCCAGGTCACCCTCTGTTGCCCTCTTTTCCTTTTGCCTTCAATCTTTCCCAGCTTCAGGGTCTTTTCCAATGAGTCATCTCTTTGCATCAGGTAGCCAAGTATTAGAGCTTCAGCATCAGTCCTTCCAATGAATAGTCAGGACTGATTTCCTTTAGGATTGACTGGTTGGATCTCCTTGCAGTCCAAGGGACTCCCAAGAGTCTTCTCTAGCACCACAGTTCAAAAACATCAATTCTTTGGCACTCAGCCTTCATTATGGTCCAATTTAGTGATGTTAGCAACCTCCTTGTTCTGGAATATTTTACATGTAATCAGTGAGTATTTGCAAAGGTCATACAGGCCTTATATACTTCTTGAGATCCAGTCTCAGCTCTAAGAGATCTGTTTGTACCCCAGACTCTCATTCCAGCGTCAGGGTCTGTTACATGCAGGACAGGGTTGAGGTTGAGTGGAGGCCAGGCTTCCCAGTCCTGGCTCCAGCATTAAGTAGTGGTGTGACTTTGGACAATTTTTTTTCTCTTCCATAAGCCTCAGTGATCTTATTTTTGAAATGAGGTGATAATAATCCTGACTTTATTAGGTTTTGGTGAGGATAAAATGACATAAACATGCAGAGGTTAGAATGTCCTTGGCTCTTGGCTCAGTGAATGTTGAAGGAGTCAGTGCACATATAATGATGTCAAGTTCATCAAGCTTCTTTTTTTTTGTAAAAGGTCTAAGTTTATTAATCCTCTCATGAAAAATCTGCACAATCACCACAGATACAGTCACTGCAGAATCTTTGCTCCTTCTTTCTGCAGCACCGATGTGACCTTTGCACTCCCCCTGACTTTCTTCATTCTGTTCTTGCATCCCTTTCACTGTTTCCTTGAGGTACTTTCCTTTTCACACAGTTCATGTCTTGCAAGCCCGTGTTTGGGCTCATTCTTCTTTGCGTGATCATAAAGGAATCATAAATCACGCCAAAGCCAGTTGCCTTGCCCCCACCAAAGTGGATTCTGACTCCAAATACAAAGATACAGCTGGTGTTATCTTGTACATTTTGGCTAGTTTTCCCCAAGTTTCTGTCTTAGGTACTGTTGCCTTCCCAGGGTGAAGGACATTGATGACTATTTGTGTCTGCTGAAGTAGTTGATTGGTCGCAAACTTCCTGGTCCAGGTAGTTACTGTGTCGTTCATGATGGCTGTTGACCTTCAAGCAACCAGGACGGGAAAATCAAGCTGGTTTTTGCTGTTATTTTCATGGTTTGCATTCTGAGTTGTTTTCGAGATCACATCTGTTGGGTGTGCCACAATGCTTGATGATATGGAGGGGAAGGTGGAAGTGGGAAGCAGTGTCATGGGAAGTAACCAGACTGTTGCGATAACAGTGTTTGATTCATAAGCTACTGGGATAAAACTGGGCTATCACTCTTAGAAAATAGCATTAGGAAAACTTTTCATTTCTATAACACTTTCTGGCTTAAATGTGTTTTCTCATGTCCTATTTCATTTAAAGGTCTCCCAGGTGGCACTAGTGGTAAAGAACCCACCTGCCAATGCAGAAGATAAAAGAGGCTTGGGTTCGATCCCTTGGTGGGGAAGATCCCCTGGAGTAGGAAATGGCAACCCACTCCAGTATTCTTGCCTGGAGAATCCCATGGATAGAGGAACCTTGTGGGCTCTCATTTAAACAGAAACTTAAGTGCATGGGAAAATGGTTTTTCTTTATGTTCCATCATAAGGAATGGAACAATATAAGGAATATCAATAACCTCAGATATGCAGATGACACCACTCTTATGGCAGAAAGTGAAGAAGAACTAAAGAGCCTCTTCTTAAAAATTTTATTTTATTTTAAATGTAAATTTATTTTAATTTTAATATTTACTTTACAATATTTTATTGGTTTTGCCATATATCAACATGGAGGGGGGTTCAGGATGGGGAACACGTGTATAAAGAGCCTCTTGATGAAAGTGAAAGAGGAGAGTGAAAAAATTGGCTTAAAGCTCAACATTCTGAAAATGAAGATCATGACATCCAGTCCCATCACTTCTTGGCAAATAGATGGGGAAACAGTGGAAACAGTGGCTGACTTTATTTTCTGGGCTCCAAAATCACTGCAGATGTTGATTGCAGCCATGAAATTAAAAGATGCTTACTCCTTGGCAGGAAAGTTATGACCAATCTAGACAACATATTCCAAAGCAGAGACATAACTTTGCCAACAAAGGTCTGTCTAGTCAAGGCTATGGTTTTCCCAGTAGTCATGTATGGATGTGAGTGTTGGACTATAAAGGAAGCTGACCGCCAAAGAATTGATGCTTTTGAACTGTGGTGTTGGAGAAGACTCTCGATAGTCCCTTGGACTTCAAGGAGATCCAGCCAGTCCATTCTAAAGGAGATCAGTCCTGGGTGTTCACTGGAAGGACTGACGTTGAAGCTGAAACTCCAATATTTTGGCCACCTGATGTGAAGAGCTGACTCATTGGAAAAGACCCTGATGTTGGGAAAGATCGAGGGCAGGATGAGAAGGGGACAACAGAGGATGAGATGGTTAAATGGCATCACCAACTCAATGGACATGAGTTTGGGTAAACTCAGGGAGTTGGTGATGGACAGGGAGGCCTGGCGTGATGTGGTTCATGGGGTTGCAAAGAGTCAGACACGACTAAGCGACTGAACTGAACTGAACAGCCAATATAAGGCTTCCCCAGTGCCTCAGTGGTATAGAATCTGCCTGTAATGCAGGAGATGCTGGTTTGATCCCTGAGTTGAGAAGATCCCCTGGAGGAGGGCATGGCAACCCACTCCAGTATTCTTTTATTTATTTAATTATTTATTTTTTACTTTACAATACTGTATTGGTTTTGCCATACTTCAACATGAATCCGCCATGGATGTACCCATGTTCCCAATCCTGAACCACGATCCCACCTCCCTCCCCATACCATCCCTCTGGGTCATCCCAGTGCACCAGCCCCAGGCATCCTGTATCCTGCATCGAACCTAGACTGGCAATTCGTTTCTTATATGATAGTATACATGTTTCAATGCCATTCTCCCCAATCATCCCACCCTCTCCCTCTCCCACAGAGTCCAAAAGACTGTTCTGTACATCTGTGTCTCTTTTGCTGTCTTGCATACAGGGTTATTATTACCATCTTTCTAAATTCCATATATATGCATTAGTATACTGTATTGAAGTTTTTCTTTCTGGCTTACTTCACTCTGTATAATCAGCTAAGTTTCATCCACCTCATTAGAACTGATTCAAATGAATTCTTTTTAATGGCTGAGTAATACTCCATTGTGCATATGTACCACATCTTTCCTTTTTATTTTATTTTTTTACTTTATAATACTGTATTGGTTTTGCCATACATTGACATGAATCCGCCACGGGTGTACATGAGTTCCCAATCCTGAATCCCCCTCCCACCACCCTCCCCATATCATCTCTCTGGGTCATCCCAGTGCACCAGCCCCAAGCATCCTGTATCCTGTATTGAACATAGACTGGCGATTCGTTTCTTACATGATAGTATACATGTTTCAATGCCATTCTCCCAAATCATCCCACCCTCTCCCTCTCCCAGAGTCCAAAAGTCTGTTTTATACATCTGTGTCTCTTTTGCTATCTCGCACACAGGGTTATCGTTACCATTTTTCTAAGTTCCATATGTATGTGTTAGTATACTGTATTGGTGTTTTTCTTTCTGGCTTACTTCACTCCGTATAATAGGCTCCAGTTTCATCCACCTCATTAGAACTGATTCAAATGTATT
The DNA here is from genome assembly GCF_023091745.1 of Budorcas taxicolor. Taxonomy (NCBI): domain Eukaryota; kingdom Metazoa; phylum Chordata; class Mammalia; order Artiodactyla; family Bovidae; genus Budorcas; species Budorcas taxicolor. The sequence goes on along the minus strand of NC_068914.1, from coordinate 40,861,992 downwards.
CTTTTTAATGGCTGAGTAATACTCCATTGTGTATATGTACCACAGCTTTCTTATCCATTCATCTGCTGATGGACATCTAGGTTGCTTCCATGTCCTGGCTATTATAAACAGTACTGCGATGAACATTGGGGTACATGTGTCTCTTTCAATTCTGGTTTCTTCGGTGTGTATGCCCAGCAGTGGGATTGCTGGGTCATAAGGCAGTTCAATTTCCAGTTTTTAAAGGAATCTCCACACTGTTCTCCATAGTGGCTGTATTAGTTTGCATTGCCACCAGCAGTGTAAGAGGGTTCCCTTTTCTTCACATCCTCTCCAGCATTTATTGCTTGTAGACTTTTGGATCGCAGCCATTCTGACTGGTGTGAAGTGGTACCTCATTGTGGTTTTGATTTTCATTTCTCTGATAATGAGTGATGTTGAGCATCTTTTCATGTGTTTGTTAGCCATCTGTACATCTTCTTTGGAGACATGTCTATTTAGTTCTTTGGCCCATTTTTTGATTGGGTCATTTATTTTTCTGGAATTGAGCTGCAGGAGTTGCTTGTATATTTTTGAGATTAGTTGTTTGTCACTTGCTTCTTTGCTATTGTTTTCTCCCATTCAGAAGGCTGTCTTTTCACCTTGCTGATAGTTTCCTTTGTTGTGCAGAAGCTTTTAACTTTAATGAGGTCCCATTTGTTTATTTTTGCTTTTATTTCCAGTATTCTGGGAGGTGGGTCATAGAGGATCCTGCTGTGATGTATGTCGGAGAGTGTTTTGTCTATGTTCTTCTCTAGGAGTTTTACAGTTTCTGGTCTTATGTTTAGATCTTTAATCCATTTTGAGTTTATTTTTGTGTATGGTGTTAGAAAGCGATCTAGTTTCATTCTTTTACAAGTGGTTGACCAGTTTTCCCAGCATCACTTGTTAAAGAGATTGTCTTTAATCCATTGTATATTCTTGCCTCCTTTGTCGAAGATAAGGTGTCCATGAGTGAGTGAGTGAGTGAGTGAAGTCGCTCAGTTGTGTCTGACTCTTTGCGACCCCATGGACTGCCAGGCTCCTCCATCCGTGGGATTCTCCAGGCAAGAATACTGGGGTGGGTTACCATTTCCTTCTTCAGGGGATCTTCCCAACCCAGGGATTGAACCTGGGTCTTCCGCATTGGAGGCAGACGCTTTAACCTCTGAGCCACCAGGGAAGCCCAAGGTGTCCATAGGTGCATGGATTTGTCTCTGGGCTTTCTACTTTGTTACTTTGATCTATATTTCTGTCTTTGTGCCAGGACCATACTGTCTTGATGACTGTGGCTTTGTAGTAGAACCTGAAGTCAGGCAGGTTGATTCCTCTAGTTCCATTCTTCTTTCTCAAGATTGCTTTGGCTATTCAAGGTTTTTTGTATTTCCATACAAATTGTGAAATTATTTGTTCTAGATCTGTGAAAAATACCCTGGTAGCTTGATAGGGATTGCATTGAATCTGTAGATTGCTTTGGGTAGTATACTCATTTTCACTATATTGATTCTTCCGATCCATGAACATGGTATATTTCTCCATCTATTAGTGTCCTCTTTAATTTCTTTCACCACTGTTTTATAGTTTTCTATATATAGGTCTTTAGTTTTTTTAGGTAGATATATTCCTAAGTATTTTATTCTTTTCATTGCATTGGTGAATGGAATTGTTTCTTTAATTTCTTTTTCTACTTTCTCATTATTAGTGTATAGGAATGCAAGGGATTTCTGTGTGTTGATTTTATATCCTGCAACTTTACTATATTCATTGATTAGCTCTAGTAATTTTCTGGTGGAGTCTTTAGGGTTTTCTATGTAGAGGATCATGTCATCTGCAAACAGTGAGAGTTTTACTTCTTCTTTTCCAATTTGGATTCCTTTTATTTCTTTTTCTGCTCTGATTGCTGTGGCCAAAACTTCCAGAACTATGTTGAATAGTAGCAGTGAAAATCAGCACCCTTGTCTTGTTCCTGACTTTAGGGGAAATGCTTTCAATTTTTCACCATTGAGGATAATGTTTGCTGTGGGTTTGTCATATATAGCTTTTATTATGTTGAGGTATGTTCCTTCTATTCCTGCTTTCTGGAGAGTTTTTTTAAATCATAAATGGATGTTGAATTTTGTCAAAGACTTTCTCTGCATCTACTGAGATAATCATATGGCTTTTACTTTTCAATTTGTTAATGTGGTGAATTACATTGATTGATTTGTGGATATTGAAGAATCCTTGCATCCCTGGGATAAAGCCCACTTGGTCATGGTGTATGATCTTTTTAATGTGTTGTTGGATTCTGATTGCTAGAATTTTGTTAAGGATTTTTGCATCTATGTTCATCAGTGATATCGGTCCGTAGTTTTCTTTCCTTGTGGCATCTTTGTCAGGTTTTGGTATTAGGGTGATGGTGGCCTCATAGAATGAGTTTGGAAGTTTACCTTCCTCTGCAATTTTCTGGAAGAGTTTGAGTAGGATAGGTGTTAGCTCTTCTCAAAATTTGTGGTAGAATTCAGCTGTGAAGCCATCTGGACCTGGGCTTTTGTTTGCTGGAAGATTTCTGATTACAGTTTCAATTTCCATGATTGTGATGGGTCTGTTAAGATTTTCTATTTCTTCCTGGTTCAGTTTTAGAAAGTTGTACTTTTCTAAGAATTTGTCCATTTCTTCCACGTTGTCCATTTTATTGGCATATAATTGCTGATAGTAGTCTTTCATGATCCTTTGTATTTCTGTGTTGTCTGTTGTGATCTCTCCATTTTTATTTCTAATTTTATTGATTTGATTTTTCTCTCTTTGTTTCTTGATGAGTCTGGCTAATGGTTTGTCAATTTTATTTATCCTTTCAAAGAACCAGCTTTTGGCTTTGTTGGTTTTTGCTATGGTCTCTTTTGTTTCTTTTGCATTTATTTCTGCCCTAATTTTTAAGATTTCTTTCCTTCTACTAACTCTGGGGTTCTCCATTTCTTCCTTTTCTAGTTGCTTTAGGTGTAGAGTTAGGTTATTTATTTGACTTTTTTCTTGTTTCTTGAGGTATGTCTGTATTGCTATGAACTTTCACCTTAGCACTGCTTTTACAGTGTCCCACAGGTTTTGGGTTGTTGTGTTTTCATTTTCATTCGTTTCTATGCATATTTTGATTTCTTCTGTGATTTGTTGGTTATTCAGAAGCATGTTGTTCAGCCTCCATATGTTGGAATTTTTAATAGTTTTTCTCCTGTAATTGAGAACTAATCTTATTGCATTATGGTCAGAAAAGATGTTTGGAATGATTTCAGTTTTTTTGAATTTACCAAGGCTAGATTTATGGCCCAGGATGTGATCTATCCTGGAGAATGTTCCGTGTGCAGTTGAGAAAAAGGTGAAATTCATTGTTTTGGGGTGAAATGTCCTATAGATATCAATTAGGTCTAACTGTCTATTGTATCATTTAAAGTTTGCGTTTTCTTGTTAATTTTCTGTTTAGTAGATATATCCATAGGTGTGACTGGGGTGTTAAAGTCTCCCACTATTATTGTGTTATTGTTAATTTCCCCTTTCATACTTGTTAGCATTTGTCTTACATATTGCAGTGCTCCTATATTGGGTGCATATATATTTATAATTGTTATATCTTCTTCTTGGATTGATCCTTTGATCATTATGTAGTGTCCTTCTTTGTCTCTTTTCACAGCCTTTGTTTTAAAGTCTATTTTATCTGATATGAGTATTGTTACTCCTGTTTTCTTTTGGTCTCTCTTTGCGTGGAATATCTTTTTCCAGCCCGTCACTTTCAGTCTGTATGTGTCCCTTGTTTTGACGTGGGTCTCTTGTAGACAACATATATAGGGGTCTTGTTTCTGTATCCATTCAGCCAGTCTTTGTCTTTTGGTTGGGGCATTCAACCCATTTATGTTTAAGGTAATTATTGATAAGTGTGATCCCATTGCTATTAATTTATTGTCTTGGGTTCGGGTTTATACACCCTTTTTGTGTTTCCTGTCTAGAGAGTATCCTTTAGCATTTGTTGTAGAGCTGGTTTGGTGGTGCTGAATTCTCTCATCTTTTGCTTGTCTGTAAAGCTTTTGATTTCTCCTTCATATTTGAATGAGATCCTTGCTGGGTACAGTAATCTGGGCTGTAAGTTATTTTCTTTCATCACTTTAAGTATGTCTCGCCATTCCCTCCTGGCCTGAAGAGTTTCTCTTGAAAGATCAGCTGTTATCCCTATGGGAATCCCCTTGTGTGTTATTTGTTGTTTTTCCCTTGCTGCTTTTAATATTTGTTCTTTGTGTTTGATCTTTGTTAATTTGATTAATATGTGTCTGGGGGTGTTTTGCCTTGGGTTTATCCTGTTTGGGACTCTCTGGGTTTCTTGGACTTAGGTGATTATTTCCTTCCCCATTTTAGGGAAGTTTTTAACTATTATCTCCTCAAGTATTTTCTCATGGTCTTTCTTTTTGTCTTCTTCTTCTGGGACGCCTATGATTCAAGTGTTGGAGCATTTAATATTGTCCTGGAGGTCCCTGAGATTGTCCTCATTTCTTTTAATTAGCTTTTCTTTTTTCCTCTCTGATTCATTTATTTCTACCATTCTATCTTCTACTTCACTAATCCTATCTTCTGCCTCAGTTATTCTACTATTTGTTGCCTCCAGAGTGTTTTTGAGCTCATTTATTGCACTATTCATTATATATTGACTCTTTTTTATTTCTTCTAGGTCCTTGTTAAACCTTTCTTGCATCTTCTCAATACTTGTCTCCAGGCTATATATCTGTGATTCCATTTTGATTTCAAGATTTTGGATCATTTTCACTATCATTATTTGGAATTCTTTATCAGGTAGATTCCCTATCTCTTCCTCTTTTGTTTGGTTTGGTGGGCATTTATCCTGTTCCTTTACCTGCTGGGTATTCCTCTGTCTTTTCATCTTGTTTATCTTGCTGAGTTTAGGGTGTCCTTTCTGTATACTGGCAGTTTGTGGAGTTCTCTTTATTGCGGAGTTTCCTCACTGTGGGTGGGGTGGTATCAGTGGCTTGTCAAGGTTTCTTAGTTAGGGAAGCTGTGTCGGTGTTCTGGTGGGTGGAGCTGGATTTCTTCTCTCTGGAGTGCAATGAAGTGTCCAGTAATGAGTTATGAGATGTCAATGGTTTTGGGGTAACTTTGGGCAGCCTGTATATTGAAGCTCAGTGCTGTGTTCCTGTGTTGCTGGAGAATTTGCATGGTATGTCTTGCTCTGGAACTTGTTGGCCCTTGGGTGGTGCTTGGTTTCAGTGTAGGTATGGAGGCGTTTGATGACCTCCTATTGATTAATGTTCCCTGGAGTCAGGAGTTCTCTGATGTTCTCAGGATTTGGGCCTAAGCCTCCTGCTTCTGGTTTTCAGTCTTATTTTTACAGTAGTCTCAAGACTTCTCTTTCTATACAGCACCATTGATAAAACATCTAGGTTAAAGATGAAAAGTTTCTCCATAGAGAGGTTCACAGAGTTACATGGAGAAGAGAAGAGGGAGGAGGGAGTTAGAGGTGACCCGAATGAGATGAGGTGGAATCAAAAAAAGAGAGAGCAAGCTAGCCAGTAATCATTTCCTTATGTGCGCTCCACAGTCTGGACTGCTCAGAGATGTTCACAGAATTATACAGAGAAGAGAAGAGGGAGGAAGGAGACAGAGGTGGCCAGGAGGATAAAAGGGGGAAATGAAAAGGAGAGAGACAGATCCAGCCAGTAATCAGTTCCCTAAGTGTTCTCCACCATCTGGAACACACAGAGATTCACAGAATTGGGTAGAGAAGAGAAGTGGGAGGGAGGAGACCGAGGCAACCTGGTGGAGAAAAAGGAGAGTCCAAAGGAGGAGCACTCAGTCAAGCCAGTAATCTCACTCCCAAGTAAAAATTAGTACTGAAGATTGGGTTTTTACAGGTACAAAATTGATAACAAATACGAAAAAGCAAAAATTAAAAATCTAGAGTAGAGTTTGGATTTTCAAAAATACAATATTAAAGAAAAGAAGAAGAAGAAAAAAACAAAGTCACAAAAAATATATATTAAGTTTGCTTTAAAAATAGGGTCTTTTTTAAAAAAATAATAGTAGGTTATAAAAATGAAAATTAATGGTGTAATAGAGGACTTTAAAATTTTAAAAAGTTTAAAAAAGAAGAAGAAAAAAGAAAAGAAAAGAATGATCATAAAAATAGTAAAGATATATCTAGGACTTTCTCTGGTGTTGTGGGCAGTGTAGGGTCAGTTCATTTTTGGATAGTTCCTTGGTTTGGCTTATATTTCTCAAGATCTATAGGCCCCTTCCTATGTAGTCGGTACTAACGACAGGGTTTTAATCTATTGCACCTATCACTTCCAAGGCGGTTCCCTCTGTTTTCGCTTCTTCTGTTTACTGGTCTCTTCAGTGTCTGATTTCGCCCTGACACAAGGCGGGCGGTGGTGGACACTTTTTTTTAGGCTCACTTGCTCAGTTGCGCTGTGGGGAGGGAGGGACGCTGCAAACAAATAACTCTGGCGTGTGCTCGCAGTGTCTCAGCCACACTGGGCCTGCCCCCGCTCACGGAGCACACAGCTCAGGCTCTAGCTTGCTCCACCGGGAACCGTCCAAGGCCGGCCCTGGGCTGCATGCACCTCCCAGGTCTAAGCCGCTCAGGCTCAGGCACGCGGGTAGTCCTCAGAGGGGCAGACTTGGTTGGGCCTATGTTTTGTGCCCTTCCCAGGTCCAAGTAGCTCAGGTGTTTGGCGAACGTGGTCGCTCTGACTTATCGCCTCGCCTGTCCCTGCTGCTCGGTTCTCTGGGTGTACAACGGGCGCACCTTCTCAGGCGGATGATGACTGTCCAGAACCCCAAGAAGTCTTAGTTAGCAAAGAAGCCTGTTTGCAGTTGGTAAATAATATCTCTCTGGGGCTGCAATTGCCCTCTTCTGGCCCTTCCTGCTCTGGCTGCCTGTCACCGGAGGGGGATGGTCTGCAGCTGGCTAATTCTGTTCCATCCTTTGTTCTGTGCCAGGTCTTGGCGGTGTCTTGTGTTAGAGCTTTTTGCGTGGTAGCTATCCCACTGTCTGGTTTACTAGCCCAAGTTAGTTCACTCTGGTTACACTTGGGGCATTTGGAGCATTCGGGCTGGATCCTTAAAAAGCCATGCAGCCCGCACCTCCCTGCCCAGCCCCTGCTTGCTAGTGGCGGATGCAGGCATCTGCGCTGCTTCTCCACTGGGGGAGTTACCGTTGGACTCATAAGCTGTGGGTTTTAATTATTTATTTATTTTTCCTCCCTGTTATGTTGCCCTCTGTGCTTCCAAGGCTTGCCACAGACTTGGGAGTGAGAGTGTTTCCTGATGTTTGGAAACTTCTCTCTTTTTAAGACTCCCTTCCCGGAACAGAGCTCCGTCCCTACCTCTTGTGTCTCTTTTTTTTCTCTTTTATATTTTTCCCTACCTCTTTTCGAAGACAATGGGCTGCTTTTCTGGGTGCCTGATGTCCTCTGCCAGCATTCAGAAGTTGTTTTGTGGCATTTACTAAGCGTTTAAATGTTCTTTTGATGAATTTGTAAGGGAGAAAGTGGTCTCCCCATCCTATTCCTCTGCCATCTTAGGACCGCCCCCTCCCACTCCAGTATTCTTGCCTGGAAAATCCCAGGCACAGAAGTAGCCTGGTGGGCTACCGTCCATAGGATCTCAAAGAGTGGGACACTAATGAAGCGACTGAGCACGCACGCATAGTCAATGTAATGACAAAGCCTGATGAAAATAACCTGGAACTTCACCTCCTACACGGAGTGAGGGTTTGTTTGGTGTTCCTGATGACCCTTTGTTTCCACCCCACCCCCATCCAGACTCGCCCCTGATTTTGATCCTGTCTGGCCCTCTCCCAGGAATAGTAGTATAATTGAAAATGTGCCCACAAACATAATCTCTGGATTGGTGGATTTAAACCAAAGCTGATTAGAGAGTTTCAACTGTAAGTGTATGCAAAGAACATCTCTCTTTGAAATATGTTATTGATAATGAAAAGCGGAGACCCTCAGTGCTCTGCACACAGCTCGTGTGGCCTTTGTATGGTTTCACACACATCCTCTGTGTGTCCTGCTCTCAAGCTAGGCTCCTCCTAACCACACAGTATGACACTGTGTCAGTGTTTTGAAAAAAACAGCACATCTGTTTTCCCTTGGGCTGAGCACTGGGCTCTGGGGTTCCTCTCCCTGCCTGTGCCCCCAACCCTACCCTAGCAGACTTCTCAGAGTTTCCTTGCTCTGGGGCCTCTCTAGTTGAGAGTGTGCATTCTAAGATAGGAATCTAGGTGTGAAGGAAGATTTCATGTGAAAACAGTTGCAGGTTGATATTTGACTCCAAGAAAATGGTTTGTTCTGTAATTATATATAAGTGTATATATGTGTATGCATGCATGCATGCTCAGTCACTTTAGTCTATCTGACTCTTTGTGACCCTATGGACTGTATAGCCAGCCAGGCTCCTCTGTCCATGGGATCTCCAGGCAGGAATACTGGAGTGGGTTGCCATGCCCTTCTCCAGGGGATCTCCCCTATATACGTCTATATCATTCTATAAACTTTTCCTTCATACACATGTTTACTGTCAAAGTTTCCTTAGCTAACAGGTCACTTGGGGTGGCTGAGCATTCCTAGAAGCACCTGTGTGGCATTGCCTGCATCCTATGGATACTGCCATGATGGGGAATGTTAGAGGCCCATGTGCACCATTGCTGTGCACCCTTCAGTGGCTTTCTGGTGGAGGGTTTACCCTGTCTTTGTCTTGTCTTCCAACCTTAAGGGTCCTTCTTTGTTCCATTGTCGCCTTGGGTGACATCTTTTCCCCATAAGCTGGATTTCCCTTGTCCTGGTGTTACTGAACCAAACTTGGGTTTACTCACTGACACTCCATAAAGCCGATCTACTGACACTGGGTTGTAGTGAAGGAAAGTACAGTGTTTATTGTAAGGCGCCAATACAAGGAGGATGGGTGGCTTGTGCTCTAAAATCCTGAACTCCCCAAATCATTTTTAAAGGCCAGGTGAGAGAGGGGTGTTTCAGGGTATGTGATCAGCTCCTGTTCAATTATCTGATTGGTTGATGGTGGTCAGTCATTTGGTGCCAGAAGGTCTGGGGGCTGTGTGCTCATGATCATCAAGTAGCAATTTCTTCCATTTGGTGGTGGTTTTAGTATCTTAAAAACTCAGAAAATATGCAGGAGATACTGTTATCTGGGTACTGCAAAGAGAAACTACAGCAGAGGATAAACGGTACAGGGCGGGAGGGGGTCTGTCCCTGGGAGGGCTCCATAGGGTCCTTCTTGGTTACACTGGTGGTTGTGAGCATATGGCAGGTATATTATAGTCCTCTCCCTTCCCCTCCCATTATTTAGTTGCATTATTTTTCTTTCTCATAGCATAGAGCAGTTATATGAGTCTCCTCCCTTTTGAAACCTTTTCCGGTCTTCATTAACTCTAATCCATCATGCTGGAGAGGATAGGGCAAAGAAAGTAGTCCCGAATCAGGGAGCTGGGACCCTCCCACTAGCCAGCCGCCCATCCAAGACTCAAGGCCCTTTTGCCTGGATCTGTCACTCACCAGCTATGAACCCACTTGCCTCTCCTACTGGTCCTACTTCCAGGCTCTACTTGTAAACAGGGAAATTGGGGGAGTCTTTTTCAGATCTCTTGGATGAAATCCAGAGATATATGTCTACCACCTTTCCCCTGATTTACTGTACTTGACTTATTGTTGTTGTTCAGTCACTCAGTCGTGTCTGACTCTTTGCAACCTCGTGGACTGCAGCACACCAGGCTTCCTACTCCTTCACCATCTTCTGGAGTTTGCTCAAACTCTTGTCCATTGAGTCGGTGGTGCCATCCAACCATCTTCTCCTCCTGCCTTCAGTCTTTCCCAGCATCAGGGTCTTTTCCAGTGAGTCAGTTCTTCACATCAGGTGGCCAGAGTATTGGAGCTTTAGCTTTAGCATCAGTCCTTCCAATGAATATTCAGGACTGATTTCCTTTAGGATTGACTGGTTTGATCTCGCTAAAGTCCAAGGGACTCTCAAGAGTCTTCTCCAATACCACAGTTCAAAAGCATCAGTTCTTCACTGCTCAGCTTTCTTTACAGTCCAACTCTCACATCCACACATGACTACTGGGAAAAACAACTTTGACTATATGGACACTCCATTTAAAGTTATTATAAATGATTGGTTATATTCCCTGTGTTGTATGTATCTTTGTAGCTTATTTATTTTATACATAGTAGTTTATACCTCTTAATCCCTTACCCCTATCTTGCTTCTACCTCTTCCCTCTCCCTACTGGTAACCACTAGTGTGGACCCTCCACATCCAAATGGCATTGTAATTGTTGTAAATGGCATTATTTCATTCTTTTTTTTTTTTATAGCTGTATAGGATTCTGTTGTATATATGTACCACTTCTTCTTTATTCATTAGCCTGTTGATGGACACTTAGGTTGCTTTCACATCTTGGAAATTTGTGAACAATGCTATGAGCATTGGGGTGCTCTATGTTTTTAATTAGTGCCTTTGTTTTTTTAGATAGATACCCAGTAGGGGAATTGCTGGGTCATATGCAAATTTGGAAAACTCAGCAGTGGCCACAGGACTGGAAAAGGTCCGTTTTCATTCCAATCCCAAAGAAAGGCAATGCCAAAGAATGCTCAAACTACCACACAATTGCACTCATCTCACATGCTAGTAAAGTAATACTCAAAATTCTCCAAGACAGGCTTCAGCAATACGTGAACTGTGAACTTCCAGATGTTCAAGCTGGTTTTAGAAAAGCAGAGGAAGCAGAGATCAAATTGCTAACATCTGCTGGATCATGGAAAAAGCACGAGAGGTCCAGAAAAACATCTATTTCTGCTTTATTGACTATGCCAAAGCCTTTGACTGTGTGGATCACAATAAACTGTGGAAAATTCCGAAAGAGATGGGAATACCAGGCCACCTGACCTGCCTCTTGAGAAACTTATATGCAGGTCAGGAAGCAACAGTTAGAACTGGACATGGAACAACAGACTGGTTCCAAATAGGAAAAGGAGTATGTCAAGGCTGCATACTGTCACCCTGCTTATTTAACATATATGCAGAGTACCTAATGAGAAATGCTGGGCGGGAAGAAGCACAAGCTGAAAGCAAGATTGCCAGGAGAAATCTCAATAACCTCAGATATGCAGATGACACCACCCTTATGGCAGAAAGTGAAGAGGAACTAAAAAGCCTCTTGATCAAAGTGAGAGAGGAGAGTGAAAAAGTTGGCTTAAAGCTCAACATTCAGAAAATGAAGATCATGGCATCTGATCCTATCACTTCATGGGAAACAGATGGGGAAACAGTGGAAACAGTGTCAGACTTTCTTTTGAGGGGCTCCAAAATCACTGCAGGTGGTGACTGCAGCCATGAAATTAGAGGACACTTACTCCTTGGAAGAAAGTTATGACCAACCTAGATAGCATATTAAAAAGCAGAGGCATTGCTTTGCCAACAAAGGTCTGCCTAGTCAAGGCTATGGTTTTCCCAGTGGTTGTGTATGGATGTGAGAGTTGGACTGTGATGAAAGCTGAGTGCCGAAGAATTGATGCTTTTGAACTGTGGTGTTGGAGAAGACTCTTGAGAGTCCCTTGGACTGCAAGGAGATCCAGCCAGTCCATTCTAAAGGAGATCAGTCCTGGGTGTTCTTTGGAAGGACTGATGTTGAAGCTGAAACTCCAATACTCTGGCCACCTCATGTGAAGAGTTGACTCATTGGAAAAGACTCTGATGCTGGGAGGGATTGGGGGCATGAGGAGAAGGGGACGACAGAGGATGAGATGGCTGGATGGCATCACCGTCTCGATGGACATGAGTTTGAGTGAACTCCGGGAGTTGGTGGTGGACAGGGCGGCCTGGCGTGCTGCGATTCATGAAGTCGCAAAGAGTCGGACACGACTGAGCGACTGAACTGAACTGTACTGAATGGATGTTCTATTTTTAGTTTTTTGAGGAATCTCTAAACTGTTTTTCATAGTGGCTGCAGAAATTTACATTGCCACCAACAGTGTTTGAGAGTTCCTTTTCCTACACATCCTCACCAAGTTTGTTGTGTTCATTTTGATGATAGCCATTCTAATAGGTGTAAGGTGATACCTCATTGTGGTTTTAATTAGCATTTCTCTGATGGTTAACAATGCTAAGCATCTTTCCATGTGCCTGTTGACCATCTGTATGTCTTCTTTGGAAAAAAATGTCTATTCAGACCTTATGCCCATTTTTTATATTTGGTTTTTTTTTTTTTTTTTTGGATGTTGAGTTATATTAGCTATTCATATATTTTGGATATTAACTTCTTACCAGTCATATCATTTGCAAATATCTTCTCCCATTCAGTAGTTGTCTTTTCATATCATTGATGATTTCCTTTGCTGTGCAGAAGCTTTTAAATTTAATTAGGTCCCTTTTGTTTAGTTTTGCTTTTATTTCCTTGGCTTTCGGGGACAGATCGCCAAAAATATTGCTACGATTTATGTCAAAGAGTGTTCTGCCTTTGTTTTCTTCTAGGAGTTTTATGGTTTTGGTCTTACATGTAGGTCTTTAATCCATTTTGAGTTTATTTTTGTATATGATGTTAGAGAGTGTTCTCATTTCATTCTTTAACATAAAATCTGTTAATTTCCAATTCTTTTCATAACCCTGCATTTGTACTCTCCTCCCATCACAATTACTATTTTTAATATCATGTTTTACATTGAATTGTTTTCTGTATCCTTTAACTGCTTATTGTGGATATGGATGATTTTACTACTTTTGTCTTTTAACCTTCCTTCTAGCTTTGTGTATGGATAGCTTTGTACCTTTACTATATGTTTGCCTTTACTGATGAGCCTTCTCTTTTGTAATGTTCATGTTTCTAGTTTTAGCTTTTTCTTTTTAACTTTAAAGAGGTTCCTTTAGCATTTTTTGTAAAGCTGGTTTGGTGGTGCTGAATTCTTTTAGCTTTTGTTCGTCTGTAAAGATTTTGATTTCTCCATCAAATCTGAATTGGAACCTTGTGGATAGAGTATTTTTGGTTATCGATTTTCCCCTTTTATTACTTTAAATATATCATGCCATTCCCTTTTGATCTGTAGAGATTCTGCTGAAAAATAAGCTAATAGCTTTATGGGAGTTTCCTTGTATATTATTTGTTGCTTTTCCATTCCATTCCATTTTTAATATTCTCTCTTTAATTTTTACCATTTAAGTTACAGTGTGTTTCGGTATGTTTTTCTTTGACCTCATCCTGAATAGAAGTCTCTGTGCTTTCTGGACTTGGGTGACTTTTTCCTTTCCCATATTAGGGAGTATTTCAGCTACAATGTCTTCAAATGTTTTCTCAGGTCCTCTCTCTCTTACCTCCTTCTGAGACTTCTATAATGTGAATGTTGGTATGCTTGATGTTGTCCCAGAGGTCTCTTAAACTGTCCCCATTTCCTTTCCTTCTTTTTTCTGTTCGACTTCAGTTATTTCCTCTACTCTTGTCTTCCAGACCACTGATCCATTGTTCTGTATCTTTTAGTGTCCTGTTGATTCTGTCTAGTTTACTTTTCATTTCCCTTATGGTATTCTTCATCTCTGTCTGGTTGTTCTTTGTACCTTCTGACTCTGTTAAAAGCTTCTAACTTCCTGTTCTGTGCATCCATTCTTCTCCCACGTTCTTTGGTCATCTTTATGATTATTCTTGAAGAGGCATGGCAACCCACTCCTGTCGCCTGGAAGGTATGGAGAGAGGAGCATGCAAGGCCTCAGTCCATAGGGTTGCACAGAGTTGCACACGAGTGAAGTGACTTGGCATGTGCTCAGGATCATTACCTTGAACCCGTTACTTGGTAGCCTGCCTATCTCCACTTCATTTCATTCTTCTTCTGGGCTTCTCTCCTTTATGGAACATGTTCATCTTTCACCTTTCCCCCTAACTTGCTGTTTTTATTTTTATGTATCTGGTGGTTGTGTTTCCCAGCCTTGGAGAAGTGGCCTGCTGTAGGAGACGTTCTGTGTCCCAGCAGTGCATTGCCTTCTTGTTACCCAAGCAGTATGCTCTAGGGGTTCCTTCTATGAGGGCAGCTTGGGTCCTTCTGTTGTGGGGGGCTGACTATGTGGGTAGTCTGGTAGGCTTGGTTGGCTCCCAGTTTGATTGGCTGCCAGGATCTGCCTTGTATGAAGGCTGCAGGCCACTTGTTGGCAAGGGCCAGGTCATGGGGTGACTGACTGCCAAACCCAGGAGGGCCCCAGGGCCACTGCTGGCTCACTGATGGGTGGAGTCATGGTCTAGGAAACTCTGGGGAAACTGCCACTTTGTTGGTGGGTGAAGCCAGGCCCTGGGGTTAGTGCTGGGTCTACTGGTGGGCAGAGCTTGTCTTGAGTCTGGCTGTAGGGCCCAGGACTCGCTGAAGTGGTGTTGGATTGTTGGTATGTGGGGGTCAGTAACCAGACATAGCTGGGTACAGGATCTGGGGTGTCCTGCTAGTGGGTGGGGCCAGAGTCCAGTCTGTCCCAGTGGGCAGGTTGGTTCCACAGGCCCTGAGACTGTGATTTTCTTGTGTCTGGTGTCTGTCCCCTGGTGGGTTAGGCTGGTCTGGAGGCTAGAGCAGGCTCCTTGGAGGGCTAGGATGGGGCCCAGGGACTGGTGCCTGCCCACTGGTAGGTGGGTCTGGGTCCTGGGCCCTCCAGGGGACAGGGCCATGTCCAGAGGTGTCTGTGGCTCAAGGATTCTTAAGGCACCTTGTTTGCTGGTGAGTGAGACTGTGTCCCTGCTCAGTTAGTTGCTTGGCTTGAGGCATCTCAGCTCTGGTGCCTGTAGGCTGTTGGGCTAGGGAAGGGCTGGGTCCTGGGGCTAATGAGCTAGAGGGAGGGTTCCACAGTGGCTCTCAGTGGCACCAGTGTCCACATGGTATAAGAAAGAGCTCACCCCAAACACCTGCCACCAGAGTCTGTGTCCCCAGGGTGAGCTGCAGTTGCCTCCTGCCTCTTTAGGAGACTCTGAGAATCAGCAGGTAGGTCTGACCCAGGCTCCCATGAAATCACTGCTTCTGCCCCAGGACCCAGAACATATGTGATTTTGTGTGAACCCTTTAAAAGTGGAGTCTCTGTTTCCCCAGCCCTCTGAGACTCCTGAAAGTATGCCCTGCTGGTCTTTCAAAGTCAAATGCTCTGGGGGCTTCTCTTCCCAGGCAGGACCCTCGGACGAGGGAGCCTGATGTGGGGCTCAGACCCCTCACTCCTTTGGAAGAACCTTTGCAGTTGTGATCACAACCTTCTCCAGCTTGTGTGTTACCCACCCAGGATGGGAGGAGGGACTTGACTATGTCACGAGTCCATCGCTCCTTAGCTGTCTTGTGGTATTTCCTTCTTTATGTCTTTTAGCTGTGGGAGGTATTTTTCATTGCTGATTGTCCCATAAATGCAGTTGTGATTTGGTGTGCCCATGAGAGGAGGTGAGCTCAGTGTTCTTCTCCTCTGCTATCTTGACTGATCTCTCTCTACTGTCTTTTTCTTTTTATTAGTTCTTGCTTAAGTAAAGTTAGTTGGACACGATTCACTTTTTTAATAAAGCATTTATTTATTTGGCTGCATCGAGCCTTAGCTGTGGCATGTGGGATCTTTTGTTGCGATGCAGACTCTCTAGTTGCAACTCATGGGCATAGTTGTTCCCCGGCATGTGGGATCTTAGTTCCCACATCTCCTGACCAGGGATGGAACCCATGTCTCCTGCATTGCAAGGTGGATTCTTAACCACTGGACCACAGGGGGAGTCCAGACACGACTTACTTTGAATAAACCGTGTAGGCGTCTTCCATTTGTAAGTGTTCATATAACATCCCTGTGATTAACCTTTGGCAGCTCATCTGGTGTCTGTGTCCTGCGCATTGATTTGCAGTTGCTAGGCCTCAATTTGCAGGAAGGATCTATTTCCCTTTTTAGAACCCGGGAGGGTGCTTTTGTGTTTCCAGTCTGTTGGAGTGTCTCCTGTTCTCCCAGATTGCTTAAAGAACACCTCAGCAATCCTCTGATCTCATTTCCACATTCCTTCAGTTAATAAGTGAATTAAAGCCAGTTTATTACCCAGGATTGCCTCATTTGTTTCAAAATAGCCTATGTACAGAGGACGCTCTAATCCCTTAGTGAGAGTTAACTCAAGTTTTAAAACCCATTCTAGAGAAAAACAGACTCATCTAGTTTGTTTTTGCTATTAAACACGTTTTTAAAAAAGGAGTCGGCCTTTGGATATCAATGGAAGTTGAGAAAAATAGCCCAAAGACTGAAAAGGGAAATGAAGAGAGAGAGGGACAAAACCCTTGATTCTGAGTGTTCTGAAAAAAGTGTGAAATGTCATTCTTTCCCTTAATAGTTCCCTTAAGGAACATGAGAAAGTTTTCAAAGCAGTGGCTGGTCGAGGCATGCACATGGCAAGGATTTCTGTACCTCTAGGGGAAAATATAGATCAATTAAAATCTTCAGGAGTTTCTTACATTTGTCAGAAATTGCTTACAGACGTCTGATATCTTTCTAATAATTTGGGAGTTTCCATGGACTTCTGTGCTTTTATAGTCACCCATTTATTTTCTCTCTGCTGTCTCCTACCTTATTAAGAAGATAAGAAGAGAAAAAAACAACAACAACAACAGCACGAAACTAAGTCTGAAGCAGCGGACTCTGTTGGAAACACGGAATAACAGAAATAACACAGTTCAGGAAAATTGTAAGATGCTATTAGGATGCAATGATGTCTTCCGGTGCCCAAGAACTTGAGGAAAGAAGCTAATTTTTTGAGCCTGTGTCACCACTAATCACAAACTCTGATGGGCTTTTGGAAATACATGTCAGTGATTTTATCGTATCTTTGGAACAGTCCTTCAAGATGTGGGGATTATGGCCTTTCTTTCTTTATTTTCGGCTGTGCCAGGTCTCTTTCGCTCCCTGAGGGCCACTTTCTAGTTGTGGTGCACAGGCTTCTCATTGCAGGGGCTTCTCTTGTTGAGGAGCATGGACTATACTGTGCGTGGCCTTAGTACCTGGGTCTCATGGGCTTAGTTGCCCTGCATTGTGTGGGATCTTCCCAGATCAGGGATCAAACCCATGTCCCCTGCATTGGCAGGTGGATTCTTAAGCACAGGGCCACAGGGAAGTCCCTATGCCTGTTTTATACACAAACTGAGGTGTAGGTGGGCTGAGTCACTTTCTCACGTCACATAGATGGGAGCTGACAGAATCCAGCTCTTGTTTGTGCAGCCAGATCCTCTCTCTGAGTCTTGAACTGGGAACCTCATACTTGACAGATGAGGTTAGTCATCCTCGGAGGAAACACAGGGCTTGTCTGTAGACATCGTGGCTCCAAGGTGACATGGCTGCAATGTCCGGAAGGCAGGACTGAAGTGCACTCATAAATACAAAACTGACATCTTACACACCGTGTGGGTCTAATCTGGAGAAAGATGCTAACACAGAGACGCTCCCTGGCGGGGGAGTAGGGAACACTGACTAGGAGGACAGAGGACAAAAGCACTGTTTTCACCCTTCTGGGCCGGGGGAGAGGGTGGGGATTGGTGGGAACCTTCCTGTCTGCAGGACAGACAGGCAGCTCCGCATTGTGGTGCATGCGCGGCCAGATGTGGCTCAGAGCAAAGCTCTCTAGGGCCTCTCCACTGTGAGGAGATTGTTAACAGTCCCCAGGTGAGAAAACCAAGTTCAAAGGTTTACGTTGACACGCCAAGGAGCTCTGAGGGGCAGAGGTAGGTTCAGACTCTCTCTTTTTTTTTTCAAAAAAAAAAAAGTACTTATTTTATTTATTTTTGGCTGTGCTCGGTCTTTGTGGCTACACGTGGGCTTTCTCTAGTTTCCGGGAGCGGGCCGACTCTGTAGTTGCGGTGCTCGAGCTTCTCATCGCAGTGGCTTCTTCTGTTGCAGAGCGCGGGCTCCAGAGTGCACGGGCTTCAGAAGCTGTGGCAGGCAGTCTCAGTAGTTGCAGCTCCCCGGCTCTAGAGCACTGACTCAGTAGTTGTGGCCTGTGGGCTTAGTTGCTCTACGGCATGTGGAATCTTCTAGGACCAGGGATTGAACCCATGTCCCCTGCATTGCCAGGCAGATTCTTATCCACTGTACCCCCAGGGAAGTCCCAGACTCTCTTGAGAATGTCATTCTTCCTTTTGCAAGTCTTGTCATTCCTGGGATGCTGAGCCTCGTGGATGACTGATTGTGGCGCCTGGTCGCATGGGTGGCTTGAACTCCTGTGTGTGTCTGCTGGGCCATAGCATCCCTTGATGCACACGCATCTCTCTTGGAAGCCTGGACTGCAGGAATGATTCCCTGGGTGATGTGGCTCGTGCTGGCCTGGCCTGCCTGTGATATCTGGGGGTGTCATCACCATGCTCTGAACACCAGCCTCCAGGGGAGCAGCCAGCATCTCCGGCTCTTTGCCCCCCTTGGCAGATGGTCCTGATCTGAGAATTTTCTGTGATACTCTCCCTGATAGTAGTGACTGGTGGAGACAATAGAATCTCATCTTTATAAAAAAAAATCGCAAAATACCTCATTTTGAGAACAAAAGCTTTCAAAAGGAGTTGTGTGATGTTTAGTTGCTTTCTACGGTATGGAAACATATTGATATAACCAAAGCACACGAGATATTTAAGCATCAAAGCATCCGTGGAGATTTATTCTTAAGAGTAAAATGTATTGCTTTATTCGCATTGATTCCAGTGTGAAGAGGCACTCCAAAGGCAAGAAGACACAAGGATTCTGTATAATGAGTTTGTGCTATGTGAATGTAAATGGGTACTTGAAAACAGTTTGCTCTCTTAAACATCCTAAGTATTCCCCACTGCTGTCTTCCAGAAAGTAGGACTGTTTAAACAAACCCCTTCTTTGCAGGTGGTGCAGAGGTTAACTCCAGTCCAGCCCCTGCCTGGTTTTCATCCACTCCAAATGGTAATGGCATTTGAATCAATCAGAAAGATTTGAGTTTCCTGGATGGAGAGATGGCCTCTTAAAACTTGGATGCTATATATAGTATCTCAATATGAAGTGAGACTAGAGAAGTTTTATGAAAGAAGAATCCTCAAGTGCAGAAGAAAGACAATCATATTCTGTTATAAAATATTTCCTTACATCTAAGACCCAGTTAAGTGACAGGTCACCCTCAGCACCCTCCCCCATGCTCACAGTGGCTTAGAGCATCTTTATAACATAGGAATCATTTCATTTCTTCACACCAGGGCATCAAGTATTTCCACACTCCAGTATTGGAGTGTGGGAAAAAATAGCAAATTTCCTCTTGTTTTCTAGTAGGACCATACAGCAGACATTTGCTGCTTGTATCATTTTGAAGGACAGGCATGTAAAGTGGCACCTACCTTTGATATGGGCTTAAATTCTGAGTATTATAAAAATTTAGTGCAAAGTAGAGATTTCCTTGAAAGACAGGCTACTACTTATGTGTGAAGTGCTGACAACTTAAGAGCATTTTTTAATAAACACGTCTCAAATTTGGCATGCAAAGAGGGGCATTTAGAAAGCCATGAAAATAAGCCAGTGCATAAAATACAGCATGAAAAAGGTTAACTGTGAACTTTACAGATGGACAAGTCTGAGCAAAGCTCTCTTTTGTTAGGGTGGATGTGAGAGCTTACGGTTCTTTGCTGCAAAAATAAGAGCAGAAACTTGTTTTGAAGTAACAGCTACAGAGAGGGCTCCTTCTGGTTCATCCATATTTTATTAGGGTAGCAGTTAAAAAATTCATTAGCGACACCCATCTGGAGCTAACAGCACTCTTGAGAGGGTTCAGATGGTGATCAGATTTTTGAGTAGCACTTTACATGGAAAGAAAAAAGACAATCGTTTATGAGAATTAATAGTACTGTGGAGGCTGCTCAGTGATTTCAGAGCAAACCCTTTCACGGGTTTTATGAGTCTCTAGTTGCCAACTTCCTCTACCACTTGCTTCACCTGGAGGAAGGAGATCCAGGGGTAAAAGGGAAAGAAAAGAGAACTCAGGACATTGGATCAGAGAGTTGGGCAGGTATTGGCCGACGAGAGTGGGTGGGTTAAGTGTCCAGGGACACCATGCTAGGTGCCGTGTGTGTTGGCCTCCAAGAGCCTCCTCTGCTCTGGTTTATCTTTACCTTAAGTTCGGTCTACAGGGCTTCCCTGGTGGCTCAGATGGTGAAGAATTTGCCTGTAGTGCAGGAGACCCGGGTTCAATCCCTGAGTCAGGAAGATCCCCTGGCAAAGGAAATTGGCTGCCCACTCCAGTATTCTTGCCTGGAAAATTCCATGGACAGAGGAGCCTGGCAGGCTGCAGTCCATGGGGTTGAAAAGAGACATGACTGAGCGACTAACACGTTCATTTTCACTGCCTACAGGGGGCCATGTCCAGGTGCCTTGGCTTTCAGATGATACTTTTGCTCTATTCCTGACTTGCAAGTAAAAATAGCTTTTGAATGATTACTGTGTGCCAGGCTTGGCAGAGGGCAGTGAAACTCGTAGCCTTCTCTAGTGTCTCAGCAATGCCGTGAGGTGGAGTCCCAGGCGACAGACCAGATAACGCAAGTGGCAGAGTCGCAAGTCACCCAGCAGCACTCACTCGGAAGTGGTAGAGAGAGACTGTAAATGCAGGTCATCTGTCTCCAGAGCCCGTACCATTTCCTACTGAAAAGCACAGGTCCATAATTTGTGTGAGGGTGTGTACATGCGTTTTAAATAAGCTTTTTATTTAGGAATACTTATGGATTTATAGAAAAGTAGGGAGGATAGTACAGAGAAGGCAATGGCACCCCACTCCAGTACTCTTGCCTGCAAAATCCCATGGAGGGAGGAGCCTGGAAGGCTGCAGTCCATGGGGTCGCTAAGAGTCGGACACGACTGAGCGACTTCACTTTCACTTTTCTTTTTCATGCATTGGAGAAGGACATGGCAACCCACTCCAGTGTTCTTGCTTGGAGAATCCCAGGGACGGGGGAGCCTGGTGGGCTGCCGTCTAGGGGGTCACACAGAGTCGGACATGACTGAAGTGGCTTAGTAGCAGCAGCAGCAGGAAGGATAATACAGTTTCCTTCACCCAGGTTTCCGTATGCTAACATATATAATATGTTATAATATATATTATATATTTGTTGTTGTCCAGTTGCTAAGTTATGTATGTCTGACTCTTTGTGACCCCATGGACTGCAGTCCACCAGGCTCCTCTATCCATGGAGTTTTCCAGGCAAGAACACTGGAATAGGTTGCCATTTCCTCCTCCAGGGGATCTTCCCAATGCAGGGATCGAACCTGCATCTCCTGGGTCTCCTGCGTTGGTATATGAATTCTTTACCACTGTCCCACCTGGGAAACCCTGTATCATGGTAGGATAATTAAAACTAAAAAATTAACATTGGTACAATGAGCTAACCTACAGCTTTTATTTGAGTTTCACCAACTTTCCATGAATATCCTTTCATTGTTCCCAGATCTGATCCAGGATCCCACACTGCATGGTGCATGTGTGGGTTTGACCCTTAAACACCAAAGTGGGCTGAATGTTGAACCGTGTTTGGGTCCTGCTATCCTGACTGCAGACGGTGGGTGGAGGGAGGTTTTGGGGAAGTGAGAAAGCTGCTGGCCTCCTGGGCCATCCTCATGGTCATGTTGGGGGCAGGAGGGGCGGGGGTGGGCGGTGCCCAGGCCTCCCATTGTCTTATAGAAAGTGGAAACCCTATGTGGGGGAGAAGATTTAGAACAGATGTATGGGGACAAGTTTTAAATACCAGATCACACTTGGTCTGCATGTAGTGGGCAACAACTATAGCTGCATTCCAAGAAACAAAAGAGGAAGATTCTGCGAAGAAACAGGATCTACAGTGCCGTGAATAAGTTTAGGGTAGGCTTGAACTCCCAAGTGTTCTAGGAGGTTATTCAGGACTCCGCCGTAGAGCAGAGGCTCCCAGCCCTACTGCCTACGGGGTCACTTAGGGAGCCTCCAAAGGACTCAGGCCCTCTCCCCAACTCTGTGATGTCATCAGCCTGGGTTGTGGCCTGGACTGGGGAATTTTTAAAAGATGACATTTAAAAGTGACTCTAATGTGCAGCCTTGTTTGGGAACCACTGATCCAAAATCTCAGCATTTCAGCTGCAGAACTAAAGCCAAGGACAGCGGTGACAGCAGCTGGACACACAGGCTGCGTTGGTGTAATGGTGTCCCTCACCCAACACCTCCTGGAATCACCAGTGGTTTCCTTTTGGTTCTTTCTCTCCTGAGCCCGCCCCTTCTGCCAGAATTCCTCCTTAACTGGCACTGTCCTTTCTCCAGGCTCTTCTGTTCTCATCCATTCCTCTTCTCTTCAGCACAGGTCCCTGCCTCGTACTGCGTCCACCTGGAAGCCCTCCAGGCTTGCCCACAGCCTGCCGTCCCTTCTTCCCCTGTGGCCTTGCCCTGCCTACTCTCAGTGATCCTGAGAAAGAATCGTGCCATTCCTGTATACTTGCTGTTCCCTCTCCCTGCAGATTCTTTACTGACTGAGCCACCAGGGAAGCTCATGTATATATATAATCTACATTCCCATAAATATCTGTGTATGTACATACACACTTGCGTGTGTCTTTTTGTTATACTCTGGCATGTGTGAACCTGAGTATGCATGTGTGAGCGTGCACACACACACACACACACACACACACACACACACACACGCACGGCCTGGTCCTCCCTGCCCATTGATGACGCTGTTGAAAATGTGCTTCCTGTTGGACTTCTGATTTTAGCCCCCGATTTAAGCTTTAAGCTTAAGCGATTTAAGGTTCTTGAGGATGCAGCTGGCTTGTTTTAGGTATGGGGAGTTTTATATGGATATATGTATAATGGTAGAAGCTGACAAGGAAAAATAAAGACATTTTTGGCCTAATGGATGTTTTTAAAAATGTAGGCATCTTGGTAAACTAGTTAGGATGATTCTGAAGGGGTTCTTTACAGAAAGATTGAGAATCTCATTTATCTGGCCCTGAAGTGTTTCTTTGCCTAAGTGTTTCTTGGGGACGTACCTCATGGTCTAACGGTTAAGAATCTGCCTTGCAATGCAGGGGGTGTGGGTGCACTCCCCGGTCATGGAACTAAGATCTCACAGCCATGGAGCAACTAAGCCTGTGTGCTGCACTAGCCCATGCTGCAACTGGAGAGTCCAAGCGCCACAGTGAAAGGTCCTTCATGACCTAATGAAGATCCCATGTGCCACAGCTAAGACCCGGCACAGCCCCAAAACCAAATATTAAAAAATTAAATGTCGTCAGAGGGTGGTGGAGGGTGGGCAGCGTGCCCAAAATGCTCAGAAGAAAGTGTACTCCCTGGCCATTGTTACGAGGAGTCCTGGGGTGGCTGTGGCGCAGAGAAGGATGCAGACATCAAGGGGATGGCTTTTCCTGGCTTGGTGCCCCCTGCTGTGTGTGGGAAGCTGCGGGCTTCCTTTGCCCTGGGTTTGGTGCCTCCCAACTGCTGTCCTTGTGTCCTTTCTTGTTCCTGCCTGGTCTCTCTCCACAGAGAGAATCTCGTAAAACATGCAGATCAAATTCCGCCTCGTTCCAGAGATCACTCTCAGGACAAAGAGCCAGTCCCGGTGCAGCCGGGTGCAGCGGCTGGCTCCATCCTGCCACCTGCCTGCCACCAGGGTCCCCCATCTGCCCTTGCAGCTCCGTCCCTTCCTCTCTCAGGATCTTCCCAGCAGCCTCCCCCCGTGGCCTCCCTGCCTCTCGCTCACTTGTCAGATCGCAAGACCCCACTGACCAAAACCAGGGTTCCGTTACCTGTGGCTGGGCAGCGCCAGTCTGCCCGTCACCCTCCCCGTCTCTCTTCCTCCGTGTGCTTGCGTGATCACCACTGCCCCCTCCCAGGAGGGCAAGGGCCCTGAGAGCTCACCATGCTCCCTCAAGGACAGGGTCTGTGTCCTCTGACAGGCAGGTGCTTGGAGGGGAGGGATGTGGGAGAGGTTTAGGGAGGTGCCCCTGAGGATAAAGGAGGGGGCAGGGGAGCCTGCCAGGAAGACAGGGAAGGAGCAAGTCTCACAGACCAGGAGGCTCTGGTCAGGCTGACGGGGGGACTCTTGGGCGCAGGTTGCTTATAAGAGTTGTCCTGTCTCCCCTGGAACGGTCTGCGTTCACTTTGAAAGTGAAAGTGAAAGTGAAGTCGTGTCCGACTCTTTGCAACCCCGTGGACTGTAGCCCACCAGGCTCCTCCATCCATGGGATTCTCCAGGCAAGAATACTGGAGTGGGTTGCCATTTCCTTCTCCAGGGGATCTTCCCGACCCAGGGATCAAACCAAGGTCCCCCGCATTGCGGGAAGATGCTTTAACCTCTGAGCCACCCTTCCCTTTAACTCCAGGAGGTGAGTTTTGGGGTAGCACATACAGTGAGGAGTACTCTGGAGCTCAGAGAGCCCTCTGCTTTGCGGTCAGGTTAAACAACTGAGCCAGCTAGGCAACTCCACTGCGTGTGTGCACAGTCGCTTCAGCCATGCCTGACTCTGTGTGACCCTGTGGACTGTAGCCTGCCAGGCTCTTCTGTCCTTGTGACTCTCCAGGAAAGAATCCTGGAGTGGGTTACCATGCCCTCCTCCAGGGGATCTTCCCGACCCAGGGATCGAATTCACGTCTCCTGCATTGGCAAGTGGGTTCCTTACCACTGGCGCCACCTGGAAGCCCCAGGGAACTCCACTGCTGCCGCTGCTGCCGCTAAGTCGATTCAGTTGTGTCTGACTCTGTGCAACCCCGTAGACGGCAACCCGCCAGGCTTCCCTGTCCCTGGGATTCTCCAGGCAAGAACACTGGAGTGGGATGCCATTGCCTTCTCTGGTAACTCCACTAGCTCACTTCATATGGAATTCTCCATTCTCTGTGGTTGATTAGTCATTGCATCTTGGGACGGTTTTTGTACATGACTGACATCCCGTGCTGGATCATAAGCAGTCTGGGGGTGGGGATACATCCTCATCCAGAATCCTGTGTTCAGTGAGGACTGGTTTTGTTGGCGTGGATCGAACAATTAAAATGGAAATGCAGTAAAGCTTGATTTATTTCTCTCCAGCACTTGTCTCGCTCACCAGATTCTTATTACAGTGACCCCGAGGCACTTCCGAATCCCCAGGTGCTCTCTGAACTGTCTGAGAAAGATGAAGTTGTGCTCAGTTGAGTGTTTGTGCTTAATGTATATGATTGGATTCTGGTTCTTGGAAAACAAGTTAATCCTCAGGGATGTGTGGTTTCTTTATGATCCAGAGCCTCTGGTTAACCTGAACTTTTTATAAAAGTCTATGCCTTGACCATGAAAAATAGGATTAAAATTCCTTCCATGAAAAGAGTATATTCACTTATGTTTCCACTGTATACTGATACACAGGTCATGTTTTGTAGTCATCATGTGCTTATATGTCTCTCATTATTCTACACATCCTCAGCAGTGCCTCCGAGTCCCTGTGTTTCCCCTTCACGAGGCAGAAGTGCTTTCCCCATGGGGCCTTAGCATCACCGAGCACCTTTCCCAAACCCACACGAGCATTTTGTGTAGATTTTAACTTGGGTATTGGCTTTAAGGTCTTCCAAGTAAATTCATGAGCATGTTAATTGCGTAGTTTAGATTTCCTAGTCAAAGATGAATATGATCTGGTCAATGTATGTTAGACGCCTTCTCTGTATACTAGGGTTTGGGCGGGGGGCTGTTGTAAGGATCGCATGGAGCTTATTTATAGCATAAGTTGAGAACAGTTTATATACACCAGCGAGAATAACTGACAGAGCTGGGTGTTAATTAATAGGGACTCTTAATAAATGTGGGCTCTTGGTGAAGGCCTGTGAGCTGGGGGATCTGGACAAGGTAGCTGATGAATCAAGGGAGAGCCTTAGAGGTGGGGCAGGCAGAATCCTTGCCGACCTGGCTGGAAACATTGGTTTCTCCCATTTTCTGCGTAAATTATGTAAGCCGATGCTCCTGGGTATCTTATCTGGGCTGGGCTGTGTGTGGGAGCCCCATGACATCTGGGCCAAGTCGCAGCCCTCGTCTTTCACTCCCTTCAGTCTCAGAGCTCACTGGGTGGATGCAGGTGGAGACGGGATCCCACGTAAGCAGGGACCTGCCGGTCTGCACTGTGAAGAGGTGAGAGGACTGTGCTCCCCTCCCCTGGAGCTGCTGTGGAGTGTGAGGCTGCCAGGGAAGGAGACAGCTGGTGAGGGCTTGCCTCCGCCTCAGCCTGTCTGGGGCCAGCTGGGCAGACTGAAGCCCTCTCTGGGTTTACACGGAACAGAGGGCACAGCTGGCTTCAGGTCCTGCCCTCGTCTTGCCATAGTCGACTTCCTGCCCACCTGAACCTCTGTTTCCAGAGCTGACTGCAGCAGGGAGCCAGAAGGACTCTTTCTCTCCAAGGGCTGAATGCATTAGAAGCCTTCCTTACCGCAGGATGTGAAGGCTGGGCTTGGACGTCAGGGTGGATTTCAGGCAGGATAGATAAGTAGCAGTTGGTTTCTGGTCAGAGGGACGGGGCTTCCCAGTTGGGAACCTGCCTGCCAACGCAGGAGACTTAAGAGAGGAGGATTCGATCCCTGGGTTGGGAAGATGCCCTGGAGGAGGGCATGGCAACTCACTCCAGTATTCTTCCCTGGAGAGCCCCATGGACAGGGGAGTCTGGTAGGCTACAGTCCATAGGGTCACAAAGAGTCAGACATGGCTGAAGTGACTTAGCATGCACGCACAGAGGGACATCAAGTGAGTGTGTGTGTGTTAAGTTGTTCAGTCGTGTCTGACTTTTTGCAACCCCATGGACTGCAGCCTGCCAGGCTCTTCAGTCTGTGGGGATTCTCCAGGCAAGAATGCTGGAGTGAGTTGCCATCTCCTTCTCCAGAGGGACATCATAGATGTCCTCAAATAAACAATTAAAAAATAAGTGGAGAAAGGTTTCAGAGCAGCCATGTGCTCCGTATGGGTTTCTTATACTCCTTCTAGCTCATTCCACAGGTGCCCTCCAGATCCAACGCTGTCAGCTCCTCTGCCCTCTCTGGAGGCTTAGGATTGATACCGTGTGACAGTCTCTGTATCTGGGGTCACATTCTGGGAAAGCTCACACCTGGGGGGATGTCTGGTGTACAGGAGGATTCAGGGGCTGGGCTACCCCCATTCCCCAGCCCTACCTCTCAGCCCCTCATTTGATGAACAGTGTGGCCTGACAGCATCTTACAGGCCCCTCCCCTCCCCCCAGGAACTCAGGCTCCCATTGGGGAACTGCTTGGATGGCAGCTGGGCCAGGCCTGGGGAGGTTTCAGACCTTTGGTTGAGTAGCTTTATGGAGGGCTACTCAGACCCAAGGTTCTACAGGCATTTGAAAAAAAGTGAAATTTCAAACAAATTATTTTCTACTTAACATTGCTCCTTTAACTTCAGAAGAGTTATTTGTGTGATTGGACTTGCATAAAAAAATTAGCTTAAAGTCTCTTTAAGCCAAAAGACAATACAGATTTCACAGGACTCCATTTTGAAGGTATGAAATTGCTGAATAGTTTTCCTTTGGTAATTGAAGCCAGAATTCAGTGTTCTTTCTGCTTCCTTCTGGATTCCTTGTTTTTCAAAAAATATTTTGCCAGTTTCACAGGCAGAGGAGAGTTAGTTCTTCTTGGCATCCCTCTGCCCCGTCCTGAGCTCCTGCAGCCCTGTGCTGACCACCTCCGGGTGCAGGGGGCAGCCTCAGATGGTGAGAGCAATGAGGGAAAGGATGGGTCTCCTTGGGATCACAGAGCATAGTGACCTAGTTTGGTCTATTAAAAAAAATTTTTTTTATTGAGGTGAAACACGTATAACACAGAATTATCCTTGTAACCATTTTTAAGTGTACAGTTCAGTGTCATTAAGGACATTGACATTGTTTTGTTTCTGTCACCGCTGTCCATCTCCAGAACTTTGTTATCTTCCCAGACTGAAGCTCTGTTCCCCCTGAGCACTAGCTCGCAACATTCTCCTACCTCCAGCCGTCTGCCTTCCTATAGCCCCTGGCAACCATCTTTCTGCTGTCTGTCTCTATTAATTTGACTCCTCAAGGTATCTCATATAAGTGGAATCAAACAATATTTGTCCCTTTGTGACTATCTTATTTCACTGAGCATCATGTTGTCAAGACTGAGGTTCATTCATGTTGGAACAGGAATCAGAACTTCCCTTTTTAAAATAAGGCTGAATGATTTCCCATCATGTGGATAGACCATGTGTGACCCATCCAGTTGTCAAGGCACTCTTGGGTTGTTTCCACTTTGTCTATAGTGAATAATGTCGCTATGAACACAGGGGTACAGTTATCTCTTTGAAACCTGATTTCAATTCTTTTGGGCATATACTAAAAAGTGGAATTGCTGGACCATGTAGTAATTCTATTTTTAATTTTTTGAGGAATTTCTATACTCTTTTCAGCTATACCATTTTACATTTCCATAAGTGCACATTTCTATAGAGCACACTGGTTTCGATTTTTCCACATCATCATCAACACTTGTTATTTTCTGTGTGTGTGTTTAATAGTAGCTATCCTAGTGAGTGGTCCAAAATGATGTATTAATGATTCCTTCTGTACATTTTCTGCACGTTTTTGCCATGTTCTTTTCCACCAATTCAAACTTTGATGGAAGAAAAAAAATAAAGAAGAAAGAAGAGAAGATAAAACCTTTCTTTGACTTCTTGTCATTGCCAGTTGTCATCCTTAAGTGATGTGCTTGGAGGAAAAGGATATAGAAAAAGCATGTGATTTGGGGTCAGATGGGCCCCAGTCCATCCATCCATCCATTCTACTTTCCTTTCATGTATCCTCACATCCATTAATTTATCCACCATTTATCAAGCAACTTAAATGCAGGGCGTGGTCATAACACAGTGGGATCCTGGATGCCTGGCGCTCTCTGTTTACCTGATGAAGAATCTGAGACCATCTGTATTCTGGGAGGTAGGGCAGGGCAAGATGTGTGGACCCAGTAGGGGTGGGGAGCTGCGCTCCACTTCTCAGCACAGGCTGCCCGATACACAGCTATGCCTCACGTTGTCTGCTCTTGCATCTTCCATCCAGTCTGATTCGAGTTGTGGCAGGGCCCCAAGACTCAGCCACTTGCAGGGGTTTGATTTCTCTGAGCCTGTTTCCTTAACTGAAAGAAATGTTACAGTTCCTGGTTGATTCACATGACTTTGGTAGGGAGCTATGGAAATGAATGCAAATGAGGACACATGATGAGTAACGAGGTGCTACAAAATATCAAAATAGTAACTGTTAATAACACTTTAATCACAGTTATTCTGAGTGCCAGGCACTGTTCTGTGGGGTCTGCCTGTAGTAACTCATTTAGTTTAATGTTCACCACCGTCCTAGGAGAGAAGTACTGTTGATATCTCCATTTTACTGATTAGCATACTGAGGCACAGAGAGGCTAAGTAACTTCTGAAATGTCACACAGCAAGAAATGGCACAGTGTGGTTTGAACCAGGCAATGAGGTGCCGAGACTTATGCTGTCAGCTGCTATAGCATCATGCCTCTGAGAGGCATCAGCAGTTTCATTGTCTCTATCCTTCTCGCATAGCTGGGAGGGGAACACAGCCCTTGGTTTGGAGAACACAGCAAACAGGGCCTCCTATAATTCATTGTGAGATGAATTGATGGGCGTAGGGTCTCAGTCAGCTCTCCACGGTCCACAGGCATGCAAAGCCGTGGAAAACTCAGGTAACCAAACCATACGTATATCTTAAGAGCAGCCAGAGTAGGTGATTGGCTCTCATTCTGAGGAGTGCGCTGGCATTCAGCTTCAGCTCGTTTGCTTCCCAGGCCACTCCAGGATGAAAGCGCTGGTGCACTTAAACGATCAACAGGCAGGATGCTGGAGGCTCAGAAGGAACTGCCGATGTTGTGCTTGAGACATGTTAGCATAATAGCTGTGCCAGCTGCTCTGGCTGAACAGAGGAGGTGGGACACTGGGCTGTGTCTACACATCCCCGGGGTCACTTCCTGAGGATCATCAGTTTCTTTGCCAGGTTGGCCTGGTGACCACTGAGCTAGCATCTCTGTTTGACAGATGCCCAAGGGATGACCTCTGAGCCTGGGGTTGTTTTCCATTCCATTTCTGGCTGAGCCAGAGAGAGGTGTGTGTGTGTGTGTGTTTGTGTGTGTGTGTGTGTGTGTGTGTGTTTATGATGATGTTTTCTGTCTCTCTCCAGGCAGCCAAGATTGCTCACCACCTGCAGCGTCTTTTCGGAGGAGGCGGCTGGCACGGAGGCCGGGCTACATGAGAAGCGCAGCTGGGCCCAGGATCGGGTTCCTCTCCCTGCCAGTGGGCGCTCCGTTCCGGGCCCAGGGAGGGGCATGTGGCAAGGAGTCTCACCACCCTGAGTCCAGGGCCGGCCCGTGTGGCCTTGACCCTGGAGGCCAGTGGCGAGGTTGCTCAGTTGGGAGCCTCATTCCCAGGAGCACGGCCACCTTGGCTCTGACCGTGGGGCACCGAGGATCGGCTCTGACGGCCGTGAGAGGAAGCCCAGGGCTCCTTGGGGCTCAGCCCCGAGCTGGCACTGCCCTGCCCAATAGGCTCAGCAAGCTGAGTGGCCCCAGGGCCACTGGCTGTCGAGGGGAGCTGCCGTCCATGGACACTCGCGAGGCCCCGAGTCCTTGCCGGGAAGCCTGGAACAAAGGCTGTCCATCCCCGGAGGACATGAGTGACACCAGCTGCAGCCTTGGAAGTGGCCCCCAGGCACCCTCCGTCCCTGCCAGCTCTCAGGACGTCTTTACCTCCAGCTTTAGTTTCATTCGCCTCTCCTTGGGCTCTGCTGGGGAACGGGGAGAAGCAGAAGGCTGCCCACCCTCCAGAGAGGCTGAGGGCCCTCATCAGAGCCTGGAGGAGATGGAGGCCAAGGCTGCCAGCTTGGGTGGACCCCACGATCACCCTCGGCTCCTCTCTCTCCCCTTCACTCTCAAGGCTTCTCAGGGCCTGGCAGATGCTGCCCAGACCGTGGGGGGCAGCCCTGGGCTGGAGTGCCAGACTCTTCCGTTGTTGGACACAGATGCTGCCTCCTCCTGCTCCCTGGATCCCTTGTGGTTTGAAGCCAGCAGCTCTGCGGATGCTCACCAGTGGGACCCGCTGCTCAGCAGATGTGAGCCAGCGCTGCTGCACTGCCTGCAGGGCCAGCGGAGGCGGCTGGAGGTGGGTGTCTTACCAGCCTTCGGGTGCGGGATGGTCACGGCTCAGATTAGTTCTAGGCAGAGGGCCAGAAACGACGCTTCTGGGGTTGACCGATTTCCCACTGGAAAATATGGCAGCACCTTTGGTGGTTGGCTGCAAAAAGATATTGCTCCATCTCTGCTTCTTCTCTTTCAGCCTGAACTCAAATCTGTTCTCATTTTCTCTGTCCCTTGGATGCTCAGGTTTGTTGTTTGTTGGGCCACAGGCTCCTCTGCAGTTTCTGGCATGGGTGACTCAGGGTTGGCTCAGCGTAACTCTTCTTTGAAGCGGGAGATCAGGACCACGGAACAGGGGACTGGAGCTGGCTGGTGTGTGGATGGATGAGTGATATAGAGGTGGTGATGCTCCACACTGGGGCGATCCGGAGTTGCTTCTGCATTTTCAGCTCATCTCCCACTGTAGCTCCAGGAGCTCCCCACATGGAATCAGGGGCTCTGTTTCTGGTTCCTAAACCTCTCAGCCCCTTAGTTTCCTTGTTTAGAGATGATAACACCACGCAGGGTTATTCCGTGGTCCGGTGGGAATGTAAGTGCTTTGGAAATTGGGATGGACTGTAAGTCCTGACACTGCAACATTGCTGGCCACCCAGTTATCTGAGGGGTGGGTCCACCTTGGAGTAGGCGGGGTTGTTCTACCCTAGAAAGTTCCCAGGGAAACCCAGGCAGAGGTGCTTTGTGGTGACCCACTGACTCGTCCTGTTGAAAGACTGTTTTCCTTCTGGGGTGTGCATGCATGTATACGCACACATGTATATCTATGTGCATGTATGTGCACGTATGTGCATGTGTGCATATATGTGGATGTGTACACATGTGCATGTGTGTGCATATGTGTATGTGTGTGTGTGTGGCGTAGGTACATGTAAGTAGGGAAGTCGAGCCTCTCTCATCAGGATTGGAGGGAGGACCTGAAAATGTGAGGCTCATGTTCGTTCTGAGGGACTGATCTCGTCTGCTCTCAGCCCCTCGTCTGTGGCCTAAAGTCCCAGCCACCTCCCTGTTTGCCCTGTTCCAGACTGGCCATCAGATTTATCACCCAGGGAGAGAGAGCAGCCGGGCCAGTGTGCAAGCGACAGTGCGGTGTGCAGTATTCCCAGGCGAGGCGTGGAATCTTTGAGTCAGGCATGTCCCAAAATGACACCACTGTCTTACCCATTAAACCGATCCTA
The DNA here is from genome assembly GCF_023091745.1 of Budorcas taxicolor. Lineage (NCBI taxonomy): Eukaryota > Metazoa > Chordata > Mammalia > Artiodactyla > Bovidae > Budorcas > Budorcas taxicolor. The sequence goes on along the minus strand of NC_068914.1, from coordinate 40,829,622 downwards.
ACAGGTGTCACTGTTGATCTGTAACTGTTGATTTGAGCTAATAGAATGCACCCAGCTCCTTAGAGGAGCTGCAGGTTCTCCAGCACCTTCCCTGCTGCCCTCCCAACCTCTGCTCCGTCTTTAAGTGCCCTCAGTCCTGCTGCTAACCTACTCTCACGGCCACGGCCACGGTCCCTGCCTGGTTCAAATCCTTGTTATGTTTCACCCGAGTTTGGTAAGGGGTCCTGACATACTTTCTTCCAGAGTCTCTCTTCCCCAATTCCTCCTCTGCGAGGTCAGCAGCATTGTCTTTGGGAATACTGCTGGGATGCTGTTATTCCTTGGCTTAAAACATTTGGTGGCTTCTTACTTCCCTTAGGATGGTCTCCTAACCCCTCATCCTGACAATGGAGACCTTTCCCGACCTGCTGCAGCTGCCCAGTGCCTTCCTCCTCCGGCTCGGCTGCTCTCTCTTCCTGTGTCTTGGGCCTCTGCCTGGAGTGAGCTTCCTGCCTTGTGCCACCTGCTAAGCTCTTCTTATTCCTTTCAGTGTGGCTCCAAAGCCACTTCCTTGTGAGACCTCTCCTCCCTTCCCCCCGCCCCGAGACCGAATGAATCCCTCCCTCCATCCCTTCCCACAGCCCTTTGGATGTGCTCTGTGACAGCACTCGTCACTTTAATAATCAGTTGTTCGCGGTCCAAGTTCCTCACTTGACCATGAGCTCTTTATCTCCAGCTCACTTCTCTTAGCCATTTTTGGATGCCTGATGCCTGGCATACTGCCTGGTGCTTGATTAAAATTGTGGTTTTAGTGAAATAATTTATCTTGGTAAGATGGGCTGCAGGAATCTAATTGATAGACTTCTTGGATTGAATGTCTGAGGCATAAGGAGAGATGCTGAGAGGCACACACACAAGGATCCAAACACTCAGTGGAGGTTTGCACCATCGTGATTCTTGGACTCTGAGAGCCAGTTTTCAACACTTTATTTCCAAAATATTTCAAGAAAAATCTCAGCAACATATCTGCATTTCAAAAATCCAAGTTTTGACACAGGTCAAGCAGAAGTACAATGTGGTTATAAAGAACAGCTTTCCTTCCTCCTAGATAACCAAGCAGAAAATCACTTGGCAAGTGGGTCTGCTGTAGTCAGTCCACAATATCCAGTCGCTGAGGTTTGGTAGAACCAACAGTTTTTCCTTTCCTTTCAAGTCCTCTTACCAAGATATAGGGGTCTTCCCAGGTGGCGCTAGTGGTGTAGAACCCACCTACCCATGCAGGAGACGCAGGAGATCTGGGTTTGATCCCTGGGTCGGGAAGATCGCCTGGAGGAGAGCATGGCAGCCCACTCCAGTATTCTTGCCTGGAGAATTCCATGGACAGAGGAGCCTGGTGGGTTACAGTCCATAGCGTCGCAAAGAGTTGGCCACGACTGAAGTGACTTAGCATGCATGCATGTATCTAGATATAGACCAGGATATCTAGTCCTGGCCTAGATTTTTTGATACTTTGGAGTTTGTGAAACCCTGAGCAGATATGCTCTCTGGGGGCCACCGACTCACCATGCCAGTCTCTGAACTACCAGGACATTGGGGTGCCTGGGAGCTGGAATTCTAGGGGCTGTGGTTGCAGAAAACCACCTTGGCTCACCTTTTAGATTCCATGATCTTTAGTTTTAAAAAGAAATGAAACACACCCTAGCTATATCTCTTCTTATAATTAGTTATAAGCCACTGGAGAGTTGTTTTATGGGGTCTTGGTTTCTGGAGGATCTCCTGGGGGCTTGTACTCCTGGCATGCTGGTGGGACTGCCTGACTGGTAGCCTGCTGCTTTCACTTCCTTGTTGTGTGACCTGAAGTCATTTCCTTCATTGTTCTGTGCCTCAAGATGCTCTTGTAGTAGTTGGAGGTAACTGCAGTCCCCACCTCATAGATTGTCATGAGGATGAAAAGTGCCGGTCCATGTGCAGTGCTTCAGATTGGTTCTGATGCCCAGAAAGAACACAGAATATTGCTCATTGTTATAGAGTATTGCTCATTAGAGAAATGGCTCAGGCAAAGAGAATTTGAGTCAAAAGGGGAATTCACTCTTCTTCCTTATTGACTTAAAAAATATTCGCAACCTTTAAAAGAAAATTCACAACTTAAAAGTTGAGAGTCATGTTTTATTTGGTGGGAATTTTTAGGACTTAAGCCCAGGAGATAGTATCTCAGGTGACCTTGAGAGATGCTCCAAGGAGGCAAGAGGGGGAGCCAGGTTATATAGAAGTTTTGCAACAAAGGGAAGGTAGTCTGAACATCAAAAGATTATTGTTAATTAACAAAAGCCAGATATCCCAGGTTAAGTAGTTCAGCACTTTTCTGTGTATGGGAAGATGCAAGAGTCTGGGCTCACTGAAATCATGCCTTTGATACTCACCTCAGCTATCGGGGGCTGATATTCTGTGTTTTCCACATTCTGAGCTTCCTTGGGGCTCACCGTAGGGAGTGGCTGCAGTGTGATGGCTGCGAGATGACAGATATTTTTTTCCTTCCTGAGTTCCCTCAGGGCTCACCGGCTCACATTGGAAGGCTGCAATCAGTGATGACTGTGACATCCATGTTTACTGATATGGCAGGAAATATTCCATTTCTCACCCTACAGTTCAAATTAAACTCACATCTTGTCTCAAATGATAGGATCCGGACACAGTTGATCTGTAGTGTAACTTCCTTTGTTTATCCAGCACCTGGATAGTGAGTAACATGATGCTTTCCAGTGATTTGCATGTCTGTTGTGTGGAAGAGGGATGACCTTTATTCAGGGTCGTGGAGTGACAAAAGGAACTCTGTCTAGGGCGAAGGTCTTACAGGAGTGCAGATTTTGCTTCAGATGGAGGAAGAGGCTCCTGACAGTAGAGTTGTGCTTGATGAGGGAGGCCTTGCTTTTTCCACCATGTTTGTGCAGAAACCTCAGATTGCTCATTTGGGCTGAAGAACTGGGGAAGGGTTGAGCTACGGATCTTCAAAAAGATCCCTTCAAAGATTGGGATTTTAGTGTTCTGGCACTTTTTAAAATATTTTATTCCAATTCCTTAACCCCTCTTCTCTCCCCTTAAGGAAAATGAAAATCTCAGGAATTTGAATTTTAGCTCCTGTTAAATGCAGTCCATCCTTCACATCCGCAGATTCTGTATTCGGGAATTCACTCATTTGTTAAAACTTACTGAAGTCCAAGGTCAGGGCTCACAGTGCTTCCCTGGTCTTTTGTGGACGTGCATGCAGTCACTCAGTCTTGTCTGACTCTTGTGGATCCTTTGGACTGTAGCCCGTCAGGCTTCTCTGTCCTTGGGATTTTCCAGACAAGAATACTGGAGTGGGCTTCCATTTCCTCCTCCAGGGGATTTTCTTGATCCAGGAATCAAACTCAAGTGTCGTTTGTCTCCTGCATTGCAAGTGGTTTCTTTACCTGCTGAGCCATCAGGGAATCCCTCGTGGACATGCACAGAATGACTGAAAGTCTGGGCCACCCAACATGCACATTCTAGCTGAGGTCTTCTTTCACCTCAGACTGTAAACTAGTGTACTTTGCTGCTGCTGCTGCTACTAAGTCACTTCAGTCATGTCTGACTCTGTGTGACCCCATAGATGGCAGCCCACCAGGCTCCCTCATCCCTGGGATTCTCCAGGCAAGAACACTGGAGTGGGTTGCCATGTCCTTCTCGAATGCATGAAAGTGAAAAGTGAAAGGAAAGTCGCTCAGTCATGTCCGACTCTTTGCGACCCCATGGACTGCAGCCTACCAGGCTCCTCTGTCCATGGGATTTTCCAGGCAAGAGTAGTGGAATGGGGTGCTATCATGGCCTGTTTTTATAAAAATTTTTTCTGTTTTTTTTTTTTAATTTTATATACAGTTTTTTAAAACAAATTTGTTTTTACTGAAGTATAGTTGATTTACGATGTGTTAGTTTCAGATGTACAGCAAAGTGATTCAGTTAAATTTTAATGCCATGCTTTTCCCACGTTTGATTTGTTTTTTGTTGGTGAGGTCACTGTTTAAGCTGGTTCCCAAGCACAGGACTGGCAGTGCCGTCTGGCACTTGTAAGCACAAGAAGGCTGCCGTGTGCCTAAGTGGAGAAAGTACGTGTGTTAGATGAGCCTCTTTCAGGTGTGAGTTGTGAGCTGAATGTTAATGAAGCAGAGATAAATATTAAATACAGAATCTTTAAGGGCTTCCCAGGTGGCGCTTGTGGTAAAGAACCTGCCTGCCAATGAAGGAGACATAAGAGATTTGAGTTTGATCCCTGGGTCAGAAAGATCCCCTGGAAGAGGGCATGGCAACCCACTCCAGTATTCTTGCCTGGAGAATCCCATGGACAGAGAAGCCTGGCAGGCTATGGTCCATAGGGTCACAAAGAGCCGGATACAAATGAAGCTACTTAGCATACACAGACAGTATCTTTAAACTGAAACACACATAAAACAAGGTTATATATTGATCAGTTGACAAAAATATTGTGACCTAACCCTATTTTTCCCCCTGGAAACAGTGGTTCAGTATTTGCTAACTGAGCTTTCCCAGTGATTCTATGGAACTTAACGACCACATATGAGACTTGACTGTGTATTTTATATTGTTTAGAAATAGCCACCCAGGGACATTACCAGGGGTTGGGAAAAAGTGCTTATTCATTGGAAGAAAAGCTATGACAAACCTTGACAGCATATTAAAAGGAGAGACATTACTTTACTGACAAAGGTCCGTCTAGTCAAAGCTATAGTTTTTCCAGTAGTCGTGTATGGATGTGAGAGTTGGACCATAAAGAAAGCTGAGAACCGAAGAATTGATGGTTTTGGACTGTGGTGTTGGAGAAGACTCTTGAGGGTCCCTTGGACTGCATGGAGATCTAACCAATCAATCCTAAAGGAAATCAGTCCTGAACACTCATTGGAAGGACTGATGCTGAAGCTGAAGCTCCAATACTTTGGCCACCTGATGCAAAGAACCCTGCATTTGAAAAGACCCTGATGTTGGGAAAGATTGAAGGCAGGGGAAGATGGGGACGACAGAGAATAAGATGGTTGGATGGTATCTCTGATTCACTGGACATGAGTTTGAGTAAACTCTGGGAGTTGGTGATGGACAGGGAAGCCTGGCGTGCTGCAATCCATGGGGTCGCAGAGTCAAACATGAATGAGCAACTCAACTGAACTGAACTGAGAAAATTGTGGTGAAAGGAAATGCTAGCTGGGGTGCAGAGGAGGGAAGTAAGTGGGAGGACCATGAGTGCTGGGTCCCACCTGAGGTTGTGGAGCTGGAGGAAAAGGAGACAAAGGGCCTGCCTCACATGGTCAGTGTGGCTGGATAAGACATGCCCATTAGTGGCTGTGCTTCCAGCCAAGATGGACAGTCAGACATATCGCAGGGCAGCAACTCAGGGTCCTACAGGGATAGTTGGATGAAGGGGTAAAGTGAGGTGGGCACTGGCTCCAAATTTTTCTTTGACCTTCTTTCCTGTGTTTTTTTGCATCAACTCATGTGGTTGTGGTGATGCTATGACTTCACATGGCAATTGAGCTGGGCATTTAGCCTGTTTTCCATCCTGACTATTTAAGACTAAGTAAGTAAGTAAATGAAGTTGCTCAGTCGTGTCCGACTCTTTGTGACCCCATGGACTTTAGGCTACCAGGATTCTCTGTCCAAGGGATTTTCCAGGCAAGAGTACTGGAATGGGTTGCCATTTCCTTCTCCAGGGGGTCTTCCTCACCCAGGGATCGAACCTGGGTCTCCCACATTGTAGGCAGACACTTTACCATCTGAGCCACAGGGAAGCCCATTTAAGATTAAGTTCCTGGTAAAATATGCACTTGTCATGTGGACCAACTCAGTGATAATTGTGATCATTCATTCATTCATTCTGTCATTAACTTGGAAATCACGTGCCTATTGCTAAGAGTACATCTCATGACTGGCTTGGAGGCTGTGTTGGTTGGAGTAGGTTAGTAACAGACAGCAGCACGATACGAGAGGCTTCACATAACACAGCTGTGTTTCTAGCCTACAAGTCATGTTCCACAGGGGTGGTTGGGGCCCCTGCTCCGCCCCTGAGTGCATAGACTGGTGTGGTGTTGAGTGGTGTGGTGTGGTGTGGTGTGGTGACCACTCAGGTCACAGTCCCTGAGACGAGGAGGAGAAGGCTGAGGGATCCACAAAAGCAATTCAGAGCACAAGCCACCTCTGTCTCCTCCACGCACACCCCGTGAAGCAGAACAAGGACAGGAGGGCAGTGTAATGCCTCCATGAGCCCAGAGCAGTGGAGAACCAAATCAGGGTGAGCGCTGTCGTCTTCTACATGGACACAAAGAGGCTCTTGCACTCTAGATGCTCTAGGTTGGATGGAGTGCTCAGACACCACACCACACCACATCACACCACATCACATGACACAACACCACATGACACACACCACACCACACCACACCACACCACATCACATGACACAACACCACATGACACACACCACACCACACCACATCACACCACATCACATGACACAACACCACATGACACACACCACACCACACCACATCACACCACATCACATGACACAACACCACATGACACACACCACACCACACCACACCACACCACATCACATGACACAACACCACATGACACACACCACACCACACCACATCACACCACATCACATGACACAACGCCACATGACACACACCACACCACACCACACAACACCACCCATACCACAGCTCACAACACCCCACAACCCATACCACCACCACCCACACCATACAACACCACACTACTCACACCTCACCACATCACACCACACAACACACCACACCACACCACACCACTCACACCACACCATTCACACCACACCACATGACATACCACACCACACCACACTACTCACACCACACCACAGCACACCACACCACACCACATCACACCACATCACATGACACAACACCACATGACACACACCACACTACACCACACCCCAACATGACTCCACAGTACACCACACCACACCACACCACACACGATGCTATACCACACAATACCACACCACATGATACCAACCACACCACACCACACGACACCACCCATACCACAGCTCACAACACCCCACAACCCATACCACCACCACCCACACCATACAACACCCCACCACACCACACCACACCACACAACACCCCACCACACCCCACCACACCACACAATACCCCACCCCACCACACCACACCACATGACATCATACCACACAACACCCCACAACATCCCACCACACCCCACCACACCACACCCCACCACACTACACAATACCCCACCCCACCACACCACACAACACCCCACCACACCCCACCACACCACACAATACCCCACCCCACCACACCACACCACACCCCACCACACCCCACCACACCACACAATACCCCACCCCACCACACCACACCACACAATACCCCACCCCACCACACCACACCACACAATACCCCACCCCACCACACCACACAACACCCCACCACACCCCACCACACCACACAATACCCCACCCCACCACACCACACCACATGACATCATACCACACAACACCCCACAACATCCCACCACACCCCACCACACCACACCACACCACACCACATGACATCACCCATACCACACCACACCACACCACATCACACAACACCACACCACATGACACCACCCACACCACACAACACCACACCACACTTGACACCACCCACACCACACAACACCACCCACAACACACCACAACACTCACACCACCCACACCACACCACACCACACCACATGACATCACACCACACCATTCACACCACACCACATGACATACCACACCACACCACACTACTCACACCTCACCACATCACACCACACAACACACCACACCACACCACACCACTCACACCACACCATTCACACCACACCACATGACATACCACACCACACCACACTACTCACACCACACCACAGCACACCACACCACACCACACAACACCACACCACACCACCCACACCACGCCACACGACACAACACCACCCACACCACGCCACAACACCACCCACACCACATCACACCACACCACACCCCACCACACAACACCACACCACACCACACAACACCACACCACATGACACCACCCACACCACACAACACCACCCACACCACACCGCTCATACCATACCACACCTCTCACACCATACCACCCACACCACACCACACGACACACCACACCACTCACACCACACCACACCACACCACACCACACTACTCACACCACACTACACCACTCACACTACACCACCCACACCACACCACACCACACTACTCACACCACACCACACCACTCACACCACACCACACCACTCACACTACACCACCCACACCACACCACACCACACTACTCACACCACACCACACCACTCACACCATACCACACCATACCACACCACATGACACACCACACCACACCACACTACTCACACCATACCACAGCACACCACACCACACCTTACCACATGACACAACACCACACCACATGACACCACACTACACCACCATACCACATGGCACCACACCGCAACACATCACACAACAATAGCTGTTGCCTGGTGTGATAGGTACTAAGAAACTTGCAGCTCCATCCTTCTGTGGCTCACACCAAAAACTTGGCATCCTCCTGGCTTTGTCCTCCCAACACGGGATCTGTTGGTGAAATCTGGTGGTTCTGTCTTCCACCAACTGTCTTCTGAGTCTGTCCACAATCACATCACTTCTCCCCATCTTCACTGCTCCTGCTAGAATCCAGGCTACCACTATCTCCTTCCTGGGTTATTTCCATGCCCTCCTCCCTGGCCGCCTGACTTCTGCCCTTACCCACAGCTGTCAGGAGGAAACGTCAGACATATATTGAATCATGAATTCTGTTATTCAGAGTCCCCAAGTAGTTTCCCAAGCCCTCCAGAGTGGAATCAGAACTTATTTTGACCACACCCAAGCAGCATGTGGGATCTTAGTTATCTGACCAGGAGTCGAACCTGTGCCCTTGACAGTGGAAGGCTAAGTCTTAACCACTGGACTGGCAGAGAAGTCCCGGAAATCAGAACTCTTAAATGTTGTCATCCCATGTTCCTCATGACCTTTCTGACCTCCTCTGCTACAGTTTCCCCCTTTAACCAAGACTCTTTAGGCACGGCTGGCTCCTGTTAACTCTACAGTGCCTGGGGAGTTGCTGCCTGCAGCCTCTGTGGCAGTTCTGCCTTCTGCTGGAACATGTGTCTCCCAGACAGCCTCAGGGTTGGGATTCTCCAGGCAAGAGTACTGGAGTGGGTTGCCATTTCCTTCTCCAGGGGATTTTCCTGACCCAGGGATCGAACCTGTGTCTCCTGCATTGGCAGGCGGGTTCTTTACCACTGAGCCACGAGGGAAGCCCTACCACTCATATATCTTTGCTCAAATATCATCTTCTCAATGAGCTATTACTTAAAATTGCAACCCAACTGTCTACCAGCCTTCCTGGCCCCCCTTACATGGTTCTGCTTTTTTTCCTCTGTCCTAGCACTAATCCTTTTCTAAGGCCTTGTAAAACTTACTTATTATGTTTATTTTTGTCTTCTTACACAAAATGGATAAGGCTAGAGGGCTAAGAATTTTGTGCTGTATCTGTAACCCCTCAAACAGTGCCTGACACTTAAGAGTGAATATTTGCAAAATGGTTTAGATCATGAGCACAGGTGAGGTTGTCAATAGAGAAGCAGGACATCTAACGTGGACTGGAGGGGGTGACGCCTGAAAGAGGTGTGGAAGGAGAGGTAGGTATAAACTGGCAAAGGATGGCAAGAAGCTGGCTTCCAGGGAGCAAGATTAAATCCATTTATCGATGGACCAAGAATGTCCCTTCAGAACAGGAAGTTGAGAAGAGAAATAATGAGAAATGAATGTGTTGGTAATTCTCAGACAAGTGATGGGATCATTGAATCTCGTTCTCATGCTCAGTTCTAAGTCTGACTCTTTGTGACCCCATGGACCATAGCCCTCCAGTCTCCTCTGTCCATGGGATTCTCCAAGCATGAATACTGGGGTGGGTTGCCATTTCCTTCTCCAGGGGATCTTCTCGACCCAGGATCAAATCCACGTCTCCTGCAGCTCCTGCATGGCAGGCAGATTCTTTACTGCTGCGCCACTGGGGAAGCCCATCCTTAAGTCCGCACGTGGATTAAGTAAGACGGTGCCCATTTGTATAATGGAAAGATCCTTCGGACTTCTTTGATGAAGTCTTTCATTCTCACCCAGCCCTCAGGACAGCCTGCTGAGTTGGAGCTCATTGTTTTCTTTTCCTGGTTTCTCCTCTAATGCTGGCGTGTTTATTTTCATACATTTAATATGATGCTTTTGAACAGAAAACACTTGGTCAGGTCAGGAAATCTGTATTCCTTTTTATTATGCATTTTTCACACAGATGAGGGTACAGTGTGATGTTTTTGTTTAAAAATGACATTCCAACTCTTTTTTTGGTTTTATGCTCAAATTACGCTTTTTCTTTATGTAAGTTTTTTTTTGAGAAATGAATGCATATGGCATTGGAAAAATGTACATTTGTGGTTCTTTTTTTAAAGGAGAATAGTGTGGTTCAGCTTCAAAATAGTTTCTAAGTGTTCTTAACTGTAACAAAATTAGTTTGTGTGAACAAGATTGTAATTCAGTTTTCATTTTTTTGCCTTTCAAACCAACATAGGTAAAATCCTTAAGATTAAAGCTTCAGAAACTTCAAGATAAAGCGATTGAAGATGATGATTATGATAAGGGTGAGTTTTGCTTTGTTTATTGGTTCTTTCTTCTCTTCCCATAATGTGCAATTCCACGTTCCCTCCTTATTCCCCTGTATCCTCCACACTGCAAATGAGCCGTGTAATCTGTTCCCTGATCACCTGCACTCAGTAACAGTTGACTATTTTACACTGTTGTTTTCTGAATTTCAAAGCAGTTTGGGAGGAATAATCCTTTGGGTCATAAGTATAACCTTATTGATTTTCCAGAAGCACTCTGAGTACTTGCACAATAAGAGTTATATTAAGTCATCATCTACCTGTCTAAGGTGTGATGTTGTTGTTGATGTTTAGTTGCTAAGTTGTGTCTGACTCTTAGCAATCCCATGGACTGTAGCCCACCAGGCTCCTCTGTCCATGGGATTCTCCAGGCAAGAATACTGGAGTGGGTTGCCATGCCCTCTCCAGAGGATCTTCCTGACCCAGGGACTGAACCCACATCTCCTGCACTGGCCAGTGGATTCTTTATCGCTGAGCCACTCAGGGAAGCTCCAATTTGTGATGTAGCTATACTTTATTCACTCATCAAAAAACATTGGTGAGCACCTACTATGTGGCCAGCACTGTGGCAGGGATAGGGGAGTAAGAGAATACAGTTTCTGGCCTTGGGATGCCTGTGAGTATGAGCCCTTGTGGAGCTTTCTGACTTCACATGCTTGGGGACCAGGTGTAGGAGTTGGGATGAGCTTAAGAGATGATGCCAGTCTCTGTGAGTGGGCTCGGATGTATTGAATTCCCATGTAGATGGCTTGAAATAGTCAAGCTGGAAAGAAGTCATGACATGAAGATGGAAGAGTTGTTCAGAAGCAAAAAAACCCACACCAGAGTGAGGCACCCAAATAGGAGTCAGGCCAAAGTGGACGAAGGTATCATGGCTGCCAAGTGGACACTGGGTTGACTATGTCAGAATGGTTGCAAGTCTGGTTGGATTGGGAAGGATCTTAAGGACCTGGGTACCAGTTGTAAGATCTCACACTCATTTCTGCTGGGTCTTGGGGCTAAGAGAGGGCCTTAGAGGACTTCTTGTTCCACCAGGCACTCATGAACTTGAGAGCTATGCTGGTGATAACCAAGCTTAGCACAGCGAGGATTGGCCTGGAGATATTTTAAATTTAAGGCTCCCCTGGAAGCTGGTTAGCCCTGAGGCTTGGTCTTCAACCTCATGGGGCCATATTCTGGTTTCCCAGAGAGTACATCACTGACCATTAGGAACTTGGGTGCTACAGGAATGGGGCAAGTGACTCCCAGAAGGAGGGTGCAAATCCTATTCTAGGAAACACACGGAGCAGAGCTGGTGCCGTCTGGTGTCCTTGTTCACCACAGGCTTTGGGAGGAAGGAGAGGAATTTGGGGATGGAGCTCTTTACTCTGCCACTCCGCTTTGACGGGACATTTTGATTTCAGAATGATGCCTGGAGGAGGATGATGTATGTGAAAGAGGAGCAGATGAGCTATTCCCAGACCCAGGTGTCCCTGGGCACTTTTGTCAGTGGGAGACACCTAGGTTTTGACATTCCCACTATGGCACAGGTTTTATTTTCTCTTCCAAGGGCTGTGCCTTGGTTCCTTTGACAACACAGCTCTCTCTGTAACACACAAAGCTTCAGACACAGGTGAAAAACCACACCCTCTTTTTCTGATCAAGAAAAACCTCAACTTTTCTGGATGCGGTGCTCTCAATGGGCTTCATTAAATGAAGGCCTCACTTCTTTTGTCCTTTCTCCAAATGTCTTTGAAACACTGCAGGGGAGAAGTTGAATAGGACACACCTCACAGGGAGGCTGAAAGAATAAAGGTGACTTTATTCAGTGTTTCTGCCTGTTTATTTTCCTTGTTTGTATGTTGCTGTCCCCTGAAGGAGATGTTTGGGGGTAGGCCAGCATTCTGTGTTTCCTCAAGCCTTCCAGGTGATTGAGGTGTGTGCTGATGCCCGGGAAAACACGGTGTAGGACTTTCTTCCTTGGAAAATCAGGCCTGTGGTACAGTGGCAGCTGAGTCTAGCCAGTGAGGCTCAGTCCATGGGCCATGTCCCTCCTGGTGAAGATGACTGGGCCCTGAGGTGTGAGTAGGATACACTGGAAGGGCAAAGAACTGGAAGAGCCACCATTGCTTATGAGCCACCATCCCAGAGTCTGATTGCCTTGAAAGGAGATTTGAAACCAGCTCTGTTATCTAAGGGCTTCCTTCGTTGCTCAGTGGTAGACAATCTGCCTACAACGCAGGAGATGGGGGTTCGATCCCTGGGTCAGGAAGATGCCCTGGAGGAGGGTATGGCAACTCACTCTGGTATTCTTGCCTGGAGAATCCCAAGGACAGAGGACATTGGCTACAGTCCATGGGGTTGCAAAGAGTTGGATGTGCCTGAAGCCACTTAGCTTGTGCGTGTGGCTGTAAAGTACATTCAGTCATGTCTGACTCTTCGTGACCCCGTGGACAGTAACCCACCAGGCCCCTCTGTCCGTGGAATTCTCCAGGCAAGAATACTGAAATGGGTTGCCATTTTCTTCTCCAGAGGATCTTCCCAACCCAGGGATTGAACCTGGGTCTCCCCCACTGCAGGCAGACCCTTTACGAGCTGAGGCACCAGGGAAGACCATGTGTGTGTGTGTGTGTGTGTGTGTGTGTGTGTGTGTGTGTGTATGTGTGTGTGCTAAGTAGCTTCAGTTGTGTCCGACTCTTTGTCACCCTTGTCACCCTATGGGCTGCAGCCTGCCAGGCTCCTCTGTCCCTGGGATTCTCCAGGCCAGAATGCTGGAGTGGGTTGCCATGCCCTCCTCCATGGCTTGACCCAGGGATCGAGCCCGTTTCTCATGGTCTTCTGCATTGGCAGGTAGGCTCTCCCCTGGTGGCTCAGCTGGTAAAGAATTGCCCCTGGAGAAGGGAAAGGCTACCCGCTCCAGTATTCCGGCCTGGAGAATTCCACGGACTACAGTCCATGGAGTCTCAAAGAGTCTGACACGACTGAGGGACTTTTACTTTCACTTTTCTTTACCACTAGTGCCACCTGGGAAGCCCTTAGCACATAGCACATGGCATCTGAAATGGATCTCTGCAGGGCCCAGAGCATGGACTGGCACATAGCAGGTGCTGGATAAGTTGTCATAAACTACTTGCCATTCAGAAAACTAAGATCATGGCATCTGGTCCCATCACTTCATGGCAAATATATGGGGAAACAGTGGAAACAGTGTCAGACTTTATTTTTGGGGGCTCCAAAATCACTGCAGATTGTGACTGCAGCCATGAAATTAAAAGACACTTGCTCCTTGGAAGAAAAGTTATGATCAACCTAGACAACATATTAGGAAGCAGAGACATTACTTTGCCAACAAAGGTCTGTCTAGTCAAAGCTATGGTTTTTCCAGTAGTCATGTATGGATGTGAGAGTTGGACTGTAAAGAAAGCTGAGTGCCGAAGAATTGATGCTTTTGAACTGTGGTTTTGGAGAAGACTCTTGAGAGTCCCTTGGACTGCAAGGCAATCCAACCAATCTATCCTAAAGGAAATCAGTCCTGAATATTCATTGGAAGGACTGATGTTGAAGCTGAAACTCCAATACTTTGGCCGCCTGATGGGAAGAGCTGACTCATTTGAAAAGACCCTGATGCTGAAAAGGATTGAAGGCAGGAGGAGAAGGGGAAGACAGAGGACGAGATGGTTGGGTGGCATCACTGACTCAATAGGCATGAGTTTGAGTAAACTCTGGGAGTTGGTGATGGACAGGGAGGCCTGGCGAGCTGCAGTCCCTGCGGTCACAAAGAGTGAGACATGACTGAGCAACTGAACTGAACTGAACTGAACTGAACTGAAACTAATTGCCAAGTAATTAGGGAAGTGGAGGTGGAGAGTTTGTGGTCATGAAATGTGTTGACGTAAGAGCTGAATAAAGCTTCCTTTCTCACCTATGATAGTTCATCCAGAGTTACTAATAAACACTTTCAGGGTTGCTGAGATGTCCTTGCCACTCAGTGTTTAGTCTTTGTGTGGACGCTCTCCTTGTTCTGAGAGGAGCTGCTCTGCTGCTGTGCGCTGTCTCTGGGGAGTGGGTCTGCTGATGTCCACAAGGCTTGCCGGGAGCACGTAGAGGGTGATCTTATCCCCCTTTGTTTTGTTTTGTGTTTTTGCTTTTCTCTCTTTCTTTCTAGTTTCATTTGTAATGACAACTTTGTGTTCCAGGGAAATGAGCCATGAGCACAGAATAGAAAGGTCCATGTTTTGTTATCTCATTAACGTGCTGAAGCTTTACCTGTAATGCCCAGTGAGGAACCTTCTCAGATCTCTAATGACATCTCTCCCTCACTAGGGAAGGAAGGTTGCTATATTCTCATATTCTTGCAGAAAGCTGGGAGGACTGAGGTGAAAAAGATGTTGCTGTTTGGTATTTTCTTGGGGTCTCTCTCGTAGAGACTCCACGTGCTCCTTGGTTTCCTCACTTGACCTCTTGTCCCATGTCAGCTGAGGGGCGAGGCTGAGACCTGGGAGTCCCACGGGGGAGAGCCTTCCATCCAGGGACTCGGGGGGAGAGGCCCGGGTCTGCGATGTGCTGGGAGGGAGAAAAGGAGAGTGTGGACCGCGGTGTTTGACATGGTTACTGTCCTAGTGGTTGCTGTGTGGATTTGTGGCCTCTAACATCCCCTGGCCATGCGTGTCCACGGGTGACCACATCACACATTCACGAGGAGGCCGTGAGGTGGTGGCTTCAGCTCTTCAGTGGCCCGCATTGCTGTGCCATGGAGCAAGCTGGCTTTCCTGCTTGCCTAGACTTTCTTTCTTGCAATGGAGAGTGGCCAGCACTGAATTCCTTTCTCTCTCCTTGTGTCTCAACCAGTAGTCACTGTGACAAAATTCTAGCACAATAAAATGTGAGGCATTCAGAGAAAGATGATCCAAGCAGAGGCCAAACATGAAACCATGAAAATGGCCAGCTCTTATCTAAACTGCCATCATCTTCTTTTTTTCCTGAGTTCTTTCCTTAGCAAGCTTCCTCTATCCACAGTGGATCCTTGGTGATAGTGTGCAGATCATCCAAGCTGACAGCCATTTCTTTCTCAGGGGCCCACTCTAAACATCCACCCATGGCTTCTGGAATCTAATGCATTCTTGTCTTGGGACTACAAATGTGACTGAACACTGAAAACCCACGGGTTCCTTTTCACTGTATTTCATTTGAGTCTAGAAAGCGAAAAACAAGACTGAGTAGAATCTGGTCATTTTTATATCCACAGGACAGCAGAGTCAATGGGAGGTGGACCCCATTCTGGCTACCCCAGAACAAAAGTGTGATTCTTGGCAGCCTGTGCTGTTTCATGCTCTGCCTTGGAAAGAGCTACACTGAACCCCAGGGCTTCTCAAGAGATGCAGGTTTTCCCTGGGTCAGGAAGATCCCCTGGTGCAAAGCATGGCAGTCCACTCCAGCATTCTTGCCTGGAGAATCCCATGGACAGACACTGGTGGGCTACAGTCCACAGGGTCACACAGAGTCACACGACTGAAGCAACTTAGCATGCACCCGGAACCCCTGTGTGAATGTGGGTGCAGCTTCTGTCTCCAGCCCCCTGCCCACACCCTTGCCTCCTCTCCCTGCACCCCAGTCTGGAAACAGCATCCTTCTGACCTGTTACGCAGAGGGCTCACCCACTGTGGCCCTTGAGTGTCTCCCCTGGTCCTGGGATAGTGAGGCTTCCATTAAAAAGCACAAAAACAGAAGCTCAAATCTCAAGTAGGTGTTACTCGACTGACTGCATCCTTGCGTGCTTTGAGCTCAGTTGCTCAGTTGTGTCCAACTCTTTGCGACCCCATGCTGGCCAAGCTCCTCTGTCCATGGAACTTTTTAGGCAAGAATACTGGAGCAGGATGCCATTTCCTGCTTCAAGGGATCTTCCTGACCAAGGGATTAACCCACATCTCTTGCGTCTCATGTATTGGCAGGCGGATTCTTTATGGCTGAGCCATCAGGAGATTGCAGCCTTTGCACTCATGAAAAATGCCAGCGCACGAACCAGCCAAGTCACCATCAGTTGGGATCTTGGCCAGTTCCCAGGAGGCACTGTCACCAACCCCTTTCTTGGGCAAGGCCCTGGGTGCTGCTCAGAGAGGACCAGCATGTGCTCCGACCTGGCAGGATCCAGAGCATCTTGCATCCCAATGTGGAAAACAGCTTTGTAGCAGTTGTGGGGACAAAACCCAGCTAGGAAGGTTGTGGATTCTGGCAACTCATTTATGTGACCACTGAGGGAGGAGCAAATGAGGGCTTCATGCTGGGGATGCATCAGGAAAATGGCCCATGATCTTATCTAAAAACATTAGGCTGTTAGGAACTGAGCACTTGCCTTGATTCAATGTTAATCTTTAGCATCATTCTCACAAGAGTGGAAGCTCCTGTGTCTGCCTCCTATTTTAGGTAAAAACTGAAAAATTGGGAGATAAGTGATACCTATAGACAAATGCTGCACAAAAAGAATATGTGTAAAATGCCATTTACTGCTCTTGATTACATTGTCTCAGGTTCTTGTCCTGTTTATAGAAGAGTTTCTGATTTGTGAACTAAGGGCAGAGATCTCAGCTGATGGCGGCTTTCAGCATCACTGTGTTTTTTGGCAGGTTTGTGTGCTGGCGTTTTTCAGTGTGCCGAGGGCACAGTCAGCTGTGTAACACCTACTTGGGATTGGAGCTTTGTGCACAGACCTTTGTCTGCATAGGATCTGCATCCCTTTCATTTGTAGCAGATTAAAACATACATTTCAGCATGATGCCTTTTCTCCCCCACGTTCCAGCTGGGTGTCTTGGTGTTAAGTGTGGAATATTAACCCCCTGCCCCCACCGTCACTCTGGGGGTAGAAGCTCAGGGGAGTGAATGTCCCCTTTCGTGGCCACGTCACGGGTTCCCAGGTGGCTTCTGGTTTGCTTCCCTGATTGTGAGGAAATTGGCCTGCCCTTCAAGGACCACATGAGGTGTGGCCACAGCCGTAACTCATGATGGAACCTGACAGCTCCAAGTTTTTATATGCTTCTGAGTACAAAACACCAAGACAAACAAAAAAATCCTTTTTTTTTTCCCCCAGCTCTTCTCCCTGATTAGTTGGAACTTGGTCACACTTTCCTACCCGCTGAACTGCAGCACTTTTAATTTTATATTTTGGGTCAGTAGGTCTTTAAAAAAAATAATTTATTTATTGTAATTGAGGGATAATTACTTTACCATATTGGGATAGTTTTTGCCATACATTGACCTGAATCAGCCAGGGTGCACATGTGTCCCCCATCCTGAAGCCCCCTCCCACCTCCCTCCCCACCCCATCCCTCCAGCTTGTCCCAGAGCACTGACTGTGAGTGCCTGGCTTCATCCACCAAACTTGCCCTGGTCATATGTTTTACATGTGATAATATACATGTTTCAATGCTGTTCTCTCAAAACACCCCACCCTTGCCTTCTCCCACATAGTCAGTCCAAAAGTCTGTTCTTTACATCTGTGTCTCTTTTGCTGCCCTGCATGTAGGACCGTCATTGCCATCTTTCTAAATTCTCTATGTATGTAATATACAGTATTGGTGTTTCTCTTTCTGACTTACTTCACTCTGTATAATAGGCTCCAGTTTCATCCACCTCTTTAGAACTGACTGAAATGTGTCCCTTTCTATAGCCGAGTAATATTCCTTTGTGTGTATGTACCACAGCTTACTTATCCATTAAGCTGCTGACGGACATCTAGATTGCTTCCATGTCCTGGCTGTTGTAGATAGTGTGCACTTTTAAAACTGGTATTAGTAGGTGGTTGTGTAGTAACAGTAACAGTAAACATGTCTTGATCTCTTTGTGTATCTGCCTGAGACTCACTCCCCTTGATAGGCATTCCAGACTATAGAAATGTCAACAACTTTACCTTTTCAAGTGAAATAGAAATTTCATTTGTTTTCAAGGGGCATTTCCCCTCTGTCTGCAGACTGTGAAGTAGCAAACACACCTAGAAGGGATGTGTCTGTGACCAGGGGCAAAAGCCGGAACAGGACTGAATCTTCCCACTACAGTCATTTCAGGTCCAACCTATCTCTGTTTTAAGCACAAATGGATGACTTTCCTTTAATAGGAGGAATGTGCTAATTCCTCAGGCTGCTATAGCAAAGCACGACAAGACTGGGTGGCTTAAACACGAGCCATTGATTTCTCATAGTTCTGGCTGGAAGTCCAAGGTCAAGCTGCCAGCAGGGTTGGCTGCTCCTGAAGGCTCCTTGGGGTGTAGATGCCGTCTTCTGCCTGGGTCCTCGTGTCTGTGTCCTAATCTTTCTCTTCTAAGGATGCCAGTCTTGTTGGATTAAGGTGCACCCGAAGGACTTCATTTTATGTAAGAACTCTTTAAAGACTCTGTCTCTAAATACAGCCACATTCTGAAGTCTTGGAGGATAGGATTTGGGGCGCACAATTAAACCCATAATGAGAGGCCTAATGGGCTCAGAGCAGAGCTGAGTACTAAACACATCCAGGCATTTGCACAAAAGTGGATACTTGTTTGATCATTCTGTGGTCATGTGTAGACATTTGATAGAAAAGTTAAAAAAAAAAAAGGCAAACTTTTGTGACTTTGAGTAAATGGGTTGACTACTCCTTTCCCTGTCCACAGATGAAGCTGGCTGTCACTGGCATCTTGTTTTGTCCAAAATGCCACAGTTAGAAGCAGAGCCTGGCTCTTAAGCCAGTACATCATACCGTACCTCAGTCTTTCATATGAACAGCTATTTAAGGAATATTTGTCAGGTTTACCAGGCTGTGGTAAACCAACACATGTGTGAGAGGTGACCTCCCCTCAAGAAATGTTTTCCCTGAGCTTATTTGAGGTAAGCAATAATTATACAAGTAGGTAAAATTTCAGTTAACATTAGAATTGAATTTTTTTTTTTTTTCGCGAGGACTGTCTACTTTCAAGAGGAAGAGAATCAACTTAAACTAGTGCTGGAAGAAAAGAGGACTTACTGATGGGGGTCTGGGGTCAGGGGGTCGAGGGGGTCAGGACGCTCACTTTTCTGTCTGTGGGTTGACTTGTTCTCTCAAACCACTCGTTTCACCTGGTTGCTATAGCGGTAGGCTGAAACACGGCCGGCTCTAAAATAATGTGTGCATGCGTGCTTGGCCATGTCCAACTCTTTTGCAACCCCATGGACCTTCTGCAACCCTGCCAGGCTCCTCTGTCCATGGGATTTTCCAGGCAAGAATACTGGAATGGGTTGCCAGTTCCTCCTCCAGGGGATCTTCCCAACCCAGGGATCGAACCCACATCTCCTGTGTCTCCTGCATTGGCAGGCAGGTTCTTTACCACTGAGCCACCTGGCAAGCCCTCCTGTAAAAGGGAGGCACACTTACTCCCTGGAATTTGTATACTTAACAGTGGTTAAAATGGCACATTTTGTTAAATATATATATATCTGTGTGCATGCTAAGTGGCTTCAGCTCTATCCAACTCTGTGATCCTATGGACTATAGCCTGCCAGGCTCTGTCTGTCCATGGAATTCTCCAGGCAAGAATACTGGAGTGGGTTGCCATACCTTCTACAATTTAAAAAGGTAATGTACCAAAACTGGTTGAACTGTACACTTTAAATAGGTTAATTGTATGGTATGTAGATCACACTCAATAAAACTGTTTAAGAAAAATGGTGACAAAACTTACCTTCCTCATGAACCTACAACTGGTCAGGGCAAAATGGGTAGAGCTCATCTCTGCTCTAGGCATTCACTGGGCAGTTTGAAGGCTAGAGGTGGGGCCCATGCTCAGTCACGTGTCTGGGGGTTGGTGCTGTCTGCTGGTGCCTGACGGGGGCCATGGCTGGAGCACTCATCTGTAGCCTTTCCATGTGACTGCTTGGCTTCCTCATGGTGATGGCATCCTGAGGGAGAGAGATAGGCAAAAACAATCACTTATTAGGGATTAACCTTGGAAATCAGGTAGTGGTGCTACTGCTACTACTGCTGCATTCTATTCCCTAAAAGTAGATCACCAAGTGTGACCCCTACTCAAGCACAGAGTCATTAGACCCCATCTGTTGATGGGAGGAAGGTCTAAAGAATTTGCGGGCATCTTGTTAAACCACAACAGACCGCCCTCTCTTCTCAGATGCTTTCACACTTTCTCCATGTGCGAAACATACTCATTCCCTCTCAAGACCCCTTAAAGCTCTCGTATGTTAAGGCATCAGGCTCAGACTTGATGTCCCCATTTCCACGTCTAACTCAGATGCAGGTGCCAAGGAGGCTTCTCAGGGGTGATTTCTTGAACACAGCTTCTGGGTTACGGTTTCTCTGGATGATCTGAACACCTGTGCACTAACGAGCTGGCTGTTGGTTGGTTTTAGTCGCTAAGTTGTGTCTGACTCTTGCGACCCCATGGACTATTGCCTACCAGCCTTCTCTGCCCGTGGGATTTCCCCGGCAAGAATACTGGAGTGAGTTGCCATTTCCTTCTCCAGGGGAATCTTCCCAACCCATGAATCAAATCTGAGTCTCCTGTGTTGCAGGCAGATTCTTTGCCAACTGAGCTATGAGGGAATCAACCCCTACAAACCCAACCTATGATGGTGGGACGGATAGGGTAACCGCTAAAGATACTTGTTCAAAAGGGGTAAGTGGGAGGCCTGCAGCAGCGACTGGTGCTGAGCAATTCTGAAATCCACCTGTTGTCTGTTCCTTGATAAAGATTTAGCCCTACTGCCTAGAAATTATTTTCTATATCTCTGACCTCTGGGCTCTTGGTTCTACACTCTGAACCATGCTTCCTTTTCCATAAGAAGTAGTCTGAGTGTATAGCCTGCTTCCCAATCATACAGGTTTGGGGGTCCAGATGCCTTTTTTTCATTTTGTACTTTCTCTTTAATTTTTCAACTTGGCATAATTCTTTTTAAAACGTTTCGGGTTTTATGTGAATCCATTTATAATCTGCTCCATCAGACAAAAGCTATATCCACAAGTCTCTTCAAGAGAAGCCTCTTTTCTCAGGCTTCCTGTAAGGCTTGGAGGGGCAGGGGTTAACACTCTTCAGAGTCTGAAGGGGCTGTTTGACTGTTTGAAAGGGTTGGTGATGACCCTTAAATCTTTCTGGGATCTTAAAAAGGACTTTACAGTATATAGCCTTGGCCTCATCTTTTGACCATATTTTCCTGACAGAACTCTGAATTTGATTCTTTGCCTGGAAGCTGTTTCTAAATCTTAGCATCATTTGTTATCTGGAGAAGCTAGGAATAAGAAATAATTTGAATTTCAAGCCCTATACATCCTGGTTCCTTTATAGTGACAGTTATTTCTTTGGCTTATTCTCTTTTCTCACATTGTACTATGGGGATAGAGAAGCAATTCCGGTAGTCCCTTGGAAGTTTGACTTCAAAACCTAGAAGTTGAAAGTTTTCAAATAAAAATATTGCTAAACAGCCTTCCAGCTTCCACTAACATTTTTCTTTCTTTACTTCCTTACCAATAGCCTCTTCAAGATCAATCATACTTCTCTTTAGGGCTCTTCCAACTTCCATGCAGCTCCGCAGCCCCATATCTATGACCACGTGTTTGATTCTTTGTTATGGCAGCACCAATGTGGCACCAAAATCTGTTCCTGGTTACCTGCTGCTGTGTAACAAACAACTCCCAGTTTAGTGGCTTATCAAAATAACAACAATTATTTTGCTAAAAAATTCTATAACTTGGGGAAATCTCAGTAGAGAAAGCCCTTCTTCACTCCATTTGACATTAACTGGGACACACAATCATGCTCGATTTGACATTGGGCAGTGGTGCTGGCTGTAAACTGGGTCTCAGCAGGGTCTGCAGCTCATGAGGCTTCTTGAATTACTCGCAGTGTGATGTTTAATGTAGGGGGGAGAGAGAAGGGGCATTGGAAGAGAGGGAGAGAGGAAGCTGAAGGGAGTTCTATCATCTTTTAAAAAATTTTTAAAATTGAAGCATAGTTGACTTTCAATGCTGTGTTACTTTGCGGCATACAGCAAAGTGATTCAGTTGTATATATTTATATATATTCTTTTTCAGAATATTCTCCACTTTAGGTTATTGTAAGACATTAAGTACATTTCCCCATGCTGTGCACTAGATCATTCTTGTTGATTTTATATATAGTAGTGTGCATCTATTAATCCCAAACTCCTAATTTATCCTCACCCCACATTTCCCCTTTGGTAACTATAAGATTTTTTTTTTTATGTCTGCAAGTCTGTCTTTGTTTTGTAAATAAGTTCATTTACAATGAGGTACCACCTCACACTGGTCAGAATGGCCATCACCAAAAAGTCTATGAATAATAAGTACTGGGGAGGGTGTGAAGAAAAAGGAACCTCTCTTCTTGGCTCCAGTATGAAAGCTTTCACGGAGAGCTTGCATCAGGTGATGACTTTTGGGGGACCAATTACTGCAGCTAAAGGTACGGCAGGTAGAAAAATGTGTTTACTTGTGTCTGTGATGAGGTGAGATTGTCTATTGTGGGAAGAATGACTGATAAAAAATCAACTCTGTAATAACCTATGTTGGAAAAGAATCTAAAAAAGAATGGATACATGTATATGTATAACTGAGTCACTTTGCTGTCTAGCAGAAACTAATACAACGTTGTAAATCAACTATACTCCAATATAAAATAAAAGTTAAATTAGAATCGCCAGTCTATGTCCGATGCAGGATACAGCATGCCTGGGGCTGGTGCACGGGGATGACCCAGAGAGATGTTATGGGGAGGGAGGTGGGAGGGGGGTTCATGTTTGGGAACGCATGTACACCCGTGGTGGATTCATGTCAGTGTATGGCAAAACCAATACAGTATTGTAAAGTAAAAAAAAGTAAAAATTAAAATTAAAAAAAAAATAATGAGAGCAACATGTGAATTTCAAAATGACGGATGTTAACAATATTCAAGAAGATTTGGATGAAAACACTCTCCAGAGTCCATTTATTTAGGTGTCCGAGCACTGCCGGATGGTGGGGAGTGTGGTGGATTACACACAGTCCCTCCCCAAACCTGCTGTCACAGATTGGATTGAAAATTGCCTCTTATTGGAGATTTTCCAGAGACATTTGTCCTAGTCCTCCCAAGGAAGCAAGGTAATCTTTGATTTGTCTCTGACTGTGGTCGCGTCTCGGGCAGCTTTGTGAGTTCATCTCATAAAGTCAGTCCATCAGCAGGTTGTTATGTACATATATATAATATGGTGCCGATTGGCCCACATCTCCTGTCACTGAATTGAAGGATGGTTGAAATCAATTGGCAGAATCAACTCTTCTATTTCTACATGGGTTAGGGAAGCTTGTGTCGGTGTTCTGGTGGGTGGAGCTGGGTTTCTTCTCTCTGGAGTGCGATGAAGTGTCCAGTAATGAGTTATGAGATGTCAATGGGTTTGGAGTGACTTTGGGCAGCCTGTATATTGGAGCTCAGGGCTGTGTTCCTGTGTTGCTGGAGAATTTGTGTGGTATGTCTTGCTCTGGAACTTGTTGGCCCTTGGGTGGTGCTTGGTTTCAGTGTAGGTATGGAGGCATTTGATGAGCTCCTGTCAATTAATGTTCCCTAGAGTCAGGAGTTCTCTGATGTTCTCAGGATTTGGACTTAAGCCTCCTGCTTCTGGTTTTCAGTCTTATTTTTACAGTAATCTCAAGACTTCTCCTTCTATACAGCACCGTTGATAAAAGATCCAGGTTAAAGATGAAAAGTTTCTCCACAGTGAGGGACGCCCAGAGAGGTTCACAGAGTTACATGGAGAAGAGAAGAGGGAGGAGGGAGTTAGAGATGACCCGAATGAGATGAGGTGGAATCAATAGAGGAGAGAACAAGCTAGCCAGTAATCACTTCCTTATGTGCGCTCCACAGTCTGGACCGCTCAGAGATGTTCATGGAGTTATACAGAGAAGAGAAGAGGGAGGAAGGAGACAGAGGTGGCCAGGAGGATAAAAGGGGGGAGTCAAAAGGAGAGAGAAAGATGACAATTAGAAATAATTTACTCTTATTCAACCTGGGGGAGTCTGTAGTTAAAAACACCTTTAGGAGCTGTGAAAAATTCGCCCAGTGTTTATTTACATATTTAGTTTTAATTCTGTATATTTTCAGTTGAGGTGTAATTTACCTACTAGGAGCTGTGAAGTGTTTAGTAACCAGCTCAGCATGCAGAGTGCACACTCCCAGGATTGGGTGAGGTGACCTAGGGTCAGTGTGACAGTGTCCTTTCGTCTTGTCATCTGTCCTTGAGCACCAGTTTGCTCCTCGATAAACTGGGGATAATCATCCCTGTGCTGCCGTGTGGCTGGAAGGTTAACCATGATAATGGTGTGTGTGAGGTGCCTGGTGCACAGATATTGATGGATTGCTTGTTCTCCTTTCCCTGCCCACTCCTCACCATTATCCCACATCCCTGGGTACCACAGCTTAGAAAACGCAGTGCAGAGTGGGGCTGCTTCTGAATCATCTCTTTGCCAGCACTTAGCATCAAT
This sequence comes from Budorcas taxicolor, assembly GCF_023091745.1. Lineage (NCBI taxonomy): Eukaryota > Metazoa > Chordata > Mammalia > Artiodactyla > Bovidae > Budorcas > Budorcas taxicolor. The sequence goes on along the minus strand of NC_068914.1, from coordinate 40,804,329 downwards.
AGAAGGGAGAAAATAAGATAGAATGGTTTGGCTTCTTATTTTCTATTTGGCAATAAGCAGCTTATTTGCACATAACCTGATTTCTTTCAAGCTGCAAAATTTTGGAAATGAGGTAAAGCAATATATACTAAAACATGCAGATTATAATGAGGCATTTAGAGTCTGACTGCTCTTCACATTTTCCTGGCAAACTACTTTTCTTCTCTGCGGTCTAAATTTCATGACCTTGAGTTTCTTGTTCTCTGCCTCATTTTCTGTTGAATGACATTGGATGACATTGCAAAAATGAAGTTGAAAGACTGCTTGGGCTTGAAAGAGTTGGTTTCCCTGGTTTTGAGGGTAGTTGGAAAAAACATGAAAAAGGAAGAAAATGAGACATAAACGGAGGGCTAAAGACAAGGACAAAGAAGAGATCGACGAGAGATTGGTCCTCGGTTCTGGTCGTTTTTCTGTGGGTCTCTGCTGTCTTGTGACCTGTACCCTTGTGGGCAGAGAGAGTGAAGATGCAGGTCCAAGATGATGATCTAATCCATTTAACATGCTCACTGACAGACATGGTGTCCATTTCTTCTGCATAACGGCAATGGTACAGTGCCCCTGCTCCTTCACGGGGCTTCTTGCGTGGGGTGATGCGTCACTGGACAGATACTCTTTTTTTTTTTTTTTTTAATAAACTGTCCAGACACTTACTTAAATCTTGCATCCCCTCTAATAAAGAAATTGACAGTAAGCATACCAGTAGCATATTGTAGATGACAGACACACCAGGGGAAAATGACTGGCTATTCCCTTCCGTTTTCACAAGCTCTGCGGACATCGTCTGCTGTTCTCTCTGCCCATGGCTCCAGCTCCCAAACTCATGAGGACTGGAAGCATGGTGTGAATGCATCAGCTGCTCTGGAGCTGGAATTGTCTTTGGAAGACTAATTATGACCCACTTAGGAAAAGTTATCTAGGAAAATTTGTGTACGTTTTCTGTAAGATTTGGGTACAAAAACCTTTATGGTATATAAATGCTTGGAGATTTACCCAGGTCTTCAGTTGGATGGAGGCAGATGCTCTGGAGAAGGAAAGGACATCTTGGTTGCGGGTGGAAAGTTATGGAAAGAGTTGTTCACTTCTGCTTTGGCAGTGGTTGCTGGTCAAAACAATCTGGAGTCTTGACAAGGTTTTTAAGCAGCCCTCACTGCTGCCTCTGCCTGACTGAGTCACTGGTGTGGGTCCTGCTTTGGCCTTTTTGTCCTGTTTGTCAAGGAGGAAAGGCAGACCAAGTGAATCAAGGCGGCAAGGCATGCATTTGGAACAAGAACTGAGTGGGTTGTAAAGTTCATCTGTGAAGAGAGAGATGACCTCAGCCATCTAATCTCCAAGCCCAGAAACTGAACAACTTTCTGTTGTGTTCTCTCAGCACATTCATCAGATAATTCTGCCACCTCCCAGTTTCATTTGCCCACTGGTCCTAGCCTGAGAATTGTTTTCATTGTATGTTTGTTTTTGGACAGTCAAATGTCTCTGAAATAATAAGAAACTGGCCGATTTGTGACCTCTTCCCACTCCAGTGTTACTGTGTAGAATGTCCAGCCTAAGACCCACAGACGGCACTTCTCCTGCCATCCCGCCCTGGCAGGAGCGAGTCCCGGGCTCAGTTAGGTCTCACCCAGCTTCTCTGACTGCATTTCCTCCTGTGCTGAATGGCAAGTCAGGCTAGAGAAACTGGGGCTCGTGCTAGATCCTCCCCTTTCCCTAGACGCTGAGCCACTGCGTCGCTTGGACTTCGTCTCCTGAATATCTCTTTCTTCTGTCCTTAGATCCATCAGGTTCTGCCTGTTCTCATGCACTGGTCTCTCCAGGGTCCCCGCTTCCATTCCCACTCTCCTCCAATTCGGCTCTCACGACTGCCAGCTGCCCTTCTCCACTGCCTGGGGGACCACCTTCTCTTTCACCTCTGTCCATGATTAACATCCTCAGGATAAATGTTCAACTTGGTCTATAGCAACACCTTCTCGCCCTGAGCACTGTCCACTGTCTGGCCTGCTGATTTCATTTCTTGCCACTCCTTTCCTCCATGTAACCCCCTCTTCAGCCCTTCATGGTCCCTGGAGGTGGCTGCCTTTCCCACATGGCACTTCGCCTTTGCCTGCACGCACTGCTCCCTTTCCATCTTAGATCCTACAAGCCATCAAGACTTGGTTTCAAGGGTCCCTTCTGTTGAGTGCTCTGTAGGTTTCCCTAGCCTCATATACAGCATGTGTTAATATAGCTGTTTGCTATGGCCTTGGCTGAACTGTAAGCTGCCTTCTGGGAGAGGCAGAGTCTCCCTAATTTCAGCCTTTGTCCTCCGCACCTAGCATCATGCCTGGTCAAGGTAGACTCTCAAGAAATGGTTGTTGGATGAGCTAGTGAATGTTTAAGATACATCTTATCAATAAATGATGATGATCACTGTTATGTTATTAATAGTTGATAATTCTACTAACAATTGAATCATAAACTATTAGTGCCTTTCAGGTCACAAAGTCAAGTTCTGCCACTTCCCAGCTGTATGAACTTGGACAAATTACCTAATCCTTGCAAGCTGCTGTTTTCCCATCTGTAAAATGGGATAATAGAGTTGTTTTGAGACCTAAATGATATGGTATAGACTAAATATATGGGTTATATATAACACTGAATGAATGTCAGTTACTGCAATTAAAATCACAATTAAATATTTAGATATTATGAGTCTATGTAGATAATGTTTTAAACTTACTGTCTTTGTGTTTTTCTATTTAAATTTGTTTGCAAACAAGATTTTGTCATAGTAGTAGCTGAAATACCTTGGAGTGACAAATTTAGTAGCTTCCTAGAGCAGAGAGAAACCAGAAAGCCTATAGCAGAGGGACTCTTGAATATTTCACAGTAGACAAACACAGTTATTTTCCGTCACGGCAGTGTATTGGGTGGGATGACCTTTATCAGTTGATGACAGTGATGTAGCAGAAGGGACAGTTTTCCACTTGACCTTTATACAATGTGCCAACTTGTCTCCTAACACAAACTGGGTTACAGTTGACAGGCTTGAGAGAATGCTAACCTGATGGAAGCTTATTGTTTGGGAGGAGGCGGCCACTGAGGCAGCCCATTAGCTCTGGGATGTGGTGACTTGCATGTCCCTGGGGTGGCTGTGAATGAATGCCTGCTGCCTGAGTCACTGCAAGAGCATCTCATGTAATTAGCTCCTCTGGGAGTTTGTTTTTCACTGAGGTTTGTTCATAATGAATTTTTACTGCCGTGGACTTGATCACTCTGTGTTCTTGTGACTTTCTGTCTTTGTTAGCTCTCTTCCTCTCCTTGCCAGAACGTCACAGGATGTTTTCTGCTCACTGTTTCTTGCAGCTTCATCTTTGCATTTCCCTCCACTTAACTACTTCCCTTTAGTTTTCTACCATTGAGTGATTCTTCACGAGGGCTGTCTGTGAACTTTGCAAGTTTGCTCCTTCTCCAGACGGTTCTGGGAAGCAGAGGGAGTGTGCGGAGGTTCAGCCTGGTGGCTGTGGTGGAGGGATGTGCTGCTGGGAACAGGTCCACTTGGGTTGTCTCCCTAGTTCTGGTGCCAACTGCATGGATGACTGCAGGTAATCCACTTCATCGCTTTAGGAAGCCCGTGGGAGGACTGCGTTTTTGTTTGGAGTGAGGGCCATAGGCAGTCCTGATCAGGAAAATTAAAAATGGAAAATGCATGTGTCCTTCTGCAACTTCTTCCAGAGCCAGATCTGCTTGGTGTGAGAAAGCACTTCATCTACTAAACGGGTGCAATTGCGTTTGCCCTGTTCACTCCCCTGAACCCATGTGAGAAACAAAGAGAATAATGGGTGCTTTCAAACTGTGATGCTGGAGAAGACTCTCGAGAGTCCCTTGGATAGCAAGGATCATGGGTGTAGCAAGGAGATCGAACCAGTGAATCTAAAAGGAAGTCAGGCCTGAGTATTTCCTGGAACTGCTGATGCTGAAGCTGAAACCCCAGTACCATGGCCCCTGATGAGAAGAACTGACTCATTGGAAAAGACCCTGATGCTGGGCAAGCTTGAAGGCAGGAGGAGAAGGGGATGAAAGCAGATGAGATGGTTGGATGGCCTCACCGACTCAATAGACATGAGTTTGAGCAAACTCAGGGAGATAGTGAAGGACACGGAAGCCTAGCATTCTGCCACGAATTTGCAAAGAGCTGGACATAGCAACTGAACAAAGACAGCAATGGATGCAGAAAGTGGGCTGATTCAAAGAACTTTGCCAAAATGTTAACAGGGCCTGTCTCTGGTTGGGATGTTGTGGATAATGGTCTCCGTTAATCCTTTCTACATTACAAAAAAAAAAAAAAAGGCAGAAGGAGAGAAAAGTTTTTAGGAGGGAAAATAACATGCTTTGGAAAGTTAGAAATCTGATAAAAACCCTCAGTACCACAGCTTGGAACTTAGCTTCTTGTTTCAGATGAGTGAATCTTGCTGAGATTAATATTTTATACATATCTATGGAATCAGAAATTCACTCACATTGTTTAAATAAGAATTTCTGTCCATCAAAACAGTGCGTGAAGATGTAAACCTTTGTTTTTCTTGACCCATAGCATGAAATGCTCACTTACATCCTGTCAATTTGAGGCAGATTCACAAAAACTTGGCAACTTACGTTAATCAAGTCATGTCTGACTCTTTTGCCACCCCACGGACTGTAGCCCGCCAGGCTCCTCTGCCATGGAATTCTTCAGACAAGAACACTGCAGTGGGTTGCCATCTCCTACCCAGGGCTCGAAACTGGGTCTCCTGCCTCGCAGGTAGATTCTTTACCATCTGCTGCTGCTAAGTCACTTCAGTCGTGTCTGACTCTGTGCGACCCCACCGACCACAGCCCACCAGGCTCTGCTGTCCCTGGGATTCTCCAGGCAAGAACACTGGAGTGGGTTGCCATTTCCTTCTCCAATCTTTACCGTCTGAGCCACCAGGAAAGGTGGCTTTACAGCTCTTCAACACTGTTGTGTCTATGTATTTTCTTCAGAATGCCAGAAGGCTGTGATTTTCACGCTGTGTTCTGAGGGGTCCCAGGTTGGAGGAGGGGACCATCCAGAGCACCGGAGCCTCTGGGCTTTGTCTGTTCTTAACACTCCTGTAAGGGTCATCACCAAATGGGTTCCATTGCTAAAAAAGCAAAGCAAAACAAGCCAAAAAAAAAAAAAAAAAAAGAAGTAAGCAAAAATATTGAGAAGTATCATGATAAGAACTTAAAGATGATAGCTTGGAAACCCTGAAACTTTGTAGAGAGGAAAGAGGAGATATCCCTTCTGTCTCCAGGCTTCTTTTTCATATCTAATGAAAGTTTCACCTTTGAGTGTCTAAAAACAGTATACCTCAGAGGGATTCAGCCTGGAAGGATGATGGTGCTTGAGTCTAATGAAGTTCTGAATAGTGAGTACAGGATTGGCAAGTGTGGTTTGCCAATCATACTGAAACAAATCCTTCTAGTTACCTGCGGGGCATGAGTACTTCCTGTGAGCTCATACAAGGGTGGTTTTTCAGCATAAACAGCAGTGTACTTCCAGTAGCGTTTGTCCCGGTCAAGGATGTTATTCCGTGTCCATTCCACTTAGAGGGATTCATTTTCTACTTGGCAGGTGGAACCAATTGCTTTGGATCCACCATGCAAACCTTCACATCCTAAACCAAACTCCTATTAATGAAACTTCGCAAATTTTAAACAAAACAAACAGATACACAGAGCTCACCATTACCCCTTTAGACAAAAGAAAAAGAAGATTTGGATGGAAGGATATGCTCATTCAAGATCAAGGAAGCATCCTGTTCCTCTCTGTCTCTCTGTCTCTCTGTTTCTCTCTGTCTTTCAGGATAGCAGCTGTTTGGATGCTGGCCATGGGACTGAGAATATCAGCTCGTCATTTCTTCCCACCCCAAGACTTTTCCCACTAATGTCCTGGTCCCCTATTATGGTGTGAAAAACCACTATTGTTCAACGTCAGTGTTTGGACAATTAGATTTCTATAGGGAAAAGTTCCCATCCAAAAGTGAATAGAAAAATATGCCATGATTAATGTCATTTATGGGAACTGAACTTTTGGGGCCAGTACATCATGAGAAACGTTGGGCTGGAAGAAGCACAAGCTGGAATCAAGATTGCTGGGAGAAATATCAATAACCTCAGATATGCAGATGACACCACCCTTATGGCAGAAAGTGGAGAGCAACTAAAAAGCCTCTTGATGAAAGTGAAAGAGGAGAGCGAAAAAGTTGGCTTAAAGCTCAACATTCAGAAAATGAAGATCATGGCATCTGGTCCCATCACTTCATGGGAAATAGATGGGGAAACAGTGGAAACTGTCAGACTTTTTTTTTGGGGGCTCCAAAATCACTGCAGATGGTGCCTGCAGCCATGAAATTAAAAGACACTTACTCCTTGGAAGGAAAGTTATGACTAACCTAGATAGCATATTCAAAAGCAGAGACATCACTTTGCCAACAAAGGTCTGTCTAGTCAAGGCTATGGTTTTCCAGTGGTCATTGTATGGATATGAGAGTTGGACTGTGAAGAAAGCTGAGCACCGAAGAATTGATGGTTTTGAACTGTGGTGTTGGAGAAGACTCTTGAGAGTCCCTTGGACTGCAAGGAGATCCAACCAGTCCATCCTAAAGGAGATCAGTCCTGGGTGTTCATTGGAAGGACTGATGCTAAAGCTGAAACTCCAATACTTTGGCCACTTCATGCGAAGAGTTGACTCATTGGAAAAGACCCTGATGCTGGGAGGGATTGGGGGCTGGAGGAGAAGGGAACAACAGAGGATGAGCTGGCTGGATGGCATCACCGACTCGATGGACATGAGTTTGAGTGAACTCCGGGAGTTGGTGATGGACAGGGAGGCCTGGCGTGCTGCAATTCATGGAGTCACAAAGAGTCGCACATGACTGAGCGACTGAACTGAACTGAGGACCATAGCTGAGCACTCCTCCTCCCCCTGGTGGCATCATGTATTAATTGCAGGCAGAACGTTTGGGCAGGAAGTCACTTGCTCTGCAGACTCTGTAAGGTGATGACAGTCACCCCTCTCTTCCAGAAGTGTTTCTATGAGGTCAGATACCCTGACAGTGGGCTTACTCTTTTGATAGAGTTTATTTCTGGTCCAGGTGAAGTGACAGTCCTTCCTTATTACACACACATCGAAGGTTAGATTTCTTATAACACGACGAGTACATCAGACTTCTCCAAAGCCCAGAGCAGACTTTTTAAAATATTGGTCCGACTCTGGTTTATAACTTACAGTTTAGAGTCTGCTCTGGAGACTTTTGTGCCATTGATTGGGCTATTATCCCTTTACCCCCTCAGCGTTCTCCTCAATTCAGTGTTGTCTTCAGACTCAGCCTCCTAGCTCCTGCACCCCACTTCCTGCAGACATCTCTGCTATTGACGCCAGCTATTGGGATGAGGAGCCCCCAGAAGAGGTTCACCCAGGGAGAGGTTCACCCACTCCCTCTCTTCTTCTTCCCTCTCTTGGGGGTTGTGGGGCTCATCCGCTCACCTGAGGAGTGTGCAGCTGTCTGGACAGTTAATTCTCCAGGTCAGTGGCTTTCTCAGCTTTTGGCAGTGACCCACAGAAAGAAATACACCTGATCCTAGACATACATGGACAAAAACACAGCCCCCTCCACACTGTGTTTGTTCTGGTTAGCTCAGGAAAAATGAATGCTGGTCTCCACGCTTTAAATTGATATCAGCAGCCACTAGTGGGTGGGCCAGCATTTTGAAAAATACTGTCTGGTCCCTTGGAGCTTCCTTGGTGGATCAGACAGTAAAGGATCTGCCTGCACTGCAGGAGACCCAGGTTCAATCGCTGGGTCAGGCAGATCCCCTGGAGAAGGGAATGGCAACCCACTGCAGTATTTTTGCCTGGAGAGTTCCATGGATAGGGGAACCTGGAGGGATACAGTCCATGGGGTCGCAAAGAGTCAGACACGACTGAGTGACTAACACTTTCTTTCTTTCACTCTGGTCCCTCAGATGACTCATACCCCCTACCTGGGGCTGGGGCAGTTCTGCTCCTCTGGGCTGTCTCCAGGGACACTTAAGGGCCCGTGTTCTGCCTTGGTCTTCAGGAAACCTGGAAACCCCCTCTCCTCAGGAAACACCAGGGCTCCAGGAGGGACTTTTGCCTTTTCCCGACTCCCCCACTCTGCTTTCTCTCCAAGGACTTCTCACCATATTTGAAGGTGGCACCAGAGTGGCCTGTGGGTTCTGAACTCTGCCAACCTTAAGCTGCAAGTGAGATGCACTTTACCCTTCTTTCAGATGCCCCCGGACATGAGGATGGTTTTCCTAAGGCCTTTGACCTTGGGGAGAGAAACAGTAACCCCTGCCTGCAGGACTTTACTTGGTGTCATGGGCTCTGTTCTCCCCGCCCCACAACAGCCTTTTCTGCTTGGCTTCTGTGTGCACACACAGGGCAGGCTCATCCTGGAATTCCTCCTCAGTGGTCTGTAATATGACAGGTGGATCCAGAGCCCGGACTTGAGGATGAGGCACCTTGTCATCTTCTGTTCTGAACCATGGCCCTTGTCCATTGTAATCCCAACATCACTGAAACAGTTCTACCTCTTCCCAGGAAGGCAGGTTCACAATGGTCATTTTGTCTTCTCGATTCTCACTCTGGCTCAGTGAGGCTCATCGTCCAGGTGACCATGAGTACCAAGTGCCCAGCACAGCTTTGCTCTTAACAAACAATATGCCAACCGCCACTTGACCAGATACAGTCTTCTCTGCAGGGTTGGGTTTTTGTCCACTCCTGTTCTTTGCTGTCCCCTTAAATGGCAACCCACTCCAGTATTCTTGCCATGGACGGAGGCGCTTGGCAGGCTACAGTCCACGGGTCGCAAAGAGTTGGACACAACTGAGCGACTTCACTTTCACTTTCACTTCACCATGGGTGGGTTCTCCAGGCTATGGGGTCCCTGTGTGTTTCTAGAAGCAGAGAGTTGGGTCCCTAGTGGCCTGTTTTGGCTCCAGGCCCTCCACCCGAGTTGCTGCCAGTCTTGGTCCTGAGAGACCACAAAGAGGGCTACAGGAGTATAGAAGTGGACATGGGGATCAGCCCAGGTCCCCGCTAACCACAAGGAGGTCCCCAGTGGTCAGGCTCCATGGAGAGGCCATGATCAAAGGGGACTGAGTTCTCCCTTGGTTACTGAGCTTAATGATTCTCATACTTTACACCCATGAGACACATCCTGGCATAATGGTGCTGTTTTTACCACCTGCTGGGAAAGTCATTTGTCCTGCCTGAGTCAGTCCCTGTGCCCACACGCTGAGGGGGGTGGTCCCAGCCACCAGGGGGTGACCCAAGCCACCAGGGGGCGAGGCTGGCCTCTGAGTTTTGGATAACGGCACCCCAGAGTCAGCCGCAGCCCCTGTACTGGACGCTTGCCCTGGCATTGCCAGGGTGTCGTGGGCAGGGTCAGGACGGCCATGCAGGGGGCAGGCGGGCAGTAGTAAGTCAGTTCCTCCTCTGGCCTCACAGCCTCCCTCTCTAGCAGAGCCTGACCGGACCCTCTGACAGCCACAAGGGTGGGTGTTCCACTAAGTTCCAGCCCCGGCAGGACAGAGCTCCTCTCCTTGTCCCTGGGCAGGTGTAAGGGCTGGGGAAACAGGGAAAGCCCTCCCCGTGGACGCCTGGGGAGCAGCGGGGAGGCATGATAGCCATGAGGTCATTGCCATGGTATAGTGACCACAGTCCTGTTAGTCACTCAGTCATATCTGACTGTTTTTAAGCCCCTGGACTGTAGCCCGCCTGCCAAGCTCCCCTGTCCATGGAATTCTCCAGGCAAGAATACTGGAGTGGGTTGCCATTCCCTGCTCCAGGGGATCTTCTCAACCCAGGGATCAAATCTGGGTCTCCTGCATTGCAGGCGGATTCTCTCTTGTCTGAGCCACCAGGGAAGCCCCATTTCCTCCGTGTGTGGGCGTGCGTGTGTGCGTGCGTGCGTGCGTGTGTGCGTGCGTGTGTGCGTGTGCGTGCGTGCGTGCAGGTGTGTGCGTGCGTGCGTGCATGCGTGTGCGCGCGTGTGTGCGTGTGTGTGCGTGTGTGTGTGTGCGCGCGCGTGTGTGCGTGTGCGCGTGTGTGTGCGTGTGTGTGTGTTAGTCTCTCATTTGTGTCCCACTCTTTGAGACTCCATGGACTGTAGTCTATTAGGCTCCTTTGTCCATGGGATTCTTCAGGCAAAAATACTGGAGTGGGTAACCATTTCCTCCTCCAGGAGATCTTCCCAACCGAGGGACTGAACCTAAGTCTCCTGCATTGCAGGCAGATTCTTTACCGTCTGAGCCTCCAGGAAAACCCATTTCCTCCCTACATGATGTCAAAGACAATATCCCCAAATTAGTTGAGTTAGTAGGGGCCAGTTCTTACAGGTGGATAGTATCACCCCAAAATGCATTTAGGGAAAATTGATTCTGAGGTGGCCAGTACATTGTGGTCCCAAATCACGTGGCTCTGCTGCTCTGTCCTAACTCAGGATGTGGTTTTAGAATCCAAGAGAAAAGACATGGATGTACTGCACGATCCTTCTGGAAATCCGCACATTCCTTTTTAGGCTTTGATAGGTAAGGGTCAATGGTGAGAGTTTACCTCCCTGCAGGAGTCTGGTGTGCAACAATTCAGGAATGTTCATTCAGAGAGGACTTTGTGCTTGATAGATCAACCTAGTTGTAGAGTTGTCAAGTTAATGCCATCATTACTTGGTCATGAATATTATTACAGGTTTTTTCTTAGAAAACCAATGCATTAGTGCCTGATACCAGTGCTGGTGTTTGCAAGATAATAAAGTGGATGGACATGTGGCAAAAGACTAGCAGTGAAAAACTCAGAAAGTCTTTGTCTAGCTTAGTCCTACAGGTGCTTTTTTCTCTCTTTTCTTCACAGACACCAATGATGCTCATTATAATTTTATATGGCACACCTATGGGTATTTCTGCTAATGAAAATGATGGAATTTTGTGTTGGTGTGTCATGGTGGTCCTTGAAGGACTTCCTGGCTTCCAGATGGCTCTGAACCACTGGTACCCCGGAAGCTGAAGCCCATGCTACCTACATGTGTGAATGGAGGATGGCCTGGGAAGGAGAAGGAGGGCCAGGAAGCTGATGCACTGTTTACATTATGATAAAGGACGCACAGAGCAAGACTTGGCATAAACTCCTCCATAGTTGACAATCCTCCAGGTGCTGGGCCACATGGAATGTATGCTGAATTTTACATAGATGTCATCTGAGTTGAATTAAATCTGAATCAACAAGTTGGGCCCTCACAACAATCTCTTTGAATCATTTTTACTTTTTTGTAACAACTCTGCCACTTGTTTTTTTTTTTTAAACTGTTCACAGGTATTCTTTTTTTTGCCATTTCAGAATTAGACACTGGCACAAGTTGATTATTCAGGTATCTTCAGATGAGGAAACTAAGTATACAAAAATTAAATAACCCCAAAATCACTGCAGATGGTGATTGCAGCCATGAAATTAAAAGACGCTTACTCCTTGGAAGAAAAGTTATGACCAACCTAGATAGTATATTCAAAAGCAGAGACATTACTTTGCCGACTAAGGTCTGTCTAGTCAAGGCTATGGTTTTTCCTGTGGTCATGTATGGACGTGAGAGTTGGACTGTGAAGAAGGCTGAGTGCCAAAGAATTGATGGTTTTGAACTGTGGTGTTGGAGAAGACTCTTGAGAGTCGCTTGGACTGGAAGGAGATCCAACCAGTCCATTCTGAAGGAGATCAGCCCTAGGAGTTCTTTGGAAGGAATGATGCTAAAGCTGAAACTCCAGTACTTTGGCCACCTCATGTGAAGTGTTGACTCATTGGAAAAGACTCTGATGCTGGGAGGGATTGGGGGCAGGAGGAGAAGGGGACGACAGAGGATGAGATGGCTGGATGGCATCACTGACTCGCTGGACGTGAGTCTGAGTGAACTCCGGGAATTGGTGATGGACAGGGAGGCCTGGCATGTGGCAATTCATGGGGTCGCAAAGAGTCAGACATGACTGAGCGACTGAACTGAACTGAACTGAATATCACAAAGTTGGTCCCAGTGAATCCAGGCCAAAAATCTGGGTCTTCTGATCCGTAAGCAAAGAAATCATTTAAATTTTTTGATTTTCTTTTCATCTTACAGGATTTTCATCAGAGAGAAAGGAATCACACCACTCCATTTTTAAATATTTACCTTATAATCTTATACATCTTTAGATACTTATCTTTAGGATAACATACAACCTGTGGCACTCATTTTTAAGATTCTAGTTTTTAGGATTACAATGCCAAGGTTTGTTCTGAGAGTGTGCGTATAGCCCTCTTCACTCACTCCATAAATATTGACTGGGTTAGATGCTAGGCAGAAAGCCGTCCACAAGGCAACATTGTCTTCCACCTATAGGAGCTCAGTCCTCCCACTCCTGGGCAGTAAGGCTGGGAGTCCCCATCTGGGTCCAGCAGTTGGACTTCTCCACCAAATAAGAGTTATTGATCCTCCACCTTCTCTTATTTTTTTAACTCAGGGGCTTGGAAGCTCTGCTCTTGGAGTCATGCTTAACTAATGAAGGGCCTGATGGCCAGGGACCATGACTATATGCCACATGGAACCACGTGGGGAATTTATTTGGTTCTGTCAATAAAAAGACATTTGCTCCTTGGAGGAAACACTATGACAAAACTAGACAGTGTATTAAAAAGCAGAGACATCACTTTGCTGACAAAGGTCTGTATAGTCAAAGCTATGGTTTTTCCATTAGTTATGTGAGAGCTGGACCATACAGAAGGCTGAGTGCTGAAGAATTGATTCTTCTGAGTTGTGGTGCTGGAGAAGACTTTTGAGAGTTCCTCTCACAGCAAGGAGATCAAGCCATCTAAAGTCAATCCTAAAGGAAATCAACCCTGACTATTCATTGGAAATTGGAGAAGGAAATGGCCACCCACTCCAGTGTTCTTGCCTGAGAGAATCCCAGGGACGGCGGAGCCTGGTGGGCTGCCGTCCATGGGGTCGCACAGAGTTGGACACGACTGAAGTGACTTAGCAGCAGCAGCAGCATTCATTGGAAGGACTGAAGCTGAAGCTCCAATACTTTGGCCACCTGATGTGATGAGCTGACTCACTGGCAAAGACCTTGATGCTGGCAAAGACTGAGAGTAGGAGGAGAAGGAGGCAACAGGGATAAGATGGTTGGATGGCATCACTGACTCAATGGACGTGAGCTTGAGCAAACTCTGGGAGATAGTGAAGGACAGGGGAGCCTGGCATATTGTAGTCCATGGGGTCACAAAGAGTTGGAAACGACTTAGTGACTGGACAGCAGTAATCAGTACAAAGGACTTGAGGTTTTTCTTTCTCTGTTTTAAATATATGTATATATGATTGAAGTATAGTTGACCTACAATGTTTCAGGTAGACAGCAAGATGATTCAATTATACAAATACACATATGTTATTTTTAAAATTATTTTCCATGATAGGTTATTATAAGATATTGACTATGGTTCCCTATGCTATACATTAAACCTTTGTTGCTTGTTGCATATCTATTTTTAAATTAGAAATCTAGCATTCTATTCATCCTAAGTCAAACAAGTGGAATAAAAATGTCATAACTTTTTAGTTAGGAAAAAATTCACAGGTTTTCTAAAATATTATATGTGTATATATGTATACAGAAGCATTTCTACTACACTTGATAAAGGCTTGAGATAGAACACCAGAAAAAAGAAGAGATGGAAAAATTGGAGAGTATAAACTGAATGAAATGGGAGCACTGAATATGAAACACAAAAAGTTAAACAAACGAGATAAAAGTAAAAGATCATCATATACTCCAGTTGTTTTTAAACATGACTGCTCCTTAGAAACATATCTGGAGCTCTGGAGAAAAAAAGCAGTACCTGAGCATTTGTATTTTTCAAAAAAACTCAAGATAATTCTGATATGCATTTGGATTTTCAAAAGCGATTACAGGTTTTCCTATTAGATCCTAGTTTTGGTGATACAGAGTTCTATTATTTGTCTGTTGACCAATCATGATACAATGGTGTTAAATGACAAATAGTTACATAATCACAATAATGAAAAATGTTTATCAGTTTTCACAATCAATAGCCAGACAAAAAATAAAAGATAATCACAATTGCAAGCTATAATGGGAACATGATTAACTTAACAATATAAAACAGTTACATAAATTTGGGGGGGGGGGGAGTCAAACAGAATGATATGGTGAGTGGAAGTGCATACACGCACATGTTTTCATCCACCCAGTCAGCCTACATCTTTTGGTTGGTGCATTTAATCCATTTACATTTAAGGTAATTATTGATAGGTATATTACCATTTTCTTAATTGTTTTGGGTTTACTTACTGTAGGTCTTTTCCTTCCCTTGTGTTTCCTGCCTAGAGAAGTTCCTTTAGCATTTGTTGTAAAGCTGGTTTGGTGGTGCTGAATTCTCTTAACGTTTGCTTATCTGGAAAGCTTTAAATTTCTCCATCATATCTGAAGGAGAGTCTTGCTGGGTAGAGTGTTCTTGGTTGTAGGTTTTTCCCTTTCATCACTTTAAATATAATCATGCTCCCTTCTGGCTTGTAGAGTATCAGCTGATGGCCTGATGGGAGTTCCCTTGTGTGTTATTTGCCACTTTTATTATGACAAATATGTTATGTCATATATTATTTGTTTTTTCCTTGTTGCTTTTAATATTTTATCTGTCTTTACTTTTGTCAGTTTGATTACTATATGTCTTGTTGTGTTCCTCCTTGGGTTTATCCTTCCTGGGACTCTCTGTGATTCCTGACTTGTTTGGCTATTTCCTTTCCCATGTTCAGGAATTTTTCAGCCATTATTGCTTCAAATATTTTCTCAGGCCCTTTCTCTCTCTGTTCTCCTTCTGGGACTCCTATACTGCAAATGTTGGTGCTTTTAATGTTGTTACAGAGGTCTTTTAGGCTGTATATTTCTTTTCATTCTTTTACTTTCTGTATTCTGTTCTGTGGCAGTGATTTCCACCATTCTGTCCTCCAAGTCATTTATCCATGCTTCTGCCTAAGTTATTCTGCTATCGACCCCTTCTAGTGTTATTCGTCTCTGTTTTTTTGTTCTTTAGTTCTTCTAGGTCTTTGGTGAACTTTTCTTGCATCTTCTAAATCTTTTCTTCCATTCTTTTTTCGGAGGCCCTGAATCATCTTCACTATCATTATTCTGAATTACCTTTATGGAAGGTTGCCTATCTCCACTTCATTTAGTTGTTTGTCTGGGGTTTTATCTTGTCCCCTCACCCAGGACCTAACTTTCTGCTTTTTCACCATAATTAACTTTGTGTAATTTGGTTTTTGTTTTAGCTGCTGTGATACTGTGCTTCCTCTGTCTGCCCTCTGATGAATGAAACTAAGAGGCTTGTATAAGCTTCTTGATGGGAGGGACTGGTGATGGGGAAAACTGGGTCTTGCTCTGGTGGGCAGGGCCTTGCTCCGCAAAGCATTAATCTAATTATCTGCTCATGGGTGGGGTTGCACTCCCTCCCTGATAGTTGTTTGGCCTGAGGTGACCCAGCCCTGTCGTCTGCAGGCTCTGTAGTAGGGTTAATGGCAAACTCGAAGAGGGTTTACTCCAAAGGGGAACTCTCAGTGCCCCCGTCCCTGTGGTGAGCCCCTGCTGACCTGCACCTCCACAGGAGGCCCCCCAACACTAGCAGGTAGTTTAGGTTCAGCCTCCTGTGGGGTCACTGCTCCTCTCCTCTGAGTCTTGGTACGTGCAAAATTTTGTTTGTGCCCTCCAAGACTGGAACCTCTGTTTCCCTCAGTCCTCTGGAAGGCCTATAATCAAATCCTGCCAGCCCTGAAGGCCAGATTCCCTGGGTATTTCCAGTCCCTCTGCTGTGTCCCCAGACTGGGAATCCTGACATGCGGTTCAGAAAATTCACAGCAGTATGAGAATTTCTTGGTAGTATTGTTCTCCAGTCTGTGGGTTACCCACCCAGTGGGTATGAGATTTAATTTTATTGTGATTGCACCCCTCCTACCATCTTGCTGCAGCTTCTTCTTTGTCTTTGGATGTGGGGTATTTTTCAATGGTTGTCCAACAGGTAGTTGCAATTTTGGTGCTTTTGCAGGAGGACATGAGTGCAAGCCCTTCTACTCCGCCATCTTGAAGCAGAAACCTTGAAGTGTTTCTTGTATCTACTTTCAGTTACTGTTGCATTCCTGCTCTAGGAAAATATCCCTGCTCACTCCAGGTTTTTTTTTCTTCCCTAAAATCTTCAAGGTACCTGAGGACTCTAGGTCTAAAACTAGAGAGCCTTTTAAGTCCCTGTAGCTTCTCCTTACTATTTATAGGGGCATTGCATGAAACCAGTACAAGTGCAGGCTCACAGCTGAAAGGGTTGCTGTTTAGTAGCAATTCTGATCACTGGCTGCTGTTTTGTAATTTCTTTCTATTAACATCGCCTTTGAATTGAAGGTCACAGTTTTATTTGTTGTGGTGCTTCAGCCAAAAGAAAACAGCTTATTTCTATTTTGTTCCAAGGAACTAATATTCTAGCATGCTTGATTCCTCCTGATTGGATTTCAGCCTAATTGGAATGGCTCTGGCTGGGGGAAAGAATTTATTTAATCTTCTTAGGTTTTTTTTGAATATGCCATTTTATCTCTATCCCTTTGTGCCACTCAAAGAATTTAAGCTGTTTATGTTGCCATGCCATTAGCCAGAGATCAGTTTAGGAGAATCCTTTGGCATGAGGCATGGCGTTTGGAGTATTCTATTTGTCCATTGTTGAAGGGGACAGGCACCTCAATGTGGTTTGCATTATATTTTTAAAATGACAGTGGTTGGTTAACAGTGCACTCCTAATATTCTGAATTCCATTAGAGATGGATATATTGAAAGATGTTCTATAAAATAAAAATGAAGTTCGAAAAGATTACAGGTTGTGATGATTACTGTCAAAAGGATGAGAGAGCGTGTGGTTTTTGAGTGGTGACAAGCAGATGTGTCCAACTAATTCTGTATGGAAACACCAGCAGAGCAAATTACTCATGAAAAGTCTGTTCATAGGAACTAATTGAATGCCATGTCCAGTTTAATAGTGAAAATGGAGCGCAGCCAAAACCAGTGACAAGAGATGATGAACAGGCATTTGAACTCTCTCACTTGGCTGACTTCTAAAAACAGCCTTGGGGCCAACGGAAGGTTCACAGGGCCGAGAGACACATCACCTCAGTCCCAAACCCTCGGACAGATGTGGAGAAAGGTAAAGGAGCCCGTGAAGGAGAAGCTCAGAAGAGACCACTTGGATTTGCAATAACGTCATTCTGCAGGAGGTTGAGGAATCAGTGGCTGAGTCTTTAAGCTGTGCCACTGGTTTCCAGCAATGCCCATAGCCTTGCAGCTGTGGTCAGTCTGCTGAAAAGCTTTGTCATTTTCATCCTAATAAACCTCCAGTATTCAGTCTACAGAGGTGTTCCATTTATCAGCCGTGTGCCTAGATTGCTAAGTGAGTTAGTAACTGACTGAGTGAGTTAGTAATTGCCTAAGCGATTAAGCCATTTTGGTAATGACTGATCATATATTGAAATTCAGTTAAAATGAGGAACATGTCGTAAAAAGTTGTTTCACGTAGGAAGATCTGCCATTATATTTTAAACAAGAGTTCCTCTTTCACAGTTTATACAGCTTCAAATGGCTGAAAAAAGACACGCCCAACTGTGGTTACTTCGTAATTAGTGCTAGTTGACCCCAGGTAGGCACCCTACTTGCTGTCACCTGAATGAACCAGCTGATAATTACCTTTTCATTTCTAAAAGTGGAATTTATCTATCAAAATTCATATTTATTTATTGAAGAATAGTTGATTTGCAATGTTGTGTTAGTTTCAGGTGTATGGCACAGTGATATATATATATATATATATATATATATATATATATATATATAAATCTGTGTGTGTCTCTGCATCACTTTATGGCCTTCCCAATGGCATTAGTGGTAAAGAACCTGCCTGCCAACGCAGGAGATGCAGGAGACCCAGGTTTGATCCCTGGGTCGGGAAGATCCCCTGGAGGAGGGCATGAGAACCCACTCCAGTATTCTTGCCTGGAGAATCCCGTGAACAGAAGAGCCTGGTGAGCTACAGTCCATGGGGTGAGCAAAGAGTCAGACACAACTAAAGCAACTAAGTGCGTGCACACACACACACACGTGCACACATACACACACACACACACGCACGCAAACAGAAAAACTCAAATGAACATTTTGGCCAACCCAATATATTCTTTTTCAGATTGTTTTCCCTTATATGAAGTGAAAGTGAAAGTTGCTGTCGTGTCCGACTCTTTGTGACCCCAAGGACTGTACAGTCCGTGGAATTCTGTAGGCCAGAATACTGGAGTGGGTAGCCTTTCCCTTCTTCAGGGGATCTTCCCAACCCAGGGACTGAACCCAGGTCTCCTGCTTTGCAGGCAGATTCTTTACCAGCTGAGCCACAAGGGAAGCCTGTTTTCCCTTATAGGTTATTATAAAATGTTGAGTGTAGTTCCATAGGCTATAGTAGGGCCTTGTTAAGAAATATGCTCTATATATAAAGACATAAAAGGGTTTAAAGTAATATCACATAAACATGTATCATCCTAATACTAATCCAAGCAAAGCTGGACTGGATTCTTTTAAGTAGCATATAACTGAATCTTGGTCTTTTACCCAATTTATATCTACCTTTTAATTGGGGTGTTTCTTGTGGAGTTGCTAAGTCATGTCCGACTCTTTTGTAAACCCATGGACTGTAGCCTGCCAGGCTTCTCTGTACATGGGATTTTCTAGGCAAGAATCCTGGAGCGGGTTGTTATCTCCTACTTCAGAGCATCTTCCCAACCCAGGGGTCAAACCAGGGTCTCCTGTGTCAGCTGCATCTTTACCACTGAGCCACCGGGGAAGCCCAACTGGGGGTGTTTAGATGCTTCATATAAAAGTGAAATTTTAAACATAATTCAGTCCAGTTCAGTTCAGTTCAGTCGCTCAGTCATGTCCAACTCTTTGTGACCCCATGAATCGCAGCACGCCAGGCCTCCCTGTCCATCACCAACTCCCGGAGTTCACTCAGACCCATGTCCATCGAGTCACTGATGCCATCCAGCCATCTCATCCTCTGTCGTCCCCTTCTCCTCCAGCCCCCAATCCCTCCCAGCATGAGAGTCTTTTCCAATGAGTCAACTCTTCTCATGAGGTGGCCAAAGTATTAGAGTTTCAGCTTTAGCATCATTCCTTCCATAGAACACCCAGGACTGGTCTCCTTTAGGATGGACTGGTTGGATCTCCTTGCAGTCCAAGGGACTCTCAAGAGTCTTCTCCAACACCACAGTTCAAAAGCATCAATTCTTCTGCGCTCAGCCTTCTTCACAGTCCAACTCTCACATCCATACATGACTACTGGAAAAACCATAGCCTTGACTAGACCTTGAGTCAACAAGAGTTGACTCATTGGAAAAGACTCTGAAGCTGGGAGGGATTGGGGGCAGGAGGAAGAGGGGACAACAGAGGATGAGATGGCTGGATGGCGTCACTGACTCGATGGACGTGAGTCTGAGTGAACTCCGGGAGATGGTGATGGACACAGAAGCCTGGCGTCCTGTGATTCATGGGGTCGCAATGCTTTGTTGGCAAAGTAATGTCTCTGCTTTTGAATATGCTGTCTATGTTGGTCATAACTTTCCTTCCAAGGAGTAAGCGTCTTTTAATTTCATGGCTGCAGTCACTATCTGCAGTGATTTTGGAGCCCCCCAAAATAAAGTCTGACATTGTTTCGCCATCTATTTCCCATTAGTTTATGTTTAAAGCAATACATGATCATTGTAAAAAAGCATCTAGTAAGTTCAGAAATATAAATTTTAAAAGTCATCTTTATTCTCAAGAGGCATAGACAGCGATCCACTCTTAATATTTTGGGGTGTGCTCTCTTCACCTTTTCCATTGTCCTGCCTTTCTTCTCTTGTCACTTCTTTTGGGCTCTCTGCTTTGCAGCTATTTGGAAATGAATGTTCCTGCATCTTGGAAATGCTTTCAGCCCCTATCTTGTAATAAGTAGCTGGCGTGTTTGGGGGGGCAGGACAGTAGGCAGTGGCGGCTGGGCAGGTGGTGATGGTGGGAGTGGAGGCAGTGGCAGCAGAGGTGCTGGAAGTGGTTGGAATCCTGGGGGGGCCTGGCTCTTACAGAGATACGGACAACAGTTGCCAGTAGAAATCCAGTCACCGCAAATTCTGAACGATGAGCTCGGAGCACACAGATGCAGTGGTCCAGTTTTCAGCAGCATCTGTGGAAACATACTTTAGAGACAGTTTTTATAATTATGAATATCTCGGGCTTTTATAAAAAGCAACCAAAATTCAGTTGGTCAGTTACTTGCCCACGGCATTTGGTAATTGACATTTGGTGAAAGAAATATTTTCTTGTGAATTTAGTTTTGAGAGTTGAGGCAAAGAGTATTTTGGAGGGACCCATAACCAAGCCTTCCTTTGGCAAACTCATGATCCTGAGGAATTCTTAATGTTCTGTGTTGTGTCTGAATATTGCGACTTGAAGCATGGTCTGCAGGCCAAAGGACAGCATTTGTGTGCACACTCCTACACACACACACACACACACACACACACACACACACACACTCACACATATTTGCTAGTCTAATGACACGTCCCTGACCTGGGGAAGAACCTGGAAGTTTCATTACCTTTGCTGTTTTGATTGCTCACAATTGATTTTGCCTGGTAAATTCTTACTGAGGAAGAACAGATGCTTCAAACCAAATATTCTATGCAAATACTTCAGAGAGAATCAACAAATATTTGTTAAGAGCAAGGTGATAGGCTAAATGCTGAGTGAGCAAATACCATGATTAAATCATTGCTTGTCTTCTGAAATTTTTGTATCTCCCCCAAATGTTTGTTTTTCCTTTTATACCACGACCAAGGTAATTTCTTAGTCTTCTTTCCACACGTTGGTGAGCTTAAAAATATAACATTTCTGGAAATCGTCTTTGGGATACACTGAAAAGATCTATGACCCAGGGAGACCAGGCTTACCTTAAGCAGTTTAGCATTAAGAATTGGAGGAAGCCAATTTCCATTTTTTATTCAGAAATCAAAGAGTGGGATAAGAAACCAGTAGGCTTTCAAAAAATAGAATACTTTCCTAAATACTAAACAGCTCAAGATTTCACAGCTGATTTTATAAGAAGTGAAATTGAGGAAAGGTCACCTGCAATTGCATGACTGATTGCCAAAATTCTTAGTTCCTCCCAGATTAAAAAAAAAACATATTTATAAATAATTATGGACCCTGTGCTGTCATGCTAAGCTGCTTCAGTCGTGTCCAACTCTTTGCAACTCCATGGCCTGTAGCCCCTCAGGCTGCTCTGTCCATGGGATTTTCCAGGTAAGAATACTGGAGTGGGCTGCCATGCTCTCTTCCCGGGGATCCTCCTGACCCAGGAATCGAACCCGTGTCTCTTAATGGCTCCTGCACTGGCAGGTGGGTTCTTTACCACTAGTGCCGCCTGGGAAGCCCTGTGCTTGTAATATTGTATCTTGTTTTTCTTGTGTAATATTAAAGTGCTCCCTCGCAGATTTTCTAATTGTGTTTCTACATAGCATTCCATATGAGTGGCTAAATACCATAATTTATTTAAACATCCCCCTAGAATTGGGTCTGAGTCTGTTTCCACTTGTGCCAGTTCTTTTTTGTTTTTGTTTTTGGTTTGTTTTGGCTCCTGAATGCTTCCTGTGAGAAAAGTGGGTCAGACGAAAGATGAGTTGATAGAGTAGTTTGCGTTTGCGTGACGTATGGATATGTGTTAGTTGTTCAGTTGTGTTTGACTCCTTGCCGCCCCATAGGCTTGAATACTGGAGAAGATAGCTGTTCCCTTCTCTAGGGGGTCTTCCCAACCCAGGGATCATACCCAGGTCTCCTACATTGCAGGCAGATTCTTCACCATCTGAACCACCAGGGAAGCATCCTGTATAACACATCCTGGTGTGTATTTCAGGATATGGTCTACACTGTAGGATGTGATCTTCCCTGTAGAACAGGTTTTGGAGTCAGACAGAACTTGGTTTTATTTCTAAATCCACATAGTGGTACAACTAACCCAGAAAAAAATCTCTTAACCTTTTCATGAGCCTCAGTCTTTTGATCTACAAAATGGGAACAACCACGGCCCCCTCATGAGGTCACTGTGAGGCTAGCAAGGCACTTGACACTAGCAGTGTGCATAGACTGGTTGTTGTTTTTTCATGACTACAGCATTCTTCATGCAAATGTAGACACTCATTTATTTACGAATGAATAAATACCTAGTACCTTTGCCTAGTACCCACTGTGAGCCTAGTGCTGAACTGGGTATTGGCAGAGATGATTAGGACTCAGCTCTGCCCGGTGGGTGCCACTGCCTCTAGGGACCCACACAGATGAATAGACAGACAGCATCTCTGTGTGATGGGGGAAACTGTGGGTGCTAGTACAGTTTTGGGGGTGGCTCTTGGGAAGTCTAATAGCAAAAGCCTAGAGTTTGCCACAGAAAGAGTCAAGGTTCACATTCTGAAAAGTGAAAGTGAAAGTCATTCAGTCGTGTCTGACTCTTTGCGACCCCATGGACTATACAGTCCATGGAATTCTCCAGGCCAGAATACTGGTGTGGGTAGCCTTTCCCTTCTCTGGGGGATCTTCCCAACCCAGGGATTGAACCCAGGTCTCCATACTGCAGGTGGATTCTTTACCAGCTGAGCCACAAGGGAAACCCAGGTCTTGTGCAAATGACTTAAATTCTCTGCATCTTAGGTTCTGCAATTGAATTCCTGTCATAGAAGTCCCGTGAAGCTCAGAAATAATGTATATATGGTGCTGGGCCTGTAATCGATGCTCAGAAAGGATTATTATGCTTGAAGGCTTCAGTGCCCCAAGAGTAGCTGATTTTTATGATAATGAATCCAGCGGATTCCAACACACTGAAATGTCAGAGGCTGTCTCCGGTCAGTCTGAAATACGTTTTATCGCAGTCTTATGCTTTGTAAACTGGTCATCTCACATGGTGTGTATGGTAATGTGGAATTGTTACACTATTCAGCTCCCAATGAATAGCATTTCTTGGCTATTACGTAAAAACCAAGGCAGAATGACTTGGGAAGACATTGATTGCTTCTTAACTTTAAAGGGCCCCCTTAGAATGTAGAATGGCTGCACGGCCAAGAAAGGGGTTTGCACCATCTATTCTGTCATCCCATAGACGGAACAAGGCAGTAGGAATTGAGGCTGTTTAGCAGGATGCCTTTAGGTGTGAAGGTTTCTTATTGCTCTGTAAATGGTTGTTTGCTTCTTTATCCATAGATGTAGAAATTACTTTTCTTTCATTCTGTTTCCATCTTGTAGCCCAAGAAACAGGTGCTTAGGGCTAATGTGCCAAGGAATAACAGATGAGTGCTGCCCCTCAATTAAACATTAATAAATATGTTGTAGCAACATCAGAAAAAGCATTTGCTTGATCCAAATTGGAATGAGATGTTGGTTAGCATTTTCACTGCTGAGGTCCTATAAATAGTGTATTAGATTCATAAATTAAATACCTAGTATCACTGAGAACATATAATACATCATTTTGCTTACTGCTTGGTGATATCTTTCCTGGTTAACTTTGAGTTTATTTGTTTTCACATTATACAAAATGCAACCCCAGATTCTAATGTTGGGACTGTTCTGACAGTCAACCACATTTCCTCAGCACCTGCTGTATGCAATAATCTCTAAAACTCTGGCTTTCAGACTTGAGCTTCAAACTGAAATCAGATGAACAATATGTGCAGAAAGCTTGCAGAGGTGTACAAGAAAGAAAAGCCGGAGATAGTGAGTTATGTTTCCTCAACCACTGGCCAGATAGAATGATACAAGGGATTTTCGTAAAGACAGAGCGGAATTCAGACAAATGATGTCAAGTCACAAATACCGGATTTAGTTATGCTGCAGTTGTCTACTTGTAAGTTTTATTTTTTATTTACTTTTTAAATAAAACATTTTAAACAAAAGTTACTTATTTGATCCTGCTGTGCTTTAGTTGCAGCCTGTGGGATCTTTGATCTGCGTTGCCACATGTGAGATCTATAGTTGCAGGTACGTTGGATCTTAGTTTCCCGACCAGGGATCAAACCTAGGCCCCCAGCATTGGGAGCATGAAGTCTGAGATACTGGGCCACCAGGGAAGTCGCTGTTTATAAGTTTTAGAGAGAATTTATTTGGAAATAATTCCCCACTTACAGAAGTTGCAAGTTCAGTACAAAGAGCTCGCATTTCTCCCTCGCTCTGGGTCCCCCGCTTGATGCGTGTATCACTTGCTTGAGAATCAACCGCGGATGCAATACCTCGGCAGCCCTACGTACCCCACACACATCCCCAAACAAAGATCCTGTCACATGCCCCCACCCTGCAACTGTCTCAGTCAGTTGAGGAGTCAACACTGACCACCGTTCCTGTCCGGCCCTCAGACTGTTCACACATCGCCGACCGGGATCCAGCGCTGGGCGTTCATCCTCCCTGGACTGGAACACGTGTTGCACGTGGTCGTCATGTTCCCTCAGTCCCCTCCTGTTTGGAACCATTCCGCAGTACTCGGTCCTATGTCCTTGAGAGTTTTAAGGCGTGCAGACCTTATGTTTTGTCGGATGACCTCCAGTTTCCTCGTGACTGGACTCAGGTGGTGCAGCCTTGACAGAGATGTGATGGAAACGCGGGTCAGGGACTGTGCGCTTCTTGGTGCATCTTAGCAGGTATCTCAGTAGGCAGACGACTCTGGCCACTGCTGATGCCAGCCTTGACCATCTGGTTATACCCACGGCTCCCAGGCTCCTCAGCATGCGTTTACCGTTTGTCCTCTAGAAACTGATTAAATGCTAAGATTACACTTCTGCCCTGCACCTTACCAAAGAGCCATTCCTTTTTAGCAGTTGGCACTCTGTTGGCATGGATGCAATTGCAAGACTCCTGTTCTGTTCAGTGGGTGGTACTTCATTCATGGTGTTATTTATTTGATTCACAAACTATTCCAGATTTGGCTTGTGCTGTGTGTGTGTGCTAAGGCGCTTTACTCGTGTCCGACTCTTTGTGACCCAATGGACTATTGCCTGCCAGACTCCTCTGGCCATGGAATTCTCCAGGCAAGAATACTGGAATGGGTTGCCATTTCCTTTTTCAGGGGATTTTCCCAACCCAGGGATGGAACCTGCATCTCTTCTGTCCCCTGCATCGGCAGGCGGGTTCTTTACCACCAGCGCCACTTATGGGAGCTTAT
Organism: Budorcas taxicolor; assembly: GCF_023091745.1. Lineage (NCBI taxonomy): Eukaryota > Metazoa > Chordata > Mammalia > Artiodactyla > Bovidae > Budorcas > Budorcas taxicolor. Next base: position 40,778,945 of record NC_068914.1, on the reverse strand, counting down.
TCAAGGTAGTTCTTGATACATCCCCATCAGTCTTTAGCTTGTCCTTATTGTTTGTACAACAAGATATTCCAGACTCATTTTGAACCGGCCCTGCCTCAGACTTAGAATCAGCCCATCTTACAAGGGCTCCAGTTCCTTTCAAGGAGGGTGATGTTTAGAAACCAGAATCTGTCTGCCCACTGCTACTGGGGTACTGTTGTGTCTAGGCTTTCTCAGTGGATAAAGATAGAAAATATCTGTAAACACAGTCACATATAAATCTGTATTTCCATAATTATCTATGTCTGTGTTAAAGATGGTGCTAGTGGTAAAGAACGCACCTGCCGATGCAGGAGATAGAAGCGATGCGGGTTCAGCCCCTGGGTCGGGAAGATCCTCTGGAGAAGGAAATGGCAACTTACTCCAGTATTCTTGCCTGGAGAATTCGATGGACAGAACAGCCTGGTGGGCTACAGTCCATGGGATTGCAAAGAGTCAGACATGACTTGAGTGCACTGCGCGTGCACACAAACACACATCCAATTCTAATATAACAATCCTAAGTTCTTTCTGCCCTAATCTCTTTCCATAATTGTAAGAATATCCTCTAATAATGAAACATCTGGCTCTCTTTACCCTCCATGCATTCATTTACTTGTTCCATCAGTTCATTTCTCAGTGTGACCGGCCTCCCACCCATCTGGCTGTCCCTGCAGTGTGCTCTGCCCTCAGGCACTGGTGGGTGCGTTACCAGCTGGCCCCCCAGGCCTCCGTGTGGCTTCCCGAGGCCCTGCCCCCTGCACCCTAGTGCTGGCAGGCACATACACGGCTATGTGCTCCTTCACATGCCCCCTCTCCCAGTGGGACAGCTGGCTCCCCCTCCTCACGGGCAGACAAGACAAGGCCTGTTTGTAGTTTTGACCCCCTGTCCCCAGTCACTGGGTCCCTGAACAACCAGGACTGTGTCTTACTCATCCTGGCAACCCTACAGCCAAACAAAGTTCAGTTACCAGAATATTTGTTAATGGAATGAATACATGAAATAATGAATATGCGTGTTATTTAGAAAGTGAAAAATTCTATTTCCAGTCATTTTCAAGCACACCATCCACATGGGTAGATGAAACGGGCCACTCTGGCTGAAGCGTCCCCTCCCCACTGTGAAGCATATGATGGACTGATTGTTTGCGTCCCCCGGAACCATATGTTGAAACCCTAAATCCCGAAGTGGCAGCCTTAGGAGCTGGGGCCTTTGGGGTGATCAGATCATGAGGATGGAGCCCCGTGCATGGGTCAGTGCCCTTGCAGGAAGAAGCTCTCTTTCGGACCTGTGAGGTCGGGCATGGTGCCAGTCTGCCTGCCCGCCCCCCCACCCCAGGAGAGCCCCTCACAGGGCCCGATGTGGCCTCGGTGATACCAGACCTCCAGCCTCAGAGCTGACAGAACACGTCTGTTGTGAGCTGCCCACCATCTCTTAAACATCTCTTTGCTGTTTAATCCCAATTGTGACTTCTTTAGACCCCTGAGGAGACCTTCTTCCCATTTAGTGGATGAAACTCTGAAACTTAAATGGGGAAGTGACCTATCGGACACTGAAAACCACCAGCATTGAAGTTGGTGATGGAATTCAGGTGCTTCTTATTTTTTATGCACTAAAATTTTTTAACTGAGGTAAAATAGAGAATAATGTAATAAGGTGCATGCTAAGTTGGTTCAGTTGTGTTCAACTCTTTGTGACCCCGTAGACTGTAGCCCACCAGGCTCTTCTGTCCACAGGATTCTCCAGGCAAGAATACTGGAGTAGGCTGCGATGCTGTCCTCCAGCAAATGTTCCTGACCCAACGACTGAACCCACGTTTCTTATGTCTCCTGCATTGGCAGGTGGGTTCTTTACCATTAGCGCCACCTGGGAAGGCCAACAATGTAATAAGGTGCATAAAGCTGTATTGTACGGTGCAAATCTGCCTGGAGGCCAGGCAAGTCCTCCAGGATTCAGAACTTTTTGTGTGTGTGTGTGCCCTCTGTAACCACCACCTAGAACGGGATGTAGCATATTTCCAACACTCAGTGAGACTCCCTCATCCCCATTTCCCAGACACTATCTCTACCTCCCCCACGACAAGCATTATTCTGGCCCCTATCTGCGTAGTTTGGTTTTGCCTGTTTCTGAGCTTTCTATAAATGGAGTTGTACAGTGTGTGTGTGAGAGTCATCCACGCTGTTGTGCACGTAGCAGTAGTCAGTTCAGTTTTTACTGCTGTGTAGTTTATTTATCTGTGGTCCTTTTGAGTTATTTTGAGTTTCGAACCATTATAAATAAATGTATGACTGTTGTCCTATGTCTTGTTTGATGGGAGTGTTTTGGACATATCCCTAGGAGTGGAATTACTGGATCATGGGATATAGCGTATATTAGCAGCTACTGCCAAATAGTTTTCCAAAATGGTTATGCCAGCTTGGTGCCCTGATTCTCAGTGTTTAGATTCTGTGTTCTTTTCAAGAAGTGTTGCCACTGCGTCACTCTGGGGCAGAGTGCAATGGGGAAGGAGTGAGCTAGGCTAGACAGTGTGCCTGTGGTCCCCAACACCAGGCATAGACATTTGGCCTCTGTCCTGGAGGCCAGGCAAGTCCTCCGGGATTTGGAGATCTTCTTGTGATAACGTGTGACAGTCTCTGAATTCCTGTGTCCGTTCACTGGCTCATGAGCTGCTCACACCCGAGTGTCGTGATGTGCAGAGATGAAACGGTGGAGCTGTGAGCTCCTGGGTGGAAAGTAACTCAGCTGCAGAAGTGGTGAGACTTGAGCTGGACCAGACGCAGAGCAAATGGAGAAGGTGTGAGTGTGGGGGAACCACAGGGAGGATCACCAGGATCACCAGAACCTGGAGTTACAGGAAGAAGCCAAGTCAGAGAATGCACAACTGCAGGCCCAGATGGTGCCTTTGGAAGGAGGAGCAGAATCTTGCGAGGTAGGCAGTAGAATTTAGATTTGATGAGTGTTACGATTTTATACTCATCCAGCTGCAAAAGAGAGCTTCCCTGGTAGTGCTAGTGGTAGAGGACCTGCCTGCCAGTGCAAGAGACAGGAGATGTGATTCGATCCCTGGGTCAGGAAGTTCCCCTGGAGTAGAGCATGGCAACCCACTCCAGTCTTCTTGCCTGGAGAACCCCATGGACAGAGGAGCCTGGCAGGTTGCAGTCCATGGCCTCTGTCCATGGGGTCCCAAGAGTCAGACAGGACTTAGCAATTAAACAGCAACAACTTTTTTTTCTTTTGGTTTCCATGTATAAATGACATCATAATGATATTTGTCTTTCTCTGTCTGACAATAAATTAGTATGCTAATCTTTAGATCCATCCATGTTGCCACAAATGACATTATTCATTCTTTTCTGTGGCTGAGTAATATTCCATTGTATATATGGACCACCTCTTCTTTATCCATTCATCTGCGGATGGACATTCAGGTTGCTTCCATGTCTTGGCTACTGTTAATAGTGCTGCTGTGAACACAGGGGTGCATGTATCTTTTTGAATTATGGTTTCTTTTGGATATACACCTAGGAGGGGGATTTCTGGATCATATGGTAGCTCTATTTTTAGTTTTTTAAAACCTCAATACTGTTTTCCATAGTAGCTGCATCAATTTACATTTGTACCAACAGTGTAGGAGGGTTCCCTTTTCCCCACACCCTCTCCAGCGTTTATTGCTGTAGACTTTTAATGATGGCCATTCTGACCGGTGTGAGATGGTCTAGTGTGCTTTCTAAAGTCATAAAATAGAAATAATGTAAAGTAAGTGGCGGCATTGAACGTAGCTAATCACAGTTGTCTGCTGGGATAACCACAATGACTTTTCCTTTGGCGTTTATTGTGAATCTGATTTTTGGCAGCCAGTTGCCCATTTCTAGTGTTTGCTGCTGCTAGGCCAGCTAGGGTTCTCTGCGGACTTCTCCTGTGGCAGCGGAAGGTGCCAGTTACAGTGCAGTGCCCAGTGGAGGGGGCCCGGCCTGGGTCTCTAACTTTCTCGTGGACTCTTGAGGGCCAGCACGCAGTGGTGTAACTAATAATAGCCAGTCCTTCTGGACACGTGCCAGGCACCAGGCACGGTGCTGAAGGCTTTGTGTGGATTATCTCATTTAATCCTCAGACGACCTTGTCATGCGTAGACTATTATTAGGCCTGTTTCTGCAGATTAGGAAATGGAAGCTTAGAAAGGTTAAGTTATTTGAAGGTCACGCAGCTAGAAATGGCAGAGCTGAGGTGTCAGCTCAGTTTCCTACCAATCTCTGTGTAATAACATCTTGACACATCTTTATCAGTGCGTCAGGATTGCATTGGTATGCTATTTTAAAGCATATGAGGTATTTTGCGCTTGCTTTTCACTGAAGTTTTGGTTTTATACAGCAAGCTGCTGCTGCTGCTAAGTCGCTTCAGTTGTGTCCAACTCTGGGCAACCCCAGATACGGCAGTCCATCAGGCTCCCCCGTCCCTGGGATTCTCCAGGCAAGAACACTGGAGTGGGTTGCCATTTCCTTCTCCAATGCATGAAAGTGAAAAGGGAAAGTGAAGTCACTCAGTCATGTCCAACTCTTAGCGACCCCAGGGACTGCAGCCTACCAGGCTCCTCCGTCCATGGGATTTTCCAGGCAAGAGTACTGGAGTGGGGTGCCATTGCCTTCTCCCTTATACAGCAAGAAGTAAGTCAATAACTAAATAATAAAGCAAGTAAATTAATAAAAATGTAAACATTAATTAAAATAAAGTATTTTAAAAGCATGAAGCCTGGTGTTAGAGAACGGGTCGGGTTGGGTAACTGTGGGCGCAACCCTAGTAGACCTGTCAGCCAGACTCCACCGTGTGTTGTAAGTGTGGTGTCTGAATTGGTTCCACCGTCCTTCTGAAGAAGGTGGCACAGACTAAGAGCCCTGGCAGTACCTGTACTGGATCTCCAACAGGACGCAGATGACCTTTTCTGGTGTCGCTAGAATGAATTCTTGGCAAATTCTCTCAGCAAGCTTCTGGCTATTAGCCCCAAGGTCTGCAGCAAATTGATGGGAAGATCTTGCCATTGACACTCCCAGAGACCTGGGGCTGCTCCCCATGACACCTGGGCCCTCATCTCCTCCAAGTACGTGTTGCTGCCCAAGAGGGGTGCCCTGTAATCAGCACTGACCTCTGCTGGTGTAGCATAAAAAGTGTGTTCAAAGAGCTTTCAAAATAACAAGCTTGTTGAAATAGCGTTTCCACTTAAAACTGAGTCTTAAGTGAAATGGCTCACTTGGAAAGTGAACTGTAGGGCCGTAGAAATGTGAACGTATATTGTGAGCTAGGGACTGGTGGCTCAGTGATAAAGAATCCACCTGCCAATGCGGGAGGCGTGGGTTCAGTCCCTGGATTAGGATGATCCCTTGGAGAAGGAAAGGGCTACCCACTCCAGTGTTCTGGCCTGGAGAATCCCATGGACAGAGGAGCCTGGAGGGATACGGCTCATGGGGTCACAAAGAGTCGGACGCAACTGAGCAATTAAACAACAGCAGCAACAGGAAAAGAGTGTCTTTAAAGAGCTTTCCTTTAAATTTTGGGACTTCTCAGGTGGTGCCAGTGGTAAAGAATCCTCCTGCCCATGCAGGAGATGAAAGAGACCCAGCTTCAATCTCTGGGTTGGGAAGATGCCCTGGAGTAGGAAATGGTAACCCACTCTAATATTCTTGCTTGAAAAATTCCATGGACAGAGGAGCCTTTGGGGCTATAGTCCATGGGGCCACAGAGAGTCGGACACGACTGAGCGACTTAGCACACTCTGTAATCTAGGCCAGAGCCTCTGGAACGTCCTCTCACGGCACACATAGTGAAGGATCTGTGTGTGCAAAGTCGTGTCCGACTTTGTTCAACCCTGTGGACTGTAGCCCGCCAGGCTCCCCTGTCCATAGGGTTCTCTGGGCAAGAATACTGGAGTGGGTCGCCATTTCCTCCTCCAGCGGATCTTTCCGATGCAGGGATTGAGCCCGCGTCTCTTGTCTCCTGAATTGGCAGGCGGGTTCTTTACCACTCATGGCCCCTGGGAAGCCCCGATAGTAAAAGGTAGTATTTGCGTTGCACACCGGGGTCAGCAGGTGGCGCTCGTGGCTGGAGGTGGCTGCCTGGGATCTCCGGGGCCGCAGAGCCCAGCTACTACCAGGGGGCAGAGGGGATCACCGTCCTTCCCACTTGTCAAGGACCAACAGGAGGGAATCTCTGACTGATATATTTTTAACTCCAGTCCTTGCATTTCTAAAAAAAATAGCTTTATGGGAAACTTTCCAGTTCTTGAGGGTTTGATTATGAGGGTAAGTTCTTAGTTGATGGGATTCCAATTTCTGCAGCTTATCTTCTTTGAAGAAAAAATGTCTGGCAGTGATCACTGTGTATGCCTTCTCTTAGGAGATTAAATGTCTTTGAAAAATAATAGGAGCCATCCTCTGAGCAGAAGTGGATCTCTGCTCATCTGTAGCACGGCAGAGTTTGAGCATCACTTCGGTGACTTAGTAACTGTGAGTGAGTCTCTCTTGATGAACAGTGTCTAAGGAAACATTCTCAAAATCAACACTTGGGCACTGATCTTTTTCAACTGGTTGTACAGAACTCATCAGAATTAGGTCTTCTCCTAAGTGATCATCATGGTGTTAGAAATAATTCGTGTGAGGTATGGGCCTCCCAGGTGGTGCAGTGGTAAAGAACCTACCTGCCAACGCAGCAGTTGTAAGATGCAGATTCGATCCCTGGGTTGGGAAGATCCCTTGGAGAAGGAAATGACAACCCACTCCAGTATTCTTGCCTGGAGAATCCCACGGACAGAGGAGCCTGGCGGGTTACAGTCCCTGGGGTCACAAAGGGTCAGACACGACTGGCTGAACGAGCGCAGGATGAGGCATCCTCCTGTGTGATGGTCACAGTGACGATCATCATATAAATACATGGACTGCAACCTCTGGGACCTAGAAGAATGAAAGCTAAGGGGGCCGCCTTTTCAATAAAAAGACAGGAGATACTTAAAAAACGTCAACCTAGAGATGAAGAGTGCTGACCTAGAGCGCGTGACCTTTCTGTTACGTCACTGAGGCGACCATGGGCTGGGGGTGGGGCCAGGGACCCTGGGTTGTCTATTGTGAGTCGTATGTTTCTTTATTTCTCTCTCATCCTTTTGGGTTTCCAGCCGAGATGATCCAACAAAGGTTAGAAGCCCTGGAGAAGGAGAGAAGCAGCCTGCACTTTCAGCTTCCTTCTCAACAGCCTGCCCTCAGCGGCCTCCTGGGCCACCTGGGGGCCCAGGCCCAGGCTTCCCTGCGCTGGGCAGCTCAGCGGTAAGCGCTCTCCCGGGGTCCTCTTCCCTTCTCCCCACTCCCGAGTGAGGAAGCACATGTAGGAGTCAAGCCCAGGAGACCCTCCCTTCTGTTGGTTGGGCGGGGGTGGGGGTGGAGTGGTGTTCCTTCCAGAGGGCAAGACCTCTGTGGGTCACACGCCCCGAGAAGCCCTTCTGATCAGTGGCAGGAGGGCCCCTTAACCTGCACGGGCCCGGCTGGGCGCTAAGCTCCCCGGGAGAGCCCACCTCCTGAGCAGGTGGGGTGGATTTCCTCGGGTCAAGGGCAGCTGTAAGATCGCAGGCGGTCCCCTCTGACTGAGGGATGAAAATGCATCCTCCTCCTGACTCCACCTCTAGGCATCTTCCGCTGTTTCCTCTACCCAAGGGTCTCCCAGGACCAGGACTAGATGGAGTGCAGCTGCTATTTCGAATTCGGTGGATCTCAGGCCCGCCTGCCCGTCCGAGTCACCTGGAGAGCTTTTGAATGTCCAGCTCCTACCCTAGAGCAGCTAAGTCCGGCTGTCTGGGGCTGGGTCCCAGGTGTTGGCCTGTAGGAATGTCTGTAAGCGGTTGTTCTCTGTCTGCTGGTGACCTCTCTCTTCGGGTTTTAAAGACTTGGGTGGAAGGGGTGGTGATGAATGTGATTAGCCGAGTCACAGCACAGGTCTGCTTCTGCTCGGGTACAAACATGGCCACGGCAATTACATTTTATTTCCAGCTTCCGCTTGGCTCTGCACTCAGTTACTGAGTGCAGTTACACACCTGCGTGACCAAGTTCTCACTCACGTTCGGTTGATCTTAGCGTCTCCCTACAGCCTGCCTTGCAGTGAGGCTGGTTATTTTCTCGCTTGCTTGTCCTGCAGTTTTGCAGGAAGCATAGAGCAGTGTGTGTGGTTGCTGGTAGCTGCTTCCTTATACATCCTTGTTGAGTGAACTTCTACCTCTTAAGGGACAGGTGGACCTCACCTCCTGTTTCTATTTTTATTTTCATCTGCCATTGAGGTATCAGCTTGTTTCCTGTCCCTTTCTCACATGGGAATGTCCCAACTTGATTTCTACTTAATTCTTTCTTTCTTTTGATCCTTGGGGTTATTTCTGGTCCTGCGCCCCAGTCATGGGCCATTTGTAGCATCTGCCAATGTATTGTGTTTCTATTCATTTAAAAAACACTTGTGTAAGAGTTACTGAGTGTGTTAAGAAGTAACTCAGTTTTTAAATTTCCTTTGTGATAAAATAAACAGCATAAAATTTACTATTGCAACCATTTGTGAGTATACAGCTTAGTGGCATTAAGTACATTCTACTATCCATCTCCAGAACTTCTTCATCTTCTCAAACTGAAACCCTGTCCTCATTAAACACTGACACCCTATCCTCTTACACTGTTGGTAGGAATGTAAATTGGTGCAGCCACTGTGGAAAATAGCGTGGAGGCTCCTTAAAAAGCTGAAACTGGAGCTAAGCTAATTGCAGGTAGGATCCTGCAGTCCCACTCCTGGGCATGTATCTGAAGAAAACTCTAATTCAAAAAGATACAAGCACCCAGTTCATAGCAGCATTGTTCACAGTGGCCAAGACAGGGAGGCAGCCCAAGTGTCCATCAACAGATGAGTGGGTAAAGAAGCTGGGCTGTATATATACACACAATGAAATACTACTCAGCCATGAAAAGGAACGGAATGATGCCATTTAAGCAACATAAATGGGCCTAGAGAGTGTCGTACCAAGTGAAGTAAGTCAGATAAAGGCAGAGAATGACAAATATCATATAGTATCACTTATATGTGGAATCTAATATATGATGCAAATGAACTTATTTCCAAAACAGAAACAAACTCACAGACTTAGAAGACACACTTACAGTTACCAAAGGGGAAGGTGGGGAGAGGGATAAATGAGGAGTCTGGGATTAGCAGATACACACCACTATATATAAAATAAACAACAAGGCCCTACTGCACAGCACAGGAAACTATATTAAATATCTTATAATGAACTATAATGGAAAAGAATATGAAAAATAATCTCTGTCTATATATATCTGAATCACTTTGCTATACACCAGATACTAACACAGCAACTGAATCACTTCGCTGTATACCGGAAACTAACATAACATTATAAATAAACTATACTTCAATTAAAAAAGACCTCCCACTCCATTGTCCCCTCTCCCCTAGCCCCTGGCAACCACCATTCTGCTTTCTGTCTCTGTGAGTTTGACTAGTTTGGGTACCTCACATAGTTGGAATCATGTGGTATTTGTCCTTCTGTGATGGCTTATTTCACGTAGCCAAGGTTCATGTATGTTGTGGCAGGTGTCAGAATTTCCTTCCTTTTGGAGGTTGAATCATGTTCCATTGCATCAGGTACCGTAGTTTGCCTATCTATTCATCTTTTGATGAACAGGAAGTAATTTACTGAATCCTCAAGACAATTGTAGGGGGTAGTGGAGTTTGTATATTGCTATCAATACGGAGACCTACACCGTCATCTGCATCAGTGTCTGTACTTAGAGCTGAGGAGACCAGGCACAGGAGGGCTTTGGGGGCTTGTGCCAGACCCCTGTGTTTGTGTACGGAGCCCGGGCACAAGCCTGGCATTCGGCCTGAGGCCCAGTTGGGAACTCGCTCCCTGTGGGTTCTGTCGGAGCCGGGCCCTGCTCTCCAGTGATCATCTCTTTATCTGCACAGGACATGGATGGAAAGCGTTGCTTGGCTATGGTCTCGGAATCTAAAATATGCTACAGATGAACTTATTTCCAACACAGAAACAGACGCACCGGTTAGAAGACAAACTTAAGGCTATTAACGGGGAAGGTGGGGAGAGGGGTACGTTAGGAGTCTGGGATTAGCAGAAACACACCGCTATGTATAGAATAGGTAAGCAACAGTGTCCTAATATATAGCACAGGGAATTATATTCGATATCTTGTAATGAACCGTAATGGAAAAGAATATGAAAAAGAATATATACGTGTATATATATAAATATTTATCAGAGGCACTTTGCTCTACACCAGAAACTAACACAGCATCCGAGTCACTTTGCTGTACACCAGAAACTAACAAAGCATTGTAAATAAACTATACTTCAATTAAAAAAAACCTCACTAACTCCATTGTCCCCTATGAGTGTCTCATAGGGCACTGTGAACTAAAAGGCAATGCCCTACATTATCAGGTTATATCATCTGGCATTTCTCATATTTAATTGTTTGTGACCCATAAAGATAGCATATTCATGTCACTCAACTTAATATGTCCTTTACAAAAAGATGTATATTATAGTGAAGTTGCTCAGTCGTGTCCAACTCTTTGCGACCCCATGGACTGTAGCCACCACGCTCCTCCGTCCATGGGATTTTCCAGGCAAGAGTACTGGAGTGGGTTCCCTTCTCCAGAGGATCTTCCTGACCCAGGGATCGAACCCAGGTCTCCTACATTGTAAGCAGATGCTTTACCGTCTGAGCCACCAGGGAAGTCCAAAAAGATATTATTAACCATTTGTGAAGTTCATAGAAACCCTGGCATACCTTGTTAACCCTGTTACCTTTGCTCAGTGAACTACCTGGATGCTGTGTTTTTAGTTCCTGTTCACTTTTGGAGCCCACTGGGATTCGATTTCTATCTATCTCTAGCGCTACCACCTGGCAAGGAGGAGGTCCACAGTGCCTTGAAGAACCTTGGACTAGAGTTCTGGAAACCTGAGTCTGATTCTGTCTTTTCTGTCTTAACAAGCTCTGTGTGACCTGATGTGGTTTCCCACCTTCTCCACACTTCACTCCCCTCATCAGAAAAGGGGGGAGGGGTTAATTAGATCACTGTTTCCCAAACTTCAGTTATTTAAGTATTATCTTGGCTTTTCTTGTGCTCAATCCACCTGTCCTATTGTTAGAAGATAATGCCTCAAAATCAACTCCTTTCTTATCTTTTTCTATTGCTGCTGCTGCTGCTTCTGCTAAGTCGCTTCAGTCGTGTCCGACTCTGTGTGACCCCGTAGACGGCAGCCCACCAGGCTCCCCCGTCCCTGGGATTCTCCAGGCAAGAACACTGGAGTGGGTTGCCATTTCTTTCTCCAATGCATGAAAGTGGAAAGTGAAAGTGAAGTCACTCAGTCATGTCTGACTGTGAGCGACTCCATGGACTGCAGCCCACCAGGCTCCTCCGTCCATGGGATTTTCCAGCAAGAGTACTAGAGTGGGGTGCCATTGCCTTCTCCGTTTTCTATTGCATGTTAACAAAATTACATAGTCATTAATAGTTTAAGAAATTGTGTCTCAGTGTGCCGACTGCACATGCAGCCTGTGACATTTGTCAGCGGCAGGATTATCTGGACCTGGCAGGTTTTCTCTGAACCAGGGGCTTTGGCTGCAGTTCTCACAGAGGCCACCAGGGGGATGTGCCCTCCGGCTGGAGCTTGCGCAGCCACAGGCCAGGGGCTCTCTGAGCCCAGGGGGACGCAGAATGCTTTCCAATTATTTCCTGAAGAAATAAAACAGTGGTATTGACATGGAAAAATTTCAATACTGATTAGTAACACAAATAAGTGCCTCTTTACCTTGTTGAGATCAAGGATTTCCTAGAGGAGCTAATGAAAACAATGGGCTTCTTTCATCACAAAACCACATATGTACAAACGTATGGACGGTTGCATACAGACATTTGCGTGCAGATCTTCTCAGCTTATTCCTCTCTGGGAGGAGGAGTTTTGGGTCTCTAGTTAAGAAAATTTGGTTTGGAATAAGATCTGAGGAAATGTACCCAAGTACACCCAGCTACTTCATATCTTAATTTTCTCTGTTTAATTCAACTTTTTAAAAAGGTATGTTTAATTCCCTGAGCTTTTCGTCCTGAGTCACACTCTGTCCAGCTCCTTCCAGAATCTCAGAGAGTGTTAGCTGTCACCGCAGGGGTTAACTGGGCTCCTCTAAAGCAGATAGGGTACTCAGATGGTTTAGCATCTGTCTCTTTCTGGCTTTGGTTCCGCACCGCTCTGTACTATAACTGGTTCACTGGGGTGTCTCTGCTCAGCAGGGGTACAAACGCATCGTGGTTTGCCTATTCTCTGCTCTGCTGTGCTCTGTTGAACACATCTTTCCCATTTCTCTGTGGTATCTTGGGCAGATCATAACAGATGTCCGGGGCATTTTCAGTTACTGATGCTCATCCTGTCAGTCCAGTTTGAAATGTCAGTTGTATGTCCAATTCAAGTCTTTCCTTGTCCAGTGCTTGGAATCCTCTCTTTGTGGGCCATCACTGCTCCCCTGGCCAACACAGCCTTTCACACCCCCGTGATCGCGAGCCTGCATGTTCCCTCTTGCGGAACTCAGGTGTGGGGTCCCCAGAGGCCACTGCAGCGCCTCCCTGATCTTGACATGAACGCAGTCTCTCCACTCCATGGGGGCAGTCACTGCTTTTCACATATCACCCAGCCTGGTGGCTTAGACGTTAAAGCTTTTGCCTCCAATGCAGGAGACCCGGGTTCTATACCTGGGTTGGGAAGATCCCCTGGAGAAGGAAAAGGCAACCCACTCCAGTACTCTTGCCTGGAGAATCCCATGGACGGAGGAGCCTGGTGGGCTACAGTCCACGGGTCGCAAAGAGTCGGACACAACTTCACTTTCACTTGCAGCCTCTTTCTGTGAGCCCCCTTGCCCAGTAGGCACACTGGTTGGGCGGATCCCTTTTGTTGTGTCCACTTGATTCCTGGGAGGCTCTCATGTACTGTCACGCTGAGTGGTGGTCTTGCAGCAGCTGGGGTGAGGGTTGCGGGGGTGATTCCCAATGCTTTGCCACGGTTCTCCCATTCCTTCATCCTTGCTTGACAGGCAGCCACTGAGCTGTTGTAACCCCCCTGTAGCTACGGTAACACCCCACTGAAGCAGTTATATTACAGAGCAGCGCGGAACCAAAGGTAGAGAGAGAGAGATGCCATTCCTGCTCACAAAGTTGGTGTGTGGGCGGGCCTTGCGGCAGAGACACGACGCCCGGAGTCCCAGCCCCTCAGCCGCGCCCACCCTTCCCTCTCCAGCCGTGGACGCCTTCGTGCCCACTGACTGCTCTGCACCTCAGCCCCCAGCAGGTTTCTCCGTCATGGGGCTGTCTCTGAAGCCTGTGAGGAAGGGGCGTGAGCACTGCCCCTGAAGGCAGCCCTTAGCCCCAGGGTGGGAGCTGGGGGCTTAATGCCCTTGCCGCCCCAGCCCCAGGGGGATGGCTCTGAGGAGCATCCCACACATTTTCCCCAGAAGGTTCCTAGTTGGTTGGCGCTCCAGTGGCCTGGGTGGTGATCAGCTCAGCAGCTCACTGTTCACTGACTTTTCCTCCTTCTCACTCCTTCACTCTGATTCCTTGAGAACTGCGTCTCCTAAAACCAGCCGAACTCAGCTCCTCGTCTGGGACTTGGCTCTGAAGAGGAAGAGAGGCAGATGGAGGTTCACGTGGGAGACACAGACCTCGGCCTCCGCTACGGGGCGCTCCCAGCTGGAGGAGAGGGTCTGGTCGAGTGGCTTTTCTTTCACCTGCTCTCAGTGGGAGAGTTTGCTGCCTCCCGTGTGGGGCTGGAGGTGGGGCTGGGGAGCATCCCTCATCAAGCCTCCGTCTCCTGCGTGACCAGCAGGTGTGCGTGTGTGGAGGGTGCTGGGGTGGAAGGTGGTGATGCTATGTGCAGCCTGGGGTGGGCACCTCCCCTCATGTTCCCAGCTGAGGGTAGAGGGCTTCAGGCCTGTGTCCTTCAGCGTTTGCTTCTAATTCTGGAGCAACCAGAAACTTCCACCTGAATATCCTCTCACTGCAATGATAGGAAGAGAGCAGAGAGGCATCTATTCTTGCTGTATTCATCTAGTCCAAAGAAGGTTGTATTTTCCTTTCTCCTAAGACAGAGGTTTGGTCTATTGTGCATATATAACTGATAATTTTCTCATTAATACTTTGCATTTCTCTGACTGCAGCCTATGTGTTTTCCCATGGGACCTCCACCAATGCATACATGAAAACTGGTCATATTTACAACTTCACCTGTGTGTGTGTGTGCACGCATGTGTGTAAAATGTCCTTTATCAAAGACCTTTTAACAATAAATAACTTAAAACACAAGTAAACAAAGTACAACAGAAGTTTAAAAGCAAAGATATGCAGAGGTTTTCCAATGTGGCTTATCAAGGCCCAATATTTCCTGCTCACATCTCTTCTTTCTGATGGGAACGGAAGAGATGAATGTTGTGTAGCTTCTGGTGCTTCTGGACCAAGTCCTTTTTCCTCTGACCAGGTCTCTGTCTCTCCCCTTTGAAAAATGATTCTTTATTTCCACTTAACTGTCATGTTGGGGCCATAACATTCAGTGACCATCAGCTCTAAGTTCACAGTCTGGAATGGAGATATACTGCTAGAGGCTAGGAAATAACTCACATAGACACATTCTACTCAAGATGCAAAATGAGGTGGCATAAAATGATCACTCTTCCCAATACGCAGGGGACATTTCAGAACCCTAATCACAGCTCGGGCCAAATGAGGACTAGTATCACGTGTCCCCCCGAGAGGACCCACCTCCAACCCCTCGTCATCATGAGGAGATAAGGGAGGAAGGAAAAGAGGAGAAAAGCCAGTTGATGGGAATCACAGAAGACTTCCTGAAATTTGTTTTAAAATCAGTGGATTATAAATAAATGCTTCCAAATACAGACCTTCCTTCCTCTTGGCTCCAACTTACCTGAAGTCTGTCTGAAGCCTGTTTTATTGGACTTGGTTCCTATAAACCTAAGTGGACATCCATGTGCCCTCCTGCAGGGCTGTCATCTCTATGTTTAGAAACCAATAATGCCCGCTTTCCTAAGGGGTATGAATTTTACTCCGCTCTCCTTACTTTTAGACCCCAATCAGATATATAAGGCAGAACCGTAAAGCTCCCTGCATCATCTCTGACAATTTTACAATGTTTGATTGTGCCATCAGAGTGGCCTCTGTCATTTATGGACATTGTTTGTTGGCCGAGGAACTTATTTCCAGATTTAAAGCACACTTCAGTGACTGGCCCAAACCACTTCCTTATCACCATCTTCCCAGCATGGGGGAGATGGAAACATATACGTCAGATGACATAAATTTGATAGCATAGTGACGGATACAAGCAGCAGTTGGCAAAGGTGTTCAGAAAGTCTTGCTCAAGTCTTGTTTTTGGAAGTGGTCATTGGAGCTGTAGTTTTCCTCACTGTGGAAATGAGAGCATCAGTTTTGGTTCTTTGCTCAGTTAAAACTATGATTCTATGGGGCTTCCGAGATGGCTCAGTGGTAAAGAATCCTGCCAATGCAGGAGACACGGGTTCAATCCCTGATCTGGGAAGATCCCACATGCCACGTGGCAACAAAGAATGTGCGTTACAACTACTGAGCCTGCGCTCTGGAGCCTGGGAGCTGCAACTGCTGAGTCCATGAGCCGCAGCTGCTGAAGTCTGGGCACCTAGAGCTGGTGCTCCGCAACAAGAGAAGCCGCCACAGTGAGAAGCCCGCACACTGCAGCCAGAGAAAGGCCCTCACGGCAACCAAGACCCAGGTCAGCCAGAAATAAGTGAATAGTTACATTAAAAAGCCTCTGTGATTCCAGCAGTGGCAACAAAGCAGCATCGTGTGACTGTCATTTCTGCCTGGAAACAGACCCTTTGTGTTACACGTACAACTATATAAACCACACAGTTGCCATGAGCCGTTCTGGCACCAGGTGTCCTAGCAGGTGGGATGTCTGGACTCCCCTCGGCCCTGTCACTCTGGACATTCCCAAAGGTGGTCCTTTGATCAAAGGCAGTGCATTGGAAGGCTTCATCCTTTGCTCAATATTACTGAATTCTGCACTCACAAAAGTCAGGTGGCAGATGTTTTCCCTGGGATGAAGAACGCTCTCCTGTGTAATTTGGAGCTATGCTGTTTTCAGTGGTGTAGGAGCTTATTTTACCAATGGCTTTTTTATCCTTCTTTAAGTGATTAGTGGAAAAGACAAAAGTAGAAAGGCCAGGGATTAGCCAGCACTGGGCAGTTGAGGGCCTGAAACTCAGGGCTGATGGTGGGTTCCCAGATACCCCGATTCCCTGTGGGCAGTGAGTGCTGTGCTAACATTGCAACCCACATGTTTTTAATTCTTGCCCCTGAGGGGTTTGCTCATTTTCCATACTGATTAGTTTATAGCAGCACAGCTAATTTGCAGTGACATTCGGGATTACACATTAAGGTTTATTAGAATAAAGGGAACAACACTGGAATGTTGTAGCAGGGGAGCCTGGCTCTGAGCGCTGGAGAGCTGAGATGCAAACCCATCCCTGGCTTCATTACTGAACTGCCATGTGTCCTGGGGCACAGCCGTCTGTGCCCAGCTTTCTTCACCCAGAGTCAAAATCTGAGAGACATTAAGAAGAGTTTGGGTGAATCACAAGGGTTTTCTTAAGGATTAAGTAATGAATGTGATTAACGATAGATGGGAGAATTCCCACTCAGTCACCTGTCGCTCCCCCGTAGCTCATTTTCAATTCTGTGTTGATTTCCTTCAATAACTCCTGTCCCAACCCAGATGGCATCTATTTAGGAAATTCAGGAAACTCTTAATATTTGCATAAGCAGAGCAAATTGAGAAATAAATTAGTGTGAAGCAATGATCTCATGCAATAGAAAGCTGAATATAAATGGCTTCTGGATTTTTCTAGGCCAGGGATTCATGAAGTCACTCAGTAAATATTTGTGAAGTCCTACCCAGTGCTGGACCCTGGAGATAACAGCACGGGATGGGCTGAGGTTCACCCTTCCGAGCGAGAGGCTGGGTGGACAGGCCAAGACCCTGGGGTCCAGGGGAGGAAGTGGGTTTCACTCGCACAATCGCTGATGTGGTTTCCTTCCAGGGACCCCCTCTTCTGACACCTGGAAAGGCTGTCAGAAACGCCTCTTCTTTACTCTTCATTAAAAAGGACAGTGTGTCCACTGGATGTGAGCACAGCGTTCCCTCTCCTGATGCAAACATTGATGTGGGCCGGGAGCGGGTGCAGCCAGCTCCCTGAGGACAGAGAACAGACGTCCCGGGGAGAGGGCAGAGTCTGCACACTTGTAGACACTCAATGGTTGTTTGCTGAATAGATTTGTTCCCTGTAATCCGCTGTACAGGGAAGGTATCAACATCAAGATCACCACCATCATCCTCATTTTGTAAACGAGGGAGGTGAGCTTCAGGGAGGTTTGGTAGGGTTAGGGTGAGTAACTTCAAGGACACACGGCTAGAAAAGGGTGGCATTGGGTCTTCTCACCCCTGTGCAGTAAAGCCAGTCTACTGACACCTAGTGGTGGTGGAGGAAAATGCAGTGTTTATTGCAGGCACCAAGCAAGGAGTCCAGGCAGCTAGAGCTTGAAAGGTCCCTGAACTCGCTAAAGACTTTGAAAAGTTTTTAAAGACAGGGTGAGGAAGGGGGAGTTATGGGTTGTGTGATCAGCTCATGGACATTCTTCTTATTGGTTAGTGGTGAGGTAGTTAGGAGTCAACATCATCAACCTTCTGGTTCCAACTGGTCTGGGGTCTACATGCTTGTGGGCATCATACAGTTAACTTCTTCCACCTGATGGAGGCTTCAGTATCTGAAGAATATCTCAAAGGACATGGCTAAGAGAATTAACTATAGCTCTGGAAGAGGAGCTAAAGTTTCTTGACTTAGTTTAGTGGCTAAGCTATTATTATTTTGCTTGACTGTTTTTCTTTCTTTCTGCATTTTTTTTCCAATTGAATTTATTCTTTGACTAAAGTTTTTCCTACAGATAAGTGGTAGGTGAAGGACATGGCAGGGGGAGTCCTGTTCTGGAAAGGCCCCCATTGGGCCCCCATTGGGCCCCCAGAGCAAGTTGTTGAAGTGTCTCTGATGCTCTCTTTCCTTGTTGGCAAAACTGGTAACACTTGGTGTACAGTAAATTCTCAATTCATACTGAATTATTTTGTTATTACCAGTTAAATTTTTTCATTACTACTACTACCATTGTAATTTGCCTTTACACAGATGAAACAGAGACTAGCAAGTCTTAAAATAAGCTTCTAAATTGCATGGTATGTTGCAATAAGTAAGCAGCTTTCGAGATTATTCAGAGTTTGAATCTGTGTCAGGCCCAGAAAGGCAAGCAAGGCTCCCTTTTCTGAGGCTGCTGGTTTTTAACTTAGAAAAGCCTAGGTGACATATTTTCCACCGCTGTCTCTAAGAATATCAGGGTTGCCTCACTGCAGGGCTTGGCTGGCCTCCTTGTTTTGTAAGGGCCACATTAAGATGTAGGAAGTGGGAGCACGGCTTCTACCTTTCCATTTCTGCAGTCTGTCTGAGCCTTGGCAGGAATGTTTGTCCATGGCTTTGGTTTATCCATCACCTCTGCTCTGTGCAGAAACCATGTCTTGTTTATTGCTGTGTCTGTGGCTCCCAGCACAGTTCATGGCACATAGTAAATGGGCTTAAGAATGGTTCTTCTTTTTCTGAATGAATGAATGAGTACATCAAATTGATAGGAGTGAAAAGAAATGGACAAAATAACCACACATATTTGGATTAGCTACTCACTTTCTTTCCAAAGAAATATGGAGGTTGTGTGATCCTGCATGAATGTACAAATCAAAACACACACCTCTCCCACTTCAGCGTGAGGGAGCCTGAGGTTAACATGGCAGCCACACTCAAGGGTGTGTGGAAGGAAGTCCCAGTGAAGAGCGGACAGGGTGGTTCATGCCTCACACCCATCAGCGGGACCTGCTTCTCTGCCAGGAAGACACCCTTGATTGTTGATGTATGGATAGGATTTATTTCTGATGCATACATATCTCTTTTGTCCAAGACCTGGAACTGGTTGGATACGTTAGAATGTTTAATGATACAACTACTTGTGTCTGTGGTAGAAGACATTTTTATTATCTTATTGTTTTTCTTTCATTTTATTGTTTGTATTTTATAGTTATAAAAAATAATATTTGCTTATTATAGAAAAATTAGAAAATAAAAGATTGGCCAAAAGAAGTAATTCCATCACACAGAGGTAAAAGCTGATAACATTTTGGCAGATATTTTCTCATCTTTTACTTAATATATGTTATCTTTAGAATAGTTGTTCCATGCTATATGGATTACCAAATACCTGCTTTAGAAAACAGCTATAAATAGTGAACATTTTCCATGCAATTTAATCTTCTTTGGTGACCTAATTTTAGTGGCTGCAGAGCCCTCCTCAGGGTTGATGTACCATGGTTTACTGCTCTGGTCCTAACTTGGGGCCACAGTTGCAGTGTTTTTGGTTTGGGCTATTAAGGAGTGTGGTATTTCTTCTGTAGCTATTCTTTATGCGTACCTATGGTTATTGTTGTTGTTGTTTAGTTTCTAAGTTGTCTCTGTCTTTTGGGACCCCATGGACTCTAGCCCACCAGGCTCTTCTGTCCATGGGATTTTCCAGGCAAGAATACTAGAGTGAGTTGCCTTCTCCAGGTGATCTTCCTGACCCAGGGATTGAACCTGAGTCTCCTGCATGGCAGGCAGATAATTATTTACATATTCAATTCAGTTCAGTCACTCAGTTGTGTCCGACTCTTTGTGACCCCATGAGCTGCAGCACGCCAGGCTTTCCTGTCCATCACCGACTCCCAAAGCTTGTTCAAACACATGTCCATCGAGTCGGTAATACCATCCAACCATCTCATCCTCTATTGTCCCCTTCTCCTCCTGCCTTCAATCTTTCCCAGCATCAGGGTTTTTTCCAATGAGTCAGTTTTTCTTATCAGGTGGCCACAGTATTGGAGTTTCAGCTTCAGCATCAGTTCTTCCAATGAATATTCAGGACTGATCTCCTTTAGGATGGACTGGTTGGATCTGCTTGCAGTCCAGGGGACTCTCAAGAGTCTTCTCCAACACCACAGTTCAAAAGCATCAATTCTTTGGCACTCAGCTTTCTTTAGAGTCCAACTCTCACATCCATACATGACTACTGGAAGAACCATAGCTTTGACTAGACAGACCTTTGTTGGTAAAGTAATATCTATGCTTTTAGCATGCTGTCTAGGTTGGTCATAGGTTTTCTTCTAAGGAGTAAGTGTCTTTTAATTTCATGGCTGCAGTCACCATGTCTGCAGTGATTTTGGAGCCCAGGAAAATTAAGTCTGACACTGTTTCCATTGTTTCCCCATCTATTTGCCGTGAAGTGATGGCACCGAATGCCATGATCTTAGTTTTCTGAATGTTGAGTTTTAAGCCAACTTTTTCACTTTCCTCCTTCACTTTCATCAAGAGGTTCTTTAGTTCTTCTTCACTTTCTGCCATAAGGATGGTCAGAGCCCCATGAATAGTATGAAAAGGCAATTTACATATGATTAATTTTTAAAACCTGGACAAGAGGATCCAAAGGCATGTTTTGGATCTAATTTTTATTCCCTGTGCTCACCAAGGAATTATGGTTTCTGAAAGCTTTTGTCAGTTGTTACATGAAAAATGATATTTTATGTTGTTTGAATTTGTTTGAATGGTTTTAAAACCATTTTTTATGATAAACCATCATAATTCTCTTGAGTTTCTGATAGATGTACTCATCTTTTTCTTCTTCTGTTGCTAGCACGCTTGACATTAGCAATATTTCCTTTTCCCCAACTTGTTGTTTGCCTTTTAACTGTAGTCAACGGTGCTTTCACAGACACTGTTTCCTTGGATTGTTGGCATAGTTTTGCTTAGGGTAGACTTTTTCCCCATCCTACTGCATTCAGTTAGGAATTGATTTGTCATCCTTTGATGAGAAACACCTGCAAGGTTTCTGCAAGGCCAGCTCACCCGCGTAAGGTGGCAGCCTGAGCCACATCTTCACCAGTGTTGCTTCAACCAAATATGCCAACTCCTGTGAGCGTAGGAGAAAGAGCCAAACAGATTTTAAGTGGTTTTTTGATAGTCTTCTAGCACACTTTTTCTGAGAAGCTCTGACCCAAACATCTTCAAATCAGCCATCTGTCTCTGTCATGTCCACAGCCAAGATCTGCCCCAGAATTTGGCTCTGGATGGGTCCAGGCAGGGCTGCCAATGATGTATAATGCAGACCACATGCATGATTTTAAATAATATGGTAGCCACAGTAAGATTTTTTATTTAGTTTTGGCTGTGCTGGGTCTTTGTTGCTGGACTTTCTAGTTGCAGTGAGCAGAGGCTACTTTAGCTGCCGTGCAGCGGCTTCTCATTGCCTGACTTCTCTGGTTGCAAAGCATGGGCTCTGGGTGTGTGGGCTTCAGTAGTTGCAGCACGTGGGCTCAGTACTGGTGGCTCAAAGGCTCTAGAGGGCGGGCTTAGTTGCCCCTTGGCATGTGGGATCTTCCTGGAGCAGGGATCGAACCCATGTCCCCTGAACTGGCAGGCAGATTCTTAGCCACTTTACCTCCAGGGAAGTCCCTACTCTCCATATTTTTTAAAGGTAAGAAAAAAAAAAGTGAAATTAATTTAAGAAATACATTTCATTAACCCAGTGTATCAAAAATGTTGTCATCCCAACATGTAATGAATGTGAAAATATCATTAATGAGATACTTGGCATTCTTTGTTTTCATACTAAGTCTTTACAATCTGATGTGCATTTTGCGCTTTCAGTACAGATAGCTACACGCATAGTTATGGAGCCGGACAGTGCCCAGTCCAATAAAGCAAGGTGACTCTAGGCAACCGCTAAAGCCCCAACAGATTATCATTCAAACAAACACATACACTAGGGACCTCTTCCCCATGACCCTTCTAAGGACGAGGGCAGCTGGGAGCCACTTTGTGAGTCTTCTTTGCATTAACATTCATGTAGATATGAAGATTTCAGGTCATTCATATCTGTGCCTATATATGTGTGTGTGTGTGTTTTAAGAGCTGGCAGTGACGACCCCCAAGCCCGGCTGAGAATGGATCCAAAGACGCTGGAAGCCGCTGCTCAGGACAGTTTGCGAGTGTCCATCACCAGGCGAGACTGGCTTCTCCGAGAAAAGCAGCAGCTACAGGTGAGCAGGTGAAGACTCTTTATGAAGCAAGGCAGCATTTTTCTAACACATGTGAGCCAAATGCAGCAAAGTGGGTCTTTGCTTGATGCAGTCCTTAGAGAGTTGGCAGTGCACCCAGGAGCCACGAGGCAGAGCGAGGGTGGAGACGGCTGGAGGGCTTGTTGGAGTCTCTTTACAAACAAGGGGTTGGAAGTTCAGCAGCGATTGTGCTTGTTTTTGCTAGTACTTTACCTTTTGAATATGCTTTCCTTGTGTGCCAGGCCAATTTGTCACCTCTTATCATTTTGTCCTAGAGAAGTTTCTTTCGGAAGGCAGGGAAAAAAAAAATCTGAGCTGAGGCAATCCTTTATGGAAACTGCTATCAGATTGGACTGTGGGTAGGGACTGTCCGGAGGCAGAGCCGTGAGTGGGGACTGGGCAAGGTGGGTGGAACTGGGAAAGACTGGGAATGACTGGGCTTCGTGGGAGCTCTGGGTTGTCCCGGAGCAGTGGATGCAAGTTGGCTGAGAATCATGGGGGGCTGGAAATCTTAGTGCAACTCTGAGTTATAGCCAGAAGGTGACCAGGGCCTCTGGAAGTTGACAGGCCCCCCAGAAGCAAGGAGCCTTGAAGTTCTGTCCACACCTTCCAAAGCCTAGAGGACTTGAAGCCTGACTGGGGAGCAGTGAGGGAACATGGACTTCTGGAAAATGCAGAGCTCTTTAACACGTGTGTCCACGGTGTGGCTTAGCCTCTAAGGCCAAGTGACCTTAGACAAGAGAGTGGGTCGTGGAGAGGTAACTGGAAACCCCCACTCCATGCAGAGTCTTCTTGTTATGAGTTCACCCTTCCAATTCCATATGATAGCAAGGCAGCAAAGGGAGGCAAACATCATTGCAATTTGAAAAAAGTGAAGTGAAATCTCTCAGTCGTGTCCGACTCTTTGCGACCCTGTGGACTATAGCCCTGTAGCCCCCCAGGCTCCTCTGTCCATGGGATTTTCCAGGCAAGAATATTGGAGTGGGTTTCCATTTTCTTCTTCAGGGGATCTTCCTGACCCAGGGATTGAACTCAGGTCTGCCACATTGCAGGCAGATTCTTTACCCTCTGAGCCACGAGGTTTGAAAATGTTGTTTTTTAATTGCTAAGTCATGTCTGACTCTGCAGCTCCATGGACTACATGTAGCCCGCCAGATACCTCTGTCCGTGGAATTTTCCAGGCAAGAATACTGGTTGCCATTTCCTTCTCCAGTTTGAAAATATTTTCCAGTAAACTGGTGCTTTCACACTCTTGAGCTCACCACGTTGAGCACACTTGTTGAGCAAGTTCAGGTAGCTGAAAATGTGAAGTCTGATTTTTGATTCTGAATAATATTCACCAGCTGGAGGTGAATATTCCTGATGATATCAGAGTGCACAGAACATATTTTTAGCCCAGGCTACCTAGTGTTTGAGGGCTTCGTGGTAAAGAACCTGTCTGCCAACTCAGGAGACATAAGAGATGTGGGTTTGATCCCTGGGTTGGGAAGATCCCCTGGAGGAGGGCATGGCAACCCACTCCAGTATTCTTGCCTGTAGAATCCCATCAGAGGAGCCTAGCAGATTACGGTCCAGAGGGTTGTGAAATTGGTTATGACTGGAGTGACTTAGTGCACATGCATATACTGAGTGTTTGAAGGAAGCATTCTTGGCACAGTGCTGGGGGAGAAGAGGAGAAAATCAGTGATGGGGGTGGCTGGCAGGCCTTTGTGAAGTCTTGGGGTTTTTTCTGACTGGAATGCGAGCCATGGAGTGGGGTTGGTTAACCAGTGAAGTGATGCAATTGACCACATTTCGAAAAGGCATTTTGACTTCTGTGTGAGAATAGGGTGGAGGGCCACTGTGGAAAACAGTATGGTGTTTCTTTAAAAAATTAAAAGTCGAGTTACCATGTGATTCAGCAGTTTCACTTCTGGGTATAAGACTGCAAAGAATTGAAAGCAGGGACTCAAAGATGTGTTCACAGCAGCGTTATTCACAATAGTCAAAAGGTGGAAGCAACAACCCAAGTGTCTATCAACAGATGAATGGATAAGCAAAGTGCACGTTGCTCAGTCCTGTCTGACTCTTTGCAACCCCATGGACTTTGGCCTGCCAGGCTCCTCTGTCAATGGAATTCTCCAGATCAGAATACTCGAGTGAGTAGCCTATCCCTTCTCCAGGGGATCTTCTCAACCCAGGAATTGAACCAGGGTCTCCTGCGTTGCAGGCAGATTCTTTACCAGCTTAGCTACCGGGGATGCCTGGGTAAACAAAATGTGGTATATAAATACAATGAAGCATGTAAATTCAGCCTTTAAAAGGAAGAACATTCTGACACATACTATAGCATGGATGGACCCTGAGGACATTATTCTAAGTGAAATGAGCCAGCCATGAAAGGAAAGATACTGTATGATTCCACGTGTAGACACCCGGAGGAGTCAGAGTCACAGAGAAATAAAGTAGAAAGATGGCTTCCAAGGCTGAATGCAGGGGGAGAGGGGGGTCAGAGTTCAGTTTGGCAGGATGAAAAGAATCCTGGAGATGGATGGTTAAGATGGTAAGTTTTCTATTACTTGTATTTTACTACAGTGGAAAAAACCCAAACAAACAAAAACGGAAAGAATAGGTATGGGAATTCAAAGGTAGGAAGTAGGGAGGTGTGGTGGGAGACCCTGTCAGTGATACCATGATCTTGGACCAGTGGGATACACGCTGTTGTCTTCTTAGCATGTCTTAGCCGTGGATCTTCAGTACCTCCTCCTGTGTCTCTTCCCACCCCTACTGGAGGAGGGGTCAGCAGGTCGGTCAGGTAGGGTGGTCGGCATCTTGGGGTTGCGAGGACATGGGTGAGATGGGGAGACAGCCAGTATTAGAGCTGTGCTCTTATCAGCTGGCGGCCACCGCAGGAACCATGGGCGTATGTTGATTAAAAGAGTCTCATTGGAGATTCAGGATGCTATGGGCACTGAGATGATTATCTGCCATAACGCTGTGTGCACAGCGGGCATTCAATTACCTGCTGCTTGTTTTGTTCATTGACCTCAAGATTGGATGATACTCAATTCTTGGGATTTGGGTTGTCATATTAGTGGAAATTAAATTTATTTAATGTTTTTATGAACCTTAGGCTGCATAACCCTATCTGTGGCATCTCACTGTTCTTTCAATCCTTAGACTTAGGAAACTATGGCTTCTAGTCTTTCTCTGCATTCTGCATCTGCATGCTTGGGGGCAGACCCGCCAAGGCTTGTTTGCTTTCCTTTTTTGGTCGTGTTAGCTGCTTTGCTGGCCTCTCAAGTCCCTGAAGTTTGTTGCACTCTGTTCTGGCTCTATCACCTGAAATGAAGTAAGTGGTTTACATATTTGCTGGATTCTTCCAAGTCTAATTCTTGGCTCACCACCCACAGTTATTTAATGCTTGGGAGGGAAGCTTTTTCCTTATGCCAGCTAATCAGAAATACAAAGCTGGCATGATTTTTCCAGTTCAGCAAACCTCCAAAAATCTGCCCGCCTTCAAGGGGAGCTTCACGGCCCTCATGCAGGTGGCGAACTCTCCTGTAAAGAGAGAGTTCTCAGCAGTGTAGTCGACCATGAATGGGGTTAATTTACAAAACCTGCTCTCTCCATTCTCTGCAGAAAGAAATTGAGACCCTCCAAGCCAGGATGTCTGTTCTGGAAGCAAAAGATCAACAGCTGAGACGGGAAATTGAGGAGCAGGAGCGGCTTCTCCCGTGGCAGGGCTGCGACCTTGTGGGAGGATTGTCCCTGGGCGAGCTGCAGGAGGTCACCAAGACCTTGCAGGACACCCTGGCCTTGGCCGAGCAGATTCCCCTCCGTGCAGAGCCACCTGAAGCCATCCGGAGGTACTGGTGATTTCCTAAGTGATTTTGGATCTCTCGCCTTGTCGATCTGTTTATGGGGTTGATTTAGTCTGCGGTCCTACATATGTAAATATTGGGTTGGCCAAGGAACTTTTCCATCAACTCAGTATTTTCCAAGCAGTGCTGTGTATTTTCAAGGGAAAGTACTCTCGGCATTTTGAGGATCAAGGCCCTTCTTTGTGTGGGGCAGCCCTGTGCACTGCAGGACATTCCACACCGTGGCTACCCAACCTATTGGGCTTCCTAGGTGGTTCAGTGGGTAAAGAACCCGTCTGCACTGCAGGAGACACAGGCAGATACGAATTCGATCCCGGGATCAGGAAGATCCCCTAGAGGAGGGCATGGCAACCCACTCCAGTATTTTTGCCTGGAGAATCCCATGGACAGAGGAGCCTGGTGGGCTACAGTCTATAGGGTTGCAAAGAGTCAGAAGCGACTGAGCAGGATGCACCCAACCTGCTAAATGCCTCTTTCTCTCCATTCTGCTCAGCACCTTCCCCATTTCCTAACGCCCCCGGGGCGCCTGCTCTCTCTTTGGGATCTATTGGAGTTTGACCGGTTGGAGAGTCTGATGCCAACCTTTACTGAGGACAATCGTCTGGAGACAAGGGGAATGTTAGAAAGTGTTAGTCGCTCAATTGTGTCTGACTCGTTGCGACCCATGGACTGTAGCCCACCAGACTCCTCTGTCCATGGAATTCTCCTTGCTAGAATACTGGAGTGGGTTGCCATTTCCTTCTCCAGGGGAATCTTCCTGACTCAGGGATCGAACCTGGGTCTCCTGCATGGCAGGCAGACTCTTTATCATCAGAGCCGCCAGGGAAGCCTGGAGACGAAGGAGGGAATGAGCTACTAAGAGGGGAGACTCAATCAGTGACCAGGAAGAAGAAATGATCATTCATGACAACCAGCATTTATTGAGTCTTACTATGTGTCAGGCGCTGTGCTAAGCTTTATGCTATGAGTGGTGTCTATTATTATATCCATTTCACAGATGAGGATAAGAGAGTTTAGGAAGATCAAATAGTTTGCCAAAGTCTCAATTGATAAGAGGCAAAACTGATACTAAAATTCGTGTTTGTTACGTCAAAGCCTAGTTTCTTACCCACTTGTGGAGGGAGAACCTTCCCTGTGTTCTCTGTTGAGGAAGACACAAGAAATACGTGTGGACCTCTGACCTTCTGGGAGGTCATTACCTTATTCTGGCCAAAGACGGAAGCTGCCCTTACTCCTATTAGACAGAAGTCGAGCTGGTGGCGAGGCTTGAGGGGGCAGCGGGTGCAGCGACGAGGGGAATGAGTGTGCTGCTCGATAATTATGCTGCAGAAAACACTTAAGAAAACCTTACCACCTGTAGCGGTTGAGAATAGGGACTCTTGCTATCTACTCATCCGCATATTAGTTGGAACCACTTATTATCGGGGGGCTGTTACTCGGATGAATTGGGTTAAAATGTATCAATATAAAGGTCATATGATGGTGCCTGGGTGGCAGCACGCCCCTTTATGGTCATATAATGGTGCCTGTCCTTTTCATCACAGGGATTTCCATCTTTAGAAGCCTTCTAACTGCCGTCCAAATGTGTCTTAGACTGTTTAGCAAGTATCTGCCCTCGTACACATGCCACACTCGGTGGTATCAGCTGGAATGCTCATCCAGGAAGATGCTCACCATGTCCTCCCCTTCCCCGTCCCAGCCCTGATATTTCCCTGCAGAGCTTTAACCCTGGGCTCCATCCACAGGGAAGGGGAAGACGTGTGTTGTTGCCAGATTTTAGTCAAAGGAAGCTGACCATCAAGCCTGCCTGTGCCCTTTCTCCTTCACCCCCACTGTACAGCCTTGGCCTCTGGGGACCTTTCCTACTCCTGCTTCCCATATCCCTCCTGTGGAAGTCTTTCTACACACACACACACATACACACACACACATGCACACACACATGCATATACAAGCACACACGTATGCATGCACACACATACATATATACACACGCACACTTACACATGTGCACACACATGTGAAAGTGTGAAACTGTTAGTTTCTCAGTTGTGTCTGACTCTTTGTGATCCCATGGATCATGCCAGGCTTCTTTTTCCATGAAATTCTCCAGGCAAGAATATTGGAGTGGGTTGCCATTCCCTTCCCCAGGGGATCTTCCTAACCCAGAGGTTGAACCCGGGTCTCCTGCATTGCAGGCAGAGTCTTTACCATCTGAGCCAGCAGGGAAGCCCACACACACATATATGCACACATGCGCACACACACACAGACAACACACACATGCATGTAGACACGCACACATGATGTTACGTGTCATGTGTAATCATGCATGTGATGTATGCATGGTGGTAGACGGATGTGCTGACATATGGGCTTCCCTGCTGGCTCAGATGGTAAAGAATCCTCCTGCAACGCAGGAGACATGGGTTCCATTCCTGGATTGGAAAGATCGCCTGCAGAAGGGAATGGCAGCCCACTCCAGTGTTCTTGCCAGGACAGAGGAGCCTGGCGGGCTGCAGGACTGAGTGACTAAGCACACACAAACACATTAATATATAGGAATACGTAGATGACATGAGCTGTACATATACATTTGTTTCTATAAATGCAATTTACACCCGAGGCTGAAAGTGAGCCTCTTCTGCCCCTCTGTCCAGATGTGTCCTACTTATTTCTCCTTTCGCTTTGAGCAGCAGAGAGGCTGGTTTGACTCCTTTTATGTCACTCACAAGCTCTTCGAGGGGAAAAACTGGGGTGTGCTTACCTTTGGCCCTGCTGCAGGATTCACAATGCCTCTGTGCTTTGAGCTGAATCCCTGGGCAGCGTCCCTGCAGGTGTGCGGGCAGAGGCTGGTTTCTCACTCATCAACTCATGGCTCGCAGAGCAACCCGTGTGGTGGGCAGGCTGGGCTTGTTATTCTATTTAATGGTTGAAGAAATAAAAGCTTGAAGTTTCCAGGGGATGCAGCTAGTTAGAGACTACTTATATCCACCTATAGATGCCTCTGGGTCTGAACCAATGAAAGAGTTTCCACTTAGAGGCCTCAGTCTAAAACAAGAGACTCCCGAGTATGGTGGCTGATGGAGCTTGGCTCCTGAACTCAGATCTTACCATCTCTAGTCTGTTACGATGCCCACGTGCTCCAGCTGTGCCTTTTTAATCAGGATGAGATGCAGTCGAAATAAAAGTGTGACTTTTGCTAAGTCATCCAGTGCTCTAATCAACTGAACAGGCTCTTGAACGACCTTTCAAGGTGTGTGGCAATCCGATTTTACAACATTTTTAGGGAAATCGGATGCAAGGCTGGCTCTTAAATGTGCTGCGGTGCTGGCTGGGGGCTCCTTGGGAGGAGCCATCATCCCCGAGTCCACCTGTGCCCAGTGAGGTTACAGAGTTCAGGTCAAGAGCAGTCTGTCACTTTTTGTGCCTCTCTGCCTGTGGGAACACCTGGGCGTCTCAGTGACCTGAACCCAGCAGGGCTCTGTGTAGGAGCGAGAGTCTTAGGAATAAAAGGACTAATTGTTGCCCAGTGAGGGTAGGAGGGAAGATCCCAGGATCATTAAAGGTAGAGATCAACATGGGAAACTTACCTGCTGGTCCAATGGCTAAGATGTTACACTCTCAATGCAGGGGTCCTGGGTTCAATCCCTGGGTTGGGAAGATCCCCTAGAGAAGGGAATAGCAACCCACTCCAGTGTTCTTGTCTGGAGAACTCCTTGGCCACAGGAGCCTGGTGGGTTACAGTCTGTGGGGTTGCCAGGAGTCAGACACAACTGAGCAACTTTCACTTTCAGCCCCTCGGTGGCTTATAGCTGGCTCTGTATCCATGGTTTCTCTGCATCCCCAGATTCTACCAACAACCAGCCACTAACAGTATTTAGTATTGAAAAATAGCTGTGTATAGGTGAACTCTTGCAGTTCAAACCTGCGTTGTTCGAGGGTTGACTGTAGTTTCTTCTCAGACCCGTTGGAGAGATCGGGACAAATTGTGAAACAGGAAAATCTTGGTCTTAGGAAGAGAGGTTAGAGAAAGCTGGAGAAACAGATCATTCAACATCCTAACCATCTTTGTCATCATCCATGAAGGTTTTTCAGAGGCCAGCTATAAGCTTAGGATGCTGTCTGGGGAGGAGCTGCTTCTGAGCGACTCTATCAACAGTGTGCAAATTCAAGGGGAGGCTCTGCTTCTTTGCTTGGATAAACCACACACTGGTTTGGGGAGGAGCTTCCTAAGAGCACTGGGCATTCCTGGGATAACTGCTGCCGGAGACTCTGCTTATGTGGGTGCCACGTTCTGACTGTAGCTTGCTGGGGAATCCTTGGGCTGATGTTTGAGAAAGACAAAGTAGAAGGCCATGTGCTGGGGATGAGAGGCCCGGTGGCTTTATATTTGGGTATTTTGGTAGAAATCAAAGCAGCAGTTTGAATGTTCTGATGTCTGTGTCTTGGATAAAATAACGTGTGTATGCGTGTGTTAGTTGCTCAGTCATGTCCGACTCTGCGACCCCATGGACTGTAGCCCGCCAGGCTCCTCTGTCCATGGAGTTCTCCTAGCATGAATACTGGAGTGGGTTGCCATTCCCTTCTCCAGGGGATCTTCCTGATCCAGGGCTTGAACACTGGTCTTCTCCATTGCAGGCAGATTCTTTACAGTCTGAGCCACCAGGGAAGCCCAGTATCAAATAATTTATCAGGATGGAATGAAGAGCTGCCTTTTCAAATATCCGAGTTGCCTTCTGATGGAGCCAAAGAGAGTGGATTTCTTCCTCCAAACAAGAGGAGAATGTTTTTAACTACTTGGGAATTAGACATTTTGCAATATGAAAGCTTACAGGGTAGGGATGGGTGAGGGACAGGAGCCACTCAGAAGACAAATTGTCATTGCAATTTCCCTCATCCCTGGGATTCCAG
The DNA here is from genome assembly GCF_023091745.1 of Budorcas taxicolor. Taxonomy (NCBI): domain Eukaryota; kingdom Metazoa; phylum Chordata; class Mammalia; order Artiodactyla; family Bovidae; genus Budorcas; species Budorcas taxicolor. Next base: position 40,747,831 of record NC_068914.1, on the reverse strand, counting down.
TCCTTTGGCTTTAGAACAAACTCCTCGTTTCTTCCTGCAAGTCTTCCTGTGATGGGAGAGGTCTAGAAGGACAGCTATTTTTCCAGTAAGCCTGATTCACTCTCCCTTGGGAACCTACCCTTCCCTTCTCTGTAGTGGGATTGAGGGGTAGAGTAGGGGGTGGGAAGAATGGGGACAGAGGGAGGGGGTGACAGTTTCTGGGGTTTTCCTGAGGGATGTGAGTGTCCATCTGTTTATTTCCGTACGTGGAGGAGGGCTGTGATTTGCAGCTCATCTGCCTCTAGGGCGGTCAGCTCAGCCCCTCTTGTTGGTCTGGGAGCCTTGAGCATCAGTAGAGGCAGGGCCGGCTGTGACCCTGGCTGACTGCAAAGCCAGGTAGGAATGTACTAGTAACTGACAGAGCCGAGTGAGGGCTCCATTATTTGCTAACATTCTTTAGAGATGCTTGGCTGCTTTGCATTAGTCTGTGGTTGAGTTCTTCATTCCTTGGCTCCTGGAATTTTTCATGCTTCAAATGAAATGTATTCTGGCAGCTCATGGATGAATCGTCTCTGGTTGTACAGTTGGAAGAAACATGTCACATCTTTTTACAAACCATTGGCACAAACTGCAAAACAAACACAAGCTCTGGTTACTGCGAGACTGGTTGGACCTTGGTAGGTGTGTCTGAGTTGCTGGGGGTTTGGATGGAGAGCCGGGCCTGTTCCCTGGGCCTCGTGACTTAACCTCCTAGGGCCCCTTGGCATGGCTGACCAGTTCTTGGAGGTGCTCAAGCCTCCCGTCATACCTACCCTCAGCCCACAATGAGCAGCCAGGCTGATGCCACAACTCTGTTTAAGTGAGATTTGAAATAATGAAATTCAGCACAGTTCACAATTGACTGGGAAAGAAGCATCAATAGTCCCACTTTCCTCCCAGATACTTTATCTTATTATAGTTAAAAGAAACAGCAGGGCCTGAATCAGAAAACAGACTCCAGGATGTGGGACGAGCATAGCTGATTCTCAACGGGTGTGTTCAGGGGTAGGGGAAGCAGCTGTGTGTGTCCTGACGATGCGCCTGGGGGATGGCACCACGTTGGGACAGTGGTGCAGACAGAAGAAATGCTCCTGATCTCCATGCCTCTTCTCCACTTGCTGTGATCGTGTGCTTCAGTCTCTACTTCTGGTCTTTGCTTTTCTTCTTTCTCAGCTTTGTCCTTCATCTAGTTGGTTTGTCAAGACAGGGGCTTGATGGGACTGAAACTACGAGGACTTATCTGGAGGAGGGGAACTGCTTTGTGTTGCTAAAACTGCTAGGTTTTGCGGTGAGATTCTGACTTTTCTTCCTTTATTTTTAAAACAGACACCTTGGTTTTCCCACGGATTCATGAGGCAGGCAAATCTTTGCCCAGAGACTCAATGAATGCAGTGAGGTTGCAACGTATAAGCGGCATGAGACCGACACTTCTTGCAGGAAGTCTTCCTTGATTAGACGGCGTCCTCAGTGTTCAAGACAGCTCTCATGTTTATCAATCGTCTTTCTTATTTTGATTTGCAGTATAATAATACATTAAGGCCCTCACTTTGGGCTTCCCTGGTGGCTCAGATGGTAAAGCATCTGTCTGCAATGCAGGAGACCTGGGTCCGATCCCTGTGTCGGGAAGATCCCCTGGAGAAGGAAATGTAAATCCACTCCAGCACTCTTGCCTGGAAAATCCCATGGACGGATGAGCCTGATAGGCTACAGTCCATGGGATCACAAAGGGTCGGAGGCGACTGAGCGACTTCACTTTCACTTTCAATACGTTAATTTAAATATCACTATATGCTTCCCTAGGGGCTCAGTGGTAAAGAATCTGCCTATAGCGCAGGAGATACAGATGGGAAGATCCCCTGGAAAAGGAAATGGCAACACACTCCAGTATTCTTGTCAGGAAAGTATCACGGACTGGAGGAGCCCTACATAGCCCATGGGGTCTCAAAAGAGTTGGATGTGACTTAATGACTAAACAATAACAAATTATTTACAAAAGTTCATTTCTGCTCACAACCCTATAAGGTATGCTGGGCGACACACTGGTTTTTGCAATGTGTTTTGTAGATGAGGCTGCTGAGGGTCCAGATTCACACTGCAGTAGGGTCCTGAGGCCTTTGGCCAGGTTTGGAAATGGAGGGGAGAGAGGTGGTTAGCATGGATGGTCTGGAAGAGAGCGGGGCTTGGAGCAGGTACACCTGACGGGAAGTGGAAAGGTGTGCAACTGATCCAAGCAAGAGAGAATGCTGCCATTTCAGGCCAGCAAGTTCTCTCTGAGCCCAACGGATCACAAGGTGGCACCTGAGAGGGATCAGAGCAAACAGGTCTCCAAACACAGGCAGCCTGGGGAGACCACCAGGCAACTGACTAGGTCAGAGGGGTGGGAGCAGTTTCAAAGACAGGAATGCAGGAGAGGAGCTGCGGGAGGAGAGGAGCTGCTGGGTGCCCGCAGAACAGGAAGTCTTGTTTATCAGTGGAGGTTTGAACTGGATAACGCTGGAGGTCTCTTCCAGATCTCGAACACTTTGCAATTTCAGACTTTGTAAAATAGGTTAAAATAAATGGCTTCAAAAAATCGGTCATTCTGTTCCTCGTAGCCCCCAAATATGCTCCCCTGTACTGTTCCCTAGGCAGGTGACAACCACCCAGAGCTGCAGCGCTCAGGCTTGCTCTTTTCCAGATGAGTCACTGCTGATGGTGAGCAGGTGGCTTATTTGGTCAGTCGTGTCCAGCTCTTCGCGACCACATGGACTGTAGCCCACCAGGCTCCTCTGTCCCTGGGATTTCCTGGGCAAGAATACTGGAGTGGCTTGCCATTTCCTTCTCCAGGGGATCTTCCTAATCCAGGGATGGAACTCGGATCTCTTGCGTGGTCTCAGCTGGATTCTTTACCAGCTGAGCCACCAGGGAGGTCCACTGGATGAAGACGGAGTTGGTCTCCCAGGGGCCACTGTTTAGAGTTGGGAATGACTGTAGTGTCCTCACGTTTCCTTTGGAAAGTCATCATCACAGGCAATGGAAAGTTTTTACAGGGCCACACCTTGGAAAAGAAGGAAAGGCTTGGAAAAGAAGGAAAAGACTTGAAACTACCACCTGTCTGGGCATGTGTGGATGCCACTTACCTGGAGGAAACAGGACCCTGACTTCTGTATTTTGTTTAGTACATTTGAGAAATCCCGAGGAGGAATCTTATCTTACTTACAGATTAAAATAACAGCAACAACAACAACTTTATTTCGTGCTAAAGTAAATTTATTAGGACTGAAAAAACGTAAAACAAAGGAAGATTTAAAAAAAGAGCAGAGGAGGATGAAAAAGTGGCTATATATTTTAATGTTATTGATTTATTTGGAAGTATTTACTGATTTATTTGCCTGTTGATGTTCACTCGCCCAGTCATGTCTGACTTTGCAGCGTGCCAGGCCTCCTTTGCAGCAGCCCATAGGCTACAGCACGCCAGGCCTCCCTGTTCCTCGCTGTTCCTGTTTCCCAAAGTTTGCCCAAGTTCATGCCCATTGCACCAGTTGTGGCATGGGCATGAAATCTCTGAAAGAAAGTGAAGTCGCTCAGTTGTGTCCGACTCTTTGCCACCCCGTGGGCTGTAGCCTACCAGGCTCCTCCGTCCATGGGATTTTCCAGGCAAGAGTACTGGAGTGGGTTGCCATCGCCTTCTCCGGAAGATCTTCCTGACCCAGGGATTGAACCTAGGTCTCCTGCATTGTAGGCAGATGTTTTACCATCTGAGCCCCCAGGGAAACCTGGGCCCCCTTGCATTGCGAGCACAGAATCTTAGCTATTGGACCACCAGGGAAGTTCCTGTGGTCATTTATTTTTAAATGCTGCATTTTCATATTTTATAAATTCTCCATGCTTTGTTTTCTTCAGGGAATTTACAACATTTATTATTATTTAGGTAGTTATTTTGGGAAACTTGTAATATATGGACTTATCCATTCTTCTTTTATAGCTTAGGTATCTGATAAACTATTTTCGACTCGAGCCACATGGATTCTCAGAGACTGAAGTGACTGTAGCTGGTTCTCTGGGTGCTATGACTGTGAGTCAGCTCTCAGCCTAGGTGAATGCCTGTGGCCTCTTCTAATAGTTTTTACTCTGGTCAATTTCAATTTTAATTTTTCATTATTGTCGACTTGAGAATTGTCCTATGCTTGATTTCTATGTAACTTGTGTGTCTTCTACAACCCTCCACCCCCCTTCATCAAATTTTCTTATTCCTGATAAATCCTGAACGTGTTATCCTGTCTTCAGGCTGTAGGTTTTTGGTTCCTGCTTTAACTTTTCAGATGTTAAAGAATACGCCCAACTAAACTGTTCTTCATACTTTGAGCTGAAGGTTTAAAGCTCTTCCAGCAGAAGTCATTGAGTTCTGCTGAGAGACCCTTTCCCGGGGACTGCAGCAAATGTCCCCAGGTCTGGAACACCTGCTCCTTACTGGCTGGGACTTCAGTCGGTTATTAGCACGTCTTTTCCAAGCTGCACCTGGGCTTCCCTAGTGGCTCAGATGGTAAAGAATCTGCCTGCGATGCAGGAGACCTGGGTTTGATCCCTGGGTCAGGAGAGAGAAGAGAATAGCTACCCCCTCCAGTATTCTTGCTTGGAGAATTCTACGCGCAGAGCAGCCTAGCGGTCTACCGTCCAGAGGGTCACAAGAAGTTGGACACGACTGAGCAACTAACACTTCCATTTTTCCAAGCTGCTCAAGGCCTGCCCTGCCCTGCACTGATTCCTAGGCTGCTGGGAAGTCATGTACCAGGACCTCTAGGTTTCCTTTACACATGGGCAGGGAGGCCTGGTGCCTTATACATGGGGGTCATTTGTTTGTTACTGTGCTCATCCTGGGCCACCGTTATCAAAATTACTTTGTACATCCTTTTAGACAAATTCCCTCAGCTTCCTCTTTGAGTGATATTGATGTTGGTATTTGATTATTTATTCATCTATTTGTTTAGTCAGCTAGATTTTTTTCCTGCTGTTTATTCATTTTGCTCATGAGCAGTCTATTTTTGCAATCTTTTATCCAATAAAATGTGTAAATCTTTAGCTTGCTCAGGGAAGCATTTTAGGAAATGAAATTTATAGTATTCCCCAGTTTCAGGAATCCGATGTGTTGCTTTGTCAGCGAGTTTTGAAAGAGCCTGAGAGAAATGTAAGGTTTAAGCCGTGTCTGCAGCTTTACGTGCATATGCTTGTTTTTGGCCAGATGGCAGATAGTTAAAGATGAATCAGAAGAGCATCAGTTCAGTTTAGTCACTCAATCATGTCTGACTCTTTGTGACCCCATGGACTGCAGCACGCCAGGCCTCCCTGTCCGTCACCCACTCCCGGAGCTTGCTCAAACTCATGTTCATTGAGTCGTTGATGTCATCCTCTGTCCCCTTCTCCTCCTGCCTTAATCTTTCCCAGCATCAGGGTCTTTTCCAATGAGTCAGTTCTTCACATTAGGTGGCCAAAATATTGGAGTTCAGCTTCAGCATCAGTCCTTCCAATGACTATTTAGGACTGATTTCCTTTAGAGTTGACCGGTTGGATCTCCTTGCAGTCCAAGGGACTCTCAGGTGTCTTCTTTAACACCACAGTTCAAAAGTATCAATTCTCTGGTGCTCAGCTTTCTTTAGAGTCCAACTCTCACATCCATACATGACTAGTGGAAAAACCATAACTTTGACTAGACGGACCTTTGTCGGCAAAATAATGTCTCTACTTTTTAATATGCTGTCTAGGTTGGTCATAGGTTTTCTTCCAAGGAGCAAGCGTCTTTTAATTTCATGACTGCAGTCACCATCTGCAGTGATTTTGGAGTCCAAGAAAATAAAATCTCTCACTGTTCCCATTGTTTCCCCATCTGTTTGCCGTGAAGTGATGGAACCAGATGCCATGATCTTAGTTTTCTGAATGTTGAGTTTTAAGCCAACTTTTTCCACTCTCCACTTTCACTTTCATCAAGAGGCTCTTTAGTTCTTCTTCACTTTCTGCCATGACAGTGGTGTCATCTGGGTATCTGAGGTTGCTGATATTGCTCCCAGCAATCTTGATTCCAGTCTGTGCTTCATCCATCCTGGCATTTCATGTAATGTATCCTGCATATAAGTTAAATAAACAGGGTGACCATATATAGCCTTGACGTACTCCTTTCCTGGTTTGGAAACAGTCTGTTCCATGTCCAGTTCTAACTGTTGCTTCTTGATCTGCATACAGATTCCTCAAGAGGCAGGTCAGGTGGTCTGGTATTCCCATCTCTTGAAGAATTTTCCTCAGTTTGTTGTGATCCACACAGTCAAAGGCTTTGGCATAGTCAATAAAGCAGAAATAGATGTTTTCTGGAACTCCTTTGCTTTTTAAACTCAAAACAGAAAGTAAAACCTTTCTGGTAAACCTTAGAGTTATAGAAAGTATACATGTTTAGAAATTTAGGAGAAACAACATACATTAAAAAAAATATTTGGATTAAGTGGAAATGCAAACATTTCTTTAAAAACCCTGAAAGCAATGGGATATTACTTATTAACTAGTCAGAATTAGGGGGACAGTGAAATGGAAATTGGATGTTACCTTTGGATCCTGTAACAGAATAAACCCAGAGGCAGGATCATATTCCCCAGGATCAAATTGTAGGGTTTGAAGGATTGAACTCACAGGAATTTTGTGGCGAAAAGCTCTAGAGGCCCAAGAATAGAAATCTTTTTGAATGTTTAAATACATTTGGGTTATGATAGTAGTTGAAATCTGACACCATCTTGGTTACTAGTCTTCAGAAAATAAGACACCAGTAATGTATTTTCTTACTGTATATAAAGAGATATCTTTAAAATAACTTGGGAGGAAGAGGTGGAAAGGAGAGTAGTTATGATCTAGACATAGGGTCCTTCATTTTTGTGACTCCGTTCATTTTTTTCTTTATTGGGCAACTAAAATCTCTTGCAGACAAATGCCTCTAAGTCAAAATGTTTTTGGCACATGCATTATAATTTCAGTTTGGAATATAATTGTTTGAGAGGCAGCAGGAAGAGTTGGTTGGAATAACACTTGGAATATTTAGATAAGCCAGATAACAGATTTGTCAGTTGAAACCAAGCTGTGGTTGGGACTTCCCCGGTGGTCCAGTGGGTAAGATTCTCTGCCTCCAATGCAGGGGGCACAGGTTTGATCCCTGGTCAGAGAACTAAGATCCCACATGCCTCATGGTGCAGCCAAAAGAAAGCTGTGATTCTTGATGGAAATGGGCTTCGATGCAAGGTGTGACTCTGTAAAGTCAGGCGGTTTGTCAGTGGAGCTGGAAACTGGCAAGAGATGGCAGGGGCCAGGCTGTGTGTGTATGCATGTGTGTGCGTGTGCTTGCCTATGTGCACCATTTTATTCATATCAACTGATTTGGGAAATTCTATATATCCAGTAAATTCATTATTAAGGCTCTTTCCTCCGCTCAGCATGTTTCCATCAGCACCTCGACCCCAGGAAGTGGTTTTTTTTTTTTAAAAGAAATTGGAAATCCTTGTGTTTATTCTGTCTTTCTCTCTTAGATCCCTTTTAGGAGTGCTTATATGAGTTTCTTGGTGGTTCAGATGGTAAAGAATCTGCCTGCCATCCAAGAGACCCAGGTTTGATGCCTGGGTTGAGAAAATCCCCTGGAGAACGGAATGGCTCCCCATTCCAATATTGCTGCCTGGAGAATTCCATGGAGAGAGCCTGGCAGGCTACAGTCCATGGGGCCACAAAGAGTCAGACATGACTGAGCAACTAACACTTTCACTCTTTTCTCTTTCATATGAGTGACAGACATCTTTTATTAAAAAGAGTGCATGCCCTAATAACATTTGACATCTCAGCATGAGTTTGCTGAGTCAGTTGGAGAATTTGGACTTTACCACAAAGATTCAAGAGCGATAGAATGAATTATCCTTATTCAAGTTTAGACTAAGATCCCTGAAGTTCAGAGAAATATTTGGTAAGGATATGAGTCACTAATGTGATCCACATTTAGAGAAAGAATCAACAGACCAAAAGTCCAAATATTTCTCTGGCCAATTTCGCTTTGGTTCTTTTATTTAACCTCTTCTGCTTGGGCTAGAGAGAAAAACGTCAAACGTATTAGTTAAAAATGCACGTGCCCAATTTTTGTCAGATTACTTGTAAATATTTCTTACTCTGATATAGGCATGGCTATTTGTAGAAATGATTTATTTTAAAAAAATCTTTCTATACTTCATTCTGGCCCATGTCCCCCACACATGAGCTAGCTTTTTGAGTCAGTCCTGTGTGTGGCTCCCTCCCCTGCTGGACAGGGATTCTGTGCTATGCCCAAGGTGACAAGGATGGCCTGCAGTGCCCTGCTGCTGCTGCTGCTAAGTCGCCTCAGTCGTGTCCGACTCTGTGTGACCCCATAGACAGCAGCCCACCAGGCTCCCCCGTCCCTGGGATTCTCCAGGCAAGAACACTGGAGTGGGTTGCCATTTCCTTCTCCAATGCATGAAAGTGGAAAGTGAAAGTGAAGTCGCTCAGTCGTGTCCAACTGTTCGAGACCCCACGGACTGCAGCCTACCAGGCTCCTCCATCCATGGGATTTTCCAGGCAAGAGTACTGGAGTGGGGTGCCATTGCCTTCTCCGCTGCAGTGGCATAGAGGTTGGCATATATCTCTCTTCACTGCATGCAGCCTTTGCTCAGAGTAAGTGTCTCAGGCGACCAGCTTCCTCGCTTTTACAGCCGCAGAGAGTGGCTTACCTCTGATGACTGTGTGTCCCGTTGTGCCTTTATGAGATCATCTGAAGCCTGGAGGAGTTCTTGGCATTTTTGTTGTCTGTGCTCCATCTATGTCCCACTGGTGACATGTGACATTATCAGCTGTGAGGAGAGGAGGGTCCAAGGAAGGGGAAAAGCCAAGTGGATGAAGTCCTGCATTTCCTAAAGCTGTTTTTGCTGTCATTTTCTTCACCACTTGCCCCTGACAGAAGGTTGGAGGCCTGAGCAGTAATTGGCAAGGTTGTTAATGTCAAGGATTCCTGTATCTGTATATATATTTTAATTCACCACCAAGTAGTGCCTGTGCTAGGCCAGCTGTCATCTTGCCCTTTATGTCACTTCTAGTTTGCTTCAGTAACAGTCTCTCCTTCTTAAACTTGTTTTTATGAAACAAGACAAGGGATGGAGCTGGGGATGGGGACAGCCGGCAGGGAGAAGACTGGAAGCTGAGCTGACGTTCCTGCTCCTGCAGCTTTTGGCACATGGTCAGACCTACACAGGCAGAAAGTTGGGTGCTCAGTGGCCAGCAGACAGCAGACTTTTTGCACAATTCTGTTCTGAAGGCAGGAACACTCATGTGTTGCTTAGTAAAAATGGCCTTATATTTCTGCCTCTGTCATTAATGCTCTCTGGCACTTTGCATAACTGATGTGTAAAAAAGTGTTTTTTTTAATGTGGACCATCTTTTAAAGTCTTTATTGACTTCATTACAATACTGCTTTTGTTTAAGTTCTGTTTTTTTGACTGTGAGTCATGTGGGATCTTCACTCCTGACCTGGGATTGAATCCACACCCCTCCACTGGCAGATGTATGCTTGGCATCCTGGGTGTGAGTTTAATGCTGATGGCCAAGGCTGGTGCTGAGGGTAGTCATGGCTGGCTTCCTGGAGGTGAGAGAAAGCATCACTAATGGAGGAAGAAAAAATGCGTGTGAGGTGGTTTCTCTAGAACATGAACACAGAGGCGTCCTCCAGGCTGCCTCTCATGTGGCCCAGAGCAGGAGGCCAGTGGAAGCAGGAGGACCTGGCTCGTATCCCCTTCGTGTGGTCTCTTCTGCACTATGATGGGACCCTTGGCCTGCATGTCTAAGAACTAGCCACACCTTCCAGGTAGTCACTGCTTGATCCCTGCAGTGTGGTCCACCCTTGGGAGGAAGACCTTAAAAAGGGGCCCAGGCAGAGAGCAGGTTCATTGCTCTCTGGGAAGGCTCTTCTGGTCTCAGCTGCCTTCACCAGCTTCTGTGTGGGCATGTATTAATACCTTTGGCCCCATAGATATTTTCTTCCAGGAGTAAGGAGAATAAGGGCAGAGCCCTCTAATGCCTGGACCCATGAAAGGCGTGGAAAGCATTACTATGAGAGGGCACAGATTCAAGTTTCTGATGAGTCTTTTGAGTTATGCCTCCCAAAGTGATAGCATCTGGAGAAACGGAGTAAATAGTTGGTTGCTAGTTGAGCAGGGCATGGGATTCTGTAACCAGATAGATGCCAGATGCAGCTGTAGGTGTTAGCAAGGAAGAGTAGCAAGGTGCTCTGGGCTGCCCTGGTGGCCCAGATGGTAAAGAGTCTACCTGCAGTCCAGGAAACCCAGGTTCGATCCCTGGATTGGGAAGATTCCCTGGAGGAGGCCATGGAAACCCACTCCTGTATTCTTGCCTGATGAATCCAATGGACAGAGGAGCCTGGTGGGCTACAGTCCATGGGGTCACAAAGAGTCAGACACAACTAAGTAACAAAGTACTGAACATGGGTGGCTTCCACACAGACATTTATTGTGGTTAGAGGTCCAAGATCAAGGTGATGGTGGGGGAGAGGTTGGTTCCTTCTGAAGCCTTGAGGTAGGATCTGTTCCAAGCTTCTCCTCAGCTTGTAGAAGACCGTCTTCTCCCAGCATCTTTTTACACTGTTTTCTGACCATGTATGTTTCCGAGTAAAAATTTCTCCACCAGTTAAATAGGAGTGGGGCCCACCCTAGCAGCCTCATCTTAACCAATTACATTTGCAGTGACCTTATCGCCATTAAAGTGACATGCTGAGACATGGGGGATTAGGACTTTAATACATGAGTTTTAGGGGGACACAATTCAACCCCTACATGTTCTATGAAAAGGAGCCATCCAAAAGAGATAAGTCAGAGAGAGCAGGACTTCTAGGAGCTGGGATTTAGAAGGAGAAGAGGAGGTCGTCTTGAGTGGACACCATGTCTTTAACCTCTTCTTCCTCTCACATAAACCTCCACCCACAGCAGGCTGGTGAGGAGCAGTGTGTGAGCTGAGTCCACCAAGCTCCCCTGTTCATGAGATTTTCCAGGCAAGAATACTGGAGTGGGTTGCCATATTTTCCTGCAGGGGATCTGCTGGCCTGGGATTGCACTCTTATCCCTGGCATCTCCTACACTGCAGATGGGTTCTTTACCTCTGTACCACTGCGGGCGGGGGGTGGGGTGGGGGTCCCTATCCTTGAAACAATGAAAGGAAAGCTCCAGTGTCCTCAAATGCCAGTGAGGAGGAAGGGTGGCATGGGAAAGAACTGGATGTGCATGGAACTCTTAGTAGCCTGGCCTGTTCTTCAAGAGACTATATTGAATGAATTAGATCTTTCTGACCTTCCTGCCTGAGCTGGAGTTCACTGATTTGATTACTATCCTGCACTATTTCTTAAATCAATATTGCATTCATGCGTGCCTGCGTGCATGCTAAGTTGCTTCAATCGTGTCCAACTCTTTGTGACCCATGGACTGTAACCCACCAGTCTCCTCTGTGCATGGGATTCTCCAGGCAAGAATACTGGCGTGGGTTGCCATGGCCTCCTCCAGGGGATCTTCCCAGCCCAGGGACTGAGTCCATGTCTCTATGTTTCCTGCACTGGCAGGTGAATTCTTTACCACTAGTGCCACCTGGGAAGTGAAGTGAAGTCACTCAGTCGTGTCCAACTCTTTGCGACCCCATGGACTGTAGCCTATCAGGCTCCTCTGTCCATGGGATTTTCCAGGCAAGAGTGCTGGAGTGAATTGCCATTTCCTTCTCCAGGGGATCTTCCTGACCCAGAGATCGAACCAAAGTCTCCCGCATTGCAGGCAGACGCTTTACTGTCTGAGCCACCAGGGAAGCCCACCCTTAATCCCCACTTGCGCTGGGGCAGTAGGGGTGTGGAGCAGAGAGGGAGCCTCTCACCACCCTGTGGTTTGAGGGCATGTCTGATAGAGATGGGGATGTTCCCACAATGCCCCATCTGGTCCTTAGGAAGAAGACAAGAGGGTGCTCCTTCACTCACCACCCTCTATGCTCCAGGTATTTCTACATGGAAGAGCCTTGGCCTTGTGGAGCTGTCCTACTAGTGCGGGAAGAGAGCAGATATAAACAGTAAATAGAAATAAGCAGTAAGCACGATTAATAAGTAAATCACACTGGCGGTTAGGAGGCAGTGAATGCTATGGGGGAAGACAAAGGACGAGATGTTAAGTGTGCAGGTTTACAGGCAGTAATCAGTTTGGGCTCCCTGGGGGTGTGGAGTGCTTAGACCAGAGTAGGGACTGGAAGGTAGGAGGGACTGGTCTGGTGTGTGTCTTGGAAGGAAAGCACCAGCCGGAGGGGTCTGCATCAGTGGATTTGACGAGCATCAGGAGGCCTCTGTGGCCAGGCAGAGAAAGTGAAGGAGGTTGTTGTAGGGGAGAAGGTCAGAGAGGTTATGGGAGAGGGCCATGCTGGTCCTCGTGGATGGGCTTTACCTGAGTGCATTAGAGAATGGGTTTATGGGTTTCATGCAGTGCCTGAGAAGGCTCACTCTGGATATAGGATTAAGAATAGACAGTAGGGGGTGAGGACAAAAGCAGGGGACCGCTTCAGAGCCCACTGCAGCGCTTCACGGGAGGAAGTCCATGGTATGGGTCAGTGGTCGCAGCATACTTGATCCTCTGGCTGGACCCTTCCTTCAAACTGTATTTCATCCTGAGTCACTGAACCCAAATTGCCTGGCTGATATTTTCCCCTAAAAATGTCTTATTCTGGCCCTTAACCATGTCTTGGCTTCTACTGTTTAGATTCAGTTCAGTTCAGTTCAGTCGCTCAGTTGTGTCCGACTCTTTGCGACCCCATGAATTGCAGCATACCAGGCCTCCCTGTCCATCACCAACTCCTGGAGTTCACTCAAACTCACGTCCATTGAGTCGGTGATGCCATCCAGCCACCTCATCCTCTGTCGTCCCCTTCTCCTCCTGTCCCCAGTCCATCCCAGCATCAGAGTCTTTTCCAATGAGTCAACTCTTGGCACAAGGTGGCCAAAGTACTGGAGTTTCAGCTTTAGCATCATTCCTTCCAAAGAAATCCCAGGGCTGATCTCCTTCAGAATGGACTGGTTGGATCTCCTTGCAGTCCAAGGGACCCTCAAGAGTCTTCTCCAACACCACAGTTCAAAAGCATCAATTCTTCGGCGCTCAGCTTTTTTCACAGTCCAACTCTCACATCCATACATGACCACTGGAAAAACCATAGCCTTGACTAGATGGACCTTAATCGGCAAAGTAATGTCTCTGCTTTTGAATATGCTATCTAGGATGGTCATAACTTTCCTTCCAAGGAGTAAGTGTCTTTTAATTTCATGGCTGCTCTCACCATCTGCAGTGATTTTGGAGCCCCCCAAAATAAAGTCTGACACTGTTTCTACTGTTTCCCCATCTATTTCCCATGAAGTGATGGGACCAGATGCCATGATCTTCATTTTCTGAATGTTGAGCTTTAGGCCAACTTTTTCATTCTCCTCTTTCACTTTCATCAAGAGGCTTTTTATTCCTCTTCACTTTCTGCCATAAGGGTGGTGTCATCTGGATATGTGAGGTTATTGATATTTCTCCCGGCAATCTTGATTCCAGCTTATGCTTCTTCCAGCCCAGCGTTTCTCATGATGTACTCTGCATATAAGTTAAATAAGCAGGGTGACAATATACAGCCTTGACATACTCATTTTCCTATTTGGAACCAGTCTGTTGTTCCATGTCCAGTTCTAACTGTTGCTTCCTGACCTTCATATAGGTTTCTCTGTGTAGATTAGTTACTGTGAAAAAGTGAAAGTGTGAGTCGGTCAGTCATGTCTGCCTCCAAGGACTGTAGCCCGCCAGGCTTCTCTTCCACGGAATTCTCAAGGCAGGAATACTGGAGTGGGAAGCTATTCCCTTCTCCGGGGGATTTAAGGGAGCCGCTTTTCACTCCTAACCTGAAGCTAAGGCATTTGTGTGCTTTTATACTAACCCAAAGGCTTCCTCGGTGGCTCAGATAGTAAAGACTCTGCCTGCAATGCAGGAGACCCAGGTTCAATCCCTGGGTTGGGAAGACCTTGGAGAAGGAAATGGCAACCCACTCCAGTGTTCCTGCCTGGAGAATCCCATGGACAGAGGAGCCTGGCGGGCTACAGTCCACGGGGTCGCAAAGGGTAGGACACGACTGTGCGACTGCCACTTCCACTTCAAAGGCCCCATAATCAGTTTTTAAAAACTCAAAGACATTGTCACATGCAATTTTTTTATAGCCACCTGTCCTTAGAGCCTACACTACAAGGCAAGAATGTTTACAATCTATTGTGGGAGAGGTTTTCTGTTTCCCACTTGGGTGAGTTGAAAATGAAATCATCTACTAGTCTGAAACAAGCAGAAGGGCCATCGTGACCACATGGAGTAGACTTTTTTCCTTGGACCCTGGAGCAAGCTGGAATCAAGACTGCCAGGAAAAATATCAATAACCTCAGGTATGCAGATAACACTACCCTTATGGCAGAAAGTGAAGAACTAAAGAGCCTTTTGATGAAAGTGAAGGAGGAAAGTGAAAAAGTTGGCTTAAAACTCAACACTCAGAAAACTAAGATCATGGCATCCGTTCCCATCACTTCATGGCAAACAGATAGGGAAACAATGGAAACAGATTTTATTTTCTGGAGATTCAAAATCACTGCAGGTGGTGACTGCAGCCATGATTTTAAAAGACACTTGCTTCTTGGAAGAAAATCTATGACCAACCTGCTGCTGCTGCTGCTAAGTCGCTTCAGTCGTGTCCGACTCTGTGCGACCCCATAGATGGCATCCCACCAGGCTCCCCCGTCCCTGGGATTCTCCAGGCAAGAACACTGGAGTGGGTTGCCATTTCCTTCGCCAATGACCAACCTAGACAACATTAAAAAGCAGAGACATTACTTTGCCAACAAAGGTCCATCTAGTCAAAGTTATGGTTTTTCCAGTAGTCATGTATAGATGTGAGAGTTGGACTATAAAGAAAGCTGAGCGCCAAAGAATTGATGCTTTTGAACTGTGGTGTGAAGAAGACTCTTGAGAGTACCTTGGACTGCAAGGAGATCCAACCAGTCCATCCTAAAGGAGATCAGTCCTGAATATTCATTGGAAGGACTGATGTTGAAGCTGAAACTCCAATATTTTGGCCACTGATGCAAAGAACGACTCATTTGTAAAGACCCTGTTGCTGGGAAAGATTGAAGGCAGGAGGAGAAGGGGACAGAGGATGAGATAGTTGGATGGCATCACCGAATTGATGGGCTTGAGTTTGAGCAAGCTCCAGGAGTTTGTGATGGACAGGGAAGCCTGGCATGCTGCAGTCCATGGGATCACAAAGAGTTGGACATGACTGAGCGACTGAACTGAACTGAATTGGAGCACCAGGTATAGGATCTTAATAACACATGTAATTAATCATACTGTTAAAAATGGAGATTTCACATATGTTAGTTTGCTAGAGCTGCCATGACAGACTCCCACAGACCGAGGGGCTTAAATTAACACAGTGCTGGAGGCGGGAAGTCCAGGATCAGGTGTGGGCGCTGCTGGCTCCTTCTAGGGCTGTGCGGCGAGAGTCTGTGCCAGGCTCTCTCCTCGGCTCGTGGGTGACTGCCTTCTCCCTGTGTTCCTGTCTGTGGTCTTCCCCGTGTGTGTGTCTCTCTCTGTGTTCGAATTTCCCCTTTTCATAAGGACGCCAGTTATATTGGATTAGGGTCACCCGGATGACCTCGTTTTAATTGATGACCTCTGTAAAGACACTATCACCAAATAAGGTACCCTTCTGAGGACACTGACATAATGAATTGGGGTTGGGGGCACACTCTCAACCCGTAATAGACCCCTGTATACTCAATTTCCTTTTACCACCACCAGCCTCAAGCCCAGCTGCCCCTATTGTACTTTTCTGTATAGCACATTCTTCTTAATAGTCTCAACTTTTTCTGAGGCTTCATGTGGTGAGGGTGAATTTCAGTCAAATGATTTAAGTACCATTTGTGAGTAGAGGATAATGTCCATTTACAAATAATGAATTTGTGTTGTAAATTCCCTGGTGGCTCAGACAGTAAAGAATCCGCCTGCAATGCAAGAGACCTGGGTTCAGTCACTGGGTCGGAAAGATCCCCTGGAGAAGGAAATGGCAACCCACTCCCGTATTCTTGACTGAGAAATCCCGTGGACAGAGGAGCCTGGCGGGCCGCAGTCCATGGGGTTGCAAAGAGTCAGATGTGACTGAGTAAACTCAACACCATTCTAAAATAGGATTCTAAAAGCCAGTGTATACAGTGACAGTATACCTCAAATAATTACACATCTTCCAGAAGAGCTAGCATAATTTAGTGGTTAGAAGAACAGACAGCTAAACTGCCTGGGTTATCATTCTCCCATTTACCAGCTAGCTGACCCTGGGAAAATTACTGAAATCTCTCTTGGAGTTTTCTCGTCTGAGGATGTAGATATTAGATACCTACTTCATAGAGTCATGTGAATTTAAAAGGCTAATCCATGTAAGGAATACAAGAGAGAGTGCCTGGCACACAGTAAGTGCTCAATAAATGTTTGACACTATTATTCCTAGGGTGGCTGCTTTTAGGAAGACACTCATTTGAGTAAATTAGGCCTGGTGTGTTTGTTAAAACATTATGTGCTAATTTGTGGAGACAATGTGTGTTTCCAGGGTACCGCATAATTTGATCTGAGAGAGCAGTTTACTTGTCATTAACCATATGCAGGCTTCAAAGAAACGTGGGGATTCATTTTAATCACTGAAGTACATGTAACTCATATTTATAAACATTTAACTCCTCTAATTTGGTGGTTTTCAATTTGTATTCCTGCTCCTGGAATCATGATTTGGGGACCCCTGGAAGATTCCCTGGGAGAGGAAATGGCAACCCACTCCAGGATTCTTGCCTGGAGAATCCCATGGACAGAGGAGCCTGGTGGGCTACAGTCCATGGGGCTGCAGAGCTAGACGTGACTGAGTGAATGACACGCCTGGGTGACGGTGGTAATATTCAGTGTGCAGGTCCGTGTGACCTCATTTGTACCCCAGGCCAGACATCCCACCTCAGTCAGAGTAATCCCCTATTATCTATTGTATATATTACTATTCTGAGTAAAAGTTCATTTGAAAGAGCTCTACTACTAAAAATAGCTTGAAAATCACTCGCATGGGGTATAGATGATTTATATTCTTCTGCCCCCCCATTGCTTCCATTCTGTGTGTACCCCAGGGATGCAACTAATGCTAATATTAGCCTGAGCGAAACATAATTAGGAAGGTGAATCTACCGCGAAAAGTAATATAGCATAAATTAAATAAATTAAATATAAATCAAATCAAATATAAAACAATGCATTCAATTATCTGCCTCTCTGCCTCCCTGCTTTAACATCAGTATTTGAGAGGAGACTAATCTTTCTGGGACTGGGCCAAGACCCATGAACGTGTCAAACCCTGGAAGGACGGTGCTTGACCCGCTGGGCATGAGCTAAAGGCACTGACATTTTGGTCAGCTAAATTCTGTCTTACTTGTTGATACATGAATTAGTCTTTGTATGTGGCTGGGAAAACCTATTTATAAGATACTATTATTATTACTTTTAATTAATTCATTAAAAAAATGATTATACAATGCATTAGTTTCAGGGGTACAGCAGAGTGACTCAGTTATGTATGTAAATATGACTTCCCAGGTGGTGCTAGTGGTAAAGAACCCTCCTGCAAACACAGAAGATGTAAGAGATGCGGGTTTGATCCTGGGTTGGGAGGATCCCCGTAGGAGGGCATGGCAGCTGACTCCAGTATTCTTGCCTGGAGAATCCTGTGGACAGAGGAGCCTGGTGGGCTACAGTCCATGGGGCTGCAAAGGGTCAGACACGACTGAATGAGGTGCACACACATTCACGCATATAGCTAAGCTAAGTCACTTCAGTCGTGTCCGACTCTGTGCGACCCCATAGACGGCAGCCCACCAGGCTCCCCCATCCCTGGGATTCTCCAGGCAAGAACACTGGAGTGGGTTGCCATTTCCTTCTCCATGAAAATATTCCATAAATGAATTTCAGTAACTCTTAAACATTCCACAAAATTTCCTAAGAACCTGTGAGTGTATAATACCTGGCAATCCTCTCTAAAACAGAAATTCACCTATCTGCTACATTACTGCTGATGATCTGAAATGTACATGCATATATGTATATTCTTTTTCAAATTCTTTTCCCGTATATTGAGACATTGAGTATAGTTCGTGGTGCTATACAGTAGGTCCTTGTTTCTCTATTTTATATATACTAGTGTGTATGTGTTAATCCCACATTCATAGCTGACCCTTCCTCCCCATCTTTCTCCCTTGGTTATCACGTGTGTGTGCTCTCTCAGGCGTGTCTGACTCTTCGTGGCTCCTTTGTACTTTTTCTCCCATAGGTAACAGTGATGACAGTGATGGAAATCAAGTCTGAGAGTTTGTTTCATTCATTCACTTGGTCATTCTGTAGATATTGACTGAGTGCCCACCTGTAAGCTCCAGGAATTATCTTGTACACCAAGGACACAGGAATGGACACAGGAGGATGCAGGCAGTTGCTCCAATTGTGGAACTCTTATTCCAAAGAGGGGAGAAAGAAATTACATGAGTAAATAAATATGTCAAGATGCATAGAGCTAAGGAGAAAAAGAGAAGCAGGGAAAAGCCTAAAGAGCAGAGAATTCTATTTTAGATACTTTAAATATATGTATCTTCTCTCTGCTGCGCCTCCCTGCTAAACCCAGAAGATGCTCGGAACATATTGAGTGAATTATTAACCCAAATAGATTATATTGGATCACCTGACTGTGAGACTACCCTGGATAGACCGTCCTTCTTGAAAGGTGCTTGTAGGAATGTAATTTGATATTTTGCTGCCAGAAACACATCTGAGTTGTTCACTCTGTCAGTGGATGTGCTTATGGGAATGCTAACAGATTTCAATACTAGCCTAGGTAGAGCGTAATCAGGGAGGGAAAACTCAGCTTCCTGAGTGAGTGAGTGTGTGAGTGAGTGAAGCCGCTCAGTTGTGTCCAACTCTTTGCGACCCCATGGACTCTAGCCCTCCAGGCTCCTCTGTCCATGGGATTCTCCGGGCAAGAATACTGGAGTGGGTTGCCATTTCCTTCTCCAGTCAAACAGAACCAATTTGGGATCTTCTTTCCTACTGTTCTTCTTCAGCCATTGGGCTGATAGAAGCTTCACTGTTTTGCCATCTTGTAAACATGTGGTAGGACTGAGCATTTTACCAAGACCAATGTCCTCTTTTCAATTCTTCTAGCCTCCAGGACAGGATAAAGTCCCTCAGCTTGTCACTTAAAGAAATCACTGCTAAGGTAAGTACCTTTCTATGCCCACTGTCTAAAGAAGTTGCTGAAGTTTTCTTTTGATATAATTTCATGTCACAGATCACCTGGGCTCTGGACAGAATATAAACTTGGCAAAACCATTCTACAGGCTAAGTGATGGGCCAGCCCACAAGCCAGGGCCGAGGGCGGCTCCTCTGGTGGATGTTCTGGCTGTGGTCCCCAGGCATCCACGGGCTTGGCCTTCGGGGAAGGAAACACGATTACAGCTGTGCAGAATCAAATGTCTTTGCTTAAAAAGCCTTCTAGGATGGGTGTAATCTGACAAGTTGAATACATTCCCTTCCTGAAGGGCTGGGTTCAGGTTTTTCACAAACAGATGGAAATGGTACAGTAGGTGCTTGTTTTTTGTTTGTTTGTTTGTTTTTTTTAATAAATTGACTTTGAAATCATTTTGCCTATCTTACCTACCATTTATACTTCATATCAGCACCTTGGTTTGCGTAGAGATAGAGGACCCAACATTATTCCCTGGGAGCACATAGTCAATTCACGTAAATAGTCAGTGTGCAGCCAGTGAGGGTAACCACAGTTTACGAAACAAAACCCTCCTCCACAGAGATAGTTACTCCCCACCAAGTTATTGATGAACTATGAAGCAGGATCAATTACCCTGTAAATTATTTTTAGAGGGGAGGCAGGGAGAGAACTAGGTCTGAATCATTTGAATGATTTGTGTTGGGTCTGGGAACCAGGGTGGTTATAAGATGGTTGAAATATGTAAAGGTCAGGATTCTGAGCAGGGAGCAAAGCAGCCAGGAGCCCACCGGCTGGAGGGAAGATCTTGTTCTCCTTCCCCAGGGCGGAGAGCAGGAAGACCCGTGGGGGGTTTGTAGACCCCAGCAGAGCCAAGACAGTGGATGTATTCTTGGCAAAAAATGTCCACAGTGGCTCTGGTCCTTTTCCTGGTTTTTGTGTCTAGTTCACTTTTGAAAAAAATTTTATATGATTTTGCTAAAAACTGCACAACAGCTGTTTGATGGGCAGTTCTGCTCCACACCGAAAAAGAGCTTCCTGTGAGACTGAGCCTTGGACCCCAGAACGCTCGAAGTCCAGCTGCCCCGCCTTCCCAAAGAACCACCGCAGAGCGCTCACCCAGAGCAGAAGGGCAGGATGAGGCTCAGGCGGCCGTGTGGGGACCTGAATCCCATGCAGAACTTGGGAAAGGGCTTTATTTCAGGCTCCCAGGCTCAGTGTGGCTGATGCCTTGTCTCCTGCCCAACTGGGTCAAGGACACTGGCTTGGTTTACCAGCTCTGTCATAGGAGGCAAGAGCGGATGCTCGACAGCACACCTGGATTTCCACCTTATCCGTGACGGTGATGTCCCCATGGACATTCCTGTCCCACGCACTCTGTGACCCCCAGGGCAGCCACTGGGGAGGTGAGGTGGGGCCAAAGCTTCCTGGATGGGGAGGTGGTAGAAGCACCTCTTTCACTTCCTACTAGAAATTATGCCGTTTATAAGTACATCCTAATTTCTGTGTAGAATTAAAACGTGAAAGGACTCTTGGGTTTGGGTTTATTGGGCATCAGACAAACACACATACTGTGTGTGTAACACGAATGAGTCTGGATCCCAACAGGGAGGGTGTCGGTGTGCGTAATCTGTAACACAGATGGTGTTTGTACGTGTGTGTCTTCTACGACATCTTATTTCATGTGCACACACAGGTACACATGTGTGCATGACACTGGGATTCGTTGGTCGTCTCCAGCTGCTATGATATGCCCAAATGCCAAAAGCCTTTTGCTTTGTTTGTATCTTTTCTCTGAAACATTCACACAAAAAATTGCAGTTCCCTTGCTTTTCCATAAAATTAACAAATGCATGCCTACGATTTTAAAATGTAAATGGAAAAGCTCCATTTGATAATGAGTTCCTTAGGGTCTAAGTTTATTTGGAAATAAAAACGGAGATGCAGGTTTTCTGGGTCATGCACGCCTGCAGGCATGTGTGTTTGTGTATATAGGTGGGTGTGTACATGTGCACATACATGAATGTGTGTGTATCAGGGCCATATATTAGTCTATAGAGAATTAAAACTGCTCAGTCGCACACAACAACTTTCTCTCTACTCTGAACTTGATTGACCGGTGACCTTGAAGTAAAAGTCACAGCTTGGCCCAGCCTTCTTTCTTTGGTGTATTAGACACAATAATCTGATATTCTTTCAACTCCTTCCTCAAAGAGAGCTGGCACCTGCCTTCCACTCATTACATTTTTTGACTTATGGGTTACCCAAACCAAAGGTAATTAGGGGATAAAGGAGTTGGAAGAAAGTGTTGGAAATAAATGGGGTATCTGGAGGTTGGTAGATATTAGATTACATTCAGCAGTGCCGGAAAGAATGTACATTGCAATTTAATAAGAAGATTTAGAGGTTGTTTTATATTAATAGTGACAGCTCGCTCAATAAAAGAGAAACTGACCCAATTGTGGTTAAGAGAGACTGTGAGCTAAAATCAGAAACGCTGGATGTACCCGGATGAGGTGCAACAATCATGACCGGGGTGATGGAGTGGACAGAAATGTCCTGGGACCTCTGGTGACACGCTTTTGACCAAGGGGAGGGCATGTTCCTGTCATCAGCATGGGGCCCATGAGACTGCTTGGGCGGATGTAACAGCATCTTCCTTTACCTTCTGGTCCCGCCCCTGGGACGAATCTCAGGGCCACTGAGAGGGTATCTCCAAATTGATGGCTTTGGACAGTGGTTGCTCCACTCTGCTGGTGCGAGCTTTGGGGTAGAAGCCTTTACACTGTCCCTTCATCCAGAGATTTTTATGAAGAGATTTATAAGAAGAGTTTTATAAAGCGATTTGGGAGATTACAGCTGCTTAATGGAAAGCAATATGCTGAAGGCCATGGGGGCGAAGGCGTACTGTTTTAGGCAGGGTGGGCGAGGTCTGTGTTGATTTTAGAGAGTCTCTGTTGAAGTCTGAGGTCAGCAAAGCACTTCAAGGTGATAATGTCTAGCAGGAGCTGGAAACTTCTGGGGAGATTAAATTTTATATTTTCTCTGGGCTCTGTGAACCCACCTGGGTTTTCATTTCTTGAATGGAATGTTGGGTTTTTGGTGAGGAAAGAAAGATGCTTCTAAGTAACATCCTTTGTGGATCCCCCAGATGTCTTCACATATGTATTCATTGTTATTCAACTGTGCTCTCTGCGCTCGCTGAACTGGAGGTTTTTTTAGGTAGTTCATTAATCTCAGTATAGGTAGCAATTGAATACAAGGTTTTTGCTCTAAATAAAACAAAATGTCATGTTTTAGCTTCAAACAAATACAAAATAGCCTAAGACTTCTGGACAAACAAACTGAGATTTAAGATTTTTGCTATTTTTTAAAGATCAAGAAAGATGTAGGAAGTGAAATGCTAAAACCTGCAAACTTTCCTGAGATCTACTTGTCTATTTTTCAAATCTGGCTTCCCAGCAAGTATTTACCCTCAAGTTTTATTAGACAGCGTCCACTAGGAACTCTGTGCCCTTGATTGCAACATCTGTGCACCGTTATTTCCTGCCTACTATGTGCCAGACACAGAATGAAATCCCCGCTCCCATAGCGTGTGTCCTCCCCAGAGAGGCAAGAGAGAAATGAAGAAGAATGGCAGCAGTGTGTCAGCTGGAGAGGGCGTTATGGACAGACAACCTGCAGGGGCAGGTGGAGGGGAGGAAGGGCTGGGGGGTGCTTATGTTCTGTGGGTGATCCACACGGCCCTTCCTCCCAAGGCAAACCCTGTGGGCTGTGCCACCAGGGACAAGCCGAGCCACTCAGAGGAGGATGCCAGCATGCAGAGGCCCTGGGGAGGGTGCAGGGAGAGGGCTCCAGTTATTTACTTGTGGTTGTATCCACTTGTGTGAGCTCATCTCAGTTTCTTCCCTCCCTCTTCCCTGCTCCCTCCCTCCTCCCTGCTCCCTCCCTCCTCCCTGCTCCCTCCTCCCTCCCTGCTCTCTCCTCCCTCCTCTGCCTCTCTCCTCCCTCCCTTCCCTTTCCCTCCTCCCTCCTCTTTCCCTCCTCCCTCCCTCCTCCCTTCTCCCTCCTCCCTCCCTGCTCTCTCTCCTCTCTCTCCTCCCTCCTCTCTTCTCTCCCTCCTCCCTCCTCTCCTCCTCCTCCCTCCTTCCCTCCCTCCCTCTCTTCTTTCTTCCTTCCATCCTTCCTTCCTTTATATGTTGCTTGTCTTTTAAGAAATTGCCTGCGGTTATTCTGTATCGCCCCTTTACCACTTATAAACCTGGGAATCTGGCTGGTGTTCTGTCGCCCTCTAATCTTTACCTGAGTAAATGATGAGTCATGGCTGCCTCTCTCTTTCTAGGTGTGTATGAGTGAAAGACTCTGCAGTGCCCTGAGAAAGAAGGTTAACGATATTGAAACCCAACTGCCAGCACTGTTTGAAGCCAAAATGCTTGCCATCTCAGGTACCTGGGACAGAGGGGACGTGGAGACAGCTGGAGCGAGTGATGACAAACGCCGCACCCCTTTCTCATCCTGGGTTGACATTCTTCCTGTGCCTGAACGTTGTGTAGCATTCCACCTGTCACTTGACAACTCAGAGCCTTCCCAGGGAGTCTCACTGAAACTCATGGAATAGATGGGCCGCGTGGCTTCTTTATAAGGGATGGGTTGTTACTTTTTACTTGCTAAGTCGGGTCCAACTCTTGTGACCCCATAGACTATAGCCTGCAGGCTCCTCTGTACATGGGATTTTCCAGGCAAGAATACTGGAGTGGATTACCATGTCTTTCTCCAGAGGATCTTCCCGACTCAGGGACTGAACCTGCATCTCCTGCATTGCAGGCAGAGTTTTTACCACTGAGTCACCAGGGTACTCCTATAAGGGATGCATCAGTTCAGCTCAGTTGCTCAGTCATGTCCGACTCTTTGTGACCCCATGAATCGCAGCATGACAGGCCTCCCTGTCCATCACCAACTCCTGGAGTTCACTCAGACCCACGTCCATCAAGTCAGTGATGCCATCCAGCCATCTCATCCTCTGTTGTCCCCTTCTCCTCCTGCCCCCTATCCCTCCCAGCATCAGATTCTTTTCCAATGAGTCAACTCTTCGCATGAGGTGGCCAAAGTACTGGAGTTTCAGCTTTAGAATCATTCCTTCCAAAGAAATCCCAGGGCTGATCTCCTTCAGAATGGACTGGTTGGATCTCCTTGCAGGCCAAGGGACTCTCAACAGTCTTCTCCAACACCACAGTTCAAAAGTATGAATTCTTCGGCACTCAGCCTTCTTCACAGTCTGACTCTCACATCCATACATGACCACAGGAAAAACCATAGCCTTGACTAGACGGACCTTAGTCGGCAAAGTAATGTCTCTGCTTTTGAATATGCTATCTATGCTTCCTTCCAAGGAGTAAGTGTCTTTTAATTTCATGGCTGCAGTCACCATCTGCAGTGATTTTGGAGCCCCAAAAAATAAAGTCCGACACTGTTTCCACTGTTTCCCCATCTATTTCCCATGAAGTGATGGGACCAGATGCCATGATCTTCATTTTCTGAATGTTGAGCTTTAAGCCACATTTTTCACTCTCCTCTTTTACTTTCATCAAGAGGCTTTTTAGTTCCTCTTCACTTTCTGCCATAAGGGTGGTGTCATCTGCATATCTGAGGTTATTGATATTTCTCCCGGCAATCTTGATTCCAGCTTGTGTTTCTTCCAGTCCAGCATTTCTCATGATGTACTCTGCATATAAGTTAAATAAGCAGGGTGACAATATACAGCCTTGACGGACTCCTTTTTCTATTTGGAACCAGTCTGTTGTTCCATGTCCAGTTCTAACTGTTGCTTCCTTACCTGCATACAGATTTCTCAAGAGGCAGGTCAGGTGGTCTGGTATTTCCATCTCTTTCAGAATTCTCCACAGTTTATTGTGATCCACACAGTCAAAGGCTTTGGCAAAAATAGATGCTTTTCTGGAACTCTCTTGCTTTTTCCATGATCCAGCGGATGTTGGCAATTTGATCTCTGGTTCCTCTGCCTTTTCTAAAACCAGCTTGAACATCAGGGAGTTCACGGTTCACGTATTGCTGAAGCCTGGCTTGGAGAATTTTGAGCATTACTTTACTAGCGTGTGAGATGAATGCAATTGTTCGGTAGTTTGAGCATTCTTTGGCATTGCCTTTCTTTGGGATTGGAATGAAAACGGACCTTTTCCAGTCTTGTGGCCACTGCTGAGTTTTCCAAATTTGCTGGCATATTGAGTGCAACACTTTCACAGCATCATCTTTCAGGATTTGAAATAGCTCTACTGGAATTCCATCACCTCCACTAGCTTTGTTCGTAGTGATGCTTTCTAAGGCCCACTTGACTTCACATTCCAGATTGTCTGCCTCTAGATGAGTGATCACACCATCGTGATTATCCAGGTCGTGAAGATCTTTTTTGTACAGTTCTCCTGTGTATTCTTGCCACCTCTTCTTAATATCTTCTGCTTCTGTTAGGTCCATACCATTTCTGTCCTTTATCGAGCCCATCTTTGCAAGAAATGTTCCCTTGGTATCTCTAATTTTCTTGAAGAGATCTCTAGTCTTTCCCATTCTGTTGTTTCCCTCTATTTCTTTACGTTGATCGCAGAAGAAGGCTTTCTTATCTCTTCTTGCTATTCTTTGGAACTCTGCGTTCAGATGCTTATATCTTATAGGACTCTTAAAAATGCAGGAGCACACATTATATAAAATAGCTATTTGTGTAGTTTGCATTTCCAGTTTCTGTTTAAGAGTTTAGAGATGAGATGTACTCTGGATGCTATGTAATTCTAGCCAGGGTTTCTATAGATGTATGTATCTGGAGATGCTTAGTGAGGGTGTGATCAACCGCTTCCTATAGGGGAAAGAGTGGTAGCAAGAGACAAACTAATGTATTCAGAGTAACAACCTAGTCATAGATAAGAGATTTCTGGAGGATTTTCAGTGGATCATTATCCTTCCTTAATTTGGTAGTTATAAAGGGATATACTTTTCCATTAATCAGTAGGCTTAAAAGGTGAGTGTCTGAAAATAGGGTCTTACTCTATCATTTGAATAGTACTTAAAAGAAAAGATTTATTTAATTTATTGGCTGTGGGTCTTTGTTGCTGTACGTGGGCTTTCTGTAGATGCGCTGTGCAGTTTTCTCGTTGTGGTGGCTTCTTATTGTGGACCATAGGCTGGTAGTTGTAGCCCACAGGCTTAGTTGCCCTGAGGCATGTGGCATCTTCCTGGATGAGGGATTAAACTGGTGTTCCCTGCATTCTTAACCTCTGGACCACCAGAGAAGCCCCTGAACACTGCTTTTAAGCATTCCTCTGCGTTTGGTATTATCTTTCCACATCAGCTCTATCAGGTAGGAGGGAGAAACACTGTGCTCCCGAGGAAGAGAGGGAGAGGTTGAGGCCCTGGAACGTGTCCTGTGGTCCAGTTAACCCCATTAACGGCGTGCTGCTAGATCAGGGCTAGTGTCCAGGTGTGATGTATGGGTTTTTAACCCAGTTATGCAATGACAGCCTGTTTTATAAGCTGAATGAATCCATAGCGCATCAACTCCAGAAGAAACATAAAAATTTAATGAAAAGGTATAATAATTACATGTATGGGTTTTAAATGTCATTTTAAGAAGGAATACAATAATTGGCAGCTTCTGCTCTTCAGATCATTAAACAACTAATGTTGGCAGCTAATGAGCAATTTGGTGCCTGGCGCAGTCACGCGTATTATTTACAGCCCGTAGAACATGCGGGCGCGCGTGTGGGGCTCGGCTCTCGACAGCTTCACATTCCATTTCCTTCGAATTATGGCCCCATTTGCTAAGAGGAAAAAAGATTGAATACAGTCTTGCTTCTGAATTAGGGTTTTTGCCTTTCTTGATCAATGTATCTTTCTCAGGAATGCAGG
Source organism: Budorcas taxicolor (assembly GCF_023091745.1). NCBI lineage: Eukaryota > Metazoa > Chordata > Mammalia > Artiodactyla > Bovidae > Budorcas > Budorcas taxicolor. The sequence goes on along the minus strand of NC_068914.1, from coordinate 40,720,510 downwards.
TGGATATGTCTCTATTAAGCCCAGGGGAGGAGATGCATCATTTGGGCAGCAGAGAAACCCTCTCTCAAATGTGAATTATCTCCTGTTTAGGATCCCAGGAAAATCCTTAAGATGGTATCTTGCACAGAGGGCCTGAGTTTTCTGTGTAGTTTTTAGATCAGCTGAGAAACTGGTGAGAACTGATTGGATGAGGGGTTCCCCGAGTTAGCTGGGGTGGGAACACACCCCCCACATCCTATTTCCCGGTCACTCTTGAGCCCCGTGGTGAACAGCCCTTTCAGTCCATGGACCGCCCTGTGGGTTGGATTGGTGACAGATGCTCATCATCAGCTTCTGTGGTGGTGTTGGTTTAGTCACTAAGTCCCACTCTTTGCAACGCTGCGGACTGTAGCCCACCGTGCTCCTCTGTCCATGGGATTTTCCCGGCAAGAATACTGGCGCGGACTGACATTTCTTCCAGCGATCTTCCTGACCCAGGGATCAAACCCACGTCTCTTGTATCTCCTGTGCTGGTGGGCAGGTTCTTTACTGCTGAGCCACCAGGGAAGCCCCTTAACTTCTGTACGTGACGCAGTTTCCATTTCCTTCTGAGCTGTGCTCCACAGCAGGGAGGGTCAAGGTGGGAGGAGGTACTCTCTTTAGGATTCTGGCAGGTCTGTTTTTATATAGTCAGAATAGCAAACCCTCACTGTGTTAGACAAAAGCACAAACATCTCCAAGAGAGGCCTTTCTCTATTTTAGGATCTCTGTGAGGATGCTAGGACAATGCTCAGAGGTTCTTAGAAGCCCTACTGAATGAGAGGACCCTATGGGATACCCTTAGGTTCTTAGAGGGCCTTTTGTTGGTCTGAAAGCGTCTAGATCTCCCATCCTGGTTTTGATCAATGGACTGAGGATATCCTCTTGATATAGGAATCATCTGCCCTCTGCAGACAGGGGGAATAATAAAAATGCATTGGTTAGGTACATTGGCAGCCTGAAATCCTCCTTGTTTTGTGTGTGTGTGTGTGTGTGTGTGTGTGTGTGTGTGTGTGTGTGTGTGTGTGTGTGTGTGCTTGCTTAGTCGCTCGGTTGTGTCTCACTCTTTGCAATCCCAGGACTGTAGCCCGCCAAGCTCCTCTATCCATGAGATTTCCTAGGCAAGAATGCCATTTCCTTCTTCAGGGGATCTTCCTGACCCAGGGATTGAACCCGCGTCTCCTGTATTGGCAGGCAGATCCTTTACCACTGTGTGATTTGAAGGGAAATAGGAACATTCTTAGAAATAAAATTCGTTTTTCTAGGTAATACAAAATATTTGCTTCTCTCTAAAAAGTTCATGGTTTTGATCAATGGCTGGGGGATCTGATAGACTCAGTAAAGGTTTTTCAAAGATGATGTTTATCCAAGGTGGAACTAGAGACCTGCCAAATGAGAAGAAGGAAAGGGTATTGTTGAAACCTTAATAGCAAGGGAGTCAACCACCATCATTTATGCTGTGGCAGAAGCTCCAAGGCAGACAGAGGAGTGGGAAAGCTTTGCAGTGGAAAGAAAAGGAGGTTCCAGTAAGGCCTGGAAGCTGTTGGCCTCGGGGAAGCTAGGGGTGAGGTAACTAGAGCACCCAGTATGATTGCTTAGGGGAGCATATTTGGCTTTCTCTGATTGGTCCTAAGCTGGAAGCAGGGACAAAGGTTAGGAAAGCTGTTATCAATCAAGTGCTGGCTATTTAGGGCCGGTTGTTACAGAAGCTGTTGTTTAGCTTTGTGGGCTGTGGGCAGAGAAAGCGTCTGCCTGCCTACAAGTCTGCCTGACAGCTGGCTGGCCTCCTCTGCTGGTTGCTGTGCTCAGGGCTGTGTTTCCTCGGTGCACTGCTGCAGGCTGGGATTCTGTTCTACGTATGATCTGGCCACTGTCTATCTGTATACTGTATACTCTCCAGGCAGCTCATTTTCTCAAGCTAGTTGAAGCAGTCTATGTTTTATGTATTAATAAAATCCTGTGTTACAGCATTCTGTTCCCCGCATCTCCTCTATGCAATGTGGCCATTTCCAAAATGTTTGATGTGCAGAACCAGTCACAGAACTTGGCTCACAGAAGATGTTTTTCAGTGTCTCAGGAAATCATGGTGGCTGGAAGAAAGAAACAAAACCAGCAGAAAATAGCAGATTCTAGCTGAAGGAGCTACCACGGATAGGGGGATGGGTGCAGTTGGCTGGTGCTTGATTGTGGCCTTGACATTGCTGAGGGCGGTGCCTAGAAGGCAGACGGTGTGGACTTGAACTTGGAATTCCTCAAAAAATCTGGTGTCACACCAGAGAAGAGATGCAGGATTCTGTTAGTTAGGGGTTTATGTTCAACACTGGCTTTATTTCTTTCTCCCTAGTCAAGTATAGCTCAAATTTGGGTAGGCAGAAGAGGATGGGAAGACAGAGAAGCCTGGCGTGCTGCAGTCCATGGGGTCAGAAAGAGTCGGACACAACTGAGTGACTGAACTGAACTGAACTGAAGAGGATAATTTTAGGAGAATCATCACAAATGGAAACACACTTGGCCCAGCGAGTACTATGCGTGTGCACGTCCCCACGGGCGGACGTCATTGTGAGGCCTGGGCACTGACCGAGTGAAACAGCCCGTCTGAGCACAGGATTCAACTCGCCTCCTTGTGGTTCCCTCCCTGCGTGAATGACCTGTGGCCATGTGTTTACTAAGTCCCTTACTGAACTGTGTTTGGTAGAATGAGCACCTACCATGAGGTTGGAAGAACCAAGTTCAAGTTCACTAATCTAATGTGACATCTTCAAATTCCAAAGCTTTGTGACATTGGGAGAGTCACTCTCTGGGCCTCCGTTTCTTCAACTAGAAAGCAGAGACAATGATTACAAGAGCCCCTTCTTGGATTTTTGGGAAGACTAAAGGAGAAGGCGATGGCGCCCCACTCCAGTACTCTTGCCTGGAAAACCCCATGGATGGAGGAGCCTGGCGGGCTGCAGTCCATGGGGTCACTAAGAGTCAGACACGACTGAGTGACTTCCCTTTCACTTTTCACTTTCATGCATTGGAGAAGGCAATGGCAACCCACTCCGGTGTTCTTGCCTGGAGAATCCCAGGACAGTGGAGCCTGGTGGGCTGCTATCTATGGGGTCACACAGAGTTGGACATGACTGAAGTGACTTAGCAAAAGGAGAATTTATCTATGAGCTCTATAATCTATGAGACTCAAGTAATGACCTCAGAAAGTAACTTGCAGATATCATGAAGCAGAAAAGAGTAAATATTTGAATTCAGAGACACTCAGGATAAAGTTAGAGAGAACAGAATGGATGACATCAGTTTTAGCTTTGGCATACTCCTAGAAGTTTTTAGTTGTGTTATTTGTAGAATAAAATATTTTGACAGGTGCTTTAAAAAAACCTACTTGAAGGCCTATGTGCGATTCCCTTGGGGCAGAGCAGGTGGGCATGTGTGCAACTTGATGCCAAAGCATATACGCACCCCTAAGATTCCAGGCTTTCCCCATGGCTCGGTGGTAAAAGAACCCACGTGCAGTGCAGGAGATGCAGGTGATCCAGGTTCGACACCTGGGTTGGGAAAATCCCTTGGAGGAGAGCATGGCAACCCCTTCCAGTATCCTTGCCTGGAGAATCCCATGGACAGAGGAGCCTGGTGGGCTACAGTCCATGGGGTTGCAAAGTCAAACGCAGCTTAAGTGACTAAGCACACAGCACACAGATTCCCCTTGGCTTTAGGGAAGGCCCATCAGGGTAATGGAGACTGGGGTTACTGGGTCGCTGATGGAACTTCTTTCAAGGATTAACATTTCTTTTTTTCAATTTTCATCTAAACACTCTGGCCAGTTTCAGCAATCAGAGAGGGCTGCCTCAAGCCAGATTCACCTCCTGGGCTTGGATCTGAAACCAAAATGCTTGTGAAATATTAACCAAGGGGACTGTCATGCTTTCTCATGGCATGGGTTTTGATATTGACTGTCTCTTTGGGAATTCACTCTCGTTCTGTGTATATAAAACTTCCACATCACTCTGTATTTTCCCAAGCCATACCCCTTCAGATCAAGGAAGGTTCCTAATTAGTGATTGCTCTCACGTTTTATTGAGGCCTTGGTCTCTAGAGCTGGTGATGAGTTGCAGGAGGGCCTGATGATGTATTTGCAGGGCCCCTTCCGTACTGCCACTCACTCCATCTCTGTAGTCGCTTCCTGTTTGTTTTGAGAGGTCTTGTCTCTGAACTATTCTCGGGAGGAAGTTGCACACTTGGCACCTTCTGCCTGGAGTCTCTGGGGCCCAGTTGGTGCTTACCCCACATTTTATTAACTCTGTAGCCTTGAGAATATGGCCCTGCAGGATAAGAGTGAGGGTGAAGGTTAGGTCTGGGGTATTGGTGGGGGCTCCCTCAGCCCAGGCTGAGAAGGGAACTTGAAGGTGCTGCATGTGCTGGGACTGCGTTGTTCGTCGGCAACCACACCTCTGGGGCAGGTCCTTGGGCTTCTTTGGGGCCCTTCTGGGGGTTTCACCAGCGGCGGCCCTCACTGGCCATTTTTCAGACAGAAGTCATGGATCCAGAAAAGTTTCAATTGTGTTTCCATTTACAGCTCAAAGCTTGTGGAGTCCAGCCTGCTCTGCTTATCAGGACTTTGGTTTTCCTAAGTGGTTCGAACCCACTGGCTTGACTTTAGGGGCTTCCACCAACTTCTTGGCTGTGCTAGGCTCCACCTCAGTCATACGCCTCCCACCAAAGATGAGGCTCTTTGCTTAACCAGGTTCCCATTTCTTCTTTGGAAACCTTACATTCTTTCCTGGAGAACCTGCCTCCATCTCCCTTTCTGGAATTATCTCCTTTCCAACAACCCTTCTAGTGAATATTTGCATATATATATATATATATATATATATATATATATTATATTAACCATACATCTTATCCCCCCTCCCCTTCCTTTTTTTTTAATATGTACCATTTTTAAAGTCTTTATTGGATTTGTTACAATATTGCTTCTTCTGTTGTTGTTGTTGTTTTTTTTTTTTAATGTTTTGGTTTTTCAGCCATGAGGCATGTGGGATCTTAACTTCCCACCAGGGATTGAACCCACACTGCCTGCATTGGAAGGCGAAGCTTCAACCACTGGACCAGCAGGGAATTCCCCAATTTCTCCCCTTTATTCACGATAATTTCCTGGAGAGCAGGGACTGCGCCTGTTTCTTTCTGTATACGCCCACACAGTGAGAGACAATAAACAGTCTCAAAAGATATTTATCCAGTCATGGAATTGGAAACTGGATTTCAGTAACAGAAATGATATTTTTTGGGTATTCAGAATGCCCTAACATGGAAAAAATTTTTGTAACCTTTTCCATATTTATATAATATTGAAATCTGCCTATTAAATAATCAAAATGAAGAAATAAATAGCACAGTCTATTATTCTGGAGACTTCTGGAGTTGTATTTGAGTTGGAAACTTGCCCTGCATTTTACTGCTATGGAACCTTCAGCAAGATGTTTAGTTCTCTAGATTTCACTTTTCTCCACTGTAAAGCAGAGATAACAACATGTATTTTAGTGAACATAAAATGAGCCATTATTTTATATAGTACTAAGAAAGAAAAATTGCTGTCAATTAAACAATGATGCAATGCTTTCTGTGGCTTAGACTTTTTATTTTATACTTACTGAAATAGCCCTTTTAGATGTACTTAAGCTTTTGAAAAGTCACATATCACTCTTTAAAAAGAAAAATGTAAGGGCAATGAATTGGTTAAGATTTTTCTAAAATGTTTCATATTCAGACTGAGTGTCCTGATACACAGTTTGACTCAAGTCAAGACTCCTGTTTCTCCATACATTATCATCCTCTGCCTCAGTGAGGCTATTGGTGATGTAACTTTTTTCCTCCAAGAGTGAACTGTTTTCTATAGGATTTTCTGCCAAGCTGCTTACACCATTCTTCAAGTTTTAAATGCTGGTGCTTTCCTGATCTTACAAATCTATATCAACAGTTAGGACTCAAATGGTTCTTGCTGTGAGAGGTGGACCGTAAAGAAGGCTGAGCACCAAATAATGATGCTTTTGAACGGTGGTGCTGGAGAAGAGTCTTGAGAATCCCTTGGATTGCAAGGCAATCAAACTAGTCAATCCTAAAGGAAATCAACCCTGAGTATTCACTGGAAGGGCTAAAGCTGAAGCTTCAATATTTTGGTTACTTTATGCTAAGAGCTGACTCACTGGAAGACACCCTGATTCTGGGAAAGATTGAGGGCAGAAGGAGAGGAGATGGCAGAGAATAGGATGGTTAGATAGCATCAAAACTCAGTGAATGTTAATTTGAGCAAACTCCGTGAGATAGTGGAGAACAGAGGAGCCTGGCTGCTGTCAACGGGGTTGCAAAGAGTCAGACGCAACTGAGAGACTGAGCACATTCTAGAATTTAATATCATCAGAACCCTGTAGGGTACCCTCTCTTGTGTCTTTTTTGATTTACTTCCGTGTCACTGCATGTATGAAGAGTTCATGCCTGTTTCTTGGAGAGTGGCCTTCCCGTGTGTAGATGTATCGCTTTTTCTGCGTTCTCCAACTGATGGATGTTTCCGTTGTCTTCAGTTTGGGGTTGTGAGTAAAGCGACTGGGAAGATCCGAGTCCAGAATTTTTGCTTATGTGTTTCATTTGTCTTGGGTAAATACCTAGCAACGGAATTGTTGGATCACAGGATGGGTATATGTTAAGGTTATAAGAAGCTGGCAGAACCCTTCTCAAAGTGGTTGTACATTTCTCCACCATGTGGGACAGTTCCAGTAGCGGGTTGTCCTTGTTAACTGGTTTCAGTCCAATTAATCTGAGCCACCTGGTTGGTTTTGCAGTGGAATCTCCACAGCTTTAATGTGCATTTTCCTGGCAACAATTTTTCATATGCCTCTTGGCCGTGTGTATATCTTTGTAATGTGTCTGTGGCATCATTTGTCCACTTTCCAGTCAGGTTATTTGTGATTTAATTATTGAGTTGCAGAACTCAAGTCCTTCCTCAGATATATGTATTGTAAATGTTTTCTCCCTGTCTGTGGCTTGCCTATGCATCTTCTTAATGGTATTTTTTGAGAAGTAGAGGTTTTTAATTTTGATGAAGTCCATTTATCCATTTTTTCTTTTATAATTAATATTTTCTGCATCCTTTATAAAACTTTTGCTGACTCCAAAGTTAGATAAATATTCTTCTATATCTTCTAGAAGCTTTACAGGTTTCACTTCTTCATTTAGGTTTGTGGTCCATCTCTAAATTCTGTGTATGGTTTGAGGTATGTATTAGGGTTACTGTTTTTCCCGGGTAGGTAGCTACTTGTTCCAGTATTTCACTGAAAACACTCCTTTTTCCTCATTGACTTGCTTTGACACTTCGGTTGAGAATCACTTAACTCTGTGAGTGTGGGTCCACTTCTAGACTGTCTGTTCTGTTCCATAGAGCTGTTTGTCTGTCTCTATGCCAGTACCATACTGTCTGCATTTACTATAACTTCAGTGTTAATAAGCAATCAAGTAGCAGATGCCCTCTAACTCCGTTCTACCTTTTAATGATGTTTTGCTTTAGCATTTTCGTGTACATTTTAGAATAAGTTCTTCAAGTTCTACAAAAGACTCATATAAGGTTTGGATTGAAATTGTATTGAATCAATAGATCAATTGGAGGAAAATGAAAATCATAGCAAAATTCAGTTTTAATATATGTATATATGATGTCTTTCTAATTATGAAGTCTTCCTTAGATCTCTCAGAAGCTTCAAAATGGTTTTGTGTGTAGAAGTTTTCTCATGTTTCTTTAAATTTATCCCTAAGTATTTTGAGTTTTAAAATATACATAGTATTTTAAATTGTTTGCTGCTGGTATTTAGAAATACAGTTAATTTCCATGTATTGACCTGGATTCTTTCACCCCTGATAAATTCAATGTGCCATATGTTTTGCTTAGAATTTTATAGAATTTCAGGTTTATTCTTGCAGTCATCTCTAATGCAGGTATTCAGTTCAGGTCAGTCGCTCAGTCGTGTCCGACTCTTTGTGACCCCGTGAATCGCAGCATGCGAGGCCTCCTTGTCCATCACCAACTCCCAGAGTTCACTCAGACTCACGTCCATCGAGTCGGTGATGCCATCCAGCCCTCTCATCCTCTGTCGTCCCCTTCTCCTCCTGCCCCCAATCCCTCCCAGCATCAAAGTCTTTTCCAATGAGTCAACTCTTCGCATGAGGTGGCCAAAGTATTGGAGTTTCAGCTTTAGCATCATTCCTTCTGAAGAAATCCCAGGGTTTGTCTCCTTCAGAATGGACTGGTTGGATCTCCTTGCAGTCCAAGGGACTCTCAAGAATCTTCTCCAACACCACAGTTCAAAAGCATCAATTCTTCGGCGCTCAGCCTTCTTCACAGTCTGACTCTCACATCCATACATGACCACAGGAAAAACCATAGCCTTGACTAGACGGACCTTAGTCGGCAAAGTAATGTCTCTGCTTTTGAATATGCTATCTAGGTTGGTCATAACTTTTCTTCCAAGGAATAAGTGTCTTTTAATTTCATGGCTGCAGTCACCATCTGCAGTGATTTTGGAGCCCCCCAAAATAAAGTCTGACACTGTTTCCACCGTTTCCCCATCTATTTCCCATGAAGTGATGGGACCAGATGCCATGATCTTCATTTTCTGAATGTTGAGCTTTAAGCCAACTTTTTCGCTCTCCACTTTCATTTTCATCAAGAGGCTTTTTAGTCCTTCTTCACTTTCTGCCATAAGGGTGATCTGCATATCTGAGGTTATTGATATCAGCACAATCATATTCTGTAAGAAGTTTGCCCTGAAATTCCATATGCTAATTTTTTTGCTCCAGGTCATACAGTTTGAGTTACCAGGGCAGTATGGTTTGAATTTCAGTCTAGTTTGACTCCAAGGCCCAATCCCTCTCCACCCTACTGTAATATTTCACCTCTTTGACATTTGGATGTTTTGAATGGAGTGATACCCTGTAGCTTCCCTGGGTTTCACTGGGACATTTTTGCGTCATTGTGTTTCAGAAGGACATAAATTAATCAATGGAACCTCTAAAACAAAATACAATGAGAAAAGGTGGAAAAGTGACTAGAAGTTTCTCTAGTTTAAGAAGGACTGTCAGCATGCTTCCTGATTCCTCCACAGAGGCCATTCGTGCAGCTGCTGCTGCTGCTGCTAAGTCGCTTCAGTTGTGTCTGACTCTATGCGACCCCATAGACAGCAGCCCACCAGGCTCCCCCGTCCCTGGGATTTTCCAGGCAAGAACACTGGAGTGGGCTGCCATTTCCTTCACACAGCCGCAAATTCCAGTTTCCTTGCCTCACACGGTTGTTGTTGCTGAGTTGCTCAGTCATGCCCGACTCTTAGCGACCCCACGGACTGCAGCACGCCAGGCTTCCCTGTCTTTCACTGTGTCCTGGAGTTTGCTCAAACGCGTGTCCATTGAGTTGGTGATGCTATCTAACCATCTCATCCTCTGTCGCCCCCTCCCCTCTTGCCCTCAATCTTTCCCAGCATCAGGGTCTTTTCCAGTGAGTCAGTTCTTCACATCAGGTGGCCAAAGTATTGGAGCTTCAGCTTCAGCATCAGTCCTTCCAATGAGTATTCGGGGTTGATTTCCTTTAGGACTGACAGGTTGGATCTCCTTGCCATCCATGGGACTCTCACTGTTAGCACCTGTTTGCTATGGCTGAGTCTTCTGTGTGTAGGGATGCTCTAATGCTTTTTCCCCTCCTTCTCTCCCACAATGCGCTGCAGGAAACCATTTCTGTACAGCCAAGGAGTTCACAGAGGAGATCAGATCATTAACGCTGGAGAGGGAAGGGCTGGAGGGGCTTCTCCACAAGCTGTTGGTACTGAGTTCCAGGAACGTCCAAAAGCTGGGAAGTGTGAAAGAAGATTACAGCAGACTCAGGCAAGAACTGGACCAGGGGAGAGCTGCCTATGGTAAGTGGTCGCATGGTTGCCCGATGAAATATGTGTGCCGTTATTGTACTGCTTCACATGTACCCTTCACTGTGAAGGCTATCCTGAAGCCACACAGGATATTTTTGCCAGGAGCCTTAGAAAACAGGGCACAATTTCTTCAGCGTTTGTTTTGCTATCAATCTGATGCCTTTTCGTTTCCTGTCTTTCCTCCTCCTCTACTCTATGTTTGCTAATGGCCTTGTGATTGCTTGAGGCAATCTCCCCCTTGGCACAGGTCTTGAGAATTTTCTGGCTGACAATTATCTCCCTTTTGTTCCTTGGCTCAGCCTTCTGGCTTGCACAGTTGTACACGAAAGCAGGCTGGCTCTGGGAAAAGCAAGGAGAGACCATGGAGTGCCTCTTCTCTGTGGTCTTTTCTGAGAGCTGCCCACAAAGAAGGGGCAGATGCAGAAGACACTGCCTTGGCCAAAGTATCCGCTTGTTGCAGCAGTTAAACTGTTCTTGTGGTCTCTCCTTGTCTAGTTGTTATCAGTAAATGAGGTCACCTTGAAGTTTCACTCTGAGGGATAATTTCAGCAGATTGTGGTTTAGCCCAAATTAATAAAGTCAAACCTGTTTCTTAAAAAAAAAAAAGTAGTAAAGAGTTTCTGATGATTCAGTTTCTAATATACAGAATGAAATCATAGGGAGAAAATTTAAAATACAATAGATGCTGAAACCCATTTCTTCACCAGTAAAATGAGATGATAGATTATTCATCTCATAAGCTGGTTAAGTGATACAGATTAATTGCATTAATTTATTAAGATCCTGAGATTGTGTGTGTGTACATACACCTTTGCCCTTCCCTTGGGAACTAGAGGTTGTTGGAAGGCAAAGTTCATACATAGTAAATCATATTTCCTAAATAAATGTTTACTAGATAAATGAATGACATTCATACTAATAAAGAACTATATTTATAAAGTATACTTGTTTAAAAATTTCTAATGAGGTGGATGAAACTGGAGAAAGAAACACCAGTACAGTATACTAACATATATATATGGAATTTAGAAAGATGGTAATGATAACCCTGTATGTGAGACAGCAAAAGAGACACAGATGTTTAGAATGGACTTTTGGACTCTGTGGGTGAGGGAGAGGGTGGGATGATTTGAGAGAATGGCATTGAAACCTCTATACTATCATGTAAGAAACGAATCACCAGTATATGTTCGATACAGGATACAGGATGCTTGGGGCTGGTGCACGGGGATGATCCAGAGAGATGATATGGGGAGGGAGGTGGGAGGGGGGTTCAGGATTGGGAACTCATGTATACCCGTAGCTGATTCATGTCAATGTATGGCAAAACCAATACAGTATTATAAAGCAAAATAAAGTAAAAATAAAAATTTTTTAAAAATAAAAAGAAACAAGAATGAAGGTATTAGGTAGCCAGATTTGAAATAGGTTCACCCTGGGGACTCACACAGTAAAGATTCCACCTGCAACGCAGGAGACCTGAGTTTGATCCCTGGGTTGGGATGATCCCTGTGGAGGAGGGAATGGCTACCTACTCCAACATTTTTGCCTGGAGAATTCCCTGGACAGAGGGGCCTCATTGGGTATAGTCCATGGGGTTGCAGAATCAGATGTGACTGAGTGACTAACACTTTTAACACACTTATTTGAAAATACTCCACAAATTGAAGTAAATGAAGATTAGTATTTAAAACCAAACAAATATGAAATCAGCTAATAGAAATAGGTGTGTCGTTTCACTGCTAATACGTTTTGTTTTAAAGGCTTCCTAAATTTTGCAGAGAGAGGTTCCTTTGCAGCTATCTGGACGACAGGTGCCGCTGTCAACCATTGTTGTGTCCTCTCAGCCGTGGACACCTCTAAGTGGGCCTTATCTTTTTTTCACCTTTGCAGGTCAGAGCTTTGTGTTTTGCCAAATATGTAAACTAGACACTGTGCATTTGAGCCTTAATATATAACTATAGTCCTGAGAAATGACAACGTGTTCCTCCAAGATGAAATGCTGCAGTTTATTATGTTATTGTAGGTCTAATTTTGTAGTTAAATAAATTTTGCTATAAATTTTTATAAATTTGTTTTAAATTTTTAAAAATATAAACAAGGAAAACTATGAGATGTCTTATGTTGCCATCATAAGACTTTTGGCGCAAAACAGGAAATTTATATCTCAGAGAAAAGATGAAAACAAATTTGGACAATATTCAGTTCAGCAATATTTTCTTTTTTAAAAAAAACTTTATTGAGGAATAGTTGATTTACAGTGTTGTGTTAATTTCTGCTATACAGCAAAGTGACTCATATATATATATATATATGTACGTTTTTTCATATTCCTTTCCATTATGGTTGTCACAGGATATTGAATAGAGTTCTCTGTGCTATACAGTAGGATCTTTTTATCTATCCTATACATAATAGGATGCAGCAATATTTTCATTTGAACAGTTAAGCTCTTGAAAGCCATTAATATCTCTTTTTTTTTAGGGAAAAAAAAAAAAAGCCGTGCAGTACTTTTTGAATCTCATCATTGTCACTTGACTAAGTATTTTCAAAATGATGAATAAAACATAAACAAATGGAATGAGAGATTGTTACCGTGGATGATTCTAAATTGCAGATGGCTCATTACTGTGAAGGCATTCTTTATGTTTTATCCTTGGATTTTGCTGGATCAGCTACCCTTTCCCTGTGCTCTGTGTGTGTGTGTGTGCGTGCGCACACTCAGTTGTATTCGGCTCTTTGAGACCCTGTGGACTGTAGCCACCTGGCTCCTCTGTCCATGGGATTTTCCAGGCAAGAATACCGCAGTGGGTTGCCATTTCCTCCTCCAGGATGTCTTCCCCACCCAGGGACAGAACCTGCATCTTCTGCAGCTGCTGGTTTGGCAGGTGGATTCTTTACCACTGAGCCACCTGGGTAGCCCTTCCTTGTGCTTTACAGGCTAAAGCTAATTTTTAAGCAATCTGAGGTGACTTGGCGATAGGCCAACCAACTTAATAATCTTGGGTTGGTGAGAGTGTAAGAGACAAAGAAATAAATTCTTAGTAAAGTGAAGCTTTTATCCAGTGATATGATATTAAACTAGACCAACGTCCATGTTCTGTTATTTGTTGGGTTTGAGAGTTAAAAATCTGGAGTGAGCTCTGTGCTCAAGTTTAAATGTAGAGCAAATACAAAGAAGTAACGTGCTTCTGCACATTACTGAGATGGTTGGATTGCATCACCGACTAAATGGACATGAGTTTGAGCAAGCTCCGGGAGTTGGTGATGGACAGGGCAGCCTGATGTCCTGTAGTCCATGAGGTCGCAAAGAGCTGGACACGACTGAGCGACTGAACTAACTAACTAATGTGCTACTGCAGGTATTACCATGAGCTGACTCTTTTTTTTTTTAGTTTATTTTATTATTTATTTACTTTACAATATTGTATTGGTTTTGCCATACCTCAACATGAATCCGCCATGGGTGTACATGTGTTCCCAATCCTGAATCCCCCTCCCACCTCCCTCCCCATACCATCCCTCTGGGTCATCCCAATGCACCAGCCCCAAGCATCCTGTATCCCACATCAAACCTAGACTGGCGATTCACTTCTTATATGATATTATACATGTTTCAATGCCATTAATCTTAGATAAAACATCTTAAAGTAAAACTATTTAAAAAATGAGCAATGTGTAGTGTTCTTAAAAACAGATTTTTATTTATATATTAAAATTTTTTTTCTATATGTTATTCCCTATTTTATTTCTTTTTTATTAAAAAACATTTTTTTTACACGTGTGTTGGTTTCTGCCATATAACAAGCAACCATAATTACACCTGCATCCCCCACCTTTGAGCCTCCCTCCCCTCTGCCACCCCACCCCTGTAGGTCATCACAGAGCGCCAGGCTGGGCTCCCTGTGTTACACAGCCAGTCTTCACCAGCTGTCTATTTCACACATGACAGTGTGCATATATGTCGGTGCTACTTTCCCCATTCTTTCCACTATCTCCCTCCCTCACTGTGTGCACAAGTCCATTTACTACGTCTGCGTGTCTGTTCCTTCCCTGCAGATTGGTTCATCAGTACTATTTTTCTAGATTCCATATGTCGAACTGGCTCAACTTTGTTCTTTTACGGCTGAGTGATATTCCACTGTATGTATGAGCCACACCTTTATCCATTCATCTGTCGATGGACATCTCGGTCGCGTCATTTTCTGGCTATCGAAAATCGTGCTGCAGTGAACACTGGGGGAATATGTGTCCTATAGGATTGTGGTTTCCTCAGGGTATATGCCCAGTAGTGAGGTTACTGGGTCATATGGTAGCTTTATTCCTAGTTTTTTAGAGAATCTCCATACTGTTCTCCATAATGGCTGTATCAGTTTACATTCCCACCAGCTGTGGAGTAGGGGTCCCTTTTCTCCACATCCTCTCCAGCATTAATTGTTTGTAGAAATGGCTTTGCAATGTTGTGTTTTTTCTGCCCTACAGCGTGAATCAGCCATAAGTATACATGTATCTCCTCCCTCGTGAGCCTCACTCTATCCCACCCACCCCCACCCTGCCCCTCGAGGTGTCACGGAGCACTGAGCTGAGCTCCCTGCTCCGCACTGCAGCTTCCCACTAGCTGCCGGTTTTACACATGGTAGTGTATATATGGAGAAGGCAATGGCAACCCACTCCAGTACTCCTGCCTGGAAAACACCATGGACGGACGAGCCTGGTAGGCTTCAGTCCATGGGGTCGCGAAGAGTCAGACACGACTGAAGTGACTTAGCAGCAGTGTGTACATGTCAGTGCCACTCTCTTAATCTGTCCTGCCCTCTCCTTCCCCTACTGTGTCCACGTCCGTTCCCTATGTCTGCGTCTCCATTCCTGCCCTGCGAATAGGGTCATCAGTACCACTTTTCTAGATTCCATGCGTGTGTGCATGCTAGTGGTCACAACAGTCAGGGACCCAGGCTCTGTGATGTCGGCTCTAGGTAGGCTGACCCAGCCATGTTTGTGTCCACATCCAGTCGGGGTTCTGTGTCTATAGTGGAAGGGGAGAGCTGCAGTCTTAGAGAATAATCAACAATCTCTGTCATTCAGAGGGTTCTTAATGATGGGGAGAGTGTATGTGATGGCGCATCACAGATGAACTTGCTTTGCTAAATCACTTACAATGTCATTACATCTCGTGTCTCTGGTTCAACTGTGAGCCCACTAAGGTGAAAGCACAGTCTTTAGGTTTCATTTTTGTTGTTGGCATATCCACCATGATGTCATTAAAAACGGTAAATAGGCCATAAATATTTGTTCACTTACTGGGGCCAGATGCTGACAAGAAACATTAGTCCTTTCTTCCCTTATTTTGACTCACAGACCCAGACCTTGGATCTTCTTTTTTTCCCAAATGTTTAAAATTCATCTCCCAGTCTAATTAAGGCAGTGATAAAGTTTTTTAAAGTTTTTCATGGAAGATGCTTGAGTTGTCTGAGTTGGATATACAGATTGGGGTGGCAGCAGACGGAACAATGTGATGAGAAGGACTGAAGTAGGCCAAAGTACTTGGGGGCAGGGAGACAGAAATCATTATGAATCTATTGACTTTTGACTCAGTGACACAGAGTCTGTTTAAAGAGGGGAGGAATACCCCGGGTGCTTATACCCCATCAGTGGTTCCTAAGACTTCAGGAGAACGCATATGAAGTCTGAGCAGTTTTAGGGGCAGTAAATAGATTAAATCTATCTTTCAACCTTTGAATACTTGTGGAAATTAACTATAGACCTTTAGTTATTGTGGATTTCAGTGTTTTCTATTTTTAAGGGAGAGTGGTATGAAAAAGAATCAGTAACATTTTTAAGTTTGCTACGTCTGTTTTTCAGAAAAAAAGACAACCCTGGGATTTACAGAACCGTGTTTCCCTCTCTTGTGTATAAGTTGGTAATCTGTATTGTCCTTGATTAATATTGTTGATTTCCTACTGTAACTTGGATATAAAGGAAGCAGGCGTCAAGGGGAGAGATTTAGTCACAGAATAATCAGGGCCAGAATTTTAAATAGGACATCATTAGCATGGTAATGAATTTTCCCACTTTATGCCAGCTGCCCGAGTAGAAAAGATGCTACAGATG
The DNA here is from genome assembly GCF_023091745.1 of Budorcas taxicolor. Taxonomy (NCBI): domain Eukaryota; kingdom Metazoa; phylum Chordata; class Mammalia; order Artiodactyla; family Bovidae; genus Budorcas; species Budorcas taxicolor. The sequence goes on along the minus strand of NC_068914.1, from coordinate 40,704,431 downwards.
CAGCTCAAAAGTCCGGCAGTGCCTGTGGCCCAGTGAGCTGTCAGGAATCCACGTAGGATCTGTGAAATGCGTGAAAGAATTCTCAGTGCGGGTGTCAAATGGTGTGTTTTTTCTGGGAGTGATGGCTGGCTGTGTCCAGACTGAGCTCATCTGTTTGCCTTTCAGTGAGTCTGGAGGAAGAGGCAGCCAGATAAGGGGCAGGGTTTAAGGTGATAAAGTGGACGTGGCTCAGCTTTTGAATTATGGCTTGGGTCTAATGCCTACTTTTTCCTTTAGGCTAGAAAGGCCACATTCACATAGTCCTACCCTTCTTCTTGGGCTACCTCCTAAAATAGGTAATAAAAGGAAGTTTGATGCCGTTTAGTGAGATACCAGTTTTTTTACCTCTTCAGTCCACTGGTGAAACATCTTTTGTAAATCACTTTAAGAAAAAGCTTTTGAACGCATGTAAGAATTAAAGATTTTAGAAATTAAAAAAAAAAAAATTAAATTATAAAAAAAAAAAGAAAAAGCTTTTGGTTTAGAGATCATGTGATTTAACAGGCTTTGCATATATAGGCAGTCACTCCTTTTCCACATTTATTATCTATATTTAGGTGAAATTTCCAAGAAAAATTAGAACGGGGAATAAAGTCTGTCTTTTTGGGGAAGGGGTTGGGGAAGAAATGGAAAACTGGAATTTATATAAATATACATCAAAGATGGACACAAAAGATTAACAAATATAATGGGAATATAATGGAAAAGTTGAGACAGAAGAAAATGCAAGTGATGAGTGTTAATTATTTCCGTTGAGAATATGATGTGATCATGAACTTCCTAGAAGCCAGAGCAAAAAAGACCAATAAAACATCATCTGTCCTCCTCAAAAGTAGCTTAAAGCATGAAGTTTTCAGGAATATGGAGTGGTGTTAAATCCTTAAAGGTGATTTTTTTTGAGAGTGTAATGGAAAGTCTTCATGAGTAGATTTATAGCAAATGAAAAAGCTGCTACCAACCATTTCTGACAAAAAAAATAACAGATGAAAGCAGTAGTCCATGGGAAGCCTGTGAACCTGTGCACAGACTTCAGATCTGCGAGTCTGTACATTGTTTTCCACAAAAAGATCCAGTTACTCAGCAGATTGTTGAGGGAGTCAAAATTTCCTTCAAATTTTAAGTTCCTCCAAATGTTAAGAAACTGTTAACATATAATTAGATGGAAGTCAATTAGGAAGGCCTCAGGCTCATTGAGTTTAAATATAGGATCTTCCGGTGATCTGACATCAGTGGTTCTAAGTCCCTGGAACCTGAAGGGGTGGTTGCTGCTGCTGCTAAGTCACTTCAGTCGTGTCCAACTCTGTGTGACCCCATAGACAGCAGCCCATCAGGCTCCCCCGTCCCTGGGATTCTCCAGGCAAGAACACTGGAGTGGGTTGCCATTTCCTTCTCCAATGCATGAAAGTGAAAAGTGAAAGTGAAGTCGCTCCGTCACGTCCAACCCACAGCGACCCCATGGACTGCAGCCTTCCAGGCTCCTCCATCCATGGGATTTTCCAGGCAACTGTACTGGAGTGGGGTGCCATTTCCTTCTCTGGAAGGGGTGGTTAGAGACCCCTTTCTGTAGATGCATCACAGGGATTTCTAGGTGGCCGGAGTGGTAAAGAATCCACCTTCCCGTGCAGGAGGCGCAACCGATGTGAATTCAATCCCTGGGTCAGGAAAGATCCCCTAGAGAAGGACATGGCAACCCACTCCAGTACTCTTGCCTGGAAAATTCCATGAACAGAGGAGCCTAGTGGGCTACAGTCCATGAGGTAGCAGAGAGTCAGACATGACTGAGCGGCCTGAGCTATTTGTCTGGGAACCAGATGAGTGTTTCAGGTTCGAGGTGAAGGAACTTAGATTGTTATATGGCAAGTATTTTATTAATGTCTGCCTCTCTAACTGGAAATCTTTATTTGTTTAGATTGAATATATGTATAATATGAACATTTTGGAGAAAAACTTTCTTTAAAATTTGAAAATTTCTTTTCTCAGGTTTTTCTGTGAGCTAAACTTTCACATCTCTAATCATCTTATTAAGTTATCAGAATCCCAGTTAAATAGATATTTTCATTTTTTAGTTTCTCTCCATAGTTTTCTTCTTTCCAGTTTATTCTTACATCACTGTGAGTATGGTTATTTCCCTTCAGACTCTCTTGCTGTAAAATTCTAAGCTTGAAATTCGTGATTAATTTCCTTCCTCTTTTATTAAATAATCATGATAAGTCCTTTGGGAGGCTTCTCCACAACAGTGCAAGAAGCCTGTGTTAGTTTGTGGGTGGCCTCAGTTCAGTTCTGTTGCTTCTTTATCATCCATGCTCATCTGGCACATGTGGCATCACAGTGTGAGGTTGGATGAGTAAATTCTTTCTGCTTCCCAGGTGTTTGATGTAAGTCACGGCAAAGCCAGCTGTCTGTTTCATTTCTCTCCACCCCTCCATCATTTAAATTCTGTTATTTAAGTATAGTTGATTTACAGTGTTGTATTAATTTTTGCTATATAGCAAGTGATCCAGTTACGCATATAGGTATTCTGTTTTGTATCTGTCCATAATGGTTTATCATAGAATGTTGAATATAGTCACCAAGCTATACAGTAGGACCTGTCGTTTATCCATTCGATACATAGAACCTTAGCTCTGCTAACCCTAACCTCCCCCTCCATCCCTCTCCCGACCCATCCCCCTTGTCAACCACAATCTGTTCTCTAAGTCCATGATCGTGTTTCTGTTTTACAGGTAAGTTTATGTCCTGTTTTAGATTTTACACGTAAGTGATATTACACATAAGTGATATTACATGGGATTTGTCTTTCTCTGTCTGAACTTCACTCAGTATGATAATCTCTAGTATCATTTGAAAAGAAAGTGAAAGTGAACGTGAAAGTTGCTTAGTTGTGTCTGACTCTTTGCGACCCCATGGACTATACAGGCCATGGAATTCTCCAGGCCAGAGTACTGGAGTGGGTAGCTTTTCCCTTCTGCAGAGGATCCTCCCAACTCAGGGATTAAACTCAGGTCTCCCGCATTGCAAGTGGATTCTTTACCATCTGAACCACCAGGGAAGCCCAAGAATACTGGAGTAGGTGGCCTATCCCTTCTCCAGGGGATTTCCCCAACCCAGGAATCAAACCGGGGTCTCCTTCATTGCAGGCAGATTCTTTACCAGCTGAGCTGTCAGGGAAGCCCCTAGTAAAGCCTCTGTGTTCCAGAATGACTCAGACAATTCCTGTAAGAGGTGAAATCACTGGTTACTCTAGTCCGTTCTGGTCTTGAATTCCCATGATTCCTTCCAATTTTGTTCCTTTTTTTTTTTTTTTTTAATTGACTCCCAAATATTTTTTTAAATTGTGGTAAAAGTCGCATACTATGAAGTGTACTATTCGAACCATATTTAACTGTACCATTCAGCGGCACTACATTTATTCACATTGTTGTGCAACTTCTCATCATCGTCCATCTCTTGAATTTCTTACCTTCCTAAACTGAAACCCCCTGTCCTCCCATTAAACACTAACTCCTCATACCCATTCCCTGCGCTTTGGCCCCTGACATCTGCCAATGTACTTTCCGATTCTATGAATTTGACTATTGTATGTGTCTCATGTAAGTGGAATCAAACAGTATTTGTCTTGGCCTAATGTCCACTTCTGATTTCTTTTTTCCATTTTTATCCATGCAGTTAGTTTTATTTTTTTATTTTTTTTGCCATCTTATTTTTTTTTTTAATTTATTTATTTTATTTGGAGGCTAATTACTTTACAATATTGTAGTGGTTTTGCCATACATTGACATGAATCCGCCACGGGTGTACACGTGTTCCCCATCCTGAACCCCCCTCCCACCTCCCTCCCCATCTCATCCCTCTGGGTCATCCCAGTGCACCAGCCCCAAGCACCCTGTCTCATGCATCAAACCTGGACTGGCGATCCATTTCACATATGATATTATACATGTTTCAATGCCATTCTCCCAAATCATCCCACCCTTGCCCTCTCCCACAGAGTCCAAAAGTCTGTTCTATACATCTGTGTCTCTTTTGCTGTCTCGCATACAGGGTTATTGTTCAGTTCAGTTCAGTTCAGTCGCTCAGTCGTGTCCGACTCTGCGACCCCATGAATCGCAGCACGCCAGGCCTCCCTGTCCATCACCATCTCCTGGAGTTCACCCAGACTCACATTACCATCTTTATAAATTCCACATATATGCGTTAGGATACTGTATTGGTGTTCTTTTTCTTTTTTTTTTTTAATTTATTTTTTTTAAATTTACTTTGTGCCTTCTGGCTTTTATTTTATTTATTTTTTATTTTATTTTTTTTAATTTTAAAATCTTTAATTCTTACATGTGTCCCCAAACATGAACCCCCCTCCCACCTCCCTCCCCATAACATCTCTGTGGGTCATCCCCATGCACCAGCCCCAAGCATGCTGTATCCTGCGTCAGACATAGACTGGCGATTCAATTCTTACATGATAGTATACATGATAGAATGCCATTCTCCCAAATCATCCCACCCTCTCCCTCTACCTCTGAGTCCAAAAGTCCGTTATACACAGCTGTGTCTTTTTTCCTGTCTTGCATACAGGGTCGTCATTGCCATCTTTCTAAATTCCATATATATGTGTTAGTATACTGTATTGGTGTTTTTCTTTCTGGCTTAGTTAGTTTTAGAAATCCTCACTGATGCTACTCCTTTTTCTACATGTATCTCCATTTGCTTTTTTCCCCAAAGATTTATATGTTTATGTTTGGCTGTGGTGGGGTTTCGTTGCTGTACATGCAGGCTTTCTCTAGTTGCAGTGAAGGGGGTCTGTTTTCTAGTTGTGGTACCCCGGCTTCTCACAGTGGTGGCTTGTTGAGGAGCAAGTGCTCTAGAGTGCTGGGCTTCAGTAGTTGCAGCACTGAAGCAGGCTAAGTAGTTGTGGCAAATGGGCTTAGTTGCTCCACGGCATGTGGGATCTTCCTGGACCAGGAATCAAACCAGTATCCCTTGCATTGCAAGGCAGATTCTTAACCACTGGATCACCAGGAAAGCCCCTCCATTTGTTTTTTATACTCCTATAACAATATTCCCTCAACAGAGCCCCTAGGTGGGAATAGAGTGACAATTTTAATAGCATTTCATACCCAATTGCAGCAGGCAGTTTTTCGACATGCTGATTTGTTTGGAGCAGGAAGTTGGTTCTATGTTATAAGGTGGGTCCATGTGAATCTTAAGTACTTGACAAGTGTTCTGCTTTCTTTCTGGAACATTCTTGTCAACCAGTGCCTATGTTAGTCTCTGTCTACATTTCACTTGGACTCAGGGCTTTTGATGACCTTAGTGTGTGCACACACATGCACACTCATACACACCCTCCTGAAAATTAAGCTGAAAATGGTGGTAAGCGGGATGCCACAGTTCCTGGCGGAAAGCCCCTTGGCCAGGGTTGCGGGAGGGGTTATTCATTTCATGGGGTTGTACCCTGACTCGCAGAATGTTTCTCATCCTTCGCATTGTCTTTTGTGCATCGCTTCCTCCCACACCTGGTTTTAAATGTTCTTGGGTGGGAGTTTCCAGTAGTCATGTATGGATGTGAGAGTTGGACTATAAAGAAAGCTGAGCACCAAAGAATTGATGCTTTTGGAATGTGGTGTTGGAGAAGACTCTTGAGAGTCCCTTGGATGCAAGGAGATCCAACCAGTCCATCCTAAAGGAATCAGTCTTGAATATCCATTGGAAGGACTGATGCTGAAGCTGAGGTTCCAATACTTTGGCCACCTGATGTGAAAAGATGGAAGAACCTGATGCTGGGAAAGTTTGAAGCCCGGAGAAGGGGATGACAGAGGATGAGAGGGTTGGATGGCATCACCAACTCAATGGACATGAGTTTTGAGTAAACTCCAGGAGTTGGTGATGGACAGGGAGGCCTGGTGTGCTGCAGTCCGTGGGGTCGCAAAGAATCGGACACGACTGACTGAACTGAACTGAGTGGGAGTGGTACCACCCTCAGTAACCTGAACAACTTCAGCATTATGTTATGATCTGAAAATAGAATATTATTGTCGTGATTATTAGAACTTAATTGAAATTAGGGGAATTTAATTCTCTAAATATTATCCTTAATGTAGAACCTTATAGATTTAAAAATGAATTCTTTTGGGATTTCTCCTTCCTGTGGTCTTTACTGTATGTATTTAGCATGTGCTTATTAGATCCCTTGCTGTGTGCACAGATTAGCTGTAGCTTTAATGGATTTGATATGTTCTTTGAAAGGAAGGAATGATTCCCTGTATGTTGTCACTTTCTCTTCAGTAACAAATGTTAGTTTCTCTTCTTTTGGGCTAAGCCTGCACGTGCATTTGGTTGTCTGATCCTCTGGACACTTGTGCAGCTGGCCCAGTACCATCTGTTTCACAGATGGAGATGATAAGACTCAGGAAGGATGGGAGTCTTGTCTGAAGTCACATGGATGGGAGGGGTCAGGGCTAGGATTTGAATCCATGGCACCCCACTCCAGTACTCTTGCCTGGAAGATCCCATGGATGGAGGAGCCTGGTGGGCTGCAGTCCATGGGGTTGCTAAGAGTCGGACACGACTGAGTGACTTCACTTTGACTTTTCACTTTCATGCATTGGAGAAGGAAATGGCAACCCACTCCAGTGTTCTTGCCTGGAGAATCCCAGGGACAGGGGAGCCCAGTGGGCTGCCATCTATGGGGTCGCACAGAGTTGGACATGACTGAATCGACTTAGCAGCAGCAGTAGCAGCAGCATGTTGTGATTTCACCTTTTATGTAGATTTATATTCTTTATGAACCTGATTCCTGACATGAGGTCTTTCTACCCTCCCTTACCACTGGCTTACTACCCTTATTGCCAGCCACCTCCATACTGCACTCAGAGTCGAGATTATGGAACAAAAGTCCACTAACATCATCTCTTGAAATGATGTTGAGTGTCCTGAAAAGAGAGGCTGTTTTCATTTTTGAAATTTCTAAGTACACATTCTATATTGAATGCCCCAAATGACGACCTGCTGTCTGCAATATTCCTACACTCATTGCATCATGGAACTTGACAGGAGGTTCTCTAGGTTCTCAGCCATGTAATACTTATATTTTGTATTAAAACCCAAATTCTTTATTTTGGGAGGATAACTAATAGGGACTTACCATTACTACCACAAATGAGAAAAAAAGTTGAATTATAGCAATTTAGTTGGATACAAATATGGGAACTTCAAACCGCTTTTGGATATTTTATTTTCAAAGAACTATGGCTAGTTCTGCTTCCTGTTCAAAAATGCTTAAATGTCAGTGTTTTCCTTCATAGTCCTGTAAGATCAGGCATTGATAGTATATTGATATCCCAGTCAGAGTTTTTGGGGGAGAAACCCCGTTTGCCTTTAAGAATTTACTAACATGCCATCCAATTGGTTATGAGGAATTAAGTTGCAAAAGTGTGGCTCAGATGGTAAAGAATCTGCCTGCAGTGCGGAAGACCCAGGTTCAATCTGTAGGCTGGGAATAAATATCCTTTGGAGAAGGGAATGGCAACCCACTCCAGTATTCTTGCCTGGGAAATCCCATGGACAGAGGAGCCTGGCGGGCTACAGTCCATGGGGGTCCCAAAGAGTCAGACATGACTGAGCGACTAACATTCACTTTTCTTTCAAACCCCTATTTGCCTGTAGAATTTACTGATATATCATCCAATAAATAATAAGGAATTAACTTGCAAAATTTGATGGCCATTGTTGTGAGTTTCTTTTGAGTGAGCTTTTGAACTTTAAATAAGCAACATGTACAGTATTCTATAATTCAAGGCTTTGAGAGATTAAGACTGATTCTTTTTGTTTCTGAGTCCAGTTTTTTTTCTGAGTCTAATTTTGTGAATTTTTGCAGAATTAAATGTTTTTCCTGCTAACTACGATGCATTTTGGAGAAGGAAATGGGAACCCACTCCAGTGTTCTTGCCTAGAGAATCCCAGGGATGGGGGAGCCTGGTGGGCTGCTGTCTATGGGGTCGCACAGAGTCGGACACATGCCATATTTTATACTATCATAGTATTTTTAGTGCTTAATCTAATAGGAAATGTCTTGTTTTCCTCTTTGACTTTGTCATGAGTTATGACCTCCTGCCATTTTCTCTTTGTTCTTCTTCTTTGAAGCTGCCATATTGTAACCCAAGAAAGAGAATTGTTTTTGAGAGGTCATCATTTGTAGCTAATTTGGCTTTTCAGGTTCTCTTAGCTCTTGTAAAGAAGAGAGGGTTTCATGATAAGTGTTTTCTGCCCTCATCGCATTGTTGCACCAAATTTTGTTGCCCTGTGCCCACCAGACTTTGGGTGATGGCCATCCTGCCTCATTTACTTTACTTTCAGACTTTTATGGAATTGACGAGGGTTGGATCCTGTTCAGTTCAGTCGCTCAGCCATGTGCGACTCTTTGCGACCCCGTGGACTGCAGCTCTCAAGGCTTCCCTGTCCATCACCAACTCCCAGAGCTTGCTCAAACTCATGTCCATCAAATCGGTGATACCATCCAACCATCTCATCCTCTGTCATCCCCTTCTCCTCTTGCCTTCAGTCTTTCCCACCATCAGGGTCTTTTCCAATGAGTCAGCTCTTTGCATCAGGTGGCCAAAGTATTGGAGTTTCATCTTCAGCGTCAGTCCTTCCAATGAATATTCAGGACTAATTTCCTTTAGAATTGACTGGTTTTATTTCTTCGTAGTCCAAAGGACTCTCAAGAGTCTTCTCCAACACCACAGTTCAAAAGCATCAATTCCTTGGTGTTCAGCTTTCTTTATAGTCCAACTCTCACATCCATACATGACCACTGGAAAAGTTGTAGCTTTGACTAGATAGACCTTAGTTGGCACAGTAATGTCTCTGCTTTTTAATATGCTGTCTAAGTTTGCCATAGCTTTTCTTCCAAGGAGCAAGTGTCTTTTAATTTCATGGCTGCAGTCACCATCTGCAGTGATTTGGAGCCCAAGAAAACAGTGTCAGTGTTTCCATCGTTTTCCCATCTATTTGCTGTGAAGTGATGGGACCTGATGCCATAATCTTAGTTTTCTGAATGTCTGAGTTTTAAGCCAACTTTGGATCCTGTTCAGTTCAGTTCAGTTCATTTCAGTTCAGTTGCTCAGTCATGTGTGACTCTTTGTGACCCCATGAATTGCAGCACGCCAGGCCTCCCTGTCCATCACCATCTCCTGGAGTTCACTCAGACTCACGCCCATTGAGTCAGTGATGCCATCCTGATAGATAATTCTAAGCCAATGCACTGCCATTTAATATTTATGATGTGGCAGAAACCATCAAGGGCTGCTTAAATTTCTACTGACTTGACATCAAAAATGTATAAACCAGGTATACTCATAGCTCACATGCTCCATAGTTACAGAAGGTAATTTTATTTGTCTTTTGACATGAAACTCTCTGAAGTTTTAATAACTCATTAAGAACTGATTGCATGCTTTGGTTTAGGTTTACTGATAACCAGACTTGTCTTTCTCTTTTAATTTGCCAAAGTGATGTTAGAATTTTGGTTATTTTAGCTTGTTTTGATCAGCTCTCTTTTCATCTGTGTTACTAAAGCTGTTTTATACTGTATATATTTCTAAATATTATATTACCCTTCCTATGAAAGAATCTAATGCAAATATATTATGACACCAGGGTGTGATTAATGAAAGGAAGCCTGGTCTTGCTGGAGCAAGGTGACTGGAGTCTTGAGCTTCTTGTAAACTTCATATTTGACCCAGCATTTGACTTTGGTCGTCAGGTCCCCATTGTATCAGCGTGACAGATAAATTAGAATTTGGTGAATGTCTATGTGCCCTCGATACAACCCTGCATTTTTTTTTCAGAGATTGAGGAACAGTAGGGGGCTGAATACCAAACTCCAGGTCTGCTCTAAGAAGGCCACCCAATACTGAGATCCCCCTATATCTAGAATCCTGAGAATGTAGTAAGCTTTGGAGGTGAAGTAATTTCCCCAGTGGATTATACAAGAATCCTCTGAAGTTGAAGCTTATGAAATTCCTAGAGTTTCTCTAATGTGATTTTTTTTTCAATTTTTAATTTATTTCACAGAATATCATAGAATAAAAAACATTTAAAAAGTTGAATGAAAAATGTCCACCACATAACTTCCATAGCAGAGCCAGAGTCCCTGGGTGCATTTTTGGTGTCCCACCCCTCCCCACCACTGCTGCCAATGCCTAGAGTACATGTAGACCTTTTACACACGTGTACTGAGAGAGCGGGCACCATCATGCCTTTATAGCCTTATGCGGCAAAAATGGAAGCATTACACGACTCAATCCTCATTGCTATACGTTCAGAAAAATGTATCATCCCATTCTACTGATGCTGAAACTGAGGCTTAGTGAGCCACGAGGGCTGTAGATGGATGCAGAGAGCTGGAACATGGCTTAGATCTGTGCGGCTCCAGAGTCAGACTCAGACTCAGCACAGAGTTAGATTTCCTTGTAACACAGAGTTCTAGGTTAGTTTCTAGAACCTTAATAACATTCCAAGAATCAGTATACCATGATCTACTTAACTTTCTCCTTATTTTGATGTTTCTAGCAATCATTTTATAAATTTCTTTCTGAAGATAAAGTGAGATTGGGATTTCTGGGCCCAAGAGCAGAATCATTTTGTGACTTGATACATCCTACAAAGACCTTCAAAAGGATTATACCAGTTTAGTTTATACTCCCATTCATCCTTCCTACACTGTTATTTCTTAAGAAATTATGTAGTATAATAACAATTTAAAAATGTTTTAATTCAGGCTTTATTTTGGAATCTATTTGACTAATAATGAAGTTGAACTTGCTTTTTTGGTGCCTTTATACTTTTTTCTATTGTCTGTTGTTCATATCTGTTGTTTATTTTTGGAGCAGGGGCAGGAGGAAATTTGATGGTTTCCTTATCTTTATATAATGTGGTTATTATCATTTTTCTTGTTTGTATGCTGTGTGTATGTGTGTGAAGTTAACCCATTATCATGAGTAATAATGGAATGAAAAGAGAAATTTTGTAAAACAATGAAAACATGTTGAAGTAGCAGTTTAGAGTGAATTTTGAAACTTCTTAAGGCTTAGGATGCAATAGATTTAACAAACAACATAGGTTTTCTCGGGAAAATGCATTCTGTTTCCACTCCATGCATTAGTATTCACTGGGCCTGGCCTTTAAAGCTAATGCAATATCGAGGGAACAGCTGTAACTGGGACCATAATAAACCAATCTCATTTTTATAATAAATCTGTGGAAGGCATCCTTTTTACATTTTCACAACCATTAAAATAAAGAAGCTGAGAGAAATGTGCAGTTTCATATCCATTGCTTTACTTTTCTGTATCACACATCTCACATTGAGTACTTCACCATATTTGGCCTTTTACAAAAATATGCTGTTTTCTTAAATGGATCCATTAGAACAACAGCTCCTGCCAATATGATTTTTTTCTTGACAAGCATGCTGTTATTTCAGGGCCTATAGGAGAGTGTCTGTTGGTGCCTGGAGCTGCTGAGGCTGCAGCTGTGGGAGTCACAGGACTTGGTGATGGATGGTGGCCGGGTGGGAAGAGCGATGGACGGGATGACCTTTTAGACTGTCACCAGCCTTTCATGGAGAGGATCTGGGTCTGTAACAGCTCCTGCTCCTTCTCTCCGCAGATAATAACCAGTGCAGGGTATTAAGTCAAAGGTCCTTTTCTGTGGACCATGTGTCATCACTGTAAATTGCTCTGATTGGGGCTTACGAAGGCACGTCCTTGCCAGTTGCCACTGTTGGGTATCAGATTCTCCACCACCCCAACCACATCTTCCTACAGCTTTTTGCTGTGGGTTTCTTTCCTCCATCTTTCAGATACTCCCACACCCTCATCCACCCAAGTGCACACTCCCCGTCTCTGTTCTGGGTGTCACCTGGACAACTCCTTTGACCTGCTAAATTTCCCACGGCCTCTGCATGCTCTGGATACCTTATATGAGGCACTGCCACACCTCTCCAGGACCAGCTCCTCTGAGGTCTCTGTGAGGATGCCCTCCAGCAGCAGAACCCACCGACTTACCTCCCTGTATACTCTGTGTCCTCCTTGACTTGTATTTCTATCCCTTGACTTTTTCTTCTGGCCCTGCCTGGAGCTTGGCTTGATACTCTGGAGGGGATCATTGTCCCCACCCCCCTCCAATGTTTCATGATTCTTCATTCCATTTTGCCATGTTTAATGGAATATTTAACAGCATCTATGAAGAAGGCTGAAGACTAAAAATAAATGCTCTCTTTGGTATTGAAAGGGTTTTATACAATATAAAATTTAGAGCACATTTTCCTCAGGAGCCCTGACATTAATATTCATCATGAGCCCCAAAGAAGAAGCTATTATATTTTAGCATAATGAAGTTTACCATATGTTTCAAAGTCACTTGCAATTGTGCTTCTCATCATGACAATTAGAAAGGTCATCTTGTCTTGCCAGGCTGTGTTAGATACATCACCCAGCTCCTGGCTGTCAGTGTGTGCACATATATACGGGGAAGATAAGATGCTTCTTATAAAAAAGTATTGCTGTTTTCATCTAATTACAAACATGAAACATGCCTGTTGTTTGGCCTTAGATGATATGTGGACCCAGAGATGGAAACATCTAAAGCAAATCCCCTTTTGTGCTTTCTGTGACTAAATTATATGAGGTTATTTTTCCTTCCTTGAAGCATGATGGTGATGAGGCTTCTCAAACCTTGGGTACAGGAATTTGACAGCAAGACAATAGTTTGTTTCTTAAAAATGGATTTTCTGCCTTTCTTAACAGTATGGCAACAATATTATATTTAATTCTCCATATATGAACTTGGATGACAGGATGAGGAGAAGGAGAGAGGTGGTGATGGGGCTTCTTACGGAGCTTGTGGAGGGACAAAGATGCAGTAGGATTAAAGCAGGTAATTCTTAGGAACCTGAGCATGCAACTGGAGGAGCTGGTCATGGGAGCTGATGCTGGAAAAATGGTTCTTCATCATTATCTACTAATGTTATTGCTGTTGATGTAGCTGAGGCTTCCTGAGGCTTGGCCCAAGGTCATATCCCTCCAGACAGCAGAGCCCGGCACGAGCCAAGTCTGTTTCCCTCGTTAGGCCCACGGAGCTGAGTCAGTTCCTAGGCAGGTTGATAAGAAGTCCAGGGATCCCCAAGGAGAGTTAGTTAGTTAGTTCAGTCGCTCAGTCATGTCCGACTCTTTGCAACCCCATGAATCTAGCACGCCAGGCCTCCATGTCCATCACCAACTCCCGGAGTTCACTCAGACTGGCGTCCATCGAGTCAGTGATGCCATCCAGCCATCTCATCCTCGGTCGTCCCCTTCTTCTCCTGCCCCCAATCCCTCTCAGCATCAAAGTCTTTTCCAATGAGTCAACTCTTCGCATGAGGTGTCCAAAGTGCGGGAGCTTCAGCTTTAGCATCATTCCTTCCAAAGAAATCCCAGGGCTATCTCCTTCAGAATGGACTCGTTGGATCTCCGTGGAGTCCAAGGGACTCTCAAGAATCTTTTCCAACACCACAGTTCAAAATCATCAATTCTTCAGCGCTCAGCCTTCTTCACAGTCCAACTCTCACATCCATACTTGACCACTGGCAAAACCATAGCCTTGACTAGATGGACCTTAGTCGGCAAAGTAACGTCTCTGCTTTTGAATATGCTATCTGGGTTGCTCATAACTTTTCTTCCAAGAAGTAAGCGTCTTTTAATTTCATGGCTGCAGTCACCATCTCCAGTGATTTTGGAGCCCAGAAAAATAAAGTCTGACACTGTTTCCACTATTTCTCCATCTATTTCCCATGAAGTGATGGGACTGGATGCCATGATGTTCGTTTTCTGAATGTTGAGCTTTAAGCCAACTTTTTCGCTCTCCTCTTTCACTTTCATCAAGAGGCTTTTTAGTTCCTCTTCACTTTCTGCCATAAGGGTGGTGTCATCTACATATCTGAGGTTATTGATATTTCTCCCAGCAATCTTGATTCCAGCTTATGTTTCTTCCAGTCCAGCATTTCTCATGATGTACTCTGCATAGAAGTTAAATAAGCAGGGTGACAATATACAGCCTTGACGTACTCCTTTTCCTCTTTGGAACCAGTCTGTTGTTCCACGTCCAGTTCTAACTGTTGCTTCCTGGCCTGTATACAGATTTCTCAAGAGGCAGGTCAGGTGGTCTGGTATTCCCATCTCTTTCAGAATTTCCCACAGTTTATTGTGATCCACACAGTCAAAGGCTTTGGCATAGTCACTAAAGCAAAAATAGATGTTTTTCTGGAACTCTCTTGCTTTTTCCATGATCCAGAGGATGTTGGCAATTTGATCTCTGGTTCTTCTGCCTTTTCTAAAACCAGCTTGAACATCAGGGAGTTCACGGTTCATGTATTGCTGAAGCCTAGCTTGGAGAATTTTGAGCATTACTTTACTAGCATATGAGCTGAGTGCAATTGTTCAGTAGTTTGAGCATTCTTTGGCATTGCCTTTCTTTGGGATTAGGATGAAAACTGACCTTTTCCAGTCCTGTGGCCACTGCTGAGTTTTCCAAATTTGCTGGCATATTGAGTGCAGCACTTTCACAGCATCATCTTTCAGGATTTGAAATAGCTCAACTGGAATCCCATCACCTCTACTAGCTTTGTTCGTAGTGATGCTTTCTAAAGCCCACTTGACTTCACATTCCAAGATGTCTGGTTCTAGATGAGTGATCACACCATCGTGATTATCTGGGTTGTGAAGATCCTTTTTGTATGGTTCTTCTGTGTATTCTTGCCATCTTTTCTTAATATCTTCTGCTTCTGTTAGGTCCTTACCATTTCTGTCCTTTATGAAGCCCATCTTTACATGAAATGTTCCCTTGGTATCTCTAATTTTCTTGAAGAGATCTCTAGTCTTTCCCATTCTGTTCTTTTCCTCTATTTCTTTGCATCGATTGCTGAAGAAGGCTTTCTTATCTCTTCTTGCTATTCTTTGGAACTCTGCATTCAGATGCTTATATCTTTGCTTTTCGCCTCTCTTCTTTTCACAGCTATTTGTAAGGCCTCCCCAGACAGCCATTTTGCTTTTTTGCATTTCTTTTCCATGGGGATGGTCTTGATCCCTGTCTACTGTACAGTGTCACGAACCTCATTCCATAGTTCATCAGGCACTCTATCTATCAGATCTAGGCCCTTAAATCTATTTCTCACTTCCACTGTATAAATCATAAGGGATTTGACTTAGGTCATACCTGAATGGTCTAGCGGTTTTCCCTGCTTTCTTCAATTTCAGTCTGAATTTGGTAATAAGGAGTTCATGATCTGAGCCACAGTCAGCTCCTGGTCTTGTTTTTGCTGACTGTACAGAGCTTCTCCATCTTTGGCTGCAGACAATATAATCAATCTGATTTTTGTGTTGACCATCTGATGATGTCCATGTGTAGAGTCTTCTCTTGTGTTTTTGGAAGAGGGTGTTTGCTATGACCAGTGCATTCTCTTGGCAAAACTCTATTAGCCTTTGCCCTGCTTCATTCCGTATTCCAAGGCCAAATTTACCTGTTACTCCAGGTGTTTCTTGACTTCCTACTTTTGCATTCCAGTCCCCTATAATGAAAAGGACATCTTTTTTGGTTATTAGTTCTGAAAGGTCTTGTAGGTCTTCATAGAACCATTCAACTTCAGCTTCTTCAGCATTACTGGTTGGGGCATAGACTTGGATTACTGTGATATTGAATGGTTTGGCTTGGAAACGAACAGAGATCATTCTGTCGTTTTTGAGATTGCATCCAAGGACTGCATTTCAGACTCTTTTGTTGACCATGATGGCTACTCCATTTCTTCTGAGGGATTCCTGCCTGTAGTAGTAGATATAATGGTCATCTGAGTTAAATTCACCCATTCCAGTCCATTTTAGTTCACTGATTCCTAGAATGTCGATATTCACTCTTGCCATCTCCTGTTTGACCACTTCCAATTTGCCTTGATTCATAGACCTGACATTTCAGGTTCCTATGCAATATTGCTGTTTACAGCATCGGACCTTGCTTCTATCACCAGTCACATCCACAGCTGGGTATTGTTTTTGCTTTGGCTCCATCCCTTCATTCTTTCTGGAGTTATTTCTCCACTGACCTCCAGTAGCATATTGGGCACCTACTGACCTGGGGAGTACCTCTTTCAGTATCCTATCATTTTGCCTTTTCATACTGTTCATGGGGTTCTCAAGGCAAGAATACTGAAGTGGTTTGCCATTCCCTTCTCCAGTGGACCACATTCTGTCAGACCTCTCCACCATGACCCACCCATCTTGGGTTGCCCCACTGGCATGGCTTAGTTTCATTGAGTTAGACAAGGCTGTGGTCCTGGTGTGATTAGATTGACTAGATTTCTGTGAGTATGGTTTCAGTGTGTCTGCCCTCTGAAGCCCTCTTGCAACACCTTCCATTTTACTTGGGTTTCTCTTACCTTGGACATGGGGTATCTCTTCACGGCTGCTCCAGCAAAGCACAGCCGCTGCTCCTTACCTTGGATGAGGGGTATCTCCTCCAAGGAGAGAGGGGTCTGGAATTCTCAAGTAGGAGGAAAGGACAAACTTTTTTTCCCTTTTACATTCCTTACTCTTAGTCACATAAAATGTTTTTAAGTCTTGAACTGATGATTACACAACAGACAACTTAGTTTAAACTCTGTACTAAGGATTAGATAACAACAGTGTATCCTGCTTAAGGACAGTTTCTCCTTCCTGAAAACCTTCTGGCTAATCTTGTCATCTTAAAATGTAAATTATAGGAGTAGGTCTAGTGAGATCTTTACAACCTCTAGACATTCTTTTGATTCATTGTAATAACTAATTATAAAGTATATAACTCCCTTGCTAACACTAGCGAAGGGAGCACTCTTTCTGCCCCCTTCTGACGTCTATGTCAGAAGCTTTCTCTATCCCTTTTATGCTTAAATAAAACTTTATTACACAAAAGCTCTGAGCAATCAAGCCTCGTCTCTGGCCCTGGATTGAATTCTTCTCCTCCGGAGGCCAAGAATTCTGGTATCTTTCATGGTTCAGCAACAACCTTTCAGGATTGCACCCTGGCCCTCAAGGAGGTGGAGAGGGGCAGAAGCCGCACTTCTTGGCCTAAGAGTCAGGCTGCACACTAGCTGTCCAGCTGATGGTCAGTGTCTGTTGTACTATGCATCCTGCTGGTTCAAATTTTACAAATGGGAGAAAGCTTGAAATGTTTTTGTAAGTGCTTAGTCTCAGAAAGGGATTGGCTACTTACTGTTTCATCCCCAACTTCTTAACTTATGCTGTTGGCTAAGTTCAGTTTGGCTTCTTTACAAGGAACTGCAGCTTCCCTAGAGGGTGTTTATGGTGACACCTTGAAAATCTTGTTCATTTGTTGGTCAGTTCAGAGATTTCTCTTAGGCCCCTTAAATATCACTCAGATTGTAACCCAAGACAGCCACATGGCTGAGCAGAGCTGGTAATTTACCAACATAGTCAGCTGTAGAACGGAGGCTGGGGAGATAACTCCTTAGAGAAAAAAAAGCAAAGTATTAAATAAAGAGGAACAGGAAAAAAAAAGATGAAGAAGATGAAGAAGAACTCTTTGCAGATTTTAGTTTTTTATTTAAACACCTGTTTTCCCAGCCTCTGTGGCAGCTTTTTGAGGTCATCATTCCTCCCCACCCACACACACCACCCCCAGGTCTATGCTCTGCATATAGAATATGGGTTTAGTGAAGCCTGGATAAATTAGGTGGATGCTGAATTTGAGAACTGAATAGAATTTGTGATGTGAGGTATTTCGAAGTATCATTCGCCAGACATTCCTATATTCAGAATCATTCTTGTGCCAAGTCCTGTGTAGCTACTTCTGGAGGTGTTATAGGAATTATTCCTCATGAGTCCTGTGAAGGCTGTATTCTTTTCCCCATATGACGAAACTGAGGCCATGCATGATGAACTGACTTTCTGAGTATGGGTCCTGGCAGAGTTGGGGCTGTGTGGATGCACATGCAAATTCAAGTTATGAAGTGGGACATGAGATGGGGTAGCTGTTTAACTTCTGTGACCCTCAGTCTCTGCCTCGTTTACTCATGTAACCAGCAGCAGATCCAGGTCTTAATGGGCCCTAAGACATGCAATTTGTAGGTTGGTCTTTTTTAAGAAAAACTTGCTCAGTCATGTCTGACTCTTTGAGACTCCATGGACTGTACAGTCCATGTAATTCTCCAGACAATAATACTAGAGTGGGTAGCCTTTCTTTTCTCCAGGGGATCTTCCCAATCCAGGGAGCAAACCCAGGTCTGCTGCATGGCAGGCAGATTTTTTTTTACCAGCTGAGCCACAAGAAAAACTATACACATAAAATTATGAATCAAAATTAGTTACAGGGCTTAGAAGGGACCCACTGAAGGTGAGGGGCCCTGAGTTGTATGTATCATTAGATTCATGGAAAATTTGCCCTTGGTTTCAATTAATTTTTTGTAGCAGCCACTGAGAGTCCAGCCCTCAGAGATGGGAAAACTCTGGGAGATACCAGCAGAAAAGAGATAATTGCAGTAAAGTGTGAGAAATGCTCTGATGGAGAAGCACAGGGTGCCAGGGAAAGAATTCTGGAATAAAGGATACCTATTCTGAAGGAGATCAGCCCTGGGATTTCTTTGGAAGGAATGATGCTAAAGCTGAAACTCCAGTACTTTGGCCACCTCATGTGAAGAGTTGACTCATTGGAAAAACTCTGATGCTGGGAGGGATTGGAGGCAGGAGGAGAAGGGGACGACCGAGGATGAGATGGCTGGATGGCATCACTGACTCGACAGATGCGAGTCTGAGTGAACTCCCGGAGTTGGTGATGGACAGGGAGGCCTGGCATGCTGCGATTCATGGGATCGCAAAGTCGGACATGACTGAGCGACTGAACTCAACTGAACTGAACTGAAGCTGTGGCTTAGGACATGGAAAAGCTGAAACAGAAAAGTATGGGAAGCACATTAGGGGCAGGAGAAAGCTGGGCTTGAAGGTGAGAAGGAATGCTCTTCATTTAGCAGCTGTAAGCAGTTCAGTGGGCTTCCAGGTGGCGCTAGTGGTAAAGAACCCACCTGCTAATGAAGGAGACATAAGAGATGCTGGTTCGATCCCTGGGTCAGGAAGATCCCCTGGAGGAGGGCATGACAACCCACTCCAGTATTCTTGCCTGGAGAATCCCATGGACAGAGGAGCCTGGCGGCAAAGAGTTGGACCGAACTGAAGTGACCTACACACAAGTGACACACACATGCACACAGAAGCTCAGTGTGTCCGATTTCTCCGTGGGATGGGGCAGGGGGAGCTTAACCTCCAGGGTCAGGCAGGCCAGTCAGGCTTGCATGCTAATTAAGGTGCTTGGACAGTATCATAAGTGCAAGACTCATATCTTTTTCATTATAGGTGGTGAGGTGGTGAAGTTGCTCAGTCGTGTCTGACTCTTTGCGACCCCGTGGACTGTGGCCCGCCAGGCTCCTCCGTCCATGGGATTCTCCAGGCAAGAACACTGGAGTGGGTTGCCATTTCCTTCTCCAGAGGATCTTCCCGACCCAGGGATCGAGCCCAGGTCTCCCGCATTGGAGGCAGATGCTTTAACCTCTGAGCCACCGGGGAAGTGGTGACACTCATTATAAGTGACGTGTATGCCCTGTAGGACTTTTAACAGGTTCCTTAGCCTCTCTAAACCTTCAGCTCTCATGTCTGAGGAATGTAGGTATCAACAGGTATTATTTATTGAGCAGATACTGCTTGTAGAGCTCCTTGTACATGTTGGGCGGTATAGATGGCGGTTCAGATGGTAAAGCATTTGCCTTCAATGCAGGAGACCTAGCTTCGATCCCTGGGTGGGGAGGATCTCCTGCAGAAGGGAAAGGCTACGTGTTACTCATCACAACAGTCCTCCAGTGTGGAATCATTATCCTGATTTTACAGAAGAGGGAACTGCTGCTCAGAGAGGTTGAACAACATGCCCAGTTTGCCCAGGTCAGCATACTACAGGGTTCTGAAGATGCCTCTATGTGTGGTGCGTGTGTGTGTGCGCACACGTGTGTGTGTGTTTGTATGTGTGTGTGTGGTGTCGCTGTGCTCGTCAAGTAATCATTTAGGTTCTATGCAGGTATGTGATTTTAAGTTAAAGACAAAGATTGTAGACAACTGTCAACTTGCAAGAAAGCTCAGATGCGTTTTTGATCCCAGTGTCATCTTTGTCTTTTAACCACCATAGCCCTTGATCTTGTACGAATTTTGTGCTCTTGTGGGCACATGCCCAGTTTTCTCCTGTAGGCTGAAGACTATTAAGAGCAGGGACTGGCTTTTGCTTCCCACTGTGTTCCCTCCAGTACTCAATCATTACTTTTTTGGTGTAGCTTGAGCTGAATAGGACTTGGGGAGCATGGGGTGGGACCTAAAAGAGCTTTGTTGTTTAGTCACGAAGTCATGTCTCACTGTTTTGTGCCTCCATGGACTATAGACTACCAGGATTCTCTGTCCTTGGGATTTCCCAGGCAAGAATACTGGAGTGGGTTGTCACTTCCTACTCCAGGGGATCTTCCCAACCCAGGGATGGAACCTGTGTCTCTTGCATTGGCAGGCGGATCCTTTGCCACTGAGCCACCAGGGAAGTCTCCCCAGCACTCACTATGGTGTAAAAATATCACCAAACCTGGGGATGCTTGAGGTTTCTCTGTCTTGATCAATTTTGATTTATGATATTTTTCAGTGAAAAGAAATTTCCTGCTGGAGGGCCAGGTTCAACATGGAGAGGGCTGAGGTGGTTTGCTAATAACAGGAGTCAGCCAGACTGGGTTGGTGCATGCTCTGTGCCCTGGGCAGGGCACAGAGGGAGGCAGGAAGGATCCAGGAACAACCGCCAGCTGTGTTTGTTCTGTCCCTGCTGGCATCTTGGATGGCTAAGTCAGGACAGAAGCCCTTAGGGAGTGAGGGATGATGGTAAACTTTACCATCAAGTAAATCTGCTGCCTCTTGAGAGACTTGCCTGTTTGTGAAATGATGTCTCAAACAAGCTTGGGCTTGAGTTGTTTAAAATTCCAGCAAACCAGAAATGTCTCTCATGTGTCTTTGGGATGATGAAAGTCTTCCAGAGTTGTAGAGAGCACAAAATAGACTCTCTCCTTTGATCCTGACAGGGGATATTCTGAATTAACTATGTGGACAGTTACAGGTTGAAAAAAGATCAATGCTAGAGATACTAGTACTAGACGAATGGTAAGTGGATTGTCATTCTATTAACAAATGCACTAAAGGAAAAAAGGGTTTTCTCTGTCTTTTATGAAGTTGCAAAAGCGTAATATATCAGAATTGTTTGAAAAATGCCAAAAGTATGTTCTATTTTATGGGAGCATGTTTGGTTTACTTTTTATCTTGAATTGCTCTGATATTCTTTCCTTTTAGGAAGCTTTGAGGCCCTGGCTTTTTGCTCTGTTTCAGCCAGTCATCAGGAAGCGTGGGAGCCACAAATAGCTCATTGTTTTAACTTTAAATTTCCCTGGGCTCTCACCTAGTCATCTCAGGCACCCTTAAAGGGAGGCTGGCATCAGGTGTGTGTGAAGGTCAGAGCAAGGGCAACAATGTGCCTGGGAGCACGTGTCTGGTGAGGTCTGGGTCTGATAAGGCCCCTGACTTTCCGTAGAGTAAGACTTGCCTCTTCTACACCTTCTGTACCTTTTACTACCTGCATTTAAGTACATACATTTAGTATTTATTGCTGTAAATATCCTTACATGTTTGTGGTCTTTCGCATTACAAGAGCCTCTGAGTACATTTTCAAGCTGAATTTGTCTATGAGAGTTTTAAGTGCAGAAGAACTCACTTGTATATTGGTGGTATCTACCTTTAGGTAGATCACTTTTTTTTCTCAACATTCTATCCTTTTGAGAAACTGTGAGCACAGAGATGACTCCCCTGACCAGCTGAGCTCCTATCACAGGAAGCAGAGCTGGGACAAGGTATCGGCTTTAAGACCTGGTGTAAAACGGAGGCAGCCCTGAGCAGCAGCAACAGAACGGAGCCCCTCGCCGGCCAGACCAGACGGGTGGACCTTCGCGCAAGTTCAAAGTGGGTGGGAACGTGACCATTCTATGCTTCCCGTGCAATTGCAAACCTGAAAGGAGAGGAGAATCCCCCCAGCACAGTTATGTCTGTGGTACAGGACTTTAACGACCTGGGATGAGGGAGCCAATGGAAGAACAGGGCGGTAAAGGGGAGGAGTGGGAATGCAGGTTAGTGGTGGGAGGGCAGCGCACGCCCCTTCAGACCATCGTCTGAGGCGAGTGGAGTCCCCTAGTCTTCTGAGCCGCTATTTTACCAAAGGCTTATAATACAGAATTGGAACGTTGTATTTGAAGAGGGAGAGGCAAAATGTCCACCCAGGAGAAGACTGAATAAGGGCGTCTTTGGCAGGTAAGTGAAGGGATCAGCAGGCGCTGACATGTCCTCCTTATGGAAAAAGGTGCTTAGCGGGAGGTCTCTCCTCCAAGGGGCGTGCCTGCCTGGGACTTTTGTGGGTACGGCCATAGTAGCACCGTCAGGACGGTGGTTGTAATGAATTTGAGTCAGCTCTAGTGAGGTGGGTGAACCTGGAGTTTGTCATACAGAGTGAAGTAAGTCAGAAAGAGGAAAACAAATATCGTATATTAACATGTATATATGGGATCTAGAAAAATGGTTCTGATGAACCTATTTGCAGGGCAGTAATAGAGGCACAGACATAGAGAACAGACTTCTGGACACAGCGTAGAGGGGAGGAGAGGACGGGATGGACTGAGAGTAACACTGACGGATATGCGCTATGTGTATTAGACAGACAGCTAGCAGGAAGCTGCCATGTAGCACAAGCAGCTCAGCCCAGTGCTCTGTGATGATCGAGAGGGCTGGGGTAGGGGCGGAGGGAGGCTCAGGAGGGAGGGGGTATATGGATACTTACAGCTGACTCACGTTGTTGTACAGCAGAAACTAACAACGCTGTACAGCAATCATCCTCTAATTAAAGTTAAAAAAGAGAAAGGTTCAGTGTCAGCTTAAGACCAGACAGCTAGTAAGTGATGGAACCTCCAGAACAGGACTGACAAAAAATTCAAAATTGTTTTAGCTCTTCTACAATGGTCCAGGGCTATCTTATGTTGCAATATTTGAAGGTTGCTTTTAGAACTGATCACTTCTTCAATCACTCTGAATCTTTATGTCTGAGCTTTATTCATCTCGGGTTTTGGATTTGGAAGGCTCTAAAAGCTATGGATTGGTGTCGCGTTTTCTTTGAATAAGTAAAGAAAGTGACCTATGCACAGGAAAGAACACAGCAAGGGTTCAAAGGATATAAACACAGTGGCTTTTGCTTTTATATGCGTCTTCCATATATACGTCAGCTTTACCCCCAAAAAAGTCAGTCTCATGATTAGTTTTTCTAATATTTTGTAAGTATTCAAATGCTGACGTTGGGAGAAGCTACAATATAATACGCCTGATCTTGTTTGAATCAGGGGTCAGTTTGGCAAGAGTGGTTGCTTCTTCTATGTCCTCAGCTTCCAAGTTAACTCAGTCGTGTTTGTTATCAGTTTAGACTTGCTCTCTGCCTAATGTGGCACTAGAGTCATGGGCTGTGTCAGCCTGACCAACAGCTTGGTCACAACGAGGACAGCCACCAATTCCCTTCCCATGTGGGGTGAAGCCAGGAGTGAGGAGGGCTTCCCAGGCGGCATGGTGGTAAAGAACCCGCCTGCCAATGCAGGAGACGTGTGAGATGCGGGTTTGATCCTTGGGTCGGGCAGATCCCCTGGAGTAGGAAATGGCACCCTACTCCAATGTTCTTGCTTGAAAAATCACATGGACAGAGGAGCCTGATGGACTACAGTCCACAGGGCCACAAAAAGTCAGACATGACTGAGCACGCGCGTGCACACGCACGTAGGAGTGGACTATCAGGGAGACGCGCTTGTCAGATTCTCAGTGATAATGAGAAGGAAAAAGGCAGGGCTGTTTTTTTTTCTGGTGTGAACGGGAAATAGAATTGTAACTAACTTTCAGTTTCTCCACTGTGCTAATCCCATCTTAAACTACTGGGGATTATGCCAGATAGTTTTGGATTTGGGCCCAATATTTGACCTTAGAGCAACTCTCTAGAAGATTAGACTGTAGTTGAGTGGAGAATGCCCCCCGGACTTGATTTTTAAACAGAACCAGATGAATTCCACTCTTCTCTGCTTTTAAGAGCAACACGGCTTGGGGATACATGAAAGCTGTGTCAGACAGCTTTGCTGATACTTGCCTTTATCATTCTTTCTGGAAGTGGTTAGACTTCTTTAATAAAATGCTACTGTCCTTGGAAAAGGACTGGAGAGAAACAAAATAATCCAAGCTTGCGACGTCCCTGGCGGTCCAGTGGTTCCGACTCTGGGCTTACAAAGCAGAGAGTGTGGGTTCGATCGCCGGTGAGGGGACTAGTATCCCACATGCCTAGTGGCATGGCCAAAACAGAACAACTCATCTTAAAACAAATCAAGCCTTATGTCTTGAGACACTTAAGACATGACAGGGTGGAGAAGAAGCGGAGCAGGCGGGGCTTCCGGTCTTAATGGTGACTGAGGGGTGCTAAACACAGGCTGCAGACAGGCTCTAGGCTGGATCCAGCGCCAGGATCCAGCCTGGGGTCGGCTCTGCGTCTTCCCTGCCTGCAACCCAGAGTTTGTGGTTGTGCTTGAAGCCTGAGGAGCCTAGTGACCCCGATGGGACTAGAGAGACTTAATGGACAGTGTAACCTGCTGGCTGTTGCAAATGATCGCGGTAAGCTTAGCATCAGCGCAGACAAAGAGCCAAGCTGGGGACGGTAGGATGGCAGGCCTAGGGCGACAGTGCCTGACACAAAGACACTGGACCTCACGGGAGATCATCACCCTGGGGCTGAAGCCAATCCACAGACGAACAACCTTGCCAAATGAGACCACCTTCTGCATGGGCTTTGCTGATTGGGTGAAGCCAGGTTTTAATCCTGATTAACCTCTCACTGGTGTAACTGTGTGTGAGTCATGTAACTTCTTTCTCACTGAGCCTCAGATTTCCCACCTATAAAATGGGGGTAAATCCTATTATAGCCATCATGAGGGATAAATAAGGTAACATATATGACAATATAAAAGATCATAAATGTGATAGTACAAAATGTAGAAAGCTTTTAGTAAAATGCCATAGTTGTAAGATGTGTGTCCAACTCCTGGCAACTCCTAACTAATATTATGTATACTACTCCTATGTGTAATGTACATGTAATATTACATATGCATACTACATATACTAACACATGTAATTCTCGTATCTAACATATAGAGCAGTATATATAAAATTTCTAATCAAATACCTGGCTGCAATTATGAAATCTCATGTACCCTTCCTTAGCTTTTCATCCTTTTGCAAATCTTTACAGGAGTGCCCTAAATTTGTTATATACTGAAAATGTTCAGCTTTACATCCGAGACTTCAAAGCTCTGTCTATAATTCCATGCGCCACGTAGTTTATGACTATATACTTGGCAGGAGGTGATATAAGAATCTAAGGAAACTTTTAGATAAGGAAAGAGGTTTATTGAGTAGGTTTTTAAAATGGAGGTAATTGTGGTTTTCGATGTCAATGCAGTTTCCCTCCACAAATTATTGAATTTGTAAATGACACTTCTGAAACCTGATACCTTATTCTAGGTTTAATCCTTAATTTTACACTATAATATAAAGACTCATATAATAGTGTCTTGTGTTTATATAATACCTTTCTATCTTGTCACCTCACCCACAGTGATAAAATGCAATTAAGCTTGATTTTCATCCAATCTTCCCTGCAAATCTTGAAATTCTACTTTTTTGCCCTCTCTTTTTAAAGCATAATTCCTCTTGTTGTATTATTTACAACATACAACTCACACCACACATACTGGAGGGCAGGGACTGGGGAGAGGAATAAAACTGGGGTGTTACTCATATCCTTAAAGCCAAACTCTTGTCTGCTCTCCGTTTCCTAAGTATGGTTTGTTTTGCCAATCATGAGACTATTTTATGGATGATTATTTCCAAAGCGAAGTGCCCCTCCTCCTCCCTTTTCTTCAGCTGATCCATTTCACAGTCAACAACAGTGAGCCTCCAAATTGGAACTTGATTCAAAGCCTGGATACATCTGTCTTTACGGGCTGTGTTCATGTGCATATTCTAAAAAGGGCTTCTCATCACAGGGTCTGTTTGATAAAGTATGTAAATTAAACAGCCACCCTACTGTTTAAATTCAAATCCTAAAATTGCCCTGAGAATGCGAGGGCTTGTGCTGGAGGCCCCTGCACTTTCAGCTTTGTTTTTGGCTTGGTGCTCATGCTGACAGCTTCAGAGAACATGAATTCCTACCAATGTGTGTCAAGCTGTGAGCCTGAACAGTTCATTAGCTGCTAGAGTTATGGGGTGGGAGATGGGTCACCCAATTTGGAGGGTGACCTTTATGAGCTCTTAGCTGGATTGCATATTTATGTGTCAGAGTGTATTGGAATTTAATGAATCTGACCTGAAGGGAGAGGAAGACGGTGGCAAGTCTGGGAGTCTAGGACAGTAAGCACCCCATTCCCCTGTTCTTTGGGGTGTCTCCTCTGCTTCTTGGGGTTACTGATTAAAATGTGGTAGGTAATGCAGAAGCTGCTTCAAAATCAAATTTGGTCAAACATCTGTGTAGGAATCTGTCCTAGTGGCTTTAATACTGAATTTGCTTGTGTGTTCTTTTAGCTACTGCAGGCCTGTGCGTCGTTTTCCTCCCCTTCCTGCTCAGGTGGATTCTGCTGAGCTCAGGGTAGGACTTATGGTTGAAGCCCCTGCCCCACGCAGACTGTGGGTCCTCATGTAGCCCAGCCGTGGGGAGTCAATCTATTATTGTTATTATTTTGGTTAGAAATTATAGGGTTTTTTTTTTTTGAAAGAGACAAAAAAGCAAAAATAAAACCAAAACAACCATGTGTGCATGCGTGCATGCTCAGTTGCTTCAGCTGTGTCCGACTTTGCGACCCGAGGCACTGTAGCCCTCCAGGCTCCTTTGTCCATGGGATTCTCCAGGCAGGAATACTGGAGTGAGTGGCCATGCCCTCCTCCAGGGGATCTTCCTGACCCAGGAATCTAACTGGCATCTCACCACTCCTGCACTGCAGGTGGATTCTTGCTGCTGAATCACTGGGGAAGACCCCAAAGCAACCATATATATCAATAATTGGGAAATATGTGACTACACACACATATATATATAATATATACACACTCACTCATATATGTATGCATGAAATTACATGAGGAGAAGAGTAAGATGTCTGAAACCAAGAATGGGCTTGAACAGATTTCTAGCAAAATGCAACAAAAAGTTTTGCGTCAAGTGTCTAGGCTAGATAGCATGGCCCATGAAGCACAGGAACACTCATCTATTTAACTGATTAAAAAACTTTATATTCACTTTACCTGGATTACTGCCCCTGAACCCACTTTCAGGAAAGGGGAACATGAGGTGTCAGGTCCCCTGGCGTGTGGGGAGGAAGCAGGCTGGGGAACCACGGTCTTTGATCAGTTGATGGCGCTGGGCATGCGCCATAAACACACCAGGCCTTGGCCTCCTGACAGCAAAAGTAAGGGTCTGCACTAGATAACTCTGCAAGGGCTTTGCAGTGTTTTTTGGTGATGCTGTGAATTTAAAACTAACACAGGAAAACAATAATCAGCCTTGCTGGCTAGAATCCTGAAGTTAGCTGTAGTCGCTCTTCAGGCCCAAATGCAGCCACGGTTTCCTATCGTCAGAACTGGATGGGCCACGTGGACATCGCTGTGGCAGGGCCGTCGGGAGGGGAGGTCCCCTGCCAGATTCAATGTCACTTGCTTTCTGTGGCTGTATTTTCCAAACACCCGCTAACCTTGTCTGAAGAGACACCAGGTGCCCGACACCCGGCGTTGCCCGGGGCTGAAGTCACGTGCCTCCCACGCTGAGCAGAGGGAGGAGCTTCGCTCAGCTCTGCCCCCAGGCCACCTCCCCGGGGAGTTCATTCCTGGGCCTGCTGCGCTAGGACCGTCTTAGGTTGAGCCGGCAGGACATCAAAACAAGCAGCCATCTGTGCTAATTCCGTTGTTTCAACAGAAAAGGTAAGGCCGATTTTACTAAATCAATGGTTCAGGTGCCCATGAAATAGAGCCTAGCTGAGGTCCCTGCGGTGTTCTCGGAGGCTGTAAGTGGGCACTGCTTTGTAGCTGGGCTTTTCTCCCTGGCTGCACTCAGAGCCACCTTCTGGTCATAAGTCTGTGGGGTTAGGGGTGGAGTGAGAGGTATTTATGTCAGGGCTCCAGGTGACTGTAATGTTTGCTGCTGCTGCTGCTAAGTCGCTTCAATCGTGTCTGACTCTGTGCAATCCCATAGATAGCGGCCCACCAGGCTCCCCCATCCCTGGGATTCTCCAGGCAAGAACACTGGAGAGGGTTGCCATTTCCTTCTCCAATGCACAAAAGTGAAAGTGAAGTCGTTCAGTCGTGACCAACTCTTTGGGACCCCATGGACTGCAGCCTACCAGGCTCCTCGGTCCATGGGATTTTCCAGGCAAGAGTACTGGAGTGGGGTGCCATCGCCTTCTCCGACTGTAATGTTTAGTCAGCTTATAATTAATTTATAACTGATTGCCTGTGTGCTAAGCTGCTTCAGTCGTGTCTGACTCTTTGTGACCCTATGGACCGTTGGGCTCCTCTGTCCATGGGGTTCTCTAGGCAAGAATCCTGGAGTGGGTTGCCCTGTCCTCCTCTAGGGGATCTTCCTGACCCAGGGATTAAACCCTCCTCTTATGTCTCCTGCATTTGCCTGCGGGTTCTTCACCACTAGCTCTACCTGGGAAGCCCTTATAACTGATTACCAGACTTCAGATGGGTAAAACCAGCTGGCTCTTATGGCTCTCTTTCAAAGAGAGCCTTGTTTTGAACAAGGTCTTGTTTTGAAAGAGGTCTTGTTTTGAACGTCTGAAGTTTCGTGCACTACTGGCCCCTGGCTGAGACAGAGCTGCCGCTGCTCTGGTTCTCTGCACCCTGCCTTCCTGCTGTTTGCTCACCATTCCGGAGTACTTTTGTTGTTCAGTTGCAGCTTATAATTTGGAGTCAATCCCTGTAGTTTCCCTTTTTCTGTTGATTTTCCCCCCTACATTTAATTTATTTATTTATATTTAATTTTTGACTATGCTGAGTGTTCGTTGCTGTACATGGGCTTTCTCTGGTTGTGGTGTGCGGGCTTCTCTTCTTGCAGAGCATGGGCTATAGGGCGCATGCTTCGATAGTGGTGGTTCACTGGCTTAGTTGCCCTGAGGCATGTGGGATCTTCCTGGATCAGGGATTGAACTGATGTCCCCTGCATTGCAAGGCAGACTCCCAACCCCTGGACCACCAGGGAAGCCCTCTGCTGACCTTCAAAAGGTGTTGTGAGGTCAGAGTTCCTTCCCTGTGCTGGCTTTCTCTGGAGCACTGTAGGGCTCCCCTGGTCCAGTGCTTTTGGCCTCTTTGGTGCTGTGATGCCTCTGGCTTGGCTCCTTAGATGTCCCTGTGCTGGATGTCTGGGAACATGGAAATCTCAGAAAAGGGCCATGGATGTCAGACACTGATGCATTGCCTGTGACCTTGAAAGCGATGTTGATGGGTCAGTGGTCTCCAGGGAAAGCCTTCCAAATGCAGAAGATGCCATCAGATGATGGGGTGCCCTGAGCATCGAGGAGTCAGAAAGCTGGGGCTCTCTTGCCAATTCTGAGTTAGTCAAAGACTGGGGATCCAGAGAGGGCCCAGCCAAGCTCCTTGTGGGGAGGTCCTCCCTACCTCTGCCCACACGTGAGCTCACATGGCGAGGTGACTGTGTGCTTTCACAGCCTGTAAAGGGCTTGGTGAAGAAGCAGGCTAAATCTAGCGCTTCAACCTGGCTTTGGGTGGAGGATTGACACCTATACCACAGACATCTGGAAATCTAAGGGTGAAATGTGTGGGTATCTTTTAAAAAATTGTCAAAAAATGAAGACAAGGAAAGATCGTTAATGATCTTCAAAATATAAGTGCTTAGTGGTATTTCCCTGTTGGTTCCAATCTGCCTGCCAAGGCAGGGACACAGACTCAATCCCTGATCTGGGAGGATCCCACATGCTACAGGACAGCCAAGCCTGTGCACCACAACCAGAGAAGCCGTTGCATCTAAAGACTAGCCCCTGCTTGCTGCAACTGGAAAAAACCTGCGTGCAGCAATGAAGACCCGGCCAAATAAACAAATAATAAAAGCTTAAAAAATGTTAAGTGCTTACATTAAGAAAGGTAGTGGTGTCTGTTACGTTCAGACTATTTCTTATTTACAAACAAAATTAATTTGATATTGTTTAAGGCTTATTATCAATTAATCTGCAATGCTACTAAAATTTTAAAGAGTCTGGTCTCTGGTTGATTTTTTCTGGTTTATGAAAAACTGAGTGCTCTAAGCCGAAGACACACTCAGCATAATATCAGTAATGTCTCTGTGAGGTGTGTATGTGCCCATGTGTGTGGGGAAAGGCAGCTTTAGAATCGCTTCAGTCAAGAGGAATTCCTGTGATCGCCCTGGTGCGCCTGGCTCTTCACCTGGCCCAAGTGACCCGCCGTCTGTGTGACGTGGCGGGAAACTGGCTACAGCTGGAAAGATCTGCACCCATCTAAGAAGTGGGTTAGGCAGTGACGTGGGGGAGAGAAATCAGTTGCATTCAGGCCAAACGTCAGTTTTTCCGTTTTTATGGGTCCTTCTCGATTAATAGAGGCTTCCCAGGTGGCACTAGCCGTAAAGAATCTGCCTGCCAACAGGAGATACAACGATGCAGGTTAATCCCTGGGTTGGGAAGATCCCCTGGAGGAGGAAGTGGCAACCCACGCCGGTATTCTTGCCTGGAAAATTCCATGGGCAGAGGAGCCTGGCGGGTCTAGACCATGGGGTCACATAGAGTCAGACCCAACTGAGCATGCCCACACATGTAAGTTTAATAAGGCACGTAAAGATAGCAAAAGTGTGGAATGAGAGGATGAAATGCTTGGTAATAGTAGGTCTGAAGTAGAGTGTCTTCAGTGGGCAAATACCTTATGACTTGCACCAGGAAGGGGAAGAATGTCCACTCTTGTCTTCTTAAATTTTTTCCTGAAAATGTTCAGGGGAAAAAAAAGATAGGTAAGTGTTATACAAAATACAGAGGCTATTGTAGGGAAACAGAGAAAACTTTAAGCTTTTTGTTTTGTATTGCGGTATAGCCAATTAACAATGTTGTGGTACTTTCAGGTGAACAGCTAAGGGACTCAGCCATACATATACACATATCCATTCTCCCCCAGCACTTCTCTGTCTTTTAACTTGTCTTTATATTTTGGAAGATCTTTATTAAATATTTTATTGAAATATAGTTGATTTACAATGTTGGGTAGGTTTTAGGCGTACAGCAGAAGTGGTTCAGTTAGTTATATATATGGTGTGTATATATATATGTATATATATATATTCTTCTTTTTCTTGGCTGCACTGTGGGCTTGGGGGATTTTAGTTCTCAAACCAGGGATTGAACTCAGTCCCTTGGCAGTGAAGACATGGTGTCCCAACCACTGGACCACCAGGAATTCCCTGTATCTATTTTTCTTTAAAGATTCTTTTCCGTAGGAGGTTGTTGTAAGACCTTGAGTATAGTTCTCTGTGCTATATGGTAGGTCCTTGTTGTTTGGCAATATTTTCACATTATGAGTGTGATCATCCCAAAACGACTCCCAGTGCAGAACGGAGCTGGAGGTTTCCAGCGCGTCTGGCACAGCTGGAAGGACTGGATAGATTTTACTTCGTTCGTTTGTCACCTTGAAGGTAAACACTGATGTTTTCAGTCTGCTGTGTAGGTAAAATCTGCCCGTATTCACATAGCAAATAAGTGGCAGAGCTGGTATTTGAGTCAGTTTTGCTGGGCTCTGAAAGGCTTGCTCTAAAAGGTTTTCATATGGTCAGTGGTCACCCCATTTTGATAAGGGGTAATAAGCAACAAACATGCCTTCATCAGTTTCTGGGTCAGCACCCAGGGCTGCACATAAAAAACTTCATAATGATGCTGCCTTGGGGTGTGCAGCCTCACTGCTACAAAAATATTGGATTAATAAAAATTCAGTTATGATTGACATCGTTTATGAAATGTTCTTTTAACAAAAGTATAGTTTCATGTCAAATTCAGATAAATTTGAACGATGACTTTTAATAAGACAGTGTGGTTTCTTTCAGACGCTTTGTGTAGATTAAAGTCATAAAACTGTCAAGAGACAGATCACAACTTCTTTCCAACACCCGCATCTTTGGACTAGTCCATTTCTTTCTTTGTCCTGAACTTTTAAGAAAGTAGGGTAATGAGTCCCTTGTTTCTAGTCTCTGTAAAAAGAAAAGGAGGCTTTGCCAATGTCTAGTTTATTCCCAGTCCCCTGAGGCGCAGTGGGGAGGGAAAGAACCAGCTAGATCAGAAGTCCATGAGAGGAAACTCAGAATAAAGAGGATATTGAGTTCTTCCCTTTCTTGGGGGGAATCACTGTGCCCCTAAAGAGAAAAATACCCCTTGCAAATCTTGCACAGGGGAATTGTGTTTTAGTGCCTCTTCAGATGAAAGGACTGTAATGGCTGACACGGTAGATGTTTTTTAATGAACGTCTTTTTCATACATCCTTTTGTAGAGTATAGACCACTAGCAATATATGAGCTTCTGAGCTTCAACATAGCTTTAGCTGTGCAAGATTAACAATATAAAATATGCAAGACTCATCCTTCTCATACAGTGATGCTCATAAGTTTTCACTACTCTCATTTCTGAGGGGAAATTTTCAGATGAAAGCAGAAAGAAATTTTAGAAGTATTCATCTCCTGCCCCATGTCATGTTCTCATGTGTCTTCTATGGATGTTAAGAAAGACTCGATCTTCCATTTATACGACTCATCAAAGTTGCCTCTATTTTGTACACAATGGGGTTCTCATTAAACCTGAGGAAGGGATATGACAAGTTTTTTCATGACTGCACTGCATGTATGAGGTGTTTAAAAAGTATGGGTGTAAGAATATCTTAAAATTCTTGTATGTTGTTCCTACAACTTTCTTTTTGTTTGGATTTGTGATGTCCTATGTTCAGTTTTTCATTCTACATTTGCAGATGATTCCACGAAGGGAAGAGAGAATTAGAAAGATTTGGCGGGGGCTTCCCTGGTGGGTCAGTGGCGAAAAATTCTATTTGAGACGCGGGAGTCACAGGAGATTGCAGGTTTGATCCCTGGGTCAAGAAGATCCTCTGGAGGAGGGCATGGCAATCCACTCCAGTATTCTTGCCTGGAAAATCCGAATGGACAGAGGAGCCTGGTAGCCTACAGTCTATAGGGTCACAAAGATTCGGACATGACTGAAGCTCCTTAGCATGCAAGGACACTGTAACCTTCAGTTCAGTTCAGTTCAGTCGCTCAGTCGTGTCCGACTCTTTGGGACCCCATGAACCACAGCACACCAGGCCTCCCTGTCCATCACCAACTCCTGGAGTTTACCCAAACTCATGTCCATCGAGTTGGTGATGCCATCCAACCATCTCATCCTCTGTCGTCCCCTTCTCCTCCTGTCCTCAATCTTTCCCAGCATCAGGGTCTTTTCAAATGAGTCAGCTCATTTGAGTCGCATTAGGTGGCCAAAGTATTGGAGTTTCAGCTTCAGTATCAGTCCTTCCAATGAACACCCAGGACTGATCTCCTTTAGGATGAACTGGTTGGATCTCCTTGCAGTCCAAAGAACTCTCAAGAGTCTTCTCTAACACCACAGTTCAAAAGCATCAATTCTTTGGCACTCAGCTTTCTTTATAGTCCAACTCTCACATCCATACATGACCACTGGAACAACCATAGCCTTGACTAGATGGACCTTTGCTGACAAAGTAATGTCTCTGCTTTTTAATATATTGTGTAGGTTGGTCACAACTTTCCTTCCAAGGAGTAAGCATCTTTTAATTTCATGGCTAGTTACCATCTGCAGTGATTTTGGAGCCCCTCAAAATAAAGTCAGCCACTGTTTACCCATCTATTTGCGATGAAATGATAGGACTGGATGCCATGATCTTTGTTTTCTGAATGTTGAGCTTTAAGCCAAATTTTTCACTCTCCTCTTTCACTTTCATCAAGAGGCTCTTTAGTTCTTTTTCACTTTCTGCCATAAGGGTGGCGTCATCTGCATATCTGAGGTGATTGATATTTTTCCCGGCAATCTTGATTCCAGCTTGTGCTTCTTCCAGTCCAGTGTTTCTGATGATGTACTCTGCATATAAGTTAAATAAGCAGGGTGACAATATACAGCCTTGACGTACTCCTTTTCCTATTTGGAACCAGGCTGTTGCTCCATGTCCAGTTCTAACTGTTTCTTCCTAACCTGCGTGTAGGTTTCTCAAGAGGCAGGTCAGGTGGCCTGGTATTGTAAGCTTAGTACAGTTGAAATCTTTTTCGGAAGTTTTTCAGTTTTGTAGCTGGGGATAGTACCTTTTGGGCTCAGATCACATTATGATGATTGACGGCCTTCAGAGATCCCCTGGTGAATCTGTTGTACAGAGGAACAAGCTGAGGCCTGAGCATTCATGCCGCTAGCCGGGGTCCTATGGCTCATGAGTGGCTGAGCTATGATGAGACCCCATCTTCCCATCTCTGTGCTGGAGCTCTTTTCATACAAACATGCTGACTTGATGAATCTAGTGTTACCATGTGCTGATATTTCATACTTTTTTGAAATTTCTTTTTTTTTAATTTATCTTGTTTATTTTTATTTTTTGACTCCACCGTGAGACATGTGGATCTTAGTTCCCCAGCCAGGGATCAAACCTGTGTCCCCTGCATTGGAAGCGTGGAGTTTTAACTACTGGACTGCCAGGAAAGTCCAAATATTTCATATTTGAGGTCCAGGTCTTTGTGTCTGCTTTGGAAGGGAGTTTTGTACCATTCATTCATGGCCAGTCTTCATATTTGCCCAACACCACCAAATGCATGGACAGAGGAGCCTAGCAGGCTACAGTCCATGGAATTGTAAAGAGTCAGACGTGACTGAGCAACTAACACTGCAAATACATGGAGCAGTAACTGTGTTCCCCGTTTGTTGACAGGTCAGTATTAGGTGCTGTCAGGAAATCAAAGGAGGTTAAGAAATCCCAGAGGTTGATCTGAGAAGTTCTGGTAATGTGTTGCCTCATTGTCTTGGTTGTATATGAGTTTTAATCCATGATAAAATACTCTGTAGCCCAGTAAAATCAACATTAGGTTGAGATTTAAAAGTCTAAGAACTAAGCAGTCTGCAGACTGGCATATATTTCCTTGGTGATATTGGCCAGATCCACAAAACAGTAACGCTCCGTCGCCCCGTCCCCGACCTCTGGTCACCCCTGTTCTACTTTCTATCTCTAAGGACTGGTCTGTTGTAGCGACGCTGTATAAACGGGATCCTCCCACATTTGTCCGTCTGTGGTGTGTGCGTGCGTGTGTAGTCGCTCAGTCATGTCCGACTCTTTGCCACCCCATGGACTGTAGCCCACCAGCCTCCTCTGTCCATGGGATTTTCCAGGCAAGAATGCTGTCTCTGAAAGCAAGATGAACCGAACCTTTCCATGGGAGAAGTCAGTTCCATAGACTACGTGGCCTCTGGAATCCACATCTCAGAAGATGTGGGAGTTTACTCTGCCAGCACATTTACAAGCCTGAGATGTTCGCTGTGCGCGTGTGTAGTTTTCTTCGGCCTCCTGAAAGGGTGAGAGGTCAGTCCTTCTAGGCCTGCTGTGCTTCACGTCGTCCCGTTCTCAGTCTTCGGTAACAGGTGTCGCCACCCTGACACTACCCTAGCAGATAATGGAGAGGGCTGACCGTACCCCTGTGACCGGACCTCTGGCTAGGAGGCTCTGCCCTGGTCCCACGCGCCCCTCACACCCGTGGCCGTGCACCAGTTGTCCACAAGCCACTCACTCAGAGCAGCGGGTGTGGAGAGCTTGGATCTCGCTGAGCCAGGAGAACTGAATTCTCATTTCAGCTCGGGTGTGGCATGTCTGGGTGACTGTCACTTTGTTCCTTCAAACTGGAGATTTTCTACCTGTAATGTGAGGCTCTTGGACTTGATTATCTCCAAAGTCCCTTCAGTGCATATGTAGCAATTTTCTAATGATTAAACAAACAACAAAGACTTGGTGACGCAGTGGATAAGAGTCCACCTCCCAAATGCAGGGGACACAGGCTCGATCCCTGATCCAGGCAGATCACCCATGCTGCAGAGCAGCTGAGCCCACACACCGCAACTGCTGAGCCGAAGCGCAGCAGCTGCTGAAGCCCTCATGCCCAGAGTGCGTGCTCTGCAGCCAGAGAGGCCACCAAAACAAGAAGCCCGCACACCACAGCCAAGAGTGGCCCCTGCTCGCCGCCACTAGAGCAAACCTGCACAAAGCAATGAAAACCGAGCACAACCAAAATCGGATTAGTAAATAAAGTTTAAAGGAACAACAACAGCAACAGTGACCACCACCTGACATGCACTACAAAACTTAGGCACTTTCAAAATCGCTTTGCATTCACCTTCACAGCTACCTTAGGAAGAGGTACTGGACGCAGAGAATTAGTAACTTGCCTAAGGACAGCCTGCAGGCCAGAGCACTGTGCCTGGAAGACAGAGTCTGACTCCAGAAGCCAGGTCTCAACTATAGTAGCATTGAATTGAAAGAGCATTGAAGAGAATGACGTCACAATAAGAAGAAAAAAGCAAAAAGCACAGCTTCTACTCTCTAGCAATCATGCTTTGTATGGATCCTTCTAACCCTGATGAAAGGGTGTAATTAATCAGTAATTAAAGTAATAATGGGATTTCTTAGACAGGGAGGGCAGTTAGGGAATGATGTCCTTGTGGCTCTCTGGACGCTAGAGGGCGCCCTGGCAAAGCTTACTGTCTGCACATCCTCTGTCTTAGGAGAGTGCAACTTCCCGGGACCAACTTTGAAAGAAATATGGCATTTCTAGGACTTCACCCATCAACGTGAGTCAGCCAGTTTTGATTCCTGTAAAATTCAAAATAGAAAAAGACATAAATCAACACAGCCACACCCTTCCTTGATAACATCAGAGCGTTCTTCAGGCCTGACTTCAAGCCCCTGGTTCTGTGCTGTGTTGTGAGTGATGTGT
The DNA here is from genome assembly GCF_023091745.1 of Budorcas taxicolor. Classification (NCBI taxonomy): domain Eukaryota; kingdom Metazoa; phylum Chordata; class Mammalia; order Artiodactyla; family Bovidae; genus Budorcas; species Budorcas taxicolor. Next base: position 40,667,150 of record NC_068914.1, on the reverse strand, counting down.
GCCTTCTCACAGCTCACCTTAGTACAGTGCTCCAGATGGCCATATTCTTAGCAGCAGATAGACTTAAGCATGATAATGAGGGATATTTTATTTAAATCCACTCTTTATCTTTCATTACTTATTCACATGTATGGTTTGCGATCACACTGCCATTCCATGTGATGGGAAATGAGACAGATTTGAAGAAAGTAATTATTTAATATTCAACAGATATACCTATTGTGCTTCAGACAAGAACAGACAGCACTAAAGAACTGCGGCTGCCTCACAGAAACGCCCTGTGGCTGGATCTTAGGTACTAAGGAGCCATTTGGAACTGTGTTTAAAAATAATAGTAGAGGGGGCCTTCCCTGGCAGACCACTGGTTAAGCCTGTGAGCTGCTAATGCAGGGGTCGCAGGTTCGATCCCTGATCAGGGAACTGAGATTCCCACACGCCTCTAGGCATAGTCAAAAGATTTTTAAAAAAATAATAGTGGAGGGAACCAGGAGAAGCAACGGTGCCTAAGAGAGCCGCAGAGAGTCCTGTGAGATATAGAGATGCTTTTCACTGTTAGTGTGCTGGGAAACCCTCCTGAGTGTTCAGGACAGGAGGAGGTCATTGTGCAGCCCTGTGGCCCCTGGGTTATCATCCTGTTACCTCTCTTACTGTGTCCATATGTAAAATAGATCTTCACATACAGTTGTGTTAAGTTAGGAAAAGATGTTAAGTCCATGTATATGATGCTGAACAGAAGCCCTAGAAAGTCTGTTTAGGCTCAGCACTGTGTTTGGCTTAACACAAGGACAGTCTTTTTCATCTACTGAGCTGTGAATTGTTCATGTCGTTAAGATCATCTCTAGCAAGTAACCAGAACACTTGAAGCCCCGCTCCTGGGAAGGGAAGAAAAGCCCCTCAGGCCCTTAGCTTCCCCCTGATAACACCCCATTTGTTTTACAATGAGTGTGTGTTGGTGCTGAGCGACTGTGAAAACTCCTGCTTAGCTGACAAGGCAAAAACCCAAACCCAAACAAAAACACACATAAAACAGAAACCTCAGAGGACACTTGTCTCTGGGGGAATAAAAAAACAAACAGTTGTTTCTGCTTTTGAAAAAGCCACTTGTGTGCAGCTGGAGTTGGTACCTGGCCCCAAACTCTCCGCGTTTCCCTGAGGGGAGCTGCCTTCCGCTGCCCTTTCTTGTCTGTCTCATTTTTACCTCTTTCCTCCCCCGCCTTCCCACTCCTTCCTCTACTCCTTGTTTCCCCATTGATCCCTTTTCTTCTCCTCCTGTTTCTTTTTTCATCTCTCTCGTTACTCCTTCTCGGGGTTGGGCAGGACTGGTCTGAGGCCCCTGCTGGCTTCTGGGCTAGGTTTGGACCCCTCTAGCCGAGCATCCTCAAGACAGCCATTAGCCCAAACATGCTGAGTTTGTTCTTTTTGTGAGAGCAGTGAAACAGATAATAGGGGCTTCCCAGGTGGAGCTTGTGGTGAAGAACCCAGCTGCCAATGAGTGGGACATAAGAGATGCAGGTTCGATCCCTGGGTTGGGAAGATCCCCTGGAGGAGGGCATGGTAACCCACCCCAGTGTTCTTGCCTGGAGCATCCCATGGACATGGGAGCCTGGTGGGCTGGAGTCCATGGGGTCGCGAAGAGTCGGACATGACTGAAAGGACTTAGCACGCACGCACACGTGAAGAAGATAACAACGTGAAATCCAACCCAGCACCTTCAGAAAGGGTCGGTAGTTGTATTTTTCTTGAAATTAGTAATGGGGATTGCTGTCAGGGAACTGGTATTAGTTAGGACAAGAGCTGGGGTAGGTGGTCCCTGAATGGAAGGAAGAGGGGATACGGCTGGACCCATAATGGGAGGTTCTTCAGCTTAGGAGAGGGAGTGCTGGCCTTCAGGAGATGTAGTCCAGGGGAAATACTCAAAAACATCAGGTTTCTGAAGAGATTGAGCAGGGAGGGGGCGAGTGAGGGACAGGCAGAGAAGTAAGCGGATGGCGGGACCTGTTTCTACAGACATGCTTCACTCAGAAGCGCAACTGTGATGGTTGATGTGGAGTGAAAGAGGTCAGCGTGGGCCCTGACAAAGATCAGGTGACCACCAGCCCAAAGTGTTCAGGGTTAGAGTCTCCCCCTGAAGATCTTGAGATGACAGTTTGGGCCTTGTTTCCTGAGAAGAAGTGTTCATGTTAGTCCCTTAATCATGTCCGATTCTTTGCAACCGCATGAATCGGTCCTTGGAATTCTCCAGGCTCCTCTGTCCTTGGAATTCTCCAGGCAAGAATGCTGGAGTAGGAAGCCATTCCCTTTTCTAGGGGATCTTCCCAACCCAGGGATTGAACCTGGTCTCCTGCACTGCAGGCAGATTCTTTACCGTCTGAGTCACCAAGGGAATCCTCATCACTCAGTGGTTCTTTCCTGGGAGAGGTCTTGCCTTGCTCAGTTGTCTGGGTGAAAGCTCTTATGTCCTTGGTCCCTAGAGGAGAGCTGGCATCTGAGGAGCCGAACGCAAGGCTGAACATCCAGTAGGAAGAAGCTAGAAAAGTAACCACCTCTAGGGGGCACTTCTGGAGTCCACGAGCCCAGGGGGAAGGAGTCTGGAGGTCCTGGAAACCTGGGCACGGTGGGCCTCTGCGGGGGTATGGGGGCCTGGGCGCGGGGGGCCTCTGCGGGGGTATGGGGGCCTGGGCGCGGGGGGCCTCTGCGGGGGTATGGGGGCCTGGGCGCGGGGGGCCTCTGCAGGGGTATGGGGAGGCAGAGGAGAATGAAGGAGGCACCCTGGTGAGGTTTGAGCAGCTGGTGACTCTCTGCCTGACAACTGGGAGAACTGCTATGGGATCATCCTTTCCAGGGCAGCACATCAAAGTAGCAGCGACCTCAGCTCCATCCACTAGGGAGCAGAACTGGCCGTCTAACTCTCAGGGGCCAGAGGAGCCAGCCTGTGAAATGCTTGGAATACAACATGAAGAAACAGTTACAACGGCAACACCCTTTCTTAGACCAGTGAGGCAGAAAGTCCTAATGATTGATGCGCACCTTCCCTCCTTACCCCCGAGTGGGTCTGATGACCTCCGGGCGGTGGGTTTGCACACTTCTCACCCGGGTGTGCTCAGCAGGTGGCCAGCCCTGCAGTCTCTTGAGACCTGCCCTCAGGGCCAGCACAGCCGGCTGGGTCACCCTGAGCCTGTGCCATGAAGGCTACCGGACACGGGTGTGTGGTCGGCAGTGACGCCCTCTATCCCCACCTGGCAGGCTTAATGAGGAGCGGCCATTGGCAGCAGCCTAGAATGGCCACCAAAACCTGTTAATGAAGTCAAACACGAATGCTGGGCTTAATTTCCCTCTTGCCATCATGGTAAGTTACTATAGACTCTGCTTTTAGAGATTAACAATTAACCTTCCCCCCGCCCCAAAAATTGTTTCCTACCTTTCTAAACTGATGCATTCCTGGTGGTATTTATAAGTGGTGAATTTTGAACATCGATTGAGATGTTTTAAAAACTAAATATTTTTCTTAAAGTTATTTATGGAATATTGTGACTTTAATTTTGCCCTAGGAATATAGTTTCTGAGGATAAACTTACATCCATCTTGTGTTTCGTGATGAGTTTCCAGCATTTTTCTTCTTGTTGCTGTTGGAAGTGGGGTAGACCAGCTCACTGAAACCTTCCAGGGCCTTCGGAACAGACCTTACCCACGGATGTAGCAGCCTGGAGCCCTGCCGTCTTCCCTGTCTTACTGTCTTGGTGCCTGGAAGTTTGGGCTCACAGACTCCTCCTGGACTGGGCTCCGTACACTGTGCAGAGGCTTCCCCTTAGCTGTCATTGTCTGCTCAGGGTTTTGCTGGGTTCTGAGGGCAGCACTTAAATCTATTTCTCACTTCCACTGTATAATCATGAGGATTTGATTTAGGTCATACCTGAATGGTCTAGTGGTTTTCCCTACTTTCTTCAATTTAAGTCTGAATTTGGAAATAAGGAGTTCATGATCTGAGCCACAGTCAGCTCCTGGTCTTGTTTTTGCTGACAGTATAGAGCTTCTCCATCTTTTCCTGCAAAGAATATAATCAATCTGATTTCGGTGTTGACCATCTGGTGATGTCCATGTGTAGAGTCTTCTCTTGTGTTGTTGGAAGAGGGTGTTTGCTATGACCAGTATGTTCTCTTGGCAAAACTCTATTAGCCTTTGCCCTGCTTCATACCATATTCCAAGGCCAAATTTGCCTGTTACTCCAGGTGTTTCTTGACTTCCTACTTTTGCATTCTCTTCAAGAAAATTAGAGATACCAAGGGAACATTTCATGCAAAGATGGGCTCAATAAAGGACAGGAATAGTATGGACCTAAACATCACTTCATGAGAAATAGATGGGGAAACAGTAGAAACAGGGTCAGACTTTATTTTTGGGGGCTCCAAAATCACTGCAGATGGTGACTGCAGCCATGAAATTAAAAGACGCTTACTCCTTGGAAGAAAAGTTATGACCAACCTAGATAGCATATTCAAAAGCAGAGATATTACTTTGCTGACTAAGGTCCGTCTAGTCAAGGCTATGGTTTTTCCAGTGGTCATATATGGATGTGAGAGTTGGACTGTGAAGAATGCTGAGCACCAAAGAATTGATGCTTTTGAACTGTGGTGTTGGAGAAGACTCTTGAGAGTCCCTTGGACTGCAAGGAGATCCAACCAGTCCATTCTGAAGGCGATCAGCCCTGGGATTTCTTTGGAAGGAATGATTCTAAAGCTGAAACTCCAGTACTTTGGCCACCTCATGTGGAGTTGACTCGTTGGAAAAGACTGATGCTGAGAGGGATTGTGGGCAGGAGGAGAAGGGGACGACAGAGTATGAGATGGCTGGATGGCATCACCAACTCAATGAACGTGAGTTTGGGTGAACTCCGGGAGTTGGTGATGGACAGGGAGGTCTGGCGTGCTGCGATTCATGGGGTCGCAAAGGGTCGGACACGACTGAGTGAACTGAACTGAGGGCAGTGCTTGGCAGGGGTAAGAGAGGAGCCTTTGTGGAGAGAAGAAGCCCCTTTGGGCGGAGGTAAGGGTGTGGGAATGGTCACTGGATGGGCACAAGCCCCCTTGTTCCACTTCATGCATTTGGTCAGGCTGGTGCCGACTGTGACACGGACTCTTGTCCCAGGTGTGAGGTGGTGCTGACCAGGATCACACCTTTGACGGAGGAGAAAAGTTACGTTCAGACCATCTATGGCTGGTTTCACCTTTCTGTCGGTGGGTTCTACCTCGATGCACTGACTCTCTTTTCATCTCCACTTCTTTTCTTGTTGAACTGCCTCCAGCCAGATAGCCAGTGTGTGCACAGTGGTGTCCAGCTCTCTGGGGGCCCCTGGACTGTAGCTCCTGCCAAGCTCCTTTGTCCATGGAATTTTCTGGGCAAGAATACTGGAGTGGGTTGCCATTTCCTACTCTGGGGGATCTTCCCAACCCAGGGATTGAACTCACATCTCTTGCATCTCCAGCATTCGATTCTTTACCAGCTGCTTCACCTGGAAAGCCTCATTTCTGACTTAAAACCCAAACTTCAACCTTTGTAGGCATACCCTTCTGCTGGGGAGTGAATTCCTGCAGCCTCGGGGTCTGAAATCAGGTTTGAACCTGCTTGCTGGCATCTTCCATCTCTTTCTCGGGTCCAGTATAACTCCTCACCTCCAGCCCTTGTTTTGACTCATGGCTGTGAACAGTTTCTTCCCTTAGACTGGCTTTACTTTAGATTGTGGGATAGAATGCATTTTAGGAGCCACATGATCGAAGGGCATCTCTTACATTTTCTTCTTCCTTTTAATGATGAAGTTTGCTTTTAGGTCACCCAGGCATAGCATTGCTGAGTTCAGATTGAATGTTTGCACACCAAGGGTCATACACCAGTGCCGCACCAAGATGCCACATTGACACGTCCCCAGGGACTCGCCCTCCTTCTGCCCGTCTCCCCACGGGTGCCCTGCCTGTTTTCATTTCTGAGTCCTTTTTCTTTCAGGTTGAACATTGACTCGGTTGCTGATGAAAATGCTGTTGGTTAGGTACTCCCTGAAACATGTAGACAGTGATGCTGACTTTCTGCAGGCACATTGGTTCTAAATCTTTTGATCTGGAAAAACAGCCCATAATAGTCTTCAGATTATGATGTCATGCCAATGGAGTGTTCCCTCTGAGGTCAGTCCTTCGCAGCCTGCCCATGGCTACTGCAGGTTCCTTCTGGTCTGGCCCTGAGGCAGTGTGATGGGCCTGGCTATTCTGGGGCAGGATCTGAAATAGCCTTATTTCTGGGGTCCTGTGCTTGGGGGAACTGAGAGGCCTAACTCAGCACTGACCTCTAGATTAGCAGCCTCTCACATGGAAGGGTGATTTTCTATCCATTTCCCTGGTTTGGTGGGCCCAATCGCTTGCTCCTAGCAGTGGGCAAGCCCTCCATTATGTCTGGGTCTCCTGAACAAGAAAAGTCATCCCCCAGGGTGCTGGGCAGTCACTGTCAAGGGGGAGTTGTGTGTTGTGTTCTCAGTAACTCAGTCATGTCTGACTCTCTGCAACCCCATGGGTTGTAGCCTGCTAGGCTCCTCTGTCCATGGGCTTTTTCCAGAGAAGAATACTGGACTGGGTTGTCATTCCGTCCTCCCAGAGAGGCTTCCCTGGTGGCTTAGTGGTAAAGAATCCACCTCCTAATACAGGAGACGCAGGAGACACGGGTTTGATCTAGGTCAGGATAATGCCCGGAAAAGGAAATGGCAACCCACTTCAGTATTCTTACCTGGAATTCCATGGACAGAGGAGCCTAGTGGGCTGCATACAGTCCATGGGGTCCCAAAGAGTCGGGCACGACTGGGCATGCACATGCACACACTCCAGGGGATCTTCCCCATCCAGGGATCGAACCCATGTTTCTTGTGTCTTCTGCATTTGTAGGTGGATTCTTTACTATTAAGCTAGCTGGTCAAGGGGGGAAGAGAGGACAAAACTCACCCCTCAGCCCAGCTTTGCAGTCGATCCCTTAGCCTTTACCCTCCTTGATTTCTAATCTGCCTGTCCAGAACCCCACGTGCTCCTGCAGGGACTGACTCTCCCTGTCCCCAACCTCTTCTATAGCATTAAGTCAGACCTATTTGACCTCTGACCCCGGTACCCTGACCCAGTTGGTGCCAGCCCTGCCCTTGTAAGAACAGACAGCCACATTGATACCAACTTTACCGGCCCTGATATAGAGAAAACAGCTTTAAACTTGAAATTAAGGGTTGCTGGGGGTGAGACCTGCAGTCACCTGCACCACCCCTGGCCTGCCTGCCAACTTTCAGTCAGGAAATAGCAGTTAGGATGTAGTCACAGAGACTTCCTGTATCCAGTGGCCAGCAGAGTTCACAAAGTGCCCCTCCTCCACCACCCTCTTCCTAAAAGCAGGTTTTCAGGTAACAACTATGTGAACATGGAACATATGAGCAGTTCCATGAACACGATTTTGACATCACTCATGACCTCTCCTGTTCATCTTAAAAAAGTGATCTGATCTTCATGAACCTCCATTCATCATTTTATCTTATTATTGTAGCCAGGCGGAGCCTTGAGAGTTTCATCTCCCTTGGAGACAGGGCTGAGCAGCCTGGATTCCTAGATGTCACTGGGGATGGGGCTGGGGTGTCTGGAGGGGCCTGAGCCCACGATACTCCCAGGCTGAGACATCTGCACAGCTCCCTCTAGAGACACGGGTTTGTATTGGGGGCAGGCTTTGACTCATCCACTAACCTGAGTGACATTGCCAGGACCCGATGTCATGGTGCCCACGAGGGTTGCCTGCAGGCTTGATGCCCACTTGGGTGGGGAGACAGGAGGTGTGACAGGAGAGGGAAAGAGCAGAGGCAGTGTGAAGATAATCAGAACTGGAGGAGAGGATGAAGTTTGTGCGTGTGTGTGATGTGTGATGTGTGTAGGCATGTGTGTGGTGTGCGTGGGGTGTCTGTGTGTGTGTGTGTGTGTGTGTGTGGGGTGTGTGGGGTGTCTGTGTGTGATGTGTGTGGTGTGTATATGTGTGGTGTGTGTGTGTGTGTGGTGTGTGTGGGGTGTGTGTGTGTGATGTGTGTGGTGTGTATATGTGTGTGGTGTGTGTGGTGTGTGTGTGTGTGTGTGTGGTGTGCGTGGGGTGTGTGTGTGTGTGATGTGGGGTGTGTGTGTGTGTGTGTGTGGTGTGCATGGGGTGTCTGTGTGTGTGTGGTGTGTATATGTGTGTGGTGTGTGTGTGTGTGTGTGTGGGGTGTGTGGGGTGTCTGTGTGGGTGATATGTGTGGTTTGTATGTATGTGTGTGTGTGTGTGGTGTGTGCTTTGTGTGTGTGTGTGGTGTGTGTGGGGTGTCTGTGTGTGGTGTGTATATGTGTGTGGTGTGTGTGTGTGTGGTGTGCGTGGTGTGTGTGTGTGATGTGTGTGGTGTGTGTGGTGTGTATGTATATGTGTGGTGTGTGTGATGTGTGTGGGTGTGGATGTGTGTGTGTGTGGTGTGCATGGGGTGTCTGTGTGTGTGGTGTGTATGCATGTGTGGTGTGTGTGTGTGTGTGTGTGGTGTGTGTGGGGTGTCTGTGTGTATGTGATGTGTGTGGTGTGTATATGTGTGTGGTGTGTATATGTGTGTGGTGTGTATATGTGTGTGGTGTGTGTGTGTGTGTGTGATGTGTGTGTGTGTGTGTGATGTGTGTGTGTGTGTGATGTGTGTGTGTGTGTGTGTGGTGTGCATGGGGTGTCTGTGTGTGTGTGATGTGTGTGGTGTGTATGCATGTGTGTGTGTGTGTGTGTCTGTGTGTGATGTGTGTGGTGTGTATGCATGTGTGTGGTGTGTGGTGTGTGTGTGTGTGGTGTGCGTGGGGTGTGTGTGTGTGTGTGTGGTGTGCATGGGGTGTCTGTGTGTGTGTGATGTGTGTGGTGTGTATGCATGTGTGTGGGGGGTGTGTGTGTGTGTGTGGTGTGTATGTATGTGTGGTGTGTGTGTGTGTGTGTGATGTGTGTGTGTGTGATGTGTGTGTGTGTGTGTGTGGTGTGCATGGGGTGTCTGTGTGTGTGTGATGTGTGTGGTGTGTATGCATGTGTGTGTGTGTGTGTGTCTGTGTGTGATGTGTGTGGTGTGTATGCATGTGTGTGGTGTGTGGTGTGTGTGTGTGTGTGGTGTGCGTGGGGTGTGTGTGTGTGGTGTGCATGGGGTGTCTGTGTGTGTGTGATGTGTGTGGTGTGTATGCATGTGTGTGGGGTGTGTGTGTGTGTGTGGTGTGTGTGGGGTGTCTGTGTGTGTGTGATGTGTGTGGTGTGTATGTATGTGTGTGTGGTGTGTGTGTGTGTGTGTGGTGTGTGCTTTGTGTGTGTGTGGCATGTGTGGGCTGTGGAGTCAGGACAGGGAGGGTGCTGGGGAACTGCTTCCAGGGGCTGGTGGTGGCACAGGGTGGCTGCCATTGCCCCTCATGTCTCCCTCCTCTCCAAGGCCTGATGTAATCCATTGGGGAAGCTGCTGTGTGTGAGTGCTGGGTTCACTTTTGGAGGTTCCAGATGGGCCATCTCCCCACCACAGAGCAGCGCTGGGCGCCCTCCCCGCGGTGGGCGGACCTGTGGACGGAGCGTGGGAAGCCTCCCTGCCGCCTGCTCTGCAGTGTGCAGAGAGCCTGACTGATGCAGCCCATGCAGGTGTTACTGTCTGGGCAGGTCAGTTCCCGGGTCTCAGAAATGAGGACTTCTGCCTTGGTGCTTGATCATCAACTCTGTTGAATTACGTAGGCACTTTACTCCCTTTAACACTGGCTTGCTTTCATTCTCTTAAAAAATTCCTCATCTTAGTGATGGAAAAAAATGTATGTGTCATGCTGGTTCTTGCTGTAAGGTTATTTCTCCCCATTTGCCTGAAAACTCTGTCTTACCACCCCCAGCCCCTTTGATTTAACTCCTGGAAAAGCTCCTCACACCCGATTCTGCTGCCTGGGTCCCCCCGTGTCTAAGACTCTAACAGACCCCCAGTCTGACACTGGCTGAAGACAGAATAACAGGGGTTCTTTATCTTGAGAGTGTCTGCAGGCTAGCTTCCAGCATGTCATTCTAGGACTGAAGCTGTAGCTGTTTCCTAGACTTCTGTTTATTTTCCGTTCCTTTACCCACTACTGTTTGAAATCTGGCTGCTGTTTGCATACTTTCGCCTTTATGTCCCTATTTCCATCTGCTCTTAAAAAAACCCCAACAAACCAAGTGAGTTTTATTTTAAACCAATCCAGATGACAGGAGCAGTCCTGACAGTGCCTTGGGAACCAGGAGAAGAACGTTCTCGTTAAATCACTCATTTACTCACTCAGCGCAGGTCCGTCTACACTCTATCACCAGGTTTTCTGCATATCTCGAGACAAGCGCGTGTTTCTGAGGCAGCTTCCTTCACCCCAGATAAGCAATTGTTTAAGAAATTGATTTTGACATATGCTTTCGGTTTTAATGTTTCCTTTTACATTCTAAAATAATCTCCCGTTTCATGTAATTTCCTGCTGCCACATATAAAGATGTCTTCCAGGGATCCTCTCGGGAGCTTCCATTTGCTTCCTGCAGACGTGGCTGTGGAGGGTTGACAGAGGAGCCCTGGTGCCCTCTACTTGCGGCTGTGAAAGGGACTCCACCTGGGTCCACTCAGTCCTCCTTGTGCCCAGACTCTAAAAGATCTCCTGCTCACATTACCATTTTAAGGAGCCCTGAGGAGGAAGACCTTATGAACTAGTATTGTGTCACCACAAAAGATACGGGCATCCTTTCTCATCAAGGCCTGATGAGAAATGAGGAAGAGACGGGGTAGAATGACCTGCTTATAGTGTCTGCGTATGATTCTTGAGCTGAGACCACGTTAGGGATTTCTAATAGGGCAACACATCAGAGGCAGCACTAAGCTCAGTGTGGTGAGCCGTCCCAGGGCTATGTCTCAACCTTTGGCCAAGAGCCCACCCTGCATCCTTCTTTAGCACCCCAGAGCAGTGAGACTCAGTGTTAGTCCCTCAGTTGTGTCTCAATCTTTGAGACCCCATGGACCATAGCCCGCCAGGCTCCTCTGTCCATGGAATTCTCCAGGCAGGAATACATGTCCCCCTCCAGGGGATCTTCCCAACCCGGGAATAGAACCTGTGGGGTCTCCCGCATTGCAGGCAGATTCTTTACTGTCTGGGCCACCAGCAAAGCCCTGGACTTTCACAGCAGCCCACTCATGATGTGAAAAATGGAGTGAAGGCAGTACTCATAGAATGTAACAGAACCAGCAGGTAAGGAATTGAGAGGGAAGGGTTTAGGATTATAAGCACAGGTGTGCTAATGATAAGTCATCTTAGGCAACCCATCAAGGAACATTCACGCAATAAATTTCAAGCTATTAAGGAAAAATCAACCCCACAATCAGATCTTTCCTATAGAGATCCTCTCTATATGGGAGACTCCCAGAACAGAAAGTCAGAAGTGGGATTCTGGGGGGAAATGTAATTGAAATGCTCAAATTCCAATTTCACAACTAGGAGGAGGGCATCTTGAATAATCTTAAATAGTGCTCAAATGTAGGTCTGGTCAAAGACTTAGAGGCTAACACATTTTCATGACTTTTGTCTTTTTCACTTGAAAATTTTTTCGTTCATAGCCTTCCATTTTGAGAAAATAAAACACAGTGCATCCCTTTAGCAGTCATCTAAATTATTCAGAATATCATAGTTCTAACTGAGATACTCATGAAGGCACTAAAGCTATTTCCAGCAGAATCCGGGGTGCGGGCATTAGAAGCCCGCAGGGTCTGTTCCAAGCATCCTCTGGATGTGACCGTAGGAGACCAGCTCTGTCTGACCCTAGTCTGACCTCAGACTTGTCTAATATATGGATATAAACACTGAGAGAGAAATCAATCTGCCCTGCCTGGTGGCAAAGTGAATTTTCATTAAGCCTGTGATCAGATACTTACAGCTGTAGTATTTGGAGGCAATGACCTGGGGTGCTGTTAGTTAGAAGGAGAAGCTGTCTGCTAGCTGAATATGTGGGGAAACCAGCCTCAGCCAGCTTTGGGCCTAGGTGAATGAGGCCACCATTGTTGGGTGTTGGCTGCCTTAAGTAAGCAAGTAAGTGTTAGTCATTCAGTCGTGTCTGACTCTGTGCTACCCCATAGACTGTAGCCCGCCAGGCTCCTCTGTCCATGGGATTCTCCAGGCAAGAATACTGGAGTGGGTTGTCAAGCCCTCCTCCAGGGGATCTTCCTGACCCAGGGATCAAACTCAGGTCTCCTGCACTGCAGACAGGTTCCTTACTGTCTGAGCCACCATGGGACTCCCCCACCCCTTATTGGAAACTGGGTGCACTGATTGCTTGTCGCCTGCTGTGGGGACGGCCAGCTTTAGACCAAAGCCACAGTGTTGATGCTTTCAGCAGGACTGACAACTTGAGGGGTCTCAGGCAGTTCACTTTCCTGGTTTTGAGCTCATGTTTCTTCTTTTGTAAATAAGCGGAATGGCTGAAATGATCCATTAATTCCCCTCTAGCTCATCTGGGTCTGTCTTATCTGAACATATTGGTTTGGTGTCACTGAATTGTTCTCGCTCTAAATGGCAAAACAGAAAGACCCCATGGCCACCTGTCTTTGCAGCAGCAAGGGCTGCGTGGCTCTGCTCTTCTGCTCCCATCCACCTTTCTCCTGAGATCCATCGTGGAGGATTTAGAGAGCTCACGAGTCCCTAATAAATAGAACCCAGGGGGAAAAAATAATAGAGCAAACCGTACCAGAAGGTATGTGAATGGCCAGGTCATGTTGAGACCATTTTGTTGCCTGTTAACCGTTTCCCAAACATGCTTCTGCACTGGTTCCTGGTGGGAAATGATGTGGAATGCAGGCCAAAAAAGGTCTGAGAGCCCTGGCACATAGTGGCGTAACCTGAAGACCTTACCCCATGTCATATTTCTTTTAGTTAAGTTTCTAACTCTGGTTAGCAACAGTGGCAGCACCTAACTCTCCTAGTAGTCATGAAGGGCAGTCATATATTTTGCAGAAATGGCCTGGGTATCACTGACCCACAACAGCTGCATTCTGTATTTTAAACTTTGGGTCTGAACATCTCCACTGATTTAAGTGTCTCAGAATCCAGAACTCTGTGCGGCAAATGAGCATCTGGAGGGCTTCTGGTTTTTTGGAGGCATAGCAGAGATATGCAGGGCACTGTGGCGAATCGGAGCTCTGTGGATCTCGTCTGCCTGATGAAGCTCAGGGGCTGGGATGTGGACCTCTTTTGTCCTCCCACCTCACTTGGTCCCCTCCTTGGTAGTGGTGAAGTGTGGAGCCTTGGGGGAATGTGGGGTGCGAACAGCATGCCCACAGCTTAGGAGTCTTGGGCGCATGCTTAGTCATGTCTGACTCTTTGCGACTCTCTGGACTGTAGCTCTGTCCATGGGACTATCCCAGAAAGAATACTGGAGTGGGTTGCCACGCACACCTCCAGGGGATCTTTTTGACCCAGGGATCGAGTGTGTGTCTCCTGCATTGCAAATGGATTCTTTACCCACTGAGCCATCAGGGAAGCCCCACAGCTTAGGAAAGATGGTTCTGTCTGGATGGAGAACAGTTTCAATAGCAGCCATACTACATGTGCTGATTTTATATCCAGCTAAAGGAGCACTCTGGAGGGAAACTGGACTAGGGGTCACACGGAAATCTCCCCCACGAACAGCGGATGAAATGAGAAAGGGGGCATTTAGTTTAATACAAGGATGTCCTTTTCCATCAAGAGGTCTATAGGATGTTATGACACCCACCATTCTGGCTGTGCTAAAGAAGAGTCTGACTGCAGAGCCCAAACCTGAACAGCCAGGAGAATTAATTGGATGATCCCATATGTCATTTTTGTTTATAATATTCCTGATCCAGGTAATAGGCAAATTATGTTAGACTCTGAACACTAAGGGGATAAGATCATGTTCCACTTCGTGACCCGTCATGAATCTAGTAGCTAAATTCAGTGTATACTGGGACTAAAACTTATCTCCATTACAGTTTAAAGAAAAGTGAAGACACAGGCATCCAAAGTTTTGTATTTATTTATTTTTTGATAACATAGGGACACAATTTAATGATTCTAGTTTTTTTTACAAGTCACGTGTCATAAACATTCAAATAATCCATCTTTAAAAAGTATATTTATTTTATTTTTTTTAATTTTAAAATCTTTAATTCTTACATGTGTTCCCAAACATGAACCCCCTCCCACCTCCCTCCCCATAACATCTCTGTGGGTCATTTACAACATTGACAGTAATAAGGTGAAGTATGAACACAAAGTGTTGTTATTTTTGTAGCTCATTTACTGGTGGCGGGAAAGGAAGAAGTATTTCTGTATTCTCACTGGATAAAGATCTGGATGCTGACTCTAGGCTTCTGTGCCCTCGTCCTGACTCGAGTTTAGGAGCTGGGTTACTCAAAACATACTGGGGTGCTCCGAGTTACTGATTCCTGGTCAGAGTGGGGTTCAGTGGAGGTTGGGTGTCAGTATTATTTTAGGTACTCTCAGTTTAGGTACACTCTGTGAGGCTGTGAAAAACACCAGTGGCTCAGCAGGTAAAGAATCATCCTGCAGTGCAGGAAATACAGGAGACATGGGTTTGATCCCTGGGTCAGAAAGATCCCTTGGAGGAGGAAAATGGAAACGCACTCTAGTATTCTTGCCTGAAAAATCCCATGGACAGAGAAGCCTGGCAGGCTGCAATTCAAAGGTTTACAAAGAGTCGAACACAACTGAGCCACTAAGCAAGCACGCTGTGAGGCTGAATGATGAGGCTGTCTACAACCCTGGTGAAACATAGATGTTCAGATCTGTGGTTTGGTTCTTTTTCCTCCAAGTAACTTTGCATTCTGAGTTTACATTTAAACAAAACACAATTAGAGAACAGGCATGAATGACTGATCTGCATGAATCAGCTTCTTTCTACTGAACACATGTAGATCAAAAGTGACTTAATAGCTGACTTCAAATATACACAGAAAGTATGGAAAATGGAAATTCCGTGGTATCTCAATTCATATTCACTGAGGGCAAGATGGGGATAAAGGAACTCAAATTGCAGCAGAAAGGAGTTAGACATCAGGAAGGAAGCTTCCTACCTTTGGAGATGTCTGACGGAAAAAAATGAAGCCACTGTCTTAGGGTGGATCACTGTCTTAGCCCATGAATATTTATGGAGTGAATACATGCTACCAGGCAGGTGCTGGGCTTGGCACTGTAGATCCAGTCTGTAGAACAGACAGATCTGCACTCTGACCACACAGCTTTGAAGTCTAGTGGGGGACACAGGTATTAGGCTAAGACACAAGCAGGTGATTATAAGCTGTGACAATTATCATGAAGGGAAATCCAAAAGTATAAAATGGGTACACAGCCTAGGGCCAGGAGGCAGAGGAAGACCTCTCCAAGGAGGTGAGGGTTGAGTTGAGGCCTGAAGGATGAATAGAAAGTAACAGGTGGATGGGGTAGGATGTGAAGCTCAGGCCGGCTGAGCAAGCAGTCTGTGCAAGGACCAGGGGTCAGAGGAAGCTGTGGCTTCAGGGGATGGAGAGAACAGTGAGGCCAGTGTACCTGGAGCCCAGGATGGGGAAGAGGAGTGTGGGGAGCCCTGTGTTCAAGATGTAAACCAGGACCCAACCAAGAAGCTTTTGAAGCAAGTTAAGGACCTTGATCTTTCTATAAAGAGCAATGGAATCATCAGTGTTGTTTGTTTTTCCCTTTATTTTTTGTAAACTGAAGTATGACAAGCTGTCAGTCCATTTGACCTGCTGTGATGAATTACACAGACCCAGTGCCTTATAAATGGCATCAATTCACTTCTCACAGTTCCTGAGGCTGGAATACTGAGCCTGGGGGGCCAGCATGGTGGAATTCCAATGAGGACTTGCTAACAGGTTGCAGATGAGATTGTTCTCCTCATGTCCTCACCTGGCGGGGAGCAAAGAGCAGGGGGTTTTCCCTCGACTCTTACAGGGGCACCAATTCAACCTGTGTGTAGAGTCCTTGGGACCTTGTTTCTCTTAATCACCCCCTCAAGGGCCTCATTCACCTCCTAATAGCATCACTTTGGGGGAATAGAGTTTCAAATACAATCTCGGGAGGGACACAAACATTTAGTCCACAATCATGCCTACAGAAAAATGCCCGTACAGGTCAGCTTATCAGTTTTCACAGGGCATGCATTGATCGTGTAACCAGTACCCAGGCCAATACACAGAGCATGATGAACACCACAGCACCTGCCCAGTCACTAGCATGCTCCCAAGGAAACCCTTTCCTGGCTGGCAATGCCACAGACTGACTTTGACCAATTCTGAGCTTTTACATAAACGGAGGCATACCCCGTATTCTTGGTTTAGCTTCTCTTACTCAACAGTATGAGATGCATCCACTGGCTGTCTGCAGCAATAGCTTAGTATGTGAATATAACATAACTGATCAGTTCTACTATGGATGGACAGACATTTGGGCTGTTTCCTGGGTTTGGCTCTCTGGAATAGTGCTACTGTGAAATACTTGGTGATTCTATTTCACTTTTCTATTGGCTGTTTTTCTAAGATTGGAACTTCTGGAACTTAAGGTGTAACTCTTCCTTGACTTACGACGAGGTTACTTCCCTATAAGCCCATTGTAAGTTGAAAACACATTGAATACACCTGACCTACTCAACATCATGAATTTTAGCCCAGCCATCTTAAGCATGCTCAGAGCACTTCCATTAGCCTGCAGTTGGGCAAAGTCATCCAACACGAGTCTGTCTTATAATAAAGTGCTGAATATCTCATGTAATTGATTAAATGCTATACTGAAAGTGGAATGCAGAATGGTTGTCTTGGGTCTAGTGCGGTTGTAGGCGTATCACTTGTTTGCCTTTGTGATCTCAGATCGGACTGGGAGCTGCTGCTCACTGCCCAGCCTCACAAGAAGGGATCTAAACACATATCACTAGCCTGGGAAGAGAGCACAATTCAAAAATCAAAGGAGGGTTTCTACGGAGTGTATATCGTTGTTGCAGTGTTGTAAAGCTGAAAAACCCAGCCGTCCTGCCTGGGGTTGTCGGTATGTGTGTTAAACTGTAGTGCATCCTGACAAGCCGTTTTCTAAGGTGTCTGTTCTGACTTTCTCCCCCACCCACAGTGTGGGAAAGTTCTCACAGGTTTTTCTGCAAACAGTGCTTTGATCAGACCTGTGTTTTCAAAGACCATGTGGGCCACTAGGAGGAGAGTGGATGGTGGAGCGCAGTGTGCATGGAGGGACCTGGGGGCTGTCCTGGTGGGCAAAGGACGATGGGTGGGGATGCGGCGGGTGAAGCCAGGTGGGTGGAGACAAGTGCACGGATGCAGGAGAGACTGGCGGGGCAATGCCAGTGGCCCCAGGGGATGAGCTGGGGGCGGGAGTGGGAGAGGTGACAAGAAGGACCTCTCACTGCCCTGCTCATCTCTTACTGCCATGATGACCGGTTAGGTGGTGGTGTTTGTCCGAACTCTGGTGATGGGCCAGGCATGGGCAGGCGTGGATCTTAATTCTAGTTTGGGCCTGTTGACTTGAGGGTCATCAGGGCTGTTCAAGTGGGAATCAAGGAGGCAGTGAGACAGAGGTGCCCGACTCAGGAGGGCAGGAGGGCTGGTGGGCCTGTGGTATTGATTTTCACAGGAGCGCTGATGAGAGGTCACCTGGGAGGAGAGCAGCCAATCCAGTCCCATGACTTCCTAGTTTCAGAGCAGTTTTTCCTATTGTAACTTTTGAACACATTTTAAAGGAAAAAAATTATTTTATTTTATTTCAAGTTGAAGATCATTAGGCTACTGTGTATGTGGTGGGGACATGAGTGGGTAAGTGGGAAGTGTGTCTGTATTTGCTGTAGGACACCACGGGGCTGGGGGCAGAGTATCTCTGTCGTAATTTCTTGGGCTATCTTAACAAAATACCACACGCTGCGGGGCGCCATCAGCGGTTTGAGTCCTCACAGTTGTAGGGGCTGGAAGCGCGCGATCATGGTGTCGGTAGGGTTGGCTCCTCCTGAAGCCTTTCTCGCTGACTTGTTGATCGGTCTTCCCTCCGCGTCCTCACGTGGTCCTCTGTCCCAATCTTCTCTTCTTACGAGGACATCAGTCAGTGGATCAGGGTCCAGCCTGATAACTCTCTTCCCTCTTTCAGAACCCTGTCTCCTGGTAGCCTCACACTCAGGTCCTAGGGCTTAAGGACCCCAGTGTATCTTTCCCAGAGGAATCTGCTTTTTCCTATGATACCCTCTCAGTCAAGGTCCTGCATTTGGACCAGAGCTCACCTGTCCTTCACCCTGCACATTCAGGAAACTCTAACTTGTCCCTACTTTGTGTCTCACTGGCAACCAAACTAGGCAGTTAGAATTTCTAGAGTCAGAAAAAATTGTCCTATCATACAAGGCTTCCAAGCAACCAGAAAATTTGAAGCAAAGCCATAATAATCATGACCACAGACCTTGAATGTGTGCCTTTAACTTGTTTCACTTGTTTCTTTAACTTGTTTCTTTTCAAATTCACATCTAGCCCCTGCCCTCTACCTGCCCCCCCTCCCCTGACTCTGTGGAGGAGGTATTATTTCCCACTTCATCGAATTGATGAGCAACTTGTGATGTGGGTCACATGCTTGGTCAGTAGAGATGAGGCATCTGTCCAGGCCTGCCTGCCGCCCCTCTCCATCCTGCTGCGGGCTCAGGCCACGAGGGACGCACCAGGACCTGGCTCCTCTCTCAGGTTTTGAAAACACAGTTTAATTGGAAGGAGCAAATGTTGGCACAGTGATTTTTAATAGTTATCTTTTGGGTGCTGCTGCTGCTGCTAAGTCGCTTCAGTCGTGTCCGACTCTGTGCGACCCCTTAGACAGCAGCCCACCAGGCTCCCCCTTCCCTGGGATTCTCCAGGCAAGAACACTGGAGTGGGTGGCCATTTCCTTCTCCAATGCATGAAAGTGAAAAGTGAAAGTGAAGTCACTCAAGTCATGTCCGACTCTTAGCGACCCCATGGACTGCAGCCCACCAGGCTCCTCCGTCCATGGGATTTTCCAGGCAACAAGAAGGACCTCTCACTGCCCTGCTCATCTCTTACTGCCATGATGACCGGTTAGGTGGTGGTGTTTGTCCGAACTCTGGTGATGGGCCAGGCGTGGGCAGGCGTGGATCCTGATTCTAGTTTGGGCCTGTTGACTTGAGGGTCATCAGGGCTGTTCAAGTGGGAATCAAGGAGGCAGTGAGACAGAGGCGCCCGACTCAGGAGGGCAGGAGGGCTGGTGGGCCTGTGGTATTGATTTTCACAGGAGCGCTGATGAGAGGAGGTCACTGGAGTGGGGTGCCGTTGCCTTCTCTTTTGGGTGAATGTACTGTTTTTCCCAATTCAGGCTGATTTACTTGCAGGGCTTGTAGTCAGGGCTCTGACAGCTACGGAAGAGATTATCTTTAATACTCCCCAGAACCATGAGAAACACCAGATAAAGAAGCACGTTTCACGGTGGCGCACGCTCCCCATCATCTCACACTGAGCAGTCTCCAGCATTCCCCACATCCTGTCTCATCCATTCATGAAAAAGAGAGAAATAAACCTGACTGGAATTAGATTTGGAAATCTCTGGGAGAAAATGTGTTTTTGAGTTTTCGGTTCTACACCTCACAGCAGTTTATTCTGTGCTGTTCTCATCTGTCTGCCTGAATTTCTTCTCACACAAATCCTTCAGGCGTCACTTGAATAAGCAAAGCATATTAAATAGGAAATGCCTTGTTTCTCATGTCCTGTCTCGCTGTGGTACCTGTGCCGTTTGTATATCATCCATTGTCTGTACAATGAGGTGGTTTTACATTTCTGTTGAGAAGCTTCAGTCACTGTCCCTCAGCAGATTTGCCTCATGGAACCGAATGGTTGATGTGTATTTGAATGTGTCCTTGATAGCATTCGGCCCATGAGTTAGCTCAGAGAAAAGATCCCTTTTCCAGATGTGAATGTGGAATGGCTTAAAATGTATGGCCAGCCCACAGTGGGTTCATCATTGTGCTTAATGTTAGGCCTGCAGAGATGCTTGCAGCATTGAGGGTGCACAGCTGGGTACCTTCCTGTTTGTATCAGATATGCAGGAGAAGAGGGAGTGGGGTGAGAGGGAGAAAAGCAGGAGAGGGGGATGGAAACAGAACACAAGAGCAGAGCAAGGCAGTTCCTTTTTCCAGAGGCCTCTAGCATAGCGCTGAAGACACGCAGGAAGCTGAGCAGTCAATATGCGGAGCAACAGACGCTACACAAACAGGTACCTGCAGGCTGTCGTGGGCAGAGAGAGACACACGAAGGGAGGACAACAAATGGGACTCCAGACCCTGTTCTAGGTGCAGAAAATAGAGCAATGAGCAAAAAAGCCATGCCCCGTCTGCCCTCGGGAAGCTCATATCCTTGTAGGCACAGGGTGGTCAGGCAGCCAGGTGGGAAGGGTGGGCCTGGAGCTGAGAATGGCACAGGCTTTAGAGTGAGGTTTGAACAATCCAGTGGATATGGGGCAGTCAGAGGGAAGCTTCCCTGGTGGCTTGGATGGTAAAGAATCTGCCTGCAATGCAGGAAACCCAGGTTTGATTCCTGGGTTGGGAAGATCCCCTGGAGAAGGGAATGGCGACCGACTCCAGTATTCTGGCCTGGAGAATCCCATGGACAGAGGAGCCTGCCAAGCTATAGTCCATGGGGTCACGAAGAGTCGTGACATGACTGAGTGACTTTCACTTTCACTTTCAGAGGGAGGCAGGCAGGGTCAACACCAGGCCCCCAGGAAAGTGTCTGGATACCAAGCCAGGGAGCAGAAACTGTCTTTTGAAGGTCACGAGGAGCCCTGCTGGTTTCCATGAGGGTCCCGAGGTTGGATTTGGAGAGCTTGGCAGAGGTGTGCAGGATGGAGAGGGCAGGGCTCAGGCAGAGCCCACTCTGGACCTTAGGAGGGGAAGGTACCTGTGGACACACACAGTGGGCCCGGGAGCAAGAGGACAACGATTCCATGATGGGGCAGTGCTGGGGAGCATAGGGGTGAGGATTCTGGAAGGACCTCCAGAGTTCTAGCTTTCCACTGTGTCATGACACCATCCACTGAAGGATGGGACGGATGAAAAGGGTCAGGTCTCAGCAATTGTGCTCAGTTCAGATTTGGCCATCTCGCTTGTAAATTACGGAATTCCTCATGCTTCACGCGGGAGTGCATCAGAAGGATGAGGTCTTACTGGCATTTGTGGAGATTTGCTTCCCGAATGTATTATTCCTCAAAGATGTCACATGTCCTCGGTGAAGCAGGGACTGTTTGTTGGAGGGACTGTTAACACCTTCCTGGTGGGGAAAGGAAACCAAGGCTGGCGCTGGTTAAAAAGCAGAGTGTGGGGACCCAGAGGATGTGCCTGGGTGAGCGACACCAGATCTAGTGCTTTTCCACTAAAATCCCCCAGGATTTTCCAGGGCTGCATGAACCCCCTGGATGGAAAGTTAGGTGATACCAGTTCCCACCCCCATGGCAGGGGGTCAGCCAACTGAATGGCAGCTCCTGGTGTCCTAAGGTGAGGTCCTGGTGTCTAGGGATCTAGGGAGGGTGGTGGGGTAGGGGCAGGTCTGGGTTCCTGCCTCTCTGCATCCACCATCCCAGCCACTCAGCCAGTGCCCACCCGTGTCTGGTGGATAAGTTCTCTCTTCTGAGAGAGAACCCACCCCTTGCTGTGGGTGACAGTGGCATTTTGTGTCTGACACGTATGTTGTTGATGTGTTATCAGTTCAGTTCAGTTGCTCAGTTGTGTCCAACTCTGTGACCCCATGGACTGCAGCTCGCCAGGCCTCCCTGTCCATCACCAACTCCCGGAGTGTACTCAAACTCATATCCGTTGAGCTGGTGATTTCATCCAACCATCTCACCTGTCATCCCCTTCTCCTCCTGCCTTGAATCTTTCCCAGCATCAGGGTCTTTTCAAATGTGTCAGTTCTTCGCATCAGGTGACCAAAGCATTGGAGTTTCAGCTTCAGCATCAGTCCTTCCAATGATTATTCAGGACTGATCTCCTTCAGAATGGACTAGTTGGATCTCCTTGCAGCCCAAGGGACTCTCGAGAGTCTTCTCCAGCACCACAGTTCAAAAGCATCAATTCTTTGGAGCTCAGTTTTCTTTATATACCAGCTCTCACATCCATACATGACTACTGGAAAAACCATAGCTTTGACTAGATGGACCTTTGTCAGCAAAGTAATGTCTCTGCTTTTTAATATGCTATCTAGGTTGGTCATAACTTTCCTTCCAAGGAGCACCATATGTTATGCTAATATAATAAATATAACAGGAAACTTGGGGTGGGAATCTGCAATGTGTCTTTGTGTGATCCAGTTTTTTGGAAGGAGTCAGTCCAGGATGGGAGAAAGAATGACTTAAGACAGGAGTATCTGACTTGGAGGCCTTCCCAGGTGATGTTAGTGGTAAAATCCCTGCCTGCCAATGCAAGAGACCTAAGTGATGAGCGTTTGATTCCTAGGCTGGAAGGTCCTCTGGAGGAGGGCATGGCAACCCACTTTAGTATTCTTGCCTGGAGAATCCCACAGAGGCGCCTGGTGGGCTACAGTCCATAGGGTGGCAAAGAGCTGGACGTGACTGAAGCGACTTAGCGTGTGACTTGGAGGGGCGTAAAGGGAGGGTCCCCCCTCTTTCCATCCTCCTCCCTCCTCTCTCCACCAGTATCTCCCACCATCTGTGGTGTCTAAGGCTTGGGGCAGACCGGCTTTAGAACTTGTTATTAATAGATCACAGTGCTTATCTTCATGGAACAGAGAATTACCGACTCTTCAGTTGACACCTGGTTAGCAGGCAAACAGTTTGACACCAGCTGGCTGTAAAAGGCATTTTTAATAAAACTTACCTCTGATTTAAAATAAAAATGCTGCCTCAGAGATTTTGGACTGCAACAGACGAGAAACTGACAGGTGGAATCTTTCATGCAAAACTTTTGCTGGGGCTAAAGGGAAATATCTGATAAGATGGCTTGCCCAGGGAGGAAGGAGTAATTGGGTTTTCTCTCCTGCCCCCTTGCATCTAGCCTGCTGTTATTATGACAGGACCACAGAAGTTCTAAAAGCTGAATCATAGTTTATATTTTTAGCATTTCTGAACTATTGAGATAAGATGGAGGGAAGGAGTGCAGTGGGGGAGTAAGTTCTTGCCCCACTTCTGTGATAATTATTGTCTGCTTGAAAGTGTGAGGTGAGATATTCAAACCTGATTTAGCTTGTCCACAGCAAGCTGTCGGGGAACCAAAGCCTTAGCTGAAGGCCATGGGCTGAAGTCCAGGAGTCCATCTTTCAAAACCTTAAGACAATGACTTCTCCTACTCTTGTGTGTGGATGGTGTTACCATTTTCTGGGTCTTTCCAGATCAAATAAGTTTGTGTGTCCATCTTGTGGATATGCATTCTCTGAATACATGAGGTTCTGAAGAATTTTCTCCCTAATTCTGCTTGTGACAGTGGAAGAGGAGGAGGGGGAGGAGGGGGGGGACGAGGATCGGGAGGAGGGGGAGGAGGAGGAACAGGAGGAGGGCAGAAGGGGAGGAAGAGAGGGAGGGGGAGGGGGGAAGAGGAAGGAGAGACAGCCCTGGGAGCTTGCAGCTAAGATAAAAGGAACTGAGATTATGACAGTATTATTCTCCCTTGGCTGTCATACTCTTTATAACAATGAGGAATAACCTTATGGTGATTTTACTTATCAAACATTATTAGCAAGTCTCCCTCTTTATTGTTTGCTCATGGGATGTCTTCAGAACCCTTGGGTAGTTTCTGTGGGTTACAAGTTCCAGGTAAGTTTGATCATTGAGGAAATAATGTTCTTGAAGGAAAGATATATCTGAGTTTTTAAGGAAAGAACACACACGTGAGGACAACCAAAATGTTCATTTCTCTCCCTTCCTTGCCCTGGGCGCTGGATGCCGTATCTGGGTCAGTCCAGCTGCCATCTTTATTTCCAGATGTGTATCTTATGGAACACGAGTAATACGGATTTCTCAAGTCTTCTAGCAATTTATTCCCCTTAGCTAAATTTTGCAAAATGATTTAAACCACCCAGTGCTCAGCTCTGAAAGGCACTAAAATGGGATGAAGGCATTGGACATGACTTGGAAACAAGTAAAACAGAGCAGACCTGTCTTCTTTCTAATATAATTTTATTTTAAATGCAAGTTATTGCTCTGCTCTCCCCAATATCAGACAGCTGGTTCCTTCTTGAAGCAACTCGTGACGACAGATGGACCAACCGTTTTCTCAAAGTCTTGGCTGCTTCCATGACGCCATTTTCCCAACCCGCTCAGTGCCCCAACTTCTTCCCATGCCAACCTCCGTTCTCCTGGCACTAAGCAGTTGTCTAGAGTTGACTTTTTATTTTCCATTTAACGTTGGGAAGATGAACATAAGGTGCCAGGCTGGATTATTGTGTTCATCGCCAGATGGATTTGTTCTGTCTCCATAAGCGTTCATTCCCTTTGTGCAGCATCTGAGCCCCGGTACCTCCCTTAGAGAGTGTGTAGCCCTCCCCTAGCTTTTCTCTCCAATGTGTATGTTGTGAGTTATGCCATTAAATCGATGGGACCAGGTGGGGGTTACCCGGCCTTTAGTCCATTTTCCTGTGTTCTACTATACGTACCTATTTCTGTTCTTTAAAGCATGGAATTATTTGTAAGTAATAACTCTAGAAACAAACCTAGCATTTATATTAATTACAGATATCAAATCGGTATAAGAGAGGAAGGAAAATAAAGCGGGGGTTGACAACTGTTATCTGTGTCCTTTGAACGTTAGGACACTTCACCTGACTTCCTCACATCGATTTTCTATCCAGAACCTTTGCTTTAGAGTTGGAGTATTTCTTTTATGAACGAGTAAACAAAATACTGTACAATTATGAAAGTGAATAGCCTATAGCTACATATAGCAACATGGATGAGTTCCATATACATAATCTCAGTGAGAAAAACAAGTTCCTGAAAAACATATGCAGTGCAACACCAATTATTTAGAAATGTGCAAAACAACGTTTTACTATGTTAAAAGACACGTACATATGAAGGAAGAGCATAAATCCATGTGTGGGAACAATAAGCACCTAAAACTGCCCCCTCTGGGGCAGGTAGTAGGGTTATGCCCCCAGAAGAGGGGTCAGCGCCACCAATATGGGCTTTCCGTCCCTCTGTCCCTCTGCCCCTTCACACCACACACACACGCTTCCCTCTGTGCAGTCCTGCCTCTTTTTCTTTTTTCTTTCCATCTACTTTTTCCCCCAGGTAGATGATGCATGCTAAGTCACTTAGTCGTGTCTGACTCTTTGCAACCTATAGACTGTAGCCTGCCAGGCCCCTCTGTTCTTGGAATTCTCCAGGCAAGAATACTGGAGTGGGTACCCATCCCCTTCTCCAGGGGATCTTCCCTACCCAGGGACTGAGTCTTACGTTGGCAGGCGGGCTCTCTACCACTAGCGCCACCTGGGAAATACATGTAGACAATGGACTTTTTTTTTTTTACTGAAGTATAGTTGACTTACAATGTTGTGTTAGTTTCTGTTGTATAAGAACAGTGAATCACACACATATATATATATAGATGAAACCTTCTCCACATTCTTTTCCATTGTGTTTTATTACATATGTTGAATAGTTCCGTTTGCTGTACAGTAGGTCCTTGTTGTTTATCTATTTTACATATAGCAGTTTGTATCTGTTAACCCCAAACCCCTAGTTGAGCCCTCCCCTCCGTCCCCCTTGGTAACTGTATGCTTGTCTCCTGTGTCTGTGAGCTTTTTTCTGTTCTGCAAAGAAGTTGGTGTCGCATTTTAGATTCCACATGAGTGATATCATGTGGTGTTTGTCTCTCTCTGTCTGACTTCACTTAGTATGATCATCTCCAAGTCCCTCCATGGTGCTGCGAACCACATTATTTCATGCTTTATGGCTAATATTCCACTGTGTGTGTATATATATATATATACCCCCATCTTCTGGATCTGCTCATCTTTTGGTGGACCTTTAGATTGCTTTCATACCTTTGTTGTTGTTGTTTAGTCGCCAAGTCGTGTCCACCTCTTTGTGACCTTGTGGAGTGAAGCACTCCGGGCTTCCCTGTCCTTTACCACCTCCTAGAGCTTGCTTAAATTCATGTCCATTGAGTCAGGGCTTGGTTATTTTAAATAGTGCTACTGTGAACATAGAGCTGCATGTATCCTTTTGAATTATAATTTTGACCTCATATATGCCCAGCAATTGGATTGCAGCATCATGTGTTAGTTCTATGTTTAGTTTTCTAAGTCACCTCCATCGGAGAAGGCAATGGCATCCCACTCCAGTACTCTTGCCTGGAAAATCCCATGGACGGAGGAGCCTGGTGGGCTGTAGTCCATGGGGTCGCTAAGAGTCGGACACGACTGAGCGACTTCACTTTCACTTTTTACTTTCATGCATTGGAGAAGGAACTGGCAACCCACTCCAGTGTTCTTGCCTGGAGAATCCCAGGGACGGGGGAGCCTGGTGGGCTGCCATCTCTGGGGTTGCACAGAGTCGGACACGACTGAAGCGACTTAGCAGCAAGGTACCTTCATACTGTTCTCCATAGTGGCTGCACCAAGTCACACGCCTGCAAACAGTATAGGAGGTTCCCTTTTCTCTGCTCCAGTATTATTGTTTGTAGACTTTTTAATGATGGCCATTCTGACTGGTGTGAGGTGATACCTCATTGGCTTTTATTATGAGAAATATTAACTGCTCCCTTTGAGAATTACTTTTTCAAAAGGTTTTTAGAAGAGCGATGTTGCTCATATCGTGTGTAGTTCATAATTCAGGTTGTGCTCAAAAGACTGAAATCAGTTAATACTAAAAGGAGCTGTGGTTTGTTCCACATTTGTGGTTCTATTATTTTGGGGGATTTTGGAACTGTTGTTACAAGGAATTGTTTCTCCTTAACTCCAGAAGTTGCTTAGAGAGTGTTTTTCTCCTTGATTTGCTGAAATTTGATTTCCTCTCATGGATTTTTCAAGGTGTGCCATAAGTTGGTAGTTGCTCTCCATTGTACCAAACTTTACTGTAAACCATGCATATTTAACTCCCATGTAAACATGGGAGTGATCTCTGCCTTTGATGGCTCCAGTCTTGTGTAAGCGAAAAGCATAGTGACTGATCAAACAGATGGAAGGAAATCTCTTTTTCCTTCCCATGGGAACCCATAGTAAAGTTCCCATGAAATTAGTGCTGTGCATACACAAAATAGCAAACTGTCTACACAGCATTCATTGTGCACAAATTTACCTTCACAAAGCAAAAAATAAAAGTCAAACAGAGTAGGCACATCTGCTATATATTTATTTTTATTTTTAAAATAACATCACAGAGTGTTTGGAATCCCTTTAAATAATGCTCTATGTGATTCCACTTATATAAAAAGTACCTACAGTTGGCAAATTCTTATAGACAAATGTGGAAGAAGAGTGCCAGGGGCTGGGGGAAGGGGTATGGGGAGTTAGTGTTTAATGGAGACAGAGTTTCAGTTTGGGGTGATTAAGAATGCTTCAGAGATGGGTGGTGGTGATGGCTGTACAACCATGTGAACATAACTTAGTGCTATTAAATCATACACTTGAAAATGGATAAAATGTTAAATTTTATGTTATGTGTATTTTACCACAATTTAAAAACAGACACTATATCCTGATAATTTTGACAACTTTCCCATTTACTGATAAACCTGAGCATGAGTTCTTTCTGGATATTGAATGCATTTTGATTCTTTTCCTTCGGGTGTCCTGTTCAGCATTTTAGATTATTTTAATAGCTAGAGCTATGCTCATGTTTTCCTCCCGTGACAAAGAGTGGGAATCAGGTGTTCGTCTCTCACCGTCTGTTTGACAGCAGCCCTGAAGCCTCATGGGATTGGAGGGTGGAGTTACTCACATGGAGTTACCTTATCCTACTGCTTCCTTGCCCACTGGCTTGGCCTCCACTGTGTTAAAAAAAACTGCAGCTATGAAATTAAAAGACACTTACTCCTTGGAAGAAAAGTTATGATCAACCTAGACAGCATATTCAAAAGCAGAGACATTACTTTGCTGACTAAGGTCCGTCTAGTCAAGGCTATGGTTTTTCCACTGGTCATGTAAGGATGTGAGAGTTGGACTGTGAAGAAAGCTGAGCGCCGAAGAATTGATGCTTTTGAACTGTGGTGTTGGAGAAGACTCTTGAGAGTCCCTTGGACTGCAAGGAGATCCAACCAGTCCATTCTGAAGGAGATCAGCCCTGGGTGTTCTTTGGAAGGAATGATGCTAAAGCTGAAGCTCCAGTACTTTGGCCACCTCATGCAAAGAGTTGACTCATTGGAAAAGACTCTGATGCTGGGAGGGATTGTGGGCAGGAGGAGAAGGGGACGACAGAGGATGAAATGGCTGGATGGCACCACTGACTCGATGGACGTGAGTCTGAGTGAACTCTGGGAGTCGGTGACAGACAGGGAGGCCTGGCGTGCTGCGATTCATGGGGTCGCAAAGAGTCGGACACAACTGAGCGACTGAACTGAACTGAAACAGAAAATTTGAGATAGAGACAGAGCAACAGATCAGGAGGCAACTGCCACTGACAAGGTGGTTTGTTATTTAATATCACAGATTCCAAGAGGAGAGGCAGCCATGCCATGGGGGGCCACATGGGGAAGCTCTGCGGTCGATCAGGAGGCAGAGGGAGGGGAGAGGCTGAGAGCCTTCACTGTGGTTTCCATGATGCGGGTTGATCAGGAGGCAGAGGGAGGGGAGAGGGTGAGAGCCTTCACTGTGGTTTCCGTGAGAAGGAACAGGAGAGGCAGGGCCAGCGGGCTCAGACTTTGGATCATTTAAGGGCTCTGATGTAGGGGTTTCCCTGGTTGTCTGACTCCTAGCCCCAGGTGACTAGGCAGTGGTGAGGTGGGGAACTGAATGCCCCACAGAGGGTGTGCTGGGAGGGCGTGGACTTTCTTGGCTGCTCAAAGGGGAATTGACCAGCCTTTAGCCAGGACCTCAAAACTGAGTCAAGGGAATGTTGTTAAAAGCTGTGTTCCATCCACCAGGCCATCTCTTCCCAGTAGAAAGGCAGCATTTCTGGGTGTTACAGCACCAGTCCGTGTGGACTCGAGCATCCGTGTTTGAGCGGTGGCAGTAACCTGTGGCCACCCCTTTCTCAAGGCTGACTGCCGCCCCAGCTCAAGAGAGATGTGTTTCCCTGCACTGACTCACCCAGGGGGGTTGTTTGGCCCAATGCCATGAATGTTTCAGGGTAGGGCTTCCAAATACGTCGCAAAAGGAGATCCCTCACCTCAGAGCCTCTTCTGGGCTTAGCTGCTCTACACAGAGAAAAAGCTTGACAGCATAGTTACCCCGCTGGGAATGACCACCCAAAGGTGAAGAGTGTTCAGGCCTCAAATGGGTGAGGTGGGCATGAGAAACCAGAAGCAGGTTTCACAGAAGTAATGCCTTGTTCTCCATAATGGCCCTTCAAGAGCATTGACTCCATTAGCACAGAACAAGAAATTCCCAGCTCATTTATTCATTCAGGAATATTTGCATGAGAGGCAGCATATATGATGGTCAAAGGCATGGGGTGTGGCGTCCGGATGGCCTGTCAGTGGCTCCCCTCGCTCATGGTCTGTGTTCTCAGGTGAACTGCTGAACCACGCAGTGCCTAGGTATCCTATGTGTAAAATAAAGATGATAATACAAAGCTCATAGGATTCTTGTAAGGACTGAAGAACACACTGATAGAAAGATCAGAGCTATACATGTTAAAGAGCATGGTGATTATGGTACTTTACCATTCATCTGTGCTAGGTGTTAAGGCGTGTGAGATGCAGTCTCCATTCTCATGGAGTCCACTGGGGGAAATGAATATAAAAACAGGCAACTGGAGAACAATTGGTGAGTTTTCTTATTTGGAGCATAAAGGAAGGGGTCACCTCACTTTCTGGGGTTATCAGGGTAGACAAGTCACATACGAAAAAAGACACTTTATTTAAGTATTAATGGACATACAAACAAAGGGAAGACAATTCCCTGAGTAGGGAATAGCCCATGTAAATAGCTGCGAAGCCTGGTCAGTGTTTTAGGATGTGGCATACTCTGGAATTAAAAGCACAACATGTGGCAGATTGGGGGAGGTTAATAGCAGGTCATAAGCTTAGAGTGAAAACTCAAACCCAGATTCAGAAAAACTTGGGTTGTGTGTATGTGTGTGGCTGGTAGAATTCCATAGTCTTGAAAGCTTTACATGCTAATAACTGATACATGGAATCAGATAAAATACTTTTACTTCTGCCTGTCACCTTTTATTCAGTATAATATTTTTGAGGTTCATCCATGTTTTGTGGGTATCAGTAGTTTACTCTTTTTTTTAGTGCTGAGTTGTTTTCCTTTATATGAGTGTAATTTATTTATTCATTTTCCTGCTAATGGACATTGAGGATTGTTTCTAGTTTTTTACTAATGTGCCTAAAGCTTCTGTGGACATTATTATATACATCTTTCCTGTTTTCATTTTACTTTAAAAGTGTAGTTACTGGGTCATAGTGCAGGCACATGTTTAGTTTAATCAGAAACTTCCAAAATTGTACCATTTTATATTTCTGTCAACATGGCTGGAGAGTTATAATTGTTCTGCGTCATTACTAACATTAGATGTCATCTGTCCCTTTCATTTTAGCCATCCTAAATAGCTATTCATTCACGATATACTGGTGACTATTGGTATTGAGCAATTTTTCATGTGTTTATTAATCATTTATATATATGTGTGTGTATACATATATTTGTGTGTGTGAAGTGCCTGTCTATGGCAAGCCACTCCAGTGTTCTTGCCTGGAGAATCCTAGGGACAGTGGAGCCTGGTGGGCTGCCGTCTATGGGGTCGCACAGAGTCGGACACGACCGAAGTGACTTAGCAGCAGTGCCTGTCTAAACCTTTTGCCCAGGGTTTTGTTGGGTTTTCTGTTAACTGTTAACTTTTCAAGGAAGCTATTTATGTATTTTGAAATCGAGTCTTTGGCCATGTATATTTATTGCAGCTATTTTCTCCTACTCTGGGGACTTTCCTGTCTATTTCTTAATGGTGTCATTTGATGACTAAGAATTTCTAATTTTGTTGAAATCTATTTTATACCTCTACCAGATTTCTATGAAACTTGTTTACTACCTCTGTTATGGTACATTGATTGATTTTCACACACTAAATAATGTTGCTTCCTACACAAACCCTACTTGCTCATGAAATATTATGCTTTTTACATAGTTGGATTTGATTTGCTACTGTTTGATTGAGGATTCTTTGCCTATGTTCATGAGAGTAATTGGTTTATATTTAGATCAGGGTTATGCTGCCCTCATAAAATTGAGAAGTATTCCCTCCTGAAAGTTTGTGTAAAATTGGTATCTCCCCCCTCTTAAATATTTGATTATATCTAACAGTAAAGCTACCTGACTTTGGAATTATTTGAATAAGGCTCAAGATTACAAATTCAACTTGTTTAAATAAATATAGGGTTTTCAGATTAAGTATTCTAATTCTTGTCTTCTTTTGGGGAGGATGTAATTTCCCTTCTTGGGGCTTCCCTGGTGGCTCAGTGGTAAATATAGGTTTGATCTCTGAGTAAAGAAGATCCCCTGGAAAAGGAAATGGCAACCTACTCCAGTGTTTTTGCCTGGAAAATCCCATGGACAGAGGAGCCTGGAAAAACTACAGCCTATGGGGTCGCAAAAGACTTGGATACAACTTAGTGACTAAACAGCAACGATTTGCACTCTTGAGAAAATTTTGTGTCATCTAATTATATTTACAGTATATATGGTGTAACATTATTTGAAAATAGATTGCTTAATTCCTAAACACTTGGGGACTTCCTAGATATCTTTTTGTTATTGCTTTCTAATTAAATTATGTTGTGTTCAAAAAACATTTTTGGTATGATTTTAACCTTTTTTAAAGTTATTGAGACTTGTTTTACAGGTAACATACTGTTTATCTTGGGTAATATTCTCTGTGCACATGAAAACAATGTAATTTCGGCAATTATTGGGTATATGTTCTATAATGTCAAGGAAGTTATATTGATTGATAGTGTTCAAAGGCTCTCTGTTCTTACTCCTTAACGTCTCCTTGGTCTATCAGCTATTGGGAGGAGTATGTTGGAATCTCCGTCTGTGATTCTGTCTGTTCCCTTTTTAGTTCTATGAAACAATATATTTCAATGTTGTATTATTTAAGCATTTTGATGCTTCAAGTATTTTGATGCTCTGTTAAAAACATACACATTTGGGATCGTTAAGAGTTCTTGACAAAGTGTCCACTTTATTGTTTTGAAATATTCTTTTACCTCTGTCAATACTCCTTTTTCTGAAGTCTACTTTATCTGGTTTGAATATAGTTATTTCAGGTTTCTTATGATTAAGTGTGAACTTGATGTATCTTTTTCCACTTATTTGCTTTTAACCTATCTGTGTCTTTATATTTAAAGTGGGTTTCTTGGAAATATACTATAGTTTGATATTTGCTTTTTTGTCCAGACTGGCAGTTTTCTCCTTTAACAGCAATCATTAATCCATTTATATTTAATGTGATTACGATGTTTGAGTGTAAGTCTACTGTTTCGCTGTTGGTTTTCTATTTTTTCTGTGTGTATTTTTTTTTATTCTTTTTCTGTCTTCGTTTACAATTGAGTCTTTTTCAGCATATTTTATCACTTCTCTTTGATTACTACTATTCCACTTTGTTTTACTTTCTACAGTGTCTGCTCTATGGTTCACATTGTGCACCTTTAATTTATCACAATCTGTATTCAAGCAATGTTATACCATATATATTACAGATATAATTAATCTAAAGTAATATGTGACAGGTGAAAATGAAAGTCGCTCAGTCGCGTCTGATTCTTTGCGACCCCGTGGACTGTAGCCTGCCAGACTCCTCTGTCCATGGAATTCTCCAGGCAAGAATACTGGAGTGGGTAGCCATTCCCTTCTCCAGGGAGCAAACCCAGGTCTCCCACATTGCAGGTGGGTTCTTTACTACATGAGCCACCAGGGAATTTTTATCAAATATAGTAAGAATTTTACAACCATATACTTTTATTTTCCCTTCCTTTTTTTTTTGCTGTCATTCTTTTACTTCTCTCTCCCTCTCTCTCTCTCTCTATATATATATGTATTACAAACACAAATCAATAAGACTTTCAAAATTACATTATTGTCCCTTTTTCTGGGATAAACTGTTATTTTCAATACCATGCTGGGTTTTTACTAATTTATCTTTGCATCCATATTGGTAAATTAAATTAAATACAATGTTGTCTCTTCACACTGTCTTTTACCAGTCTTGGCACTGAGGCTACATTAGGCTTGTAAAGTGACTGGGCAAGTGTCCTCGTGTTCTCTTCCCAGGTCTCCATCCATCTGGGCTGCTGCAGCAATCTGAGAGCTGGTCTCTACCCATTCCCTCGTTTTGACATATACTTCTGCTCCCAACACTATTTCCTAGAGTGCAGCGATTCTTCTAAAATACACATCCCTTGATAGACTAAGTATCTATTTGTTTTCTGGGGCTTCTCTACACAGCATTAGCTACAATGATGTCATCGGCCAAAAGGCCAGTATTGGTTCACAACAGATTTTCTATCACCATACTCCCTCTTCTTGTGCAGTTTCAGCTGTATCAATGATGGTATTAATAGCTGCTGCCCCACCGTCATTTTTCATGCAATTACTTGTATGCTGTGATCTGGAGCCTGGTTAGATGGGGATATTCAGGGAATGGTCAGGGGTATGGCAGTGCAAAAGCAGTGACCTGACACTCTCTGTATTTTCCCTGAATTTGGGGTCCAGGGCAGCCTGTTACAACAGGTGTATAGATAGTGTTTAAATATTTGGTACAAAAATCTGTCCAAAAAAGATTGCCTCTTCATAGAGTTCTAGACAACCCTCCAAGATATAACTTGTACTGAGAACTAGTCCTTCTGGAGACGCAGGCAAGGTGCCATTTCTGAAACTTTTGGAAAAGAAATAGGTCAAGTGCCACATTTTTTTTCCATTTTAGTTTACCCTCTTCCCTGTTCTCCCTTCATCAGTAAATGGTGGGGTTCCTTAACCTTCCTGGTGCCCTTGTGGGAAGTGGGCTAATGCACTAAAAGGTAGTCATTCCAGTTTTATCAAGGAGGACATTGAGGCTCACACAGGGTGTGTAAATGGCCCCCCAACACATGTGACCAAGCAAGGGTGCAAAATAGGCCCCAGGGCCGGACTCGATTCAGAGCTCAGTGCTGTGGTCTCTTCACCAGTGCCCTCACAGGACTGGCGTGAGGAATTAAAGAAGCTGGTGCATAAAGTGTGCACCCAGTAAAGTTGCCATCACTGGGGACTGAAGCACTGTCTGTAATTCATTCTAACAATTCAGTGGAAGGTATTTTTGAGTACTGACTTGCGAGCCACCAGACCTTTTGTCAGGTTCTGTGGGTGAACAAAAGGTGATTGAAAAATGATCCCCAGCATCACTGGCTGGTATGGATGAGAATCACACAGGATCAGGCATGTGACCCCACAGGGCTACACCGGCAGAGCAGCGGGAGCTGGGAGCAGGAAGGGGCAGGTGATTCATTTTGCCTGGCAGGGTTTTGCAAGACTTCAGAGAGGAAGTGGCAGTCGAGGTAAATGTTGAAGGAAGATTGAAATTTCATCAGATAGATGATGTGGGCAGGGCATTTGGAATAGAGGGAGGGCGGGTTGCAGTCAGACCTTGGTGAACTGACTCGGGCAAGCTTCTGCTGGAATCGCAGGGGGTCTTGGATTAATAGTCAATCTTGCTGTCATTTCTTTGTTACTGTGTCTTTTCTTTGAAACGAATGGGGCTTTTTGATCTTTTATCCTTGTTTTTCTCCTTTCTGGGTTACAGTGGCACATTGCTTTATTTTCCCCTGATAAATTGACTGGTCCAGATAGCATTTCAGTTATCACTTATTGAAACAAGGCCAAAATATTTCTTTCACACACACCACTGACTAAATTGTCCTTTTCTTTCCCTTCTTCCACAATGACCGTCAGCCTATTTGTAACATCTGAAGAACTCCTTTGCGGTGACATTTTGCGGTCATTTATTGTTGAGTCGACTGCCTTGGGCTGCCGTCAGGGCTGGATAGCAAAGTTACGTGGCTGATTTTGAGCTGGTCTGCATGTACTGGTGTAACACCCAGGCCCCGTGGTGCATTTAACACTGTTTATTTCACACCTGCTCACTGGCATATTCAGGAACAGACAGCACTTTCCCTGTCAGTTTCTCCTTTAGGGTTAGCTTAAGCCAGGGCTGTCTTAACTTTTGCTTTTGTTTTTTTTTTTTAAATCAGAGAAAAATCTAGTTTCAAGCAGTGAATCACCAAAGTAGGATTTTAGAGGCTCATTCCTAGAGCAAGGAGGATGGAGAAGGTACTTGATTCAATATATGCAAGCAAATATGTTTTGAATCTCATTACAAGAATATTTCTACTTCACAAGGAGTTGGAGATTTGGTTGTGGCCCTCAAGGAATGTAGAATCATGAAGAATTATATTAAAATGTTAGATATTAATATTAGACAACATAGCAAGATGAAATTGAGTGAATTAAAGCAGTATAAACTGTACACAGAAGTGTGAGCTGAGAAAGAGCCAAGTCTGCGTCCACTTGATCTAGGTCAGTCATGACTTTGACCTCCAGCAAACATTAAATAATGGTAATAATAAGATTTCATACAACTGCACATAATTTTCCAACCACGTGCGTGTGTGTATACTTAGGGTCTTAAAACATAACAGATCTTAAAACAAAACAGTAACACACTGACTCTCAGAAGAAAGAATTCACATTCTTGCTTTTCCATTGTTTCAGTGTTGAGGGGGAATGGCAGGGCGCTCAGGAGGACAGATGTCTAGAAGACAAGGGGTGCTCACCAGGAATGGCTGGGATCTATGCTGGGCAGGGGAGTGGAGGGATGGATATTTTGACTGAATAAAGATTTCCTCTAACTGAATTGCAAGGGAGGCAAAGAGGATAACAGCTTGGACTTTTATCCCTTCACCATGGAAATTTCTAGAGTCAATTGAAGACCTTAAAACAAAATGGAATTTGGAAATCGATGCTGAAAGTCAGCAAGTAAAGTTGACACTTTTTTGCTGGTTAGTCGCTGTCGCGTCCAGCTCTTTGTGGCCTCATGGACTGTAGCCTGCCAGGCTCCTCTGTCCACGGGATTTCCCAGGCAAGGACTGGTTGCCATTTCCGTCTCCAGGGGGTCTTCCTGACCCAGGAATCCAACCCACATCACCTGCATGGGCAGGCAGATTCTTTACCGCTGAG
Source organism: Budorcas taxicolor (assembly GCF_023091745.1). NCBI lineage: Eukaryota > Metazoa > Chordata > Mammalia > Artiodactyla > Bovidae > Budorcas > Budorcas taxicolor. The sequence continues at coordinate 40,630,756 of NC_068914.1, read as the reverse complement.
CCCTGGAGCTGAAAATAGTTGCTAACTACTTCCATCAATAAATAATTAGACCAGCTGGGACAACCAGGCAACAAATAATACCAGAAAATTTCCAGAATACAGTGTGGTTTCCCTAATCTGTCAGTCACAAACGGATTGTCCATCCTGAGAATTTTCATACTAGTTTCCAAGGCAGGAAAAGAGTAGAATTCTAACTTAGGCTCCCTACTTAAATCTCTGGGGCAGTTGTTCGCAAACTGTAGTGTGTATCACGTTCACCTGGTGGATACATTTAAAACAGAGTTTCTGATTCCCCAGATAGGGTGTGAGATGCGGTATATATAAACAATGGGATACTGCTCAGCCACAAAAAGAGTGAAATAATGCCATTTGCAGCAACATGTGTAGACCTAGAGATGATCATAGTAAGGGAAGTTGTCAGACAGAGAAAGACAAATACCATAGATCACTTACATATGGGCTCCAAAATATGATGCAAATGAACATATTTACAAAGCAGAAACAAGCTCTCATAGGGAACAGATCTATGGTTACCAAAGAGGAGAGAGGGTAGGGGAGGGATAAATTAGGAGTTTGGGATTAGCAGGTACAAACTACTATATATAAAATAGATGAACAACAAGGACCTACTGTATAGCACAAGAAACTATATTCAATATCTGGTAATGCCCTGTGGTGCTGGAGAAGACTCTTGAGAGTCCCTTGGACTGCAAGGAGATCCAACCAGTCCATTCTAAAGGAGATCAGTCCTGGGTGTTCATTGGAAGGAATGATGCTGAAGCTGAAACTCCAGTACTTTGGCCACCTCATGCGAAGAGTTGACTCATTAGAAAAGACTCTGATGCTGGGAGGGATTGGGGGCTGGAGGAGAAGGGGACGACAGAGGATGAGATGGCTGGATGGCATCACCGACTTGATGGACGTGAGTCTGAGTGAACTCCAGGAGCTGGTGATGGACAGGGAGGCCTGGTGTGCTGTGATTCATGGGGTCACAAAGAGTCGGGCACAACTGAGCGACTGAACTGAACTGAACTGAATGCCCTGTGGGCTTCCCAGGTGGCTCAGTGGTAAAGAATCCACCTACCAATCCAGGAGATGCAGATTCGATCCTTGGGTCAGTAAGATCCCCAGGAGAAGGAATGGCAACCCACTCCAGTATTCTTACCTGAGAAATCCCATGAACAGAGGAGCCTGGCGGACTACAGTCCATGGGGTCACAAAGAGTCAGACACGACTTAGCAACTAAACAAAAACAACAATATTCTATGGAAAATTATCTGAAAATTATCTGTGCATTATATGCATATATGTATAACAATCATTTTGATGTACACCTAAAACTAACACAACGTTGTAAATCAATTATACATCAATAAAGGGACTTCCCTGGTGATCCAGTGGACAAGACGCCACCCTTCCATTGGAGGGGGCTTGGGATTGATGCTGTGTTGGGGGACTTGATCCTGCATCCTGTGCAATATAGCCAAATAAATAAATAAACAAACCTCCAAAGCTTAGTCATGTCCGGTTCTTTGTGACCCCATGGCTGTAGCCTGCCAGGCTCCTCTGATATTTCCCAGGTAAGAATACTGGAGTGGGTTGCCATTTCCTGCTCTAGGGGATCTTCCCGACCCAGGGATTGAACCTGGGTCTTCCACATCACAGGCAAATTCTTTATCACCTGAGCCACCAGGGAAGCCCCAAGATATATATAAAGCTGAGATATTTCTACCCCAAACAGAAACCTGAACATAATTATGAGAAAATACCCAACAAACTCAAATGGGAGGAAATTCTATATAGTAACTGACCTGTAATCTTCCAAAGTGCCAAAGTTATGGAGGTTAAGGGAAGACGAGAGGGCCATTCCATACTGAAGGAAGCTGAAGAGAGAGGAAAACTGCACTTAGTGTGGGTTCTGAAGGGGCTGGCAGTCTACAAAAGAGTATTGGGACATTTAAAAATTATCAGTGAAACCTGAGAATTTGGTGGTAGTCTTTGGTGGTTTCTCCTGGCTCAGACGGTAAAGTGTCTGTCTACAATGCTGGAGACCCGGGTTTGATCCCTGGGTTGGAAAGATCCCCTGGACAAGGAAATAGCAATCCACTCCAGGACTATTGCCTAGAAAATCCCATGGACAGAGGAGCCTGGTAGGCTACAGCCCATGGGGTCACAAAGAGTCAGACACGACTGAGCGACTTCACTTTCACTTTCCTGCTTAAGTAGGTTATGTACTTGTTTGTAGGAAATACACACTGAAGTATTCCAGAATGAAGGGACATAGGGTCAACTCTCCAGTAATTCAGAGGAAAAAAAGTTCTTCATATTGTATTTGCAGCTCTTCTGAAACTTGTGACTGTTTAAAGTAAATCCACTGAGGGCATGCATTTTGATCCATGAATCAGGGGGGACATACGCACAATGCTTGATTGTTTGGGCTGTTCTTGAGGTTAGCACTCTACAACCACAAAATCCTCTCCTAGAGATCATAACATATTCCTGGTGCTTCCTGCAAGTGGGAGGTGGGGTGAGTCCATGGGGAATATATGTCCTTCCTCCGGATAGCACAGTATTGGGTGAAAATAAGAACAAAGCAAAACAAGACAAATGCTGACTGTAGCCCACCTGGTAGCTGTCAGAGCCGCGCTGCACTCTGTATTAGACGCTGCTGTTGTTGTTTAGTTGCTAAGTCACGTCCAACTCTTTGTGACCCAGTGGATGTAGCCTGCCAGGCTCTGCTGTCCATGGGACTCTCCAGGCAAGAATACTGGTGTGAATTGCCACTTCCTTCTCCCGGTTCTCTTCCTGACCCAGGATCACACCTTTGGCTCATGCCACATCTCGTGCATTGCCTGCAGATTATTTACCACTGAGCCATCCGGGAGGCCCAGTAGATGCTGTAGGTGGTCCAAATCTGCTCAGGTTAGATGGTGCCTTGACTGTGCTTCTGGGCAGATACTGTGTACATGTTTGTTAACTTCCTTCTGAGGCAAAACATGAGCAGCATACGTAATTTCTATTTGTATTTGTCTAATCTGTCTATTTGTGTTTGTACCCAGTAGGTTTCTATACACAAATAGAAGGAAGCTTTGTGCTTAGTGGATTTGTTTTTATTTCCTTCCAGTCAATCCTTTGAGTGAATAACTGCATTCAAACATTTTGTCAGGATGTAATTTTTTAAGCTGAAGAGTCTTATCTTTTACTTCTGTGCTTTGTCCCTCTCCAGGGGGACATCCATAATCCCATGTTGGCCTGCAAGCTCACCCCCTCTGGCTGGTGGGCCCCAGTTTTATCTCTTGTTAAGGCTGTCATTTGATGGCTAATGCTTATTAATGCTTCACTCTAGGATAGAGAAGAAATTGGCCTTTTCAGCACTAAAGGCTTCAAATGATAAGACTCTCGGTTAGCTTCTCCTGCCAGCTTCAGGCAGAGGCCTCTTCTAGAAGGACTGCACTTCTTTCCTTTCCTCTCTGCTTGAGGCAGGGCAAGGCTGGGCCTGGGGTGCACAGAGGCACCAGTACATAGCATTCAACTCTCAGGGTTGTGCGTGGGCAGGGTGAGTGCCTTCTTAAATGTACTGTAGGCCCAGGGGAAGCTAGTGGTAAAGAACCCACCTGCCAACGCAGGAGACGTAAGAGACGCAGGTTCGATCCCTGGGTCAGGAAGATTGCTTGGAGGAGGGCATGGCGACTCATGTTAGTATTCTTGCCTGGAGAATCCCATGGACATAGGAGCCTGATGGGATACAGTCCATAGGGTCTCACAGAGTCGGACACAACTGAAGTGGCTTAGCATGCACACAGGCACCTCACTGCCTTGTCTTGGTCCTGGCCATGCAGCCCGGCTCACGACCATCTGGGTTCATCTTCATTTTGTTAGGAAGCAACCAGCAGGGGACTTCCTTGATGGTTAAGAATCCGCCTTCCAATGCAGGAGACTCAGGTTCGATCCCTGATCTGGGAACTAAGATCCCATATGCCCTGGGGCTACTGAGCCCACTCGCCACAACAGAAAATATCCTACTATGTTGAAACAAAGATCCCCCATACCACAATGAAGACCCAGAATAGCCCCCCAACCCATATTTTAAAAAGAAGCATCCAGCAGATGCCAGTGATCTGATTTTTCCCCGCCATGCTTTCTGATGTCACAGCTTCTCTTGGCAAGTAGCATTTCCAGGGTACAGTCGGTGACAGTTTCATCACGTTTTCCCCATCACACAAGATACCAGATTTCCATCCACATGCTCAAAGCTCTCTCTTCTCTCTTTGGCCAAGTTCTCACTTTGGTTCTGTTTCTCGTGGCATCCTACTTGCAGGTAACAAATTCTGTATCAGTGAGGAATCAGTGACAGAAGCCTCCATATAGTGCTGATGAGGATTTTCTTTTGAAAATTTTCTTTTCTCTTGTAATGAGAACCCTGGAAGCAGGCGGCCCAAGGTTGGCGTGGTGACTTCCTGAGACCTAGGATCCTTCTGTCTTTCCACTGAGCCGTCCCTACTGTTGCTTATCCCCCCTTATGTTCACAATATGACTGTCTCTTCTCCAGCATTACATCTGCATTCCAGGCAGAGAGCAGACAAGGGGCCAAAGGTGCATGCCAGAGGAGTCTGCTTCTCTAATAAGCGGATTTCTCACAAGCCCAGCCTGTAGCTCATGCTTCCATCCTACTGTGTCCTTCAGGAACCCTAACTGCAAGAGAAGCTGTAATCTAGTTGTTGCTGTTTTTTAAAATTTTGTTTTGTTTTAGTTTACTTACTGTTAGCTAAGCATATTGCAATCCCCAGTAAGAGTTTGGTTATGATGAGGGGAATAGCTATTGGGTAGAAAACTGGGAGTTTTATCACAATTCTGCTTGGCCCCTTTTGCAAACATGTCAATTCATGAGACGGGGAGAATAGCCATCAAAGTGGCCTTTGGCAGGCTCCACCTTGCAACCCTGCCTTATCATCCCTACTGCAGAAAGGAAACCTTTTCTTTTGCTTCCTGTGTGTCAGTCTCAGGGAGGACTCTGGTTCCTTGTGGGTGACATGTCCATCCCTGTGGTCATCTGTGCCTTACACATGGGGAGGGGTGGCTTCCCTGAGGATGGGAGAATGACAGGGAAACAGGTGACTATGGGTGCAGACACTGCTGTCCTGAATTTAGAAAGATCTGATTAGTTAATATATATTAACAAAGACAAAAAGAGAGGCCTGTCTAGATGGAAAGAAAATTATATTTGAGGCAGAAAATGTACAGGGGGACCTGGGTGGCAGGAGTCTGTACTTGCCCCTCTCATTAGCCCATGGGTGTTTCCTCTGAGAGGGTTGGACTGTATCTTTGCAAACAGCCTGGGGCGCATCAACAGCAACATTTACAGGGTTATAAAGAAAAGCAGTTCTTCATGGGACAACTTAGAATCTCAGCAGCCATAGGAAGTTTTACGTACCGTTCCTGGGCACACATCTGGACAAAACTCTGATTCAAAAAAGATACATGCACCCCAATGTTCATTGCAGAGCTACTTACAGTAGCCAAGACGTGGCAACAACCTAAATGTCTATCAGCAGACAAATGGGTAAAGAAGATGTGGTGTGTGTGTGTATATATATGTGTGTGTGTGTGTGTGTGTGTGTGTATACATATACATATACACACACACACACATATATATACACACACTGGATGTATATATATTTCAGTTCATATTTCAGTCACTCAGTCATGTCTGACTCTTTGTGACCTCATGGACTGCAGCACGCCAGGCTTCCCTGTCCATCACCAACTCCCGGAGCATGCTCAAACTCATGTCCATCGAGTCGGTGATGCCATCCAACCATCTCATCTTCTGTCCCCTTCTCTTCCCGACTTCAATCTTTCCCAGCAGCAGGATCTTTTCAAACGAGTCAGTTCTTCACATCGGGTGGCCCAAGTATTGGAGTTTCAGCTTCAGCATCAGTCCTTCCAATGAATATTCAGGACTGATTTCCTTTAGGATGGACTGGTTGGATCTCCTTGCAGTCCAAGGGACTCTCAAGAGTCTTCTCCAACACCACAGTTCAAAAGCATCAATTCTTTGGTGCTCAGCTTTCTTGATGGTGCAACTCTCATATCCATACATGACTACTGAAAAAACCATACCTTGACTAGAGAGACCTTTGTCGGCAAAGTAATGTCTCTGCTTTTTAATATGCTGTCTAGCTTTGTCATAGCTTTTCTTCCAAGGAGCAAGTGTCTTTTAATTTCATGGCTGCAGTCACCGTCTGCAGTGATTTTGGAGCCCGAGCAAATAAAGTCTGTCGCTGTTTCCACTGTTTCCCTATCTATTTGCCATGAAATGATGGGACCAGATGCATATGTGTGTGTGTGTGTGTGTGTGTGTGTGTGTGTGTGTGTGTGTGTGTGTATGTATATATATATATATATATATATATATGTATAAATACTATATATTTATAATGGAATATTAGTCATGAAAAAGAATGAGATAATGCCATTTGCAATGTGGACCTAGACATTATCACACTTTGTGAAGTAAGACAGACAAAGATAAATACCGCATGATATCACTTATGTGTGGAATCTAAAGCATGACACACATGAACGTGTCTGCAAAACAGAAACAGACCCGCAGATAGAGAGAGCAGACTTGTGGTTGTGGAAGAGGGAATCGGGGAGGGAAGGACTGGGAGTTTGGGATTAGCAGATGCAAATTATTATGTATAATATTGATAAAACACTAGGTCCTACTGGGTAGCACGGGGAACTATATTTAATAACCTGTGATAAACCATATAGGAAAAGAATATGAAGAAGACTGTATATATATGTGTAACTGGGTCACTTTAAGGTACAGCAGAAATTAACACAGCATTGTAAATCAACTATACTTCAATAAAATTAAAAAATGAAGTTCCACTAATTTTTAGCTGAGATAGAAAAGAGTAGAAGAAAGTTTTCACATGGAAGTCACCTAACTGAATTCTCCAAGGAGGCATCATAGCATCAGATTGTGTAGGTCAAAATTTCTTAGAAGGATTCTGAGTTCTTAGATCTCAAATCTGCGATTTCTCCTGCATAGGATTTGCACGCCACAGCATGCCCACTGTGACCAGAGGCACAGTTCGTTTGACCAGAGACCTCTTATTTGATGATACTGTTATGCACCGAGCCCGTATCTCCGAACCGACCAAGAGAGCAAGTCCACCACAGTAATGCAAAGGCAAGAAGGGGGTTTATTTCTAGCGCGCTAGGGCCCAAGTCTCTTCCAGCACAGTGGAATCCGACAAGAGCCCCGAACAAAGGAGTATGGCGGCTTATATACAGGCAGTTCTTTGTCTCAGTTACAGGAGTAGCTGGTGTTACATGATTGGCCAGGCAGGATGAGCGCATGTCCTGTCTCTTTCTGGTAAACATGACTCAGGTCCTAGAGCCCGTCGTTTGGTCCCTAACAGATACATTTTTCTTTTCTTTGAACATCCACAGTCTTAAGCTGTGGCCAGCAAAGCTGCCAGAGCTATATTTAACCCACTGCTCCTGTTTATGATGCAGATATCGTGGATGATGGATTTATTCTCCTTGAGAAGATGAATTCATTTTGGCTCTAGTGGCCGAGCATTGTCAGACAAGTTGATTATCGGGAGACACCTAGCAGGTGAGGCGGGCATCTGTGTACTGGCTTTCTGCAAGAGTCAATAAACCGCATCTTCTCCGGATTTGCCTTTTTATATGGATTCCATTGTGGCAGAAGTGCCTTTTCTCAGTGACCAGTTGGGTCATCCACACTCTTTAGGGATGTGACATGGAAATGGAAAAGCTGTAGGGAATCATCATAATGTTAAAATGCAAATACTTTGTCATTTAATCATTAAGAACAAAGACTTTTAAAACTCCCAGAGTTGGAAACATCAGGGTTTACAAGAGCCTTGCACATAATGGAGGCTACCTCTCTCAAATATGCTTAATAAAGGATCATCCCATCTTTTTCCCTGCAGCTTTACTGGGCAAATCTAATTGTTTGAAAGGCTTCTGTTCTACTGAGAAGAAATCAAATTTGAGAGGGAGTGTATTTCATCCTCACTGAATGAATACATCTCACTTTCTGTAAAGAAAATACAGGTGTGTGTTGATGCCTGATGCCTTGATGATATGAATTACAGTGGTCTGGGGAGTGTGTTAAGGCTTCCAAGATGCTTTATGTAATACTGTGGGCTCCAAATAAGATAATGTACTGTTAAGAATCACATAGACAGGCATTTTTATAATGAGGAAAGTTCAGGTTAAGAGCTCTGTTGGCTTTCCTGAGGTTTCTCAGGAATGATCTTGTTTTTCCTCTCCCTCCTCCTGTGTCTTTCCCCTCTGGATACTACAAGCTAGAGGAAACCAGGATGGGTCAGCAGTCAGGGTGGAGAGAGCACAGTGGCTGGCCCTAGAGAGATGAGCTATTTGGAAGGAACAATTTTCCTCTATTCTTCTAGGTTCTTCTGGCTGGCTTAATACTTAAATTGACATGAGACATTAACAGGAGAAAAGAAAATTATTTGTATACATACAAGGGCTCCATAAGAAATATGAGGATAGTCAGGCAAGTGAGACTTACATGCTGTTCTGAGCTAAGGGGAAGTGGGGTGTTATGCCCAAGGTCCCAATCCCCAGAACTGAGAGAACAAGACATCCACACCAATGCAAACGCAAAAAGGGAATTTATTGCTAGCTCGAGCTAGGGCCCAAGTTTCATCCAACGCAGTGGAGTGGAACAAGGGCCCCGAGCCCTGAATTACAGCAGTATTTATAGGGTTAAGACAAAGACAGGGAATTGGCAGGGGCAGATTGGTTGCAAGGGTTCCTTAGCATCTACTAATTGGCTAGGTTTTCGTGCGTGGGCTTTCTCAGGGGGTTTTCATCCTCGTCCTGATAAGCCTGAACCAGGCTACAGGGAGTACACTGATTGGTCGAGTCCTGGCGCCGGCAGAGGATGATCTCAGCTCCTCCTTGGCAATAACTCAGCCCCTCTGTGAAGGAGACTTAGGCCTACCTTGGCCCCCTGAAGCCTGTCATGGCGTCTGTTTGATCCTAACAAGGGTGGTCAGGGACCTCAGAGCAGGGAAGTCAGTTCACGAAAAGCGTGTGTTTGGTAAACAGATATTTGCTGGGCCAGATGGAGACAAGAGGACACAGAGAAGTTTTAACAAACAGGCTCTGCTAGGTTCTTCCCTGTATGCACACCTAGTTCACACTAGTTACTAGGATGTGAATGTTCCCTTCCTGGGACACACCCACTACCAAATTCTCATGATGACCTAGGGTTAATATCATGTATACTAGTTATTGGGTTTCCCTGGTGGCTCAGACAGTGAAGAAGCCGCCTGAAATGCAGGAGATCTGGGTTGGGAAGATACCCACTCCAATATTCTTGCCTGGAGAATCCCCATGGACAGAGGAGCCTGGTTGGCTACAGTCCATGGGGTCACAAAGAGTCAGACATGACTGAGTGACTAAGCGTCCCACACACTAATTACTAGGGGCTTCGCTGATGGCTCAGATGGTGAAGAACCTGCCTGCAACGCTGGAGACATTGCGGGGTTCAATCTCTGTGTCAGGAAAATCCCGTGGAGAAGGAAATGGCAACCTGAGCCTGGTAAGCTTACAGTCCACGGGGTCAGAGAGAGCTGGGCAGGACTGAGTGACTAACCCTTGCACGCAAACACATACTAACTATCAGCTAAGTAATAGTCCTTGATTGTTTATATGATCGCACTTCATTTCGAAGACCGTTTTCATACTTAACGTGGTGGTGAGAAGCGGCAAGCTGCTTATCTTCATTTTGTGATTAAAGCTGAGATTCCAAGAGGCTGAACTATCTGTGTTTGTGAACAGCAAAAATTAGAATTGGAAGAGCAACACCTGACTGCAGGTTCACGGCTTCGTCAGCACGGTGGTCACGTCGTGGTCTGTGGAGTGCGGCGTGGCAGGGCCCATCACTGAGGGCCACCGGGCCGCTGGGCTTTGAGTTGTGATCACCTTTGTGACCTATGTTTCTGCTTTCCTCTCATCCAGGCTCTGAGCTATATTTGTGAGAGAGATGTTCCTGTCTGTTTCACCTCTTTGCTATTTTGTTTCTTTTCATCTCATGGGATCTCTGAAAGGAGAAAACCAAGACCATTTAGAACTCTAAGTGTGGTAAGGAGGACACACTGGGCTGAGGGTAGACTGTCCACAAAGTTCACAAATGCAGTGAGTGACCTCCTTGTAGACTCCTGGGTGACTATTCAGATTTTATTATTATTTTTTTTATTTTTGTAAATTAATTAATTTATTTTAGTTGGAGACTAATAACTTTACCATATTGCAGTGACTTTGCCATACATTGACATGAATCAGCCATGGGTGTACATGTGTTCCCCATCCTGAACCCCCCTCCCACCTCCCTCCCCATCCCATCCCTCTGGGTCATCCCAGTGCACCAACCCTGAGCACCCTGCCTCATGTATCGAACCTGGACTGGCAATCTGTTTCACATATGGTAATATACATGTTTCAGCACTATTCTCTCAAGTCATCCCACCCTCAATTTGATGTCTGGTTCTGGATTGTGTCCCAGCTGTGGAGTTTGTTGCGTCATGTCCCAATCAAGCACAGGATTCCCAGGTGGCTCGGTGGTAAAGAGTCTGCCTGCCAATGCAGGAGACACAGGAGATACGGGTTCAAACCCTGGGTTGGGAAGAACCCCTGGAGAAGGAAATGGCAACATGTTCCAGGATCTATGCCTGGAAAATCCCATGGACAGAGGAGGCTACAGTCCATGGGGTCGCAAAGAGTCGGACACGACTGAGCGGCTGAACTGAACTGAACTGAACTGAGCATGCGCGCACGCAAGCGTGGTCATAGCCCTCACCCTGCCTGTGCACACTCGTGTGTTAGTGTGTGACTGTAGGTAACTGCTGCAGAGCAGTTATTTGGTAACAGAATATTTGTAAAATCCAAGGATGGTTTTAAAGTCTGCATTTTACCTGCAGTTATCCTGTAGGACCGCTGGTTAGGAGAAATAGATCTGTCTTGTTCTGAGGGTTCCTGGATATTTTTTAAGCGCTCTTCGAATGCTTACAAGGGTTATGAGACCCTAGGTCAGCAGGAAGGAAGAGACAGCTGGGGAAGGAAGGCAGGAGATGGGAGCAGCCAGAGGAAATGAATGCAGATTTCCACACCCGGAGGCATTGTACACAGTGCCTGCCTCCAAGACCTGGAAAGCAGCTGTCCCATTGTGACCTAATTTTGGCTATAGATTTCCTTTCTTATTTACATGTTTTCTACATTCCATTCTCTATAGAGTTTTTTCCTTCTTCAGCTTTTCATGCGTGCTCAGTTACTAAGTCATATCTGACTCTTTGCGGCCCCATGGACTGTAACCCAGCGGGCTCCTCCGTCCATGGAATTTTCCAGGCAAGAATGCTGGAGACATTTCCTCCTCTAGGGCATCTTCCCACCCACATACTGAACCTGCGTCTCTTGCTTCTCTTGCATTGGCAGGTGGGTTCTTTACCACTGGTGCCACCTAGGAAGCCCATAACTTTCTATAAAGGCCCTCAATTAAACAGAAAAATGTGCTTTTCCTAGGGTTTAACTTGCCAACATGTATTTTCTCTCAGATTTTCTGGTTGCACTAAAAAACTTTTGCTGATGAGTGAATCGATGGTTTTTAAGCCACAGAAATACCGTTTTCTCTCCTCACTGATGGATTTTCTTGATGGATCATGAGTATAATGTATACATAGTTCAGTGGCACTCGTCTTGTTTGGCTGTTTTTCTTAAGACAGCTTTGACAATAAGCCGCTACTTTGTCTTTGATTCTTAATTCATCAGTGATAAAGCATCCATTTGTGTTATCCTTGATTAACAGTGAAAAAAAATGTGCTTCAAACTTTGCTGTGCTTGTTCTCAAGTTCTTGGTGGATTTTCTTTTCTTCGATGCTTAAAAGGTTTAGGGAGTGAATGAGAGGTCACGTGGGAACAGCTAAGCTTCTCCTTGGCACACAGACTTGCCACTGAAGTGTTTTTGTCCCAGTGGCCGAAGTGCATGTCTTTCTGGATACTGCATGGAAATCTGCTGTGGGGCTTGGGGTTAAATCCATCCTTCGGCAATCTCCTAATTTTACTTTTGCGGCTGAAGTGCTTTACCAGACATATTGCTTCTGAGATTGGACAGAAAGATCTTTTTTTGATAAATTCTTAATCTTTATTGGAAGGAGTCAAAACGAATTCTGTTAGGGTGTCTATTTTTTGGCTATGAGTAATAGCTATCACGGTCTCTGACAAACAGAATTTTGTATGTAAAAATAATGTGCAGAGTGATTAAAAATAGTTTTTAGGTGTGCCTTGATACAACTAGGATTTGTGCACTTTCATTTTCCTGTGGGAACCTATTGTTTGTGATCAGTGGTGAAGTTTACATTCCCAGGTCCAGGACAAAATCTCCTGAGGGTTTCCCTGCATCCCTCTAGGGCAGGGATTTGTAGCCTCTTCACATTTGTAGCCCCTGGTTACAGAGGCTCTCCAAGGAGTGCATTGAAGATGGATAGCCGCCTCTGCGTATGCCAGTAGCACCTCCTCCTCAGTTGTGACAATCAAAAATGTCTCCAGACTATGCCAATGTCCTTAAGGCTTGGGGCTACCAGAATTAGCAAATAAAAACTTGGGACACCCAGTTAAATTTGAATTTCAGATAAACTGTAAACATTTTTTATTGTGGTTACATATCCATAACACAAAAACGACCATTTAAACCATTTTAAGTGAAAAGTTCAGGGGCATTAAATTCATTTCCTTGTTGTGCAGCCATCACCACCGTCCATCTCCAGAACTCTTTCCATCATCCCAAACTGAAATTCTATCCCCATTAAATTGCCCCAGGCAACCATTGTTCTACTTTCTATGTGAATCTGACTAGTTTAGGTTCCTCATAGAAGTGGAATCATACGATATTTGTCCTTCTGCGTTTGGTTTATTTTCCTTAGCATAATATCCTCCCAGCTTCATTGATGTTGTAGCATGCAACAGAATTTCCTTTCTTTCTTGAGACTGGATAATATTCCTGTTATGCCCAGAGTCCGCGTCCCCAAAACAGAGAATAAGACGTCCACAGCAATGCAAAAGCATAAAGGGGTTTATTACTAGCTCGAGCCAGTGCCCTGGCTCCATCCAACACAGTGGAATAAGGCCAGAGCCCCGAGCTCTGAATCACATTTACTTTTATACAGACGGTTCTTTGTTCCTGTAACAGCATAGCTGATTGGTTAAACCATACGCTCATGCGGGACTTTTAACCTCACATCCCTATCCGGATTGGCTCAGGTCTGGCGCGGGCGGGGGGGCTATGGGGATTTTTTCTGATTAGTCGAGCTACACTGCCTGCGGGAGTTCCCAGTGCCTCAGCTTTCCTAGAGACTAAACCTCAGGCTTAGCCTGCCGCCTAGAGCCTGTCCTGGCTTCAGTTTGGTCCTAACGATTCCCCCCTGTCTTCAGCTACATAGAGGAATCTTCTTCTTCATTTTGGGGCAGGGCCTGATACTGTTGCCTCAGTACCATCAGTTGGACGGTATTGACACAGTCTTTTACAAAGGCAACAAGCTTAGTTATTATGCATGGACCAAAAGTAAGTATTAATAGTAACACTATTAGAGGGCCTTAGCGTTGTTAACCACAGGGACTTTTGGAACCAGGACTCAAATTAATTTTGAGACTTTTTTTTTTTCTTTTTTTGATTTAGCCCTTTTCTTATCTTGGCCAGGGACTCCCTGATTACCCCTGAGTGATTCACATAAAAACAACATTCTTCCCCTAACACAGCACATAGGCCCCCTGAGAGACTTCATACTCAAGATACTTTTTGGGAATTGGGGCAGAGGTCTCTTTCTTATGTAACTTCTTTCTGCTGTGCATGGGCATAGGCCTACCTAGCAGAGCAGAAGTCTCTCTATCTGATCTAAGTTGGGGTTTTCCACATCTGAAACCACCTTCTACCCTTGTAGTAACAGCAATTTAGTTGGCCCCTCTCAGAGATGAAATAGACAAGGGCCAAGCAGGAGACCTAACAGGATGGTCATCTCTGGTCCCCGGAAACAGAAGGCAACATTTGGGGTGAGGGTTACAGGGTTTGTGACCCCTTCTGATTGGTTGGTGGTGAGGCAACAGAGCAGTGCTCCAAGAATCTTGTGTTCAGTCTGAAGTTACCATCTTTTACCTGGGTGGGGGCTCAAAGACATTGTTATGCATATTTCTTTGAGTAGGAACTAGGACTCAGTCTGGAGGCTGTACCAACCTTTGATCGTTTCTGTTTTTGTATCCCCTCCCTTCCCTGATTAGCAATTGTTCGAATCTATGCCTTGGAATTCAGGGAAGGCCAAGGAGGCTGAACAAAGTCTATATCTTACAGATAAGAAATGGAGAACACAGAACAGATCTGTACTCCAGGGCCCCACAGAGTCCCGCTCAGTTTTAATTTTAGGGAACTAGGCAACAATGACTATGATAACTTTCTGTCAAAATGGGGCATAGGACTGCCCCAGCTTGGAGCAATACAAGCTCTAATCTGAAAGTACACCCATAGCATCACCTAGTTATTTTCCAGGATATCTGAACTGTAGCTACTCTATTTTGACTTTTAATTGTAAACTATTTTTTAATAGCCAAAGCAGATTTTACCGTTAATGATGTCAGTGTTTTTCTAGATATGAGAAGATGCAAGAATTGGGACTCATAAAATCTTTTCCTGAAAAGATCTAACTATCTGAAGGCCTGTTCTGCCAGTTTTTCTCAGAGCACAGAGTACCTCATTCTTGATTTTTACCCTGAACTCCTTTCAGGGGCGTTGAAAATCAGCAGTTGCAGCGGCCATGATTTAATCTTTGTAGATGCAGATGGCAAGTGTCAGTCTTCATTTGGCAGAGCCCCTTTTTGCTCATAAACTTGGCCATGATTATGAGGGGGGCACTTCATGACCATTTTATCCCATGGTGCTGAGAGTGTCCATTCTCAGGTAAACAGGCCACTCAATGTGCTGTTACTGGACTAGGCCATGAAACAGTATCTAAAATTCTCTGGACCACCTGTCTTACTAGCTTTTTGGTCCAGGAAAATATTCCCTCTTATTGCTTCTTGCCATATCTAGAGTTACTCTGTTACCATCATCGATCTCATATGGGACTATATATTATTTTATTAGAGGCCTCACACACATACAGTGTAAGAAACAGCAATTTTGTAAAACAGGTGAAATACAAATAACATAGCCAGCAGTATTAGTAAAGTCACAAGTAAGACTTATGTTAAGAACTTCCATTAGATGTAGCCCAGTATATCTTCAGGTCATCTGACTTAGTCTGCCCTGTAGAATCTTTATCTTTCAGGGAAATTATATATTGGCACCATCTATAAGGAACAAAGCCCAGTTTTTTAATGTCACTAGACTGATTATCTTTAGTATGATTTAATTTTTTAAGTAAATTTTCTCAGGGCCAACCAGTTAGAGTCTGGTAATAGAGAAATTTACCAAGGTGACCCAGAACTAGACACAGGTTATTGGCCACAAACCCAACAATTGGATTGATTTTTGAAACTAGCATAGGATCAGGCCTATGACAGAAAAGCATTTGACTTATATGCAAAGGTCTAAGAAGTCAAGAAAACATAAATGATCACATGAATCAGGTCCCGCATCTCGGGGAAGCTGTCTCCCTCTGATGTCGTCATCTTCTCATCCTGGTGTAGTGTAGTTTCTCCTGATAAAAAAGTCTTTCCATCCATGTTGGAGACGACAGTCCCTTAAATTATGTCTTTTTTCAGTCCTGGTTGCAGGTCATGGGGCATCTGATCTTCATCCAAAGATAGATTACGGAGATAAGCTTCAGAAACAAGCTTAGGGTGTTCTTTAAGAATTTAATTAAATTTTACATTAACATTACATAACAGCAAAGAACTATCTAAGAGATGAGTCTTACTAGATGCAGACCTCTATTAACAAACTGGTATTTAACATTTTGAAATATCTCTTTTTTTCTTAAAGTTACCCTTATTTTTATTAAATATAACCAAATTAAGGCTAGTTTGTTTGCAAAATAGGTCTGTTTTTACTGATTTTGGTCTGATGATTTTTATAATCATAATTGATCATAGGCTTTTTATTTTGCTGAAACATTTATAGAGTCTCAGACTGAACTTTTAAAATAAAACAGGGCTGGGAATCTCACAGCAAAGGCTTATCACAGATTTTGCCTAACAAATCTAGGTGAATTTTTCCCTTTTTAAGGTCTCAAAAATTTCTTGAGATTTTTGTATCCGTGAGATAACCTTCCTAACTCATTTGATAAACTTACTGGGAACCTAAGAACTTCCAATTTTTGGAGGAGTCATAGAAAATATAATTGTTTTGTTTATAACGTTTAATTTTACCAAAGTATTGTCATAATTAGTTTGAGAGGAAGATTTTCCCTACTCCCTGAAAACATAAGATTTAACCCCATAATTTTTCAGATAGAAACCATAAAAGTTATAAGCATATTCACTGGTTCATTCAGTCCTTTTGTTAACTTTTGTGAAGCCATCAGGTTTTCCATTAAAATACCAGGACATATCAGAATGTTAAAAACTCCATATAATTTTTAGGATATCTGTATTAGTAATTTTACCCTACATTATAATATGAGCAGATTTATTACTCATTTGATAATCTTTTTATGTAATTTAACCAACCAAATAAACACAGTTTAATATCTCTCTTTGGGGTGCTTCAGGGGCCCTCTGAAGCACCCCAAAGTTAGCTAGAAGCTAAAAGTGCTTCATAGAATGATTTAGGAAGTTTTGTCAACAAATATCAGAAAGGTTTCGAGCACTCAGTCAGATGGGACTATAGGTCACTGTGAAACAATAGCTATTCACTCAGCCAAAGTAACAATATGGGATTTCAGAAGCAAATACAGAACAGACCATTTAAGAAGCAAATGAACTTAAATCTATTGTCAGATGCAGTTCAACCTCTGAAGAAAGTGTGTCCTTTTAACAGAGAGAAAAGCCAAATTCAAGTTTTTGTGCCAGCTTATTTTTAGTCATTAACAGTCCCAAATTTCTTTAGCTTCTTTGTAAGAGGAAACTAATGTTCAGTAATAAATGTTTTAAAATCTTACTCTATTTGGAAATGAGCTAGCTAGTCAGTGAACTTCCATCACTTAGTTTAGCACAACCCAATTCAAGTTACCCCAATTTGGACAGACTATTTCAGACAGACATTCCTAAAGCATAATTATTTTTAATAGAGTTTATCTAAACGCTCATATCTCATTTACATTTTTTTTTTGGAGTTTTTTCCTTGAGGTAATTTTCTTGTTGACAAACTTGTAACCGATATAATATTTAACATATTAAACCTAGGTACAATGAAAACATTTTTTTTTAACGTTAATTACTCTAAGACATGTCTATATTAGATAGGTCAACAAACAAACATTAATATCAGGTATTTAACATTGAATATTTCCCAGTTCACATAAACCTGGAATTTATTGTTTAATTTAGAATTACTTGATTTGTAAGCGCTTACCTTTTTAAAGCCAGATAAATAGATCTCATATACAAATTAACCTCAAAAATATTACCCAGAGACAGAGACATACCAAGACATATTTAGACAGACACAATGCAAGATCTAGCTTCAAGTCTTTTTTTTTTCCTCAGTGTCAGGAGTTAGAGATGGTCTAGATAAGTGTTCCTGAGAGCCCTGGTCTCAAGGCACAGGGAAAGAAAATCAAGTTCTAACAAATGGCGGCAGGTCTAAACCACATGGTGGCCAGACAAAGCAAAGTGGCCATCAAAAATCACTACACAGATCACAGAGTTAAAACACACACATATAAACCCGGCAGTCCTCATCAAAGTGAAGGTGAAGTCGCTCAGTCGTATCAGACTGTTTGCGACCTGTGGACTGTAGCCCACCAAGCCTTTCCGTAACATCAAAGATTTTAAGGGAGGAAAGGAAGCCAGGTTGAAAGAAGAAGGGGGAGGAGGCGGGAGAGGGGGCAAAAGGGGTGGCCTTACAGACGTCTCCTGCCACCTACAGATACCCAGGCCTTACGGGACTTTTCCCTGGGCCTCCAGAGAAGGGAGGACTGGAACTCGGCCCTACTAGAAATCAGAACCAGAATTCAAGTTCTCTGCCAAGAGAAGGTGATCAATCTCTAATCCTCAGCTCAGGCTGAGGGCCCTTAGACCAGATTTCTGCATCCAGGACCAGGGGACTAGAAAAACAGGGAAGGATAGGAAGGGTTAAGGAGAGGAAAGAGAGAGGGAAGGAGAGAGAGATCAATAAAGTCTCTTGTTCCTTACCGGTCGGGGCACTGTGGCCAGTTGTCCGCGTCAGGAGGAGACCAGGGACAAAAGGGTCCCAGTTGCGGCCACTGGGTCTGGTCCATTGGCAGGCAAGCTGGCCCCCGAGTACCCCAAGTGGTCAGGATGTCAGTCTCGGTGAAGAAGAATCCCACCAGAGTCACTATTTGTTGCAGGAAGAGGGACACCTTCCAGGGCCCGAAACTGGGCTCTTGCCTAACACTCAGAAATGAATTGTCCGAGGAGACATATGTGCTGACAAAGCAAGAGATTTTATTGGAAAAGGGCACCCAGGTGGAGAGCAGCAGGGTAAGGAAACCCAGGAGAACTGCTCTGCCGCGTGGCTCACAATGTACAGGTGGTGTCTCCTTTAAACCTTTCCTGAACTCTTCTGATTGGTGGAGGCTTATTAGTTCCGTATTCTTTATCAGGATCTGCTGTCATAAAACAACTCATGCAAATGGTTACTATGGTGCCTGGCCAGGGTGGGGCGGTTTCAATCAGTGTGCTTCCCCTAACAATTCCCCCTGCAAGATGGGGTATATAGCGGTGCCGTTGGTTCAGGCTTCTTGAGATTCTTTGGGTTCTTTCTTACATGTGTCGCCAACACCTGAGGGGTAGAAAATCCCTGTTGAGGCAAAAAAGGTTTTACCCAAGGAGGAGGGGGGGCTTGGTCAGGGTGTCCGATCCGCAGTCGGAAGATGATATCTCGGACTTGGTGTACAGTTCCCAAGTCAAAGGTGCCTTCTGAGGGCCAGCCTACATGGAAGGTCGGCCATTCTGCACTGCAAAAAGTTATTAATTTGTTCTTCTTCACCAGCACCAATAGATTCTGTGCTCTAGACTTAAAATCAGAGAAGTGGTCAGTCATAAGAGACAAAGGAGTAGAAGTTGTTTGTCCCATGATTACAGAGAAAAACACAGGAGACCAAATGAGCACACAAAGAGCAGAGACAGTGCCAGCACTCACACAGGCACAACAAACAGACAACAAATGTACATCAGATTAGGTACTCCCGAGCCCCCCCCGCTTTTTTTTTAACCTTTTTCTTCCCTTGAGAGTATCTTACCGGCAGAACGTCCACAGAGCCAGCCGCCTCCCTAGCACAATGCCAGGCCTCGGCCTTACGCTGGTCTTAACCAGAAAACAGAGCCAGCTGCCTCCCCAGCACGATGCTGGGCCTTGGCCTTATGCTGGACTTAACCAGAAAACACTGGTGTTCAGAGATCTCTCCTCCTAGTGAGGAAACCACTTCTGCCGGGAGAGTGTTATTCTTCCCAGTTAAAGGGATCCCGGACGAGCCCCCAAATGTTATGCCCAGAGTCCGAGTCCCCAAAACTGAGAGAATAAGACGTCCACAGCAATGCAAAAGCATAAAGGGGTTTATTACTAGCTCGAGCCAGTGCCCTGGCTCCATCCAACACAGTGGAATAAGGCCAGAGCCCCGAGCTCTAAATCACATTTACTTTTATATAGACGGTTCTTTGTTCCTGTAACAGCATAGCTGATTGGTTAAACCATACGCTCATGCGGGACTTTTAACCTCACATCCCTATCCGGATTGGCTCAGGTCTGGCGCGGGCGGGGGGCTATGGGGATTTTTTCTGATTAGTCGAGCTACACTGCCTGCAGGAGTTCCCAGTGCCTCAGCTTTCCTAGAGATTAAACCTCAGCCCTAGCCTGCCCCCTAGAGCCTGTCCTGGCTTCAGTTTGGTCCTAACATTCCGAGTTATGAAATGCTGGACTGGAAGAAACACAAGCTGGAATCAAGATTGCCAGGAGAAATATCAATAACCTCAGATATGCAGATGACACTACCCTTATGGCAGAAAGTGAAGAGGAACTAAAAAGCCTCTTGATGAAAGTGAAAGTGGAGAGTGAAAAAGTTGGCTTAAAGCTCAACATTCAGAAAACGAAGATCATGGCATCCAGTCCCATCACTTCATGGGAAATAGATGGGGAAACAGTGGAAACAGTGTCAGACTTTGTTTTTCTGGGCTCCTAAATCACTGCAGATGGTGATTGCAGCCATGAAATTAAAAGACGCTTACTCCTTGGAAGAAAAGTTATGACCAACCTAGATAGCATATTGAAAAGCAGAGACATTACTTTGCCGACTAAGGTCCGTCTAGTCATGGCTATGGTTTTCCCAGTAGTCATGTATGGATGTGAGAGTTGGACTGTGAAGAAGGCTGAGTGCCAAAGAATTGATGCTTTTGAGCTGTGGTGTTGGAGAAGACTCTTGAGAGTCCCTTGGACTGCAAGGAGATCCAACCAGTCCATTCTGAAGGAGATCAGCCTTGGGATTTCTTTGGAGGGAATGATGCTAAAGCTGAAACTCCAGTACTTTGGCCACCTCATGCGAAGAGCTGACTCATTGGAAAAGACTCTGATGCTGGGAGGGATTGTGGGCAGGAGGAGAAGGGGACGACAGAGGATGAGATGGCTGGATGGCATCACGGACTCGATGTATGTGAGTCTGAGTGAACTCTGGGAGTTGGTGGTGGACAGGGAGGCCTGGCGTGCTACGATTCACGGGGTCGCAAAGAGTCGGACACAACTGAGCAACTGAACTGAACTGAACTGAATGACTATAGCACAGGTTGTTTATCCATTCATCTGTTGATGGACATTTGAGTTGCTCCCACATTCAGTTATTGGGAACAGTGCTGCTCTGAGCATTGCTGCTCCTGGTCTATTAGTGAAATGTGTCACATGCAGTTTCAGAATAAACTCGCATTTTTAACAGATGCACTGCTAATCTGCTACTCAAATTAGCTGGCCATCCTGTATTTGCTTTTGTCGGGTAATCCTACTGAGTGGAGAACCATGGCCATAGCCCCTTCCTTGGGCCTGGCTTGGGGCTGTATGGACAGCTGTGATCCCTGTGATTGTCATATATTCAGTTCAGTTCAGTCGCTCAGTCATGTCCGACTCTTTGCGACCCCATGAATCGCAGCACGCCAGGCCTCCCTGTCCATCACCAACTCCCAGAGTTCACTCAGACCCACGTCCATCGAGTCAGTGATGCCATCCAGCCATCTCATCCTCTGTCCTCCCCTTCTCCTCCTGCCCCCAATCCCTCCCAGCATCAGAGTCTTTTCCAATGAGTCAACTCTTCGCATGAGGTGGCCAAAGTACTGGAGTTTCAGTTTCAGCATCATTCCTTCCAAAGAAATCCTAGGGCTGATCTCCTTCAGAATGGACTGGTTGGATCTCCTTGCAGTCCAAGGGACTCTCAAGAGTCTTCTCCAACACCGCAGTTCAAACACATCAACTCTTCGGTGTTCAGCGTTCTTCACAGTCCAACTCTCACATCCATACATGACCAGTGGAAAAACCATAGCCTTGACTAGACGGACCTTTGTTGGCAAAGTAATGTCTCTGCTTTTGAATATGCTATCTAGGTTGGTCATAACTTTCCTTCCAAAGAGTAAGTGTCTTTTAATTTCATGGCTGCAATCACTATCTGCACTGATTTTGGAGCCCCCCAAAATAAAGTCTGACCCTGTTTCCACTGTTTCCCCATCTATTTTCACGGATGCCATGATCTTTGTTTTCTGAATGTTGAGCTTTAAGCCAACTTTTCCACTCTCCATTTTCAGTTTCATCAAGAGGCTTTTTAGTTCCTCTTCATTTTCTGCCATAAGGGTGGTGTCATGTGCATACTTTCAGGTAAAATCTGGGATATTCCAAGATCCCCAGCACAGCTAAGTGCATGCAGAACAATGTGAACGCTATTAAACATCTTAAATCTCATGAGTCATTTGCTCTCAATTTGGGAAAGGTGATGGAGGTGTTGACCTACTGTTTTGCTCTAATTTTCACCCACAGTGGTTCAGGCAAAGTAATATTTATTAAGGACTTCCCAGGTGGTGCTAGTGGTAAAGAACCCACCTGCCAATGCAGGAGACACAGAAGACACAGGTTAGATCCCTGGGTCGAGAAGATCCCCTGGAAGAAGTCATGGCAACCACTCCAGTATTTTTGCCTGGAGAATCCCATGGACAGAGGAACCTGGCGGGCTACAGTCGACAGGGTCAAAAGAGTAGAATATGACTGAGGTGACTTAGCATGCCCCGAGGTGCTTATAGAAAAAATAATATCACAATTGGATTTTTCAAAAAGTCAATTTAATTACAAGTTGAGATCCTCACTGGCTACTCATCTCCATTTCAGATCATTTTTCTTTTCCCATTTTGCTTTTTCTACCACCCAGAGAAGCCACTTAATGGATTATTTCTATGTGATTGAGGACAGTTGTGTGTGACCACCTAGAACTTTGCCTCTGAGGCACAGGGACTTGGGTGGATCCTGTCTCTGCATCCTCAGCTTCAGTTTTCTCATTAGGATAAAAGTAATGATGGGAATGCTGTCCTTAGTAAGGTCCCCAGGAGGATAGAGGAGATCATTCAGATCCAGGTCTGACTGTGGGAATATCGAGTACCTGCGGGTGTTCAGCTCCACTCAGCTGTGGAACTGGGGTGAGGTTTTGGTGGCAGAAAGACAGCAGTAATTGCTAACACTTATGAAGTGTTTACTGTGTTCTGTGTAAAAGCCTAAAGTCTTTGGATGCTTCGTTGCTTTTAATCCTTACGTGGAGGCCAAGAGGCTTGCGTGAGTGCTGAGTAGCTTCAGTCGTGTCTGACTCTGTGCAACCCCATGGACTGTAGGCTCCACTGTCCATGGGACTCTCCAGGCAAGAATACTGGAGTGGGTTGCTGTTTCCTTCCCCAGGGGATCGTTCCGACCCAGGAATCGAACCTGGGTCTCCTGCCTTGCCGGTGGATTCTTACCACTGAGCTCCGTGGGAAGCTCCATGAGGCTTGGACCACTGTAATTCCCTTTTACAGATAAAGGACTGGAGCCCAGGGAAGTTTACTTCACAGACAGTGAGTGGGGGGAGCTGGGGTTGGCCTTGGAGCATCAGGCATCCGGACTGAATAGTTGTCCTAAACACTCGGCTACACTGAGTTGCCTGGAAGGAATGCAGGGAGCAGAAATGAGACATGTGGGCAGCACTGAGCCCAGGGGTCCCCCTCAGACTCCAGAAAAGATGCCATTGCAGCCCCTCAAGTCCAGTCACAGGAAGGTTGCTCTTTTTTGTGTGTGGACCATTCTAAAATCTTATTTTATTTTAATACCAAAACCATTTTGTGTTGGGGTATAGCCAGTTAACACTATTGCGATGGTTTCAAGTGAACAGTGAAGGGACTCAGGCGTATATACACCTGTTTCCGTTCCCCCCCAAAGCCCTATCCCATCCAGGCTGGCACATAGCATGACGCGTTCCCTGTGCTCTGCAGAAGGTTTCTGTTGGTTATGCATTTTGGTGCAGCAGTGTGTCCATGACCTTCCCAAAGTCCTCAACTATCCCGAACCCCCGGAAACCATAGGTTTGTTTTCTAAGTCTGTGAGTCTCTTTCTGTTTTGTAAGTAAGTTCATTTGTATGATTTCTTTTTAGATTTTTGTGGACTGGTTTTTTTAAGTCTTTATTGAATTTGTTGCAATATTGCTTCTGTTTTATGCTTTGGTTTTGGCCACAAGGCATTTATGATCTTAACTCCCTGACTAGGAACTGAACCTGCACCCCCTGCATTGGAAGGTGAAGTCTTAACCCCTGGGCAACCAGGGAAGCCCCAGGATGTTGTTTCTAAAACAACTTCTGTGTTCCCACCCTGCTCAGAGCCTCCTTCTGTTTCTGGCAAAATGTCTTCCGCCTGGCAGTCAGGATTCAAGCCACCAATCCTCAGCCTGAGAAAATGCAATGCTTATTTTTACAAAAACCAAAATGGTTCTGATTTTTCTATACTGACCCAAATAAGGAGTCAGTCAGTTATCACTTAGCTCTCTGTGGTCTCGGGCTCCTGGGGCTCCACACACTTGCTCTCCTGGGGACTGTGCCTCCCAAGCCACCCATTCAGCAGGTGTTCCCAAGTGCTGACAGTTTAAACTGTTGGTGGAAAATGTGGCCTCTCTCTCTCTCTTTTTTTAAATTCTGTGATGTTTTACTTTGGGGCCTGGAAAGGAACCTTCACTCACTGACTGCTGCAGGTTAGACCTCACCTCACCGGGGGTGGTTTTCTTCACTGAGAAACTTCACACCCACAGGCACACTTTGAGACGTACCTGTGCGGTGCACATTCAGACTACTTTTTAGGGCTTCTGCCCAGAAAGCATGGCTGCTGGGGGTGAGTTTGGCCCATGTGTTAACACACGTCATGCAGGAAGGATGTTGGCAGTTAGTCGTGTGGTTTTCGAGATCTGTCCACGACAGCTTCACACAGGGCATCCGACGGTGAAAACTGGAGCTGCCTGGGAACTAAAAGCAGGAATTCTGCTCTGAACAGCTTCAGTTTCTGGCTGCAGCACTGTTACCCAGAGAGGAGGCCTGATGGGGGCTCAGGGCTGTGTGTTTCTGAAGTTACAAAAGCGAGCGCTTGTTTGTGTTCATCGGGCAAGTCCTGCTGCGTCCCTTTTCTTGTTCTCTCCTGTATTAAGGGCCTCAAAGTGGCTCATTTCCCTGAATAAATTTGGCTTTATTTTCCCTGACAACTTAGTAATGATTTAATGACAGAATTTGAGGAGCTTGTCATAGAAACACATGTAAAGGGAAAAAGGTGAATGTTTCCCCCAGTGAGTAAGGCAGCTGACCATCAGTCCAAGGAGAGCAGCAGGAAAGCCCTGTTCCTCTGTCCCTGGGGGTGGCCTGGACCCGAGCCCCCAGAGCCTTGGGGCGAAGCTCACTCAGCTGCACCTACCAGGGATGGTGTGTGTCTGCTCACGATTGGATCAGGGAGTCTCGTCAAAGGAGGCATACTGAGCTCCAGGGCTGCATATGGGACAAAAATACTCTCCTGGAAAATCTACTGAAATACTTTCAGTGTTCAGCAGAGGGTGTGTGGGGTGGATACATGCACATGGCTGATGTGAGGATAATGTGGCCATGTGAATGATGTGGGGAAAGGGGAGGAGGTGTGATCCTGGGAACCCTGATTCTGCTTAAAGAGATGCTCTGTATCCTCAGCCAAGCATAAGGGGGACACAGCCGCTCTGTTGAGAAAATGGAAGGGTATCTGCAACTCAAAGAAAAAAAAATATGATTCTCTTGCTCTGATTATTGGTCTGGCATCAGTCAGCTCAGCATTTGCAGTCTTATGAACAAGGTGAGGTTGGGGTGGCCTTATAAATGCCAGATAATTCTGGCACCTTGAGAACACATCTAGAGTTGGGAGGAGACTTGAGAATTCATCTAGAGACTTACCCCCTCCCCTGTACTTGCTGCAGGAGTCTACTGTGGCCTGTTTCTTCATCTGAAAGTTGAGGATAATAGGATTAGCAACCCCATGGTGAAGTTGTGCACCCAAGACAGTCTTTAGGAGCCCCAGAGCTGTCTGAAGTGGCCAAGGCTTCCCTCAGAGCTGAGACTTCCCTGGTCCTGGACTGGTCCAGGGACAGCTGACTGGCTGCTGTCAGGGGTCATAGCAGAGAATGTTCACAGCCATGGAGGTGGGGACAGGATGACTTCAGAGGTTTCCTCCACCAGTGAGATAACACAAAGTCCCCCTTATGAAACCTGTAACAGGGGTGAATTGTACCCCCTCCCGAAAGACAAGTCCAAGTTCTGACCCCTGGTACCTGTGAATGTGAACTTGCTCAGAAATAGGATCTTTGAAAATATAACTAATTTCAGCATCTTGAGATGGAATTATCCTGGATTTAGGGTGGGCCCCGAATCCAATGGCTGGTGTTCTTTTAAGAAAAAGGAGAGGGAGGTTTGAGGCATGGAGACCACAGAGGGGAAGCCACGTGGAGATGCAGGCAGAGGTTGAAGGGCTGCATCTGTAATCAGGATGTTGAGGGTTGCTGGTCACCACCAGGGGCTGGGAGAGAGGCCTGGGACTGACTCTCCCCTGAGCCACCGGAAGGTGCCAACCCTGTCACACTGATTTTGGTCTTCTGGTTGATGGAACTGTGAGACAATAGATTTCTGTTATTTTCAGCCACCCAGTTCGTGTACATTGTTACAGCAACCTCAGGAAACGAATTCAATTCCTGACCCATAATAAGTGCCCCATGAACGTCAGCTATGAAGACGCCGCTCTGGTGACTCCTGGCCCCAGGAGGACAGTGTGTTCCTGCACAGAATTAGTTATTCCACTTCCAAGAGTCTTCCTGACCTCAGATTGTTGTTGTCAGCTAACCTCTTCGACATACCCTGTTCGTGAACACATTTCAGAGAGCAGGATTGCTTTTTTAGGGATTATCAGTAGTGTTATCATTGTGGTGGTTATGTGGTAAGTCACTTCAGTCGTCTCCGCCTCTTTGTGACTCATGCACTGTAGCCCACCAGGCTCCTCTGTCCGTGGGATTCTCCAGGCAAGAATACTGGAGTGGGTTGCCATGCCCTCCTCCAGGGGATCTTCCCGACCCAGGGACTGATCAAACCAGCATCTCATACCTCCTGCATTCACAGGCAGGTTCTTAACTACTAGTGCGACCTGGGAAGCCCAGATTTATTATTGGTATTTATCAGTAGAATGTCTCTACAATCCAGACCCATATCAAAAGTAGATGTGTATAAAACAATGGTGTGTTATCTCCCTGAGTATAGCATATAAAGTTCAGGGAAGTACAGGTCTAAATTCAGACCCAGTGTTACAACGTCAGTTTGTGTGGAGGTGAGGGCTGTTCATGGGTGTCTGTCTTACCTACACATTTCAACAGCTGTCTGTCCTGGCCTGGGACAGTTGGATCTGGAGATTGAGCTGTTGTGACGTTTATAAGCTTGATGATCCGTCTCAGGCTCTCATATCTCTATTTGACCCAGTTTCAGTGGCCACCTTTGAGTCTGAAAGTCAAGAGGTCAGGCTCAAGGGGAGTTGGGGGTGTAATAACACTTTTACACATAGTGGGAGGAAAGCCAAAGGGACAAAGAAAGAGGCCGCTCCTTGGACTGAAAGTCAGAGGCAGGGATTTATCTTCCACCAAATCTAAGGACCGAGAGTGGAGTCGGGAGAGGGCTCAAATGCGAATTCAGTTCTCATGCGCCCTTCCTGACCTCCTTGAAGAAAGGCCAGCTTTGAAAAACGAGTCTTTCGCAAGGGGTATGATGCATTGTCTTCATCGCTTCGTGTGCTTTGCTCAGAAGTCCATTGGTTTCCTGGAATTTTTACTTAGAATCCACTTCGCCCAGCAGTGGTGTTTTCAGCCACACTGAGAATGGCACACGTGTCCACCGCAGTGTGCTTCTATGCCCTAGTCACGGAGCCCTGGGGCCCACCCGGGATTGTCCTTCCAGCTCTGTGTCCTCCCGCTGGGAGGAGAATCCCCCTTTCTCTGAGACAGAAGACGGCAAGGTTTAGCATCCTCACTCTCTGTCTAGACTCCACCCTCCTGCAGCTGGGTCATGGGATCTGTCTGCGTCCAAGACCAACCGTGCTCCCAAGCATGAGGCATGCGTGCACACTTCAAGACTAGGGGCACTAAGACACGACCATCAGGTTTCTTATTTATTTTCATTGGAGTATGGTCGATTTACAATGTTGCCTTAGTTTTAGGTGTACCACACAGTGATTCCGTCTTTTCATCGACTCTGCTCCATTTAAAGCTGTTACACGATGCTGGCTGTATTTTTCTGTGCTGAATCTTGTTGGTCGTCTGTTTTTCACACAGTGGTTTGTATCTCGTAATCTCCTCCCCCCATCTTGTCCCTCCCTGCTTTCCTCTCCTCACTGGCAACCACAGTTTGTTCTCTGTAAGTCTGTTTTGTTATACACCTTCGCTCTGTTTTTTACATGTCACATTTAAGTGATACTGTAGAGTATTTGTCTTCCTCTGTGTTGACATTTGACCCAGCATAAAGCTCTCCAGGTCTGCCCCTGTTGCTACCTCTCTGTTATGGCTGAGCAGTATTCTATATGTATATATGCTCCTCGTCTTCTTTAGGGACTCCCAGGTGGCGCCAGTGGTAAAGAATACACAATGGAATATTACTCAGCTATCAAAAAAGAATGCATTTGAATCAGTTCTAATGAGGTCGATGAAACTGGAACCTATTATACAAAGTGAAGTAAGTCGGAAAGAAAAACACCAATATAGTATATTAATGCATATATATTGGAATTTAGGAAGATGGTAACGATGACCCTATATGCGAGCAGCAAAAGAGACACAGATATCGAGAACAGGCTTTTGGACTCTGTGGGAGAAGGCGAGGGTGGGGTGATTTGAGAGAATAGCATTGAAACATATATTATCATATGTGAAACAGATAGCCAGTCCAGGTTTGATGCATGAGACAGGGTGCTCAGGGCTGGTGCGCTGGGATGACCCTGAGGGATG
Organism: Budorcas taxicolor; assembly: GCF_023091745.1. NCBI lineage: Eukaryota > Metazoa > Chordata > Mammalia > Artiodactyla > Bovidae > Budorcas > Budorcas taxicolor. The sequence goes on along the minus strand of NC_068914.1, from coordinate 40,602,059 downwards.
GGATGGGGAGGGAGGTGGGAAGGGGGTTCAGGATGGGGAACACATGTACACCGATGGCTGATTCATGTCAACATATGGCAAAGCCACTACAATATTGTAAAGTAATTAGCCTTCAATTAAAATTTAAAAAAAAATCTGCCTGCTAATGCAAGAGACACAGAGACATGGGTTTGATCCCCGGGTCGGGAAGATCCCCTGTAGTAGGAAATAGTGCCCCACTCTAGTATTCTTTGTTTGGAAAACTCCATGGGTGGAGGAGCCTGGTGGCCACAGAGAGTCAGAAGCAACTGAACACACACACATCTTTTTTAATGTTTATCTGTGGATGGACACTTAGGTTGCTTCCACATCCTGGCTGCTGCGGACAGTGTTGCTGTGAGCATTGAGGTGGCCTGTGGAGACGGCCTCTGCTTGCCTGCCAGCGGGGTGTACTCAGGGTGAAGGCCGTGCCCTCCTGGGCCTGCACCGGGCAAGCCGTCCACGGGGCCATGCTATTGTTCTCGCCATCCTTCCTCCCTTGCTCGCCTCCCCCACTCCTGACAAAATATGGAAATCCTGTCCCCGAGCAGCCGTGATCACAATGCACCATCTCACAGCCAAAAGCGTGTATTTTTAACCCCGAGACTTCGAAAATGGCTTAAATCATTCCTGCCGTCGTCTGTTAGTCTGCTGCTGGGTGGTTATGTTTCCCAGCCGTAATGAGCCTCCCAGCCCTGCTGCCCAGAGCAGACGGCCGGCTCCGGGCCCAGACGGACCGCCGGGTTCCAGCGCGGGCGTCAGCCTGCTCGGAACAGCCGGGGGCGGTGGGTGCTCAGGACCTGGGAGCAGGTGCGTCGTGCAGACTCTGTGCAGCAGGTCTGGGTTGGGAAGCCCAGGGTGGCTCAGGCTTCAGTGGGCAGAAGAGAGCTTTTGGTGGCTTAAAACCAGTGGAAGAAAGAAATAAATGCAGGGGAAGCCTGATTTTCTTTGGAGACTGCGAGAGAAAGGCACTTTATAAGAAGGCATCCCCCCTTTTTGCTTCCTTGAGGGAGAACCACTCTTGACTGTCCCTGGGTCTTGTATTTAGGGCATTTGCAGAGGGCATGCTCAGAGTAGTGGCTGCTTGAGCCTGACTAAAGTGTGGGGCCAGGTGTCCGGATGCCAGAGGGGTCTGTGAAGCCAGCCCTAGGCTGAGGACCTCCAGCTTGGAGTGAGAGGTTACCCAAAGCCTCTGGGACCCAGGACAAGACAGGGAGCCTGACCTTCACTATCAAGCAGGCCCTCACTATGAATATCACTGGAAAAGAAAAGGAAAATTTAAACAAAGAATTTCAGAAAACAAATTGACAAAACGTTCCCATTAGCATTTTCCTTTGGGGTTTGAATTGGAAAGACTGCAGAGATCGGGTGTTTCATCTCCTGCAACGTACAGATCAGGCACGTGAGGTCAGGCAAGTTTTAGTGGAAGCTTCGAGTCTCAAGTTTACAGGGAGCCTAGAGCCACATGCGGGTCTTTTGGCTGCCTGTCCAGTATTCTCTCACTCAAACACTTTGAGTGTTTCTTTCCCAGCATCCTTCTAAGTGACTTAAATGCAAACACACTGAATCTTCACCATAACAGTGTGAGGTGGCTGCAGTACTTCTGATCCACTTTTAGACAATGAGCCAAGACATACATAGCAGGGTTCAATCTGTAGGCCAGCGTCCCATGGCCAGGAAGTGACAGTGGGATTCCAGCTGGGTGGTGGGCCTTGGGAGCTGTGCCCTGGGCACTACCCTGCATGGCCCACTTCGCCTTTTGGTAGGTAATCTGAGATCCTGACCACCATTTATAACATCCCGTCCCTTGGGAAGCATGTTCTGGGTCCTGAGAGAGAAGATGCCCATCAGCACAGACAGGTACCAGGGGGCGTGGGGACTCAGGGCTGTTGCTGGCTGCAGCTGTTTGGCAGAAAGAATGGTGTCATATTAGGTGCTGACGTCTTGGGAACTGAGCAGGGGAGATTGCCAGCCTGATGCAAGTCTAGCTTCGGGGCCCACGGGTGAGCAGAGGGCTGGATGAAGACCTGGAAACCATAGGTTTAACTCTTGCTTCCCCATTGCTGCTTCAGTAGCCAATGCCACATTTCCTGTGTCTCACTGGACAGACTCAAGGCTGGGCAAGTTGCTTCCCTTTTGGTCATTCTGCTTTTGGCCCACTTGTGAATATTGTTTCCCAAACTAGACTGTGCTTTAGAGACCTGCCTTGGCTAGTCTTCCTCTTGGTTGCCCAGACTGGACCCAGACCACCCCTGCCCGCTTTAATGTGGTCCTGATTTCCTGATGGTCCCTCGCCTGAAAAGAAGCCAGAACCAGCATGGGCACAAGATGTTCAGAGCCCTTAACAGAAGTCACGCTAATCGCAGATGGAGGAGTGGGTGAGTTTGTACAGCTCCTCCCTGTTACGATGCATTTGTGGGCCTGTGGATCTACAGAAGATGCCCTAGGGACTAGCTTATAATGTAGTAACCAGGCGTGGGTTCACTTACAAACCTTTGACTTGACTCAGCGGTTCCTAGCAGGGTTCATAAATAATTGTTGAGTCAGTAAGTGAATGAACCAAATTAGGCTAATAAGTGTTTCTAGAGCAATAGGAAGTCTGCACTGTTCTGACACACAATTAGTTGTGGTACCTGCTGTGTACCTCAGCATTGATTTGTGTATTGCTCCTGGCTTTGGGGAGCCAGACTCTTCGTACCAAGTGGTTATCTCTCCATATTGACACCTAGTGGCAGTGTCCTTAATTGCAGGCACAGTGCCTATTAAATCAATGTCAGTGTGGTGCTAGAGAAGACTCTTGAGAGTCCCTTGGACAGCAAGGAGATCAAACCAGTCAATCCTAAAGGAAATCAACCCTGAATATTCAGTGGAAGGACTGATGCTGAAGCTGAAGCTCCAGTATTTTGGCCATCTGATGTGAAGAGCCTACTCATTGGAGAAGACTCTGATGCTGGGAAAGATTGAAGACAGGAGGAGAAAGGGATGACAGAGGGTGAGATGGTTGGATAGCATCACTGACTCGATGGACATGAGCTTTAGCAAATTCTTGGAGATAGTGAAGGACAGGGAACCCTGGTGTACTGCAGTCCGCGGGATTGCAAAGTGTTGGACATGACTGAGCAACTGAACAACAACAAAAAATGTGTTAAGCCATGGTATTCCGTGAAATTATCCCCTTGGAGTTATGTGGTAGCCCTACCTGGGAAGATGTAACCTTGCAAAATAATCTACCAGAATGACAATGAGCCTCTTGTCTTCTCTTGCTTGTGTGCACGCTAAGTTGCTTCAGTCATGTCTGAGTCTGTGACCTTATGCAGCCTGCCGGGCTCCTCTGTCCATGGCATTCCCCAGCTGGAGTGGGTTGCCATGCCCTCCTCCAGGGGATCTTCCTGATCCAGGGACTGAGCTCACATCTCCTGCATTGCAGGCAGTTTCTTTACCCCTGAGCCACCAGGGAAGGCCTGTTTCCTCTTAGGGCTGTGTGTTTAGGACTGTCTGGCTAAATGGTCTGAATTAAGTTTCTAATTCTGAGAGTAACCTAACACATAGGAATAATTTTTCTCATTTTACATGTTAGGAAGTATAGCTAAAGTCCAGTAACATGCCTGATTCATGTCAGGGGCTGGGTTTGAATCCTGTTTTGTCTGACCTCAAAGTCTGGTCTTCCTCTGACCTTCAGTGGTGCCACCTAACTCCAGGTTCATTATCTGCATGAGAGGCCCTGTGCATAGTGCAACATGGAGCTGTCCTTTCCATCCTCACTCCTACCCGTCAGGAGCTGGTCTCTTATTTGGTTCAGTATTCTAAGTTCCGTGAGTGAGTGAAGCTATGCACTAACCCTAAAATGCATACTAATGTGTACTCTATTAGATACATTTAATATTTATCTAGTATTGACATACTATAATTAAAAGCTTGTATTCTTCTTGCAACCTGTGAAAAGTTGTATCATGCCTCTGGCTCTCAGCCTCTGATTGGAGCCCTGGAGAGCTCCGGTCAAGTTGTAGATTTCCCTTATAAATTTGGGCTCATGTTAGAAAAACCCAGCATAGAGATATGTGAAATGGAGGCTATCTACTGTCCCTCTGCCACCACAACATTGTTGTGATGGCAACAGTGAAATTGATGATAACGACAGCAGCAGAAATGATCAGAGTTAACAATTACTGAGCATTTTTTCCTTGACGCCTTATAGCCATCTTATGAGGGAAGTACAAGTTTGTCCTGATTTTTAGATGAATAAATGATGTACTTGCCCAAGTTGACTGAACTGATAACTCACAAAGCTAACCCAGGTTAGTGTGAGTGCAAAGTCTTACTTTTAACCACTTATACTGTCTCTCAATTATAAGAAGAGTTTCAGACTCTGAAAGCAAACACAAGTTAGTACTGTAATAATAAACCCCCAAATATGCACAAAATAAATCATCCAGCCACCTATTGCCACCTCTAAAGCAATTCTGGCTAAAACACACAACCTTTTGATTAAGACACACCAGTTGCATCTTCTTCAAACATTTATACTTATCCCTAGTTTTGTGACATTTCATGGTATCTGATTTTTGTAGGGTAAAATGTGAATTTCCAAAAAAAAAAAAAAAATTCAAAAGCTCATTTTAACCTGACTTCTTTCAAAATTGAATGTATTTCATCAAGCATGTTGATGAATATTATAGACTGAATATATGTTCCCCCAAAATACATATATTAAATCTTAATGCCCAAAATAATGGTATTTGGAGGTGGCACCTTTGGGAGGTGAGGACACAATGAAATGACCAGAAAAATATCTCTAATCAGACACCAAGGGCTTCCTTGGTGGCTCAGATGGTAAAGAATCTGCCTGCAATGCAGGAGACCCAGGTTCAACCCCTGGGTCAGGAAGATCCCCTGGAGAAGGGACTGGCTATGTACTCTGGTATTCTTGCCTGGAGAGTCCCAGGGACAGAGGAGCCTGGAGGGCTGTAATCCATGGGGTCACAAAGAGTTGGACATGACTGAGCAACTAGCACTTACTTAATCAGGTGCCAAACCTTGTAGTACCTTGATCTTGTACTTCCCAATCGTAAGAAATAAATTTTTTATTGTTTATAAACTACCCAGTCTGTGGTATTTTTGTTATTGCAGCCTGAATGAACTGAGACAGTGGGGAAGACTTGGTGTTCTAAATTCAGTAGGGATATACTTACAACCCAAACGTTAGGGACAAAATCAAGCAGTATGTCCGCTGGCCAGAGTCGTTCCCTTGGCTGGGCCTCCCACCTCCCCAGATCTGCGTAGCTGTGGGTCACCGAGAACCTCCCCTAGGACGCGAAAGAGCCGTCCTTCCCTCCCTCTGCAGGCTCTGCTATCCAGACCCCAGAAAATTCTAGTGTGAAAATGAGATTGAGAAGGAAGTGGAAAGCAGAAAGCCAATGTTAACCTACCTGTTCCACCTTCACCCCACCCGAGGCTTACCCCACGATGTCTCTGGAAGGAAGGATGGGGGAAAGAGACAGAAGAGGGAATGGAGAGGGAGGAAGCGCGGCGGAGAAGCACGCGCAGCAGCAGCTTGGAGGGCCCCGGTCTCAGGGGGCATACCTTCTGCCCAAAGGACGTCGCTTCCATGCCCGCCGCCTTCCCTCCTTTTGGTTTTATGGGAGTAGTTTTCAGTTTCAGTGGACCCATCACTTACTTCATGGCCATGCTTGGGAAACAGTACCTGTAGTCAAGGATGGGGGTTCTTAGAGTATCTGTTCTGGGTGTGATTGGACGTCACATTAGTACAGGTAAATGAAAGAAAAAAAGGAATGATCTTTTTTAAGCAATGCAAATCCAGGTGGAAATATTAAACTTAGAAGGTGGAATCTCATATCACACTCCTTTGAAATTGTAAGATGTATATTTTGTATATTGTCACTTAATTGGACAAAAACAGTTAAATGAATTATTGTTAGGTGTCTTATGTGAATGATTTGCTTGATGAAGTTACAGAAAATGTGTAGTTCCTCATTTTTTTAATTTTTGAAAAATTTTACTGAAGGATATTTGATTTACAATGTGTAGATTTCTGTTATACAGCAAAGTGACTCATTTATACACACATATTCTTATTTGTATGGGAAATGGTTAGATTTCATAACCCAAGCTTGAGTTCCATTTCCAAGGAGGTGATTGGAAGGTTCTGGACAGTGAAGGGGGTGTCTAGGTCTCCCCCACTGGAGGGCAGAGCTGACTCTAGACTGGTGTCTCCCACTGGAGGTGATTTAGAGAGAGGCTTGGTAGATCCAGGAAAGGGTTTATCTCTGAGCCTCTTGCTCTTGTTTGCACAGCCTGCAGGGATTAACTCCTGGTTGGGTCTAAGCCAGAGAGATAAATGACACAGCACTTGTGTGCTCACATTCAGAGAGAGCATTTGCCAAAATGGGACAAGGAAGGATTGTGGTAAAGAGAGTGCAGGACATCTGAGTAAACCAGGATGATCCGCGCTGTGCCCTGGGCTTTATGGAGAGCCCAGAACTGAGCCTTCGGGCCTGGGGCCCATCCTGAGAATGAGAGTTTAATGGGCAAATGGCGCAATGACTAAGGGAGGCTAAGCCACTTGGGAACAACGGTGGGTGGGTCCTTACTTTTTTTTTTAAACACAGATTATTTTTTTTCCCAACCACCTCATGAATACAAGGGAAATAAATCCACAAAAGGGGTGGGGAGAAAGTGCTATATTTTATTAAAATGATTCTCAAAATTCAGATCCTGGATTTTCCAAAGCAGTAAAGTTTAGATTGAAGGTGGGGTTCCTGAATTGCACAGGTACAATACGGAATGGCTCAATGAGGGCTGGCTTCACAGAACACATCAGCGTAAAGTCTTTTACGAGGAAAGCCATGAAAACATCCTTCATACACTTGGCATCCCTGTCTAATCCAAGTGTTAACTAGTCAGCCTTCAAACTCAGGCCAGTTGGTAGAGAGACAGTCACCTTATGCGGGGGCTAGGTTTCTTTTTTGGTGTGCCATGGGGCATGTGGGGGTCTTAGTTCTCCATCCAGGGATTGAGCCCATGCTCCCGGCAGTGGAAGTGTGGAGTCTTAAGCACTGGGCCACCAGGAAAGTCCATGGGTTGAGTTTTAAAGGTAACACTTAAGGCAGTTATTAATTACCTGTAGGGACTTCCCTGGCAGTCCAGTAGTTAGGACTCAGTACTTTCAGCGGCCCAAGTTCAGTCCTTGGTCAGGGAGCTTAGAACCCACAAGATGCACGAAAACCAAACCAAAAGCACATTTAAAATTGCCCCTGAAAATCTCTTAAGTTGCCCATGAAATAAAGTATATAAACTTACATATATATGTGTATATGTACTCCCTGATTTGAGTATATATAAATGTACAACACGTAAGCTCCCCTGGAGAAGAAAATGGCAACCCACTCCGGTAGTCTTGCTTGGAGAATCCCGTGGACAGAGGAGCCTGGTGGGCTACAATCCATAGCGTTGTAAAGAGTCAGACACGACTGAAGCGACTTAGCACAGCACAAATGTACCATGCATAATACTTAATGGAAAAGTCATGCAAAGTAGGATTTTCCAGTATTTTTAGTGCATTACACAGTTACACAGAACCCACCTAGCTGAATGCTTGGAACTTACCGACAGCACTTTGAACCCAGCCCAGCTGCCCTCTGCTCTGTCTCACACAGACCAGCTGTTTTCATCCTGCTGTGCTCGCCTAGCATCCAGCGCCATCTGGGCCCAATTCTGCAACCCCTGAGAGCAGATCTCTGGGCACTGTTGTCTCTCTAGCCCAGAGGGCCTAGAGGTGGGCATGTCACAGAGGACAAAGCAATACACTCTGTCCAGGGGTCAGCCATGTGTTTCTGGGCACAGGAAGCCACGTGCGATTATGCAGGGTGGTCCTTGTCCCTCTCCAGCCCCTTTGCCCACATCACGGAAAGCAGCGACAACATTGCAGTCTTTGTTTTAAGTGAGTTTCTTAAGGTTATTATTGGTGGCAGGTAGATAGTAAAAAGAATTGCATAATTAAAATAGCATAGGTGTGAAACTGGTGGGGCTCAGTTTATGAAAAGGTGGACGAACCTGTCTCAAAAAATTCAGCTGTCAAAATGGCAGCTGTCATAACAGAGGCCAAGGCCACTTAATGTCTCTGGATCTCAATACCTATAATTAAGAACAAGCCCAACAGGGATGTATATTCAGTATCTTGTAATAGGCTGTGATGGAAAAGAATGGGGGGGGTGGGCGGAAAAAAGGAATGTATATATGCACCTGAAAAGTGAAAATGTTAGTCACTCAGTCATGTCCGACTCTTTGTGACCCCGTGGACTGTAGCCCACCAGGCTCCTCTGTCCATGGAATTCTCCGGGCAAGAATACTGGAGTGGGTTGCTATTCCCATCTCCAGGAGATCTTCCCAGTTCAGGGATCAAACCCAGATCTCCTGCATTGCAGATGGATTCTTCACCATCTGAGCCAGCAGCGAAGCCCCATATATATATATGTATATGTATAACTGAATCACTTTGTCATACATCCGAAACTAGTACGATATTGTAAATCAAGTCTATTTCAATAAATTTAAAAAAAGAAAATGTCCATAGGAGTTTCATCTATTCTATTTCCTGACTTTTATTTTTTAATTTAAATTTATTTATTTTTAATTGGAGGATAAGTGCTTTACAATACTGTGTTGATTTCTGTCATATAGCAGCATGAGTTAGCCATGGGTATACATATGTCCCCTCCCTCCTACCTCCCACCCCATATTTCCTGATTTTTAAACAAAATAAATCTGCTTTCATAACTTGAAGGCTTACTGCCTCGTTGGACTTCCCTGGTGGTCCAGTGGTTAAGACTTCACCTTCCGCAGCAAAGGGTGTAGGTTCAATCCCCGGTCAGGGAGCTAAGATCTCACATGCTTCAGGGCCAAAGAACCAAGACGTAAAACAGAAGCAGTATTGTAACAAATTCAATAAAGACTTTAAAGATGGCCCACATTAAAAAAAAATCTAAAAAAAGAAAATACCCCCAAATGAAAAACTAATTCCCTGTTACAAGTTTAATGGGATCTTGAGGTGATAACAGGGCCATCTGGTGTTGTCTGTAAAATCAAAAACTCAGCTGTGACTTCCTATTTTTTCTTTTTCATTTCAGTCAAAGGGTCACCATCCAACTCACATATTTATAACATGGCCCTGTGATAAGGAGAAACTGCTTGCTTATCTCCGGGTCCGATGATAGAAAGAGTATCAGAAAAAAGACACTGCAATCCCTCAGCCACATGGAGACGCGTGAGGAAAATGACACTTTAATCTGTGGTGGAGCAGGTTCTGTCTTCCATTAAACCTGCAGCCCTACTTTATCACACAGTGGAGCCAGTTATGGATGACTCACTGGGAAAGTGCATTTTATGATCTTGTCAGAAGAAATGGTTTCACTGGGATCATTTTAAGCCAATGATTTTATACCTGCCTCCTCCTAAATATCTAGGACATTAACTTATTAACCGTTCTAGAGTCAAAGCAAATGCATTTTAAATACCTAAAACAAATGCCAGGAAACCGTGGGGATGGGAGAATAGATTTTCCGTTGGCATTTAGAGTTTCCCATATCAAGGGATCAATCTCAGCGGATTTAGTAAGAAAGGGCTCCCTCCTCTCCCCGCCCCCTGCACACGGAGCCTTCATTTTGTTCCACGGGAGGGAGAGTGAGCGTGTGGGATGGAAGTCAGGCTGATTCTTTCAAAACCAGGCTCGTGTCTCTTTGATGAGGTCCTGGCGCCCAGCCTGTGAGAAGCCATGTCCCCTCTGTGCAGCTCTGCTGGCCGATCCTGGGTGGGTTTGGGGGACGTGGCAGCCTGGGGAACAGCAGCCTGGTAGGAAGTGATGTGGAGGAGGGATTTCTGAGTGTGTGAGTGTGTGTGTTTGGTGGGGGCAGGGCAGGGGGCAGCTGCAGATCGCCTTCTATTGTGAACCCAGGTGACCCTTTCTAGCTCTCTGGTCAGTGTCTAACCCTGCTGACACCTGGACATGTTTCACCTTTCATTAGCTTTTCTGTGGACCCTGCCCCTCTGGGGATCCTGCTGCTTCTCTGATCACCCCATCTCGGTCATCTTTGCCAGCTCCTCCTTCTCTGCTCTTCATTTTAAGGTTTTGTTCCTTTTCGGATTCTGTCCCCAGCCACTTTTTCTTGCCATGCTACATGGCTGGCACATTAGGTGAATCAGTTCAGTTCAGTCACTCGGTCGTGTCCGACTCTTTGCAACCCCATGAACTGCAGCACGCCAGGCTTCCCTGTCCATCACCAACTCCCAGAGTTCACTCAGACTCATGTCCATCGAGTCAATAATGGCCCCCAAGTAGCCATGCCCTGGTCCCCAGAATCTGTGACTAGGTGACGTTACAATGGCATTGAAACATGTATCATATCATTAAAGAAACGAATCGTCAGTCTAGGTTAGATGCAGGGTGCAGGATGCTTGGGGCTGGTGCACTGGGATGACCCGGAGGGATGGTGTTGGGGGGAAGGTGGAAGGGGGGTTCGGGATTGGGAACACATGGACACCCATGGCGGATTCATGTTGACGTGTGGCAAAACCAACACAATATTGTAAAGTAAAAATAATAATAATAATAAATAAAAGTGAAAAAAAAAAAGAGCTCTGCAGATATAATTGAGGTTGAGGATCTTGAGGCAGGGAGAACGTGCTGGGTTATAAAGAGCCCAATCTAATCCTAAGAGCTTTTGAGAGCAGAGGACTTTCTAGGCTGGAAGCAGAGGAGAGATGAGGCAGAAGGAGGCTTGGAGAGATCTGAGGTGGGAAATGACTTGACACGGGGTTGCTGGCTTTGAAGCTGGAAGGAGGGGGCCCTGGGCTAAGGCATGTGGGTAGCTTCTGGAAGCTGAACCCCACCCCTGGCGGGGTCCCTGTTCTCCGCCTCGTGAATCCCTTCCCCTCCTGACCACCTTTTATGGGTCAGCTACACTTGGATATCTTAAGGTCATGCCCAAGTCTGCCTGTTAGAAAGTGAGCTCAGTTTCTGTCCTCCCAAATCTTTCTTTTCTGGTGACGCCCACTGCCATCAGGCTTGCCCTTTCCTCTCAGTTGCTTCTCACGTGGCCTCACCTCTGCTGGGTGTTTGTTGGATTGTCACCGTCTTAAGGGCTCTTCTGACCACCGTATTCACAGCGGCTGCACGCAATACACACACGGTCCCTTTCCACTCACAGCAGCTGGTATATTGTACCTACTTCTTGGCTTCTGTCTCTCCCCACTTGGAATGTAAGCTCCATGTCTGTTCTATTTTATTCATTCTGTTTAACCAATAACCCAGTAGTTCCCAAATAGCAGGTACTGCCTGGAACATTTTTATAAATACCCACTGATTTCTCATTCTTCTCTAATAGTGCCCAGTACAGAGTCGCTGCTAGTTGTGCAGTAGTTGAGTGAATAAATTCAACCCAACACAAAATCCTGTCAATTGTGTTTCCTTAATAGTTCTGATATCAACCTGCCTTTATTCACCCGGAGGCACTTTCTGGTTCCAGGCCTCCCTTATCACAGTAGCAGTGTTCCGCTGATCCGGCTGTGTCTCATCTCACCCCCTTACAATCCGTTCTGTACACTGCAGAGAAACTAATGACTAGGAGACTGGGTCTGTGATGCTTCCTGGTAGACCTTTGCATGCCCCTTCTTTTTTTAAATTTTAGTTTTTGACCACACTGTGCGGCATGTGGGATCTTAGTTCCCCGACCAGGGATTTGAACCCATGCCCCCTGCATTGGGAGCTTGGAGTCTTAACCACTGCACCGCCAAGGAAGTCCCTGAATGGCCCTTCTTGTCATGCTTTCTCCATCTTTGTTTCCCACCCTCCCCTCCTTCCTTACACTTTAATCATCTGTGGTCTCAGCTTCCGGTTTCCCAAATATGCACTTTCTCTCCTTACTTCCAAGTCTTTGCACAGGGCTTCTCACCCCCTTCCCCCTTGCTACCTGCCCTGCTCCCTGCTCATCCCTCCTGTTTCTCCCTGGCTGTTCCCCTCCCCTGACGCCTCCGTGGCCTCCATCCATCTCCACCACGGGAAATGCCTAACCAGCTAGCCCATCCTGGCCTCTGCCAGCGTGCTGTAAAAACCGCTTTACATGGGTGATACCCTCATGAGTTCACAAGGTTCTTGAGGCACTGGGCTGGTGAGCAGCGTCTCCTTCAGCACCTCGCACCCCAGCTGGCACCTAGCAGGGGCTCAGAAAGGACCCGCGAGCCTGTGACTTGGCTTCTTGGGGCCGGGTGAGCCCAGGCCAGGCGCTCTTGCCAGCCAAAGGGCCCCTTGTTCTGCCAGGATTGATTTACAAGCGCAATTATATGTGTAAATGCATTTTCTCTGTTCTGCCTTAGGACCCAATTTTTGAAAATTAGATTTTAAATGTCCCATCCTCCTCACTCGAATTTTCTGCTGCTAGACAGTCAGCGCATAATTTAAAATGAAAGGCATAGAAAATTGGACTCATTTAGTTTACTCTGCTTGAAACCCATGTTAGGCTATTTTTAAATTCTCACGGATCGTGTGCTTGTCAGGGTGTGGGAGAGGGAGCAGAGACAGGGCACCGGAAGCTGCTGGAGATGTTACTGCACTCTGTTGTAATACCTTCAGTTTTCACACTAGCGTTGTCTCAAGTACAATGTCCAGAATCAAAGCCTGAAAATCAGAGTCAGCCGGAAAATTAGAGTCAGCCTCAACACATGCTGCATTTTTGTTGTCCACTGTGACAAGGGGCTGTGGCCAGCTTGCCCCTGAGTTCTGGGGGAGTGAGTACTGACCTTCTGTCTTCTGCTTAGAAGCCCACGTGTCGCCCTGTCTGTCCTGTGTCCCCTGTAGACAGAGGATGGGAGCAGATGAGAATGCGGGTGTTCGCAGGGGCTGCCAGCCACCCACTTACAAACAGTGCTCTCACAGCCGTCCCTGTAAACAGACGGGGGCGTTCTCTTCACCCACAGTCCTGAGTCCCTGCTCTCGGATTAGGAGTTGGTGCCAAACCTTCTGATTTCACATCAGTTTCTACCTGGAGACGCTCGGCTCATCTGGGTGTGAGTTTGAGGCTTCTTGCAGGTGGGCGGTGCTACGTGTTGACACTGAAGTTGACTGTGGAAGGCACCAGTGTCTCCTAAAGCCACTAACACAGCCAGCTTTCCAGGGATGCTGAATGCCCAGTGCTTGTGCTCATGACTAGGCTGTTTTCACATGTGCTTTACAGAGCAGGAGTGGGGCTCAACACCGGGGAGGCCAGGCCATGAAATCAGACGCACTTTGTAACAGAGCAGCTATACAAGCTAGCTAACGGACACACACGGAGAACCACTATGGGGGGCTGGCCTCCTGAAACTTGAATTCTAATGGGAGGGACGGAAAAGTAAAAGTAGAAAACAATACGCGTGCTAAGTCGCCTCAGTCCTGTCTGACTCTGTGACCCCGGGGACTGTATGTAGCCCACCAGGCTCCTCTGTCCGTGGGATCTTCCAGGCAAGAATACTGAAGTGGGTCGCCATGCTCTCCTCCGGGGGATCTTCCTGACCCAGGGATTGAACCCACATCTCTTATGTCTCCTGCATTGACATGTGAGTTCTTTACCACTGGCACCATCTGGGAAGCCCATGTAAATGAACCCATAAATAAAATAATTACAAGATGCTCTAAGACCTCCAGAGTCAAGAGTCAGGGATCAGAAAGAAAATAACTGAGTGACAAACAGTCAGTGGCTCCAGGGGAAGCGCCCTCTAAGGAGGAGACATTTAAGCTAAAGCTTAAAGGATAAGAAAACCACCCCTGCAGGGGGTGCAGGGAGGAGCCTGCCAGGCGAGGATGGGGAAGAACCCGGTGTGTCAGTGAGGCCAGACGTGGGTAGAGGGGACGGGTGGACGAGACGCGGAAGGGGAGACCTGCAGGCATTATGGAGGGTCTCGGTATTGTTCCAAGGTCAAAGGGAAGCCAGTGCAGGGTGTTGAGCAGTTTTTGTGGGCTCTCTCTCCAACGAGAAGGACCCTGAGAGGAGGGGGAGTCGGGGTCCAGCAAAATGGCCTGGAGGAGGGAGAACTCGTGATCTCCACCTGAGCTCTGCACTCAGCCTTCTCTGCCCCTCAGCTCTGCTGCTGGGAGGAAATGGAAAATGCAGCAGCCACGTGTGACAACCCTTGGTTCAAGGCGTCGTGTTGGGGCCACAGAAGCCCAGCCAGGGTGGGCATTCCCAGCCCCCAGCTCTCTACCTCTGTGCCGAACCCCCAGCACTGCCTTCCTGTGTCCCAGATGCTGCCTCCGGGAAGGTACCAGCTGGATGTCTCATAACACGTTCTCGCTGGGCTGTGATAGATCAAGGATTATGTTCCCTGTCGGCTGTCTTGATAAGGCTGAAATCCAGCTCTTTCACAATGTCGTGTTCCTAGCTGATAAGGCCTGTCTCTTTCTTCCCCCTTGTCCATTATAGAATTAACTGCAAATGTTGTGAGAGCAGGCTCATCAGTAATACGCACGGGGCGGGGGGCAGAGATACAGCGCACAGACTGTAGATCTGGATATTTAAAGTTGTGAATCAGTCTAGTCAGTGGCTAAATACAGCTTGTCCTGTTGTCTTAAATTGAGCTTTAAAATGTAGGTTTTGTTATTACTCACGTGTGGTGGGGCCAGTAGCTCAGATCACTGCCATTGAAAAGAGAGTTTGTTACTCACGGCTCCCAAGAGGAGGGACAGTCAAGCTATGCAGAGTCCCAGGAGATGCACCGGGGTGGTAGGAGGAGGCAGAGAGAGGGGAAATTTATGGCAAGGGGGCTTTACCTGAGGGTTGTGGGGGGAGGAACAGGTGAGGCAGGGTCAGTAGAGAAGGACGGGCCAGTCTGAATTAATTCAAGGCTCTGGAGTGTAGGGGCTGTCCCTGGCTGGCTGGTGCCTGGCCCTGGGTGATCAGGGTCAGTGCGGGGTGTGGAGAGCCTACAGAGGAAGTTGTGGGGTGCAGGCTGTGAGGCGGTTGCTTTGCTGTGAAAGGCCTGCCCTCAGGTGAGGTGTTTTCCCTCTCTAGGAACTGGCCAGCCCTGGGAGGGGCAGTTCTTCCAGGACCAGCAAGAACCAGATGTCAAAGCATCCTAAAATGAAGTAGAAAATGTGATTAATAGACCTGACAAATATCACTCTTTAATGGCTAGGGGACCAGCTAGGAGAGATGTGGTTTTGATCCCTGGGTTGGAAAGATCCCTGGAAGAAGGAAATGGCAACCTACTCCAATATTCTTGCCTGGAAAATTCCATGAACAGAAGAGCCTGGAGGACTTCAGTCCATGGGCTCGCAAAGAGATGGACATGGCAAGCACACACACGCGTGCACGTGGGAGGGGCAGACCTGCTAGGGTCAGGAAGACCCCAAGGGCAAAGCATCCCCAAGCAAAGAAAATAAAAAACATGGTTAATGCCCTCGACAAATGTAGCTCTTTAACGGGTAGGAGACCAGGGATTTAGAATTCTTGGACCCCGTGGATTCTGTGCTGGAAAGCAGAGGTGAGGGAGAGAGCTGGCCACAGCCCCTGGCCTCCCCATCCTTGCCCGTCTCCATCATCTGTCACCACAAGCACCTCCCATACGGGTGCTGGAGAGCCAGCTTGCATGTCCTAGCTCTGGCCACTCCTCTGCGTGGCCTGAGCCCCCTTCTGGAAGGAGAGGGGGTTTCCTCTGGACTCGGGGCATACTGTGGGCACAGGGCCGTCTTGTACTCGCTGTAATGCAATCTTGGAATCAAGAACTTGGGAAGATGAGTTGCTTCAGGGCAGAAGCAAGGGATTCCATCCAGGCTGTTTTCCTATACGATTTTATATTACAGGAATATAATATATTATGTCATTTATTATTATAATTATTATTATAATGCTCGGTCCCTCCACACCTGGCTTGCGTTTGTCCTGAGGAAGCAGATATGCAAAGATTCATATTTTTCCTGTTAATTTTGTAAACCTATTTGTTTTATCACCCATGCATCAACTGAGCATTGAAGGAAAGGACAGGCATGTTGGTTTGGCGTTGGGCTTCTGACAAGATTTGGTCCATAAGCAAGAAGTGCCCAGCAGGTGTGGACTGGTCGTGGGGCTGCGTGGTTTTGATGCACAAACCTGGATGTGGGCACCCTGTGTGTGTGTTCAGGGTGGAACTTAAGAGCCAACTGAAAACCCACTTCTTCTGTAAAAGGCTTAAGAAAATAAGGCAATGAAAAAACTGTAATGTTTTTCCAAAGTGCATGTATTAATAGAAGATGTACCAGGATAATCATTGCATTCCACCATGACTTGGAGTTTCCATCTGGTCTTCTCAGGGATGTCTTGTTGAGGTGTCTGATCTCATGGGGAGAGGTGGGGTACTGTGAGCTGGACCCCGGGGCTGAGTAGGCTGTGCTCGTGCCTGGGAGGTGAGTGACATGCACTGATTGGACAGGCACACTCCTTGCCCAGAACCTCGTGTGGAACCAGACCCCAGGTTTCCCACCTCGTGTAGTGCTGGTCCCTGTCTGGCCTGTAGGAAATAAGAAGCCAGTTCACTTGTGGACTTTGTCACAGCCTGTAAGAGCTTCCCAGGTGGTGCTAGTGGTTAAGAACCCTCCTGCCAATGCAGGAGGCATAAGAGATGTGGGTTAGATCCCTGGGTGGGGAAGATCCCCTGGAAAAGTGCGTGGTGACCCACTCCAGTATTCTTGCCTGGAGAATCCCATGGACAGAGGAGCCTGGCAGGCTACAGTCCATAGGGTTGCAAAGAGTCAGACATAACTGACTTAACACACACACACACAGCCTGTAAGAGGTTGGGAACATCTGTGTGGCCCACACGAAAGGGTGGGTTTGCACTGTTTGGGTGCCTGGCAGGCCAGCACCTGGAGCAGAGATGAGCGGGATGCCAGTGGTCTGTGGTGCGGGTGGCCTTGTGGATGGATTAGCGCCTAAGATGAGGGCTTTGAAATCATCCCTCTTTATTTCACTCCCGTCACAAGCCTATGTCTTCTTCCATATGTTTTGCTTTGTATGAGAGACTGAAGCGTGCCCTGTGCTCACGTCCTTCTCAGCTCCAGGATTCTGTATTCTGTGTTCAGTAGCCTGCATGGCCCCCTCTCTCCTTCTCAGGCTGGGCTGCATTTGTGTGTCCTCCACCCTCCAGTCAGGCTTCATAGGTGGCACTGGTAAAGAACCTGCCTGCCAGTGCAGGAGACACAGGAGATGCAGGTTTAATCCCTGGGTCGGGAAGATCCCCTGGAGGAGGGCATGGCAACCCACTCTAGTATCCTTGTGGGAGAATCCCATGGACAGAGAAGCTACAGTCCATGGGGTCACAAAGAGTGGGACATGACTGAGCGACTAACACTTTCATTTCTTTTTTAATCTTCTATTAATACATGCACTTTGGAAAACTGTAGGGTTTTTTCACTGCCTTATTTTCTCAAGCATTTTACAGAAGAAGTGGGCTTTCGGCTGGCTCTGAGATTCCACCCCTAACACACACGCACAGGGTGCACACGTCCAGCTCTGTGTCTCCACCCCACGGACGAGCACCCGCAGGCACCACCCTCCAGTAATTCCCTGTTTGATGACCTCAGTTGCTCAGCATCCTGAGAATCTGTTCTGACTTCTGATTTTATCAGGCTGTCTATTCCTTGAGACTATTCATGTGTCTTCCTCATGGTGGCTTCCCCTGTGACCAGCACAGCATTGCCCCTGGGGGGAGGGGCATGAGGTGCAAGGCACCTTTTCTGAGCCCAGGACTGTACTGGGCTCTAAGGGTTCAAAGGACATAGCATCCATGGCTCTGGCAGAGAGCTGGGAATGCCCAAAGTGACCTCAGTGTCTCTAGGATGGTTGTAAAGGACTGCAGGACCCCAGAGAGGGAGAGAGCACGTGGGAAGAGGGGCTGCAGGGCAAGAGAGCAGAAACATTTGGGGAGGGTCTTCCAGGCAAAGGGAACGCAGGAGAGTCTATACTGGCCCAGATCGGTCCCCTGGAGGCTGCGGGGCAAGGGGCGGGGCCTCGGGAGCTGTGAGGACTCCCTCTCTCCTCTGCTGACCTCTCTCTGAGTGTTACCTCCACCTGCCTGCCATGACTAAGCTGGCCGCCGTGGCTGCAGCCCTCATTCTTCAGCGTGAGCCGGGGGAGGCAAGGGCCTCTTCACTTAACAAGGTTTGGAAACACTGGCGTAGGAGCCTGATGGCCCCTCACTGGAGGGCAGACTCTGCTGAGAGAGTGATGGGGGCTAGGACCTGCTGGCAGGGGGCTAGGCTGATGATGAAGCTGATGAAAGTGTTAGTGATGAAAGTGTTAGTGATGAAAGTGTTAGTCACTCAGCTGTGTCCAGCTCTTTGAGACTCCATGGACTGTAGCCCACCAGGCTCCTCTGTCCATGGCCTTCTCCAGGTAAGACTACTGGAGCGTGTTGCCATTTCCTCCTCCCGGGGGTCTTCCCGACCCAGGGTCTCCTGCATTGCAGGTGGATTCTTTGCCATCTGAGCCACCAGGGAAGCTTGATGATTATTCGAGCTCAAAAAGAAAGGTGTGGTGCAAGGAGGCCCTCTCCCCGAGGAGGTGGTCATGGGTGTGATATTCCATGGGGCTGTAAGCACAGGGGTTGATGTTAAAATCTTGCCCTCCCCCTCGCTATCACCACACTGCCAAAATCTGGGTGCAAGTTACTTCCCAAGACGGTGCAGCGGAGTACCTCCAACACAGATATACCATGTAGCTGGGGATCTTATCAGCTTCAAATGGGCCAATCCTTGCCCTGGATTTCCTCGCCATGTTCTGAGTTTTCCAGCCAGCATGCTGGGGTCTCTTTTCCAAGGGCTATAGCTCAGACAGACCCTCAATCCTAGGATCCTTCTGTGCTCAAATAGAGAGAGTCCAGTTTCAAACCTTTAATAGATGTTAAGCCTCAGCTCTAGAGGGAAAAGAAAATACTTTCTGTGAAATACAGAAGTCCTTCAGTGAGGTTCATAAGTTATGTTCCATAATAAATGAGCAGCAGTATTGCGTATTTGAAAAAAGTAGACTCTGGAATTAGGCCGAATGAATTATTTTTATTTATGTTTAAATGAATTTTCTTCAGGTCAGGCTCCTTACCCTTATAAGGGATTTAGAGAGTTACTGTGAAAATTAAAGGCGATAACACACAAAAGTAAAGCCCCACACCAGCATCTAGTGTGAGCTCACTCTCCTTAGCTTAAGAATAAGAAGATCAAGGTAATAGATTGGGAGTCTGGGATTAACATATACACACACTACTATATATAAAATAGATAACCAACAAGGACCTACTGTATAACACAGGAAATTTGACTCAATATTCTGTAACCTAAATGGGAAAAGAATCTGAGAAAGAATATATATATATATAACTGTATTGGGCTTCCCTGTTGGCTCAGCGGTAAAGAATCCGCCTACAATGCGGAAACCACAGGAGATGTGGGTTTGATCCCTGGGTCAGGAAGATCCCCTGGAGGAGGGCACAGCATCCCACTCCAGTGTTCTTGCCTGGAGAATCCCATGGACAGAGGAGCCTAGCGGGCTACAGTTCATAAACTGAAGTGACTTAGCACGTATAACTGAATCACTTGGCTGCATACCTGAAATGAACACAATGTTTTAAATCAACTATGTTCCAATATAAAATAAAAAAATAAAATTAAGATCAGGTGTGGATTTGGGCTTAAAGTTTTTTAACACTCATTGTTTAAGAATACAGTGTTCCACTTTAAAAACAAAGTCCCCAATTCTATTCCTTGTCTGCCTTTAGAAAAGAATGAAGAGGACTAAATCCTGTGGGCGTCGGTGGGGTATGTGCAGTGTTTGAGGGAAGAAAGGAGAAAGAATCAGACTGGAGTGTAGAGCCTCGAATGGACAGTCCCAGGCAAAACTAGTAAATAGACTTTTTAAGCAACTTACACAATATTGTCAATGGATGTCAGACCACAGCTCTTCCAAGGATATGCACTAGGAAGGATGAAAGCAAACCCAAGCCCTTCTGTCAGCAGGGAGAGCTGGGGAGTCGGTGGGAGGGCTTGATTGTCGGGTATGTGAGTGGGGCGGCTAACGTGGGCAGAACTGACTGTTTGCATTTTTCTGTCTTGCTTTTCATACCGGTAGTGCTTGGTTTTCTTTTTGTCACTGAGTAGTGCTGATTTATTAGGCCGTGTGCTTCAAGGGCATGGAGAGATTGCATGTAGGAGCAAGTCTGAACAGGGAAAGTGAGAATTACTGTATCAGCTGATACCCAATTAACTGGTGACAAGCACAGCAGGTGAAATTGGAACCGGGGCTTTATCTGTTATGTAGAGTGAGTGTTTGCTGTATAGTTACCTGTTTTTAAACCTGGGGGAGCTTCGCTACTCATTCTCTCCTCTTTCCTCCTGCCCAGGCTCTCTTCCCATGAAAGCAGTCACAGTTTCTACTGACATGAGTATCTGGACTAAGTCCCCGAGATGCGCTCTGGGTTCAAGGGTGACAGGGCTTCTCCTGGGGCATCACACCGCGCTGGACTGTGGAGGTGGAAACATACACATCAACACAGCTCAGAATAACTGCTTTTACTTTCTTCATGGACAACTGAATCATATTATGATGCTCCAGTTCTGAAAAGGCTTTCCCACTCTCTGCCTGCCTTTGAAGTTACCATAATAGCTTGACTCATATCGCCCAAAGGAGAAAATCTGGATGAAGCAGTTAATCTTTACATCCACTTCTGGGAGTGGCCAAGACAGGTGATGGAGGCTCAGAGCCTTGCTTTCGGACCTTCGGACCTGCCTGTCTCCTGTCGCCAGCTCGTGCGCTGCACTGCGTGACCTACCTGTAAGCTCAGGGAAAAGTGATTCAGAAATTATTGGGAAGATAAGGTGATATGGCATTAAATGCCTGATACTCTAAAACACAAATCTTATTTTATGTGCACCTGATGGTTTGGATTATGCTCGCCTCCTCCGGCTTCAGCCAGTGTGGAAAAGCCTTTAAGATCCCTACTCAGTCGCTTCCACCCGGAGTCATGTTTACCCCTTCCGCCTGGGCTGAATCTCCTTCCACAGTGCTCCCCGAGTGACAGATGCTTTACCTTTCTATCACTGGACCAAATTTGTTGCTTTTATTAGCTATCTGTTTCTCTGTCTTTTATCTCCAAACCTGATTTTCTCTAGGCTGAGAGCAGTGCCACGTTCAGTTCTGTAGCCGCAGTAGATACAACCTGGCACGCAGTGGGCATTTCAGAAATGTTAGATGGATAGAAGAATGAGAGTCAGATAGAACCCCAAAGAGAGGACTGCTCTTTGTTAGCATCTGTTCATTTGGTAGGACCCGTATCTGATCACTTTTCTTCTCTCTGGAAATCTGGTATCAACATCAGAGAAAATTAACAACAGCACACTGAATGATGTCCTGCTGATGAGAAGTGAGCCTATTGCTAAATTAGTGATGGTGTTTCTTTGGTTCCAACTCTAGAGGATGTGCACATCAGCACAGCTTTTACTCTTCATGTACAGCTGAATCATATTATGATGCTCCAGTTCTGAAAACTGATAGAGCAGTCTGAAGTCTAGCAAGAATTATATCCTATTTAACTTGGGATCTCTCTCTTGAGAGTTCTGTGTAAATGACCACCACATGCAGTGATGGCAGAAAAATGCAGTAAAAATTATCTATAGAGGCAAATAAAATCTTCTTGTAAAACCACATGAATATGACATTGTGCGAGGAGTGACTCAAGCTGAATATAAGACTTGGAAAATTAAGTGATCACTCATTAATCATTTTCTCATTGCAAACTACTTTGAGGGCTTCCCTTGTGGCTCAGTTGGTAAAGAATCCATCTGCAATGGAGATCCAGGTTCAAACCCCGGGTTGGGATGATCCCCTGGAGAAGGGAATGGCTACTCACTCCAGTGTTCTTGCCTGAGAAATCCCATGGACAGAGGAGCCTGGAGGGCTACAGTCCATGGGGTTGCAAAAGTTGGACACCACCAATAACTACTTTGTCTATACTCCTTGGCCTATACTATATAAATATATATATGTATATATAATGTACACACACACATATATATCATATATACATGTATATATACTAAGTGTATATATGTGATGTATATATGTAAAAGACACACAGTGGTAATACAATGGTAATGTATTTTATTCTGATATATTAGCAGTATTCTTCCCCACAGTTGATGTACAATTAGGTTTCCATCTTTTGATGGCTGTGTTTTGTGATTGCTAGTGCTCTTTGTAACTCTGACTTTTTACAGCAGTCTTTGGCCTCTCCTGAATTTAATATGTTTGAACACCGTCACTTTGTTGGCAGCCGAAATTTCACACGCATTTATTCAGTGTGCATTTCCTTACTCCCATTGTGTTGTTTAAAATTGAGCTTGTGATTTGTAACAATGGGCTCTGGAACTGTCCTTCACTAGCTGTGTGACTTGGGTCCCTTCGTTTCTCTACGTGCAAAATGAGGATGATAATGGCTGCTGCTGCTGCTAAGTCGCTTCAGTCCAACTGCACGTCCATTTCTTCCTGTTGTTCCCTCCCTGGATTTTGGTTGGTGCCACTTCACTATTGCATCTCCGTGTGTGGTTTAATCACCCAAGTAAACAGAAGTGCTTCCATTAACTCATGCGGAAGAATGGCACTTCAGATGGTCAGAAGTTTCTCAGAATTCTAAAATTCCTCCTCTGTCTTTCACATCTTTCTTCTGGAAGATTTCACTAATGAGAGTTCATCTTATCTAAACTTGTCCTTGAATAATGATCTTTGAAATCTGATGATTTATTTTTATAAAATGAGGTCCTATCTCACATGTAACTTATGTTATTTTAGAAAACGTCAATAAAATGGATAATGTTAGAGAAAATTTGTGATTGATGCTAAACTGATGAGGTCCCTTTGCTTCCACTTTCAGCTTTGAGGCATATGGTGCTTATCTCACGATGCTGTCCTTATTAACTGGGGTGTTGGGGCTGAAGCTCTTCGGAACCACTGCTTCCTTCAATCTCATGGCAGGTGTTACTCATTTCCCATGACGACTCCTCCTGTTCTTCTGCTACACAAAGGATCTAATACAATGAAACTCAGTTAGACCTTTTTCCACTTGACATTCTCCTATCTTATCCTGAAAAGGATATTGCTGGTAGCTTTTTTTTTTTTTTTCCATTAGACTCGTAGGGATATTTTTGGATCATCAGTTACGATGAAGATATACAGAAAATGTTGCTCTGCCCCCCAGGGTGTTGTCAATGTTAGTATCTGACTCCACCTTGCTCTCTGGGCCCCTCGAGGCCATGTCTCTTTTATATGTAAACAGTGCCTAGGCTAGTGTGTTTGGAGAAAGTAATGGCACCCCACTGCAGTACTCTTGCCTGGAAAATCCCAGGGACAGAGGAGCCTGGTAGGAGGCTGTCTATGGGGTCACACAGAGTCAGACACAACTGAAGCGACTTAGCAGCAGCAGCAGCAGCAGCAGCAGGATAGTGTATTGCATGAAGTAGGACCCAAATTCCATTCCTGTAACATTGCTTTGTGTTTGTGCCATGCACTCTGATAAATGTTTTTGCAGATTTTCTGTGCTTAATGATCAATTGGTTCTTGTTTAATTGGATTCCTAAAACGATTTCATTCTGATGTTTTGGCCTGATTCTGGATCTCAGATTCCCTTAGCATGTGGGGAGGAGGAAGTATTCCTGTCTCTTCCCCATCAGGCTGCCTGGTGACCCCTGGTCTCCTTTTCCCTTTGGTACTCAGCTTCCCTTGGTGCTGAAACCATTTGCCTCAGGTTGGGACTTGAACCCATGTGGCAGGATTCAAACCCAGTCTTAACCCAGGGTCTTCTGAGATCACAGACCCGGTTTCAGGATCTAATGAAGCTCAGATTCTTTATGTCTCATCACAGAAGAATTCAGTGACAGACAAAGTAATAGGTAAGAAGTGGATTTATCCAGAGAAAAAACACACTCCAGAGACAGTGCAGACCCATTTGATTCTAACTGGCTTATGCTGTGTGCTTGGGCTGTATCATTCTTTCAGAAGTGCCCTGCTCCCTTCCTTCCTGTTTCAGCATCGTCTTTGGTTCTTGGGACCTTGTCTCACCACCATTACTGTTCTCTGTGTCCCTGCTCTAAGATGCTGGGGAAAGGAAGGAGGAAGAGGGAGAGAGAAGAAAAAATGAGCTCTGTTCCCAGTCAGTGTGTCTGCAGGCATCTGTTAGGAAGTTAAAAACCTAAACTCCCCATCTGCAATCTGGGCCTCTCTGGAAGGTGGTGAGTCAACCCAGGAATGAGTGAGCAAGGCTGGCCTGGGTGATGAGTCAGGATCCAGCAAAAGCAATCAACACAACATCCTCTGCAGACGGCAGCCTCAGGGCAAGTGGACAAGATGTTCCTGTGGGTCCAGCAGGTCACTAACTAGAGCTTCAAGTGGTGAGATGACTCAAGTATTTACTGTCTGATTTCTTAGCAAAATCATTTATAGGGTGTACCTCTGGATTATTTTGAACTGGAGAATATGGCTTTCTTGTCCTCAAGGGAGGTGCTATGAATTTTTGTCCCTTGGATAAAAGGTGCTATCACAGTATAATCATAGTTATATGGAATCATCAAGGTCTTCTTAAGTTACTGTTAATCCCAGTGTGATGACATCTCTCCTCCTTGCTTCAGTTGCCAGGTCTTCAGTTCTTCCAAGTGTCCATCTGTAGTTCAGACCTTCTCCAAGGCTCATAATCCAACTTCATACTTGACAGCCCAGCTGGATATCTAATAAACCTAAATTTATCATATCTAAACTTGAACTCTTTTTTTTAAAGTTTTTCAATTGCTTTGATTTTTTCCAGCTTTACTGAGGTATAATTGACAACATGTGATATTTAAAGTGTACAATGTGGTGTGTGATATACATTGTGCAAGAATTTCCCCTCATCAAGTTAATTAACACATCCATCACCTCACATATTTACCTTTTTTTTCCCTTTGATGAAAACACTGAAGTTCTACTTTCTTAGCAAATTTCAATCCAAGATTAACTCTTGCTTGTCTCCACAGATTGGTTTCACCTGAGATCTTCCTATCTTGGTTGATGCTAACCCTGTTTTTATTTCAGGAGCTCAGGGCAAAAATCTTGTACTATAGTCATTCTTGACATGTCGGTTTTTTACACACGCAAATCCAGTCCATCAAGAACTCCCACTGTCTCTAAAGTATACCTAAAGTCTGCCCCTTAGCACCATCTCCTGCTGATGCCCTGGTCTCAGTTCCCATCAGCTGACCTCCCTGTGTTGCTCTGATTCTCTCACCTGCTGCCACGATCTGTTCTTGGCACAGCAACCAGGAGCCAATTTATTGCCATTCTTTTGCAGTGCTTTGCCATTTTGCTCAGAAGACCCCAAATCCTGACATGTGCTTTCCAGTTACTAGAGCTGTGGAACAAATTTTCCCCCAACTTAATGACTACCAACTATGTCTTACATGCACAAATTCTGTGAGTGAGGAATTTAGACAGGGTGCAATGGAGATCGCTTGTCTCTGTTCCATGAAGTCTGGGTTGCTTCCCCAGACTGAAAGGCCCAAATATCTGGAAGCTCACTCATTCACACATCTGGTAAGTGATGCAGGCTGTAGGCTGAGATCTTTGCCTGGCTTTCAGCCGGAACAATTCTGCACGGCTTCTCTGTGTGGCTTGGTCTTCCTCACAGCATGGTGGTTGGGTTCCTAGGAGGAGGAGAAACCTGGACTGGGCCCCTAATCTCAGAAGCTAAATAGCATCCTTCCTGTCACACTCAACGGTGGGAACAGTCTTAGCCTGTTCGAGTCAAGGGAAAGGAAATAGATTTTCCTGCCTTAATGGAGAGTGGCCAAGCTCTAGAAGCATGTGGGGGCCAGAAGGATCGCTGTGGCCGTGTTTGGAAGTAGAGTCTGCCACAGTAGCCTGTGACTGGACCTGGGCTCTTTCTCTGTCTGCATTGCTTCGCTCTGGGGAACCTTCTGCTCAAGCCACGTGTGGCCGGGGCACTCAGGCAGACTCCGCTGGCCCTCTGCGGCTTTTCCCTCCCCACTTTCCCTGCTCGTGTACTCCCCCCACCATCTTCATGCTTTTATTCAAATGTCAGCTTCTCAGCAGGGCCTACCCTGACCATCTTGCAGCCACACTCTGATCTCCTTCTCTTGCTTTATAATACTGACCACTCCCTAGTCGTCTATGGACTGTTATATACTTATTACCCTCTAGAATGAAAGACCCAGGCATCTTTACTGATCCTGTTCACTGGTTTATACTCAGGGCTGAGAACAGTGTGTGGCACATAAAGACATAGGATGTGAAACAGAGAATTTCTGGTTGGAATATTCTGAATAGGTACTTATTCCCAATGAATTGGTGAGATCTATGCTCTGAGGAACCACATCACCACGACTGAATCCCCAGGTTGGCACACAAGCTGACACATAGTAGAAACTGAAAACAAATATTTAACTAATTTATTTGGAGAAAAATTTAGCACAACTTAACTTGTAGGTTTTCTTCTATTTCTTTGAGGGAAGAAATCTTCTATTTCTTTCTATGATCATTGAGGAAGGCTTTCTTATCTCTCCTTGCTATTCTTTGGAATTCTGCATTCAAATAGGTGTATCTTTCCTTTTCTCCTTTTCTTTTCTCTCCTCTTCTTTTCACAGCTATTTGTAAGGCCTCCCCAGACAGCCATTTATCAGTGCAAAGAAATAGAGGAAAATAATAGAATGGGAAAGACTAAAGATCTCTTCAAGAAAACTAGAGATACCAAGGGAACATTTCATGCAGAGATGGGCTCAATAAAGGACAGAAATGATGTGGACCTAACAGAAGCAGAAGATATTAAGAAGAGGTGGCAAGAATACACAGAAGAACTGTACAAAAAAGATCTTCATGACCCAGATAATCACAATGGTATGATCACTCACCTAGAGCCAGACATCCTGGAATGTGGAGTGAAGTGGGCCTTAGGAAGCATCACTATGAACAGTTAGTGGAGGTGATGGAATTCCAGTGGAGCTATTTCAAATCCTGAAAGATGATGCTGTGAAAGAACTGCACTCAATATGCCAGCAAATTTGACAAATATGTCAGCAGTGGCCACAGGACTGGAAACGGCCAGTTTTCATTCCAATCCCAAAGAAAGGCAATGCCAAAGAAAGCTCAGACTACCACACAATTATACTCATCTCACATGCTAGTAAAGTAATTCTCAAAATTCTTTAAGCCAGGTTTCAGCAATATGTGAACCATGAACTTCCAGATGCTCAAGCTGGATTTAGAAAAGGCAGGGGAACCAGAGATCAAATTGCCAACATCCATTGGATTATCAAAAAAGCAAGAGAGTTCCAGAAAAACATCTATTTCTGCTTTATTGACTATGCCAAAGCCTTTGTGTGGATCACCACAAACTGTGGGAAATTCTGAAAGAGATGGGAATACCAGACCACCTGACCTGCCTCTTGAGAAATCTGTATGCAGGTCAGGAAGCAACAGTTAGAACTGGACATGGAAAAACAGACTCATTCCAAATAGGGAAAGGAGTACGTCAAGACTGGGAAATATTGAGGGCAAGAGTAGAAGGGTACAGCAGAGGATGAGATGGTTGGATGGCATCGTCAATTCAATGAATATGAATTTGAGCAAATTCTGGGAGATGGTGAAGGACAGGGGAGCCTGGCTTGCTGCAGCCCGTGGGGTTCCCAAAGAATCCAACACAACTTAGCAACTCAACAACAACAGCCTCAATTTTCTCATTCATAAAATGAGACTACAGTCACTATTGCATCATGGAATAGTTGAGAAGATTAAATGAGATGACATTAGAAATGTTGTTCTTTTTTTAAATATAAATTCATTCATTTTAATTGGAGGTTAAAAAAAAAAAAGACTGTATATTGTCACCCTGCTTATTTAACTTATATGCAGAGTACATCATGAGAAATGCTGGGCTGGAAGAAGCACAAGCTGGAATCAAGATTGCCAGGAGAAATATCAATAACCTCAGATATGCAGATGACACCACCCTCATGGCAGAAAGCAAAGGAGAACTAAAGAGCCTCTTGACGAAAATGAGAGAGGAGAGTGAAAAAGTTGACATAAAGCTCAGCATTCAGAAAACTAAGATCATGGCATCCAGTTCCATCATTTCATGGCAAATAGGTGGGGAAACAGTGGAAACAGTGATAGACTTTATTTTGGGGGGCTTCAAAATCACTGCAGATGGTGACTGTAGCCATTAAAATTAAAAGACACTTACTCCTTGGAAGAAAAGTTATGATCAACCTAGATAGCATATTAAAAAGCAGAGACATTACTTTGCCAACAAAGGTCCATCTAGTCAAGGCTAAAATTTTTCCAGTGGTCATGTATGGATATGAGAGTTGGACTACTGAAAAAGCTGAGCACCAAAGAATTGGTGCTTTTGAACTGTGGTGTTGGAGAAGACTCTTGAGAGTCCCTTGGACTGCAAGGAGATCCAACCAGTCCATTCTAAAGGAAATCAGTCCTGAATATTCATTGGAAGGACTGATGTTGAAGCTGAAACTCCAATGCTTTGGCCACCTGATGTGAAGAACTGACTCACTGGAAAAGACCCTGATGATGGGAAAGATTGAAGGCAGGAGGAGAAGGGGATGACAGAGGATGAGATGGTTGGATGGCATCATGGACTCAATGGACGTGAGTTTGATTAAACTCTGGGAGTTGGTGATGGACAGGGAGGCCTGGCATGCTGCAATCCATGGGGTCGCAAAGAGTCAGACATAACTGACCGACTGAACTGAACTGACTGAACTTATAGGTTGGGGCAGCACAAGTCAATAAAATAAGAGGCCAACTTAAACAACATATATTTCACTCTGTGTGTTTCTGTTTTAGCCATTAGCTATTAACAACTAATGAACCAGAACTTTTGTTGTATTCCCATCTAAATATTTGGTTTCTTGATGAGGAATTTTCAGGTACTTTTTCTGGTTTCCAGTAAAGCCCCTGTACCTCAGTCTGTATCAGAGCTTTCCCCCACTGTACCATATCTCCTTTACATTAGTAAAGTGCTTCTTCGGCCCTTTGAGCTTTGTGTGGGTGGTAGTTTCTCGGTGATGTCTGACTCTTTGTGACCCCATGGACTGTAGCCCACCAGGCTCCTCCATCCATGGGATTTCCTAGACAAGAATACTGGAGTGGGTTGCCATTTCCTTCTCCAGGGAATCTTCCTCACCTAAGGATTAGACCTGGGTCTCCTGCATTGCAGGCAGATTCTTTACTGTGTGAGCCACCAGGGAAGCTTTAAGAGTCATCTGTTCCTTCAGCATTTGGTGTAATGAGGCACTGAGTTTATCTCTAGGAGAAGCTGACCTCACAGCTTGGGAGCTGAGCAGTTAATGCCAACTTATTGGCTGGATCAGATTTCTATTTGAGTTTCAATGAAAGGGTCTGCAATCTTCAGCTACCACTGGTGAAGTTCTCTGATTCATCCCTGAGGTGGGATGTTCTTCTCGCTCTTATGCTCTTGCCCAAGCTCTGCAACCAAGCACTTGGCTACCAAGTGGGCAGTGGGAGGGGCACAGAGTACAATGGGATCCACGCCAGACATGTAAAGAGCTGCCTTTGAAAGCTCGTGGTGAAAGGCATCACGCCTTTTCTCCTGACTCCAGCTCCTGCCGCACCTAGAGGCCTCAGACCCTTTCCAGCGCATCCATCCAGACAGCCCCTCCAGTGGCTCCGGGTGTTTTCCAAACATAGGATGTTATCACTGGCACCTTGACTGTGACCCTTTGGGTTTTGGCTTTTAGTTGAGCGGTTCTGGGTTTTGTTCAATCTTTGACTCCAGTTGCATTCATTTTGGATTTTTGTTTTGCAGAAACCAGTGTGAAGGTCAATACTATGAAGTACATGGAAATGCTTG
Source organism: Budorcas taxicolor (assembly GCF_023091745.1). NCBI lineage: Eukaryota > Metazoa > Chordata > Mammalia > Artiodactyla > Bovidae > Budorcas > Budorcas taxicolor. Next base: position 40,572,110 of record NC_068914.1, on the reverse strand, counting down.
AGGAGAAACTGCACAGGTAAGGAGGGTGATTTCTTCATCACAGACTCAATGGTACATCTGGATCCTTCATTATAACAGAATTTAGTGAAAGCAAAGAAAAAGGCTAGCCAATTCGTCATAAATTAGCAAAGTAAAACACACACAAAAAGGAGTTCTTTGAACCCTGTAACAGAAGAATCAGGTGTCATGCAAACATCTCCCAGCACTTTTTTCTTTTTATAAAATGTAAGTAGATTAAGATGTTGAAAAGTGTCTGAGGGAGATCACAAGAGAGTTTTCATGTTTCAGAAGAAGAAGAAGAATCTTCCTTGGTATGTTAAATTCAGAATGTATGCCTCGGTCTGTCTTCCTGTTCTTTTAAATGTCTGAAGTGTGTGTTATGGATGTTGACCCGGCTTATATATGTTTTGGAACCATAGAAAAATGCCCATCTTAGGTTCTGTTTTGAATCTTGAATCAAAACCAGCGTGAAAATTCTTGTGCCTTTTTTTCTTAACCCAATTAGGCATTCAGATTTGAGAAACATTAGGGATGCTGCGGCATGTCAAGATGTTTCTGGAGTTTATGGATGTGTACTCATGAAAATAAACCCCAGCCACCAGGCTCTGTTCCTAATTAAGGAAACACGTACAAAAATGTAATATGTGCTTTCTTCCCTGGGACTCATTTAGCTTTATGGAAAATGTTTTGCTACTATTTTGGAAATTGTTAAATAACTCTTTAAATAGGCTATGCCTTAAACCTTTGTCTGCCAGGGTAATGCCGTCGGCTAAAATACTGCTTCTCCCTTAAGATGTTAAGAGGAGCTGCCTTGCTGAGCTCTGCTCTGCAGGGTGGATTCTAATGCGTGGAAAGCAGGTTCTTCCAGCCCTAGAGGTGGGGAGGAACTATGGCAAAGGTAGTCAGTAGTGTGCATGGGGTGAGAGCGTGTGCAGGTGAGAGGCATCCGGTGAGGCGAGGTCTCTCTGCCTTAGAAAGTAGGGTGCTCACCTGGCTCAGGTGTGCTGCCCTGCCTGGCACTTGCTCTCCCACGTGTTCTGCTGGGGAAGGTTTCTGCACATCCCTTTTGGTCTTAACTCTAGTTATCATGCTTTAGCCATAAACAACACACACACACCCCAAGTGTTCCGTTAGGTGACTGGACGGTAGGTTGGGGTTGTAAGATGTGGGTATAGCTAGAGGGTGCCCCTTTATTGTTTTTTTGTTGGAGGTTAATTGCTTTCTGCCATACAACACCGTGAATCAGTCATAATTATACGTATTCTCTCCTTCTTGAGTCTCCCTCCCCCCATACCACCCCCTTGATCATCACAGAACGCCAACCTCACCTTCCTGCTTTTTAGCAGTTTCCCACTAGCTATCTATTGCACACATGCTAGTACATATATGTCGGTTCTACTCTCTCAGCGTGCCCTGTCCTCTCCTTCCCCTGCTGGATCCACACATCCATTCTGTATATCTACACCTCAGTTCCTCTTCTGCAAATAGGTTCATCTGTACTGTTTTTTCTAGATTCCATGTGTATGTGTTAATACACTAGATTTGCTTTTCTGACTTACTTCATTCTCTATAACAGGGTCTAGGTTCGTCCACCTCACTGCAACTGATTCAGATTCGTTTCTTTTTATGACTGAGGAATATTCCATCACACGTACGTGCCACATCCTCATCCATTCATCTGTGGATGGACATCTGGGTTGCTTCCATGTCCTGGCTGTTGCAACAATGCTGCAAAGCACCCCTTTAAATTGCCGCTCTATCACTTACCAATTGCCTGACCTCAGGGAAGCATTCACCTACCTTCAGTTTCTTTATCTATAAAACTGATGGATGGGAGTGTGCATTTTATTGTTCACTGTATATAAAGCACTGTTATGGTCAACTGCCAACAAACGTCCGTTCCCTTCGCCTCTTGCTACTTTCCGGCCTTCCTTGCCTTAATCGTCAAACTGGCTGAACAGTCATGCACAGCCTGCATCCTTTCCCCTCCAAGCCGGGCCCCTCTGCTGCGTATGCAGTCAGGGAACGGCCCCTCACCCAGCTGCTCGGGCCGTCCCACCTAACACCTGTGCGGAACCAGGGCCTCCATTCACTACCCCTTCCCTCCTCTCCCCCTTGGAGTCAGTCAGTAGTCCTGCCACCTCAGCCCCTGTAGGATCCTCTTGCCTGCCTGCATCCACCACACCAGTGTGGGTCTCCCTGAATGACTCTCATGGCTACTTTTTACATTTTTTCTGAATCCATTGTTGCCCTTTCTACCCCATTCTCCAGCCGATCCTGAGGGAGCATGTTAAAATACAGATCTGGTCCTTATGTATCCCCATCCTCCTAAGGATAAAGGGTAAATGTCCCACCCGTGGCTCCTGCCATTCTTCCGTGTGGCCTCTGTGGGAGGTCGCTCAGTATCAGCCATCATCACTGGTCGCCACCCTACTGCATGCCTGCTGATTCTCTTGTTTCTTAATGCCACTGTGGTGTTTTTCTAGAGAGAACATAATTCAGAATGGAAAATGGTCAAGGGACATTGTTCAGGGAAGAATTAGGCTGAACCATGTGAAATTACTGATATTAGACCATTTTGACCTAGAAAATGACAATTTCTTATGGTTCAACCAAATGTCTAGTGGTCTGGAGTCATCCGCAGTGGTCAGACGCTACGGCCTGAGACTGGCCAGTCTGCTTCCCCATGACGCACCAGCCCATGTGTGGACATGAGAACTCTCACCTCCTCCTTGCATATGCTCCAGGGGGCTCTCTTATCTCCACCCCACCAGCCCTCCATCTGCATAAGCCTTGTTCATCCTTCACGTTGTAGACATCTTCTCTTTGAAGCCCTCCATGACTCCCCAGGACCAAGCCATGTGCTTACACTGAATTAGTCTCATTTTCAAAGTGCTAAATGTCAGGTATGGAAGATTACGTGTCTTGTTCTGAATGTATCCTCAGTGATTTGATAGGTCGGAACAGTTTAGAGTGCCAAACAATATCTGCTGAACGAATAACTGAATAGACGAATGAATGAATGCTGCCAATCTGTAGACACTGCGGTGTCCTATCTGTCACCTCTTCAGCCTTGTGAATGCACGACGGACGGATGTTTGTGACTTGGGATCCGTCAGCCGTTTCCAGGGACCAGGGTGGTGGCTGGCTACCTTCCAGCCTACTTCCTGAGGGCTCTTTCCATGACTGTTTCAAGTTTTGAGGAGGTCTGGCCCACATTTGTTTGAACTGTTGTGGTGGAAACACACGAAGAGACAGGAGAAAAGGCAGTGGGGTCTGTGATCTCTGAGCAGTGGACAAAGGAGCAGAGAGAGGCTGGGAACTGGTATGCCCCCAGGGGCATCCTGGCAAATTATTGCTGCCTCAAAGCAGGAGGCCAACCTGGGGGCCACGGAAGTGTGGTCATGGTTGGCCTCTCCCTCCCAACACAGAACCGCCCTCCCTACCGGACTTGATGAGTGATAGTTGCACAATCCTGCTACAGTCAGTTCTTTCTAAGAGAATCAATGTTTTAAAGCACAAAAGCAGTTTTTAGCCCTTGATATCGTTTGCATCATGGTGGCTGCTCAATTAATATTGCAAGATGTTGACAAGAGAAAGGTGATAGATGCCGATGAAAATCTTGGTTATTGATTTGCAGTGTTTGTAGTGTCTCTTGAACATTCAGGGGTTTAGAAGGACAGTGCTGACAAATGAATGAACTGCTCATTTCCTGACGAAAGTTGTTGAGGACACACTTTACCATCAGTGTCACCGTGAGATTTGGATCTGGCCAGTCATGATTTTAGGGTTTCCCTGGTGGCTCAGTTGGTAAGGAATCTGCCTGCAGTGCAGGAGACCTGGATTTGATCCCCAAGTCAGGAAGGTTCCCTGGAGAAGGAAATGGCAACCCACTCCAGTGTTCTTGCCTGGAGAATCCCATGGACAAAGGAGCCTGGCCGGCTACAGTCTATAGGGTTGCAAGAGTTGGATACGACTTCGCGACTAAACCACCACAGTCATGATTTTGGAGCCACACCTAAATGACAACAACATCTTTGTTGAGACCTGGACACTCAGGCACTGAGACAAACTGAGGTGGGTTCAATGTTCCTCTCTCTATCAAGAAAGTCAAATGAATCAGAAATTAGGAAATAATTGACGCTGTCAGCAGCCCAAAGGTATCTCCTCACAGTACAGAACAAAAAGTCAGCAAATATTAAATAGGGGTTTCTATTACTATAGTAACTGAGAAGGCAATGGCAAGCCATTCCAGTACTCTTGCCTAAAAAATCCCATGGACGGAGGAGCCTGGTAGGCTGCAGCCCATGGGGTCGTGAAGAGTCGGACACGACTGAGCAACTTCGCTTTCACACATTGGAGAAGGAAATGGCAACTCACTCCAGTGTTCTTGCCTGGAGAATCCCAGAGATGGGGAAGCCTGGTGGGCTGCCATCTATGGGGTCGCGCAGAGTCGGACACGACTGAAGTGACTTAACAGCGTAACAGCAACAACAGTATATAGTAAACAAATAATTTGCCTTTTGATAATCTGAGTTATATAAAAAATGGAATTTCCCTCTAAATTTGAATGTTTATAAAAACATTAAGAAGGTTTTTAAAAATCTGATTTTTTAAAATATAATTATATTATTTCTTGATGAGATTATAGTCAATTTTATTTTTTCTTAAAAGTTTCTATATTTTCTTTTTTATTTTTTTATTTTTATTTTTTTTATTTTTACCTTATTTTACTTTACAATACTGTATTGGTTTTGCCATACATTGACATGAATCCACCGCGGGTGTATACAAGCTCCCAATCCTGAATCCCCCTCCCACCTCCCACCCCATATCATCTCTCTGGATCATCCCCATGCACCAGCCCCAAGCATCCTGTATCCTGTATCGAACATAGACTGGCACTTCGTTTCTTACATGATAGTATACATGTTTCAATGCCATTCTCCCAAATCATCCCACCCTCTCCCTCTCCCTCAGAGTCCAAAAGTCTGTTCTATACATGTGTGTCTCTTTTGCTGTCTCACATACAGGGTATGGTTACCATCTTTCTAAATTCCATATATATGCGTTAGTATACTGTATTGGTGTTTTTCTTTCTGGCTTACTTCACTCTGTATAATCGGCTCCAGTTTCATCCACCTCATTAGAACTGATTCAAATGTATTCTTTTTAATGGCTGAGTAATACTCCATTGTGTATATGTACCACAGCTTTCTTATCCATTCATCTGCTGATGGACATCTAGGTTGTTTCCATGTCCTGGCTATTATAAACAGTGCTGCGATGAACATTGGGGTACACGTGTCTCTTTCAATTCTGGTTTCCTCGGTGTGTATGCCCAGCAGTGGGATTGCTGCGTCATAAGGCAGCTCTATTTGCAATTTTTTAAGGAATCTCCACACTGTTTTCCATAGTGGCTGTACTAGTTTGCATTCCCACCAACAGTGTAAGAGGGTTCCCTTTTCTCCACACCCTCTCCAGCATTTATTGCTTGTAGACTTTTGGATCGCAGCCATTCTGACTGGTGTGAAATGGTACCTCATTGTGGTCTTCATTTGCATTTCTCTGATAATGAGTGATGTTGAGCATCTTTTCATGTGTTTGTTAGCCATCCGTATGTCTTCTTTGGAGAAATGTCTATTTAGTTCTTTGGCCCATTTTTTGATTGGGTTGTTTATTTTTCTGGACTTGAGCTGCATAAGTTGCTTGTATATTTTTGAGATTAGTTGTTTGTCAGTTGCTTCATTTGCTATTGTTTTCTCCCATTCAGAAGGCTGTCTTTTCACCTTACTTATAGTTCCCTTTGTTGTGCAGAAGCTTTTAATTTTAATTAGATCCCATTTGTTTATTTTTGCTTTTATTTCCAGTATTCTGGGAGGTGGATCATAGAGGATCCTGCTGTGATTTATGTCGGAGAGTGTTTTGCCTATGTTCTCCTCTAGGAGTTTTATAGTTTCTGGTCTTACGTTTAGATCTTTAATCCATTTTGAGTTTATTTTTGTGTGTGGTGTTAGAAAGTGATCTAGTTTCATTCTTTTACAAGTGGTTGACCAGTTTTCCCAGCACCACTTGTTAAAGAGATTGTCTTTACTCCATTGTATATTCTTGCCTCCTTTGTTGAAGATAAGGTGTCCATAGGTGTGTGGATTTATCTCTGGGCTTTCTATTTTGTTCCATTGATCTATATTTCTGTCTTTGTGCCAGTACCATACTGTCTTGATGACTGTGGCTTTGTAGTAGAGCCTGAAGTCAGGCAAGTTGATTCCTCCAGTTCCAATCTTCTTTCTCAAGATTGCTTTGGCTATTCGAGGTTTTTTGTATTTCCATATAAATCTTGAAATTATTTGTTCTAGTTCTGTGAAAAAAAAAATCTGATTTTTAAAACTGATTTTATTTGCTATCAATGTTAACGCTGCCAGATATTTGATGCACATAAAATTATCTCAACTATGTTATTTTATATGCTTAGGATATCTATTCCATCAAGTATAATTGTAAATAGGTCAATAGTAAAATCATTATTTGTAAATTACACCCATAAACTCTTTATTTCATGTAACATACATGAAAATAACGTGGGTTCTCAGTCCTGTCCAGCTCTTTGCAACCCCATGGACTGTAGCTTACCAGGCTCCTCTGTCCATGGGATTTTTCAGGCAACAATATTGGAGTGGGTTGCCATTTCCTCCTCCAGGGATATATACACATATGTGTGTTTATATACACATTACACAAACATACAATCTTGCATTTGAAAAATAAACATTTCATAGTTCTTATGTTTATTTGGAAAATTCCTTTTTAGTAACATGACACTGAGTGAAAATTCATGGATAAGAAGCAGGTGATATTCTTTTCTTTATATCAAACCTTATGATTTGGAGTGACTTGGAGGCTGGGGAGAATCTGGCTTATTATTTCTCTATCACTGAAAGGCAGAGAAACAACAAACCTCTGGCAAATACACCTGTTCTCCAGAAGAAAAGGAACTGATGACAAAAAAATCTGAGTTCCAAGTTAGGTACATGTATGTTGCTGCTCAGTTCAGTTCAGTTCAGTTCAGTCGCTCAGTCGTGTCCAACTCTTTGCGACCCCATGAATCGCAGCACACCAGGCCTCCCTGTCCATCACCATCTCCTGGAGTTCACTCAGACTCACGTCCATCGAGTCAGTGATGCCATCCAGCCATCTCATCCTCTGTCGTCCCCTTCTCCTCCTGCCCCCAATCCCTCCCAGCATCAGTCTTTTCCAATGAGACAGCTCTTCGCATGAGGTGGCCAAAGTACTGGAGTTTCAGCCTTAGCATCATTCCTTCCAAAGAAATCCCAGGGCTGATCTCCTTCAGAAAGGACTGGTTGGATCTCCTTGCAGTCCCAGGGACTCTCAAGAGTCTTCTCCAACACCACAGTTCAAATGCATCAATTCTTTGGCGCTCAGCCTTCTTCACCTGTTCTATAAAGGAGATGGGATTTGTGGATTTTCCCCACCTGTTTCAGAGGTGTCCCACCTCCCCTTTCTCTACAGCCAGGGAACCAGGAGGGTGGCTGCTGTCAGTTACAGGGTCATGGTCATTTCACAGACCTACTCCCTCTGGGATTTCCCCTCGGCTCCCACTGCTGCTGCTCATTAAAGCATGTAATACCTCCCTCCTCCTGTCCCCCCACCCTCCTGTTCAGTACACTCTGCCTCGGCAGCCACAGTGACTTTGTCACTGCTCTGCTTACAATCCTTCTAGGCTCTTTTGCATCCAGCATAAACACCACAATCCCCATCCAGGCCCCCAGGGCTCCCCATGAGGGGCCTTCAGCCTGCTGTCCACCTTGTCACTGTGATCCCCACCCTCACTGGGTGCTCAGTGCTCCAGAGGAGCCTGTGCTCAGTTCCCCAATTCACCCCCAGCAGCATTTTTTGGGGAGTCCTCCCCATGCCAGCCCCTGGGTGCACCCTCACCGCCAGACTCAGCGCAGTACCCCTTCTCTCCAGAGCCTCTCTGGCCTCCTCTTGCTTCCTTCTAGGTTCCCACAGTGGGAGTCACTTATAGCAATCTGTTGCATTGACTTCTGTTTTATTCTCTTAGACTGTGAGCTCCTTGAGAATGAATGGATTCCAGGCCAAGCCTGCTTTGTGTTCCAAATGGCTGGCATGCTGTTTGGCATGGGGTAAATATTCAATAAAATTAAGAATGCAAGAGTGGATAGATAAATAGCTACTGTATCTTAAAATGTTATTTTCAGCTATTCAGTTCAAAAAATCAAGGCAGCTTAAGAAGATGCAATGCTCCAGAAATCCATTTGTCTTGCCATAAAATCTTAGTGAGATGAAATGGAAAAGGAAAAAATCTACTCTTAACGAGTCTTCTCCACTTCTTTTACTCCTTGGGTTTACAGAGGTATGATAGTAATTAAGCATGATATTTTGGCTTCAATCACGTTCACTTACAGCTGAATCTTGCTTGAATTTCTATTTTCTGAATTATTATTATTTGAGGGTTCCATTTGTTCATTTGTTTTATTTTTTAGATTCCACATAAAAGTGAAAGCATACAGAATTTATCCTTTTCAATCTGACCTATTTCACTAAGCATAATACCAACCCAACCTCCCCCCGGCATGGTCCATACATGTTGCAAATGGCCAAATTTCATTCTTTTTTAATGGCTGAGTAATATTCTATTGTATATAGAAGATGTGGTATCTGTTTTCTCAAATATTACATATTCTCTCTTAACCGTCTTTCTCACAGAGGCAAAAGGAATATTCAGAGGTCTTGTAGATGAGTTTCATTTTCATTGATTATATGTTTTCAGTTCAGTTCAGTCACTCAGTCATGTCCGACTCTTTGTGACCCCATGCACTACAGCACGCCAGGCTTTCCTGTTTGTCACCAACTCCCGGAGTTCACTCAAACTCATGTCCGTTGAGTCGATGATGCCATCCAACCATTTCATCCTCTGTCATCCCCTTCTCCTTTCCCAGTCTTCAGTCTTTCCCAGCATCAGGGTCTTTTCCAGTGAGTCAGTTCTTCACATCAGGTGGCCAAAGTATTGGAGTTTCATCTTCAGCATCAGTCCTTCCAATGAATATTCAGGACTGATTCCCTTTAGGATTGACTGGTTTGATCTCCTTGCATTCCAAGGGACTCTCAAGAGTCTTCTCCAACAACACAGTTCAAAAGCATCAATTCTTCAGCGCTCAGCTTTCTTAGTAGTCCAACTCTCACATCCATACACGACCACTGGGAAAACAATAGCTTTGACTAGAGGGACCTTTGTTGGCAAAGTAATGTCTCTGCTTTTGAATATGCTGTCTAGGTTGGTCATACCTTTCCCTCCAAGGAGCAAATGTCTTTTAATTTCATGGCTGCAGTCACCATCTACAGTGATTTTGGAACCCAAGAAAATAAAGTCTGTCAGTGTTTTTATTGTTTCCCCATCTATTTGCCATGAAGTGATGGGACCAGATGCCATGATCTTTGTTTTTTGAATGTTGAGTTTTAAGCCATGTTTTTCACTCTCCTCTTTCACTTTCATCAAGAAGCTCTTTAGTTCTTCTTCGCTTTCTGCCATAAGGGTGGTGTCGTCTGTGTATCTGAGGTTATTGATATTTCTTGCCAACTTTTATCTTGTATCTAAACATGTATGGAAGTAATTTATCATTGTCCAATGGTCAGCTCACCTCTGTGGCTCATGGGCACCAAGCCCTCCACCCTAAGGCTCCGCTTAGACTTGTGGAATCTCTTGTATACATGCCTGATAGTAAAATTTCTCTTTTCTACATTTTTTCCCCAAAGTTAGATGTTAAAAACTGCCACAAAGTATAGGTGCAGTTTAGTGGATTATAGGTTGTTTCCTTGTACTCTTCTGTGTTTCTCAAGTAGGTTTTTATTTTTTTTTGAATATGCATCATACTTTCACAATCAGAGAAGAAAGCAGAAAAATCATTTAAGTCTGTTTTGGATATGGCAGTAATTAGATTCTTTTTTTTTTTTATAGGCCATGAGAGGGACAATCAAAAACTCCTTGATCTTAACCTGAAATTTACTTAGAGACTGATATATTTTTCCAAAGGTGGTTTGGTTCTTTTTTTAAAATTAATGTTTACTTTCTGTTTATCTTGCAATTTCAATATATTCAGCCTACAGGGAAGCGGTAGCTCAGGGAATTCACTCTGCCTGGTGGCTAGCAAGAGAGGAGCTCTGTAGTGGGTTCAGCCTGGACCCCACCACCTTCCTAGCTTGTCTGTCTGGACAGCTCTGCCTTCAGCCCAGTCATTTGTGGGCAAAGCTGTCCTGGGTTCTAAGCCAACACAGTGTACCATGTGGAGGACATCAGGAGACTAAGGCATCATTTCTCTGCCCACAGGGCATGCCATCTGGACGGGGAGCAGCACTGTCCACATGCACTTCAGAGTTTAAAGTCTGTCCCCTCACCCGAGGCTCCAGGAGCCCATCAGTCAAGGCTAAAAGCAAGTGTTGATGACCAGGTGCCCCCGTCTCAGGAAGATGGGAATTAGGGCTGAGGATGGGGTCTCCAGAACACTTGTTTCCTAGACAGCTGCATGTGAGACGGTCCCCTAGGATGTGGGGAGAACATGTTAGCATTTCTGTTTCACTTTTTCATGTCACTCATTTAGGTTTTGTCTTTGAACATGCTTTATATGTGTATAGTGGTGGTGGTGGTTGTTTTTCAGCTGCTCAGTCATGTCTGACTCTTTGCAACCGCATGGACTGCAGCACGCCAAGCTTCCCTGTCTTTCACTATCTCCTGGAGTTTGCTCAAATTCATGCCCATTGAGTCTGTGATGCTATCTAACCATCTCATCCCCTGCCACCCTCTTCTTCTTTTACCTTTAATCTTTCCCCGCATCAGGGTCTTTTCCAATGAGTTTGCTCTTCACATCAGGTGGACAGTGTATTGGAGCTTCAGTGTATAGTGGTACCTGCATACCGTTTATCAAATGTGTGAGTACGTTTGTCATTTTCTCACTGATGAGTGCCTGCATAATAAAAAAACAGTCAGAGACAGTGCTGAATTAGTGTTCACTTATTTTCCAATACTGAGTCCAAGGCCACATTCAGTAGATGACCCTGCTATGCAGCAGCCCTCTTTGTCTTCACATCCGCAGAGGAAAAAAGGAGTTAATTCTGTAAGAGGAGAGCCGGCTCTCAGATGATACAAAGAAGATGAAAGAGGCAGAGGCAAGCGGACAGAAAGGGCAGGATTACAAACAGCATGAGAGAGGGAATTTCAATGTGGAGCTGTTGGTAACGTCAGGCAGGAATTCAGGAGCCTTGTTCAGGTGTGTGGTCCTCAAGAGCATAATAGCTGACAGCCCAGGCGGCCGCTTATCCGGGGAGTGTGGTCCACACTTGACTGGGCGGCACTTGCTTCCGGCCGTTCAGCAGCTTCCCAACAGGAGTTTAACAATGAATAGAATTCTTTGGGGTTCCACACAGAGTGTTCTTTATTCTGAATTATGCAAGGCGATTTTGATGTTTCTGTGCACCTGGAACAATCCATTTTCAACCCACATTGACCTTATTTCAAAGGCTGTTGAGGGAAGTGACTGTAAGAAGTGGCAGCCAGCAGATAAGGCGACCGGCTGCCATGGGAACCCCTGCCCCCCAGGTGCAAAGAGAGAGAGAGCTGGATGCCCCCATCTGCGTTTTGCACTCTGGTTTTATTGTTTTGCTTCTGATCTGGCCTTCCTCCTTCCCCTCTTGACAGGCACAAGTCAGACATGTTCCTCTCTCCTCAGACCTCACGGCTTCTCCACGGCCTCGTGCCGTTTGTTCCTCCTGAATCTCCGGAAGGCAGGGTCTCAGCTCCTCTCTTTTCCGCCTCGGTTTGCCGTGCCCCTCCTGTGTTCACCTCTGTCCTCAGTTGGGAGCTGTTTGTGTTTGCCTCAGCTCGAGATTTCTTTCCTCTTTGTCTGTCTGTGTCCCTCTCTCTGTGGGTCTCTCCGTCTCTCCCTGCTCTCCTCCGTCTCTCTGCTCTCCTCCTTCTCTCTCTGCTCTCCTCCCTCTCTCTGCTCTCCTCCGTCTCTCTGCTCTCCTCCGTCTCTCTCTGCTCTCCTCCCTCTCTCTGCTCTCCTCCGTCTCTCTCTGCTCTCCTCCGTCTCTCTGCTCTCCTCCGTCTCTCTCTGCTCTCCTCCCTCTCTCTGCTCTCCTCCGTCTCTCTCTGCTCTCCTCCGTCTCTCTGCTCTCCTCCGTCTCTCTCTGCTCTCCTCCCTCTCTCTGCTCTCCTCCGTCTCTCTGCTCTCCTCCCTCTCTCTGCTCTCCTCCCTCTCTCTGCTCTCCTCCGTCTCTTCTCTCTCTGCTCTCCTTCCTCTCTCTGCTCTCCTCCGTCTCTTCTCTCTCTCTGCTCTCCTCCGTCTCTCTGCTCTCCTCCCTCTCTCTGCTCTCCTCCGTCTCTCTGCTCTCCATCTCTCTGCTCTCCTCCCTCTCTCTCTGCTCTCCTCCCTCTCTCTGCTCTCCTCCCTCTCTCTGCTCTCCTCCCTCTCTCTCTGCTCTCCTCCCTCTCTCTGCTCTCCTCCCTCTCTCTCTGCTCTCCTCCCTCTCTCTCTGCTCTCCTCCGTCTCTCTGCTCTCCTCCCTCTCTCTGCTCTCCTCCCTCTCTCTCTGCTCTCCTCCCTCTCTCTCTGCTCTCCTCCGTCTCTCTGCTCTCCTCCATCTCTCTGCTCTCCTCCATCTCTCTCTGCTCTCCTCCGTCTCTCTGCTCTCTTCCATCTCTCTGCTCTCCTCCGTCTCTTCTCTCTCTGCTCTCCTCCGTCTCTCTGCTCTCCTCCGTCTCTCTCTGCTCCTTCGTCTCTTCGTCCTCTGTCTCTCTCTCACTCTGTTTCTTTCTCTGCTTCCCTCTCTGTTGTGCCCCGTCACTCAGTCATGTCTGACCCTTTGCGACCCCAGGGACTGTAGCCCACCAGGCTCCTCTGTCTACGGAACTCTCCAGGCAAGAACACTGGAGTGGGTTGTCACTTCCTCCTCCAGGAGATGGAACTTAGGAGTCGAACCTGCATCTCCTGCCTTGTCAGGCAGATTCTTTCCCACTGTGCCACCTGGGAAGCTCGCATACTACACTTGATCTTAGTTCCTGTCTCTCTCTGTTTCCCTGTCTCTCTCTCTCTCTGTCGCTTTATCTCTCTGTCTCTTTGTCACTCTGTCTCTCTCTGCCTCTCCCTATCTCTCTCTGCCTCTGCCTCCTTTCTAGCAGGAGACGCATAGGGTGCAGAGGCTAGAAGTAAAGACATCACCCCTTTCATTCCTGCCTGTCTCGCCATCGCTCTGCTTCTCTGACTCCTGTCTATCCTTTCCAGACTGTACTAAGGAGCTGTTGCCCACAGTGATTCTCATCCTCTGGCCCCTGTCTTGTCTCCTGTCTGTTTCTTGCCTGTCCTTTGACTATACCATCTTGGGTCATGAACTTCCTTTTGTGTTCATATTCTGCCTTCTCACCTCAGTTGCCCACTTGGCGCTCTGTCTGTCCACCCAGAAGATGCTGTGACTTCACCCACTGTGGATAGAGACACTGTAGCAAGTCCATGCTTCCTTATAAAACCAGATGGGTTGATCTGATATGTCATAGACACTAAAGGCTTCATGGAAATATTCATTGTTAGCTTTGCCCACTTTTGAATACTGAAACAGTTTGGTTACACTATCTAATTTTCCAGGGGAGACAAGGACCTAGAATGCCTTACTATTTTGAGGGGACTTTGCTAGTGGTTAAAAAATCCACCTTGCAGTGCAGAGGACATGGGTCTGATCCCAGGTTGGGGAACTGAGATCCCACGTGTTGAGAAACAGCTAAACCCAAATGCCACGTCTATATTGCACATCTGCACTGCGACAAAGGAAGGGTCCTGTGTGCTGCAACAAAGACCCAAGGCAGCTAAATAAATACATATTAGAAAAAATGAAATAAAATGCCTTGCTATTCTGAGAGTCAAACTGATAAGAAATCTTAAAGCACTTAATTCTACAAAGGTCTACATAATCACTAACATGTAACCATTGATTGTTCACATCAAGAGGCTGCTAAGTTCTTCACTTTCTGCCATTAGGGTGGTATCATCTGTGTATCTAAAGTTGTTGATATTTCTCTATGCAAACTTGATTCGAGCTTGTGATTCATTCAGCCCGGCATTTTGCATGATGTACTCGGCATATAAGTTACATAAGCAGGGTGACACCATACAGCCTTGATATCCTTTTTTCCCAATTTTGAACGAATCTATTGTTCCATGTCGTGTTCTAAGTATTGCTTCTTGACTTGCACACAGACTTCTCAGGTTTCTCACACACACACACACACACACATATATATATATTTCAGATTTTTTTCCATTATAGGTTATTACAAGATATTGAAATAGTTCCCTTTGCTATACAGTAGGACCTTGTTGTTTATCTATTCTGTTTATAGTAGTGTATATCTGTTAACCCCAAATTCCCAATTTACCCTTTCCTCTTTTGGTAACCATAAGTTTGTTATATATGTCTGTGAGTCTGTTTCTGTTTCATCAATCAGTTCATTTGTATCCCTTTTTTAGATTCCACAAGCAAGTGATATTTTATTTATCTTTCTCCATCTGACTTACCTCATTTAGTGTGATCATCTCTAGGTCCATCCATGTTGCTGCAAAGGGCATGACTTCATTCTTTTTTGTGGCTGAGTCGTATTTGGTTGTAAATATGAACCGCGTCGTGTTTACCCGCGCCTCTGCTGATGGACATTGAGGCTGCTTTCCTGGCTTGGCTGCTGTACCTAGTGCTCCTATGAGCATCGGGGTTTGCGCATCTTTTTGATTTATAGTTTTGTCCAGATGAAGACCTTCTCTGGGGGCACAGATGGTAGTGAATCTGCCTGCAGTGCAGACGACCCGTGTTTGATCCCTGGGTCAGAAAGATCCCCTGGAGAAGGAAAGAGCACCCCACTCCAGTACTCTTGCCTGGAAAATCCCATGGACGGAGGGGCCTGGTAGGCTACAGTCCACGGGGTTGCAAAGAGTTGGACACGACTGAGTGACTTCACTTTGTCCAGATAAGTGCCCAAGAGTTAGATTATTGGATCATTTTTAGCTCTATTTTTAGTTTTGTAAGAAACCTCCATACTGTTATCCACAGTGGCTACACCACTTTACATTCCCACCAACAGTGTAGGAGGGCTTTCTCCAAGCCCTCTCTAACATTTATTATTTGTAGACTTTCTGACCATTGTAGTTTTGATTTGCATTTCTCTAATGATTAGTGATGTTGAGCATCTCTTTATGTGCCTGTTGGTCGTTTATATATGAGAAGACAGATCTTTGCCTGCAGCATCAGAATTAAAAGCGTGGACCAAAGATCTTGGTCGCCTGTCACCATTTTCTGCCCCTGATATTTCAGCCCTTCATGGGGCTATTCTGAAGAGATGGCCTGAAAAATGAAAAAAAAAAGATGACTGTGATTTTGTGTAATAGGAAATGGACAGGAGATTGACTATTACTTAAAACAGAAGGCTCTGCTCACAGACTCCACTGTGGCTTGTGCTGTTCAACCCAAAGTGTGTGTTTTAAATCAGCGATGCGATCACTCTGCCCACTGAGATCAATTAAGGAATCAGTCAATATTTAAGGAGGCCTGAGGCTTGGCATGATGCCCAGTGAATCCTCTTTCTTTACTGTGTTCAGTTTCAGTGGCACCAAGCTATTCCATGGCGATCACTGTGTGAACCTGAACTTCAGGCAGGAGTGGGTGGACGTTATGTTCATTGTGCTCTCTGGGCCCCTGTGCCTTGACCCTGGATACACCAGTGTGCTCCACTCTGTGCCTGTTTCAAGGGTCCTGTCACATTCTTTAAAAGTTGATTATACTAAGAAAGCTGAGCACCGAAGAATTGATGCTTTTGAACTGTGATGTTGGAGAAGACTCTTGAGAGTCCCTTGGACTACAAGGAGATCCAACCAGTCCATCCTAAGGGAGATCAGTCCTGGGTGTTCATTGGAAGGGCTGATGCTGAAGCTGAAACTCCAATTAATCAATAGGGATGTCCAAACTAAGATGATTTTTACAAGCTCAAGAGAAACCATTATAGCTTGAGTGTTCCTGATGCATTTTGGCAGGGAGCTGAGAAATCTTAAAGAAAAATTAATTGCTATATTGATGGAAACCCCAGTAGGTAGATATCCAATTTGTCATTAATTAAAACGAGAAGACTTTTAATGATTCAAGGAAGCATTGTCAAGATTGTGTGATAGTTTAATTTGCTAACGTGGTATGAACCTGTTAGCTTCAGACGCATGATTAATACAAGTGAAGCTCCTCCTGGAATTTCTCCAACACTCACTTTCAGCGTGCAGTCATTTTTAGAGTATGCTCAGTGCTCCTATCTCACGTGAAGTGAAGTGACAGTTCCGCAGTAACCTTGGCAAAGGTAGGTTAGACGAAATAGTACGCACACGTTGTGGCTCATTTTCGCTTGTGTTTTCCTCCTCCCTCCCCTATCATACAACAGCTGTATGAACGTTAGCTGCAGAGCAGGATGCAGACACTCCCTGTGCTGGCCTGCTCCCCTTCCACCTAGGAGTTCACCCCAGGGTGGGTTCTAAATCCCTGATCCCAGCCTTCTCAGGTGGGAACCCGCCTTTTTCCTTCTGTGGCGTTGATATAAGGATGCCATTTCTTGAACTGGAAGAATTGTATGTGATTATACTATACGTGTGTATGTGTGTTCAGTTGCTCAGTTGTGTCCGACTCTGTGACCCCGTGGACTGTAGCCTGTCACGCTCCTCTGTCCGTGGGATTTCCCAAGCAAGAATACCTGAGCGAGTTGCCATGTCCTCCTTCAGAGGATCTTCTTGACCTAGGATCGAACTTGCATCTCTTGAATCTCCTGAACTGGCAGGTGGATTCTTTACCACTGCACCGTCTGGGAAGGGCCCTGATGGTATTATATGCTAAGCCTAAAAAGATAACTTTGTAGCTCTCATTCATTATCCAACAAGGCCTTTTAGTGATGCTTCTTTTTTGCTTTTTAAATTTTATTAAGTACAGTTGATGAAGGTGAAGTACATCTTTAAGATATTGTGTTAATTTCTGCTGTATAGCAAAGTGACTCAGTCTTTTATATATATATATATTCTTTTCATTTTCTCTTCCATTGTGGTTTATCACAGGATATTGAATATAATTCCCTGTACTATCCAGTAGGACCTTGTTGTTTATCCATCCTATATATACTAGTTTGCATCTGCTAATCCCAAACTCCCAAGCTGTTAGTTGTGCTTCTTAAAATAAAAGTTTCCCAAAGAAACCATAAAATTATTTAGTGAACAATGTGGAAACAGACTCACCAAGAGGGTGACTTGTGACAGTTACACAAAGCAGTCCGCCTGGGTGTTTTTCTCTGTTATTCTGAGTTTGGGGCAGCAGGGAGAGGTGGCCCAGTTAGGAGCTGTGGTTCTGCACTAGGCATGTCCCACCTGGGCAGGCTGGTCATGGTGCCGCATCGTTTCGCTCTGTAAGTGAACTCAAACCTGTCTCTTTTCACTGACACTTTGTCTCTAAATTTTCTTGGTTTATAGCCATTCGGTGGAAGCTATTTTTGTTTTGATGATGAGGGTTGCCCGCCCCCTGTGGTTACCGGGAGGAGATGGTTCTCAGTGTTGCTTTGGTGCGCACGTGCTCGCTTGGGCGGCTTACTGGAGCATGAAGTGGGGATGTGTTTGTGTAGGTGGTCTCACCCTCCTGCTTGCTGAGGGGCAGGGTCTCACCTGGAATGTTTCATCTGATCCTGTGTCTCTGTAAGTGACTACAAGTCCTTTCAGTGAGAAGGAGCCACTCCAGTGTGTCTGAGTGACTTCCGAATGAATTTGGTCCCACCTCTATTTCCTGAGCTGTCAAGCACATGGGCCCTTACGTGGCAGCTGTGATAACGGGGCCCTGACTTCTCAAGGCACGTTAGTCCATCCAGGAGGGACTCTCCCCTGAGATCAGTGGGACAGTGTCTGGAGACTCACGTCCTGAGAGAGGGACTCGTGAGAGCAAACCAGCCAGCAGCGTGGCCCCAGACTGTGCTTCCCTGTCCAGGCCTGACCCTTGACGACGGCCCCAATACTTTGGGACAGGATTATGGAGGCAGATCAAGAAAGCAGGTACCAGCCTGTTGCTCCCGCAGTCTCTGCTGAGGCATCAGTGTCACCTGAGCTGCCGGGTAAGAAAGGACGGAATGAAACCAGCTATAAGGTTTAGGGGAAGGCTAATACACTGCTCCTGAGAGCAACGACCATATTTCATTTCTAGGACAGAGTCCCATGTGAGGCCTGCCGCTCGGACTCTGTCTCCTTCTCCTGTGCCTTTTCCACGCATACCCTAAGCAGTCTGGCCCCACGGTGTCTGATGGAGCCCGACCCATTATAACTTTGGGGAATGTGTGGCTAACCAGGTCAGTGTCTTGCTCTTTTTTAAATTTTTTTAATTTTACTTTACAATACTGTATTGGTTTTGCCATACATCAACATGAATCTGCCACGGGTGTACACGTATTCCCAATCCTGAACCCCCCTCCCACCTCTCTCCCCATACCATCTCTCTGGGTCATCCCAGTGCACCAGCCCCAAGCATCCTGTATCCTGCATTGATCCTGGACTGGTAATTCGTTTCATATATGATATTATACATGTTTCCATGACATTCTCCCAAATCATTCCACCCTCTCCCTCTCCCACAGAGCCCAAAAGACTGTTCTATACATCTGTGTCTCTTTTGCTGTCTCGCATACAGGGTTATCGTTAAACCATCGTTCATAAATTCCATATATATGTGTTAGTATAGCATATTGGTGTTTTTCTTTCTGGCTTACTTCACTCTGTATAATCGGCTCCAGCAAGTGTCTTGCTCTTTTAAGGAATAAGTAAGCACTTGAGAGAAGGCCACAACTTTTTTCAAAGGTGTAAAAATGAGAATTCCTGGGATGGGGACTGTGGTTCAAGATAGTTTTGATCAGGGTGCTTCAAAGCCACCACATCACATGGGCCATGAATACACTGTGGATCTTGTTCCCATACACGGGAGTAGGCATCTCTAAGGATGTGATTTATAAACATTATCTACAATCCCTCAATGGCTCAGTTAGTTTCTCTTCCACTCAAAGTCCTGAGTTCAGAACTGTGGAGTTTTTGTTGTTGCCATTGCCTCTCTTTTCTTTTTTTAATGTGGGAGCTTTAGTTGCAGCATGTGGGATCTACTTCCCGGACCAGGGATAGAACCCAGGCCCCCTCTATTCTATCCAAGAATGGAGTCTTGGCCACTGGACCACCAGGGAAGTCCCAGATCTGTGTTAACTGTATAATCACAGGCATCTCTCAGGCTTGGCCCAACAGCTGCTCAACGGTGAAATTAACAGTGAAATTAACATTTCCTTACCAATGGAGATGCAGAATCAGGTTGGAAGCCAGGCATCTGTTTACACAAAGAGTTGTTTTAGTAACGATAATAATGAGCCACTATATACAGTACTCAATATTTTCAAGGCTGAAGAAGTCAGTCAGTTGAGTTCAGTTCAGTAGCTCAGATGTGTTTGACTCTTTGTGATCCCATGGACTGCAGCACGCCAGGCCTCCCTGTCCGTCATCAACTCCTGGAGTTTACTCAAACTCATGTCCATTGAGTCGGTGATGCCATCCAACCATCTCATCCTCTGTCATCCCCTGCTCTTCTTGCCTTCCATCTTTCCCATCATCAGGGTCTTTTCAAATGAGTCACTTCCTTGCATCAGATAGCCAAAGTATTGGAGTTTTCAGCTTCAACATCAGTCCTTCCAATGAATATTCACGACTGATTTCCTTTAGGATGGACTTGTTGGACCTCCTTGTAGTCCAAGGGACTCTCAAGAATCTTCTCCAACACCACAGTTCAAAAGCATCAATTCTTCAGCAGTCAGCTTTCTTTATAGTCCAACTCTCACATCCATACATGACTATTGGAAAAACCGTAGCTTTGACTAGATGGACCTTTGTTAGCAAAGTAATGTCTCTGCTTTTTAATATGCTATCTAGGTTGGTCACAACTTTCCTTCCAAGGAGTAAGCATCTTTTAATTTCATGGCTGCAGTCACCACTGCAGTGATTTTGGAGCCCCCCAAAATAAAGTCTGTCACTGTTTCCACTGTTTCCCCATCTATTTCCCGTGAAGTGATGAGACCAGATGCCATGATCTTGGTTTTCAGCCAACTTTTTCACTCTCCTCTTTCTCTTTCATCAAGAGGCTTTTTAGTTCTTCTTTACTTTCTGCCATAAGGGTGCTGTCATCTGCATATCTGAGGTTATTGATGTTTCTCCCGGCAATCTTGATTCCAGCTTGTGCTTCATCCAGCCCAGCATTTCTCATGATGTACTCTGCATATAAGTAAAATAAGCAGGATGACAATATACAGCCTTGACGGACTCCTTTTCCTATTTGGAACCAGTCTGTTGTTCCATGTCCAGTTCTAACTGTTGCTTCCTGACTTGCATATAGAAGAGGTCAAAAGCGAGAAAATCAGCATTTTAATCATTGACAGGCTACTTAAGAGGTGAAGGACTTTCCTTATTCCCACTGCAAGCTGACACTCTCTTTCTCTGAACCTGTGACTTTCTGTGGTTCTGAGTTCGTGGTGACTTTTTTTCCCCTGCAATACTATTGAAGTATATAAAAATTTTATTGAACAGTGATTTACAATGTTGTGTTAATTTTGGCTGTACAGCAAAGTAATTCAGTTACACCTATGTACATATATTCTTTTCTATTATGTTTTATCACAGGATATTGCATATGGTTCCCCATGCTGTACAGTAGGACCTTGTATGTCCATCCTATATATAACAGTTTACATCTGCAAATGTCAAGCTTCCAGTCCTTTCCTACTCAGTGACCCCCTTGGCAACCACAAGTCTGTTCTTGATGTCTGTGAGTCTGTTTCTGTTCATAAATGATTTCATCTCTGTTGGATTTTAGATTCCACATATAAGTGATACACTGTGATATTTTTGTCCTTCTGACTTACTTTGCTTAGTATGATAATCTCTAGGTCCATCCTGATGGTTACAAATGGCATTACTTCATTCTTTTTATGGCTGAGTAATATTCCATTGTATATGTGTACCATATCTTCTTTATCCATCCATCTGTCAATGGACTTCTAGGTCGTTTCTGTTGTTGTAAATAGTGCTGCTGTGAACACAGGGGTATGCTAACTCTTTAAATCTACTTTAGCATTATAATAAAACAAACCAATAATACCAACCTATGGAGTAGTAATTTTCTCCAAGAAGTGTCAAAGCCTACAGAGTAATTTGAAAGATATTTTAGGCCTTTCTCACTAGTGTATTTATTGTCTAAAGAGTGCTTCTTGGTTTACTGCGTATTCTTAAGTCTTGTGGCTTCTGAAACAGGAGGGAGGCTAGGCTGCAGCGGACACTGTGGTCCCCTTCACTCTAGTGTGTCTCAGGGCTAATGTCCTAACTGTTTTGGTGCAAATGAGCCTCCAAGTCCCATCTCCAACTATGTGTGTTACTCCAAACCCTAAATGAAGTTGAGACAGCACAGTGTGGGGGGAGGGGTGTTTTTAAAACTATTGATTATTTCACAGCCTCTGGGCATCAGCAGGGACTCCAGCTTCCTGACCCACAATGGCGCCTGTTGCTACCAGTTAGCAGAGAGGAGTGTGCTTTTGAGAAGGAGCTGACCCCAGGAGAGGTACTGAAAATTTCTTCATGAAGAAGGAACTGGTCTGACCTTTCTTGCAGCTGCTGCAGGAGAAGTATCTTTGGGACAGGAAAAGGAAGTTCCCTCTTCAGTTTACATAGGATGGTAAGAGTTGTGATGCTCTGTTCCATGGTGAAGACTCAGACACAAGGACAGAAGGACAGAAGGACCATAGTGTGTTTGGAGCCTGAGAGACCAGCCAGTCATTTTCCCAGGATGTGGCTTATTTCTTGACAGCTTCCCCGTTGGGCTTCACTCAGGACCTTTGGTTTGAATTGCTCATCATCGCAGGAGACCATCAGAAGAAAACAATCAAACAGACACAAGAGTTTTTAAGCACAGAATATTGGTGATTTAAATAGATCCTAAATACTTGTGTCACAAATACATTTTAGAGGATTCATTAATTCAAATAAAAACATTATGATTGAGACTGTCTGGAGAAATTATTCAAATATTTGCTGGAAAGCTGGAAATGACATGCAATGATGATCTATGTAAACAGCTGACCTTTAATAAGAGATATTGTAGGAAGGTAATAGGAGAAGGCAGTGGCACCCCACTCCAGTACTCTTGCCTGGAAAATCCCATGAATGGAGGAGCCCGGTGGGCTGCAGTCCATGGGGTCGCTAAGAGTCGGACACGACTGAGCGACTTCACTTTCATGCATTGGAGAAGGAAATGGCAACCCACTCCAGAGTTCTTGCCTGGAGAACCCCAGGGATGGAGGAGCCTGGTGGGCTGCCATCTATGGGGTTGCACAGAGTCAGACACGACTGAAGTGACTTAGCAGCAGCAGCGTGAAGGTAATCCATGAAACACTTGAGATAGATTATTTAAGTGAAGCCTCCCAACAACCCGGTGAGCTGCAGGCTCTGTTATTATCTGAATATATAGGGACCTGAGGCTAGCAGAGATCAAGCGCCTTGCTTTAGGTGCCTCAGGGTGTACACTATGGCTGTGTAATCTGTCTGTCTCAAACCCTCTAAGAGTTCTGTTCTCCAAGGCTAATGTTGGCACAACATTCTGGAGTTGGGTATGGGACAGAGGTATGAAACTTGGAAACAGTGTCTTAAAAATGAGCTATTTTTTTTTTTACTTCCCTGGTGGTCCAGTAGATAAGAATATGCCCATCAATGCAGGGGACATGGATTTGATCCCTGGTCCGGGAAGATTCCACGTGCTACGGGGCAACTAAGCCCGTGTGCCACTGAGCGTGTGCTCTAGAGGCCTGGAGCCACAGCTACTGAGCCTTTGTGCCGCAGCTACTAAAGCCTGCACACCCAGAGCTTGTGCTTTGAAATGAGAAGCCACAGCAACGAGAAACCTACGCACCACAATTCAAGAAAGCCCATGTGCGGCACCGTAGAATTAGAGTAGCCAAAAGTAAATAAATAAAAGCCCTTTAAAAATGAACCATTTGGTTTAAATTTCCTTAGTAAGACTTTATTAAAAAATCCCAGCTGTTGTGGAAATTTTCAAACATATGCAAAGCTAGGGAAATTATAAAGAAGCCCCATGTGCACATCTCACAAATCCAACCATTTTCAGTACGTGGCTGAGCTGATTTCAACTGTCCTCCCCTCCACTTCACCACTGTCCTGGTTTCCTACAGCTGCTGAAACACATAACCGTGAACTAAGCAACTTGAAAGAACCCAAACTGACTCTCTCCCAGTTCTGGAACCCAGATGTAGGTCTCACTGGGCTACAGTCAGGGTGTTGGCAGGGCTGGTTTCTTCTGGAGGCTCCAGGGGAGGATCTGCTTCATCTCCTTTTCAGCTGCTAGTGGTCGCCTGTGTCCTTGACTGGTGACACCTCCCTCCATCTTCAGAGCACATCACTCCAACCTCTGCTTCTGCAATCACATCACCCTCTGCCTGCCTCTTACAAGAGTCGCTAGATGACTTCATTAGACTGACCAGAGAGCCAAACATAATCTCATCTCCAAATCCTTAATTATGTCTGTGACGTCCCCCTATGCCATATAAGCTAACATTCGTGGGTCCTGAATTTTAGGACTTGAACACCTTTGGGGAGCCATTATTCAGCCTACGATACCACCCTGCCTCCTACAAGAGTATTTTGAAGGAATCTCATTTTATTTAACCCATAAATATGTCAGTGCTCAGCACTCAGTTACTATGTCGTGTCTGACTTTTTGTGACCCCATAGACCATAGCCCACCCAGGCTTCTCTGTTCATGGGATTTCCCAGGCAAGAATACTGGAGTGGGTTGCCATTTCCATCCCTAGGGGATCTTCCCAACCCAAGGATTGAACCCAGGTCTCCTGTGCCTGCTGCACTGGCAGGTGGATTCTTTACCACTGAACCAGCTGGCAAGCCCTAAATATGTCACTACACATCTGCAAGAAGATAAAGACGTAAAGGACAAACAGTAATACCATTGTTGTTGTTCAGTCACTCAGTCATGTCTGACTCTTTGCGACCCCATGGTCTGCAATGTGCCAGGCTTCTCTGTCCTGCACTGTCTCCTGGAGTTGGCTCAAATTCATGTCTGTTGAGTTGATGATGCCATCCAAACATCTTGTCCTCTGTCATCCCTTCTCCTCCTGCCTTAAATCTTTCCCAGCATCAGGGTCTTTTCCAGTAAGTCAGCTCTTCCCATCAGGCGTATACAATATTGGAGTTTCAGCCTCAGCATCAGTCCGTGCAATGAATATTCAGGGTTGATTTCCTTTCGGATTGACTGGTTTGATCTCCTTGTAGCCCAAGGGACTCTCAAGAGTCTTCTCCAACACCACAGTTCAAAAACATTAATTCTTTGGCTCTCAGCCTATTTTAAGGTCCAACTCTCACATCCATACATGACTACTGGAAAAAGCATAGCTTTGACTATACAAACCTTTGTCAGCAAAGTTACGTCTCTACTTTTTAATATGCTGTCTAGGCTTGTCATAGCTTTTATTCCAAGGAGCAAATGTCTTTTAATTTCATGGCTACAGTCACCATCTGCAGTGATTTTGGAGCCCAAGAGAATAAAGTCTGTCACTGTTTCTATTGTTTCCTCATCTATTTGCCATGAAGTGTTGGAACCATCCGCATGGAACAGAAATGCAAAAAAGCAAAATGGCTGTTGGGGGAGGCCTTACAAATAGCTGTGAAAAGAAGAGAAGTGAAAAGCAAAGGAGAAAAGGAAAGATATAAGCATCTGAATGCAGAGTTCCAAAGAATAGCAAGAAGAGATAAGAAAGCCTTCTTCAGCGATCAATGCAAAGAAACAGAGGAAAACAACAGAATGGGAAAGACTAGAGATCTCTTCAAGAAAATTAGAGATACCAAGGGAACAATTTCATGCAAAGATGGACTCGATAAAGGACAGAAATTGTATGGACATAACAGAAGCAGAAGATATTAAGAAGAGGTGGCAAGAATACACAGAAGAACTGTACAAAAAAGATCTTCACGACCCAGATAATCACGATGGTGTGATCACTCATCTAGAGCCAGACATCCTGGAATGTGAAGTCAAGTGGGCCTTAGGAAGGACCACTACGAACAAAGCTAGTGGAGGTGATGGAATTCCAGTGGAGCTATTTCAAATCCTGAAAGATGATGCTGTGAAAGTGCTGCACTCAATATGCCAGCAAATTTGGAAAACTCAGCAGTGGCCACTCAGACGGTAAAGGGTCTGCCTACAATGTGGGAGACCTGGGTTCGATCCCTGGGTTAGGAAGATCCCCTGGAGAAGGAAATGGCAACCCACTCCAGTATTCATGCCTGGAAAATCCCATGGACCAAGGATCCTGGTGGGCTACAGTCCATGGGGTTGCAAAAGAGTTGGACGTGACTGGGAGACTTCACTACTCACTACAGCAGTGGCCACAGGACTGGAAAAGGTCACTTCTCATTCCAATCCCAAAGAAAGGCAATGCCAAAGAATGCTCAAACTACCGCACAATTGCCCTCATCTCACATGCTAGTAAAGTCATGCTCAAAATTCTCCAAGCCAGGCTTCAGCAATACGTGAACTGTGAACTTCCCGATGTTCAAGCTAGTTTTAGAAAAGGCAGAGGAACCAGAGATCAAATTTCCAACATCCACTGGATCATGGAGAAAGCAAGAGAGTTCCAGAAAAACATCTATTTCTGCTTTATTGACTATGCCAAAGCCTTTGACTGTGTGGATCACAATAAACTGTGGAAAATTCTGAGAGATGGGAATACCAGACCACCTGACCTGCCTCTTGAGAAACCTGTATGCAGGTCAGGAAGCAACAGTTAGAAGTGGACATGGAAAAACAGACTGGTTCCAAATAGGAAAATGAGTATGTCAAGGCTGTATATTGTCACCCTGCTTATTTAACTTATGTGCAGAGTATATCATGAGAAACGCTGGACTGGAAGAAACACAAGCTGGAATCAAGATTGCTGGGAGAAATATCAATAACCTCAGATAAGCAGATGACACCACCCTTATGGCAGAAAGTGAAGAGGAACTCAAAAGCCTCTTGATGAAAGTGAAAGAGGAGAGTGAAAAAGTTGGCTCAAAGCTCAACATTCAGAAAACGAAGATCATGGTATCCGGTCCCATCACTTCATGGGAAATAGATGGGGAAACAGTGGAAACAGTGTCAGACTTTATTCTTTTGGGCTCCAAATCACTGCAGATTGTGACTGCAGCCATGAAATTAAAAGATGCTTACTCCTTGGAAGGAAAGTTATGACCAACCTAGATAGCATATTGAAAAGCAGAGACATTACTCTGCCGACTAAGGTCCATCTAGTCAAGACTATGGTTTTCCCAGTAGTCATGTATGGATGTGAGAGTTGGACTGTGAAGAAGGCTGAGCGCTGAAAAATTGATGCTTTTGAACCGTGGTGTTGGAGAAGACTCTTGAGAGTCCCTTGGACTGCAAGGAGATCCAACCAGTCCAACTGAAGGAGATCAGCCCTGGGATTTCTTTGGAAGGAATGATGCTAAAGCTGAAACTCCAGTACTTTGGCCACTTCATGCGAAGAGTTGACTCATTGGAAATGACTCTGATGCTGGGAGGGATTGTGGGCAGGAGGAGAAGGGGAAAACAGAGGATGAGATGGCTGGATGGCATCACTGACTCGCTGGATGTGAGTCTGAGTGAACTCCGGGAGTTGGTGATGGACAGGGTGGCCTCGCGTGGTGCGATCCATGGGGTCGCAAAGAGTCAGACACGACTGAGCGACTGAACTGAACTGAACTGTTGGGACCAGATTCCAGGATCTTCATTTTTTGAATGTTGAATGTTAAGCCAGCTTTTTTACTCTCCTCTTTCACTTTCATCAGGAGGCTTTTTAGCTCCTCTTCACTTTCTGCCATAAGGGTGGTGTCATCTGCATATCTGAGGTTATTGATATTTCTCCCCGCAATAATTCCAGCTTGTGTTTCATGCAACCCAGCATTTCTCATGATGTACTCTGCATATAAGCTAAATAGGCAGGGTGACAATATACAGCCTTGACATACTTCTTTCCCAGTTTTGAACCAGTCCATTGTTCTATGTCTGGTTCTAACTGTTGCTTCTTGACTTGCATACATGTTTCACAGGAGACAGGTATGGTGGTCTGGATTCCCATCTCTTTAAGAATTTTCCTCAGTTTGTTGTGATTCACACAGTCAAAGGCTTTAGCATAGCCAATGAAGCAGAAGTAGATGTTTTTCTGGAATTCTTTTGCTTTTTCTATGATCCAACGGATGTTGGCAATTTGATCTTTGTTCCTCTTCTAAATTTGATCTCTGATTCCTTTTCTAAATCCAGTTTGAACATCTGGAAGTTCTCAGTTCATATACTGATATCACACCTAAATACATTAAGAAGGCTTTTTAAATATCATCAGATACGCAGTTTTTCCAAAACTTTATTTTGACATGTGGCTTATTCAAATTAAGAAATGAGTCTTAGGTCTCATTTATCATATAGTTTCCTACTCCTTTTTACTTCACGTGCTTGTTTCTGAAGTCACCAGTATTTTTATTCTATAGAATTTCACTACTTGTATCTTTGTAGTCATTAACATGTTTCTTTTTCCCCATGTATTTCCCATAAACTGGTAGCTAAATCTATAGATTTGATTATATTGAGGTTTGATTTTATTGTTATAGTGCTTCATTGATAGTGTTGTGATTTTCTATATAAGGAAGACAATACTATCGGTTTTTTATCTCTTGTGGTGTTGAGATTGGTTGTTGGGTTCAAGTTTTGGGAGCCACACACGTGAAAAATTTGGCTTAAAGCTCAACATTCAGAAAACGAAGATCATGGCATCTGGTCCCATCACTTCATGGGAAATAGATGGGGAAACAGTGGAAACAGTGTCAGACTTTATCTTTTTGGACTCCAAAATCACTGCAGTTGGTGACTGCAGCCATGAAATTAAGACGCTTACTCCTTGGAAGGAAAGTTATGACCAACCTAGATAGCATATTGAAAAGCAGAGACATTACTTTGCCAACAAAGTAGTCAAGGCTATGGTTTTTCCAGTAGTCATGTATGGATGTGAGAGTTGGACTGTGAAGAAGGCTGAGCGCCAAAGAATTGATGCTTTTGAACTGTGGTGTTGGAGAAGACTCTTGAGAGTCCCTTGGACTGCAAGGAGATCCAACCAGTCCCTTCTAAAGGAGATCAGTCCTGGGTGTTCTTTGGAAAGAATGATGCTAAAGCTGAAACTCCAGTACTTTGGCCACCTCATGCAAAGGGTTGACTCATTGGAAAAGACCCTGATGCTGGGAGGGATTGGGGGCAGGAGGAGAAGGGGATGACAGAAAATGAGATGGCTGAATGGCATCACAGACTCAATTGACATGAGTCTGAGTGAACTCCGGGAGTTGGTGATGGACAGGGAGGCCTGGCGTGCTGCGATTCATGGGGTTTGAAAGAGTCAGACATGACTGAGCATCTGAACTGAACTGAACTGAACACCCTTTGTAACAAATTTTCCATCAGCTTTTTGCCTAAAAAAAGTAATTGGTGATTATTGACTGGGTTTATTATTTCATTATTGGACTGCAAAATAACATTCTGTTTCTATCACAGTCTTCATTTATTTTTTTTTTTTACATAAAATTCTTCAGTAAAAAAGAAGTTTCTTTGGGTCATTTCAAAGAGGG
Source organism: Budorcas taxicolor (assembly GCF_023091745.1). Taxonomy (NCBI): domain Eukaryota; kingdom Metazoa; phylum Chordata; class Mammalia; order Artiodactyla; family Bovidae; genus Budorcas; species Budorcas taxicolor. Next base: position 40,543,288 of record NC_068914.1, on the reverse strand, counting down.
TTTGTGGGCATGTGGAAACAGCTATGACCGGAGACTACAGCTCCCTGCAGGACATCTCCACAAAATAGTGCTGCCTTCCTGAAGGGAGGAAAGGTGATTTATGACTGGTGGTATGAGAAAGTTAGTAAATGTCTCAGAGTTTAAAAACAAAATTTCCTTCAATGTCTGTTTGATTGTTCTGATTTATAATTTAAGAAAGGAAATGCTTGATTCTTTTTCTTATGCACCAGTTTCAGAATAGTAATTGGTTTTCTAGAATTCCTAAAGGTCAACAAAAAAGTTTGTTTGCACACACATGTGTGTATAGCATTATGAAGTCATGGATTTTTAACATATTTATTATGTTTCAATTATTTGCAGACATTATCCTTTTTCAAATTTTCCCATCATTGGCTGGGATCCCATCAGATTGGCTCCTGAATTTCACATCAACCAAAATGCTTCCTTGTTTTCTGATGTAACGAGATGTTTTGGGCTCATTTTGAATATTTTCTGGCCCAAGTCAAGAATCAGTATTTTCTGCAAGGAACTCTTATTACTCTTAGTAGGAAATGATATTTAGAGACCACAGTCTGGGCCCAGGGGGTGCTAACAGGTACTGGATTATTGTTATTTTTAAACTTTTAAGGAGACAGAGCTAGGATTTTTTTCAAAGACCTTATATCACAGATTCACACTGTTAGTTCTAGTTCAAATTTATGTTTGCATAGTTTTACTTCTTTGATTTTATACTTGCATTTCTTTCCACTTATGCTGAAAAATTTTATTCCTTATATCATTAAGAGACTTGTATACCTATCTATCTTCATTTATCTTTGTTATAAAGTATATTTAAATACATGAATGCAGTATATGAGGGCTTCGCTGGTGGCTCAGACAGTAAAGCGTCTGGCTGCAATGTGGGAGACCCGGGTTAGACCCCTGGGTTGGAAAGATCCCCCGGAGAAGGAAATGGCAATCCACTCCAGTACTATTGCCTGGAAAATCCCATGGACAGAGGAGGCTGGGAGGCTACAGTCCATGGCGTCACAAAGAGTCGAACACGAGTGAGTGACTTCACTTTCACTTTCATGCAGTATATTGCATTATATGTGTGTGTGTATCTATATGTGTGTGTGTGTATATATATATATATGTTCTATTGGGGTTTCCCTGCTGACTCAGTGGTAACAAGTCCACGTGCAATGAACAAGACTCAGGAGGCATGGGTTTGATCCCTGGGTTGGGAAGAGACCCTAGAGGAGGGATGGAAACCAACTCTAGTATTCTTGCCTGGAGAATCCCATGGGCAAAGAAGCCTGGTGGGCTATAGTCCACAGGGTCACAAAGAGCTGGACATGATTGAAGTGACAGCGCCTGTGGCACACACAGGTATATATTATATTATATTTGGTATAATCATTTTATGTATGGTTTCAGAATAACACTAACATTTTAATTAACAATATAATAACTGAAAACATCCTAAGACTTCTTTGCAGTTCTTTTTGTTCTTAGCATATATCCCACTAGGGATGCAGAGTTAAATTACAGAGTTTGAAAATCACTTTAATTAATTCCCCTTGGTGTCATTCAACCATCAACTCAGTGCATAGTTAGCTCAATGCACAGTAGGCTAACCTTTTTGTCTTTTATTTTAGTGGTTGCTTCTTTTAGAAATATCCAACACAAAATTTATTTTCAAAGTTAAATGTACAAAACAAGGTGCAATCAGAGAAGTATAGCTGTCTTTCCCTCGCTTCAGCCTCTTCTTGACTTTTTCTTACAGGAACCCATCTTAATTCAGTTTTGGTTTATCCTTCCACTGCTTTTTAATAACATACCCACGTATTTTCATAACCCTCTCTTAGATGAAGGGTGCAGGACTGTACCTGCTGTCCTGCATCGGACAGCATTACTTGTGAATGTAAACCTTCCTGAGAGTAGGGCATAGAACCCACAGATTGTTAAGCATCTTTGTATTGTAAACCCAGCAGTCCATTTAGTCAGAAAGGGGTCAAGTCGTAAAGAACAGCGAGCCAGAATCCTCTTTAGATTTCAATTGTGCAGAGCTCTGTTTGTGACCCATTCTGTGCTATCATTTTTATTTTCCTTCTCATATTCCAAGATCTCCCAGGACTCACAACAGTTATAATTAATTGTATAAACTGATTTTGGAAATACTGTTTTTTTTCCAACCAGGTGGTTTGTCAAAAATATTTTTCTCTGTTACCACATGACAATTATAACCACAATTTTCAGAGTAATTAACATTCCAATAAGTACACATATTACAATTTGCTTAACCATATTTCACTGAAGGACATTTTTTGTTTTCCAATTTTTTGTTACATGGAAAACTTGAAAATTAATTTCTCTTTGCTCAAGAGGCTTGAACCTTTGAACTGTTAGGACCAACACCATTTAACTAATAGGCACCTGTGTCCTTTCCTCAGGTCCTTGTTTCCAGGGGTGGAAGTATGAGGAAAGATGTAGCTCGTCCCAGAAAAGTCTTTTTTCTTAACAATTTCAAAAGAAGAAAACTGTGAAACATACACCAGATGAAAATAGACAGGAGGAGGACCTTTAAACAGAACAAACACCTTTGTGAAAATTCTCATTTCTGATTTTTTCCAAAGAAGTTTTTTCATGTAAGGCACATACAAAGTGTGTCATATTAGATTTAATATTGGAATAATGAGAAAGATTGTGATTTGGGCCAGATGACTATCTTAGAGCCTTCTAGGGGAACCTAGACAGCATATTGAAAATCAGAGACATCACTTTGCCGACTACATAAATGTCTGTATAGTCAAGGCTATGGTTTTTCCAGTAGTCATGTCCAGATGTGAGAGTTGGACCATAAAGAAGGCCGAGAGTCAAAGAATTGATGCTTTTGAACTGTGGTGTTGGAGAAGGTTCTTGAGAGTTCCTTGGACTCCAAGGAGATCAAACCAGTCAATCCTAAAGGAAATCAGTCCTGAATATTCATTGGAAGGACTGATGCTGAAGCTGAAGCTCCAATACTTTGGATACCTGATGTGAAAACCTGCCTCACTGTAAAGGACCCTGATGCTGGGAAAGATTGAGGACAAGAGGAGAAGGGGATGATAGAGGATGAGATGGTTGGATGGCATCACTGACTCAATGGACATGAATTTGAGCAAACTCTGGGAGATAGTGCAGGACAGGAAAGCCTAGTGTTCATGGGGTTGAGAAGAGTCAGACATGACTTAGCGACTGAACAGAACAGAACAGAAGAACAAGATCTTAGATTGCCCCAAGGCAGATTCTCCAGGCCCCAGAATTCACATTGATCCTCAACCAGAAGGCTGTCAATTGTCCTCATTCACCCTTGCCCAGTACTCATTCAATACCTTACTGGAAGCCACAGAGAACTAAGGAGCTCAGGCATTTCTTTTGATAATATGAGGAAAAACAACATACATGTTTACTAAAAGATTCCTGCTGTTTCCTGGAGGTGACAGAGGAGTGTGTTAGTGACCCCATGGTTGCCAGTGTTTGTAGGGAGTTTGAGCTGTCCCCTACCAGAATCTCAGTGAAGGAGAACACCTATGAATGGGCCCTGGGATGAGGGTGGCCTGGCTCACTCATGGGGCTGGGGAGAGCCAGTCTGAACAGGCAGAGGGGCTGTCGCGCCTTGATGAACAGTACAGCTTGCTAGGCAGTATGGAGCAAACATAGGGGGCCTTAGGAGGGAGACAGTATGTTTAGGCTGGATGAAACAAGTCACAACTGGTCTGTAAAGAAGAGAGGAAGGGCTCAAAGAAAAGCAGGGTTTTCAAAAAATTCATTGGCAACACTATTCAGAATAGATTTAAAAGGAGTAAGAACTTGGAATTAGAGAGGCCAGTAAGTAGGCTATTGGACTTCCCAGGTGGCTCAGTGGTAAAGAATCTGTTTGCCAGTGCAAGAGATTCAGGAAACATGGGTTTGATCCCTGGGTCAAAAAGATTCCCTGAAGGAGGAAATGGCAACCCGCTCCAGTATTCTTGCCTGGAAAATCCCATGGATAGAGGAGCCTGGCGGGCTACAGTTCATGGATTCACAGAGTCAGACACAACTGAACGACTGAGCATGCAAGTTATTAAGATAGTATAGTCATGAGTTCATAGAGGCAGGACTGATGTGTGGAGAAGGATGGAACAACCGGACACGAGACAGTAGAAGAAAGGGCAAATTTAACTAAAAAAATCTGTGGGTCTTAGTGACCAAGTGTAGGAAGTCACCGATATTGGGGCTTCCAGAATCTGAGGCAGCAGTGACTGGGAGAGCAGGTAGGTAATAGAAGTAACTCATTAAATGTAAAGGCCATTTCAACAAGGACCTAGAGTCCTCCTTTTTAAAAACAAAACAAAACTTTCTTATTCTCTCTTCTCATCTCGTTTATACAACTATTTATCAAGTGCTCCCACATCTGACACCTCTTCCCCGTAGCCCCGGCAGCTAACAATCCAGGCGCAGTCTTTGCTGTTACAACTTGCATTTAATTAGGGAAGGAGGCAGAGGAGAGAATAAGGTAATTCATGCAGTGGTAAGTGTTCTGAAGAAGGGGAAACAGGACCATGTGCTAGATGGTGACTGAGGGCTCTTGCAGGTAGAAACCCTGGAAAGTGACTTAGAGGAAATGCCCAAAGAGCCAGTCGTGGAAAGGCTTGGTGGGATTTCAGGACATTCTGGAAAATGAAAAAGATATCTTAAGACAAGAAAAGGCTTGGAGTGGGGCTTCCTGGGTGGCTCAGTGGTAGAGTCCAGCTGCCAATGAAAGAGACGTGGGTTCGATCTCTGGTCAGGGAAGATCCCATGTGCCATGGAGGAACTAAGCCCATGTACGACCGCTACTGAGCCTGCACTGTAGAGCCTGGGAGCCGCGACTGCTCAGCCACGCGCCTCAACTACTGAAGACCGAAAGCCCTAGCACCCGTGTTCTGCGACAAGGGAAGCCACCACAATGAGAAGCCTGTGCTTTGCAACTAGAGTAGCGTCTGCTTGCCACAACTAGAGAAAATAGCCCACACCGCAGCGAAGACCCAGCACAGCCCGCCCCCCCAAAAAAAGAATAGGCTTGGAGTGTATGAAACAAAAAGAAGGCTGAGGGCCCTGGATGGTTCCTAATAAGGGGAAGGAAATGGGAGCAGAGAGTATTTCAGTCAAAGTCTAATAAGGAGACAGAACTCAGACAAGTAACTTGAATGGGGACAGTATTCAGTTCAGTTCAGTTGCTTCAGTTGCTCTTTGCGACCCCATGGACTGCAGCATGCCAGGCCTCCCTGTCCATCACCAGCTCCCAGAGTTTACTCAAACTCATGTCCATTGAGTCAGTGATGCCATCCAACCATCTTATCCTCTGTTGTCCGCTTCTCCTCCCGCCTTCAATCTTTCCCAGCATCAGGGTCTTTTCGAATGAATCCGTTCTTTGGATCAGGTGGCCAAAGTATTGGAGTTTCAGCTTCAACATCAGTCCTTCCTGTGAACACCCAGGACTGATCTCCTTTAGGATGGACTGGTTGAATCCCCTTGCAGTCCAAGGGACTCTCAAGAGTCTTCTCCAACACCCCAGTCCAAAAGCATCAATTCTTCGGCACTCAGCTTTCTTTATAGACCTCACATCAATGCATGACCACTGGAACAACCATAGCCTTGGCTAGACGGACCTTTGTTGGCAAGGGACAGTATGTGGGCGTGTTAAGTCACTTTCGTCGTGTCTGACTCTTTGTGACGCCATGGACTGTAGCCCACCAGGCTCCTCTGTCCATGGGATTCTCCAGGCAAGAATACTGGAGGGGGTTGCCACACCCTCCTCCAGGGGATCCTCCCAACAGAGGGATCGAACTGCATCTCTTATGTCTGCTGCTTTGGCAGGTGGGTTCTTTACCATTAGTGCCACCTGGCAAAGAACTATGCATTATAGCAAAGTATTGAAGTAATGAGGGATCCACAGAAGAAGTAAAGAGCATTTAGCTGCTAATCTCAGGGCCGAGATCAGGAACCCCGGCCCCCAAGCTAAGGGGTATGACCAATGCCAGTCAGGAAGCCTGAGGGGCCGCACCAGTGCACCTGCGGGCCAGCCTCTACCTGGAACTTCCTGGGAACTACCTTCCAGGGATCCCGAGAGGATGGTTCATAGGGAGTTATCTCCCCAGAGGCAGTCTGCTGACAAAGTGCTTGAGGAGGTTCTCAGAGAAGCTGTGGCCTTCCAGGAGCTGCTGACACGCTGGTGTTGGAGCAGCTGTGCCTGCTTCAGGGGCTTGTGCAGGAGAAGCTGTTCACATAAAAGGAGCTGGATGCTGGGGAAGGAGCCTGCATGAGCTGGTGCTGCAGAACCCATAAAACCGAGCGCTGGGGACACCACCCTCCCTGCAGGAGCTGGGAACCGGGAGATTCCCACGCGTGCTCTGGGCCCTGGGCGCCGCAGCAGCTGTTGTGTGCTCTGGGAGCTGGATCTAGAGGAGCCAGCCCGTTAGGATCGTGCTGAGTGACCCTGTGGACTGTAGCCTGCCAGGCTCCTCAGTCCATGGGATTCTCCAGAAAGGAACACTGGAGTGGGTTGCCATGTCCTCTTCCAGGGGATCTTCCCAACCCAGGGATTGAACCCCTGTCTCTTTCGTCTCTTTCATTGGTAGGTGGGTTCTTTACTAGTAGCACCACGTGAAAAAAAGCCCAAACCAGGACCCCGCTCCTCTAAGAAGGTCTCTCCAGCGCCCTCTGCTGGCAAAGGAAAACGTTTTAAAGGGTCCATCTAAATGTTTGCACAGCAGGCAGTGAGGGAGATTTGGAGCTGAGTCAGGGAACTCTTAACTGGCATATAGCCAGGGCCCTGAACTTGGAGGACCTTGTAATGGAGGTGAAGGTGATGACGACGGCAGAAGTATTGGGAGTGGTGCCTATTGCATCCAGACCTTGTTCTCAGGGCTTTGCATATTTTAATTCATTCTGTGGTCACAATCCAGTGAGATGCTATCATTATCCCCACTTAGCGACTTCCCTTTCACTTTTCACTTTCATGCGTTGGAGAAGGAAATGGCAACCCACTCCAGTGTTCTTGCCTGGAGAATCCCAGGGATGGGGGAGCCTGGTGGGCTGCCGTCTCTGGGGTCGCACAGAGTCGGACACGACTGAAGCGACTTAGCAGCGGCAGCAGATGAGGCAGCTGAGGCACAGAGCAGATAAGTTGCTTGCCTGCAGTCAGCACTCAGCTGTGAGCAGTCTGACCCCGAGTCCGTCTGACAGATTCTGTCAAGTCATTACTGGGCTTGGAACAAACGGATACATCTGTCAGACAACGTAAGTCCTTTAAAGAATTTTGCAGTCATGCCTTTTGTGATCAGGCTTCCAAGGTTGTGCAGCAGGGAAGAATCTGCCTGGCAATGCAGAAGACACGAGACACAGGTTGGATCTCTGGGGTGGGATGATCCCCTGGAGTAGGAAACGGCAGCCCACTTCAGGTATTCCTGCCTGGAGAATTCCACAGACAGAGGGGCCTGGCAGGCTACAGTCCATGGGGCCGCAAAGAGTTGAACACAACTAAGAGCGCACACACACACACATATACACACAATTTTGCGATGAAACCAGCCACCTCTACTTTATATATTTTATAAACACAGGCATTTTACTTACTTTAAGGTACAAATGTACCAGGGAACGTGGAATAGAACACGTGGGCAAGGTGAAGAAATTGGACAACAGGTGCTACTAAAATACTAGAAAATAGAATTTTGAGTATGGTTTGATGGACTGGGGGCTCCTTTAGTGTAACAAAAACAGAAAAGGGGAAAAGTTCAAAATTATCATTATAGGGATGAAGAGATGTCACTCAGAAGATCTTCACAAGTGTTTCTCATACCCTTATGTGAGGAGTGGGGCAGAACCATGGTCTCAGAGAATGGGCTGGGGGCAGTTCTTTGTGCAGGATTCGTGGTGCCCCAGACCCCAAGCTGGGTGGGTGGGGAAGGGGGACCTGACCTTGGGGAGCTTGCTGCCTGGTGGCTGAGACGTGGCTGCGTCTTTAGTGCAAGGCAAGGTGAGAGTGCCAATAGTCAAGGGAAGGTAGCAAGAAAAGACAGCACCCAAGCTAGAAGAGCTGCCAGAATGTCTGGAGAGAGCAAGGCATTGTCGGTTTGGGGCCAGTGTCTGGCAAGGACCTAGATGGATGAGGGTTTGGGGAGAAGGGTGATGCAGGGTCCAGAAGACGGTCCTGGGTCAGATCACCTGATCCTGGCCTCTGTTTTGTGACCAGGTATGCATACTTAGTCGCTCAGTCATGTTTGACTGCAGCACCATATACAGCCAGGCGCTTCTGTCTGTGGGATTCCCCAGGTAAGAATACTGGAATGCATAGCCATTTCTTTCTCCAGGGGATCTTCCCAACCCAGTGATTGAACTAGGGTCTCCTGCATTGCAGGCAGATTCTTTACTGTCTGAGCCACCAAGGAAGTGACCTGGGAAATTATTTAATCTAAGTTTCAGTTTTCCTGTTTATTTAAAAGAAATATAACAGTGAAACCCTCACAAAGCTGTTATGCAGATTAAATGAGATACATCAGGCCTACTTTCACCAATAATGGGATAGGCTCAGTAAATGTTGCCATTATTATCTGCAAGAATAATATTATTTATAATAATAATTATGATTGTTACTATCATTATTGAAAAGGCTATTATGATGATGATTACTATTATTATTGGAAAAGGCTGAATGTTGGAGTTTGAGGAGTGTTTAGGGGATGACCGAGGATGAGATGGCTGGATGGCATCACTGACTCATTGGACATGAGTCTGAGTGAACTCCGGGAGTTGGTGATGGACAGGGAGGCCTGGCGTGCTGCGATCCATGGGGTTGCAAAGAGTCGGACATGACTGAGCGACTGAACTGAACTGAAAGATTAGATTTAAAAGTGTTTCATAACATATGTGCATATGTGTGTATGTGTGTGTATGTAATAGAATTTTGAGATAGTTTTCATTTGAAATTCTTTTTTGTGTGTGACAGGCAGTCTAGGGAAATGCTCGGTTTTGCACATAATAATGAATGCCTGCTTTGTCTGTTACCATTTACAGCAACTACTGTTATTTCTGTCATCTCAAGAGAGATGTTCCTATGCTGGCACAAAAATGAGCAAGATCTATCACAAAAAAATTACCAGGTATGGGTGACTGTATGGGTCTTACATGTTTTGTTTGGTTTTAGTATAGAACAGGAAATTGCATTTCCCAGATGGAGAGGGAAACTAAATACTTCTCACAAAATGAGTGAAAACCTAATGCCATCGGGTCATGGGTTTTGTCATCAGGATGGGATTCAATCTCAGCTCCACCAACTAGCTAGCTGGGTAACTGAGCAAATACCAGACCCTCGAGTCCACACCCTGATCTACAGAGTTGAGAGCATCGTCATAAGCATACTCACCTTGGTAGTGAAATCTTACAAGAGAATGAAATAACGTGTGACAAGTGCCTAAAGCCCTGGCCGGCACAGTGAGGGTGGTACCAGTCTCCTCTCAGCCTGCACCCTCTAATTCAGCTCTCCCCATTCCCAGCCTTCCCTGTCTGGGGAGCTCTAGTGGCTAATGGCCAATACGTGAAGCTGCCATGTTTATCTGGACCTTGAGGCAGACAGTAATTGGAAATTCAATGGTGAGGTAGCCGGTGCAGGGGAATGGGTTTTCAGGTGCCGTATCAACTCAGAGAAATCTCTCCTTCTCTTCTCTTCCTGCAGGCATCACCATACGGTCTATTCTTTTAAGACAAAAGTGCTCCATGCTGCAGTAGCGTTCCCACCAGGGGCTGAAGGAATTGACAGCATTTTTTTTTTTTTTTAGAAAAAACCATAAGATCCCTTAGTTCAGACAGATTATAAATCCCACATCCTCCAGATTAGATAATGCACGTTCAATATCAGTAGGAAAGAAACAGAGAAGTAAATATTTGCTACAAAATGTCTTTCTGATGTCTTGAAAATTAGTTAATTTCCTGCACCTGACAAGTCAGTTCTCAGCTACATCCGCCTCCCATTTAGAGGCAAAGGGAAAACAAGCCCTCACAGCAAGGAGCCTGTCACTTGGGAATCCAGGGGAGATAATGTGACCACAGTGCCGTGGCATTGAATATTGATAAGGATGTGACAGGCCATGCTTAAAGTTTGGTGTCACATTCCAATGACTGGCTGAGAGATGAAAAGAAAACAAAAAATTAATCCCCCTCTTGGAATCTCCTGCAGATTCACTTAGTGGTTGGTTGCAGCTCAGCGGTCCATCTCTTTCTTTCCCCATTAATAATCGTAATCAAATATCCATTATTGGTTTTCAGCAACAGTGTAATTGCTTTCCCTTCCTTATTTCCTGGGACAGTAGGTCTGCTGGTGAGAAAGGGCAGTTGTGTAATTGTTCTTTCCACGCAAACTCGGAGAAGTCAGTTGTGCCCTGCGGATATTGATGTCAGCCGCTTTGCTCTCTGGTGAAGGGAAGGAAGGAAATAATTTCATCCTGCTATTTTTAGACTTCAATTTGGATTTCAGCCTTTATGATACTTTGTGTACTGGGGATAGAGCTGTAGATGCACAATCCGGCGGCTGTCAGGAGCTAGGCTTTCTACTTGCCCCTGTAGACTCCTGTCTCAGGACTGCATCTCAGCACTGCTCAGCCCTCGGGACCCTCCTTGGTGGCCAAAAGCCCAGCCAGCCGGAGAGGGCTAAGACCCACTCTGTATCGACAGTCTTTGCCAGTGGAATTTGCTGCCAGCAACCACTTAGGCTTCATTTTGCCTGGAAAGGTTTAATCTGATCTTTCATATGCATAGATATTCGGCACCACACACATTCTCTATAAACAAAATGAAGTTGCTTGACCATCCTTGTTTTTCCTGTCAGTTTCCCAGAGGTGGTAGATAAAAGCCAGAATGAGGAAAAACTACTCTCTTTGCTGGATTTCCTTCTGAACTCACAAGAAGGGCCCAGACACCTGGGACTCTGGGTTATCTTTCTTCAGCGGTGATGGAAGCCAGTCTTCCTAGCTCTTCCGTATTAATGATGAGCTGGTCATAAACCCCAAAGGCATTTAGGAAGTGCCAGTGATACTTGTCTGAGCTTGCCTCCTGCCAGGTGTTTCTTGTCACCTGTGCTAAAATCTAGACCGGTCAGCATGGCACTGAACCCTGTGGGTGCAGGCCGTGTGAGCCCCACAGGCTGTAGGTTTCAGCAGGTAAGACCCTGCTGTTCAAGGTGTGGCTGCAAACTGGCAACACGGGCACCATCCAGATGTGGCTGGAGGGCAGAGTCTCAGGCCTGCCCTGGCTTGGGAACAAAGAACGCCAAGTGATCCATGTGTACATTAATCCCTTTTTCTTTGCTTAAAAAAAAAAATCACATGCCTTTATTAGAAGCTCATAAAATCTATGGCTCCTATTCCCATGCACTCTCACATGAGATTTTGCAGGTAATTTCAATGAGTGAAGCCCCCATGAACTTCAGTCAGACCTGCCACTCAGGAGCTCTGAGTGCATACCTGGTGGGACCCCTGATGCCATGGGCCCCCTCTGCGCTGTGACTCGGTTGTCCTGTGGACCAGCCTTCACTGTGATGCCTGATCTCGTACATTTAAGGAGAACTAGCTCAGGGCAGGTCTTTGCTCATCATCTCTCCAGCCCCTTCAACCCTGAGGCTCCTGTTTACCAGCCCTATTGTTGTGATCCTTTTGTGGCCACTCTGCTTTCTGGCTGTCTCTTTCCTTGGTTGGCTTATAGCCAGGGTCTTGGATTTCCCAGGTGGCTTAGTGGTAAAGAATCTGCCTGCCAAGCAGGAGATGTGGGTTTGATGTCTGGGTTGGAAAGATCCCCTGGAGAAGGAAATGGCAACCCACTCCAGTATTTTTGCCTGGATAACCCCATGGGCAGAGGAGCCTGGTGGGCCACAGTCCACGGGGTGGCACAGAGTCAGACATAACTTAGCCACTAAACAGCAGCAGCAGCAGCAGCCAAGGTCTTAGAATAACCTGCAGCTGCGAGGCATAGGCGCCAAGGCCCTTGCCCAGGCGCAGCACACATGCTCCTGAGAGGTAGGAAGGTTTCCGTGGTCTTCCTGCTCTTTGTGCTGACAGCATCCTTTCTGCCGGCCCGAGGGGGACTCTGGGCTTTGATCTCCTCCAGGCTTGATGGCGGCCTGAGGACAGTGCAAGACAGACTGAGCGTCACCCTGGACACTGAACACTGAAGTCTGTTCACTCCCTGATTCATCAAGGGCACACTCTGACCTTGAAGGTGTCCTGCTTTGAAAGTGAAAGTGTTAGTCACTCAGTCGTGTCTGACTCTTTGTGATCCCATAGACTGTAGCCCACCAGTCTCCTCTGTCCATGGAATTCTCCAGACAAGAATACTGGAATAGGTAGTTCCCTTCTCCAGAGGATCTTCTTGATCCAGGGAAAGAACCCAGGTCTCCTGCATTGCAGGCAGACTCTATCGTCTGAACCACCAGGGAAGTCCTGTCCTTGCTTTGGAAGGGAGCAAATATATATGGTTAGATGGTATCGCTGACTCAAAGGACATGAGTTTAAGCAAACTGCAGGAGATAGTGAAGGACATGGAAACCTGGCGTGCTGCAGTCCATGGCGTCGCAGAGTCAGATACAACTGAGCAGCTGACCTACAACAACAGCAACAAATCTATGTGGATGATTGCAGTCTAGGACACAGGTCACAGCAGGAGTATGGGCTGCAGGGCCATAAACGAAGGATGTTCACGTGGTGCGCCCACTGCTCCTAACGTTGTCATCTGCCAGCTCAGCGCCTCAGCCCCCTGTGTGGGGCTGTCATGGAGCACCCCTGTTTAACCCCTGCAGTCTGTCATTTGTGAAAAAGTCTCATGTGAGCTCCTTTTGCTTGGGGTATACATTGATCACGTCTTTTGTTTGGGGGATCGGGGCTCAGCCATGACGAGGCTGCAGCTGGCCACTGGGCTCCCTTTCGTGTCAGAGGCTCCGGCCCTGGCTGTTTGCTGTCCCTGGAGCCTTGACTGTGGTCTGTTTGGAGCTCATGTCACACTTCCTTATGGACTGGCTTATGGACTGAACCAGCACCAGGGAAAGCCCACCTAAGGCTCTCACGGTGGCGGCATGCGCTGATGGCCTCTGCTGCTCTAGGTCCACAGAATCTCCAAGGCTCTCACACTGTGCCAGCAGCGTCTCCGGGCTGGGGCTCGGGGCGTCACTCATTCCCAAGTAGCTTGTACTCTTCTCCGTAGAACACAGTTTGGGGACATTTTTGTCTTCTTTTCCATAAGGCCAGATGAGCATGTCTATGGAGCTGTAGGGATCTCTGCCTCTTTGACACTCTGACTGATCGTTTGTCCCATGAAACATTCGTGGGAGCCCTTTGGCAGGTCTCTCTTCCCATCCCAGCCCTGAGCTGTCGGTGGAAAGGCGCCTGCTCTGAGAGGTGGGGAGAATCACAGCCTTCACCTACAGGGCAGGATCTGGCTCCTTTTCTCTTCAAGTTGAGCTACTGGACAGTACCCAGGAGAGGAGCTGGGGGGCGATTTATGAAGCTCTCTCTTCCCGTCTAGCTCCTGTTTCCCTTTAAAATTCCTTGGCTGCCCTCAGCGTAGGCATGTGTTTCTGTTTATCCTATGGCTCTCAGGACTGTGTAGCTCCTACTTCTGAAAAGCTCTGATTAGGAAGCCCTTTCCTCAACTGACAGCTTGCAGTGATCACACATGTGCCCACAAACTAGGACAGTATCTATGCAAAGGGGACTGTGCAAATTTTGGCCAAAAGGCCAAAGGAAAAGCAGTGGGTAAACTTTTTAAAAATTTAGATTTCCTTTCTGTTATACAAATAAAGGATACATGTGGTTTATTTGAATGCAAAAAAAAAAGAAAAAAAAAGATATACAGCAGAAGGCAGTAATCCCCCATGCCTCTCCCAACTATAAGGAAACAGTTTCAAGTATATTCTTCCAGAAATATTGTACTTGTGCATAAGCATATATGGATGCGTATGTCTGTCCTTTTGTTATTTTTTAAACTTCAAATGAGATCTTAACAGAATACTGTTTGTTCTGTGCTTTACCTATTTTGATTTAATTTTTTAGAAGCCTTTCCATTATTTTGAGAAACATAGCCTAGCCTTCTGTTGTGAATGGTTGCATTGTGTGCAACAGTAAATCTGGTTGATTTGTTTTTTCCCTTTGGTTGTTTCCAGTTGTTTCTTGTGATGCAATTACTGTACTTTTCCACACAGCTCTTTTTTTCTTGTCTGAATATGTCTGTAGGGTACATGCTTCGAAGTGGAGTAGCTAGATCAAAGACCATATGCTTTTTTAATCTTAACAAGCATTGCCAAATGACTTTCCTAAAAAAGGGTAATGCTTTATTTGCACATCTTTACCTTGAAATGTTACTGATCACCTTTTAATGTATTTATTGGTCATTTCTTTTTCTTCCTCTGCTTATTCTGTTTTTCTCTTGGAATGTTTGTTTTTCTTCTTATTGATTTTCAGAACTCTGGAAGGTTAAGGAATTTGATTCTTGGATTGTGCAATGTATTAGAAATATTTTTTCCTAAATAGGCCATTTGAATTTTGATTTTCATTTATGGCATTTTGCTGTCTAGAAGTTGAAATTTGCATGTATGTGGATTTGTCCCTTTTTTGACTTCCAGGTTTTTGTGTCTTCCCCACTTTAAACTTGTAGTCAAATGATTTAAAATTTCCATTTAGTCATTGAACAGCTTAGAAAACAATGCAGCGCTGGCACGGTTGAGTGGCATATTGAGACCTTAATTTTTAATGTAGTCAGTCCACTGGGATCACTTATCAGGAAAGCTTTTCCCCTATTAACCTTTATTAGGGTGGATATTTTTTCACTTAATTGTTTTATCTGCTTCAAATTGGAGGAGTTCTTTTAGTGTATCTTTCCCGAAAGTTCATTCAGTTAATTAAATACTTACTGAATTCTTATCATGGTTAATACCTTGCTAGACTGTACGATTCACAGGATTTTTTTTAAAAAAAGAGTATGAATTATTCTCAAACTTCATTAGGAACCTGCAGTAGAAGGTATATGTACATCAAAGTCAGACATCAAAGCAGAATATAATAGCTATATTAAGAGTACTACCAAATGCCATAGGGGTTCAGAGAATGGAGACTATACACGGTGAGGGGATGAGGGAAGAGCTCTTTACTAAAGTGACATTTGAGGTGGGCCTTGATGAATTGGTTGGCTTTTTAACAGGTGGGGATTTTGGAAAAGAAAAAGCATGAGAAATAATTGTCTGAAATTAGAAACTTGTGCATTTGTCCTGGGAAGAGCGAGTGATGCACCTGGGTGTCATCTGGGAACACGCAGGGGAGCCGTGGGGAGGTGTCCAGGGCAGGGCTGAGGTCAACTGGGAAGGGCCTTGGCAGAGCTGGCTCCCATCTGGCAAGCAGTGAAAGCCACTGACGGTTTTGGAGCAATGATAGATGTGTAGATTAGAAAGGTGGAATGTCTGAGGGCAGCAAGGCTCATAATTAACTGCAGGGGTGACAGAATGAATTGCTTAATTCAAGGTAGAGTCAAAAAAGGAAGAACACACCTGAACGGTGTTCTCCATTTATGATCTATAGTCTGATGGTGGAGAGAAAAAGGTTGAAAGTGACCATAACGTCTGGCCTTCATTCAATTCACTCTTCTCCTTTTTTTAATTGAAGTGTAGTGGATTAACAATGTAGTGTTCATTGGTTCAATCTTTCTTAAACTTTTTATTTTATGTTGGAGTATAGCTGAGTAACAACGTTGTGATAGTTTCAGGTGTATAGCAAAGTGATTCAGTTATACATATACATGTATCTATTCTGTTTCAAATGATTTTCCTATTTAGGTTGTTACATAACATTGAGTAGAGTTCCCTGTACTGTGTTGGTTGCCTGTTTAAAATATACCAGTATTTGCATGTCAGTTGGGGTGCATGTGTTGAGTCTTAGTACGCGTCACATTGTGCTGGGTGCTGGGAACAGCAGTCAGCATGGCAGACAGGATTACTGCTCTCCAAGGATGGAATTCTAATGGCGTGAAAGCAACAAATAAGCCAAGAGGAGGCAGGAATAAAGAGAGCATGAATATAAATGGAGAAACTAAGAGGAGGAGCTGGGTTGATGGAGATTCCTGATAACCTGGGTTTCATGTTATAAAACTGAGCATTCAATTGTTCAAGATAATTATCTGTCTATATATCAATAGCTATTTCTGGTGATATTCTCTTCCCATTTTTGTCTCGGTGTTTACAGCTGGGTGATGCAGTGGGCAGCGGGGGGTGGGGTGGGGGGTTGGGGGGAGTAACAGTTTGAAAGAAGCTGCCAAGTTGGAAAGCACTTCTAAAATTCCTGGCTGACTGGCCTGTCTACAAAGGAGAGGGAATTGAGCAGACTCATGGTTAGACTATATCTTTGGCTTTTGAGGATGCCTTAATTTTCTCACCTGTAAAATGGAGATCTCTCCCAGCACAACCATTTTACTTTGCTCACAACTTTGTGGGTCATAACTCAGGAAGTGTGAACTGTGGTGTTGAACTGTGGAGTTGGAGAAGACTCTTGAGAGTCCCTTGGACTGCATGGAGATCCAACCAGTCCATCCTAAAGGAGATCAGTCCTGGGTGTTCATTGGAAGGACTGATGCTGAAACTGAAACTCCAATACTTTGGCCACCTCATGCGAAGAGCTGACTCATTGGAAAAGACTCTGATGCTGGGAGGGATTGGGGGCAGGAGGAGAAGAGGACGACAGAGGTTGAGATGGCTGGATGGCATCACCAACTCGATGGAAGTGCATGGCTGGGCAGTTCTCACTAGAGGCTGTAGTCATGAGGCTGAGGTTGCTGTCTCGCCAGCTCAGCTGGACAGCCAAGGTGCTCACTTGACTGGCAGCCGAGAGTAGCCATCAGCTGAGACTGTAGCTGGCGTCAGTGACCAATTTGCATTGACCCCAATTGCATGTAGTCCCCTCAGTGTGCTGATTTCAGGATAGACAGACTTCTTGATTGGCAGCTGGCTTCCCTCAGGGCAAGTGTCTCAGAACAATTGGTGGAAACTGCAGTGCCTTTTCTGGGATCCCTTGGTTACAAGAAAGTCAGTAAGGCAGTCCAGAATCAAGAGGAGAGGACGAGACTCCACCTCTCGATTGTAGGAACGTCAAAGAATTTGAATTGTAATTTAAATCTTCCACAGTGTTGCACTACTGACTACTTCATAAGGTTATTTTGAGGTAACAACTTTTAGAACAACTTCTGACCAATCAGTGTTAATTAACAGAAGTGATGATGAGGGTGGTGGTGGTGGTAGTGATGGGAGATGGATGATGGGGATGATGGAGATGAGGAAGTTGATAGAGATGATGGAGATGATGCAGATGATGAAGGTGATGAAGTTGATGGAGATGATGGAGATGGAGATGATGGGGATGATGAAGATGATGAAGATGATGGGGATGATGAAGATGATGGGGATGATGAAGATGATGAAGATGATGAAGGTGATGAAGTTGATGGAGATGATGGAGATGGAGATGATGGGGATGATGAAGATGATGAAGATGATGGGGATGATGAAGATGATGGGGATGATGAAGATGATGAAGATGATGAAGGTGATGAAGTTGATGGAGATGATGGAGATGGAGATGATGGGGATGATGAAGATGATGATGATGATGATGGGGATGATGAAGATGATGGGGATGATGAAGATGATGAAGGTGATGGAGATGATGGAGATGGAGATGATGGGGATGATGAAGATGATGAAGATGATGGGGATGATGAAGATGATGGGGATGATGAAGATGATGAAGATGATGAAGATGATGGGTATGATGAAGATGATGAAGTTGATGGAGATGATGGAGAAGAAGATGATGGGGATGATGGGGATGATGAAGATGATGGGGATGATGGAGATGATGGGGATGATGGAGATGATGCAGATGATGAAGGTGATGAAGTTGATGGAGATGATGGAGATGGAGATGATGGGGATGATGGGGATGATGAAGATGATGAAGACGATGGGGATGATGGAGATGATGAAGATGATGGGGATGATGAAGATGATGGGGATGATGAAGATGAAGGTGATGAAGATGATGAAGATGATGGGTATGATGAAGATGATGAAGTTGATGGAGATGATGGAGAAGAAGATGATGGGGATGATGGGGATGATGGAGATGATGGGGATGATGAAGATGTGAAGATGATGGGGATGATGGGGATGATAGGAATGATGAGAATGATGAAGATGAATAACTGTACTACCTTTCTGCAAAACATCTGTTATATTGTTGGAAGGTTAAATCTTGCATGGAATTAATTAGTGGTCTCACCCAATTTATATTTTTTATATAATAGTAGGAGAAAAATAACTAGGGCCCATGATTATCATATCCTAGCCATCATACATGCACATTTAAGAATGATTTTCATTTTACTAGTGCCTACTACTATTCAAGATTTGAGAACTTCAATACTTTTTCTACTACTATTGCTCTTTTATATATTGTATATATCGTTTTGTATCTTTCTTTTTTATAAACCATCCTCTGAGATAATAATAAGAGATATTATATTACAAATGTAGAAACTCAAACTGAGAGAAAGTACTTCCTAAAGATCACCAAACTTTATGCTACTGCTAAGTCACTTCAGTCGTGTCCGACTCTGTGCGACCCCATAGAAGGCAGCCCACCAGGCTCCCCCGTCCCTGTGATTCTGCAGGCAAGAACACTGGAGTGGGTTGCCATTTCCTTCTCCAATGCATGAAAGTGAAAAGTGAAAGGGAAGTTGCTCAGTCATGTCTGACTCTTCGTGACCCCATGGACTGCAGCCTACCAGGCTCCTCCACCCATGGGATTTTCCAGGCAAGAGAACTGGAGTGGGGTGCCATTGCCTTCTCCGCACCAAACTTTATAGTAGAGGCTAAATTCAAATCAGAGTCATCTGATCTTGACTGAATCAACTCTATGTTCAGCCACAATTAATAGGGATACAAATTCTAACTGGCTTAAACAAAAGTAGGATGGACACCTGGGTTGGCTGAGTTAGCAACTCAGACTTGTCATCAAAAGCTCAAAGATTCTTCCCGTTTCTTTTTTTCCCCAATCATTTCCATTCACAATGCATCAGCTTTGCCTGTAGGATGACTCCATTAGGTCACAGGATAGACACAGTGGTTTCTTTGTTCATTGCTGTTTGGGGAGAGAAAGCGAAAACTATTCCCCACCCACCACCATCTCAGCATGGGCCATAGAACTTGGTCTGATTGACTTTAGCTATCTGGATTGCCAACCCCTGTACTGTAAAGGATTGCCCAGTAATCTAGCCACAGTCTATCTGGGGAGCTAGGCTTATCATCCAGTGAAGTGAAGGGAAGATGCAAATTGCTCTGTCCTGTCTGACTCTTTGTGACCCCATGGACTATAGAGTCCATGGAATTCTCCAGGCCATAATACTGGAATGGGTAGCTTTTCCCTTCTCCAGGGGATCTTCCCAACCCAGGGGTTGAACCCAGGTCTCCTGCATTGTGGGAGGATTCTTTACCAGCTGAGCCCCCAGGGAAGACCATCCAGTAAGACCCAACAAAGGCAGGTTGTTTACCTGCATACTCCCTGAGTTCTGTTAGGAGGGATACGAGAAAGGGACATTGGCTCATCAAATAACGGTATCCACTACAGTTTCCTAGACAAACACTTTTTCATATACTACGTTTCCTCTTGTCAGAGTTTCAGATGGCATTTTGGGAAGCAGGCTAAATTATCTAAAAGTCTTTGCTTAGGGGAGGAGTGTATTAATCTTTCTTTCCTGGAAAATAGAAGACAAAGGAATGAACTTTAAAAATGTCTACGAAAATCAGTTTCTGAAAGTTGGAACTTTAATCTGTTGTGCAAGGAATGAAAATATTTTAGACACATGAGGACTGGTGGTGTCTAAGCAGTTTGCAGTTGAAGGCTTAGTACCACTGGGCATTCACATATGGGTTTGATAGTTGACTCCTTTATGGCTCTGTGAAAAGACCTGGTTATTTTCAAGTTTTCTAAAGAATGAGGTAAAATGCTAATACTCTATCATTGAAAATAGTAATAGGTCAGGAAAGAGAATTTAGTAAGACAAAATGAAATTGTGAGTGTCTGTGTTAGACACAATTCTCTCACTGTGAATTGTGTTAGAATTCACTCACTGTGTTAGAATTCTAACTCACTGTGAACTATTTCTATTTCTAAAATGAATAGAAACTTGCCCACAAATTTCCTGCCTAGCCCCTCTTTTAACATCATTCTCTGTAAATAGCACACTCATTCCTAAGTTCCAGCAAGATTCAAGCCACAATCTGATGATCTCTCTGGGACTTCATTTAGCTTTCAAATGAGGAATAATAGGGATGATGAATCTCTATTCACTATTCAAGAGCTTCCCCAGAAACACTGAACCTGTGTCTTCAAATTGTCTCATTATTAGTTGTAAAAACATCACCAAAGATCTCACATAGCTCAAATGGCTGTAAGTCATTTGTTTAAGGGATTGTTACTAATGACCTAATTATTCTCCTTCATGGGAGAGACTCTGAAATTAGCCACTACGCTTCATTACAAATGGATTCAATAAGAAGATATTTTAAAAATCTAAACCTTCATGAAATTATTACGTGAACTATAATGAAGCACTGTAATTTCACACCTACATGATTTGCTTACCGTTCAGTTTGTGTCTCTAAAACTGATTTCCAAACTTTGACATATGCATTCTAAGAGGTATTTCAGGATAAGTGTCTTTCATTTTCACTCAAAGACCACACACAATGTATCTTATTAAATAGGAAATGAACACAGAGTTCTATAATGTAGAAAATTGTTTATAGACTCAGCAAACTCTTTCCCCTAGGAGCGGGTGTGAATCCAGTCCTGCACACACCATTAGAAAGAAGCCAGCGAGATGCCAGGGGATCTGACAAGTTAATAATAAAAAATAACTGAGGACCCTCCAGGCAACTGAAGGTGGTGTGGTCTCCATGTGGGGAAGAAGACGATGATAAAGTGGAGGAGGGGTTTTGGGACATGCCCTTTTCTTTCTCCCACATTGCCTGGGAAAACCAGTACCCATCGTGTTGCTTCTGGAAAGAGACAAGCGCCTGCCGGCCAGTGAATCAGAGGAGCTGCCCTGGGAAGGCTTGGATCTTCAGCACTCCTCCAGCCCTCTCTGTTCCATGGAGGGTAGATAATTGCGGGAGTCTTGTGTATTTCTGCAAACACAGAGGTACAAATTATTCTATCAGAGACGACAGCCCGCCTAATAGGTCAGGCACAAGTTATGGCCTTGGCATTATCCCCTTCTCCAAAGACCCATCACCAGCTGAGGTGGTTAATATGCCTAAGCAAACATGAACTCAGTGGAATATACATGAGGCTTCTTAGGAGGGCAACTGCTATAAAGGAGCAACAATAATGGACTCTTACCTGATGAAGCATAATTAGATACAAGATGTCCAATAGTTGTATCATACACTTCCACAAGGTAAAGGAGAATATTGGAAACAGGCGGTAAAGTAGGAAGTCATAAACCCAAATGGAAATTCAGAGAATACAGAATATAAAAGTTGAAAAAAGTCTCAGTAAATGGGTTGAATAGCCAAGTGGATTCAGTTAAAGAACCAATTAGTGAGCCAGACAACTATTCAAATACTCTGAAGGCCTGAGGAGCAGACAGAGAGAAGAAAAAAAAAAAAGCTAAGCAATGTACAGAATAGAGTTATTTGATCAGTGTTCATATGAAAAAAAAAATCCCCAAAGAAAAGAAAACAATTAATAGAGGAGAGAGAGGAAATATTTGAGAGACTAATGACTGAGAATTTCCCAGGAAAAAGGGAAAGATGTAAGACCTTTTACTGACGGGCTTAATAACTCTAACAGAATAGGAAACGATGAGGGGATCAATAGGTTGCAATTAAACTTCATATAAAACAAAGATAAAAAGAAATTGTCTAAGGGCAGATCATCTAGAAAGGTAAGGTAAGAATTAGGCTGATCTCAGACTTTTCAATAACATCATAGAAGGCAAGAGGGCAGAATATTAAACCTAACCATTATTTAGAGTTTGAGTATGAAATAAAGATGTTCTCAGACCTGTAGGTCCTTAAAAGATTTACAAAACACGTTTTCTTTGAAGTGTTTTTCAAGGAAATATTTCAGCAATACAAGCAATAAGTTCAGGAGGGCAGTGTGAGTTACGTGAGAGAGAATTGAAAAAAAAACTTCAGTAAATTTTACTGTTGATGAGATAGAGAACTTACAAAGAAAACAAGAAATGTATGAAACTAAAATACGGCCTCAGAACACATCCAGGTGTATCCCCTTTGAGGTGGAATGAGAATAGAATGAAGGGGCGGTGGGAGTTTGCTAAGAGGCAGCCAGGCAGGCTCATTCCTTCCATGATCCAGTGGGAGCCTCTCAGACAACAACATTTAATTTCACACCGAAACCTGTGCGCAAATGTTCATAGGAGCTTTATTTATAATAATCCCAAGCTGGGAAGAACATCACAGATGTCCTTCAGTGGGTGAATATTTGAATAAACTGGTTCAGGCAGCGTGGAACACTACGCAGCAATAGAAAGAAATGAACTGTTGGTGTGTGAATCTCCAGGGAGCTATGTCGAATGAAAAAAGCCAGTCCCAAAGTTGCAAAATTTATGATTCCATCTATATAATATTTTTGAAGTGATAAAATCTGGAAATGGAGAATGGATGTAGTGGTTTCCAGACACTAGAGATGGCAGTCAAGGTGGGAAGTAGTGATGTGGTTATAGCAAAGGGTATTAGGATGCTCGGTACCTTGAATGTGGTGGTGCATACATGAACTTGCACAAGGGATAAAATTATGTAGCACTGTAGCCACGTACACACACACACACACACACACAAGCGAGGACATCTGAATAAGATCAGTGGATTGCATCAATGGCAGTTACCTGGTTGTGATATTGTACTATATTTTTGCAAAATGTTACTATTGTCAGAAACTGGGTAAAGGATTCATGGATCTCTCTGTATTCCTTTTCATGATTTTATGTAAATTAATAAAAATAAAAAGGAAGATAGGAACAAACAAAGACGTAAAAATTAAGAATCTTGGTTGTAACAAATCAGAAAAACAGCCATAATTATTAAACAGTAATTATAGTAATTCTGAACACATAGGTGAAATCCACCAATCCCAAAGATTAAATTCCAGAATGGATTTTTGTAAAATTCAGCCAAATGTGTTGTATTGCATTCATTTCTGGAAAAAGAAAAATGGGTGGGATGGGGTGGGGGGACTGGGGCAGGTTCAAGAAGGAGGGGACATATGTACACCTATGACTGATTCACACTGTTGTACATAGAAGACAACACAGTATTGTTAACCAATTATCCTCCAATTAAAAATAAATTAAAAAAAGGAAAAATTTAAAAACAATTTGAACATAAAGTGTGGTAAAAGGAAAAATTGAACTAAAAGAGAGTTGGAGTAATAATTATAATATTAGAAAAAATAACAGTATGTGTAAAATTTGGGGGGCAATAATGTCATAAATGAGAAGTAAGTCAAATTCAATTACAGAAAAATATGAAAAATCAGGAAGTTTGATGGTAGGTATGCAAGTGTCTTTTAAACTATTTTTCATGTTTTTCTATATATTTAAAATATTTAATAGTTTTAATAGTAAAAAACATTTTATAATAAAAAACAAAAATATTGGAGATGATTAAGGTATTAGATGGAGAAGGCAATGGCACCCCACTCCAGTACTCTTGCCTGGAAAATCCCATGAACGGAGGAGCCTGGTGGGCTGCAGTCCATGGGGTCGCTAAGAGTCACACACGACTGAGCAACTTCACTTTCACTTTTCACTTTCATGCATTGGAGAAGGAAATGGCAACCCACTCCAGTGTTCTTGCCTGGAGAATCCCAGGGATGGGGGAGCCTGATGAGCTGCTGTCTATGGGGTCGCACAGAGTCGGACACGACTGAAGTGACTTAGCAGCAGCAGCAGCAAGGTATTAGATGAAAGTTTAGAGCTTTAAATACTTTTATTAGAAAATTAAAATAGAGAGAAAATAAAACAAGCATGTGACAGCAGAAGCTAATAAAAAGATGATAAATCTAAAGAATGAGAAAAATAAAGATAAGATCAGAAATCAAAAAAATAGAGAACAAAAATCAGTATCAAAGATGAACAAAGCAAAGTGTTCTTTGCAAAGGTTAGTAAGCTAGCAAGACTCTGATAACACTGAACAAGATTAGTCAGAAAAGAGGTAAATGTTTAAATAAAATACAGAATGAAAAGGAGAAATGTCTATGGAGAAAAGTGATTTTAAAATTTATGAACAAACATTATAATGCATATTAAATCTGTGAGAAAGTGGATTGACTTCTATAAAAGGTGCAGTGTTAATGTTAAACTGCTGCTGCTGCTGCTAAGTGGCTTCAGTTGTGTCTGACTCTGTGTGACACCATAGACAGCAGCCCACCAGGCTCCCTCATCCCTAGGATTCTCCAGGCAAGAACACTGGAGTGGGTGGCCATTTCCTTCTCCAATGCATGAAAGTGAAAAGTGAAAGTGAAGTTGCTCAGTTGTGTCTGACTCTTCGCGACCCCATGGACTGCAGCCCACCAGGCTCCTCCACCCATGGGATTTTCCAGGCAAGAGTACTGGAGTGGGGTGTCGTTGCTTCTCCGAATGTTAAACTAGACACTAGGAAAAGGAAAACTGAGTAGACTCCAAAAATTAAAAGATGTTCAACTGGCAATAAAATGCTTCCTTTCACATGGCTCAGTCAGTAAAGAATTTGCCTGCAACTGGGAGACCCAGGTTCAATCCTTGGGTCAGGAAGATCCCCTGGAGAAGAAAATGGCAATCCACTCCAGTATTCTTGCCTGGAGAGTTCCATGGACAGAGGAGCCTGGCGGGCTGCAGTCCATGGTGTTGCAAAGAGTCGGACACAACTGAGTGACTAACACTTTTCACACTTTCAATGAAAACCTTAGGAGAAGGATCGGGAACCCAGAAAAGGAATAAACTGACAATGGATCAGGAGAGATATTTCCACAGGAGAAAATCTGAGTGTCTAATAAGCGACTGTAGTGGAGAAACTCAACTTCAAGATACTACTTGTCACACATCAGATTGACTACAATTAGGAAATTGGAAAATAGAGTCTAGTGTTTCTAATAAGGATGATCTCTTCTCATGTGTACAAGACCCTATTCCTGCTCTCTTGATCCAGGATGTGTCCAAGGAAATCTGTGTCTTTTCTCTCTCTTTTTATTATTTTATCTCTTTAAAAGAAATTTTGGGATGCGTCATGCAGCATGTGGGATCTTAGTTCCCAGAACCAGGGATGGAACCTTGTCCCTGAAGTAGAAACTTGGATCCCTAACTACTGGACCACCTCTTTTTATTATTTTAGACTGCATATAACACAATGAGAAAGTACACACATTGTGAACATACTGCTTGATGAATATTCACAAAACGAACATACCCATCACCAGCACCATTGACAAATAAAAAATGCTTCTAACATGCCAGCAGGCCTCCTGATGCCTCTCCCTGTCATTACTCCTCTTCTCTCCAAAGAAGCCACCATCTTGATGTCTAATACCATGGATTAATTTTTCATATTTAAAAATATAAAACAAAACACCAATACAGTATACTAATGCATATATATGGAATTTAGAAAGATGGTAACGATAACCCTGTATGCGAGACAGCAAAAGAGACACAGATGTATAGAACAGTCTTTTGGACTCTGTGGGAGAGGGAGAGGTGGGATGATTTGGGGGATTGTCATGGAAACATGTATAATATCATATAAGAAATGAATCGCCAGTCCAGGTTCGATACAGGATCCTTGAGGCTGGTACACTGAGATGACCCAGATGGATGGTACGGGGAGGGAGGTGGGAGGGGGTTTCAGGATGGGGAACACGTGTATACCCGTGGTGGATTCATGTTGATGTGTGGCAGAACCAGTATAATATTGTAAAGTAATTAGCCTCCAATTAAAATAAATAAATTTAAATAAAAAAAAAAACAAATAGAATCATAGTACCTCCTCTTTGCCTTTTTGTCTAAGCTTATGTTTTTGAGATTCATCCATATTCTTGCAAGTTGTATTAATTTGTTCATCTTTGCAAAAATTCCAGTGACTGGACATTCCACAGTTAATCCATTCTTCTATTTATGGACATCGGTTTTCCCTCCCAGGTTTTGGCTGTTACAAATAGTGTTGTCTGGTCATACGTACAGTTGGTCTTCCTTATTAGTGGATTTTGAATTTGTGAGTTTGTCTGCTTACAGAAATTTACTTGTAGCCCCCAAATCAATATAAATCAGAGTTCTCCCTGTTATTCAAGGACATGCCCAGAGTGGCTAAAAGTTTGAGTCACTTGATGTGCATGATTCCAGCTGAGGCTGAACAAGACAGTGCCCTGCTTTCTGGTTACAGTTGCCATGCTGTTGAGACATCCCCTTTTTGCTGACTTTTTAGTGCCATGTTTTTCACATCTTTGTGCTTTTTCTTGGTGATTTTGCTGTTCAGATGGCTCCCTCCCCAGCATAGTGATGAAGGGCTGTCTGATGGACCTAAAGGCAGGAAAACTGTAATGTGCCTTACGGAGGGCATATGTGTTGGTGAGCTTTGCTCAGGCATGAGTTATAGTGCTCTGTATGGGACTAGTGTTAATGAATCAACACTATATTTGAAACAGGAACACACATAAAACAAGATTGCAAGTGTGCTCAGTTGCGTCTGATTCTTTGTGATTATGGACTGTAGCCCACCAGGCTCCTTTTGTGCCTGGGATTCTCCAGGCAAGAATACTGGAGTGGGTTGCTGTGCCCTCTTCTGGGGGATCTTCCTGACCCAGCAATTGAACCCATATCTCCTGTGTCTCCTGCATTGCAGGCAGATTCTTTACCCACTGAGCCACCTGGAAGCCCATGATAATGTTGTAACCAAAGGCTGACAGGAAGCTAGCCCTGCATTTCCTCTGAGAGCAGTGGTTCAGCATCTGCCAATTTAGTGCTCATAGTGACTGTAGAAATGACTACTGTGAATTAACACAAGTCCTAAATATATACTCGTAAAAGGTACGTATTCCTAAGAGTTGTGGTGCTGGGTCCTGTGATCGACATGCTTTCATCATTAGTACATCTGTCAGCGAGATTTCAAAGGCACTGCGTTCATGCGCCCTCCCACCAGCAGTATAGGGGAGGACCAGTCATCTCTGGGGTCCCAGGTGTCATGTGCGCATGAGTGCTCTCAGTCAGGCCTGATTCTCTCAGTTGGGTCTCGCTCTGTAGTTTAGTGTGGACTTTCCTGATGACTGATGTTGTTGTACATCTTTTCATAAAGGACTCATTGGCCATTTAGATCCCCTCTTTTATGAAATATCTTTTCCAGTCTTTGGCCAAAATTGGGTTGTCTGTCTCTTTCTTGTTTTGTGGGAGTCCTGTTTATAGTCAGAGAGCAGTTTTTTGTTGGTTGTATGTATTACAAATAACTTCTTCCACTTTGTGGCTTATCATTTCATTCTCTCAATGGCTTTGTTTTTTGATGAATGTAAGTTCTTAATATTTATAGTCAAATTTCTTACTTGTTTTCTTTATAGCTAGTAGTTTTTATATCCAGTTTGAGAGATCTTTGCTTACTGCAAAGTCATAAAGATATTATCCTATTCAGATACACCTCAGAGACATTGTAGGCTTACTGTCATGGTCTAGAACCAAACCTGCACTATCTCTGAGAGAGTCCTTATTTAAAAAAAAAAACAAAAATGCTAGGAATAAAACCACTATATGACCCAGCAATCCCATTGCTAGGCATATACCCTGAGGAAACCAAAATTGAAAAAGACACATGTACCCCAATGTTAACTGCAGCTCTATTTACAATGGCTAGAACGTGGAAGCAACCTAAATGTGCATTGACAGGTGAATGGGTAAAGAAGCTGTCATGTATATATATGCACAGTGGAATACTACTCAGCTGTAAAAAGGAACACATTTGAGTCAGTTCTGATGAGGTAGATGAAACTAGAGCCTATCGTACAGAGTGAAGTAAGTCAGAAAGAGAAATATAAATATCATAA
This sequence comes from Budorcas taxicolor, assembly GCF_023091745.1. Taxonomy (NCBI): domain Eukaryota; kingdom Metazoa; phylum Chordata; class Mammalia; order Artiodactyla; family Bovidae; genus Budorcas; species Budorcas taxicolor. The sequence continues at coordinate 40,515,140 of NC_068914.1, read as the reverse complement.
TCTAATGCATATATGGAATCTAGAAAGATGGTACTGATGAAGTTATTTGCAGGGCAGCAATGGAGAAACAGACCTAGAGGACAGATTATCGGACACAGTGGGATTTGGGGAGGGAGAGGGTGAGATCTATGGAGAGAGTATAGGAACTTACAACGCCTTACGTAAAATAGATAGCCAATGGGAATTTACTGTTGAGGGAACTCAAACAGGGGCTCTGTATCAACCCAGAGGGGTGGGATTGGGAGGGGAGATGGGAGGGAGGTTTAGGAGGGAGGGGACATGGGTGTATCTATGGCTTATTCTTGTTGATGTTTGACAGAAAACAACAAAATTCTGTAAAGCAATTGTCCTTGAATTAAAAATAAATAGATTTTTTTTAAAAAAAAAGAAAAGATAATGGTGCTGATAGACTTGCTTGACGCAGGGTTGCCATAAACCTTCGATTTGCAAAAAAAAAAGCACACTATCTGTGAAGTAAAATAAAATGAAGCATAGTAAAGCAAGATATGCCTGAATTATTTTCTAGAAGTTTTATTCCTTTTTCACATTTTGATCTGTAATCCACCTGAAATTGATGTTTGCTTAGTGTGGGCCAATAATCATGAATTAGATTTTTTTCCCTATGATGTGTGCATGCTAAGTTGCTTCAGTTGTGTCCACTTCTTTGTGACACTATGGACTGTAGCCCACCAGACTCCTCTGTCTTTGGGATTCTCTAGGCAAGAATACTGGAGTGTGTTGTTGTGCCCTCCTCTGGGGGGTCTTCCCAACTCAGGAATTGAACCCAGGTCTCTTAACGTCTCCTGCATTCATAGGCAGGTTCTTTACCACTAGCACAACCTGGGAGAAACACAAGCTGGAATCAAGACTGCTGGGAGAAATATCAATAACCACAGATATGCAGATGACACCACCCTTATGGCAGAAAGTGAAGAGGAGCTAAAAAGCCTCTTGATGAAAGTGAAAGAGGAGAGTGAAAAAGTTGGCTTAAAGCTCAACATTCAGAAAACGAAGATCATGGCATCTGGTCCCATCACTTCATGGGAAATAGATTGCGAAACAGTAGAAATAGTGTCAGACTTTATTTTGTTGGGCTCCAAAATCACTGCAGATGGTGACTGCAGCCATGAAATTAAAAGACGGTTACTCCTTGGAAGAAAAGTTATGACCAACCTAGATAGCATATTCAAAAGCAGAGACATTACTTTGCCAACTAAGGTCCGCCTAGTCAAGGCTATGGTTTTTCCTGTGGTCATGTATGGATGTGAGAGTCGGACTGTGAAGAAGGCTGAGCACCGAAGAATTGATGCGTTTGAACTGTGGTATTGGGGAAGACTCTTGAGGGTCCCTTGGACTGCAAGGAGATCCAACCAGTCCATTCTAAAGGAGATCAGTCCTGGGATTTCTTTGGAAGGAATGATGCTAAAGCTGAAGCTCCAGTACTTTGGCCACCTCATGCGAAGAATTGACTCATTGGAAAAGACTCTGATGTTGGGAGAGATTGGGGGCAGGAGGGGAAGGGGACGACCCAGGATGAGATGGCTGGATGGCATCACGGACTCAATGGACGTGAGTCTGGGTGAACTCCGGGAGATGGTGATTGACAGGGAGGCCTGGCATGCTGCGATTCATGGGGTCGCAAAGAGTCGGACACGACTGAGCGACTGAACTGAACTGAACAACCTGGGAAGCCCATTCGTATAGTGATGTTAATCCAGTTGACATGAGTATATTGAACAGGCTGTCCTTTACCCATTACACTGTATTTCTTATGCCCTCGTGACATATTTCCGTTCTTTTGTCTGCAACCTGTTTGTATCCTTATATCTAATGATGTATGTGTCTTATAAGCAACATGGAATTGGATTTTGATTTTTTTTTATTCTAGTCTAAAATCTTTGACTTTTAAATACTGCATCTATCTATTTATATTTAATGTAATTCCTAATATATTAGGGATGAATAGTTCAATGTTGCCATCTTCCCTATCTATATCACATTCATTCCTATCTTTATTGCTTTCATTAAACCAATACTTTAGTATATTTTAATTTTAAAGCTGTCACATATTGGCTCATTAGTTATATGTTCTTTAAATCTCTCTGCTTTATGATTACCATAAGGAGTTCAATATGAATCCATGAGTTTTTAAAATTTGATACATTGAGCACTGTACTACTTTCTGGAAACTCAAGGACCTGAAACTATTTTCATGCCTTTCATTCCCGCTTTGTCATGTATTTTAAGTCTTCATATATTTTAGATCACCAGAGAAATTATTGCTTTTTTTTATATTACTGTCACTTAAATTTAGCCACATATTTACTCTTCCATTGTTTTCATTCCTTAATGCGTGTCCTTGGGCTTTCTCGGAGGCTCAGTGATAAAGAATCACGGGCTAATGCAGAAGTTGTGGGTTCAGTCCCTGGATTGGGAAGATTCCTTGGAGAAGAAAATGGCAACCGACTCCAGCATTCTTGCCTGGAAAATCCCACGGGTAGAGGAGCCTGGCAGACTATAGTCCATGGGGTCACAAAAGATCTGGACGTGACTTGGCAACTAAATAACAACAATAATGCATGTCCTTGCTTCCAGCTGGGATCATTTTCTTTATTGTGCATATACTGCAAGGAATTCTTTCCATTTTTATTTATTTGATGATACCTTTTTAAACTTTTATATTTGAGTGAAATTAAAATAATCGTATAATTTATAGTATGTTACCTTTTCCCCACTGTTTTTAAGATGTTGCTTTGTTACCTCCTGGCATACATACACCATTTCTGTCACGCATGTTATCGCTTCCTTGAAGTGAATGTCTTTTTTCCCCTCCACCTGTTTTTAAGAGATCTGATCTGTCTTTGTTGTTCAGCAGTTTCACTAAGATGAACCTGGGTGTGTTTTTAAGTTTGCTTGTCCCTTCTTTGAGATTGTATCTGAATGTGTAGTTTGATGACCCTTGTCAATTACCTGAAAATTCTCATCAATTGCTCTTCTAATATATAGCTTCTGTCTCATTTTTCCTTACTTACTTTTGGATACATCATTTATAGTTACAGGCTTTAAAATAATGATGATCCATATATATAGGAAGATAAGAGGACATGGTGGATAATTTCAGAAGAGAACTGAAATGTAAAAAAAAAAAAAAAGTCAACAGAAATTATAGAACTGATAAAATAACCAAATAGAACACAAGAAATTTGAAAAGCAGATTAGACACAGTGGAAGGAAGGATTAATAAATGGAAGATAGTTGTATAGAAAGTGTTCAGTCTGAAGCTGAATGGATGATGAAAAATATGTTTTCATTTAAAATTTGGGGCTTTTGGCTTTCCATTAAAATCAAAATTTTTGTGGACATTGAGTCTACACTCCTCATAGCTTTATCTGGTCTGAGCTGATGAAAGGGCTCCCTGTAAAGGGATATGTCCTTCCTATTAGCAAGAGTACACATCTCTCTTACTACATTCTGTTACTGAGGCAGGCTGACTGTTATTATGGTTTATATTACCCTTGCACTGCTTCACTCATTTATGTTACCTGGATGAACATGGGTCGGTAAGGGGAAAAGGTCGGGGAGGGACAAGCTAGGCAGATGAAGTTCAGTTCAGTTCAGTTCAGTCGCTCAGTCATGTCTGACTCTTTGCGACCCCATGAATCGCAGCACGCCAGGCCTCCTTGTCCATCACCAACTCCCGGAGTCCACCCAGACCCATGTCCATTGAGTAGGTGATGCCATCCAGGCATCTCATCCTCTGTCATCCCCTTCTCCTCCTGCCCCCAATCCTTCCCAGCATTAGGGTCTTTTCCAATGAGTCAACTCTTTGCATGAGGTGGCCAAAGTATTGGAGTTTCAGCTTCAACATCAGTCCGTCCAATGAACACCCAGGACTGATCTCCTTTAGGATGGATTGGCTGAATCTTCTTATAGTCCAAGGCAGATGAAGTAGCAGATGAAAAGTACTTGCCCTGAGGGAGCTGGGCAAGTCTAGGGACTCAGATGAAGGCAGCAAGACAAGAGGACAAACGTGAGTAGGGTTGTTGTATTGAACCACTGAGTCTTGAAAAGTATTTAGGATCTTGGATATCCTTACAGACCAAGTAGCTAAGAAGGACTATACTTATTTCACTGTTACTTGATGGTATACGAATTTGGCCCCTCTGAATCTTCTGGTTGAAATAATTCATCATTATGTAAAAGTAAGTTGTTCACTCTAACTTTTTAGCCAGGTGGAAAAGCTATTGGTTTGGTATGATGAAACAGCACTGAATTAATCTTTATGCCTTTGTTTCTTCTCTGCCTTATAGCTGCAAGTGTCCGCTGCTTGGAAAAGTGTGGGAAGCTGACTTGGAAGCTTGTCGGTTGCTTATCCAGAGCTTGCAGCTCCAGGAGGCCAGGGGCAGCCTGTTTGCAGATGAGAGACAGACGGATGACTTAGGGGGAGGTACTTATACAATGGCTCTGGCCAGCCCCCCGAGGTCCCATCCTGAAGAGGAAAGGAAGACCCCTTTGCAAGCCTTTGAAGAGTGGACGGTGCACCTGACCCCCTCTCCTCACAGTGCTAGCAGTGAACAGAAAGAGGTCTGTCCATCCTCATAGGATTAAGGATTCTTACTCTGAGGGGGGCTTTGGGACCACACTCCAAATGAGAGCAGTAAATCCTGGGTGGGCTTCCCACTGAACCACCCAAACTCTTTAAAGTTTTAACAACTCCTAACATGATTTCAAAATGGTGTAGAAATTTTACAGAAGTTGTTTAATATATAGGAGAATGAAAAAAAAATTTCGGTATATTTAGGTCTATTTTTATTCTAATTTCATGGCTCTAGTCAGAATATATAAACTAATATATAATTACTGTATATATATAGCCCACAGTCTACATATCATATATCACATGTAGCTGTTGTCTGTATACATATTATATATGTTATCTATATTTAATTCTATATTTAGAATACATATCCTACAATATTTATTCATTAGAATCAAACAAATATATATATATATATTCCATTAACTGTTTTTGCCAAAGCAAGATCATAATGAATGTTAGAATTTGCTCTTTTCATTTAAAAAACCTAAGATATGGCCTGTGATATATGCATTAAAAATTAAAGTGTAGATTTATTCATTGTTTTACCCCAGGGCTGACCTAGATTCACAGAGATCTGAGTAGCCCACCCCTCCCCTCCCTGCTTCATCTCTCCTTTCTCTCCCTTCTCCTCGCTCACTTTCCCTTCTAGCCTTAATAAGACCCTTTCAACAGAAGGGCTCTAGGAATTTCTTTCCAGTTTCGGTGCCATGACAGGAGGCTTCAGAGCACTTTTCTGGCCAGATTCCCAGGTGTTCTGAATATTAGAAGGAAATAAAACCTTGGTGAAGCTGGAGGAGGGGCCTCCCAGGTGGTGTAGTAGTAAAGAATCCGCCTGCCAGTGCAGGAGATACAAGAGACATGGGTTTGATCCCTGGGTGGGGAGGATCCTCCAGAGGAGGAAATGGCAATCCACTCCAGTGTTCTTGCCTGGAAAATTCCATGGGCAAAGGAGCCTGGCAAGCTGCAGTCCATGGGGTTACAAAGAGTTGGACACGACTGAGTGACTGAGAACGCACACCCAGATCTGGAGGAACGTGTCATTCCACGTCCATGTCTCACAGTTGACATTAGGTGTGCCACTGGGTCTTTGCCACTGCTCACCAGGGAACATGTCCATGTGGGTACCCCGCCCCTGTCCTGGCTGCAGGACCCTGGTCGTTAAGAGCACACACCCTCTGATGACCTGTGCTTACAGTCAACACCTTCTGGACTTGCCTGGATAACTGATACTCGATCATATATTCTCATTGAGCAACCTTATGAGAAAGCAAGCCACTGTCATTCTCTGGAATCCTGCTGGCCTCACACAAGGAGCCTCTCCACCGAGCTGTGGATGATCTCAACTCCTTTGTTAGCTGAGGCCCTGCAGGTGGAATCCCCTGAAAAGCCTGGCTGCCTCGCTTTTGGTTAGCATTGTTGAAAACCTGTGGCCTGTCTCAGTGGACCAGCTTCGAAGAATATTCTGATGCAAGGGGCATGCTGCCTGGTCATCTCCAGTTCTGTGTCCTTCATGTTCCATGTACTGTCCCTGCATTGCTTTCTGGGGTTTAGTCCGAGAGGAAGGTGGGCATCTTTGGAACGCTTGAGCTTCCTTTCAGGAAAGGACAAAATTATAGAAACATAAAACTGAACAGTTGTTGCCGGGTACTGGTGCCGAGGGGTGGGGATGAGGGGTTGGTGGGGGTCGGGGGAAGGGCACCGGTCACAAACAGAAACATGAAAGCGCTGGGGCTGGGGCGGCAGTGAGACAACTACTCTGTGTCTTGAGTGTAGTAGCGGCTATGCAGCTGTGTGCGTGCGCACATGCTAAGTCACGTCGATCGTGTCTGGTTCTTTGCAATGCTATGGGCTGTCGCCCTCCAGGCTCCTCTGGCCATGGGATTCTCCAGGCAAGCATACTGGAGTGGGTTTTCACGCCCTCCTCCAGGGGATCTTCCCAACATAGGGATTGAACTGCGTCTCTTCCATCTCCTGCACTGGTAGGCAGGTTCTTTACCACTTGCCTCACCTGGGACGTCTCTGCATAACTGAGTGCCTATGTCTAAGTTTATAATTTTACACCAAAATTTTTACTGCATGTAATGTTACAAAAGTGACTGTAATTTAAAAAATAATATCTCCCTATATTAAAAGTGAGGCTCTCGCTGTTCGATTTGGTTGAGTTTGTCTCAAGGCTATTGGAAGGCAGTACAGCAGATGAGCAGAGCCGAGGCCGCTGGGCTGAATACAGACTGCGTTTCCTCATCCGTTAAAAAACAAAACAAAAAATGAGGACAATGAAAAATATCTCGTGAAAGAAGGTTGTGAAGATTTAAATAAAACAATGCATCTAAGCGTGAGTGACACATACACGGTGGAAGCAGTGTAGTTGCTGAGTCGTGTCCGACTCTTTGCAACCCCGTGGACTGCAGCCCACCAGGCTCCTCTGTCTGTGGGATTCTCCAGGCAAGAATGCTGGAGTGGGTAGCCTTCTCCAGGGGACCTTCCTGACCCAGGGATTGAAAACCTGTGTCTCCTGCATTGCAGGCAGATTCTTTACCATCTGAGCCAGCAGGGAAGCCTTGACACGTGGTACAGGCTTAACTCATAGTTGTGTGTGTGTGTGTATCACTGTTTATGGCAGTCACCACAATCTCTAAGACCTTTTTAAAATAGTATACCCTGCTTCTTTTATTGACAGAAAAGAGAGCAATGAATCCGTGGAAGATATTCAAGTAAGAAAGGTTTAGTAAAGGGACAGTCTTGTTTGTATTTGGATGAAGGCTTCTAAGCTACTGAAAGTTGGAACAATAACCAAGGGTCTCATTCAGAGGAAGGTGCTTTTTTTCCTGCCTTGGTATCCAGGGACTCACTGGATTCTGGCTCCTCGTGTATTTATCCTGAGGCCATGGTGTCTGTTTGCTTGGCAGCACTGAGTTGCTTTTGCTGTGGAACTCCCTGCTGGGTCTGGCCACCCCACACTGGCTTCTCTCTTGAAACCTGGTGCCCTGAAGGCAGTCAATTACTTTCTAACCTAAATCTTCCATGAAAAATTGCTGACTTCTTCTGGAGGTCCACAGGGAGATGGATTTTCAAAGCCTTCCCTGTGCTTATCTGCCCCACGTGGGCACGTGCATTTCGGTTGCACCGGTTCTCACAAGTACTTTGTCATTAATTAGATTTTGCTGTGTTTAGGGTCCCACCGGGCTTCTCGGCACCATTTCCCCCATTTTACAACTGGGCCCATTAAGGCATAGTAATTTGCTCTGGGCTTTGTTACCTAGGAAGCTGGCCACAGGGCGAAGGGCCAGTTTTTACTTGCGCTTCCTCGATGGTAAGAGCCCTCTTCTTTTTCAGCTTCATTACAGCTCTCCTGCAAGTGTTGCCTCAGCCTCTGGAAACAATCAGCTGCTGTTGGCCCTGCTTTATAGACATTACAGAAATTGCATGGGGGCCAGACAGAAGCTGGGGAAATCAGTGAGCCAGCTTCCTCCACTCTGAAGTTGCTCTTTTGTACTTGCTGTTCTGGCCATTATACCTGCGTAATTCTCTTTCCTGTCTGCAGCCTGTCCTGCTGGGGTGCTTTCTGTTTTTACTACAAAGTGGGCTTCCCTCCTGCGAGTTCCCCTGGACAGCATCACTCTCCCTGCCTTTTGCCTCCAGCTGCTTCCTTTCCCAGCCAGGAGCTGCTCAAACAGGCTCAAAGAGGCTAAAAAAGGCCCAGCAGCTTTGAGCATCTCACACAGGATTTGAGTAGCCAGGGTGTTAAGATGTCTGCAGTAAAGGGCATTAGCAGTAAGATACAGGGTAACTTTATGCTGTTAGTTTCTGTTTTGTGATTGAAGTCTAGTTGACTTACAGTTTTCGTTATTATTGTTGTGCTTGTGGTTTAGTCTCCAAGTTGTAGCTGACTCTTTGTGACACCATGGACTGTAGCCTGCCAGGCTCCTCTGTCCATGGGATTTCCCAGGCAAGAAAACTGGAGTGGGTTGCCATGCCCTCCTCCAGGGGATCTTCCTGCCCCACAGATGGAACCCAGCAGGTCTCTTGCATTGCAGTGGATTCTTCACCATCTAACCCACCAGGGAAGCCCTTTAGTTACTATATAGGTCTCCAGAAATGATTGCCAATGTCTCCCAATTTCATTTTATTCCATTTCACATGAAAGGAAAGCTGAAGAAACCAATATGTGGTGAAGTGTGTCCTCACCATCTTAAACTGATTTATAATTCTAGAAACATCTGTGGTGGTTGAAGGGCTTATTCTCCAGTCCTGGCAGATGCAGCTTTGCTTTTCTGTCTTTCCCATCACTTCCTGGCTCCCCTGAGCTCTCAGTAGGGCAGCAGCCTCACCAGTGAAGCAAGGTAAACAGAGCAGGGCCTGAACTACATGTCCTCTTTTTTTTATTTGTATTTTTAATTGGAGGATAATTGCTTTACAATGTTGTAAAGCGTTGTATGGTTCCTGCCCTACATCGCCATGAATCAGCCATAAGTTACATACGTCTCCTCGTCTTTGAACCTCCCTCCCACCCCCCACCCCATCTCACCCCTCCATGCTGTCCCAGAGCACCTGGTTGAGCTCCCTGTGTTATGCAGCAACTTCTCACTGGCTCTGCTTTACACGTGGTGATGCAGATGTCTCAGTGCCTCTCTCTCAACTCGCCCCACCCTCTCCTGCCTCCACTGTGTCTAGTGTGTTCTCTATGTCAGTGTCTCTATTCCTGCCCTGCAAATAGCTTCAGCAGTACCATCTTTCTACATCCCATATATATGCATTAATATACAATAGTTGTCTTTCTTTTTTGACTTACTTTGTATAACCGGCTCTAGCATCCACCTCACTTAGAACAGACTCAAATGCATTCTTTTTTATGTAACAGTCCATTGTATATATGTACAACTTCTTTATCCGTTCAGTTGTTAATGGACATGCTCTTGGTAGCTCGTCTCACTTGAAATTTGTGGGACAACCCCCAGGGTAGAATGCTTACTTAATCGTTAGCTGTTTTTTCTCTTTCTGTCTAAGGCCTTTGAGGAGAAAGCAGAAAACTTGGCAATTTAGTATTTTGTGTTGCAAACCCAACCTCCCTACCTCCAAGAGGAGAGCAGTAGAAGCAATTAGGTTGCCATGAGGATTGGTAATTGATTGATTGATTTAAAAGCCAGAGAATTGTAAAAAATGATATATGTGCATTGAAATTGTTAAGTTTATCTACTAATTTTTACTACTTATAAGACCAAGGCTTGGCACACGTTTGTACAGGTTTTCCTGACTGGGTTTTCCCATGGCTCTTCTTGCAGAAACCTCACCAATAATGCATCATCAACAAATTTCCAGTTAGTGTTTCTTTAAAGAGGCCTGGAAATTTCTAGAACACTTACAAAACTGTCCTCAGTCCCTCCCTGCTTAAATATTATTGAGTTTTCCCAAGGTTTGCAACATGGTTTAGATGGAGACAGGAACTCCTCTTCTTTCCCACTAATATTTCATTGCTTTACATAGTATTTATTTAAATTATGTCATTAGAATTTTAAGTATGGCTGGCACCGAAAAGTTTAGAAGAAACTCCGTCAGTAGGATGGGAAGTTGGCAGGCTGACCGGCACCACCCTGGCCCTGGCCTTGGGCCCTGGCTTCAGGGGAGGGCGCCGAGCCCCAGACACCTGTCAGGTGGGAGGAGGGGGCTTCTAGGCCACCATTTAACTGGTTCCTGCCGCTTCTCAAGTTAATTGATGTTATCGGCCTGCCAGCCTCCTGCCCAAGGAGAGGAAGTGGATGCCTCTGATCTGCCTGCTCTCCCTGCTTTTGGAAAATTACGGAACCACTCTCTTCGCTCCAGGGCCTAACTGTGGCGCCTCTTCTACTAATTAAAAATAGTTCTGTGCTTCTGAGGAAAACTACCTCGGGGCCTTCGGAGCCTCCTTCACCTTGGAAATTCCTTGTCACTGACTGATGAACACTTGAGGGGTTGAGAGAGGCCGGTCACAGGCTGGGTGGTGAGGACGGTTACGCTTGTACACAGTTTCCTTTGAGAAACTGAGAGATTTTGAATCCAGGCTTTTACATCTCTGCAAAGTGTACTTACTAATGCTCTGTTCAAATCAGTGATTCTAGTCGTCTCATAGTTGCATAACCCACAGAAAAACATTTAGAAATTCAAAACAATTTTAATCTAAGATGGACACAAATGGAAGCTGGCATTTGAGTCTGAACTCCTTGTTGTTCAGTACTTCTTAGCGACAGGCGGCTGGCAGGGCTTCCCAGGTGACGCAGTTGGTAAAGAACCCACCTGCCAATGCAGGAGACACAGGCTTGATTCCCTGGTTGGGAAGATCCCCTGGAGAAGGAAATGGCAACCCACTCCAGTATTCTTACCTGGGAAATCCCGTGGACAGCGGAGCCTGGAAGGTTACAGTCCATGGGGTCCCAAAGGGTTGGACATGACCAAGCACGCACATACACGCACACACACGCAGGACACATCCCCTGAAAGGCAATCCCCCCACAGGTGTTCTGTCTTCATTTTCTCACGCAGAAGGACCTTAGAGGTTATGCTGCCATCACCAGAATCTGGTCTTGTGTTAAACAGATTGTTTAGGTATTCACTGATGCTATCAATCTCATTTACAAATAGATTTTTCCTCCAAAGTTTCCAGTACAGTTTGGCCTTATGCAACATTGGTGTGCCAAAGGAAGCAGACCAGAGTAGGAAATAGGGCTTTCTAAAGCTTGCCTTTCATGGGAACTAGAAACCACAGGCCAATGAACATACATGAATTACCAGGCCACTTCTTCTTTCAGCCATATCTTTTGTTCTATTAATGGTTCTATTTGGAACTCATTTCTTAGTGTCTTCTTTGAAATAAGCATGCAGATTTGTCATTTCGTTGCTTTAGTTGCTAAGTCGTGTCCGACTCTTTGCGACCCCGTGGACTATAGCCCACCAGGCTCCTCTGTCCATGGGATTCTCCAGGCAAGAATACTGGAGTGGGTTGCCATTTCCTTCTCCAGGGGATATTCCCCCGACTCAGTGTGCAGATACTTGAAGACAATTAATTGACAATTCAGCTCTTTCTGACCTGCTGCTGCTGCTGCTGCTAAGTTGCTTCATTCGTGTCCGACTCTGTGCGACCCCATAGACGGCAGCCCACCAGGCTCCCCCGTCCCTGGGATTCTCCAGGCAAGAATACTGGAGTGGGTTTCCATTTCCTTCTCCAATGCATGAAAGTGAAAAGTGAAAGTGAAGTCACTCAGTCGTGTCCGACTCTTAGTGACTCCATGGACTGCAGCCTACCAGGCTCCTCCATCCATGGGTTTTTCCAGGCAAGAGTCCTGGAGTGGGGTGCCATTGCCTTCTCCATTGTTCTGACCTAAAGACAGACATCTAAATATTTCAGATGCTTTCCTTACCACCAACAATATCTGGATGCTTTTAAAAGAAATACCCACTTGCTCAGGGTGTAACCATATAGTCTGTATATTTGGGCGAATACATGTGTCTTATGGAGTAGTAACGATGTACCGTTAGTGACACACCATGAGCCTCTCTGCTTGTTGGCATTACATAACAACTGCAGAACTCAGCATTTATGTGAAAACACGAATACTTACAAAATCGATTTCAAATAGATTGTGAAAGATATCCTTTGTGGTATTGGACAGCAGTTTGAGGTAAATATTCTTTACGTGAACAATAGAAAAAGGAAAACCATATAGCATTTCTGGAATGTATTTGCCAAGCTTGTATTTTGGAAAACAGCCCAAAGGAACATATTTAAGGCTGTGATTTTAATACTGAACTAAGGAAATGCTTTAATGCATCAGCTAAGCTCATGGATGGTGGTAATCACATCTGGTTTACCTCAAGCTATAGGAGAGGGGATGAAACTTAAGAACGGAACAAACATCATGAGGCTCAAGATCCATCTTGGTTTGTAAGGATGCATGTGTGCAGTGCAGGATTTTTAATTGATTCTGAAACATAAGTACTGCTGTGGCTCAGCAGTCCATAAATGCAGGTACTCTGTTACCTGTCCTTTCTTTGTGATGTAGCCTGTGACTTTCACCGCAGGAATTAGATATTTTTATGGGTAGGCCTCTATTGCTGTTGCCTTATTACGTGCCAAGGAAAGTAGGGATCTGAGTAGGCTGGTAGGGCAGAGAGGGGGCTGTCCAAGTCAGAGGCCTTCCCTGTTAGCACAGGTCCTGGCCACGAACTGTGGGAAATATTGATGGCTAATTTTTTCTTTTTTTTTAAATTGAAGTATAGCTGATTTAAAATGTTTCAGTTAATAGGTAACACTACTGTGTGTAAAACAGATGGCTAGTGGGAAGATGCTGAATAACACAGGGAGCTCAGGTCAGTGCTCTGTGATGACCTAAAGGGGTGGGATAGGGGTGCATGGGAAGGAGGCTCAAGAGGGAGGGGATATACGTATACATATGTATAATTCATGTTTTTATATAGCAGAAACTAACATAACATTGTAAAACAATTATAGGCCAATTTTAAAAAGCAATTCCATTATATACATATGTTTTTTCAGATTCTTTTCCATTATAAATTATGACAAGATATTGAATATGGTCCCCTGTGCTATACATTAGGTCCTTATTGTGCATCTTATATATAGTAGTGTATATATGTTAATCCCAAAGTGAAAGTAAAAGTGACTCAGTCCTGTCTGACTGTTTGCGACCCCATGGTCTATACAGTCCATGGGATTCTCCAGGCCAGAATACTAGAGTGGGTAGCCTTTCCCTTCTCCAGGGGATCTTCCCAACTCAGGGATTGAACCCAGGTCTCTCCCATTGCAGGCGGATTCTTTACCAGCTGAGCCACAAGGGAAGCCGTGTTAATCCGAAACGCCTCATTTATTCCTTTCTCTTTCCCCTTTTGTAACCATAAGTCTGTTCTCTATGTCTGTGAGTCTGTTTTGTGCAGAAGTTCATTGGCATCTTCTTTTAGATTCCAGATATAAGTGATGCCATAAGGTATTTGTTTTTGGCTTACTTCACTTGGTATGATAATCTCTAGGTCCATCCATGTTTCTGCAAATGGCATTACGTCATTCTTTTTTGTGGCTGAGTAGTGCCCCATTACATATGTAATGGAATATATATATGTACTCACGTCTTCTTTGTCCATTCATTCATACTGATGAGTTCCTTAAGCTCATCGCCCAGCATAATGTGTTTCTCACATGGGATATAGTCCTGAAGGGTATTTGTTGATTTCCTCAGCTTAATTTTTAAATCACAGCAAGGCTTCTTACCTCAGTTATCAGGTTTCTCTTGTCCTGCTACTTGTTATCATTTCAGACATCATACTGCCTTGCCCTTTAGAACTACTTTTGTCAGCGTTTTAAAACATCAGCTATTTCAATGTTCTTTATCCAGTGACTTAACCCAAGGTGGAGCCGGTCTGCTCAAGTCTGCAGCAGGTCACTGCTGATGAATAACATTTCTGAAAGCATATGCTCTGTTAGGTGTGGCAGTCTTGCATAAGGAAAGTTGGCAGCTACAGCAGTACTTACCTAACTAACAATGTAACCTAAACAGTTTCTATTCCAAATACATTTTTATTCAGGAAATAATGTGTGTGTGTGTGTGTGTGTGTGTGTGTGTGTGTGTGTGTGATACATATGATTCTCTCATCACTTTAGATGTAGCCAGATGAGATGTTACCAGATACTTGTTCTTATCAAAGCAATTATTGTTATAATATAATTTAATCCTTACTCTTTTTTTTAAGTACTTTTTATGAAGACCATTTTGAAAGTCTTTATTGAATTTGTTACGATATTGTTTCTGTTTTATGTTTTGGCTTTTGGCTATGAGGCATGTGGGATCTTAGGTTCCCAAAAAGGGGTTGAACCTGCACCCGCTGCCTTGGAAGGCAAAGTCTTAACCACTAGACCTCCAGGGAAGTCCCCCCTTCCCTTTCAATATGAGCTCTAGTTTTAAAACTTTAAATATTTATATCTTCCAAATTTCATAGGCAAGGACATAGTCTTCTTTATGGGAAAATCACTAAGTAATAAAGTCCTTGGAGAGCCTGACCACGGAGTCTGTGAGTGTGGTTTTCAGCAGTGTGTGGGGTGCAGGCATCAGCTCAGGCTAGCAGCTGAATGCATTTTTGGATCCAAGTATAAACCTTTCTAGATAAATGTTTTTAGAAAGTCATTTTAATGAGAAAATCCTGCCCAACAAAGGAAATCCTTCTTTCTGTTTTAAATCATGCTTCTCCAGTTTAGTGAGTAGGACAGAAATTTGACATCAGCCCTAATTCAACACAGCTGGAAATTTCTGCCTGAACACTCAAGTCTAGGGGTTTTGATCATAAGGTGAGTTACGCAAATTCTCTTTGAAATATTGCCTGACCAAGTTAGGGCTACTGAATCAGACATGTGTGGAAGGACAGGAGGGAAGATTTAGGGCTCTTCTCGAGGCTGATAAAAGGCAAGCGTGTGTGGAAGGGCGGGGACAGACACACAAGACCCGCTTGCTGCCCTAGAGGCAGGAGATCATCCCAGGCGAGCTGCTCTTGGCTGCATCCAGGGGAGGGACTGAGTCTAGAGACATCTCACACACTTGGTGGTGAGAGGCGGCCTTGGCCACGGCAGGCTGAGAAACCGCATGGCTTCCTCAAGACCTGCCAAAAAAGAAGTCTCCATTCCTTGCTTCAACAAATGTGTCCTGAGCATCTTTTGAGAGCTAGGCAAGTTGCATTGGAATTCCAGGGATGGCAGGACCCCATTCTACCCCCATCTAGTTGGAGAGATAGGCAGGTGCATACATGTGAGAGAAGTTCTGTCCAGGTACAGGAGGAACACCCTAGCCTGGAGTTGAGTGGTAAGAGATTCAGCGATTCAGGAGCATGCCTGGAGAAGTGGGGTCTGCAGGGCTTCTAAGAGGAGAGAGGGCATCCGCCAGGCAGAGAAGGGAAAAGCTCAGTAAGAGGCCCTATTCCTGCTATAGCTTTTTTCATTCCGGCCTGTGGTGAAAATCGGTACTCCTAGGGCTAAATGATGGAATAAATGTGTAGAAAGAAAAAAAATAATAATTTGAATGGCTGAAAAGACTGCCTGATGGGACAAATTACTAGAGAGTTTTCAAAGCCACTTTGAAATGCCAAACAACCTGTACTTTATCTGTTCAGAATTGCAAATACTACAGAGCTCCATTTCAGCCAGGAATACCAATGATTTTGTAGTAGGGGCTATTTTAATTTTCAAGTATCAGTCATATAGTCATGTAACATTTTTTGGGCCACTTTTAATTTAATAACTAAGTGGGAGCAAATGTTACCAATTTCACACTGAGAGGAGCCCAGTGCATGAAGAACTACTGAATGTGGTTCAGAAAATGTTCACTGGGAATCTGGCAAGTAGATGGGAAAGATGGGCAGTTAAGGCTCTCAAATCCCAGAGGGGTAGTGGTAAAGAATGCGGGTTCCATCCCTAGGTCAGCAAGTCCCTTGGAGTAGGAAATGGAAACCCACTCCAGTATTCATGCCTGGAAAATTCTATGGAGAGAGGAGCCTGGCCAGCTACAGTCCATGGGGTCACAAAGAATCAGACATGACTGAGCAACTGAACACGCAGATACATGTTCTTATTCAGAAAGGAAAACTGGCCATCCTTCCCATGTGACTCACCTGCTGTCCTCTGCCTCCAGCCTTGGGTTTCATGGCCTTGGAGACCAAAGGTCCCTCGCTCATCACTGCATCCCAGATTGTCCTGGTTGCCATCATCACCAACATCTAGGTGATGTGTATGCAAGTCATGGAGGGGGTACCTCTTTGGGTGAGGCTGAGCCCTCTGGGAAACAGAACAGATTTTGCCAAGCTTTGAGGGAGGAAGGAAGAGAAGAGACAGCTTCTGGTGCTGTTTGCTTCTCTGATTCTTTCTGTCATCCCTTGTAGCCCCCTCAATCCTGCCATGGGTCAGCCCTGCACAAATCCCTTTCTGTGTCCCTCACCCCACCTCCTTGCATCATGGTTAAGTCCAGATCCAGAGGAAAGAGCTGGCTAGATGTGGGAAGACCTCTGTCTTGGACCCCAACCCACCACTTTCTCTTTGTGTGACCTTCAGCAAGTCACAAGACTCTTAGAGATGATTCTGATGTGTGTATAAGGAGGAACTGAATTAGATGAGACTTAAGTTCCTAAGCCCACCAGCTCCAATTCTCTCTGCTTAGGCATGAAGATACTTGGGGAAGCACTTGTGACATTCTTAGCAGCCCTGACTGTGGTGGCCCTTTGTACACGCTTGCATGTGATGTCCTGGGAAACAGGCAAGAGTGAAAATGAGGGACTCCACTTTCTTGCAGGTACATCCCAAGCTGGGGCCTCAGGAGCAGTGTACTGCTTAAAGAATGCACTTGTTTTGGGTTAAAGAGAAATGCCAGCATTGCCAAAGAGCTGTTGAAAGACAACTGCTTTGAAAAAATGTTCCCTTTCTGTTAAGACTAACAAGCAAACAAAAGCCCTTCTATGGCTCCTATTTCCTTTACCTTTTTATTTGACTTTTTTTTATCAGATGATAATCGCTATATAATATTGTGTTGGTTTCTGCCATACATGAATGTGAATCAGCCACAGTAAGGAAGCAGAGAAGGCGATGGCACCCCACTCCAGTACTCTTGCCTGGAAAATCCCATGGATGGAGGAGCCTGGTGGGCTGCAGTCCATGGTGTCGTGAAGAGTCAGACGCGACTGAGCGACTTCACTTTCACTTTTCACTTTCATGCATTGGAGAAGGAAATGGCAACCCACTCCAGTATTCTTGCCTGGAGGATCCCAGGGACGGGGGAGCTTGGCGGGCTGCTGTCTATGGGGTCACACAGAGTCAGACACGACTGAAGCGACTTAGCAGCAGCAGCAACAGCAGCAGCAAGGAAGACAAGAGACAGCTTCTGGTGCTGTTTGCTTCTCTGATTTCTTTCTTTCATCACTTTGTAGACCTCTCAGCCCTGCCCTAGATCAACCCTACCCAAATCCCTTTTGGTGTCCCTCCCTATTCCATCACAGGTTAGGCAAATACTATGGGTAAAATTAGAGACTAGGGTAAAGTTGACAGTGAAGCCCCCTGGTCTCCTGCCAGGGGACCTCTGTATAGTGAGCCTAAAAACCAATGCCTTAAAAAGGACGTACTTGAGAAAAGTGTTCTCAAAGCAAGAGAGATATAGTGGTAACAGGCCTGATGCCTCCCACCAACACCGTGCCACCCTGGGCCAGTAGAGCACACGCACACTTATGTTCCTAGGAGGAGGTAATCCTTGGGGATTTACATAGGATGGCGATTTTGTTCTTCATCCTAGGCAGTGAGTGTGTCCCCAGGGGGGCTGTGAGATCTAAAGACAGGAATCCATTCATCTAGTACACTTCTGCCTCTCATGAGGAAGCATCTTGCTGTACCATATCCACTGAAGAGTCATTTTGCCCAAAGCTAGAGGGAAGCAAGCTCCCATTGGTTACATCCTGAGCAAATAATGCTATTTAGACTATGCACCTGCATATTTGACCAGAATTCGGGGATCTGGGGACCAGTGGCCAACAGCAGTGACCACTCGTTGCGATCTTTTCCTTACTCTTCTCAGGCTATGGCTCCAGTTCCCAGCATAGCTGGGTGCTCCCTACCCTGAGACAAGTCTGGGTGTTAGCACTTTAGTGCACTTCAAGATCTGATTGGTCTGGGGACCAGAAGGGGATACCTCCTGCTAATGTTGTGCAAGGGTCCTGTCCATTCAGGCAGGCTCCCATGTGGTATATACCCATGTTTTAGCTACTATGATCCTTAACACATAACGCTCAGCTTAGTGATAAAGAAAAATTCATATATGCATGGACCTGTGAGGAGGACTGTCTTTGCCCCACATCGTCTGGGTGTTTAATGAATCACCTGAAGGCAGGTCCTTAAGTTGTCTGAAGGCTCAATCCCGCTCGTACCTGGCTATTGACTGGGCCTTTCGCTGGGGCATTCAGCCTGACACCTACACCTGGCCAATCCAAGTGACTTGGGCTTCCTCACGACATGGACCCTGGGTTCCAGGGCAAGTGATCTGAGAAGACATAGCACCTCTTAGGATGTTGACCTGGAAGTCAGGCATGTCAGCTCCAGAGGATCCTTAAAGGACCAGCCAGGTTCAAGGAGGAGAAGTATTAATAATAGTCTGTCTCCTGGCAGCACAGGTAAGGTTCTGGAAGGCCATACTGCTGTGGCCACCCACACATTCCGCCCTGCCTAGGCTCAGCATGGGAACAGCAAGGAGGTTCTACCCGGCCCCTCCAGGCTGTGGTCCACAGGCAGGACATCCACAGCTTTATCCGACTGATGCGTACGACTCTGGGTCCATCTGGCCGTCTGTGGACAGATGGAATTTCTTTGAATGATAGAGAATTTTTTTTATCAGATTGATAAAATATATAAATCTTCCCTCTCGTTAGCTGTCCCTTCTCAGTTTAGGTCTTAAACTAATTCCATTCCCATGCTTCCATATGAGAGCATTATGGTAAAGCCGTAAACCATTCAACTAACACCCAGGTCACACGTAGTGTCCTTTCAGTACAGGATCAGAATCTGTCAGTAGTGATTTGTGCCGGAGTGTGGTGGAGATTCTGTAACTTGAAGAGGCAGTCCCATGAGAGAATGCCAATCAGCTCTTCTGTTACTGATCAGAGAACCTTGATCTCACTGAGTTCGTTTCCCTGTGCCTCTTTATGCCTTTTAATCTTTTTTTTTTTCAATTATTGAAGTATAATTGATTTACAAGTTGTGTTTCAGATGTATAGCAAAATGATTCAGTTGTTACAGTTTCCATTATAGGTCATTACAAGGTATTAAAAATAGTTCCCTATACTATACAGTTGGTCCTTGTCGGTTATCTATTTTATCTGGAGTAGTTTGTATCTGTTAATTGCATACTCCTAATTTATCCCCTGCCTTTCCCCTTTAGTAACCATAATTCTGTTTTCTATTTCTTGTGTTTTTTAAGCTTTAAAATCGTTTTTTTTTTTTTTTTAATATTCAGTTGTATGTCTTCCATACTTTTTCATTATGGCCTGAATTAATGTTCTTAGTGACTTTTTTCTTTTCAGAGATGTGGAAAATACAACAAAACATTGAGAAGAAAATAAAAATGTACTCTAATGCTGGCCCTCCAAATAATTGTTAATATTTGAGTATTTCCTCATTATTAAATATTCTTATATTAAAATGATTTTAATGGCTAAGTACAAATTGAATATACCAGGACTTATTTTAACCACTCCCTTTATTGTTGGACACATGTTATTTCCTCTTTCTTGCACTCTTAATGCAATTACTTTTGTATTACTACAATAATAATGAATTTTTATTTAACACATATGATAGAGATTTTCTATATTTATTAAAATGCTTAATAAATTTTTTAAAAATGTAAATATATAAATTTTCTTTTTGATAAATTCCAGTAAAGGGGCTTTTGAATCATAGACTATAAATAATTTAAAGTTTTGCTGTTGTTGTTGAGTTGCTAAGTTGTGTCTGACTCTGTTGCGACCCCATGGACTGTAGGCTGCCAGCCTCCTCTGTCCATGGAATTTTCCAGACAAGACTACTGGAGTGGGTTGTCATTTTCTTCTCCAGGGGATCTTCCTGACCTGGAGATCGAACCTGCATTTCCTGCATTGGCAGGCAGGTTCTTTACCACTAGTATTATCAGGAAAGCCCAACGTTTTTCTATGTGGTCTTAAATCACTTTTCCAAATTCACACAATCACTATCAATCTGCACATGATTTAAAAATAAAAACGGGCAGGAATTATGTATTTGGGGGAATATGTAAAGCCATATTTTAAATGGACTTAATTTAGCTTTGATTTCTATTTGTTTTAGCCCTAAGATGAAAATTGAATCATTTGATTCCATCAAAGAGTGTTTTAAATTCCTTAGCTTCATGTTCTGATTCTATGCTTTTGTGCCTCTTTAAAGTGTAATCTCTGTCGTATATATTTCCCCACTAACACTGTATTTTTCTCCTTCGCGTATGGCTTGCGGTTTCACTGCTGTCAATCATTTTTCTCCAGATGTTCTTTCTCTTGGTGTCTCATT
This sequence comes from Budorcas taxicolor, assembly GCF_023091745.1. Classification (NCBI taxonomy): domain Eukaryota; kingdom Metazoa; phylum Chordata; class Mammalia; order Artiodactyla; family Bovidae; genus Budorcas; species Budorcas taxicolor. The sequence continues at coordinate 40,494,462 of NC_068914.1, read as the reverse complement.
TAGTTCAGGCATGACTGTGCCATTACTCACTGCCCGTTGTCTCAGCTTCCGTATAATTTGTCTACTCCGTAATTCTACGTCTTTGAATGACAATGTTACCACTTTTAGAGCAGTAAAATATACATGTATATGTGATTTTTACATATTTACTGTTTTCTCCTCATCACTACTATGCTCAGTTAGGAACAAACCTTCACACATGCTTCACATGCTTTCTTGTATAATCGTGTCCATTTGTCTGCAAAACTGTATGTTGCCACTGTTTTTTGTACATATATTAATTTATAATATATTAGATGTCTTCAGTATTTACGGTAGTTATGGGTACTTCATCTGCACCGTTTTCTTCTAATGTAGTTGACCATTTGGGATATAAACTTTAGGGAATTCTGGAGTTGATATAGTGAATGTTAAATTACATATCTTGATTAAATGGTTATTTTTGGACTCCAATTATACTATTATACAACTTGTGAACTCTAAGGACTTTTTAAATATTGCCGCACCTGGGCATTTTGTTGTTTCTTTTCTAGCCATTAATTATAGCTTTTTTAGTAACTGCAATTTAATCTGAATAGATATCTCAATTCTTTTCCCTATGCAAAATTATTTTTATATACCTTCTAGGACTTTCACCATTAGTTGGAAAAATATTAGTTTTACTTTTGGTTACTTTTAAATTCTGAGCTCTCTTTTTGCTGCTCATTTATTTACTTATTATATTTTATTGAGATATAATTGACATATAACACTGTGTAAGTTGAAATGTACATTGTTTTTATATGATGCAGGTTATTACAAGATATTGAATATAGTTCCCTATGCTACACAGTAGGTCCTTGTTTATCCATTTTTATGTATAGTAGTATATATACGTTAATCCCAATCTCCTAATTTATCCCTGCTCCCCCTTTCCCCTTTGGTAACCATAAGTCTTTTTTCTATGTCTGTGAGTCTGATTCTGTTTTATGATAAGCTCATTTGTATCATTTTCTTAGATTCCACATATAAACAACATCATATGGCATTTGTCTTTCTCTGTCTGACTTGCTTAGTATAGTAAAGATTCTAGGTCCAGTCATACTGCAGATGGCATTATTTTGTCCTTTCTATGGCTGAGTAATATTCCATTGTGTATATAGGGATCACTTCTTCTTTATCCATTCATCTGTTGATGGACATTTAGGTTTCTCCCATGTCTTGGATATTGTGAATAGTGCTGCTGTGAACACTGGGGTGCATGCATCTTTTTGAATTATAGTTTTCTTTGGATATACATTCAGGAGTATGATTGCTGGTTCATACAGCAGCTCTGTTTTTTGTTTTTTAAGTAACCTTCATTATTACTCTCCACATGGTGGTTTTGTACAGAAAAGTGACATAGAGGGCTCTTCTGGTTCATGTGTTGGATACAAGTGTGAAGGGGAAACATTTCAGAAGGCGGGAGGTCCCAGACTTGGCCATTCATGGAAACAATGAATGCCGTGTGCCTACCGTGTGTCTGACATTGTGCCAGGAGCTCTGAACCTAGCAGCGAGCAAGCCGTCATCGTCCGAGCTCTTATAGGGCTTGGCAAGGATTGTCCCTTCTTTTATGGGACTTATGCCCTGGTGTGAGAGAGGGAAAAGAGTCCTTGCACTGGTGGTGATAGCAGCCGTACATATAGTACAGGTCTCCTGGCATTTAAAGTCTCCTTGGGAATGCTCTTGCACTGTTGGTGGGAATGTAAATTGATACAGCCACTATGGAAGAAGGTATGGAGATGCCTTAAAAAACTAGGAATAAAAGCACCATATGACCCAGCAACCCCACTCCTAGGGATATACCCTGAGGAAACCAAAATTGAGAAAGACACATGTATCCCATTGTTCACTGCAGCATTATTTACAATAGCTGGATCATGGAAGCAACCTAGATGTCCACTGACAGATGAGTGGATAAAGAAGTTGTGGTACATATACACAGTGGAATATTACTCAGCCATAAAAGGGAACGCATCTGAATCAGTTCTAATGAGGCGGATGAACCTAGAACCTATTATACAGAGTGAAGCAAGTCAGAAAGAGAAAGATAAATATCGTGTGAGTGAGTGAAGTCGCTCAGTCGTGTCCGACTCTTTGCGACCCCATGGACTGTAGCCTACCAGGCTCCTCTGTCCATGGGATTTTCCAGGCAGTAGTCCTGGAGTGGATTGCCATTTCCTTCTCCAGGGGATCTTCCCAACCCAGGGCTCGAACCCAGGTCTCCTGCATTGTAGACAGACGCTTTACCGTCTGAGCCACCAGGGAAGTCCCACTCATGCATACATACAGAATCTAGAAAAATGGTACTGAAGACTTTATTTGCAGGGCAACAGTGGAGAAACAGACATAGAGAATAGATTTATGGACATGGGAAGAGGGGAGGAGAGGGTAAGATGTATGGAAAGAGTAACATGGGAACTTAGTTCAGTTCAGTTCAGTCGCTCAGTCATGTCCAACTCTTTGCGACCCCATGAACCACAGCACGCCAGGCCTCCCTGTCCATCACCAACTCCCAGAGTCCGCCCAAACTCATGTCCACTGAGTCGGTGATGCCAACCAACCATCTCATCCTCTGTCATCCCCTTCTCCTCCTGCCCTCAATCTTTCCCAGCATCAGGGTCTTTTCCAATGAGTCAGCTCTTCGCATCAGGTGGCCAGAGTATTGGAGTTTCAGCTTCAGCATCAGTCCTTCCAATGAATATTCAGGACTGATTTCCTTTAGGATGGACTGGTTGTATCTCCTTGCAGTCCAAGGGACTCTCAAGAGTCTTCTCCACCATAGTTCAAAAGTGTCAATTCTTCGGTGCTCAGCTTTCTTTATAGTCCAGCTCTCACATCCATACATGACCACTGGAAAACCTTACATTACCATATGTAAATAGATAGCCAACGTGAATTTGCTGTATGGGTCAGGAAACCCAAACGGGTTGGGGTGGGATGGGGAGGGAGATGAGAGGGAGGTTCAGGAAGGAGGGGGCATGGGTGTACCTGTGGCTGATTCATGTTGAAGTCTGACAGAAAACACAAAATTCTGTAAAACAATTATCCTTCAATTAAAAAATAAATAAAAGTTTTAAAAAATCATTAAAAGTCTCCTTATTATTGTAGCTTTCAGGGACTGTGACCAGTGTACAGATACATGTTCAGTGCCCTATTAGAGCCCTGTGCCCCTGAAGGAACATCTCTCTGTTCTTACAGGTCAGCCTCTCTTTGGTTAGCATTCCCATTCCAGTGTGAGTTTGCCCATGAATGGAGTTCAAAGACCCAGGCTTCCCCTTTGATAAATCCACTTTAGGAGTTGATATACTGGGTATGAGTCTTAGAAATGACCAGATGCAGGAGATAAACTGTGGAGTCATGTAGATACAGCTTATCATTCAGTAATAACCTGAAACTGCCATTCTCAAGAATGACCTCCAGGGAAGACAAAGTTTCTGGCATGATTCCAATGGGATGCAGAAGGTAGCAGAGCTGTGTTGGGGAGTCTTCCCTTTGTGGACCCTTGGATAAATCACAGATGTGTTCATAGCCCTGAAAATACCTGTAGTTTACTAATGATATATTTTTCTTTTTCCCTGGCCAGGAATCTTACATCTTTTCAGCGGAACTTGGAGAAAAATGTGAAACCATAGGCAAGAAGCTATTGTACTTAGAAGATCAGCTGCACATGGCAATCCACAGTCATGATGAAGATCTCATTCATATCCTTTTAATCCTGCAGGTGGAGCACCTGTTAGGTTACTTTGTAAAAGACAGTCTTAAAAAATTGCACAGTTTTCCTATGCCTCAGCAGATGGAAACCAATAGATACTCCTGGTATTTAGAGTTCAACACACCTCTGATCTCTGAGATTATTCAGTATGCGATGTTTTCTCTCTAGGTTTTGGTAAGTTGGCCTTTTTGATGACTAAACCTGACTGCTAAAAATTACCAAAGAAATTCAGACATGCACAAAATTAGGCCAAAGAAAAATGTAGTTTTGGGGCTGTGCAGCTGGGTTTGTGGGGCTCAGATGGTTGTGAGTCTGACTGCCTCGGTTTTCTAGGGGCTTTCTGAATACCGAGAAACCCAAATCCATCTTCAGCTTCCTCTTGTATCACATTAGTGGGACTTCATATCACTCCCTTCCAATTTTTTCTCATATAAGATTCCGTGTATTTCCTGTCACACCTGCAAATCCCTTTATCAAAACTAGTTGCCAGTGAGCAAGATGGCACAAGAAACTACTGGCTTAGGTGTTTGTCCACGTGAAGCACTGAATCTCATATTAATCAGTGTATGGTTTGTCCCTGGTTAGCGCTTCTGAGGGCAGATGAGTGCGTGCAAGATGGATGAAGACATATACAGCTTCGTCCTGTATTTTTTTTTAAGGTATTTAATCATAAGTTGAAACTTCTCTAGATGAAAGTACTTCTTTGTTCATTTATCCTTTGTGTTCAATAGTATGACTTTTATTAGATGTATTTGTGAGAAATGTGGCTATTTTGAACTTTATTTCTCATTGCTGTCTTTTCAGAATTCTAGTTCTCATCAGACTTTATCTGGAATATGTGTGTGTGTTTAAAGAGATTTGAATGGTCAAGCATTAACCATAATCACAAGTATTCAGATCCACAGTCTAATGATGGATTCAGCGTTCTGTTTCCTTTCTCCTTATAACCTGAAATCTTTCACCTTGCTTATTAAATTTAGCAGGAAAAATTTTTTCAGCTTAATCAGTGATTATTTCCAATTGCTCAAGGTACATTTTTAAAAGCAGACATTCTGTTTTTTTTGTAACTCCCTGCCCCTAATAAACTGTTATTTAAGCTCTCATTAAAAAGCTGGCCAAAGAAATAGTAGCAGTATATTTGCCTTTCACTTTTGTTTATTTCATGTTCATGGATCCCACAGATTTGAGCAGTTGTTAGGGGAGTGTGGCCTCCAGCAGATGGACAAGTGACAGTCTGCGGCTGGGCATCTGGGAGCAGGGTCCTGCCAAGGGCCAGTGCACACCGAGCAGCTCCTGGCCAGCAGGTGGGCTTGTTCCTCGGTGGGAAAACCCCCCAGCTTCTGGTGGGCTCAGGTAGCAGTTCTGACAGCTGCATTTGAGGTCTGTGTTAGCTTCTCATTTAGAAATTTTCAAAAATGTTAGTTTGATTCTGGAGAATTAGGTTTTCTCCTTAATAGATATGGGTAGTGGGAAGGAGGCTGAGAGGGGACAGAGATGTGTATAAATAGGATGCTTTTAGTGTTCCCAAGCCAGATTCAGGAGCAATGGGATCGTGGACAGTGGATAATGCCTCTATCAGTTCAGTTCAGTTCATTTCAGTCGCTCAGTCGTGTCTGACTCTTTGTGACCCCATGAATCACAGCACGCCAGGCCTTCCTGTCCATCACCAGTACCCACTCCAGTATCCTTTCCCTGGAGAATCCCATGGACAGAGGAGCCTGGCGGCTTCAGTCCTTAGGGTTACAAAGAGTCGGACACAACTGAAGTGACTGAGCATGCACTCACTAAGGTTTTCATTTGAGTTAAATGGGTAATATTCAGGAGATGTGCTGAACACAGTTCTTAAGTAAGTAAGTGAAGTTGCTCAGTCGTGTCCGACTCTTTGTGACCCCATGGACTGTAGCCTACCAGGCTCCTCTGTCCATGGAATTTTCCAGGCAATAGTACTGGAGTGGATGGCCATTTCCTTCTCCAGCGGATCTTCCCGACCCAAGGATTGAACCCGGGTCTCCCGCATTGTAGACAGGCTTTACCGTCTGAGCCACCTGGGAAGTCATGGTTAAGTGCTTGGTTTTAGGTAGAAAAACATTTTCATTGTCAGCATCACAAGATCACACCACATCCCATTTTTATATGAGGTTTCAAGATAGATTGATTCAGTCATTTTGTAATAAATCCTTGAGAGAACTTATTGGTAACCCTACAATGACTTGTATGAAAAGTCATTTCATTCTGATAAAATTTCTATAGACAGATAGGGATTATTATTTCTACTTGATAGTTGAGAAGACTGAGGCTTAGAAATTGCATGACTGTCCAAGATCATTTCTGACGAATGGCAAAGCATCCAGCCACCAGCCCATGGTCCTTCATGGCCAATCAGGAGGCCTGTAAGTAGCTGGACAGGCTTATTCTGTGGAACACACAATTACTATCAAAATGTTAAGCTTTAATAAGAGGTGTTTAGTGAAGATATGTTTATTGAGAATTTTGCTGGTCCTTGCTGAAATAAATGGAAACGTAGAGGGAACATGTCAAACCAGGATTGGGAAACACTGGTTTAGGTACTGAAGTCACCCTCCACCAATAAAATTTACACCACAATATGGATTTCAATGCAGACTTTCCTCTGCAACTCTGGCTTTGTTCTGTGTCACTGATTGAGAGTAAATACAAAGAAGGTATCTTTGAATTCAAACAGTGTCGCTTACTGGATCTCGGTGCCTTGAGATAGAAGGACACATTTACAAGGCACTGCTGAAGCTTCTTACACAAACCGAAGCCCTTGTTTCAAATGAGAGCTTATCTCGATTCAAAGAGGCTGCTGAAATCCTCCAGCCAGGCTCCGACTGGTTTGTGTTTCCATTCTTGATCAAAGAGACAAAGCTGAGTGCAGTTGAAAGAAACAGCTTGCCGTCAACAACAGGAAAGAATTTCCCAGTGAGCGTAGTATTTTTGTTTGATTCCATTAAGGACTCTGCCAGATCCTCCTGTGTGTAGGCTGTAGAGTGAACATGATTAATTCGAGCCCACATCAATGTCCATGTCCAGAAGATTCAAGCCTTGGACACTCCAGATGCGGAGGCCCGGAACTTTGCATAAGCCACGAGTGCGAGAAGGCCCTGGGCTGCAGCATCAGGAGAGGGTGGGCCAGTCACAAGCAGTGGGGCTGACCTTCCCAGCAGATCCTCTGGGCATCCTGATTTAACATCAAGGCCGTGGATGCTGACTTGCAGTCTCTTGTTTTTATGAAGAAGTCCCTGGATTGACAGAGTGGAGGAAGGGGAGAAGACAGGCCGTGTCTCTTCATCCTCCTGACAGGCTCACTAAATCACACCGAGTAACAGCACCAACCCATCAGGAAGCACACGGCAAGCATCTGAGAAGAGTCTGCAGCGTTAATTGGAAGAGCCGGCGCCACAGAGGTGACTCACGCCTGGCATCTAAGGCGAGGACGGGAGGTGCGACTTCACTGCCACTCAAGCCGGGATTTCCAGGAGTGTTTGTCTGAGTCTGTAGTATAATTTCACAGTCACTTTGGATCCTAATTAGCAGTTGTGCTTTGAAAAAACATGTTGAGGGGATGGAATCATTCTTCCACGTACATAGTGCTTTAACCGAAAACCGTCTAGGTTAGGTGGATGTTTTAGCAGCGGTTTTTCTCTTTCTCCTTCATCTTGTACAACACACTTTCAGAAGGAAAGAAGGACGCCTAAGAGTGGGACACTGAGCATATTTCAGAGCCCCGAGGGTAGTTCTGCCCGCCTCTGAATCCTAGATGAGACGGCACAGACTGATTCTATCTGTGGTTCTATTTGCATTCATGTCCAGGAAACCCTCCTGGATTTCTGTTCTTTCTCTTTACTTGGAATGCGTGGTGCCCAATCCATTAGTCTTGGTGGTGCTTGATGGCATGCAAACACTCTAAATACATCCAGATACGTGCAAAATGCCACATGAGCTTAAGAGCCCTTGCTTGGTTCAGCTTTAAAACATGCAGCTGTAACTGACAAAGGAAATGGGAGTTTGGGGGACTTGCTCTTGCCTCCTTGGAAGTGCTTTCATCCTCTAGAACTGAAGAGCTGGAAGAGGGATTGTGATCATCATGGGGTCATAGATGAAAGAACTGAGACCCTAAGACGCTGCAGTTTGACCGTTGTGTGCACTAGTCTGATGCGAGTATGGGGGCCGGGGTTCTTCCCTCTGGTCCCCACGAAAAGGAGTGGAATGGGAAGAGGAGGCGTGGGAGCCCAGGAGAGGTGTGGGAGCCCAGGAGAGGTGTGGACACCTGGCTCCTACTTCAGGTTTAGCACGGGTGAACTTGGCCCTGGGCGGCACCACAGGAAGTGCGCCTGCGCAAGCTTCACACCCTTTGAGGCTGCTGGCTGTGGGCGGGGCTTTCCTCTTTGCTAGTCAACAATTGGGCCCCTCACTTTTGGCTTTGGGAATGAAGGAAAGTTCTCAGGACTGTGGCCACAGGGCCTGCAGAGGGATCACTGTTGATTATGAAAAAAAATTTTAGCAAATCAGTAACTTACTTCTTTTGGAAGCAAAGGGGATCAGATGAACTGAAGACCATCGTTTGACCCAGCTAATAAAATGATCGCCTGAAATCACAATCGGCAGTAAAATACTCAGTTGTTTTCGATGTATAAACAAAAGACCCCTTTGAAAAAATCTGAGGATCTTTGGACATGGCTGCCCTAAAGGACAGTGTTGTCTTAGCACCGGAAGACACATGTGAAACGTGCCTTTATTCATTGCAAACACACTCTGCACAATTTTACTATCAAGAAGTAATGGTCTTGGCACTTCCCTGCTGGTGCACTAGTTAAGAATCCGCCTTTCAATGCAGGGGACGTGGATTCAATCCCTAGTCAAGGAGCAAAGATCTCACTTGCTTCCAGGCAGCCAAGCCCATGTGGCAAAACTCAGGAGCACATGTGCTTCAGCGAAGACCCAGCACAGCCAAAATTTTTAGAAACATTTTTTAATTGTAAAAAAAATTTTTGAAGAAGTAATCCTCTTGCCTAATACACCTGTAGTCTATAGCAAGGCGGTCTCGGGTTCAAAGGGGTTTTTAAAGATACTGGCATGGCAGTCCTTGTGCCATTGTTGAAACTTATGTGCTGATTTTCTCAGCTGCCACAGGTCTTTGGGGGCGTATCTGTTACAGAGAATGAAATACCCACTTGGCTGAGAGGCTGCTAGAGCACAGACATACTGAGAATCATTTAACTCCTTGTAGACCTCTTCTTGCACCTAGATGTAACGAGCACCTCTGTCATGTATACATAAATTCCAGCACCGAAGTTTTACTCTGTTTCCCCAGAACTTTCACAAAACACGTGGTCAAATATCAGTCGGCTTTAACTATGAACTTATTGGGGGAGCAGTTAGGAAAATCTGCATTTTATAAGTAAGATAATGAAAGCATTGGATGGTTTGCCAGCTTCTCAGAGCTGATGGGCACATCCTCAAATCTCCATCTTCTCATTCCTCCCTGTGTCCCTGGAGACCATTGTCTGAGGGGCTGAGACTGTCTGAGATTATTGTCTGAGTGTTATTTTCGTTGTATAACAGTCTTTTTCTTTTGTGGCTTCTCCCTCACTTTCTTTTCAAAACCCGTTTTCAGTGTGTTCTCCCAGTGCTAGACATTTTATGACGAGACATTTTATGACTTCTTTAAGAGGCAGTTGAGTTTGGTTCAGTTTCTCTCTCTAAAAAGCTTGGTTGTCATTCAGCATATCACAAGAGTGGGGCCTGTCGTCCCAGACTGCCTATCAGAGGTAATGATGTCTCAGGAGTTTGTCAAGATTCATAAACTGCTTAAGCTCTACATTTATTCTTTATAAACGTAGCTTAACTTTGTGATTAATTGGCAACTTGGTATTTGGTCTGGGACCACTTATGTTCTTGCTTGTGTAAAGTCATATGTGTTTTCACTAAAGATTAACAGAGCTGTTCAGAGAAACAGAAGAAAATGAAGTCTTTTAAAAAAGGAAAAAGACAAGTATTGGATGCTTTCTTCTCTTGGATCTCAACTCCACCCTCGTTCCCCCCCACCCTCAAGTTCAAGTGCAAGGAGTGAATCATCATAGTAGATGTATGTAAATTAGGTAAATGATGAAGTCTAGTGAGGCTTCAAGAGCAAGAATAACTGCCAGAGCCTTGTCAGGGTGGCTCAGCGATTTTTGCTTAGGTGAGGTTCATTTGCATAACTCCCAGGATCCTTTGGAATTCCTTATTTAAAAAAGAAAAAAGAAAGCTTCCTATAGTCATAACCTAAAGGTATCTCTATCTCTTGACACTGCATCAACATCGCATTTGGATAAAACAACATTGTAGTAGATGTAGGCAGTTTGAGTGGGAAGATTTCTGCAAGCTGCTTACCCTAAAGCTTTCTGTTTTCTCCATATCTGATCTAGTAATATTTAAGTCATCTGACCTTTTGTGATGACTTAATAGCATTTAAGTGGTGTCAACATGTTTCTGTGTTTCTTCTTAAGTTCCTCTTGGATGAAGTTAAGTTAGTTTGCTTATTAAATTAAGAGAATCTAATCCACCACTCATTCTGTATTTGTCTTAGAATTGTTCTGACTGCAGGTATACCAGGAAAAGCTGTGGACAGACAGGAAGACAGCCGTTGGTTAAATGTTCCTGAGCTTAAACACCTAGAAGAGAGCTCATCTCTTTAAAGGATGGTAGTCATATTATTTATTCCATAGGATTATTTGCTAAATTCTCTGTGATTGCTTTATCTACAGGAGAAACAACTTTATAGGTTAGGAAACTAAGAGCCCAACAGTTTAAAGAAAAATATATCAACCAACTAGCCAACCCAGAGAATGCAAGTTCCCTGCCTTCTGTCAAATCTCTAGTGGCCTGAATGGCTGTTTTACAAGTAACCTAGAGCATAATAACACGTGACAGCAGATTAGAACCCAAGGGGTTTTGAACTCATTGTTTCAGGAGAAAACTGAGATTCAAAATGATTTACACAAGGTGACAAGGCTGGCCAGTGGCCGACAGGCACTGTAACTCATGACTGAGTGTGGACCCGTGCTGGCACCCAGTCCTGGCTTTCTCCGGGAGACTCTGGTTTCCAGCCTTCTTTCCTCTCCACTGTCAGAGCACTTGGATGTGCCAGGGGCCCGCACCCCAGCAGGAGGCTTAGCAGGAGTACAGTCACGCTGACCATATTCCGTGGAGCATCCTAGCTTGCCATCTGTCTCAGTCTAAAAGCTGACTCTTCCTTTTCCTGTTGGAAACCTTCCTTGAGACAGTCAATGACCTCGGGCCTTGTAGGAACTGCAGTCGCTCTTAAAAGAAGTGTAACATTTGTATTAATATTTAATTGGTCCAATTTGGAGGAACTTGAAACTGCAATTAGAGGGCAGTGCCCATCTGCTTTCAGCAGGCACGTGGCTCTTAGCAGATCCCTGGGAGGCTGCAGGGGCCGCCCATCACCTTCACGTGTGTTCCTTAACAACGCGCGCACAGTCTCTCAAGGGGGAGCTCCAGATGGTGAAGGAAACTCTCCAGGCCATGGCCCTGCAGCTCCAGCCAGCAAAGGAGGCGGGGGAGAGGGAGGCTGCAGCTTCCTGTGTGACAGCTGGCGTCCGGGAAGCACAGTCCTGAGGCCTGACAGGACAGAGGGTGAGTGACCGTGTTATCAGCATGAGTGCTGGGGGCCTCTCCCATCCCTTCTGCATAACCAGTGTGCCTGAACCCATTATGGAGATGTGCAGCCTGGATGCCCAGCCAAAGGGTGGTCCTCTCTCCTGGGGCTGAGTTCAGGGGAGTTTGCAGATTGGAATATGCAGGGCGAGGGGAGTGATCTGCTGATTTCCTTCTGTCAATCTGAGACACTTTTACTGTGTCATTAACAAGAGCATCCTGTAGAGGATTTGAAAAAAATCTCTCTGTTACAGACCCCATTAGACAGACAGTGAAACTGTTAGTTGCTCGGTTGTGTCCAACTCTTTGCGACCCCATGAACTGTAGCCCCTCAGGCTCCTCTGTCCATGGAATTTTCCAGGCAAGAATGCTGGGATGGGTTGCCATTCCCTTCTCCAGGGAATCTTCCCAACCTTGGGATCAAACCTGGGTCTCCTGCATTGCAGGCAGATTCCTTATCATCTGAACCACCAAGGAAACCTCATTAGACAGAAGTTGGGGTGAATTCTGCTAGAAAGATGTCTCTTTCCCTGCATTATCTTGCTTTCTGCTGCACTTAAAATAGCTCCTGATTTAAGAGCTTATAAAAAAGGAAAGCATACATGTCTCTCTCATCATACCTGCTACACTTTCCTACAGGCGCATGTATAAGGGAGCTAATTAACCCTAGAATCTGGAAATAACAGGTTTTCACCTTAACTTCTCCTGTGATTCTCTATCATCTCAGGAGAATTAAGATCAAAATTTTCAGAAGGTATTTTTAAAGAAACAGCCTATCATGAGCCCCAGCCCTCTGGTTTTCCTGTTGTGGCAATGCCTATCTTTATAGGATGGCCCCTGATGTTTCATCAGTACTTGCTGAAATTCACTGACAACTAGAGCAGAAAGGGAGTAGGGGCCATAAGTGGGTTGGGAACTTATTTAAATGTTTAAGCCTCTCGTATATTCCCCTGAACCAGTCTCACCCAGGATCAGGCAGGACATGGAAATGGAAAGCTTCAGGGCAGTATAGTGCTCAGTGAGGCAGGGCTGTACTCAGATAATCAGTGCTATACTGAGTTAATCACTGCTGTGCTTGGTTAATCAGTGCTGTACTCAGTCATGCAGTGTTGTATTCAGGGAGGCAGTGCTGAACTCAGTTAATCAGTGCTATACTCAGTGATGCAGTACTGAACTCAGTTAACCAGTAATGTACTCAGTGAAGCAGGGCTGTACTCAGATAATCAGTGCTATACTCAGTTAATCTCTGCTGTGCTTGGTTAATCAGTGCTGTACTCAGTCATGCAGTGTTGTATTCAGTGAGGCAGTGCTGAACTCAGTTAACCAGTGCTGTACTCAGTGAGGCAGGGCTGTAGTCAGTAATAGTAATGTGGGGCACTGAAGGCCCCTCCCTGGTGAGGTGGCTGTAGAATAGGCTGAACTCACCCAACAGTGCTTCCCAAGGTGCACTGAGGAGGGCAGCCTTGAGAGATGCTCTGCAGACACACCACTCTCCTTTGGCATGTTTGGGAAGTGTCCTATGCCATCATTTCTGCTGGAGAGCAATGGTGCAATCAGCATATTAGCCTTTGAGAGTGCTTCAAGTAAGAAAACCCTCTTGATTCTGTCTCACCCCAAACTCCCCAAGTTTAATGGATCATAGTTTTTAAATTTAAATTCTATTAATGTTCCATCCGTCTACTGCATTCTCTGGGGGTGTCATGATCCGAATGCTGGTTTATGTCACTTATGTATGCGTTAGAGATGAAACTCAAAACCTTTGCTGTGCTGTGCTTAGCCGCCCAGTCGTGTCCAACTCTGTGACCCCATGGACTGTAGTCCACCAGGCTCCTCTGTCCATGGGATTCTCCAGGCAAGAATACTGGAGTGGGTTGCCCTGCCCTCCTCCAAGGGATCTTCCCAATCAGGGATTGAATCCAGGTTTCCCACATTGCAGGCAGATTCTTTACTGACTGAGCTACCGGTAAAGCCCCAGATTTTTGCAGTGTTGAGTTAGTAAGGACTGGCCACAGTTTGTAAGTGTAATTGACTAACTGGTGTTTTTGTATTTCTGTCTCTTGATGCTTACAGGAGAAGTGATGCTCCTGGCTTCATTCGGATCCATGGACAGTAGACAATCTTTGTCATTTCCTGAAGTCTCACTGCCATTTCCAAAGGCAGCTGGTGCTTTGCTCAGCCTTCCGTGCTGTGCAGTGCTTCCGTCAGGAGATGGCCCTGTTTAAGCCAGCAGGTGGCCGCAGCCCAGGGAACCAGCAAAAGCACAGCACATGAATTTTCTGATTGTATTTTCTACAATTTTCTGGTGAGCACTTAAAAATGTATACTATGCATATTTTAGTAATAATATAATTATTTTGTTCTAGGAATGCTTTTCAATGTTTTTCAATGATGGAGCAAATTCCTGAATTATTTATCATGTCTAAGCAATATAATGTACTAGTCACATGGCACATGGAATTCCTCAATCCTTGAATTAATTTCAGTGAAGCAAAACTTGTAGAGTCAGAATTGTCTCTAACAAATCCCTACTTTGAGAAGTGTCATCTTAAGAAACCCCACGAGACATTTTAGCAGTCACCTAACTCAAGGGTTTTATATTACTCAGGTACCATCATGAATAATTCTGTGAGGTTATGATGTATCTGAAAATTCTGGAAGCCAATGACTAGCTGAGTGTGCCCCAAATAAGTGTTCTCCAGTGCCCTAGGGGGCAGCATATCCATCTCCTTGTTGAGTTGCCAGATCAAGGTGGGTGAATGATGCTTTAACCACCTGCTGCAGCTCATCCCCGGAGAAGGCGATGGCACCCCATTCCAGGACTCTTGCCTAGAAAATCCCATGGATGGAGGAGCCTGGTAGGCTGCAGTCCATGGGGTTGCTAAGAGTTGGACACGACTGAGCGACTTCACTTTCACTTTTCACTTTCATGCATTGGAGAAGGAAATGGCAACCCACTCCAGTGTTTTTGCTTGGAGAATCCCAGGGACTGGGGAGCCTGGTGGGCTGCCGTCTATGGGGTCGCACAGAGTCGGACACGACTGAAGTGACTCAGCAGCAGCAGCAGCAGCAGCAGCAGCTCATCCCTAGTCTGTGCTGGTTTCAGAGGCAGCCAGGATGCCTGCACAAGGCCAGGGTGTCTCTTCTGCCCACACGACCTTCTCACGCCCCTCTTCAGCCACTGTGACCCCCCAAAACCCAGGGCTTTGTATCTGAAACCATAATATAGGACAGTTTCTGTTAGGGCAACATAAGAGGAGATTAGAGCTTGAATTTAAAAGCCACAAAGCAATAACAATAAAAAAAAAAACAAAACCTGAGCTTTTATGGAGACAGTCAGGACCACAAGCACAAGTGCAGATGGAAAATGATGACTTTGGATCTGATTCCATGGCACCATGCAAGAGAAGCGATGATAGATTACATGGTAGTCTGCACTGAGCTGCTGGCACCTGAACGCCAGACATTCGTCTTCCACCAGCCTGAGCTGTGGCATGTTCTCAGTCAGTGACATTCCCGGTTCCTCCTAACTTCTTGAAATTTCAACATCAAAATGATCTTCCTCAAATCAGATGAACGTGTAATATTAGAAACTATTCTTCATGCATTGGAGAAGGAAATGGCAACCCACTACAGTGTTCTTGCCTGGAGAATCCCAGGGATGGGGGAGCCTGGTGGGCTGCCGTCTACGGGGTCGCACAGAGTTGGACACGACTGCAGCGACTCAGCAGCAGCAGCAGCAGTCTTCCTGTGTAGTAGGGGTGGGTTCCCCAGCACAGGAGTGTGGAAATGCTCACATATGTGTGTTGGGACTGTTCCAACACCTTTATAATCGTTATCATCTTAGTTCTTACTCCAGCCATATGGGGCAGGTGTTTGTAGTTGATGAAATTGAACCTCGGGAGACTGATGAACATTACCCACAGCACAGAGCAGGTGAATAGGGGACCAGGAGCAACAGTGAGACCGCTGAAGACAGGTAGACCACTCTTACCTGTGTTCCTACTGAAGTGCTTTCAGTGTCTTTGGGGGACTGCGAGCCCTAGAGCTTATTTGTTCCCTTGAGAACAGATGGTCATCTTGGAACTCCTGCTTGAGACTCCGAGAACTGAGCCTAGGGAAACCCTGGCTCCTCACACCCCGAGATGAGCCTCACTGCACTCTGACCCTGAAGTCTAGGCTCGGACAGGCTTCCAGGACCCACCACCCACCGCTGTCCTAATCCGCCATTCATTCCCCATTCCCTGTAAAGCCATGCCAGGAACAGCCACCTACTCCCCGACAATAGGCAGATTTTCTTGAAAACGTCCATCTAATCGGTGTTTTTCAGAAAACATTAGAGAAAGCAGCTTTACACTCACTGTTTAATGGCTTACATTAAGAAATAATTTGATGCTCTAATTCTGAATACCCTCATCTTCTCTAATCTTTGAATTTTGTCATGTAATCTATTACTTCATGAAATTTACTTTTTAATGTGTTAAACTAAAAATGTTGCCCAAGTCATTGGTGCACCTTTAACATTTTTTTTTTATCTTCTGGAGTATGGAGGATAGAAAAATGTATCAGCTTTACTTGTTTCATCTTTCTGTTTTGGAATGAGTCATGTATTTACATTGCACAAAATGTTTCTAATAAAGCAATGCTTTAAAAGTGTGTATGTGTTTACTTTCAGATATTAACCAGTCAGAAAATGATGGAATTTTATACTCCAGACCCTTTGAAGATATTGAAAATAACATTACTATTAAATGGGGAATAGGACAGAGTGCCCACTAACAACACTGAAATATTTTACTGGAGATACTGGCTTAGACAAGAAAAACAAAGGAGAGTTACGATCTGGAAAGGAGGAGACACATTAATAGTGACAGGTGATGTCATTGTAAGCCAGACAACCTAAGAGTATTAACAAACACAAAATTTATTTACACAAATAACAACATAATCAGCTTACCGAAATCAATATGCTTTACATATACAAATAATAATCAGAACATAAAGTATAAGAGAAGACCTACTTTCAATAGCAGCAAGAAAAGAAAACAGCTAGGAACAAATTTAAATAAGAAACACGTAAGCCTTATCTGAAGGAAATTTTAAGATGAAGAACACAAGAGGGAGAATTGAATACAGAGAATGACATTAAATTTTGGGTAGGAAGTCATCATAAATTGTCAGACCTCTGTAAAAAAATTCATAAATATTACCTGATCCCAACAGAGTTACAAATGTCTAGATATTCTCAGCAACCATTCTCTGCTTCATCTTTTCTAGCAATTCTTCATTCAGGTGCTTAAACTACAAATGTGCTCACACATGAGCAGAGTTGCCATATGCATCTTACTATTAAAGCAGTTAAACAAGGAATCCATCAGCCTGAGGGAGCTCCAGTGCCCTGGCACCTATACCAGCAAACCCACATCTATTCCTGTAAATGCTTCAAGGTTATGAAATTGAAGCCTGAGGACGACCAGTCACAAACAGCCAATTAGGCTTTGGACTATAGCCAGTCAGTCCTCCCCTTGCTTCCACGTTTTCTCTGTGAAACTTTCTCTTCCTTCTGTTGGTGGTGTCTCCCAATTACTTCTGGTTTGGCACCGCCTGATTCCGATTGATTTTTGCTCAAAAAAACTCTTAAAAAGTTTAAAATGCCTCAGTATATTTTTTAACAGCCCTATTGTTTGTAAGAGAGAAAATTGGAAACAAGCTAAATTTTCATCCATAGCAAACTGTTTTTAAATAAATTATGGCAAAGCCACACTATGGAATGCTTTGAAGTTGCTAAAAGGTCTTTCTATACATGTCTAGCTGCATCTGCAGAAATATCACTGCAAAGGGGCCCACTTAACTTGGGGCAGAGGGTTGGAAGGAGATTTACTTTTTCTGTGTGCTGTTCTTTTAAAAATTTGTACCAACTGCTTCTGCTTATTTATTCAAAAAATAAATTCTTTAAAAAGCCAGGATCACAGAGACTGGAAGTGGGCCCTTGGGTAGGGCAGGGCACTTGGGCCCAGGACCCCTGGCACTGCCTCAGAATTTACCCCCTCGTAAGCACCCACTGTGTACCCAGCACCATACTGGGGAGTGTGCCACATATTGGTGATAAAAAGACAACTGTCAGATATTATGATCAAATGATCTGAAGGAAGTAACTAATAATATTTATAATTACAAATAATACAAATTATAAAATATTATAAATATTACCATTTTAAAGACAAGGGATGAATTTTGTTTTGACACTTGAACAATGATGTCAGGTGGTAAAGTATGAAAAATTCAATCCCTTCTGTAATTCCAGTTCTGGTCCTGGGTTAGGGAGTTGGGCAAAGCCTCCTTCCTTGGAACACAAGTCTAAGAGATCGAAGAGAGCTGTAGCTGGCTGTGAAGATAGAGCGGGGCCGGGGGAGTGGAGTTACATCTCTCCCCTATTGCTTCTTAGGAGTTACTTGTGCAATGAGTGTTTTATTCAAATAGGTATGCTTTTAAAGGTACCTACCACATATACATTCACCCTGGAGAAAGGATGTTTGACAGACACCAGAGTGAAGAACAGTCCAGAAAATATCTCTTCTCATTATTAAAATAACACATAAGAACTGATTGATTTTACTCTTCTGTTTTCAAGAGTTTGAAGCATCTATTGGAAACAGCTCAACTGCATGACAGGAATTTGATCTCTTCCCATTGTCTTATTTATTCACTCCAGAAACATTTATTGAATTCTTATTATAAAAATTGTTTTTCCTATGATGGATAAATTTGTGACTATTTATAAATTTATAGAGTTAAAATCTTAGTGAAAATCATTCAGCCAGTAATGAAAATATGCAGTTTCTCAGAACCCTTGGTTTTATATCTACATGATAAATTGTAAGACAATGCACACACAGAAAGACACCCAATAGCAGTTAACTTCATATTAAGCAAGAGTCACTCATTATTTTGTGGCCTATATTATTTTATTTATAAGAACAACATCAAAAATTGTTTTAAAAGATTCATGTATAAACCACTAATCTTCATTTTTGTATTCATCTACACAAAAATATATTTTCATTAAATTGCAGCTGGTCTATTTTTTATTCTGCTTTTTATGTTTAAGATGATGGTAGTTTCCATTTTGCTACATAATCACGGTAATCTTTGTCTTTGTTGCTGTATACTGTTCTATCAAGTTGATCTGCTGTAGCTTAGGTATTCCTATGTCCATCCGTCTGTCCTCAGTCACTTCAGTTTTCTCTGACTCTTTGCGACTCTCAGGCTCCTCTGTCCGTGGGATTCTCCAGGCAAAATTACTGGGATGGGTTGCCAGGCCCTCCTTCAGGGGATCTTCCTGACCCAGGGACAGAACCAGTGTCTGTTAGGTGTCCTGACCCAGCAGGTGGGGTCTTTACCACTAGCACTACCTGGGAAGTCCCTATTCCTGGGTCAGTTCAGTTCAGTTCAGTTCAGTCGCTCAGTCGTGTCCGACTCTTTGCGACCCCATGCACTGCAGCATGCCAGGCCTCCCTGTCCATCAGCAACTCCCGGAGCTTACTTAAACTCATGTCCATCAAGTCGGTGATGCCATCCAGCCATCTCATTCTCTGTCATCCCATTGTCTTCCCACCATCAATATTTTTCCCACCATGAGGGTTTTTTTTCAAATGAGTCAGCTCTGCACATCAGGTGGCCAAAGTATTGGGGCTTCAGCTTCAGCATCAGTCCTTCCAGTGAATATTCAGGACTGATTTCCTTTAGGATGGGCTCGCTGGATCTCCTTGCAGTCCAACGGACTCTCAAGAGTCTTCTCCAACACCACAGTTCAAAAGCACCAATTCTTTGGTGCTCAGCTTTCTTTATAGTCCAACTCTCACATCCACACATGACCACTGGAAAAACCATAGCTTGGACTAGACAGACCTTTGTCAACAAAGTAATGTCTCTGCT
The DNA here is from genome assembly GCF_023091745.1 of Budorcas taxicolor. Classification (NCBI taxonomy): domain Eukaryota; kingdom Metazoa; phylum Chordata; class Mammalia; order Artiodactyla; family Bovidae; genus Budorcas; species Budorcas taxicolor. Next base: position 40,475,115 of record NC_068914.1, on the reverse strand, counting down.
TTTTAATATGTTGTCTAGGTTGGTCATAGCTTTTCTTCCAAGGAGCAAGCATCTTTTAATTTCGTGGCTGCCATGATTTTGGGGCCCAAGAAAATAGTCTGACACTGTTTCCACTGTTTTCCCATATATTTGCAATGAAGTGATGGGACCAGGTGCCATGATGTTCATTTTCTGAATGTTGAGCTTTAAGCCAACTTTGTCACTCTTCTCTTTCACTTTCATCAAGAACTCTTTAGTTCTTCTTCTCTTTCTGCCATAAGGGTGGTATCATCTGCATATCTGAGGTTATTGATATTTCTCCCAGCAATCTTGATTCCAGCTTGTGCTTTATCAACCCAGCGTTTCTCATGATGTACTCTGCATATAAGTTAAAGAAGCAGGGTGACAATATATAGCCTTGACATACTCCTTTTCCTATTTGGAACCAGTCTGTTGTTCCATGTCCAGTTCTAACTGCATACAGGTTTCTCAGGAAGCAGGTCAGGTGGTCTGGTATTCCCGTCTCTTGAAGAATTTTCCAGTTTATTGTGATCCACACAGTCAAAGGCTTTAGCATAGTCAATAAAGCAGAAATAGATGTTTTTCTGGAACTCTGTTGCTTTTTCTATGATCCAAAGGATGTTGGCAATTTGATCTCTGGTTCCTCTGCCTTTTTCAAATCCAGCTTGAACATTTGGACATTCATGGTTCATGTATTGCTGAAGCTTGGCTTGGAGAATTGTGAGCATCAGTTTGCTTGCATGTGAGATGCGTGCAATTGTGCAGTAACTTGAACATTCTTTGGCATTGCCTTTCTTTGGGATTGGAATGAAAACTGACCTTTTCCAGTCCTGTGTCCACTCCCAAGTTTTCCAAATTTGCTGGCATATTGAGTGCAGCACTTTCACAGCATCATCTTTTAGGATTTGAAATAGCTCAACTGGAATTCCATCACCCCCACTAGGTTTGTTTGTAGTGATGCTTCCTAACGCCCACTTGACTTCAAATTCCAGGATGTCTGACTCTAGGTGAGAGATCACACACATGGTGTTTATCTGGGTCATGACGATCTTTTTTGTATAGTTCTTCTGTGTTCTTGCCCCCTCTTCTTGCCATATCTTCTGCTTTCATTAGGGCCATACCATTTCTGTCCTTTATCGAGCCCATCTTTGCATGAAATGTTCCCTTGGTATCTCTAATTTTCTTGAAGAGATCTCTAGTCTTTCCCATTTTATTATTTTCCTCAATTTCTTTCCTATGTCATTGGGTATTAAATCTTTCCAATATTTTGCTGTTATAGCCAAAGCTGCAACAATATTTTCACGCATATAGACTTTCCTTTCCTTTGAATTTTGTTCCTGGGAGGAATTCCCAGGAATGAGAATTCTGGAGTAAAAGGTAAGAAAGTGACGGATTTAAAATTAAGCTTAAATTAGGGGACAAATTGACGACAGCGACCAGGCTGCAAGCATTCCTTCCTCTGCTGAGGGGATTCCCGACCAGGTATTGATTGGTTTCATTGATTTTGTGGTGCTTCCTCTTGTCACGGATATATCCACAATCACCACAGCAGGCAAATCACAGCGGGGCAGTTTCTGCCATTAAAATGAGCAGCTTCAGCTCGGCAGTGGCATTCCACTCCTCTCCTCACCGATGCTGCCTTCTTGTGGGTCTGTGCTCTGCCTCTTGAAGGTCCATATTCTCTCCAAGTGAGTGTGTGGGGTCCCACAAGCATCCAGGATTTAGAAGACCAAAGACCTGGCCTGAAGTCATTTCCCACTTGCCAGTTGTCTTCTTGATCCTTTGTTTGAATATCTGCAAAATGAAACTGATAATAATAAACCCTGCCATTTGGCATGGTGGAAAGACTCAAAGAGATCAATATAAATGAAAGAACTGAAAGATAAATCAACAAATATAGACTTTTAAAATGAGGACATTTTCTAGTATAGAAAGTGAACAGAATCAATATAAGTGTGAATGCAACCCAGTCAAGACCACCGTGTGCACCCCAAAGGGAATAACTTGAGTTGTACGTGGAGTTTTCTATTTCGACTTGTTCTTGAACTCTGTATTTTAGTATTCTGATTTAAAAATTTAATCTTATAGTTTTTATAGTATATTATGCAATTATAATATTAATATATTTTCTTATTACATTGTGTTAATAATGTAAATGTGTGTGCATAACATTTTTCTTTTACTTTGTACATTGTTTATGATATAAATTTGTTATGGATTGGTATTTCTCAGATGTTCCTTGAAATCGTCTTGGTTTTTCTGGAGAATCAGGTACATATGCTTATAAAGAGATCCTTTATTGTTCAATTAAAACACTTGTTTCACATTTGTGGCTTCATGTGCCCCTTCTCCCAACTCCCAGGGTGGTCTCAGATACTCAAGAGAACATGAAAGGTTCAAATAGAAAGTGCCTTGGGGAACGTCTATTTAACCGACTCAGTCCAGACTAGCTGAGGGGTAAATAATCATAAGCACCCATGGCTCTTTCTAAAGCATCCTCCCCAACCTGCAGACTTGCATATGAACTAGAGCTTGGCTTTGAAGGACCAGAGCCAGAACACTCCCCCTACCTGGCCCCCAGACACTTCACATCCTTAGACCCTGAGCAATGCAGGAATGCAGATTCCAGGCCCCTGTGAGTTACCCCAGCTCCTGGTCTCCTTCCACAGCTGTATTTCAGTACCCTGTCCCTTGACGCACCATCCTTTTATTTCCACCCCACTTCAACCACCCACTTTCCTAACAGTTACTGATTCTTCCCTCTTAGGGCTTTGATGATTTCCATCTCTTTTTCTTACCTAATTTATTTGCTTCTCCTCTTTAGAGAGGAAAGGAAAAGTACAGTTCCTGATGACTTAAGAGCTCCAGGATGAACTCTGTGGTTCGAAAGCACCCTCTTCATTTATTAACCTTGAAGGGACTCTGGCTGGGGCTCCGGCATTTATCTCGCCTTCAGTGGGGACTCCTGCTCTCAGCAGGATAAGAGCATCTGTAACAACCACACAGCTGGAGCTGCTGGGAATGGAGACTACTTCCGTAGGAGTCTTTATAAGTAGGAGCCTGCACCAAGGCTTTCTTCACCAGGATGGAAGTGTCTGATGCTTTGTGTCTGCCAGACTTCCATTCTTTACAAGCAGAGTGAGTAAGAATTCCTTGACAGAACATGAGGGGACTCAGAGAGACTTTGATAATCCCTGCTGTGGGCAAAGACACTGCTGAAGGGTGTTTTTAAAAATGAAGATGACAATAAAACATGAACTCTTATGAAAGATGGGAGCAAATAAGAAAGCAGTAGGCTGGATGGCATCACCGACTCGATGGACGTGAGTCTGGGTGAACTCCGGGAGTTGGTGATGGACAGGGAGGCCTGGCGTGCTGTAATTCATGGGGTCGCAAAGAGTTGGACACGACTGAGTGACTGAACTGAACTACTGAAGCCAAAGGGAGGCAAAAGATACGTTGTAAATTTGGGGGGAAAAATGAACATGTAGAAGACTTGTGTGCAATGGCAGGTCCCACACGAAGTGCAGGAAATCTCTGATTTATTATTTGTCACACAAGGAAAATCAGATGCACAGAGGGCACAAGCCGAGTGGGATCTTGCTGAGTGGAGTTTTGACTTTTAAGGGCAAGTGTACATAGGCATCTCTTCTGAGCTTGGAGAGCTGGCAGTCACCAGGGAGACACTTGACCTCCAGGGGCTTGAAGTGAATTAAAGTGTCTGGATATTTGTAAAGTATTTTATGTACTTGGCTGCGCTGGGTCTTAGTTGCAGCATGAGGAATCTTCAGTCACAGCATGCAAACTCTTGGTTGTGGCATGAGGTATCTTAGTTCCCTGACCAAGGATGGAAACTGAGGCCCCTGCGTTGGGAGCGCAGAGTCTTAACCACTGGACTAGCAGGGTTAGTCTGGATATTTTGGATAAAATATCCCTGTCTGGATATTTTGTGCTTGGAAGACCCTGGGCCCTTTGCCATTGTGAGGCCAATGAACCATGGTAGGTCTCAGATGTAGGGAAGATTCTAGACCTTGAATTCAGAAACAAAGGGTTTCTTTGGTTCCGTGTTTCTTTCCCATGAACAAGCAGTACTTGAGGTGCATGGCGTCAAGTCTGGACCTTGTCCTAGGAGGCTGTGCCCTGCTAGATGCCCAGAGTGGAATTCTAAAGGCAGTCAGGAGACAGGCCAGTGGAAGATTGACCCAAAGCAAGTGTCCTCAGGGATGACACCAGCTCATCCACGTCGGGAACTGAGACTGACTCAGTTGGGGAGGTTGAGAACCAACACTGAATCATTTCCTTGCTCTCCCCACCCCAGCCCGCCCCTTCTCCCTTTCTCTCTCTTGTTAAACCACTTTCTTGTTAAATCAGCTATTCATTGGTGATGGTATGGCAAATCTGAAATCATAGCCACTAAGAAGATTGCAATAATTGCTCTCAAATTGTCTAGTTCTTATTTTTCCCTTTGTTATGTTATCAAGACACTATGACTCAGTCTGCCATAATGCTTTTCCCTGAATCATAAAGAGACGCCTCTCTCCCATAGAGGAAGTGAAGGATTTTCTTGAACTACTGAAAGACTTCCCCAATTAGGGGGGAAAAATTCATAAAGGCACACAAAATGAAACCTTTTATCCCCCAGACATTTCCAGAGGTAGGCATGTGATTCCCACAAGTCAGCCTAGTGGCGTTGTCAGGATAAAAGTTGTATTTTGGTTTAGAACCATGATGGGAAGTTAAATAGAATTGCCAAAATGGGCATGCTTCCTGGGCTCATCAGAAATAGTTCAGTCCCTGCATGGACTGAAGGGCTAAAATATTCATTCATGCCCATGCAACTACCAGAGAACTGGGAAGCTTGAGTACGGAAGCATCTGGGATAAAGATTCAGTACTAGAAGTTATTGCTGCAGCCTGGGGCTCTCAGATCCCACGCTCACTCTGTAGTCCCCAGGGGGTGACTCTTGTCTCCCCCACCTTGTTAAAACTCTTTTTGTGTATGGCCTGCCAAATCCCATAGCGTTTTCTCAGTCTTCATTCCACTTGACATTTTGGTAGCTAAGTCCAGTGTTGAAACAAATCTATTCTTCATTGAATCTGTCTCTCCCCTTTGGGGTTCTAGGACTCTACACCCCTCGAGGTCTCATCCTGCGTCAATATTCCTGCTTGCTTATTCCTTCTCCTGCTTCAAAGATCGATACCCTGAGCCTCTGTCCTCAGATCTTCTTTCTCACTGGGTAGTTTAATCTGCTCCAACAATTTTAACATTATCTTTCTAGAGATCATTCCCAAAGTTATGAGACAATTGAAACTGTTTATTGAGCACCCCCATATGTTAAGTGGTTGTTGTTGTTGAGTCACTAAGTGCTGTTGTTGCATCTCTTTTGTGACCCCAAAGACTGTAGCCTGCCAGGCTTCTCTGTCCATGGGATCTCCCAGGCAAGAAAACTGGAGTGGGTTGCCATTTTTAGATGCTGGGTCCCAGATTCCAAACTGTGTGTGGCTCCTGACCCAGGAATTGAACCTGGGTCTCCCACACTGCAGGCAGACTCTTTACCATCTGAGCTACCAGGGAAGCTATATGTGGCTCAGTATTTTCCTATCATTCTCAGATTTTGTCTTCTTTTCAAGCTTTAGATTCTGCTGGAGATTCCTGTCACTACACCTTCCCAAATTCAACATGTCTAAAGCCAATTTCATTTTTCTCTTCCTTCTAAAAATCTGTCTATCATTCAGCTGTCCTTGACCATAGTTCCTGGCATATTTATCTTCTGGGAAACAGACAAGAACCCTCACTATTACCTTATACTCCTTCTTCCTCATCCCAAATCCAAACAGGAAAGTCTTAATGCTTTTAGCATTTCAAGTTTTTATATCTCTCTTCTTTTCTCTATTCACTATCTTGTCCAGTTTCTCATCATAATTACTTGAACTATTGCTATAGGTTTCTAATTGGTTTCTTTGTCTTGCATGTCTCATAATTCAAATTCGTAGTCAAAGTTATCTTCCTAAACCAATGGTTAGATCAGGCTCAAAATCTTTCAGTGATTTGTTGTTGCCCAGAAAATAAAATTTTTATTCAAGGGTGATCATTGTCTGTAACCAGACTATCCTTCCAAACCCATCTTAAGCAACCTCCTCCCAGTTACTCTGGGTTACTCACTAGTCCTCAAATTCTCACCTGTTTCCATACCAGCCTTTGCTCATGGTTGTGCTCACAGCCTTGATTCTTGGGTTTCACATATCTCACTTCATGATCATTTGTCCAGAGTGTGAGGGAAGAAAAGCAGTGAAGCCCTGGGTTTGGGATCTGAGCAAGTGAGTAAATAGTGATATCATTATGGAGGTAGAGAAGAGCTTGAGGAAGAGGGTGAGTGTGTGTGTGTTGGAAGAGGGGTGCAGGGAATGGAAATTGCCAGCTAGAATATTGAGTAGGCAGCATATATTTAAACTGGACCAGGGAGTCATGTCCTGTTGTGTTTTTGCTAAATTGTGTCCGACTCTTTGTGACCCCATGGACTTCAGCATGCCAGGCTTCTCTGTCCATCACCATCTTCCAGAGCTGGAGATGGTGCTTAAATGATAATGCCATATAGATAGTGCTTAAAGCCATAGAACCGTGGGGAACAAGTAGGAAGGAGGAATACTTAAAACAGAGAGAAGTACAAGTGGAGAAAAGGAAAGAAAGTCACAGGAGATTATAAGAGTTAACAAAATCCTTGGGAGTTTTAATGTGAAGAAGAGCAGAAACATGATTCCATATTCAGCAGAGAACTTCCAAGGGATTTGCATGAATAATCTTAATTATAACAACAACCCCACAGGTAGTTAACTGTTATCCCTCTTCTACAGATAAGGAAACTTAAACTTATGGATCACTACCTATAAGGAGGAGGTATTGGATTGCCTCAGTCCAAAAACCGAAAAGAGCAATGTTACCAGGAAATAGAAACACCTTGATTCCATTTTCATGTTGTCTTATGATTAAAATACAGTGACTTTTAGCTATCGCACTGGCTGATTCGCTTCTCTTCTTACGGAGTCTTGCGCAGTATTTAGGTGTCGCTGAACCCATATATCAGTGGCTTGTGATGCATGTTGTTGTTGTTTATTCGCTAAGTCTTGTCCGACTCTTGTGACCCCGTGGACTGTAACCCGCCAGGCTCCGCTGTCCATGGAATTTTCCAGGCAAGAATACTGGGATAGGTTGCCATTCCCTTCTCCACGGGATTTTACCGGCTGAGGGACTGAACCTGTGTCTGCTGCATTCCCCGGGGGACTCTTTACCCCGGAGCCATTTGGGGAACTCTTGTAATACGTATGACCAGTTTATCTTAGGTAACCCTTGAGAATGGAGGAGCTGGTGAGCACCCACTGTTTCTTGGTAAACTGTTTAATTGGAACCTGGCAGCAGAGTTCATCTTCAATACGATTACAACTTGCTCAAAGTTTATATAGGGTCCTCCTTCTTTCTACATCATGTTCCTTCTTCTTAGGAACTTCTGTTCCTCAAAGTACTTGGTTCTTTGATACAGTCAGACATCTCTGGCACTCCAGACTTATGCATATATGATGGTCTGATCTGCCCTTCTTGAGACCAGCTCTGGTCCCCTACTCCTTCCCTTGGAAGCCTGGACACCCACCTGACGTGTGAATAAGGTAAGTCCCTTCCCTAGGTCTTCTGCAATTGTGGTTTTCATTCTGTCCACCCTCTGAAACATGGGCCACTGGAGAAAGGATTGGCAAACCACTGTAGCATTCGTGCCTTGAGAACCCCATGAATAGCACGAAAGGCAAAAAGATATGACAATGAAAGATGAACCTCCCAGGTCGGGAGGTGTCCGATATGCTACTGGAGAAGAGTGGAGAAATAGCTCCAGAAGGAATGAAGAGGCTGAGCCAAAGCGGAGATGATGCCCAGTTGTAGGTGCGTCTGGTGGTGAGAGTAAAGTCCGATTCTGTAAAGAACAACATGGCACAGGAACCTGGAATGGTAGGGCCATGAATCAAGGCAAATTGGAAGCGGTCAAAGAGGAGACAGCAAGAGTGAACATCACATTTTAGGAACTGGTGAACTAAAATGGACGGGAATGGGTGAATTTCATTCAGATGACCATTATATCAACTACTGTGGGCTAGAATCCCTTAGAAGGAATGGAGTAGCCCTCATAGTTAACAAAAGAGTCTGAAATGCAGTACTTGGGTGCAATCTCAAAAATTACAGAATGATCTCAGTTCGTTTTTAAGGCAAACGATTCAATATCAGAGTAATCCAGATCTATGCCCCAACTACTAATGGCGAAGAAGATGAAGTTGAATGGTTCTAATGAAGACCTATGAGACCTTCAAAGGACACCAATAAAAGGTGTCCTTTTCATCACAGAAGAGTCAAGAGATACCTTGAGTAACAGGCAAGTTTGGCATTGGAGTACAAAATAAAAGATGGAAAAGGCTAACAGAATTTTGCCAAGAGAATGCACTGATCATAGCAGACAATCCTCCTCCAACAACATGAGAGATGACTCTACACTTGGACATCACCAGATGGTCAATACTGAAATCAGATTGATTTTATTCTTTGCAACTGAAGATGGAGATGCTCTATACAGTCAACAAAACTGACCAGTAGCTGACTGTGGCTCAGATCATGAACTACTTACTGCGAAATTCAGACTTAAACTGAAGAAAGTAGGGAAAACCACTAGGCCATTCAGTTATGGCCTAAATTAAATCCCTCGTGTTATACAGTGTAAGTGACAAATAGATTCAAGGGATTAGATCTGATAGAGTGCCTGAAGAACTATGGATGGAGATTCGTAACATTGTATAGAAGGCGGTGATCAAAACCATCCCAAAAGGAAAGAAGTGCAAGAAGGCAAATGATTTTCTGAGGAGGCCTTACAAATAACTGAGAAAAGAAGAGAAATGAAAGGCAAAAGAGAAAAGGAAAGATATACCCATCTGAATGCAGAGCTCCAAAGAATAGAAAGGAGAGATAAGAAAGCCTTCCTCAGTGATCAATGCAAAGAAATAGAGGAAAATGATAGAATGGGAAACAACTAGAGATCTCTTCTAGAAAATTGAAGATACCAAGGGAACATTTCACGCAAAGATGGGCATGATAAAGGACAGAAACAGTAAGAACCTAAAAGAAGCAGAGGATATTAAGAAGAAGCGGCAGGAATACACAGAAGAACTGTACAAAAAAGATCTTCATGACCCAGATAACCACAATGATGTGATCACTCACCTAGAGCCAGACATCCTGGAGTGTGAAGTCAAGTGGGCTGTAGGAAGCATCACTTCAGAAAAAGCTAGTGGAGGTGATGGAATTCCAGCTGAGCTATTTCAAGTCCTAAAAGACGGTGCTGTTAAAGTGCTGCACTCAATATGCCAGCAAATTTGGAAAACTCAGCAGTGGACACAGGGCTGGAAAAAGTCACTTTTCATTCCAATCTCAAAGAAGGGCAGTGCCAAAGAATCTTCAAACTACTACACAAATGCACTCACTTCACATGCTAGCAAGGTCATGCTCAAAATCTTTCAAGCTAGGCTCAAAATTCTCAAAGCCAGGCTTCAACAGTACATGAATTGAGAACTTCCAGATGTTCAAATTGGATTTAGAAAAGGCAGAGGAACCAGAGATCAAATTGCTAACATCTGTTGAATCTTAGAAAAAGCAAGGGAATTTCAGAAAAACATCTGCTTCATTGACTAGGCTAAAGCCTTTGACTGTGTGGATCACAACAAACTTGAAAATTCTGAAAGAAATGGGAATACCAGACTACCTTACCTATCTCCTGAGAAACCAGTATGCAGATCAAGAAGTGGCAGTTAGAACTGAACATTGAAGAACAGACTGGTTCAAAATTGGGAAAAGAGTATATTAAGGCTGTATACTGTCACCCTGCTTATCTAACTTATATACAGAGGACATCATTCAAAATGCTGGGCTGGATGAAGCACAAGCTGGAATCAAGATTGCCGGGAGAAATATCAGTAACCTCAGATATGCAAATGATACCACCTTAATGACAGAAAGCAAAGAGGAAATAAAGAGCCTTTTGATGAAGGTGAAAGGGGAGAGTGAAAAGCCTGGCCTAAAACTCAACATTCAAAAAATGAAGATCATGGCATCCAATCCCATCACTTCATGGCAAATAGTGGCGGGGTAGGGGGGAATGGAAACAGTGACAGACTTTATGTTTTTTGGCTCCAAAATCACTGCAGATGGTGACTGCAGCCATGAAATCAAAAGATGCTTGTTCCTTGGAAGAAAAGCTCTGACAAACCTACACATCGTATTAAAAGCAGAGACATCACTTTGCCAGCGAAGGTCTGACTAGTCAAAGCTATGGTTTTTCCAGTAGTCATGTAGGGATGTGAGAGTTGGACCATAAAGAATGCTGAGCACTGAAAGATTGATGCTTTCAATATGTGGTGCTGGAGAAGACTCTTGAGAGTCCCTTAGACTCCAAGAAGATCAAATCAGTCAATACTAAAGGAAATCAACCCTGAATATTCATTGGAAGAACTGATGCTGAAGCTGAAACTCCATTTCTTTGGCCACGTGATGTGAAGAGTTGACTCCCTGGAAAGACCTTGATGCTGGGAAAGTTTGAGGGCAGGAGGAGAAGAGGGCAACAGAGGATGAGATAGTTGCATGGCATCTTCGACTCAATGGACATGAGTTTGAGCAAATCAGGGGGATAGTGAAGGACAGGGAAGCCAGCCACGCTGCACTCCATGGGGTCACAAAGAGACATGGCTGACTGACTAAACAAACAACTTCCCAATGTGCAAGAGATAGTTGGACTTTGCCTGGTGTTATTGAATCACAGGACAATAGTCATGAAAAATATAAGAAGCAGCTGGTCAAGTAAATTCTTCCGTGTTCCTGGGAATTGAGGAGAAAAAATTGAAATGGTAGTGGTAGGAGATATTTCTCTCTTTCCCTGATTAATAATCCTTATGTTCCCTAGCACAGAAGGAAGATCTGAGCAGAATACGCCGAAGAATGATTAAAAATTAGTAAAGTATATAACAACCAATAGACCAAAGGTTATCCATTCAAGGGACTAATGCTTAAAAGGTAGGCTTTCCAGGAGATGATAGTCTTACTTTAATGAGTCTAATTCTTCTTTTTGAATTGTCTTCAGATCCAGTTTCTACACCTCACCACCCTGGGCACACAAGCCTGTGCACGCTTGCCCTCGTCCAGAGAAGTGACGTGATTTTGGCCACCATGTCCCAATTTCTCAAGGGGTTCTCTCCTTCCATTCAAATGATTGGAAGCAAGGTTGTCTGAGTAATCTAGTTCTTTCTTGGGATACAGTGAAGAGATGAGAAGGGAGTGAGAATGGATGCTGGTTCCTGTAAACGTCTAGCACGATTACTGCTCACATTTGTTACTCTGAGCAAACTGTCATGGAAACTGAAGGGAAGAGCTGTGATCTGAATACAGGTTTACCGTAATCAGCACTTCCCTGATAGCTCAGTTGGTAAAGAATCTGCCTGCAGTGCAGGAGACCCCAGTTTGATTCCTGGGTGGGGAAGATCCCCTGGAGAAGGGATAGGCTACCCACTCCAGTATTCTTGGACTTCCCTTGGCTCAGCTGCTAAAGAATCTGCCTGCAACGTGGGAGATCTGGGTTTGATCCCTGGGGTGGAAGATCCCTTGGAGAAGGGAAAGGCTACCCACTCTAGTATTTTGGCCTGAAGAATTCCGTGGACTACAATCCATGGGGTCGCAAAGAGTCGGACATGACTGAGCCACTTTCGCTTTCAATTTACCTTAATCTAAGCTCATACTCTTAACTGGTACAATGTACTTGGCTGTGTTTGACTGTGATTAACTTCAGGTTGTTTTCAAAGAACAATATATGCCTTCAAAAAAAGAAGATCTGGCACACTTAAAGTTTTCCAAAACTGACTCTGAAGACAGTTTCGAAACTGAAGTTTCAAAAATGTTTTGCATTATGACAGTAACACTAGAAAAAAAGTTTAAAAGCTTCCCAAAGAATCAAGACCATTTTGGCGGTTGTATAAATTATGAAATTTTCAGTGACTCGAAATTCCTGCTAAAACACGGCATCTACCGTCTCTGTTTGCTTTCCATTGATGGAAGCACATCACAGGGCCCAAGTCCAACCTCAGTAGAGTGCGAGCGATTCCCCACTCATTGCAGGCACAAACATCCTATAACTGTGGGCAGTACAGCATAGGGGAAAGTAAATATTTGGAAAAAACAAAATAATCTACCATAGCTTATAAAAAAGGAAAAAGAGGACAGGGAAACAAACTAGACAAAGAGCCAACTTAATAACGACAAAATTGGAAAGTGAAATGCATTTTCCAAGAGTCATAAAAGGAAAGAGAAACATATTGGTCTGTTTATTAGATTCAGGGCAAGGTTGAATGGAAGGACTTCTCTTAACTAAAAAGGAAAGAAGTAATTTTGCAACTGAAAATACAGAAATTTCCAGAGACTGCCCCCTTGGAGATCAAATAATTTGGACATAATCATCTCAAACAACTGTGTTGCCACCACACACACTGGATCAGGGAAGGAAATAGTTTAAAATTTCTCAGATTAATAGAATATGTTAAAATCTGAAGAAACCTAATAATTAAATCCTGAATTATCTGGGAGTCACAAAGTAATCTTTAGGAAATTACAAAGGACTGGCACATAAAGGGGCTTCCCAGGCGGCTCAGTGGCAAAGAGTCTGCCTGCCAATGCAGGGGACGCAAGAGATGTGGGTTCAATCCCTGGGTCGGGATGATCCCCTGGAGAAGGAGATGGCAATGTACTCCACTATTCTTGCTTGGAAAACCCCATGGACAGAGGAGGCTGGCGGGCTAGGGTCCATTGGGTTGCCAAGAATTGAACATAACTTAGTGGCTGAGCACATAGCACAGCATATAAACAGTGAAAAATATTGTGCATTATCATTTAATTACTTTTTCCGTTTTTGTTTTAGTGTTATGGATAAATTAACAAAGTAAAACTTTATTTAATGTCTGTTCCCAGAAAAATATATAACAATAAAATAGTTCCAAGAATATATAATAATATATTATGACCAAGTGGGATCTATTCCAAGAATACAAGGATAATTAAATATCTTTAAATCCTTTAATGTAATTCAAAATACTACTGAATCACAGGGCAAGTCACGTGATCTTCTCCATCAATGCTGAAAAACCCTGGAAAAAAATAGAAGTCAAGATACTTCCTAAACATAAAAAGTATACAAGTATACTATATCTGGTATATCTATCTCTATAGATCTCTGTATTTATCTCAGCTCCCAAACTAGCATCTTATTTGATGAGGATACTCTGGCATCCTTGCTAAAATCAGGAGTAGTAAAGTCACTATTTCTCATTGTCTTTGAAATATTGTTGTCGTTGTTCAGTTGCTCAGCCGTGTCCGACTCTTTGCAACCCCATAGACTGCAGCATGTCAGGCTTCCCTGTCCTTCACTGTTTCCCAGAGCTTGCTCAGACTCATGTGCATTGAATCAGTGATGCCATCCAACCATTTCATTCTCTGTCACCCCCTTCTCCTCCTGTCCTCCGCCTTTCCCAGCATCAAGGCAAGCATCATTGCCCAGCAGCATGTGGGGTCTTAGCTCTCCGACCAGGGATGGAACCCATGTCCTTTGCACTGCAAGGCAGATTCATAACCACAGGGCCACCAGGGACGTCCCTTTTGAAATATTAGTCAACAGTTTAACATGCACATGCCTAATAGTCTCTACACAGAGAAATAGAACATAAAAATGTAGAACACCAATTAGAAGATGAAAACAAAGATTTCATCTACAATATTGATGAGGCATAAGAAAACACTTAGGCACATCTTAACATGTAAGAAAACTTGGAAACACTCCTGAAAGCCGTGAAGATAGAATCAGACACATGGAAAAGCATATGTACTTTGGATAGAAAGACTCAGCATCACTGGTGCTCGGGGGGTGGTGCTGTTGGTGGACACATTTCCTTTATGGCCTTTCATCAAGACCTGTGACTTCACCTGTGCAGGTCTGCACATGTGTAAGTGTAGGGACAGGAATAATAAATGGGATCAAGAGCTAAAAGTTATCCTGGATGCTAAATATGACTCTTCCTGAGGTCTAAAGAAGAAATTAACATTTTATAGAGGCACTCCCTGTATTGAAATCTGTCCTCTCTCTTTCCTTGGAAGGACAGCCACTCACTTCTATTTTAAGTAGTACAAACTACATTCTTCTTTTGGAAAAATCCCACTGCCTTCTCACAGGGTTAGAATCCTACAGCCTTCTACCATCAGGGCAATAACGCACTCTACTCCCAAATTCTGAGCTAGTCAGTGAAGCTGCTGCACTGGGAAGTGAGTAGAGATGGCAAACTCTCAATCCCTGGGTTGAGAAACACTTTTAAAAAATTATTGGGGTATAGTTGCTTTACAATGTTGTGTTAGTTTCTGCTGTACAGCAAAGTGAATCAGTTATACATACACATATATCCTGTCTTTTTTTCGGGAGGATTTCCTTCCCATTTAAGTCACCACAGAGCAATGAGCAGGGCTCTCTTGTGCTATGCAGTAGATTCTCATTAGTTGTCTATTTTATTCATAATATCAATAGTGTATGCATGTCAATCCCAATCTTCCAATCCATTCCATCCCTCCTTCCCCACTTGGTATCCACACACTTGTCCTCTATTTCTGCTTTGCAAAGAAGTTCATCCATATCATTTTTTCTGGATTCAAGGTGTTGTACATACATACAATGGAATATTGCTCAGCCATGAAAAGGAACGGGATTGTGCCATTTACAGAGCAGTGAATGAACCTAGAGACTATCACACGACTAAAATAAGTCAGAAAGAGAAAACACTTGGGTTTTGTCACCTCAAATCCAGCATTGTGTCACACTGAGGTCTCTTATTTGCTGTGAGGTGGACATACACCTTGTTCTTCCTGGAACCCTCCAGTGGCCATCTGCTAGGTGAAACGTACAGGCTTGCATCTCAGAATTCACAATTTAAATCAACAGAAAGGAAGAGATAGGTTTTCTTCAATGCCACATAATCTCCAAAAGTTGCCTTGTCTGCAGTAGAGGTAATGTTCCAGCAGAGGAATATAGTTCCACCTTGTTCAGCCTCCTACTTTCAGACTCTGACAAATCTCTTCTGACGCACAAGAAACAGGATCCAGTGCGATGCCTTTTCTAACAACAGAGCCATCTACCTTCAGTGGCCCATCTTGGGCCACACACAAATAGGGCTAAACTTTGCAATGACCCTGGGCTGGATTAATGTTTGACAGGAGAGAGTCCCTCACTTGCTTCAGTAAATGGACAATAACCAGAATAAAGATATATAATCTCTTATTCCTGGTAAGGGAATACCTATTATGTCAATATCCATATCATCTATATATATTATCTATGGACTTCCATCTGGGCTCAGTGGTAAAGAATCCACCTGCCAAGCAAGAGACCCAGGGTCAATCCCTGGGTTGGAAAGATCCCCTGGAGAAGGAAATGGCAACCCACTCCAGTATTCTTGCCAGGGAAATCCCATGGACAGAGGAGCCTGGTGGGCTACAGTACATGGGGTCGCAAAAGAGTCAGACACAACTTAGCAACTAAACAACAACATCCCCTTTACCCTGAGTCAGGGACTTCTTGATTCTCCAGTTACAGATCGCAAAAGATAAATTGGCAGATTCACCAAAATGTCTATACTACTTATTACTGGGTGGCAGGGGAAATTTTGTTTGTTTGTTTATTTTTGTTGATATTTTTCACTATGGAGTCTGCTTCTCTTGCACGTAAACATAAGTCTTAAAAGGGTAAAATGAGGAATAATTAAGCTACAGAAATAAGAAATGCCTCACTGTGTGTAAGAATAGTTTCCGGGTAATCACAATCAAGGAATTTACATAGACCAGTGCATTAAGCGACATTCAATGATAAAGTCCTAAGAATAAAAACAAAACAGCTGTAACACCAGCCTTATATTTTAGGGTTTTTGGTTTCATAGTCATTTATTGAGTTCTGTGATATGCTAAGTGCTTGAGATATAAAAATAATTAAAATGTAACCTTGAATTATGACTTACTGGTCTCTGCTCTTTTCTTTAGGTAGCCTCCTATGAAAACAATATCTCCACACAATGAGACATTCCCTTCATACTTCATCAAATTCTGTAGTTATGAATTAATAACATACAAGATGATCAAGTCAGCAGCCAGGGCTGCTGGGGTCTATTCAAGGTTGAATCTCCAGAACCTAAAACCGTGCCTGATATAAAGACAATCAATCAGTCCTTATAGAATAAAGAATGATTGCAAATAATGCCTGGAGAAGGCAATAGCACCCCACTCTAGTACTCTTGCCTGGAAAATCCCATGGACGGAGGAGCCTGGTAGGCTGCAGTCCATGGGGTCGTGAAGAGTTGGACACAACTGAGCGACTTCACTTTCATGCATTGGAGAAGGAAATGGCAACCCACTCCAGTGTTCTTGCCTGGAGAATCCCAGGGGTGGGGAAGCCTGGTGGGCTGCCGTCTATGGGGTCACACAGAGTCGGACACGACTGAAGCGACGCAGCAGCAGCAGCAGCAGCAGCAGTAACAGTAAATAGTACCTTCAATTTATTGTTGGCTGTGTCTCATCCAAACATGAGCTTACTCAGAAATTTGTGAATTAGGAATTCTAACCAATAAATTATTTTCAAATGCAGTGTATTTATGAGTAATAATTTAATGTGTAATGGATAGATGTAATGTTATATGAACAATCCTATGTTAATTTTGATATGGTTGGAAGTATTTTAAGTGCATTTTTTTCATATTTTAGGTATTTTGATAAAGTAACAGTTGTGTGTTGTTGTTTAGTTGCTAAGTTGTGTCCAGCTCTTTTTGAGACCCTGTGGACAGTAACCCGCCAAGCACCTCTGTCCCTGGGATTTCCCAGGCAAGAACACTGGAGTGGGTTGCCATTTCCTCTTCCAGGGCATCTTCCTGACCTAGGGATTGAACCCAGGTCTCCTGCATTGGAATTCTTTACCACTGAGCCACCATGCTGTGTTTGTGTTCCCTCTAAAGAGCCTAAGGATATATTGTGGGATGTGGAGAGGCAGTGAAGATAGCCTTCATGGAGGGGAAGGGAGCGTGGCAACTTCTTGCTGTTAGAGTCCAGCCAGTCTGAGTTGCCCAGTCCTTACGGGCGGGGTCCCACTTCCAGATGAAGCCTGACACTGGTTTTGTTTGAGCTGCTGCTTGAAACTTGTTTGCAGCCCGGCTCAGTGCAGAAAGTCCTCTCCCAGCTCATCTCCAGGATTCCCATGGGTGGCTTCCCTCTTCCATATGTTCCCCTGAAACTGTGCTGCCAATGTCTTGCTTCGAGGTTCCCTGCGAATGCATCTCTGAAGTGCTGAATGTGCTCTTTCTGGATGCCGCCCAATTAGCCTCTTGAGATCAGCATTGCAGGGCACATGCTTCTAAGGAGAGAAAACAAAGGATTCCCCGGGGGGTTTAAACAGTCTGGGGCCTTTGGTGGGAAATGAGGGCTGTAGGAAGAAAGCTGGCAGAAGGGCTGGAAGCAGACAGAGGGGCAATTAGAATCATGGTCAATAGAGGTCATAGATCCCAACCCCACCCGCTGCCAACCCTCCTCTCCTCTGGGTCACGCCTAAGGAAGCCAGTCTCATCACCAGAGAATACTATCAGTATCAGTTAAATGTGATGACCACACCTGACTAATTACACCTGAATCTGACTGCCTGCTGTATGAAAACAATGTCTCTAATTAAGCCTTCGAGAGTAAAAAAAAAAAAGATGAAAGATGTCATTTTTCTTATGTATAGCTTGCGCTGATTTTGTGCTTACTCAGGCATTTATCACTTTTAATTCACAAAGTCACAGGAAGGGATAGACTGATTCAGACCACACATCCGGTAGGTGGCAGATCTGGCCTGTATACCAAGGATGGTGGGACCAAAGTCAGGGCTAAACCACCTCCATCTTATTGAAGATCCACCCTCTCTATTTTCCAGACCTAGTGTCCTTTTGGATATGAGCCCTGCCTTCTTGCCTGAGGGACACGGACCCTTTCACCGTCCTGCTCTCTGTCCTCGGGTTTTCAGTGGTCCGACAATGATCTGGTGAACAACACTCTATCGGGTCACCTGACCAGCACTGGGTTGATGACTGTGTCCTTTGTTCTGTTGAGATGGCAACTGTGTAGCTTTGGTCAGCTCTCTCAGAAGCAGATTCTGAGAGAGGATTTGAGTGCAACTGGCTTATTGTTGAGTCGATTCCAGGAAGCCCTGGTAGGGAGGGTGGAGGCGAGACAGACAAGGAAGGAATCCAGTCAGGAAGACCCTCTGGGCAGTTCAGTGCCCTGGGACTGAGCCAATTTTGGGAGACCTCTGAACACTCCCTTCAAAGGGGTGCAGGTGCTAAAGATAACTTCCTTCTCAAAATCAATTCTCCAGGCCGGGACCTCTCATCAATTAGAGTTGATATCCAAGGTGGAACCCAATTCATATCCTTCCTACCTAGTAGTCTATGCAACCACTAAAGACTTCGTGTAATGGTAAAGCTGGGGCAGGTGACCTCTACAGTCATACTTTTCTATGATTATGTCACCATACATATCAATGGACTTGACTTTGGTCGAATCAGTTTTCTTGGAAGTTTTTCTATAAGCATTGGAGCCAACTAAACACTCAAGTTATGTTTTGTTTTTTTTTAAATTGAAGTATAGTTGATTTACAATGCTGTATTAATTTCTGCTCAAGGTCCTTTTCATAGACATTGCTATCATTGGTGTCTTATATTATGTACAGGTGAGGATGACACTCTGAACCTGAGTTAAGGACTTCACATTGATTCCTTAAAAATTTTATCATGTTAGTTTTGGGATCTATCATTCCAGCTTTTTTTTTTTTTTTTTTTTTCCTCCTCACAGTGCAGTTCTGTCATCTAAGAAATGAGCCATCTCCTCAAACTTCGGGCAGCTGCACATTTGATAACCAGGTTGGTTTTACAAAAACTGTTAGAAATGTTTAGCAGGGTGGGGCTGAAGATAAAGCCCTTGATTGGAGACCTCCCGTCCTGTGACATGTGGTTCACTATAAATGGTGAAGGGTTCCAGGGTAGGGATGCTTGAGGTCACTATGCATGCTGGACTCCCAGCCATTTGAACCAACCTAATGGAGATAGTGCAGGGCAAGGACCCTGGGCATTTGTCCCATCAGGATGACTCATTGCCCTTGGTCAAGTGCATCATTTCCCTTAGTGGATTTCCTCAGTCAAAATGGAAGTGACAGCTCTCGTCTAGGGATGCTTGTAAAGCCCTCAGATCTCTGGCTGGGAGCTGGTATATATAACACATATTTAGGTAACACTTCATGACTGCTACTGCAGTTTCTAAAGCATCTTCTTCCTCCCTCTCCAGCTTGGTGTGTCCTGTGTTTCTCCTTCAGCATTTCCCTGCGGCTAGCATCTGCTCAGTTCTATTCTAACTCTCCCTCCTGAGAGCCAGCCAGCTGTCCACACCAGGTGAATCTTTGGGAGGACACCGGACTTGAAAATATTTGCGAGTGTGTCTATGAATGTACCTATGTGTGTCTGGGAGTGTTTGTGGAAGGGGATGGGGTGAAAAGGAAGGTGTAAAGTGGCTCCAGCCCACCTGCTTCACATGAGAGATGTTTCTGCACATTTCCAAACAGTGCCATTCACACCACTTCCTGCAGGAGGTGGGGGGTAGCCTCCTGCCAGCATCACCTGGGCACTTGTTCCACGAAGCCTTCTTTGTGCCTCTGCTGATGGCTTTGGCTTCCTCCAGGCTGCTCTGCTCTCCCCACATCCTCTGAAATGCTGTTCCATCCCAAGCACCCCTTCCCAAAGAGTGGGAAGGTATAGGTTGCAATGAATAAGTACAAGTGAAAAAGACAAAGTGCTTGGGTCCAATGGCCATTTCAAGAGAGACTTGACTCCTTTTGCCAGCATTTGCGACCTGGACCTCTGATACCTGGGGGACCCCTGTTCCACCCCATAAACTTTGATGTTCATCAAAATACATCATTTATGAAAGAACTCAGATAAAGTGCTTTGAAAATTTTCAGTCTTTGTAAAACATGTAAAATATTTGTGGAGTGTGATTTGTGAAGGCTTTATAGACCCCTATCTATAATTCATGTACAATTACACACACACACACACACACACACACAACAGTCATGTCTTCCTCACTTCACATGTGTTGAGCCGGCCCTGAAGGACACAGTCTAGTGGCCTGTTATCATGAATAAGAAATGCTAATGAGCAACAAAGAAGGAGCAAGCAGAAAGCATCTGTGCACATGACACTCATGATTTCTGTTCCTAGTTGCTTCACTTCCGTTCCATTTACCTGTCTGAGGACCAGAGGGCTAAGTGATGGATATGATGCTACACTTCTGCACACCCTAGAATGGACGCACCCTGCCTGGCTGACCTTCCCACACTGAGATGAGGGTATTAGCTATGACTATGTCCTCATGCATGAAGAACGATGCTGCTAAGACTGTGACTTCATTCTTTCTGGGTGATGCTTCCCGCGATCTGTGTCTGTGTACATGTAACCCTTCTAAATTCTTCCAGCTTTTCCAAAGGGACAGTCCTCTTCCTGTCCAGCTCCATGGTCTAGCTGTGTGTCCTGTCCCAAACTGTCATTTGAAGTATGAAGAAAATAAGAGTGGTTTCAACCAAGACAGTGCCTGTAGCCAGGCCAGAAAGCACTCACCAGCTGCTCCAGCCCCTGTCTGTTCTCTTCTCCCACCGGGCATTACCCCAATTTTATGCAGTGTGTTTATGTATTGAGAGCAGCTCTTAGCTCACTTGATCTTCCCAGAAGCCTTGTAAAGTCTGAAAGGCAAAGGCTTTATGAGCCCCATTTGAGACATAATGATATAGGTGTCTCTGGAACCTTAAACATAGAAGATTAGCTCCTATACTCCCTTTTATGACAGGGTGAATTACTGAAGAATTAACAATAATGCTATCAGTTTTGATCTTTGGACTTACCAGCAAAGAAGAGAAAATACAGAATTGCCTACTGCACCCTCATAGAAGGGATCACTGGGCCACCAGGATCTGGATTCTGGCTAATTCACCCTCTGGGCAGGCTGACTTCTCTGAAAAGTGTGAGGGTTAGTTGCTCAGTCATGTCCGACTCTTTTGCTTCCCCATAGACTGTAGCCCACCAGCATCCTCTGTCCATGGGATTCTCCAGGCAAGAATACTGGAGGGGGTAGCCATTCCCTTCTCGGGGGCATCTTCCCAATGCAGAGATTGAATTCAGGTCTCCTGCTTTGCAGGCAGATTCTTTACCATCTGAGCCACCAGAAAAAGTTTATTTTGTTGCCAACCTTGGAATACTGGGGAGACTGTCCCATAAATTATAGATATCTGACTTCTCTTGGAAATGTTGGAAGTCTCATGGTGGAGATCTTCAACGTGGGTGGATAGTTGCTCTAGGGAGCAGGAAGTAATAAGGTCCCATGGCAGGGTCTGATGGGGATAGGGGGGAAGGGCACACGTGGGGGTCTCCCTCCCAGCCCCATGTCACCCAGCAGCCAGAGTTCTGGAACGCAGTCTCCAAAGGCTGAAACCTGGAAGGCCTTCTCCATTGTCCCAGGCCGCATTAGCCACAAGGCTTTTCAAAAACTCCAGGAAGGCCAAAAGAAAGGAGGACTCCCTGAAAATGACTGCATCTTTTTGAAGCCTTAGAGCCAGACATAATTTATTTCAAAAATGAAAAAACACAACATGACTTGCTGACTGGAGCTTTGGGGACTTTGTGATAACCAAGCTTTTCTATGTAAAGGCTTTTTCCTGTAGAGATCTAGGGTCTCTCCCTACAGAGAGGAAGTCTCTTTACTCCTAAACAGAGTCTTTCTACTTGAAAAATACAACATTCTCTGAAGATTTATTTTTCCAATCAATAATTTTAAATTTGATTTAGATGTTCTTCCTTTTAAAGTAATACTTGTTCTTTGTAGATAGTTTAGAAAACTCAGAGAAAAAAAAAACCCACACTGGAATTCCTACTATTCAGGTATACTGTTACTGTTTTGGTACATAGATGTAGAAAGAAGCTATAGAGAAAAAAGAATGAAATAATACCATTTGCTGCAACATGAATGGACCTAGAGATGATCATATTAAGCAAATCAGACAGAGAAAGAAAAATATCATATATTACTTATATGTGGAATCTAAAAAATGTGATACAAAAGACCTTATTTACAAAATAGAAATAGATTCACAGACATTGAAAACAAACTTAATGATTTCCAAAGGGGAAAGGGCACCAAAGGGATAAATTATAAGTTAGAGATTAACAGATATACATCACTATATATAAAATAGATAAACAACAAGGACCTGCTTATAGCACAGGGGACAACACTCATATCTTATAGTAACCTACAGTGGGAAAGAATCCTAAAAGTTAAATATATATATATATATGAAATTAAATCACTTTCCAGTAGACATGAAACTAATACAATATTGTAAATTAACTACACTTCAGTTAAAAAAAATGATACCTTACAGGTACAATCTTACTATTACTTACATACTAGCAAATATACTCCAAATAAACTGAAAGTGAAGTCACTCAGTTGTGTCTGACTCTTTGGGACTCCATGGATTGTAGCCTACCACCCTCCTCCGTCCATGGAATTTTCCAGGCAAGAATACTGGAGCTGGTTGCCATTTCCTTCTCCAGGAGATCTTCCCAATCCAGATACTGAACCTGAGTCTCTTGAGTCTCCTGCATTGGCAGGCGGGTTCTTTACCAGCTGAGCCACCAGGGAACCCCCATGTGTGTGAGTGTGTGTTTGTGTATACATGTACCCATTTATCCATAATTTTATGGCTTCCCTCGTGTCAGAGGTTAAAGCTTCTGCCTGCAATATGGGAGACCTGGGTTCGATCCCTGGGTTGGGAAGATCCCCTGGAGAAGGAAATGGCAACCCACTCCAGTATTCTTGCCTGGAGAATCCCATGGATGGAGGAGCGTGGTGGGCTACAGTCCACGGGGTCACAAAGAGTCGGACACGACTGAGCAACTTCACTCACGCACTCATTCATATGTACATATATCTATGTACAACTATATAGACACGGTTTGCCAAAACCAAAATCTTTCCCACTTTTAAATCAGAGTTGAAGGCCTCCTTCCTCCAGGGAACCTTAAAATCAGTTTCCAGCACCCCTTTGTCTTCTGTCTTCACCTCAAGATATTCCCCCCTACTGATTATTTCTTTTTCAACCTGGCATGATATTTTGACTTCCCACGCCTCTCCTGTTTGTAAATACTTCAAATGACGATGAACGTATTTGAAAGTAAGCATGTAATTACTTGCTTCCAAGTAAGAGAGACTTCCCAGGTGGCTTAGTGGTAAAGAATCTGCCTGTAATTCAGGAGATCCAGGTTCAATCCCTGGGTGGAGACGATCCGCTGGAGGAGGAAATGGCAACTCACTCTAGTAATCTTGCCTGGAAAAGCCCGTGGACAGAGGAGCTTGGCAGGCTACTGTCATACAAGGTTAGTTGTGGCTGAAGCGACTTAGCATGCATTTAATTACAAAGGGACTTCAAATATTGTCCAATCGACTTCTCCAGGTGTGGTGTTGTGAGCTTGCTTCTGCCCGCCAATGGCTCCATCTGAGGAACTTTGCCATCTTTGCTTCTTGGTCGTGGCTCATGCAGTTATCTATTTATTTTGTATTTTACCATTCTTTGTTTATAAAATGAATAGGGAATGGACAGATAAAAGAGTCGTATTACAGTGCTGAGAAGATTAAATGAACTGATACAAAGTTAGAG
This sequence comes from Budorcas taxicolor, assembly GCF_023091745.1. Classification (NCBI taxonomy): domain Eukaryota; kingdom Metazoa; phylum Chordata; class Mammalia; order Artiodactyla; family Bovidae; genus Budorcas; species Budorcas taxicolor. The sequence continues at coordinate 40,451,237 of NC_068914.1, read as the reverse complement.
CATTTAGGTGGGCTCAAAGTATCACATTCAGCCTCAGCAAAATAGCAATTGGGCTTAAGCCAGTGACTATATTGGACTATAGCCAATGAAACATTTATTGGCTATAAATAGGAGGCAAGAAAAGTCACTTGCAATTCTAAGTAACTTGAGAAGTCAGTTATAAAATTATTAATCTAACTGTATCTAGAGATTTACAATTCTCAAATTCTGAATTATTCTCCTCTTCTCCACTCCTCATTTCATTATCTCCATCAAAAAAAAAGTGTTTTTTCTTAGGTAATTCTTTTTTCAAAACAGGTGATTAATTTATGTTTCAGGGAAACAGAAACAATAGACAATGCTAGAAGTTTGGAACTTTCAACTTTTGACAGAATTTGCATTCCAGTGTAAACAAATTAGGTATTATTAGATGTCTAATAATACCTCATTAAACTCATTCGTGGTGATTTCTAACCAGTTCATTGGTGATTTCTAACCAGTTCATTACTTCAACTCAAAGTAGACAGATTGAGTCAGTCTCAGCAAACCTGTACTTATGTGGGCCCTTGATTTTTGACAAAGATGTTCCTGCTATGCGAGGGGAGAGGGTGATCTTTTCAATAAATATTCATGTGTGGAAGACGGGAATGTAAAATGAATATCTGCATTAAAAAACTCAAATCCTACCTCACACAACACACAAAACTGTTACTAATTCTAAGTGAATTGTGCATCTAAATGGGCAAGATAAACAGTAAATTTCTAGAAGACAGTTTGCCGCCGCTGCTGCTGCTAAGTCGCTTCAGTCGTGTCCGACTCTGTGCGACCCCATAGACGGCAACCCACCAGGCTCCCTGGTCCCTGGGATTCTCCAGGCAAGAACACTGGAGCGGGTTGCCATTTCCTTCTCCAAAGCAAGAAAGTGAAAAGTGAAAGTGAAGTTGCTCAGTCGTGTCCAGCTCTTCACGACCCCATGGACTGCAGCCCAGCAGGCTCCTCCATCCATGGGATTTTCCAGGCAAGAGTACTGGAGTGGGGTGCCATTGCCTTCTCTGAGAAGACAGTTTAGACCCTGAGAAACCAAAAAATTTTTTTAAAGAACACATACAAAAACAGTATAGAAGACTGACAAATTGGATCTCATTAATATTTAGAGCATTTGTTGATCAAAAGATATGAATAAAGGAGTGAAAAAGAAATCTATGAAGTGCAAGATATTAACAATATATTTAACTGACATAGGACTCAATGCAGAATATTTTTAAAACTCCTAAAAGCCATTAAGAAAAAAACAGGCAACCAATTAAAAAGGGGTCAAAAACTTTAATGGGTATTTCATAGCAAATGATACCAAGCAGCTCAAAATCATTATTAATTGAGGAAATAAAAAAGGTAAAACACAAGGTATTGCAACACCCCCAAACCCTCCCTCCCCTTCATCCTTGGGCAGAAATACCAGAAATACCAAGAAAAGTGGTGTCAGAAATACCAAGTATACAGTATGCAACAGTGAGGACTTGGATCTCCTCTTTGCTGCATATACCTGAGCAGATCATATATATTCCTACAAACCAGCCTTTCTACCTTAGATGTCTACCAGTAAAACTGAATACATATGTGTACCAAAAGATGTGTATGGCAATGTTTATAGCAGCATTGTTTTTATTACATCAGGGATGCAAATAGTACCATGAATATTATGCAGCCGTGGAAATGAATACATTACTGCTACATTCAGCAACATGGAGGAATTTCACAAATACAATGTTCACTGAAGCAAGTCATTCCCAAAATGATATATGCTGTATAATTCCATGTATGTAAAGTTAAAAAATAGTCAAACCTATGGTATTAGAAGTTGAAATATAGGTTGCCTTTAAGTAGAGATTAATGACTCCACATTAACACACTTTTCTGTTTAAATATAATACTTCATTAAAATTAAATATAATAATAATCATGTATCATAATAATAATAATATATTATTATTATTATTTATAATACTGTCATTTATTATTATTTATAATAATATTTTATATGAATAAAAATAATCATTCTTGGCAAAACCTTCCTTTCATTCTCATCTTTGAATTTATGAGCAATTGGCAGAATCCCATCATACATTTCCTTGAAAGCTTTTTCAGTTACTTCTGTGCCTACAATGTTAACTCCAGGTATTTTATTTAGCTTTGATACTATGTTCTTTTACCATTCTTTGCTTTTAAATATTTATATCACACATTTATATGGTGTAGTTTATGGTATATTATGGTATGCTCATGCTCAATCGCTACAGTCATATCTGACTCTTTGCAACCCAATGGACCACAGCCCTCCAGGCTCTTCTGTCTGTGGGATTTTCCAGGCGAGAATACTGGAGTAGGTTGCCATGCTCTCCTCCAGCGGGTCTTCCCCAACCAGGGATTAAATCCAGGTCTCCTGCATTGCAAGTGTATTCTTCACCGTCTGAGCCACCCCCTGGTATAGTGAGAATTTAATACATTTTCTTGCATGGTATACTGAGACTCTAATACACCTTAAAGGAAATCAGTCCTGAATATTCATTGAAAGTTGAAACTCCAACACTCTGGCCACCTGATGCGAAGAACTGACTCATTTGAAAAGACCCTGATGCTGGGAAAGATTGAAGGTAGGAGGAGAATGGGACAACAGAAAATGAAAAAGTTGGATGGCATCACTGACTCGACGGACATAAGTTTGAGTAAGCTCCGGAAGTTGGTGGTGGACAGGGAAGCCTGGTGTTCTGCATTCCCAAAGACTCAGAAATGACTAGTGACTAAACTAAACTGAATACATTTTCCCCAAAATTACTTAGTTATTATCTGAATGCAATTTAATAATTAATAGTCTCCTTCCTTTTGACAATTCTGAATACAAAGGAAGTGTATATTCTGTTCCAATGACTTAATTCTATATTCTTGCACCAATACATTTTAATCATAGTTAAATTGTGATATATTTGTAACTCACTGTCATTTGCCAGTTTAAAATTTTTTCTCCCAGAATTGTTTCTATATTCTTTTAAAAAAATTTTTAATGGAGGATGATTGCTTTACAATGTTGTGTTGGTTTATGCCTAACAACATGAATTAGTTATGAATATATATATACACGTATAATCCCCTCTCTCTTGAGCTTCCCTCCCCACTCCCATTCCACCCTTCTAGGTGGTCACAGAGCACAAGGTGGGCTCCCTGTGTTATATAACAGCTTCCAACTAGTTACCTGTTTTATACAATAATGTATATATGTCAACACTACTGCCTCAACATGTCCCACCCTCTCTGTCCCACAAGTCCATTTTCTATGTTTGTGTCTATATTCTTTCGTACTGATTGTTCTGATAAAATTCAGAATTACTTGTTTGTGATGCAAGAAGAAAATTGATAGCATGCACGCATGCTAAGTCACTTCAGTTGTGTCCAATTCTTTGCAACCCTATGGACTGTAGCCTGCCAGACTCTTCTGTCCGTGGCATTCTTCAGGCAAGCATACTGGAATAGGTTGCCGTGCCCTCCTCCAAGGGATCTTTCTGACCCAGGGATCGAACCCGTGTCTCTCATGTCTTCTCTTTTTGGCAGGTGGGTTCTTTACCACTAGTGCCACTTGAGAAGCCCATTAATAGTATATAACTGCAATTCATTTGGAAACAATTGTTATTATTGTAGTACTTAGTTGCCTCCTGCTCTTAAATGTTTTCCACATTTGTTCACATCAGGCACCACTCCCTTGATATAATAGAAAAGAAGTCAAGAGGTCTAAATTTTAGTCCTTGTTTTACAACAAAATCCATGTGTGGTTTTGAGACAGTCAGTTCACCATACGGATATTGTATTTCTCCCTTCGTGAATTGATTTTTCATATCTTTTAATCACTTTTTCTTTGAAAGAGTTTACTTTTATTAACTTTGATACATCATTTTTTTGTTTGCTTTCTGTGTAGAGAGTGTTGAATTTCCTTTTTGTGGTTTTATTATTTTATTGGGGTTTAATTCATATGATGACATATATGTAATGGTTAATGATTTCTGACAAACCATACACTCCCCTGTATTACACAGCTTGTTGAGATATAGAGCTCTGATTATTTTTAATATTTGTTTGTGTTTGTTTGGTCATCGTTGTTGTATTCTAAGTATCATAAATGCTGTGTTGTTTAGTTTTTTCCCCCAATGTGTGTCAGTCTTTATTCTGAAAGGTTGTTAATTTAGTCACAAGCTTCAAGCCATTAAGAAGTGTTTTTAACATGTTGTTGGATTCTGTTTGCTAGAATTCTGTTGAGGATTTTTGCATCTATGTTCATCAATGATATTGGCCTATAGTTTTCTTTTTTTGTGGCATCTTTGTTTGGTTTTGGTATTAGGGTGGTGGTGGCCTCATAGAATGAGTTTGGGAGTTAATCTTCCTCTGCGATTTTCTGAAAGAGTTTGAGTAGGATAGGTATTAGCTCTTCTCTAAATTTTTGGTAGAATTTACCCGTGAAGCCATCTGGTCCTGGGCTTCTGTTTGTTGTAAGATTTTTGATTATGATTCTGATTTCTGTGGTTGTGATGGGCCTGTTAAGATTTTCTATTTCTTCCTAATTCAGTTTTGGAAGGTTATTCTTTTCTAAGAATTCGTCCATTTCTTCCAAGTTGTCCATTTTATTGGCATATAGTTACTGATAGTAGTCTCTTATGATCCTTTTATTTCTCTGTTATCTGCTGTGATTTCTCCATTTTCATTTCTGATTTTGTTGATTTGATTCTTCTCCCTTTTTTCCTTGATGAGTCTGGCTAATGGTTTGTCTATTTTATTTATCTTCTCAAAGAACCAGTTCTCCTTTGTTTCTTTTTCATTTATTTCTGCCCTAATTTTTTAGTATTTCTTTCCTTCTTCATTGGGGTTCTTCATTTCTTCTTTTTCTAGTTGTTTTAGGTGTGAACTTAGGTTATTAATTTGACTTTTCTCCTGTTTCTTGAGGTAAGCTTGTATTGCTATGAATCTCCCCCTTAGCACTGCTTTTACTGAATCCGATAGGTTTTGGGTTGTTGTGCTTTCATTTTCATTCATTTCTATGCATATTTTGATTTCTTTTTTGATTTCTTCTGTGATTTGTTAGTTATTCAGAAGCATGTTGTTTAGCTTCCATATGTTTGTACTTTTAATAGTTTTGTTCCCTGTAGTTGACATCTAATCTTACTGCATTGTGTTCACAAAAGATTCTTGAAATGATTTTAATTTTTTTAAATTTACGAAGGCTAGATTTATGGCCCAGGATGGGATCTAGCAAACGGAATCCAAAAACATATTAAAAACATCATACATCATGACCAAGTGGGCTTTATCCCAGGGATGCAAGGATTTTTCAATATTTTCAAATCAATCAATGTGATATACCACATTAACAAATTGAAAGATAATAACCATGTGATTATCTCAATAGATGCAGATAAATCCTTTGACAAAATTCAGCATTCATTTATGATAAAAACCCTCCAGAAAGCAGGCATAGAAGGAACATACCTCAATATAATAAAAAGCCATATATGATAAACCCATAGCAAATATTATCCTCAATGGTGAAAAATTGAAAGCATTTTTCCTACAGTCAGGAACAAGACAAGGGTGCCCACTCTCATCACTACTATTTAGTGTAGTTTTGGAAGTTCTAGCCACAACAATCAGAGAAGAAAAAGAAATAAAAGGAATCCAGATTGGAAAAGAAGTAAAATTCTCACTGCAGATGACATGATCTTCTACATGGAAAACCCTAAAGACACCACCAGAAAATTGCTAGAGCGAATCAATGAATACAGCAAAGTTGCAGGATATAAAATTAGCACACAGAAATCCCTTGCATTCCTATACAATGAGAAAACAGAAAGAGAAATTAAGGAAAATATTCCATTCACCATTAAAATGAAAAGAATAAAATACTTAGGAATAAATCTACCTAAAGAAACAAAAGTGAAAGTGAAAGTCACTCAGACGTGTCCAACTCTTTGCAATCGCCATACAGTCCAGGGAATTCTCCAGGCCAGAATACTGGAGTGGGTAGCCTTTCCCTTCTCCAGGGGAATCTTCCCAACCCAGGGATTGAACCCAGGTGTCCCACATTGCAGGCAGATTCTTTACCAGCTGAGCCACACAAGAGACCTATATATAGCAAACTATAAATCACTGATGAAAGAAATAAAAAATGACACAAATAGATGGAGAAATATACCATGTTAATGGATCAGAAGAATCATTATAATGAAAATGAATATATTTCCCAAAGCAATCTATAGATTCAATGCAATCTCTATCAAGCTATCAACAGTATTTTTCACAGAACTAGAGCAAATAATTTCACAATTTGTATGGAAATACAAAAAAAATCGAATAGCCAAAGCAATCTTGAGAAAGAAGAATGGAACTGGAGGAATCAACCTGCCTGACTTCAGGCTATACTACAAAGCTACAGTCAAGACAGTGTGGTACTGGCACGAAGACAGAAATATAGATCAATGGAAAAAAATAGAAAGCCTAGAGATAAATCCACACTCTTACGGACACTTTATCTTTGACAAAGGAGGCAAGAATATACAATGGAGAAAAGACATTCTCTTTAACAAGTGGTGCTGGGAAAACTGGTCAACCACTTGTAAAAGAATGAAACCAGAACACTTTCTAACACCATACACAACAATAAACTCAAAAAGGATTAAAGATCTAAATATAAGACCAGAAACTATAAAACTCCTAGAGGAAGACATAGGGAAAACACTCTGACATAAAACACAGAAGGATCCTCTATGACCCACCTCCCAGAATATTGGAAATAAAAGCAAAAATAAACAAATTGGACCTAATTAAACTTAAAAGCTTTTGCACAATGAAGGAAACTCTAAGCAAGGTGAAAAGACAGCCTTCAGAATGGGAGAAAATACTAACAAATGAGGCAACTGACAAAGAATTAATCTCAAAAATATACAAGCAGCTCATGCAGCTCAATACCAGAAAAACAAATGACCCAGTCAAAAAATGGGCCAAAGAGCTAAACAGACATTTCTCTAAAGAAGACATACAGATGGCTAACAAGCACATGAAAAGATGCTCAACATTACTCATTATCAGAGAAATGCAAATCAAAACCACAATGAGGTACCACCTCAGGCCCGTCAGAATAGGTCTATCATAAAGTCTACAAACAATAAATGCTGGAGAGGGTGTGGGGAAAGGGGAATCCTCTTACACTGTCAGTGGGAATGCAAACTAGTACAGCAACTATGGAGAACAGTGTGGAGATTCCTTAAAAAACTGGAAACAGAACTGCCATATGACCCAGCAATCCCACTGCCGGGTGTACACACAGAGGAAACCAGAATTGAGAGAGACACATGTACCCCAATGTTCATTGCTCACTGTTTACAATAGCCAGGACATGGAAGCAACCTAGATGTTCATTGGCAATGAATGGATAAGAAAGTTGTGGCACATATACACAATGGAATATTACTCAGCCATTAAAAAGAATGTATTTGCATCAGCTCTAATGAGGTGGATGAAACTGGAGCCTATTATACAGAGTGAAATAAGCCAGAAAGAAAAACACCAATACAGTATATTAACACATATATATGGAATTTAGAAATATGGTAACGATGACCCTATGCGCAAGACAGCAAAAGAGACACAGATATAAAGAACAGACTTTTAGACTCTGTGGGAGAAGGTGAGGGTCATATGATTTGAAAGAATAGCATTGAAACATGTATATTACCATATGTGAAATAGATCGCCAGTTCAAGTTTGACGCATGAGACAGGGCACTCAGGGCTGGTGCACTGGGATGACCCTGAGGGATGGGATGGGGAGGGAGGTGGGTGGGGCTTCTGAATGGGGGACACATGTACACCCATGGCTGATTCATGTCAATGTATGGCAAAAACCACTACAATATTATGAAGTAAGTAGCCTCCAATTAAAATAAATAAATTAATTAAAAGAAAGAAGTATTTTTAAAAGTTTTGTTTGGAAGCATGTAAAATAATTTTTTCTCTGTGACTGGAATATCCTGTTCTTATGGCCTTGTCTTGCTGGAGTCTTTGCTGAAAGCTCAGCATATCAATGATGTCTGAAGTGTCTTCCTTCTTGTACAAATTTTAATAGCTTCCAGGAAATGTTCTTTTTCCTAGTACTTGTTTTATATCCAGTTGTTGTTATTTGCTAGAATTAGCGATTTCTTGCTCTTTATATGAAAGCTTAGTATTTGACCAAAGCCTTACGAGTGCTCTAGTGCAGCTTTCTTTTTACAATTCTCTCCTGAAACCTGTTCTGAAAATTTCAGCTGATTCGGTACCCCAAACTCCAATGTCTGTCTTCTCCGCTCAGTGAAATCACTGTGGTCTGCTTTATCACCATCTGGAAAGTGCTTCCCATAAGAAAGTTTGAGTAATTCTGAGGTTTTCCTCAGTTTTTCCTTTCTAAGAAATCACAGGCCTGTGCTGCCTGTGGTCCAGTCTCCAAAAGCAGGAATTTAATATATTTTTTCAGTTGCAGATTTATAAATGGCAGAGGAAGATAGTCTCATATTAGTTTCTCAGCGTGATTTATGGTAAAATCTTTTTAGAAAAGTTTGGCAATGTCTATCAAAAACTACAATGTATTCTTCTCTTCCAAACCAATAAAATATTAATTCTAAGAATGTAACTGAAATAAATCATCCAAACACATAAAAGTATACATGCATCAAGATATTTTTATAGCATAGCTAATAGCATATAAAAAATTATGAGAAATCCAAATAACTAAAATATAGGAGTAGTTATATAAATTATGATTAACTAGCTTAATGGAATATTATATGGTCATTACAAATTATGATTTTGCAAATTTTGAAATAAAACAAAAATTTTAACATAATAACAGATGAAAAGAGGAATACTATTTGTTCCTATAACTATAATTATTAATCTAAAGATATCTACATATGAAAAGTTATATAAATTTAAGTCACTATCATAAGGTGGTGGGGGTTAGATTTTCTCTCATCTAAGCTCAAATATTTTATTAACATGAACAGATTTTTTTTCTATATCACTTTGATATGGGGTTTAGTGAACAGCTGGGTTTAACACCAAAGGGAATCAGGGTTCTGAATTTTCAGGAACATTGTCAGGTAAGTAAATAAAAAGGGGGAACTACAAAAATTTCATTCATAAGAATAAATCATGTGAAGAGTTGAGGATGGGTCATTAAAGCTTAGGAGACTTGAGAAGGACAAACACCAGGTAGAGAGCAGGAGCAGTGCCAAACCTGAATTCATTCAGGACTAGTCAAACTTATGTATGGAGCTATTTTGTTGGTGTTGTGTTTGTTTACTGATTTTTAAAACTCATAATTTGAAATGGGATGTAAATAAAAGGGAAACACATCAGAAAGTAGTTATAAAGACTTAATAGTTTGAGTTGAAACCAGCGAGGGACCAAGGAGAAAATGTGGCTGAGATAACCTCAGAGGAAGGCAGAGCTGGAAGAAATCCATTCATAGGACCGTGAAATCAGGGGAACAGCATTAGCAAGATTTGTTCAGTGATATATGATTAAATAAAAAATCCCCACGTCCACGCGCGCATGTGCTTAGTCACTCAGTCGTGTCCAACTCCTTGTGACCCCATGGACTGCAGCCCGCCAGGTTCCTCTGTCCATGGGGATTCTCCAGGCAAGAAAACTGGAGAGGGTTGCCATGCCCTCCTCCAGAGGATCTTTTCAACCGAGGGATCAAACCCAGGTCTCCCGCACTGCAGGCAGAGTCTTTACTATCTGAGCCACCAGGGAAGCCCAAGAATACTGGAAGGGTAGCTTATCCCTTCTCCAGGGAATCTTCTCAACCCAGGAATCAAACCTGGGTCTCCTCTACTGCAAGCAGATTCTTTACCAATGGAGCTACCAGGGAAACCCCACAGGTACATATTGCTCTATAATTATTGTTGTTTAGTCACAGAGTCATGTCCCCTCTTTGTGACCCCAAGGACTGCAGTGCTCCAGGCTTCCCTGGCTTTCGCTATCTCCCAGAGTTTGATCAAACTCATGTCCATTGAGTTGGTGATGCCATCCAACCATCTCATCCTCTGTCATCCCCTTCTCCTCCTGCCCTCAATATTTCCCAGCATTAGAGTCTTTTCCAATGAGTCAGCTCTTGACATAAAGTGGCCAAAGTATTGGAGCTTCACCTTCAGCATCAGTCCTTCCAATGAATTTGCTTAGTCACTTCAGTTGTGTCCGACTCTGTGCGACCCCATAGACGGCAGCCCACCAGGCTCCCCTGTCCCTGGGATTCTCCAGGCAAGAACACTGGAGTGGGTTGCCATTACCTTCTTCAGGGTTAATTTCCTTTAAGATTAACTGGTTCGATCTTCTTGTGATTTAAGGGACTCTCAAGAGTCTTCTCCAGCACTGCAGTTTGAAAGCATCAATTCTTTGGCATGCTATGGTTTACTTTCCATGTGAATACATAAAGATCTGCATCATCCTTTTCTATGGCTTTAGAGTAGTCCCCTGGAATTATTTAATCATTCCCTTCAATTGCTTTCAATAAGGGCTCTAGAGAGAAGTGCCGTTTAACAGTTTGTACAATTATGAGCAATATTACAAAGTTCCAGGAAGAAAAAGGATCCTGGAGAAAATAGGCCAAATAATCAATGAGCGGGATTAGCATTAATGCACAATATCAAGTTTTCTACAGCATAAGATAAACAACTTGGCCATTTACAGAGTGATATAGACCATGAAGGAAAATTTGTAGGTTTGTATTAGTTCTGGATTTAAGTACCCTGTGGTTACATGAAATAGCTTGCCATAACTATTTTATGAGCAAATGTGGGTCATTATTTAAGTGTTAAGATTAGCTCAACTCAGAATCATGGGCCAAAACTTTTCTGCAGAAGTGGTGGAGGTAAAAGGCTCAGGCTTCTTGCACCTCTGTTGCCTCTGTTATACTCCTCTCAACAGTCTTGAATCCCCATATTTCAGATTTTTATTTTCCTCAGACTATGCCCATCCAGTATCCCATTCTCTTTTAAGTATCCGTTAGCTGCTTTTATTGTTCAGTTGCTAAGTCGTGTCCGACTGCTTGTGACCCCATGAACTGCAGCACGCCTAGGTCCTTTGTCTTATGCTATCTCCCTGAGTTTGCTCAAACTCATGTCCATTAAGTCTGTGATGCCATTCAATTATCTCATCCTCTGTCACTCTCTTCTAACCCTGCCTTCAATCTTTCCCAACATCATGATCTTTTCCAACTAATTGACTCTTTGCTGGAGCCAACCTTCAGCATCAGTCCTTCCAATGAATATTCAGGGTTGATCTCCTTTCTGATTGACTGGTTTGACCTCCTTGCTGTTCGAGGGACTCTCGAGAGTCTTCTCCAGCACCACAATTCAAAAGCATCAATTTTTGGACACTGAGCCTTCTTTATGATCTGACTCTCACATCTGTATTTGACTACTGGAAAAACCATAGCTCTGACAACGAGACCCGACTTTGGATGGGTTATCTGCTGACTGAGAGGCTGGAGGGACAGGACACTGGAAGGAAGTTTCATGGGACCACTGGCTTCTCCTTTCCCATCCTGTCACCCTTCAACAAATGATCTAGCCTTCCTTGGTTCATTATTAAGAGGATAGTTTTCTAACCATTTGAAAACACAGATTTCCTCATGCCTGAATTTCCTTATAGATTAGTCTTTCTCCTGCTTGGGAAATCTCATAGCTCTGTGCTTGTACTTCTCTGCTTGATTTGGAAGTTCCTTCCACTTAGACTCTTCTGAAATGATCCAAACTCACTCCCTTTCCCACTGGAGCACACACCAGTCCCCCAGTTCAGTTCAGTCACTCAGTCGTGTCCGACTCTTTGCAACCCCATGAATCGCAGCACGCCAGGCCTCCCTGTCCATCACCAACTCCCGGAGTTCAGTCAGACTCACGTCCATCGAGTCCGTGATGCCATCCAGCCATCTCATCCTCTGTCGTCCCCTTCTCCTCCTGCCCCCAATCCCTCCCAGCATCAGAGTCTTTTCCAATGAGTCAACTCTTCACATGAGGTGGCCAAAGTACTGGAGTTTCAGCTTCAGCATCATTCCTTCCAAAGAAATCCCAGGGTTGATCTCCTTCAGAAGGGACTGGTTGGATCTCCTTGCAGTCCAAGGGACTCTCAAGAGTCTTCTCCAACACCACACTTCAAAAGCATCAATTCTTCGGCGCTCAGCCTTCTTCACAGTCCAACTCTCACATCCATACATGACTACTGGAAAAACCATAGCCTTGACTAGGCGGACTTTAGTCGGCAAAGTAATGTCTCTGCTTTTGAATATGCTATCTAGGTTGGTCATAACTTTCCTTCCAAGGAGTAAGCGTCTTTTAATTTCATGGCTGCAGTCACCATCTGCAGTGATTTTGGAGCCCAAGAAAATAAAGTCTGACACTGTTTCCACTGTTTCTCCATCTGTTTCTCATGGAGTGATGGGACCGGATGCCACGGTCTTTGTTTTCTGAATGTTGAGCTTTAAGCCAACTTTTTCACTCTCCTCTTTCACTTTCATCAAGAGGCTTTTTAATTCCTCTTCACTTTCTGCCATAAGGGTGGTGTCATCTGCATATCTGAGGTTATTGATATTTCTCCCGGCAATCTTGATTCCAGCTTGTGTTTCTTCCAGTCCAGCGTTTCTCATGATGTACTCTGCATATAAGTTAAATAAGCAGGGTGACAATATACAGCCTTGATGTACACCTTTTCCTATTTGATCCCCCAGTGGTCCCTAAATCCTTCGTTCTTCTTTCAGCTCTAGACAAGCACTGTTGATGGAACAAGCAGCAAGCTGTAATTTAAAATTTTCCAATAGCCACACTTAAATGAAATAAAGAGAAATGGATGGTGTATATTAAGTTTAAGCATGCTGTACACCTTGAAGGTACACAATATTGTATGTCACTACAGGAGCTTCCCAGGTGGCGCTAGTGTTAAACAATCTGCCTGCCTAATTCAGGAGACATTAGAAACTCAGGTTTGATATAAGGGTTGGGAAGATCTCCTGGACGAGGGCAGGGAAACCCACCCCAGTGTTCTTGCCTGGAGAATCCCATGGACAGAGGAGCCTGGTAGGCTACAGTCCATAGGGTTGCACACAGTTGGACACTACAGAAGCATCTTAGCATGCATGTACACCAGCATTTCAATTACATCCCGATAAAACTCGAGGGAAAAAAGAAATGGATGAAAGTAATTGTAAGAATCTCTTTTATTTAGCCCAGTATATCCAATAGATATGGTTTTTGTACAATAGTCATGTACAGATATGAAAATTGGACCATAGAAAAAGATTGAGCACTGAAGAATCGATGCTTTCAAACTGTGGTGCGGAGAAGACTCTTGAGAGTCTCTTGGACAGTAAGGAGATCAAACCAGTCAATCCTAAAGGATATCAATCCTGAATATTCATTGGTAAGACTGATGCTGAAGGTGAAGCCCCAATATTTTGGCCACCTGATGGGATGAGTCAATTCATTGAAAAAGACCCTGATGCTGAGAAAGATTGAGGGTAGGAGGAGAAGGGGGCACAGAGGATGAGATGGTTGGATGGTATCAACGATTCAATGGATGTGAGTTTGAGCAAATTCCAGGAGAGAGTGAAGGCCAAGGAAGCCTGGTGTGCTGCAGTTCACGGGGTCACAAAGAGTCAGACACGACTTAGTGACTGAATGACAAGAACGATCCACTATATTGGGCTTCCCATGTGGCTCAGTGGTAAAGAATCTGCCTGCAATGCAGGAGATGTGGGTTCCATCCTTGAGTCAGGAAGATGACCTGGAGAAAGGACATAGCAACCCACTCCAGGATTCTTGCCTGGGTAATCCCAATCCGTGGGGTTGCAAAAGAGCTGGACACAACTAGGTGACTAAACAACAGCAGCAGCGTCCAATATAATATCTTTTCAGGATGTAATCATATGAAATTGTTAATGAGAATTTTCACATTCTTTCACACTCTTTTTCACAGTCTTCTCTGCTTTGAAACTCAGTGTGTGTTTTGCACTCAGGGTGCATCTCAGTTTTAAGTAGGTACGTATATAAAGAACCTAATAACCTTCTGTGGCTCCTGTATTTGGCTCCCTTAGGGCTTGTTGCTACCATGTTGTGCAGTGTAGATCTTGACCTTTGTTCAGGCTCATTCCCCACAGGAAAAATCTCTCCGCTTCCTCCAGCGGGTTTAATCCCAGCCATTGCTCAAGGCCCAGCCTTCTTAGAGGGAAATTTCTCTGATCTCTTAGCTCAGGCTCTCCTCGCCTTGACTGTATGCAGCTGACACTTCTAACCACCCCTCAGAGGGCTGCCCTCTGCCCTTTCACAGCCAACACCGTTTCTGTGTGTCTGCACACCTCCTCTCCCCATGCAGCACAGCTTCCCCACCGTGTTTCTCTGAGGCTGCTTTCCAAGTTCATGATCACTCCTCTGAGCTCTTCTTGCTTAACTCTTCCCAATGTCCTAACATGCGATCATCGCTCCTTCTCAACACTCTCCTACTTTTGCCCATATGTTATCATATTTTCTTGACTTTCTTTCTCCTACTTCGGGCACGTCTTAAGATCATACAAACTCTTCTACTCTTCTACCATCCTTCATATGTTCAGTATTTCGGTTATGATTTAGATCAACCCCTCCCCGCAATTCTTTTCTCATTCCTCAGTCCCTACTTGGGCAACTTCGCAAAATTCCTTGTGTTTCAACGATGCTAAATAAGCTGAAGGTACTCTCAGCCTTGGCTCTAGCCCAATTTTCCGCCTTAGTGTCAGGTAAGAAAATACGATTCAGATTTGACATCTCCTTGGATTTGTCTACTCAACTCTGATACACCATGAACAGAGCAAACCTGTTTTCCCCTTTGCCTTCCTTGTCTCAATAAGTGCCATGACAACCACACTGCTGCTTTATAAAGACCCCAGGGTCACCCCTAGTTCCTTCTTCCCCTCACTTCTCATACCCAGTCCATCAGCTGCTCAACTCCTCTCAAATCCAGCCTCTTCTCTGTATCTCCTGGTGGCCACACTGGTCCAAAGCAATCATGATCCCCTGGACGCTCTTTGTTTCAAGTTCAAAGCCCTGACCATGGCCCTCTTACTCTAGTCCAAATCCTCTTCAACTCATATCCTACATTTCTTCTATTTCAGAGCACTCCAAACCTGTAGAATTTCTGTGATTGACACTTTATTGTACCATAATATATGATAAAAGAGAATCCCTTTAATTTTTAAACAGTAGAAATTCAGTGCTTCCTAAAAAATAAAAATAGTCCTCAGAATGGGCAGCAGAGCCCTAGACAGCCTCAGATTTGTTTTTATGTACCTCTGGGTGAGATAGTGAGGGTAGAGACAAATAGTGGAAGAAATTTTAAATACATTCCCAATATTTAGGGCTGTATTACAACTTGTACTATTTCTCAGCTTAAACTTGCTACACCTTTTTTTTCTTACAAGAGCACTTCAAAACCACTTTTAAAAAACTAATTTATTTTTTTAATTGAACTAATTTATTTTTTTAGTTGATTTACAATATTGTGTTAGTTTCAGTTGTACAGCAAAGTGATATCCATATATCTTTTTCAGATTCTTTTCCCATATAGGATATAATAGAATACTGACTGCAGTCCCTTGGGCTATGCAGTAGGTCCTTGTTGTCTGTTTTATATATAGTAGTGTATATATCGGAGAAGGCAATGGCACCCCACTCCAGTACTCTTGCCTGGAAAATCACATGGACAGAGGAGCCTGGTGGGCTGCAGTCCATGGGGTCGCTACGAATCGGACACGACTGAGTGACTTTTCACTTTCATGCATTGGAGAAGGAAACGGCAACCCACTCCAGTGTTCTTGCCTGGAGAATCCCAGGGACAGGGGAGCCTGGTGGGCTGCCGTCTATGGGGTCACACAGAGTCGGACACGACTGAAGCGACGCAGCAGCAGCAGCAGCAGTGTGTATGCGTTACTCCCACATTTTGAATTTACCTGTCCCCCCCCACCACCACCTTTCCCCTTTGGTAACCATAAGTTTGTTTTCTGTGTTTGTGAGTCTGCTACTTTGTAAATAGGTTCCTTTGTGTCAGTTTTTAGCTCCACATGTAAGCAATGTCACATGTCTGTCTGTATCTGACTTGCTTCACTCAGTAGGCTAACCTCCAGGCCCATCCATGTTGCTGCAAATGGCATCATTTCATTCCTTTTTGTGACTGAGTAGAATTCCTTTATACACCACATCTTTTTTACCCATACCTCTGTCAATGGACATTTAGGTTGCTTCCATGTCTTGATTATTGTAAATAGTGTTGCTATGAACCCTCAGGTGCTTATATCTTTTCAAATTAGTTTTCTCCAGATATATGGATTTCTGGATCATACGATAACTCTGTATTTAGTTTTTTAAGGAATCTCTATTCTATTCTCCATAGTGGCTGTACCAATTTGCATTTCCACCAACAGTGTAGGAGGATTCCCTTTACTCCAGAACCATTTTTAATGCCTTTTCATCTTTTGAACCGGGAAGTTCTTTTTAATTCCTAACTTGCATCCTTCAGCTTTAGTTCAGCTTCAGCTGACCCATTTTAGGTGGGCTGTAGTGGGCGTGCCCAGCCCCACAGGGAAACCTGCAGGAAGGTAGGTGCTGGGCCAAAGCAGAAGGGCCACAGTACAGCTGGGCTTCCAGAGGATCTTCCTTTCCTCCTGAACCTGGATGCTAGACAAGATGCTGTCTGCAAGCTGTGACTTCTGAGGGGGTCCATCCCTGCATTGCTCAACTGGGCACCAAAGATACTTAGTGTCACCTACTCTCCCATCCAAGCAAGCCCTACGGGGTCTGTGCTGACTCTTCAACCACACGGAACACCTTCTGAGAGCAAAAGGATGAAAGGTGCAAGGATTCCTGCTACCTACCTGGTGCAGACACGCATTTTCCCTCTCTCCCCAGCCCAGGTGGCTCCATGGCTCCTTCCCGGGAGAGATCACCTAGAGCGTAAGCTCTAGATCCCTGACCTTGACATGCAGTTGATAAGGATCTCATCTTCCTCATCTTTTCCCGTAAAAGAGAATAAAAGAAGAAAATGGATGTGTGCGCATGTGTATGTGTGTGCAGGGGAGGTGAGGTCCATAATACAATGGCGTGGTTTTAATTTTCATACTGCCTTTCATGTTGTGTATAAAAATAATTGGCAAATTCATTTACATTTGCAAGACTTTTCTCAATAAATGAGAAAATGCTTGTAATACTTTTTTGGAAAAATAAGAACTTCTTGTACCTGGCAAATAACAGAGGCGCAATAGATATTACTGAATGAATGAACATTATAAAATAAAAAAACACAATACCTTCCTCCTGTTTCCTGCAGTGAGGAGTTTGCCTCACTCTTGAGACCCATATGTCTGGGGTTAAGAGTGAGTGTTTGCTAGGATGAGTCTGGACACACTACTGTTCTCAGAATGTTTATAAACTCTGGGTAATCCCAAGCTCCTGGGTGGCTTTATGGTAAAGAATCTGCCTGCCAGTGCAGGAGATGCAGGAGACATGGGTTCAATCCCCGGGTCAGGAAGATCCGCTGGAGGAGGAAATGGCAAGCTACTCCAGAATTCTTGCTTGGGAAATCCCATGGACAGGGGAACCTAGCAGGCTACAGTCCATAGGGTTGCAAAGAGTCGGACACGACCGAGCACATATATACTGAATAATCTAATTTCACTCTCTTAAGGAATGTCTATTTACCTGAGTTTTACAGAATTCAGGAAATTCTGATTGTTAGGGATTTTACTCTAATTCTCTTTTAGCAGTGTTTAGCAAAAAGGATGGCTTAAAACTCAACATTCAGAAAACTAAGATCATGGCATCTGGTCCCATCACTTCATGGCAAATAAATGGGGAAACAATGGAAACAGTAACAGACTTTATTCTTTTGCACTTCAAAATCACTGCAGATGGTGACTGCAGCCATGGAATTAAAAGATGGTTGCTCCATGGAAGAAAAGCTATGACCAACCTAGACAGAATGTTAAAAAGCAGAGACATTACTTTTACAACAAAGATCTGTCTAGTCAAAGCTTTAGTTTTTCCAGTAGTCGTGTACGGATGTGAGAGTTTGACTACAAAAAAAGCTGAGTGCCAAAGAATTGATGCTTTTAAACTGTGGTGTTGGAGAAGACTCTTGAGAGTCCATTGGACTGCAAGGGGATTCAACCAGTCCATCCTAAAGGAAATCAGTCCTGAATATTCATTGGAAGGACTAATGCTGAAGCTGAAACTCCAAACCTTTGGCCACCTGATGCGAAGAACTGACTCACTGGAAAAGACCCTGATGCTGGGAAAGATTGAAGGCGGGAGGAGAAGGGGACAACAGAGGGTAAGAGGTTGGGTGGCATCACCGAATCAATGGACATGAGTCTGAGTAAGCTCTGGGGATTGGTGAAGGACAGGGATGCCTGGCATCCTGCAGTCCATGGGGTTGCAAAGAGTTGGACGTGACTGAGGGACTAAATTGAACTGAACTGAGAACAAAGGATGATCAAATCTGCTGTAGTAGGGAGACTTGAAGGTGTATCTGGGAAAATCAGATGAGCAGGTTGGATACAGTTACAGCCTTCTGGGGGTTCCATTTTGCTCAAAGCATGGGGGGAAGGTTTAAATTTTGTGCGTACATAAAGCATACCAAAGCTGTGGTAGCTGCCTCTTTAGGCTACCTCCCATGAGGAGGTTTACAGTATAAAAGTTGAGGGGACGGTTTAAAGAGAACCCCTGGGTTTGGGGTATTTAAGAGAGGTTGGAGGGCAGGAGTGGTCGTGAGGGTTGGGGTTCGGATTTAAATGACAGACATGAGAGTTTGAGGTTTTTCCCTCTGAAGTCTGAGACTTGCAGGTTAGTGTGAACAGAACTGTAGACTTACTCTACATACATTTAGGAAAGTAAGCACTATTTTAAAAGGCATGTGCATGCTAAGTCCCTTCAGTCGTGTCTGACTCTTTGCAACCCTATGGACTATATGGATCCTCTGTCCATGGGATCCTCCAGGCAAGAATGGAGTGGATTGCTGTGGCCTTCTCCAAGGATAAAACCAGCATCTCTTATGTCTCCTGCATTGGCAGGCAGGTTCTTTACCACTAGTGCCACCTGGGAAACCCATTTAAGAAAGGAAAACATGTAAGAATTACCTGTAGGATCTCATGGGATACTTTGATTCACAAGTAGATCCCAGAAGATCAAATAATGCATAGTGCCCTCTTTCATTTTCCCTATCCAACGCCAAATTTGTATCAAGAGGTGGAGCCACAGAAGGGTAAGGATTCATGTTTTACATCCATAAACCAGCACCGCTGTCTCCTCATCGTGGAACTATTCCCCCCCACCCCCCACCAGAAGTAAGGACCAGGAAGCTCCATCTGGTCCCTGAGCTCCCATTTTTGCTGTCTGCAGAGTGACACCCATTCTTCCTAAGGGATGACATTGTATGCTTGTAAATTTCCATTAATCAACAAAGTCAGCTGGAGTTTTACATTTCTCCACCCCAGGGTAGAAGCTTCATGCTGAAGACAAGATTTAAAAGACCATTTTGATGTCTTATTACTTCCACCATTTTTCAAAAATAACAATTGCCAGGAATGTACTGGTTTCCAGCTGTTTTCTTTCAGTCTGGTTCACAGGCCACACTGCATTAAAAATTCAAGTTCTATAAAGAGGGCTTCACAGCATTGTCCTGTCTCATATTTTAACAAGGATAAAATATGAAATTTGAGCTGGGAGCAATATTACAATTTTGATATCAGCAACTCTGCACATGTGGTTTTACCTCCCATGTCTTCCTTGTCCTCAGAGGAAGTTTTCTTAAAGATTTTTCAGCAGGCAGATTTATTACTTGTCATGATTTGGGGATTATCTGTTGGACAGTCTTGCTATTTTTTCTGATCCCAGCAACTAAAAAGAGCAGATCATTTGGCTTGAAGGGACGTAAGCTGCATTGTAATCACTTCCATCCTGTGAATACGACCTGCAGTAACACATGTGTAATTCCTAATTGAGAGACTCTCTTTTCATGGACCTACTATAGAAATATCAGATTGTTGACTGTCTTCTGAGGCTATTTTTCACCAGATGATTTGTGGATGTGCGGGGGTTAGCGGAGTTTAGTCCAATAAACTGTTATCTCCAAGGAATATTTTTGATGGGGTATCACAGTGACACATGTCATATTTTAGTTTTAGTACAAAGGGCATTCTGAAAAGTGCATTCTGTCACGTGGAGACAGATCAAGATCCTAACGCCAGAGACAATTTGACACCTTCATCATCAGTTTTCAATTATCTGCTTCTCCTTCCATCTCTCCTCTTCTCTCACCATTTGCTCTATTCTTTCATTTTATCCTATTTTTCCTCTCTAATTCTCTTTCCCTCCATTTTCACTTAATCTTATTTCCAATTTCCTTCATAAGCTCCATCCCCTCTTTTTGTTTCAATCACCTCTATAAGCCCTAGACTTCCAATAAGGATCTAGCATTGCTTGATCGCAGAAAAAGTAGGTCTAAAGTAATGGAATAGTCTCACACTTTAATAATCATCTTTATTCCTATATTAGGTCATTGCATTGCACTGGTTCTACACCAGTTATTATGTCTAGAAATGAAATAATTCTAGCAAAATCCTAGTTGCAACTTGAAGAACAGTGTTAAACATAAAATGTTAATAAGTTTAAGAAATATATCCATCCATTAGGAGATCAAAGTTTTAGAAATCCCTATACAAGCCAGAGACAGGCTAATTACTTTGTATTCTTATTTCCATTAAAGCAAAGTTCTCAAAAGTCTTACAAACACCTCTGTTAATGACTTGTTTATTCAAACTGCCTATAGTATAATGAGAGATGAGAGAGATGAATTAAAGAATGAATCAATCAGTTTTTAATAAAATTTAGAGAAAATCTTAAAAGCCCAGATCTGTCCTTTCAGCCAGAAGAATTTGCAAATTAAGAAAAGTCCCCAGGTCAAAGGTCGGCTTCCCAGGTGGTGCTAGTGGTAAAGAATCTGCCTTCAGTGCAGGAGATGCAGATGTGAATTTAACCCCTGGGTTGGAAGATCGCCTGGAGTAGGAAATGGCAGCCCATTTCAGTATTCTTGCCTGGAAAATTCCATGGAAAGAGAAGCCTGGCGGGCTGCTGTTGATGGGACTGCAATGAGTCGGACATGACTAAGCATGCATGTACACAGGTCAAAGGGACTGACAACTGAATCCAGCAGGTTTCAGAACTGTGATGGGCAGTTGACTCCATGTCTTTCCCTTTTCCCATGTTTTTGAACAAAGGTATCTGACGGGTACCCTCTCCCTGTCCAGTCTTTGTATGTCAGCTTTTCTCTAGTTCACATGTCTTCAGATTGAGGGGAACTAAATTCAGGCAGCTCAACTGAAGGAAATATAACTTGAGAAACCTCATTTGCAAAAGGAATAGGACCTCAAACCTGAACCTGGTGTCAAACTGATGAGACCTTCTGATTTTAGAAAAAGGAAGTATCTTTTGCACTTGGGAGGAATTATATAATTACTGTCCAGGAGTGGATTTTGCTGGTTTGCATATTTCCAAATTTTTGGGCACTCCCTGCTGTGGCAGAGGAGGGATCTATGTCTCTTTTCCTTAAATCTAGGCAGAACTAGTTGGTACCAAGTGGACGCCATGTTAAGTGATGCTATGAACCAGACTAGGTTTGAAGAAACCCTGACACTTCTGTGTACTTCTCTTGGGACACACACTTTTAAAACCTGAGGAACACTGTGCAGCACAGAAACCCAAGCCACAGACATGTGAGCGAAGACAGCTTCTGTGGATTTCATCTCCAGACTTTGAACAACCCCAGCCTTCTAGTCTTCCACATTGAGATCCTAGACGTCATGGTGCAGAGACAAGATATCTTAGCTGTGCCTTGCCTGTATTTTTGGCCCACAGAATCTGTGATCATCATAAAATTATTTGGGGGATAGCAATAGTAATGGGGACACTGACGTTATTGTGTAAGAGTGTAAGGAATTGGTGTTATTGCATATAAATCTATAGAAAATAATTCAATGAAAACCTTATAACCACCTTCCAACATTATCTGTCATTTTTACTTCAGGGTATTACTTTTTTTAAGTAATAAAATATTATAAACATTGTTGCAGATTTCATGTCCTATCTTTTTCCTTGGAGGAAATAGAATTTTGTATTTGTTATTTCCATTCAGTTTTTATGTTATTATTACATACAAAGGTGTCAAAAATAATTTGGAAAATTTTACTTGAATTTGAACTTTACATAAATGGCATCATAAAATGTTTGGCATTTTGTAACTATCTTTACATTCAGCATTATCTTTTTGGAGTTACCCATGTTTACATCTTTAACTCCTACTTATTCATTTTCATTGCTGGATAATATTTCATCATCTGTACATATGATAATAAGAAGATCAAAAGAATCAAACAACAATAACAACAAAAGCTTGACCTTGAAAGAAATAGGTTAATTTCTGTAGGGAATATAAAGTAGCTTCAAAATAAATGTTGTTCCTAGAGATTCAATAAGTTACTGCACCCACAAAATGAGAGGGAGAAGGCTTCCAAAAAATTTACAGAGGGCTTAACAAAAATTGATTGCTAAAATAAGAGAAATTCAGTACAAAGTTTGGGAGATAAAGTCAAAGTAATCTCCCAGAATATAGACACAAATATCAAGACATGAGACAAATAAAAGATTAAGAGGTTTGGAGATGGCTCAGCATTCCACTACTAACATTTCCAGAAAGAGATAACAAAGAAAACAGATACATTATCAGGGAAATAACACAAGAAAACCCCAAAGCAGAAGACAGACCATATTTCCCAATTGAAAGTCATGTAAGTGAAAAAGACTCACATCTAGAAACATCACTGCAAATTCCCAGGACACAAAGAATAAAGATAAGATCATAAAAGCCTCGAAAAAGAGAAAAGACAAAAAAAAAAAAGATATATTCTTATAGATGGATTGAAGAGAAATGAGAATCAAGTTGACATTTGCTATAAGAGACTGCCCAGAATCAAGATTGGCATGAAAAAACTACAGGAAAGAAATGATAACCAACTGTATATGTAATATAGGGCCTAAACATGGTGTAATTTTCAGCAAATCATGACTAGTAGGGAAAGAAGCTCCTTTTGAATACTGTTGACACTAGAAGTTGACATTGGAAAGGAGGAGATGTGTGTGTAAAATAAAACTGTGCAAACTATTTCACCAAGCAAGTGCCTTTCAGAAGCCCAGACTGAGGTTCCGGGGACAGTCGCCTGTCACAACAGGGCTCAAAGAGGAGGCAGAGTCCGGGCTGTGACTGTAAGTCTCTCCTGACACTACCGTTCCCTTCCGTGGGCACCTGGCGGGGGTTAAGCTCCACTCGTAGTCATACTGGAGGGAGTTAAGGGTGCTATGTATCTTATGCTGGTGCTGAGAGCTAACACAAAGGGCTGCTCTCCTCTCCTCTCGGTTCAGCTACTAGGGAACAACATTAAAGCTGGTCCTCTCTGAGGCCATCAGGATGGTGAAGAGGATAACGAGCGAGAGGTCAGGGGGCAAAGTGTATCTCAGTTAGAAAGAGAAGCACAATTCACCTGCTCCTCCCCCCAGGGACAGTCTCTCTCCATTGTCAGTCACGAGAATATAGGTTTTCATAGGTTTTACTCATTTAGCCAACCAACATTTATTGAGTATCTACTATGTGCCAGCGCTATTAGTAAGTGCTGGTTGGTAAACAAGTCAAAATCTCTACTCTAGTGGATTAAAGCAGACAAACAATATCATTATCTCAAGTATATGAGATGAAATTTAAAGCTCATTTATCATAAATTTCTTTGCAGACTAAAAGTGGAAGAGACCTACTCAGTTTGTAGATGCCGTAACTTAATTGAATCTCCAGGAATTACATTTATTTTGAATGAATTATTTATTTTCTGTTCTCTACAGAAATTAGCCTATTTCTTCCAAGTGAAAATGAAGTGAAAATGTGAGTCACTCAGTCGTGTGCGACTCTTTGCCACCCCATGGACTGTAGCCTGCCAGGCTCCTCTGCCCATGGAATTCCTCAGACAAGAATATTGGAGTGGGTAGCCATTTCCTTCCCCAGGGAATCTTCCTGACCCAGGGATTGAACTCAGGTCTCCCACATTGCGGGAAGATTCATTACCATCTGAGCCACTAGGGAACTCCAAGTCAGGTTTTTGTTTTTATTGTTTGTTGGTTCAGACGGTGGTAAAGAAGCTGAGATACGTGTTACTAAGTGAAAAAAGCCAATTGGAAAAGGCTACATACTGTGTGGTTACAACTTTGTGATGTTATGGAAAATGCAAGACAATGGAGACAGTAAAAGGATCAGTGGCTGCTGGGGGTTAGGAGTGGAAGTACGAATGGTAAGCAGAGCGCAGAGGCTTTTGGGGGCCATGAAACTACTCTGTAGGAGACTAAACTGGTGGATAGATGTCATTACTCATTTGTTCAAACTCATAGATTATACAGCACCAAGATTGAGCCCTAATGTAACTTTTCTTCAAAAGATTCAAGTTCCATGTTTCATATCTGATCTTTAATATATCTAGAATTGCATAGTGTGAGATAGGAAATCTAAATTTATTTTAGTCCATGTGGATAATCAATTGCCAAAGCACCTTTATGGAAAATGTTATTCCTTACCTATAAATTACAATGCTGCCTCTATGCTCAGTCATGTTTCATTGTGTGTTTAGGTCAGTTTCTGGGTCCCCTACTGTGTGGTGTCAGACTATAAACTGGGCTGTGCCTGTGGGCCAGACAATGGATAAATAATGCCCACTTTATGAAACATGAGAGGATCAAATCACACTGCCCTAGAATGGACTAGCATGGTAGTAAATATTCCTGAAATGGAAAGACATCGACTCTTCTTGGTATTTTTCAGAGGAGAGTTCCGGAGTGGGTTTCAACCTCTTGCCTGGGACATGGGAATGAAAGTTTCATTGTAGAAGAGGATTTGTATCCTGCTCTTCTGTTTAGATTGTAGTTATAATGCCAAACACATTGTAAAAAGGAGAGTCACATCTGTGTTTACATCCTTGAATTCTGGTTTCTCTCATTTATCAATTCCCTCACATGCTATTTGCCACGGCACACTCACAGTTATTTCAAACTGGGCTGTGACTTTAGTAGAGGGCCCAAAGAGAATGCAGTTGTGGGGTACAGAGTCGCTGAGCGGAGATGGGTTAGTGGCAGAGTTTCGAGCTGTATTTGAAGCAGACGCCGATTGCATTTTCTTTGAGCCGGTAAATTCACAGGGCTTGCCTAAGTTACCAGAATACAACAGGAGCATTTCCATGGGAAGTCTAGGGTATTGGGATGAAGGATTTTCTTCTTAAGTATTTATTAGGTACTTATGTGTATGTAGACTAGACCTAGAAAGGTGGGCTTCAAAGAACAGGGAGAATGTCTACCCTCATGCAGATTCATTGGAAAGACCGATGCCGAAACTCCAATACTTTGTCCACCTGATGCGAAAAGCCAGCTCATTGGAAAAGGCCCTGATGCTGGGAAAGACAGAAGACAGGAGAAGAAGGGGGTGACAGGGGATGAGATGGTTGGATGACATCACTGATTCAACGGCATAACTTTGAGCAAACTCTGGGAGATAGTGAAGGACAGGGAGGCCTGACGTGCTGCAATCCATGGAGTCACAAAGAGGTGGACACGACAGAGCACGCATGCCGAGAGTTAAGATCCCACATACCTTCCAGACATACAATCAGAACATAAGAAACAGAAGTATGGCAGCAAATTAAACCAAGACTTTAAAAAGAGGTCCACACCAGAAAAAGAGTCACTTTGCTGTACACATAAAACTAACACAACATTGTAAATCAATTATAATCCAATATAAAATTTACAAATGTGAAAAGGCTGTCTCGTTACCAGCTCTAAAAGATGTCTTCATCTCAACTGATATTTGTTATGTACCAAGCATCCAGCATGCCTTTTTGAGGCAATCGAAAGAAGAACAAGAGGCAGTTCCTGGAATCAAGAACGTAATCATGCCTTTGGGACTTTGACATTTACTCTTATGAAACAAGTAAACAAACGGTTCAAGATGGAGTGTTCAATTTGGAGGGAGACAGTGAGTAATGACAGCAGGTCTAGAAAGGCCATGGTTTTATCGCTGCTTCAACAGTGAAGGTCATATTATGTCAAGTGGTGGCAACTGTTATTGCTTTACTTTATGTCAGCTAGCTTTTTAAATATTAATAAAAGGAGAGCAAACATTTCCCATGGCCTCTTGGGTGGATTCTTGATGGCTATTGGACTCTTAGGTAGTTTGACAGATGTGAGTAGGAGGGGTGGGTTTTCTCCAGGGCTAAGTATCCAGGAAGAAATGGGTTGTCATAAACTATTTTCTCTTGTGTGCAACATTGTGAAAATTATATACTAGAGGAATAAAGATTTAAGTCTTTAACATAAGTTATCTGAGGAGGAGCACATTCTCCTGGGATGTGGCTCTTGGTAGTCATACATTGTGTAACTGGGAGTCCCTCCAATCTGGTGGCTGAAGCAAGGGACAAGCCGGCTGCCCTGGGTCATTGCTGGTCAAGGACAGTGTTGCTTAGAAAACTGACTGTGGGTCTCTGTTTTCTTTTCAAGCGTTCTTTTGTTTTCTAGACTTGAAACTGCAATGAAGTTACCTCTGGCAATATTTAAATACCATTCTACATCGCTAACAGATGGCAAGAGATTCCCGGGTGCAGTTCCTGGAGTTAGACACAGTCCACTCCCTTCTGATGCTTTGGCAGACTTCACATTCCACAGAGCCCCTTATCCAACGCTGTGATGGCTCACTGTTTTCACAAGAAAACTTTTCAATCAGCTGGTCCCCTGGAATATGGCTCTTCTTTCAACCAGCCTATAGTTTTATCAACAATCTTCTTAGAAAATGATACAAATGACCAAAACAGGAACAGGCTCCCAGACTTCAAAAATAAATTTATGGTGACTAAAGAGGAATGGGAGACATAAATTAGAAGTTTGGGATTAACATATATACAGTATTATATATAAAATGGATAAATAAGAAGAACCTATTATACAACACATGAAACTCTGCTCAGTATTCTGTAATAAGCTAAATGGGAAAAGAATTTGAAAAAGAATAAATGTATGTATAACTGAGTCACTTTGCTGTACACCTAAGACTAACATAACATCGTAGATTAAGTACATTTCAATATAAAATAAAGAAGCTAAATTAAAAAATCTTTCTGTCTTGGAGGAAGTAGATGAGAGTCAGCATTATTTGGTATCCCATACTTCCTAAGTTTAAAGCTCATCTATCCCCACCTCATTCCCCCAAACTCCAGCATACCTTGCCCAACATAAAAGAAAATAGAGCCTCAAAGAGAGGGGTGGACTTGCCCAGAGTCACAGATGGTGGCAGATTCCAGGAGAAAGTCTGACCTTTAGATGTCTCAGACATCAAAAGGTTTGAGTGTGACCTATTAGCACTCCACTCCCCCGACCACAAGTAAACATCAATGCAATGCATAACCATAAAATAAATATGAAGAAGTGCAATGCAATTTTAGTTTTTTCCACTGGTGTTAACTTTCTTTTATTTTTTGAGATTTCAACAGTCAGGCTCTTAACCGTCTTTGATTTTTGCTTTGCAGACGCATTTAGCCAACACAGGGACTGCTGACATTAACTCAGACTCAGTTCTTTTGTCTCTTTGTCCATACCATACCTACTGCAATCCACCCCCTCCTGCCGTCCACAACTGGCATACCCTTCATTATTTCTGGTCACTGTTCTTTGTGACACTTTGTGATGTTTTCCACAAAGGTGGCTTGCTTGCCTTTCCTTCGTCCATCACAATAATCCAAGCCGGCTTCCTCCAGGCAGTCTCCCCAGACTTTAGATGACTGTCCTTTTGTAAAACATGTGGCCCTCTGTCGCTGAGGACTTCCCTGATAGCTCAGCTGGCAAAGAATCTACTTGCCAATTCAGGAGACCCAAGAGATGTGGGTTCGATCTCTGAGTCAGGAAGGCCCCCTGAAGTAGGAAATGGCAACCCACTCCAGTATTTTTGCCTGGAAAATCTCATAGATAAAGGAGACTGGTGAGCTACAGTCCATGAGGTCGCAAAGAGTCGGACATGACTGAACATGTATACATGCAAATATGCTGTCACTGAATGTCCCAACTAGCAAAAAGAGCATTAGAACTCTGTTTTTACTGGAAAAATTGTTTCTTTAAGCTTCTTTCCCTTCTCTCCTCCTCCTCAAATGTGTGAGGGATGGAAGAGAGACAGCTAATGTGGGGGCATCAGAAACCCTCTCTGCCAGGCAAAACAAGGAACAAAAAGCCAAAGGGAAAGTGTTAGTTGCTCAGTTGCGTCCAACTCTGTGAACTCATGGATGATAGCCCACCAGGCTCCTCTGTCCATGGGATTCTCCAGGCAATACTGGAGTGGGCTGCCATTCCCTTCTCCAAGGGATCTCCCAGGCCTGGTGATTGAACCAGGGTTTCCTGCATTACAGTCAGATTCTTTACCATCTGAGCCATCAGGGAAGCGACAGGATAAACAAAAGATTTCATAAGACTTGAAATTTCGGCACCGTTTTTCTTTCCTTCTGCTGCAGCCCAGCAGACATGGGGACACTTGGCCTGGGGCAGGCGCTGAACACAAAGTCTGTCTGGGGCTGCAAGAAAGTGAGGCCCCAATCAGGGAGAGAAGAGATAATCCATCTAAACCCTCCGTGATCTTAACCACAGAAAGAGCAGGCGAAAAGAAGCTTGAAGTCTAGACATCTGAGGGGATGTTGCCCTTTGAAGATCCTTTCAAGTACAAAGCACAGGGCCTCATATGATGCTGACACAGGCAGGGAAATAAATATCTACAAACACACACACATCTGGCAGAGCCGGGCACAAGAGGTGCCCAGCAGGGTGAGTTTTCCGGGGCTTAAGCTTTTCTATTCCTCACCTCCAACCTCCAGGCCTTGAACCATGAAAATCCAAGTAAATAAACTCTCTCTCGCTTTGTGTCTGACTCCCAGAACTCTTTTGTCACTGGTAACAAAAGAAAGCACTGTGATGGCATAGGAAACTCGGTCTAAGGAACGGTGCTGTTGATGGGTGGCCAGGAAGATTTCTGACTCCTTCTGGAGGGCAGGTGGGGCTACGCAGCCATGTGTCTCCACTGAGAGCTGAGTCCTGCAGCATCGTTCTAGCCATTTACAATAGCAGTAGGTACAATGACTGCACACAAGCCTCCTATTCTGGTCCTGCCATCACCTGGGTGATATTGGGCAATGTCAGTTTCCTCACGTGTAAGATGGGTATAAGCAGAGCACCTACCTCACAGAGTTAGGGTAAGGATGGAATGGATTCTGATGGTGCTCAAGAACCACAGGACACACAGCAGACACTGGGATGCTCGCCGCTTTAATGTTTAATGCCTTCTTCCCTCCAAATCAAACTGCACTGATTCAATTAATCCAACAAGATAACCGAACAGCCTACCAATCTGGTCAAGTCACTGAAAACAGTCAAGCTGGTTGCTTGACATATAGTAGCTGAACATCAACCTTTCCTCTCTCCCATTTGTAGTTATGATGTCATATAGCTAACTGTTTTCAAATCCACAATTTCACCTAAGATCAAATGGAGTAATTGATCTGCATGTTGTGGGTGGTAAGGGAGATTGGGCAAGTGGACTGTACAGTCCTGGGTGCCAGGCACCATGAAGAAGATGCTCCAAGGAAGTGGTCAACAGTTGAGCAAGTGTGCCTGCTAAGACTTGCCCTGTACTCATTATCCCAGGCCAGAGGATCAAGGTCACAGGGGTTCAGCTGTGAATAAAGTCTATTTCCTTCTAAAAATAGCATCCAGTTCTTGGCTTCTGCTCCAGACAGCCAATCTGAACTACTTTTAGGCACATATCTGTGTAGCAGGCAAAACTGTAGCAAAAACGCTGAAGGGAATTTATGAGATTTTCAAACACTTTGCAGGTTGGAGCTCAAATTGATGGAGGCTTAGGAGAGACTGGGCTGTAGGCTGGTCACTGACTGCCTAATTCAGGGTAAATTTGCTCTACACAGGAGGGCAAGATACAAAAGGTTTGAATCCTTGCTCATAAAGAAGCTTGCACACCTAATAGAACTTTGGGGTTGGAGTGAATTATATGATTATAAATTATTTTCCAGCTACAGGATTTCATGATTACTTATGAAGACTGTTAATGCAGCGGGTTGAGTTTGAAAGGTCGTGCATATGTTGGATTGGAATCTGTTCGGTTATTTGTAGCTCCATTACTTTAAGCAAGGGGATTAGTCCCCTAAACCTTAGTTTCCACATCTATTAAATAAAATGAGGGTATCTACCACAATGAATTATTGTAAAGTAGCTATGTGTTGAAATTAGTTAAGGCTATCTCAGATTGCAATCTTATACATTTATAGTCAAAATGATACATATAGGTAGAAATGCTTTTAAAAAAATCATGATACCTGAATATGATTTAGGAGACCTATTAAATATATTAGGTATACCAGAAAATGGAATAGTGCCCTCATTAAGGGTGAAAATGGGGTTTATCTATATAGTTTGACATAAAAATGTTTATAACACACTAACTGAAATAAAAGTAGGTTACAAAACAATACTTTTGTTTTCTTTCAAACTTTACATTTTGTATTGGGGTTCAGTTCAGTTCAGTTGCTCAGTCATGTCTGACTCTTTGTGACCCCCTGAACCGCAGCACACCAGGCCTCCCTGTCTATCACCAACTCCCGGAGTTCATCCAAACCCATGTCCATTGAGTCGGTGATGCCTTCCAACCATCTCATCCTCTGTTATCCCCTGCTCCTCCTGCCCTCAACCTTTCCCAGCATCAGGGTCTTTTCAAATGAGTCAGCTCTTCACATGAGGTGGCCAAAGGATTGGAGTTTCAGCTTCAACATCAGTGAACACCCAGGACTGATTGCCTTTAGGATGGACTGGTTGGATCTCCTTGCAGTCCAAGGGACTCTCAAGAGTCTTCTCTAACACCACAGTTCAAAAACATCAGTTCTTCGGTGCTCAGCTTTTTTTATAGTCCAACTCTCACATCCATAAGTGACCACTGGAAAAACCATAGCCTTGACTAGATGGACCTTTGTTGACAAAGTAATGTCTCTGCTTTTGAATATGCTATCTAGATTGGTCATAACTTTTCTTCCAAGGAGTAAGCGTCTTTTAATTTCATGGCTGCAATCACCATCTGCGGTGATTTTGGAGCCCAGAAAAATAAAGTCAGCCACTGTTTCCACTGTTTCCTCAGCTATTTGCCATGAAGTGATGGAAGCGGATGCCATGATCTTAGTTTTCTGAATGTTGAGTTTTAAGGCAGCTTTTTCATTCTCCTCTTTCACTTTCATCAATAAGCCCTTTAGTTCTTCACTTTCTGCCATAAAGGTGGTGTCATCTGCGTATCTGAGGTTATTGAGATTTCTCCTGGCAATCTTGATTCCAGCTTGTGCTTCTTCCAGCCCAACGTTTCTCATGATGTACTATGGTTTTTCCTGTGCTCATGTATGGATGTGAGAGTTGGACTGTGAAGAAGGCTGAGCGCTGAAGAATTGATGCTTTTGAACTGTGGTGTTGGAGAAGACTCTTGAGGGTCCCTTAGACTGCAAGGAGATCCAACCAGTCCATTCAGAAGCAGATCAACCCTGGGATTTCTTTGGAAGGAATGATGCTAAAGCTGAAACTCCTGTACTTTGGACACCTCATGCGAAGAGCTGACTCATTGGAAAAGACTCTGATGCTGGGAGAGATTGGGGGCAGGAGGAGAAGGGGACGACCCAGGATGAGATGGCTGGATGGCATCATGGACGCAATGGACGTGAGTCTGAGTGAACTCCGGGAGTTGGTGACGGACAGGGAGGCCTGGCGTGCTGCGATTCATGGGGTTGCAAAGAGTCGGACACGACTGAGCGACTAAACTGACTGAACTGACTGACTCTGCATAGAAGTTAAATAAGCAGGGTGACAATATACAGCCTTGATGTACACCTTTTCCTATTTGGAACCAGTCTGTTGTTCCATGTCCAGTTCTAACTGTTGCTTCCTGACCTGCATACAGGTTTGTCAAGAGGCAGGTCAGGCGGTCTGGTATTCCCATCTCTTTCAGAATTTTCCACAGTTTATTATGATCCACACAATCAAAAGCTTTAGCATAGTCAATAAAGCAGAAATAGATGTTTTTCTGGAACTCTCTTGCTTTCTCCATGATCCAGTGGATGTTGGCAATTTGATCTCTGTTTCCTCTGCCTTTTCTAAAACCAGCTTGAACATCTGGAAGTTCACAGTTCACGTATTGCTGAAGCCTGGCTTGGAGAATTTTGAGCATTACTTTACTAGCGTGTGAGATGCATGCAATTGTGCGGTAGTTTGAGCATTCTTTGTCATTGTCTTTCTTTGGGATTGGAAGGAAAACTGACCTTTTCCAGTCCTGTGGCCATTGCTGAGTTTTCCAAATTTTGGAATTTTTGAGGTATTGGGGTATAGCCAATTAACAGTGTTCTGGTAGTTTGAGGTGAACAGTGAAGGGACTCAGTCATACAAATGCAGTATCCATTCTCCCGCAAACCCGCTTCCCATTCAGGCTGACACATGACGTTGAGCAGAGGGCCAGACCTTTGCAGTAGTGTGCATCTTCATTCCCACACCTCCAACTTCCCCTGACATGTAGTTTATTGGAAGTGTGAGTGGGATCACATTACTGCCCAGCTTTAAGTCAAATCAGAGGTTCCCACGAGTGGCCTTAGCTCCTTCTCTGCCTCCCCTTCCCCCTCCCACACTTCCTCACTCCTTCACAGAGTTCTATGCCTTTCCTTATAGTGTCATCCTTCCTTGTTAGTCTGTGGATTTGTACCCATCTTCCCAGTTTCAGCTGGTAAATTTCCTCTCTGAAGTCTTCTCAGATTGATCTTCTGTCTCCGCCCATTCCCAGCCTTCCAACACCCACGTGTTTAGTCCCTCGTGCATGTCTGCCTCTTTGTGGCCCCATGGACGGTGGCCCTCCAGGCTCTTCTGTCCCTGGGATTCTTCAGGTAAGAATACTGGAGGGGGTTGCCATTTCCTTCTCCAGGGGATCTTCCTGACCCAGGAGTCAAACCTGTGAACCCTGTGTCTCCTGCACTGCAGGCGGATTCTTTACCCGCTGAGCCACTGGTGATGCCTCCAATACCCACACCTCACCCCGAAAGACTGAGGGACTCATTTCTCTGAATCCACACACACTTCTCTCTAAACACCTACCTCAGAGTCCTTCACTTATGGGGTTACAAATCTG
Organism: Budorcas taxicolor; assembly: GCF_023091745.1. Taxonomy (NCBI): domain Eukaryota; kingdom Metazoa; phylum Chordata; class Mammalia; order Artiodactyla; family Bovidae; genus Budorcas; species Budorcas taxicolor. The sequence continues at coordinate 40,417,845 of NC_068914.1, read as the reverse complement.
CTTCATTCTTTTAAATAGGTATTTCTTTTTTAATGTAAATTATTTATGTGTTGTATTTAAGCCATTGTTTAGCGCTATGGTCCTAAAGATGAAATCAATCTTGTTTTTCGGCCTCATCGCACACGGGACCTTCATTTCCTGACCAGCGATCAAATTCTAACTCCCTGCAGTGCAAGTGTGGAGTCTTTTTTTTTTTAAACTTATTTATTTATTATACTCCAGTATAGTTGCTTTACAACGTTGTGTTAGTTTCTGTTGTACAGCAATGTGACTCAGCTATAACTATACATATATCCCCTTCCTCTTGAGCCTCCCTCTCACCCCTGCCTCCCACCCCTCTAGATCATCACAGAACATCGAGCTAAACTCCTGTGCTATACAGCAGCTTCCCACGAGCTATTTTACACATGGTATTGTATATATGTGACTACTACTTTCTTGATCTGTCCCAGCTTCTCCACCCCACCGTGTCCACAAGTCCATTCTTTATGTCTAAGCATCTAGTCTTGACCATGGGACAACTAGGTAATTCCCTTAACTAGGAATTTCTTGATATTAGAGAATCTATTGCATTTACCCACTGCCTCCTTTTTGCATTCCCAGCATTTAGTAAGTGCGGAACAAATATTTCTTTAACAAATGAATGAATGAATGCATGAATGGATTTTAATTGAATTCCAGAGCTAAAAGACATTTTTAAGGCCATCTGTTTTATCCCCCACCCCCACCCCCCAACACATGTGTTAGATAGCATCATTGAATCAATGGACATGAGTCTGAGCAAACTCCAGGAGATAGCCACTCCAGTATTCTTGCCTGGGATAACCCATGGACAGAAAAGCCTGGCAGGCTACAGTCCACCGGGTTGCAAAAGGTCAGACACGACTCAGTGACTGACCAGAAACAACAACAAACAAGGGTGTGAAAAAGGAGAATTACACACTCTCAATGGCTGAGACTTTCAAAAGTCTTTCAAAAATTGATCATTCATCAAAAGTGTTATGCTGGCTGCTATGTATAAACAATAGGCGATCAGGGAACAAACAGGAAGCCTGGTTGGGAGGCAACAGTCAGCAATCCAAGCCAGAGATGGTACATCTCAGATCAGTCAACGGCAGGGGGAGTGGTGAGAAGGAGGTGTTTATTCGATCAGTTGTGTCCATCTCTTTGCCACCTCATGGACTGTAACCCGGCAGGCTCCGCTGTCCATGGGTTATCACAGGCAAGAATACTGGAGTGGGTTGCGATTCTCTTCTCCAGGGGACCTTCCTGAATCAGGGATTGAATCCATACCTCCTGCTTTTCCAGGTGGGTTCTTTACCATTGAGCCACAACCCCGAGAAGGAGTTAGTGTGTGTATGTGTGTCAGTATTAGAGCCAACAAGATTTCTGCCCAACTCAGTGTGGAACAAGAAGGAAAGAACCTGTAGTAGACCACATGTTTAGTACTTAAGTGAATTCTCTCCAGTAATTCTTTAAATGCTTGAACAGCTAGGACAAATCAGAGTCTCTTCATTCCATGCCATCGTGGCCTCTTATTTCAGTGTTTCTTTGAACACATTTTTGTTTTAGTTTGCAAGCTTTGGGACCACAGGTTTCAATAAGCAACTTTGACATAGAGTTGTAAGGGACATTAGATAAACTTCCTTTTGAGTAAGAATGAGTTAGAAACTAATAGGTACCATTTGTTGAGTGTTAATTCCTGCTCCTTTTAAGCCGTTGAGCAAAAATGTGGGGTACACATTGTTTTCTCCCATTTCATAGATGAGAAAACTGAGGATAGTCAGGATTAAGTAATCTGCCCTAAATCACACGGGTAGCACGTGACAAAGTGGAGATCCGGACAAAGTTTTGACTCTCAGCCTTTGCCTTCTGTGCCTTTTCTACAAGCCCATGGGTGTTTCTGACCCCTGGGCTAGAGATCGGGGACTGAAGATGGTGAGTGTATAGAAACAAGAAGGAAAGGCCTTGAAAGTAGGAGTTCTAAGAAAATGAAATGAATGTGAATCTGAAGTTGCTCAGTCGTGTCCGACTCTTTGCGACCCCATGGACTACGGCCTACCAGGCTCCTCCATCCATGGGATTTTCCAGGCAAGAGTACTGGAGCGGGGTGCCATTGCCTTCTCCAGGGGGTCTTCCTGACACAGGGATCGAACCGAGGTCTCCTACATTGTAGGCAGACACTTTACCTTCTGAGCCACCAGGGACTCAATGGAGGATCTCAAGAAAATGAAGATTACTGCCTTACCTCTTAGGTTACTGTAGTTGCCATTGTCCACAGAGGGGAGGAGGAGACTCATCTGCTGGTCATGCTTACAGAGGGATTGTTAGTCAATTTAAATTATTTTTCTTCCCACCTTCTTGTTGAGTTGATCATATTAGCAATTGACCAACTCAAGGGTCTTAGCAATTTCAGCCCTGGATTCTTCCCTACTGCTCTTTGTCTACCCTGTGTCAAGCCCTTAGAATTCCTTTGGCCTTTTTCTTTTTTCTTCACGGTTTGACTTGAGTAACCTCAGCTCCCTTATGAACTCTTTTCCCAACTCCCAGGGCACCCGACACAAGAGCATGGAGTGCTAAAGAATGCATGTAAATAACCAACTGGAGTCTGCAGTCATTTTCCTACCCACCCGAAGTCTCCAGAAAAAAAGAAATTCCCTTTGGCCATATACATCTGGATCCCATATGGGATGAAACAATGCTGCCCACAGTTCAGGTCTAGCAATATGAGATGCAATCAGAAAAGGAAGTAACTTGACCCTAAGACTGAATAAGACTCACCATTGCCCCCAATCACTAACTTAGCTTGAGTAAGAGAATCAGCCAACCAGTCCATCCTAAAGGAAATCAATCCTGGATATGCATCGGAAGGACTGATGCTGAAGCTGAAACTCCAATACTTTGGCCACCTGATGTGAAGAACTGACTCACTGGAAAAGACCCTGGGAAAAGATTCATTGGAAAAGATTTTGGGAAAGATTGAAGGCAGGAGAAGAGGGTGACAGAACATGAGATGGTTGGATGGCATCACTGACTCTATGGACATGAGTTGGAGTAAGCTCCGGGAGCTGGTGACGGACGGGGAAGCCTGGTGTGCTGCGGTCCATGGGGTCACAAAGAATTGGACATGACTGAGCAACTGAACTGAGCTGAAGACAATCAGACCCACAGCTGTGATCTCTTCCCTCAGGTGTCAATGCCATCCCATCTCCCCTCGAAAGGCAACAACGCCAATACTCTTCCCCACCACCAACCATCTGCTCTCTGACAGCTGTACCTCTGACCAGATGGTCTGCGTGGTCATCCATCCTCAGTGACTGTCGACTCTGTCTCCCACAATCACCAGTGGAGTTCAGTATTGGCGTGAGAGCCCAGAGAAGCGAAACAGGGGGAGGGACATGGGATGTGGACATCTGGGAACCACTCCCCCAACACTGCCCTGCCCTTTTGCCTCCTGGCCATCTGAGCAATTTGTAACCTCAGACCCCAGCTGTGAATCACTCTTGTCTCTCTGGATACAAAGCCAGAAACCTGGTAGGGGGGTGAGAAAGGAAAGATACTGTCATCAACTCCACACCACACTGAGTCTGTGTTTATAAAAAGGGCAGGTTGGGGGATGGGGTGGGATAAACAGCAGTACCCGGACTGACCTAATGGTTTGGGCTTTGGTGCTTTTGAAGGCACTGAAATTCTGCCCCCTGCCTCTTGTTCACACAGTGCAAGAAATGTGACGTAGGAGAAACCCTTCAGATAAGTTCATCTGGCAATCGAGAGGTGAAATGACAAATACTTAACCCAACTGCTCTGCTAGGAGGTCAGGCTGAATTGAATGATAATTATGGAGGCAGACAAATCAGGGGTGGTTAAGGCCTGACTTCTTTTGTTGTCATGTTTCTGGGGGCACATTTAGCCCAGTAGACTATCCAGAAGGTAGTAAGGATCATCAGAGACTTTGGAAGGTGATTAGAAAGGTGGAGTTTACTTGCAAAGGGAATATGCTAAGAGGCTGGCCCTCTTCCTGTCTTAACTTTGATTTAAATCTATATGACTTAAAACTCAAACTCCTTTTTCCAGGCAGACATGAGGGAAAGAACGTGAAAAAATTTTTTAATCTTGTTTTTTTATTGAAGTTTACAACATGATGTTAGTTGCAGGTATACAGTGAAGTGATTCTGCTATATGTGTGTGTATATGTGTGTGTGTGTGTGTGTATATGTGGATACAAATATATATATACACAAATATATATATACATACATATATATATATACATACATATATAAGGTTGTCCAAAATGTTCGTTCAAGTTTTTCTGTAACATCTTATGCAATGTAAGGTGGGTTATGCATATCATATTGGAGAAGACGATGGCACCTCACTCCAGCACTCTTGCCTGGAAAGTCCCATGGATGGAGGAGCCTGGTGGGCTGCAGTCCATGGGGTCGCTAAGAGTCAGACACGACTGAGCGACTTCCCTTTCACTTTTCACTTTGATGCATTGGAGAAGGAAATGGCAACCCACTCCAGTGTTCTTGCCTGGAGAATCCCAGGGACAGGGGACCCTGGTGGGCTGCTGTCTATGGGGTCGCACAGAGTTGGATACGACTGAAGTGACTTAGCAGCAGTAGCAGCCGCATGCATACCATATATACATACATCTAAGTGAAGTCACACAGAAAAAAGACAAATATCATGCTCTTTATATTAAAATATATAAAAATAATATAAATGATCTTATTTACAAAACAGAAATAGACTCACAGACGTAGAAGACAAATATATGATTACCAAAGGGGAAGTGTGGAAAGGGATAAATTAAGAATATGAGACCAACAGATACACACTACTATATATAAAATAGATAAACAAAAGGATCTAAACAGCGCAGGGAGTTATATTCAGTATCATGTAATAACCTACAATGGAGAAGAATCAGAAAGGACCTTGAACTGTTAACAAAATAAGGAGGTCAACTGAGGGTGCCGTATGTAAACACTTGAGTTTGATGATTGGTGATCAGGAAAAATGCTTCTAAAGTTTTCCTGGGCACTTTGTTTCAGGTTGAATTTGTTTCTGTTACCATAAGAAAGAAATTTTAAAAACACGCAGGCCACTTGTCTCAGACATTGTTCATTGCTAATTTTTCAAAATGTATTTTTTAATTGAAGGATAATGGCTTTAAAGAACTTTGTTTTCTGTCAAACCTCCACAGGAATCAGCCATAGGCATACATACATCTCCTTCCTTTTGAACCTCCCTCCCGTCTCCCTCCTCACCCCACCTCTCTAGGTTGATACAGCATCCCTCTTTGGATTTCCTGAGCCATACAGCAAATTCCTGTTGGCTATCTGTTTTACACATAGTAATGTAAGTTTCCATGTTACTCTTTCCATACATCTCACCCTCTCTTCCCCTTTCCCTGTGCCCATAAGTCTATTCTCTATGTCTGTTTCTCCATTGCTGCCTTGCAAACAAATTCTTCAGTACCATTTTCTAGATTTCATATATATGTGCTAGAATATGATATTTATCTTTCTCTTTCTGACTTGCTTCACTCTGTATAATAGGTTCTAGGTTCATCCACCTTATTAGAACTGATTCAAATGAGTTCCTTTTTATGACTGAGTAATATTGCATAGTGTATATGTACCATAGCTTCTTTATCCATTCATCTGTTGATGGACATCTAGGTTGCTTCCATGTTCCAGCTATTGTAAATAGTGCTGCAGTGAACAATGGGATACATGTGTCTTTTTAAATTTTGGTTTCCTCAGGGTATGCCTAGGAGTGGGATTGCTGGGTCATATGGTGGGTTTTTCCCTAGTTATTTTTAACGAATCTCCATACTGTCTTCCATAGTGGTTATATTAATTTACATTCCCACCAACAGTGCAAGAGTGTTCCCTTTTCTCCACACCCTCTTTAGCATTTATTGTTTGCAGACATTTTGGTGATGGCCATTCTGACTGGTGTGAGGTGATATAAATAAAAGGAATCCAGATCAGAAAAGAAGTAAGGTGCTCACTGTTAGCAGATGACATGACACTGTACATAGAAAACCCTAAAGATAATATCAGAAAATTACTAGAGCTAATCAGCGAATTTAGCAAAGTTTCAGGATAAAAAATCAATACACAGAAATTACTTACATGTCTATATACTAACAATGAAAAATCAGAAAGGGAAATTAAGGAGTCAATCCTGTTCACCACTGCAACAAAAAGAACTAAATATCTAGAAATAAACTTGCATAAGGAGGCAAAAGAACTGTACACAGAAAATTATAAAACACTATAAAGAAAGCTGAGTGCTGAAGAATTGATGCTTTTGAAATGCGGTGTTGGAGAAGACTCTTGAGAGTCCCTTGGACTACAAGGAGATCCAACCAGTCCATCCTAAAGGAGATCAGTCCTGAGTGTTCATTGGAAGGATTGATGTTGAGGCTGAAACTCCAACACTTTGGCCACCTGATGCAAAGAGTTGACTCATTTGAAAAGACCCTGATGCTGGGAAAGATTGAGGGCAGGAGCAGAAGGGGATGACAGAGGATAAGATGGTTGGATGGCATCACCAACTCAATGGACGTGGGTTTGGGTGGACTCTGGGAGTTGGTGATGGACAGGGAGGCCTGGCATGCTGCAGTTCATAGGGTCACAAAGAGTCGGACACAACTAAGCGACTGAACTGAACTGAACTGAACTGAATGAAAGAAATCAAAGATGACATAAACAGATGGAGAGACATTCTATGTTCCTGGGTAGGAAAAATCAATATTGTGAAAATGATTATACTACCAAATGCAATCTACAGATTCAATATGATCCCTATCAAATTACCAATGGTGTTTTTCACAGAACTAGAACAAAATATTTCATAATTCATATGGAAACACAAAAGATCCTGAATAGCCAAAGCAGTCTTGAGAAAGAATGGAGCTGAAGGAATCAACTTTCCTGACTTTAGATTATGCTACAAAACTACAGTCATCAAGACAGTATGGTTCTGGCACAAAAATAGAAATATAGACCAATGGAACAAGATAGAAAGCCCAGGAATAAACCCATACACCTATGATACCTTATTTTTGACAAAGGAGGGAAGAATATACAATGGGGCAAAGACAACCTCTTCAATAAATGGTGCTGGGAAAACTGAACAGCTACATGTAAAAGAATGAAATTAGAACACTTCCTAACACCATACACAAAGACAAACTCAAAATGGATTAAAGACCTAAATGTAAGACCAGAAATTATAAAACTCTTAGAGGAAAACATACGCAGAACATTCAATCAAAGCAAGATCCTCTATGACCCACCTCCTAGAGTAATGGAAATAAAAACAAAAGTAAACAAGTGGGAGCTGATTAAACTCAAAAGGTTTTCCACAGCAAAGGAAGCTATAAGTACAGTGAAAAGATAATCCTCAGAATGGGAGAAAATATAGCAAGTAAAACAACTGACAAAGGATTAATTTCCAAAATATACAAGCAGCTCATACAACTCAGTGGCTTCCTTCTCGGCTCAGTCAGTAAAGAACCTGCCTGCAATGCAGAAGACCTGGGTTTGATTCCTCGGTTGGGAAGATCCCCTAGAGAAGGAAATGGCAACCCACTCCAGGATTCTTGCTTGGAAAATCTCATGAACAGAGGAGCCTGGCAGGCTACAGTCCATGGGGTCGCAAGAGTTGGACATGACTTAGCAACTAAACCACCACCATACAACTCAATACCAGAAAAACAAACAACTCAATCAAAAAGTGGGGAAAAGACATAAACAGTCATTTCTCCAAAGAAGACATACAAATGACTAACAGACACATGAAAAGATGCTCAGATGTCAACATCGCTCATTATTCATTTCAGTTCAGTTCAGTCGCTCAGTCGTGTCCAACTCTTTGCAACCCCATGAACTGCAGCACGCCAGGCCTCCCTGTCCATCACCAACTCCTGGAGTTCACTCAGACTCACATCCATTGTGTCAGTGATGCCATCCAGCCATCTCATCCTCTGTCATCCCCTTCTCCTCCTGCCCCCAATCTCTCCCAGCATCAGAGGCTTTTCCAATGAGTCAACCCTTCACATGAGGTGGCCAAAGTACTGGAGTTTCAGCCTTAGCATCATTCCCTCCAAAGAAATCCCAGGGTTGATCTCCTTCAGAATGGACTGGTTGGATCTCCTTGTAGTCCAAGGGACTCTCAAGAGTCTTCTCCAACACCACAGTTCAAAAGCATCAATTCTTCGGCTCTCAGCCTTCTTCACAGTCCAACTCTCACATCCATACATGACCACTGGAAAAACCATAGCCTTGACTAGACGGACCTTAGTCGGCAAAGTATTAGAGAAATGCAAGTCAAAACTCCATTGCTAAATTAACTTACAAGTCAGAGACTTTTTATCCCAATAAAAGCTTTGGACTCTCTACTAATCCTAATTGTCAATATCAAACTGGTTAAATGGTAATGAGGCAGGAAGCTGTAGATGGCTGCGACATCCCAGGAGGGTATCACCCTCTCTGCCAAATATGTGGATCAACAGCCAGCCATCAGCTGCAGTGTGATGTAATTATGTTGGAAGAGCTTTGTACAGATGGCTGAGATGTTTCTGTTTACAGTGCAATTATTCCCCTTACTCCAAGTGATGTCTTTCTGGACACTGTTCACTTTTTTTTTGAAAGAATAACCTGTTCACTTTTTTTCCTCTCCAGAACTCCCCCTTTTTAAAACCTCTCTTTGCCCTGAGTTGCTGTTACAAGAACATGGAAAGATGAAAAGTCTCGAAAGTTGACTTTAAACCGACCAGTAAACCCTATAAGCCAACCTGTATAAAGCAAGAGGGCACCAGAGCTCTGTCAGCTGTGACAAGATAATCTCAGAAACAGATCCTGCTCAAGTTCAAATTCAATGCAGGCAGAGATTTTAAAAATAAAGTAGGCTGGAAGGAGAATGATCCTAGTTGACCTAACTCTAAAGCAAAAGGCATGATCTGGCCCAAATTTCAAAAATAGACAACAGTCCAAGAATAATAATAGTATCTTGCTGGGAAAGACTTTTTATCTTAGCTTAGGCAGAAAAAATAGAACGTAAAGCTTTTCCCAGTCTCTCCACCCCCACGGCGGGAACCCTGGGTGTTTACTAGTCCACTCCTAAGCCATGAGTGGGTATGAATGGCTGTGGGTAGCTTACCAAGGAGGGACTGTGGATAGGTAGACACAGATGTGGCAGAAGGTAGATGGAAATCAATGGGTGAGGGCCATAAGGACAAGATCCTTGCAAGAACTGCTTATAGTCTGCTGACAGCCCTGCTACGCTTTCACAATGTGCCCTTGCACTCCCTCTGATGACCATTGTTTCCTTGTCTGATTTATTCCACAAAACTCAGTTGGTGAGGGCCTTCTCTGGGAATCCCTCCTTTTTTTCATGATTGAATCAACAGCCTCAGACCATCTCCCAGAGTGGAACTGACTCTGTCTTGGACACTACCCTGTGATTTCTTTGGGTGCAGGGACATTCTGCATCTGTCTTTGTCCCATGTGATGTCAAAGGAACCAGTGGATGTTTCTTGAATTGGATTGAATTGGAATGGAGTCGAATTGAATTGACAGTTAGATTCCCCTTCTCAGTGGCTTCTAGCTTCTAGAATGTTAAAGTGATATGTTGATGTTGAAACTGTTCTTTACCTGGTGGGAGTAAGGCCAGAGAGAGAGATGACTTTGAGCTGTACCTAAAACCTCAAACTCAAGTGACTCTTTCTCTTTTCAACCAACATAAAGCCATTGATCCCAAACTGGCAGGTAGTGGTTCAAAAGTGACTGCAAATAAGGACTGTGGACATTTTAAACCCAAACACCTGATAAATGTGAGACTCAATCAACAGTGTATGTTAAAGATTTTGTCTTTTCCTTTATACATGCATTGTTAGGATCTTGGTGAGGAATCTTCAGTACAGTTCAGTCGCTCAGTCGTCTCCAACTTTTGTGACCCCATGAGTCGCAGCACGCCAGGCCTCCCTGTCCATCACCAACTCCTGGAGTTCACTCAGACTCACATCCATCGAGTCAGTGATGCCATCCAGCCATCTCATCCTCTGTTGTCCCCTTTTCCTCCTGCCCCTAATCCCTCCCAGCATCAGAGTCTTTTCCAGTGAGTCAACTCTTCGCATGAGGTGGCCAAAGTACTGGAGTTTCAGCTTCAGCATCATTCCTTCCAAAGAAATCCCAGGGCTGGTCTCCTTCAGAATGGACTGGTTGGATCTGCTTGAAGTCCCAGGGACTCTCAAGAGTCTTCTCCAACACCACAGTTCAAAAGCATCAATTCTTTGGCGCTCAGCTTTCTTCACAGTCCAACCCTTACATCCATACATGACCACAGGAAAAACCATAGCCTTGATTGGATGGACCTTTGTTGGCAAAGTAATGTCTCTGCTTTTGAATATGCTATCTAGGTTGGTCATAACTTTCCTTCCAAGGAGTATCTTTTAATTTCATGGCTGCAATCACCATCTGCAGTGATTTTGGAGTCCCCAAAAATAAAGTCTGACACTGTTTCCACTGTTTCCCCATCTATTTGCTATGAAGTGATGGGACCAGATGCCATGATCTTTATTTTCTGAACGCTGAGCTTTAAGCCAACCTTGCCAACTCTCTTCTTCCACTTTCATCAAGAGGCTTTTTAGTTCCTCTTCACTTTCTGCCATAAGAGTGGTGTCATCTGCATATCTGAGGTTACTGATATTTCTCCCAGCAATCTTGATTCCAGCTTGTGCTTCTTCCAGCCCAGTGTTTCTCATGATTTTCTCTGCATATAAGTTAAATAAGCAGGGTGACAGTATACAGCCTTGATGTACTCCTTTTCCTGTTTGGAACCAGTCTGTTGTTCTTAGAGATATTAAAAAAATTTTTTTAGCCGGTTGCACAAAGCACACTTTAAGCTCCTAACAATCTTTCATTAAATCAAATTGAAATTAGCCAAAGAGAAAATCTCACTTGATTTTTTGTGTGTTCTCTTGGGGTTAAGAGAAACATTATGGTGTGAAAGGCTGTAGAAAATTGATGATAGTTTAGCAGTCAGATCGACCTGGGTTCAGATAAAAGTACCACATAAAAGTAGAATATTTAGCCTTTCTATTTGTTTCTTTCTAAAGTAAAATTATATAGAGTAAATCACTTAGCTCAGGGCCCAGCACATAGGAAGACATTAATACATGGTCATTACTGTTATTATTGTCTACCACCAGATGTTCTAACCCAAGGTGATGAGATCAGGCAATTTGCTGAGTGCTTTTATTCATCACCATCTTCTGAGTAATCACTTTCAACTCCTGATGTAATGCTTGCAGTATATAAATAACACAATTTGAACTTAGCATCTTGGCTACCAAGTCAATTTTTCTCCAGCATATTGAATTTGATTATGGCATTTAATAAAGGAACAATTAGAAGAGACTTGTTTTATGAAGAGATTAAAAGCTATCACTTAAAAAGATCTAATTCATACCTTGCTTGGCAACAGCATTAATTCAGCTCTCAATACACATAGCAGAGTAGGTTCAGAACAAGTTGACATTATACCAAAGATTTGAGTATTCATTTGAGCATGCAAGGTCTTCCCCCTGTAATTCATTCTACTTTACATCATACCAGTTACAATAAAGTTCATATAGCTCTCTGTTGACAATGAGTAACAAGCACATAAGTTAGTATGATAAAGTTGAAAGAGCACATACAAGAAAATGGACACGAGAGCTGAATTCACAAAAGAATTCAGTAGACATGAAAAAGCATGTGGTTAGTGCATTTGTCTCAGAGAAGGCGATGGCACCCTACTCCAGTACCCTTGCCTGGAAAATCCCATGGATGGAGGGGCCTGGTAGGCTGCAGTCCAGGAGGTCACGAAGAGTCAGACATGACTGAATGACTTCACTTTCACTTTTCACTTTCATGCATTGGAGAAGGAAATGGCAACCCACTCCAGAGTTCTTGCCTGGAGAATCCCAGGGATGGGGGAGCCTCATGGGCTGCCGTCTCTGGGGTCGCACAGAGTCGGACATGACTGAAGCGACTTAGCAGCAGCAGCAGCAGCAGCAGCAGCAGTGCATTTGTCTAGTTTCGGATAATTATTTTGACTTAAAGATTATGCTTATTCTGTGCCTGATCTAGGCCTAGTGGATTATGAATTAAATAAAGAACATGATGGGACAGCTCCTGTCTAAACAGCATTGTGGAACCACTGTAAGTATCAGCAAAATCCATTACATATGGGAACTTGATTAATGGCAAGATTTGGCTAAGATCAGGGTTATCTGGTTATTAATCAAAATTACTAACTAGAGTTTCAAATAATATCAGGAAAAATACATTCCCCAAATAAACAGATAATGTCCTCATTGACTCATTTTCAATTATTTGGGAGTATATGTATCAGATCTACATTATACATAAGATCTATGCACTGTATCTACTACTGTGGGCAAGAATCCCTTAGAAGAAATGGAGTAGCCATCATAGTCAATGAAAGAGTCCAAAATGCAGTACTTGGATGCAATCTCAAAAATGACAGAATGATCTCTGTTGGTTTCTAAGGCAAACCATTCAATATCACAATAATCCAAGTCTATGCCCAAACCAATAATGATGAAGAAGCTGAAGTTGAATGGTTCTATGAAGACCTACAAGACCTTCTAGAACTAACACCCAAAAAAGATGTCCTTTCAGTATAGAGATTGGAATGCAAAAGTAGGAAGTCAAGAAACACCTGGAGTAACAGGCAAATTTGGCCTAGGAATACAGAATGAAGCAGGGCAAAGGCTAATAGAGTTTTGTCAAGAGAACACACTGGTCATAGCAAACACCCTTTGCCAACATACAAGAGGAGATTCTACATATGGACATCACCAGATGGTCAATACCTAAATTAGATTGGTTATATTCTTTGCAGCCAAAGATGGAGAAGCTCTATACAGTCAGCAAAAACAAGACTGGAAGCTGACTTTGACTCAGATCATGAACTCCTTATTGCCAAATTCAGACCTAAATTGAAGAAAGTAGGGAAAATCAATAGGCCATTCAGGTATGACTTAACTCAAATCCCTTATGATTATACAGTGGAAGTGAGAAATAGATTCAAGGGATTAGATATGATAGAGTGCCTGATGAACTATGGACAGAGGTTTGTGACATTGTACAGGAGACAGGGATCAAGACCATCCCCAAGAAAAGAAATGCAAAAAGGCAAAATAGCTGTCAAAGGAGGCCTTACAAATAGCTGTGAAAAGAAAAGAAGCAAAAAGCAAAGGAGAAAAGGAAAGATATATCCATTTGAATGCAGAGTTCCAAAGAATAGCAAAGAGAGATAAGAAAGCCTTCCTCAGTGATCAGTGCAAAGAAATAGTGGAAAACAACAGAATGGGAAAGACTAGAGATCTCTTCAAGAAAATGAGAGATACCAAGGGAATATTTCATGCAAAGATGAGCTCAATAAAGGATATAAATGGTATGGATCTAACAGAAGCAGAAGATATTAAGAAGAGGTGGCAAGAATACACAGAAGACCTGTACAAAAGATATTCACGACCCAGATAATCATGATGGTTTGCTCACTCACCTAAAGCCAGACATCCTGGAATGTGAAGTCAAGTGGGCCTTAGGAAGCATCATTATGAACAAAGCTAGTGGAGGTGATGGAATTTCAGTGGAGCTATTTCAGATTCTAAAAGATGATGCTGTGAAAGTGCTGCACTCAACAGGCCAGCAAATTTAGAAAACTCATCAGTGGCCACAGGACTGGAAAAGGTCAGTTTTCATTCCAATCCCAAAGAAAGGCAATGCCAAAGAATGCTCAAACTACCGCACAATTGCACTTATCTCACACGCTAGTAAAGTAATGCTCAAAATTCTCCAAGCCAGGCTTCAGCAATACGTGAACCGTGAACTTCCAGCTGTTCAAGCTGGTTTTAGAAAAGGCAGAGGAACCAGAGATCAAATTGCTAACATCTACTGGATCATTGAAAAAGCAAGAGAGTTCCAGATAAACATTTATTTCTGTTTTATTGACTATGCCAAAGCCTTTGACTGTGTGGATCGCTACAAACTGGAAAATCCTGAAAGAGATGGGAATACCAGATCACCTGACCTGCCTCTTGAGAAATCTGTATGCAGGTCAAGAAGTAACAGTTAGAACTGAACATGGAACAACAGACTGGTCCCAAATAGGGAAAGGAGTATGTCAAGGCTATATATGGTTACTTTGCTTATTTAACTTATATGCAGAATACATCATAAGAAACGCTGGGCTGGATGAAGCACAAGCTGGAATCACGATTGCCAGGAGAAATATCCATAACCTCAGATATGCAGATGACACCACCCTTATGGCACAAAGTGAAGAACTAAAGAGCCTATTGATGAAAGTGAAAGAAGAGAGTGAAAAAGTTGGCTTAAAGCTCAACATTCAGAAAACTAAGGTCATGGCATCCGGTCCCATCACTTCATGGCAAATAGATGGGGAAACAGTGGAAACAGTGTCAGATTTTATTTTGGGGGACTCCAAAATCACTGCAGATGGTGACTACAGCCATGAAAAGACGCTTACTCCTTGGAAGGAAAGTTATGACCAACCTAGACAGCATATTCAAAAGCAGAGACATTACTTTGCCAACAAAGGTCCATCTAGTCAAAGCTATTGTTTTACAGTAGTCATGAATGGATGTGAGAGTTGTACTGTGAAGAAAGCTGAGCGCTGAAGAATTGATGCTTTTGAACTGTGGTGTTGGAGAAGACTCTTGAGAGTCCCTTGGACTGCAAGGAGATCCAACCAGTCCATCCTAAAGGAAATCAGTCCTGAATATTCATTGGAAGGACTGATGCTGAGGCTGAAACTCCAATTCTTTGGCCACTTGATGCGAAGAACTGACTCATTTGAAAAGACCCTGATGCTGGGAAAGGTTGAAGGTGGGAGAAGGGGACAACAGAGGATGAAATGGTTGGATGTCAATGGACATGAGTATGAGAAAACTCTAGGAGTTGGTGATGGACTGGGAGACCTGGCTGCTGCAGTCCATGGGGTCGCAAAGAGTGAAACATGATTGACTGATTGAATTGTACTGATATGCATAAGAGTGGAAAATAGTTTATATGATAACTCTATATTTAAATTTTTGAGGAAACCCCAATTATTTGACATTAGCCAGCTTACTGTGAAATCATTGATTTCCTTTTGTAGGCTATTTTCCACAGCAACTGCACTATTTTACGTTTGCACTAGCAACATATTAGAATGCCATGTCTCCACATTCTTACCAATATTTGTTTCCCTCCCCCTCTCTATTCCTTTAAATTTATTATAACCATCTTAGTTGGTGTGAAGTGGTAATCCACTGTAATTCTGAGTTGTATATCCAACTTACGATGTTGAGTACTTTTTATGTGCACTTATTTTCCATTTGTGTGTCCTCTTCAGAGAAATGTCTCCTTAAGTCCATTGCCCATTTTGCAATTGGGTTGTCCTTTGCTGTTGAGTTGTAGGAGTTCTTTGAACATTCTAAACATTAAGTACACCAGATAAATGATTTGCAAATATTTCCTCCTCTTCTGTAGGATGTCTTTTCACTTTCTTAATGTCATAAAAGTTTTTTTATTTTATTTTGATGAGGTCCAATTTATCTAGTTTTGCTGTGTTGTTGTTGTAGCTTGTGGTTTGGATGTCATGCTTAAGAATCCATTGTCAAATCAAAGATCATGGGTACTTAACCTAGTTTTCTTCTAAGAGCTTTATGGTTCTAACTTTTATATTCAGGTCATAGACCCAATTTGAGTTAAAATTTCAGTTCAAATCAGTTCAGTCACTCAGTTGTATCTGACTGTTTGTGATCCCACGGATTGCAGCATGCCAGGCTTCCCTGTGCATCACTGACTCCTGGAGCTTGTTCAAACTCATGTCCACTTAGTCAGTGATGCTATTCAACCATCTCATTCTCTGTTGTCCCCTTCTCCTCCTGTCTTCAATATTTCCCAGCATCACGGTCTTTTCCAGTGAGTCGGTTCTTTGCATCAGGTGGCCCAAATATTGGAGGTTCAACTTCAACATCAGGACTTCTAATGAATATTCAAGACTGATTTCCTTTAGGATTGACTGGCTTGAACTCCTTGCAGTCCAAGGGACTCTCAAGAGTCTTCTCCAACACCACAGTCCAAAAGCATCAATTCTTGGGCACTCAGCTTTCTTTCTGGTTCATCTCTCACATCCATACAAGAGAACTGGAAAAACCATAGCTTTGACTAGACAGAGTTAAAATTTGTGTATGGCCAAAGGCAGAAGTTCAAATTCCCTCCCTAGCATGTGGATAAGAAGCTATCCAAGCATCATTTGTTGAAGAGACAATTCTTTTCCCATTAAGTGGTTTTGCCACACTTGTTGAAAATCAAATGGTCATAGGTTTATGGGTTATTCCCGGACTCTTAATTCTATTTAATTGGTCCACATGTCTATCCTTACATTATTGCCACACTCTTTTGATGACTGTAGCTTTGCCGTAAGTTTGAAAACCAGCAAATGTAAACCCTTCAACTTTGTTTTTCTTTTTCAAGATTATTTTGATTATTCCAAATATCTTACATTTCCATATGAATTTGAGGATCATCTTTTCCATTTCTGTGAAAAATGCAGCTGTAAGTTTGATAGGGTTACTTTGGCTCCTTTGTATAGAGTGCTTGGGGTTTGTACAGATTCATTGCATTGTGTAGATTCCTTTAGACAATAATGGTTTTTAAAAAAGTATTAAGTCTTCTATGAGCACAGGATGTCTTTCCATTAATTTGGATTTTCTTAATTTTCAGCTATATTTTGTAGTTGCATGGAGAAAGTGAAGAGGAACTAAAGAGTCTCTTGATGAGGGTAAAATAGGAGAGTGAAAAAGCTAGGTTAAAACTCAACATTCAAAGAACAAAGATCATGGCATCTGGTCCCATCACTTCATGGCTAATAGATGGGAAAAAAGTGGAAATAATGGCAGGTTTTATTTTCCTGGACTCCAAAATCACTGCAGATGATTACTGCAGCCATGAAATTAAAAGATTCTTGCTCCTTGGAAGAAATCTATGACAAACCTAGACAGCATATTAAAAAGCAGAGACATCACTTTACTAACAAAAAATCATAAAGTCAAAGCTATGGTTTTTCCTATAAACATGTACAGATGTGATACCTAGACCATAAAGAAGGCTGAGCACTGAAAAATTGATGCTTTGGAATTGTGGTGCTGGAGAAGACTCTTGAGAGTCCCTTGGACTGCAAGGAGATCAAGCCAGTCAGTCCTAAAGGAAAGCAACCCTGAATATTCATTGGAAGGACTGAGGCTGAAGTTAAAGCTCCAAAACTTTGGCTGCCTGATGAGAAGAGCTGACTTACTGGAAAAGACCTCGATGCTGGGAAAGATTGAGGGCAGGAGGAGTAGGGAGCAACAGAGGATGAGATGTTTGGATGGCATCACTGACTCAACGGACATGAGTTTGAGCTAATGCCAGGAGACAATGAAGGACGGGGAAGCCTGGCATGCTGCAGTCCACGGGGTCTCAAAGAGTCAGACATGACTTAGTGACTGAACAACAGCAACAACATATTAATATATACAGGCTTCACATGCGGCACAGTGTTAAAGAATCTGCCTGCCAGTGAAGGAGATGTATGAGACATGAGTTCAGTCTCGGAGTTAGGGAGATCTCCTGGTGAAGGAAATGGTAACCCACTCCAGTATTCTTGCCGGAAAAATCCCATAAGTAGAGAAGCCTGGTGGGCTACAGTCCATGGGTTCACAAAGAGTCAGACATGACTGAGCAACTGAGCACACACACACACACACACACACACACACACACACACGCACACACACATACACACACTCACAAATATGTGTGTGTGTGCATGTGTGTGTATATACATAAACTCTTTGTTTACATTTATTCCTAGTATTTCATTCTTTTGATGATATTACAAATAGAATTTTTCATTAATTTCCCTTTCAGATTGTTTATGTCAATAATCCAGAATTGCAACTGATTTTCATGTTTTGCTCTTAAACTTTGTTGAATTCATATATTAGCCCCAGTAGCTTTTTTGTGGATTCTTTGGGAATTTCTATATAAAAGATCATGTCATTTGTCATTTCCTACTTCAGGAGATCTTCCACATTGAGAGATTGAAACTACCTCCCCTGCACTGCAGGTGGGTTCCTTATCACGGAGCCACGTGGGAAGCCCCATTGATTTCTAGCTTCATTTTATGATTGTCAGAAAGATAGTATTCATGATTTCAATTATTTTAATTATGTGAAAATTGTTTTGTGCATAATACATGGTCCATCCCGAAGAATTTTCCATTTGTACTGCAGAAGAATTCATCTGCTGCTGTTGCTGGATATAGTCTCATATAAATATATATCTGTTGGTTGTGTTGTGTGTGTTAGTCACTCAGTGTGTCTGACTGTTTTATGAATCCACGGACTGTAGCCCAGCAGGCTCCTCTGTCCATGGAATTCTCTAGGCAAGAATACTGGAGTGGATAGCCATTCCCTTCTTCAGGGGACTTCCTGACCCAGGGATAGAACCTGGGTCTCCTGCACTGCAGGCGGATTCTTTACTGTGAGCCACCAGGTTGTCGGGTTAGAATGTTTTAAAAGTGCTCTTTTTCCTTATTATCTTCTGTCTCTGCTCTACCCTTTACTGAAATTGTTATATTGAAGTCTCCAGCCATTATTGTAAAACTTTGTATTCTTGCCTTCAATTATGTCAATATTTGCTATATATATGTATACAAAATGCATCATCTTATGCAAACTGAAAAATCCCGACTAATAAAAACTCTAGTGGATTTTTCATTTTACTTATTTGACTTTTCAGCTCTAGAATTTCTATATGACCAATTTTTCTGATTTCTGTGCATTTTAAAAATATCTTCACTTTTCTTCTACACTGTTTTCATATTCTTCTTTAGCACTTCTTAAAGATTTCCTATAGCTCTTTTAAAATAATCAAGATATTTGATTTAAAGTCTTTGTGTACTAAGTCCAATGACTGAGCTTCCTCTTCCTCAGAGAATGTTTCTCTCCATGTTTTATTTTTCAAATGAGCCATACTTTCCTGTTTCTTTATACGCTTTTCAATTTTTTGTTGAAACCTGAAAATTTGAACATTATATTATTATGACCCTTAAGATCCAATTCTTTCCCTTCTCCAGGATTTACTCTTTGAATTATTGGAGGCTACAGACATTTGTTTCTTTAGTGGCACTTTCAAGCTCCTTTAACCAAAACTGTATTCTATGTTGTGTGCAGTCCTTGAAATTCCTTTAGCTTGAGCTCAGCTAAGGTTTTGACTATGATTTCCTTTAATATCAAGAACTAAAAAAAAAAAAAAAAAAGCAAAAACTAAACAAAACCAAAACAAAACCCAAGCACACTTTTCCTGGCTTGCAGATGGCTCTGTGTTGATAAACTTTTTCAACACTTAATAAGGCTCTTACAACTCTGCCTCAACTTTCATTTCCTGGTTCTGCTGAGCCTAAAAATAAACTGAAGTTGAAAGTTTAGGATTGCCCCAAGTCTTTTCTGAGCATATGTCCTTCCTTTGGCATGCATGTGGCTTTCTAGATTTCTCGGTGTACATAACTGCTTTTGAATGACCAATAGCCTAAAAGAAACTCTCTCCACAGTTTTTCCTTCCAAAAGTTGGTGATGGTTTAGTCACCAAATTGTGTCCGACTGTTGTGACCCCATGGACTGTAGCCTGCCAAGTTCCTCTGTCCATGGGATTTTCCAGGCAAGAATATTGGAATTGGTTGCCATTTCTTTTTCCAGGGGATTTTCCTGATTCAGGAATTGAACCTGGGTCTCCTGCATTGCACGCAGATTCTTTACCGACTGAGCTACAAAGGAAGTCTACCATAATGTACGTGTTCTATGTTTTTGTCCCAACTACAGTCTTTTGCAGCTGCAAGTTTTTCATTCACTTTACCAAATTGTTGAGCAATGCCTGCTGCTTTTCAGCCCCCAGAAGTGAAAGTATTAGTTGCTCAGCTGTGTCTGACTGTTTGCAACCCCATGGGCTATAGCCTGCTGGGCTCCTCTGTCCACGGGATTCTCTAGGCAAGAATACTGGAGTGGGTGGCCATTCCCTTCCCCAGGGGAAATTCCTGACCCAGGGGTTAAACCTGTGTCTCCCACATTGCAGGCAAATTATATACAGTCTGAGCCATCAGGGCAGTCCTGAGTGAGTTCCAAAACAGAGACAGGCAAAAAAACGATGAACAGCTTGTATCAGTTCTTCAAGTAGCCTCCATACAGAATATAAGAGACAGACACAATAGCTTTTTAAAAAAATATCTGCTTGGTTATCTCCAAAAGCAGAAACTAGGTTCCCACACTGGGAAAGCAAGTTGCCATTCTCAAGATCTCTACTGAACTAGTGGAGCAAGGGCGAGTAAAAATACCACAGAGCTTTCCTTCTGTTTTTTACTTGTCTTTTCTTGATTCAGCATTTACTTGCTTCTATAAGCCTTTAACGGTCTTCCAGAGTCCTGTCAGTACTGGTTCTGGCAGTTCTGCTTGTTGTTCTAACGTTTCTGTGGAAGGATGCAAGTTTGGAGTTACCTACTCTTCCATTTTGCTGATACCACTCTAATTTTTTCTTGATAATTTTTTTTTCTGTTCTGTGTGTTGACATTGATAGGCCTCAATTGCCAAGTGTAATATTTTAGATTGTCTATGGTAACTTACCCATGTGATTGCTGAAATGCTTGGAAAGTATTCCACTAAATTAAAAACAAACTAAAGGAGTCAAGTGTGAAGCAATTCGCTTGTTTACAATTTCAGCTTTGCTCTACGAAAAATAAGCAATCACAGATGAAATCAGGGGAATAAAAGAATTTAAATAAGAACATAGCTTATGAAGGGGGAAGGATGGGGGAAGGGATAGTTAGGGAGTTTGGGATGGATATGTACACATTGCTATATTTAAAGTGGATAACCAAGAAGGACGTACAGTTTGGCACATGGAACTCTGCTCAATGTTAGGTGGCAACCTGGATGGGAAGGGACTTTGGGGGAGAATGGATACATTTTATATCTATGTCTGAGTCCCTTCAATGTTTACCTGAAACTATCACATTGTTAATTGGCTATATATCCCAATACAAAATAAGGGTTTTTTTAGAAAAGGATTAATATAAATAAACACTCTAAAAATAAAAAGAACACAGCTTATGATAGTTGCTTAGATGTGGAAGAGTATAAAAAACTCAAGTAACGATGACTAGTTAGCTATGAACTGAGAGTTCAGAGCCACAGGGCCTCATTTCAGTTTTACCTTTAGCTGGTAGGGTAACTGAGGCACATCCTAGTGACCTCTCTATGGCCTGTCCTCTCCTGGCAAATGAATGGGATGGACCTCATCATTAGTTTCCAAACTGAGTTCCAAAGAGGCTGGAAGAGGTTCATAGGGGAAAGGGATACTGGAGAGATTTCCAGGCTCTCTTTCCAATCTGAGATGTTCCACTTCTGTTATTTACTTGAATTCTATGTAAGGTTTTATTTGACAATATGATTCTTCAATTTGAAAAGACTGACACCATAGAATTAGATAATCTCGAGGATTTTTTCAGATACAAAAATCTTTTCTGTATTCTATCAAGGGCATAGCCTAATTTAGGAGAGGATTAGAAATTAGAATACATAGACTGGCTCTTCTGTTTACAGCCCTGGAATTTTAATCATGTTTATCATCATTCTGTCTTCATTTTCTTCACCTACAAAAAGGAGGTACTGATAATTCTCTATGTACTTCCTGGAGCTATAGAGCAAATAATAAAAGAAAACAGATGTGAAGTACTTTGAGAAGTTTAAAGTATTAAGCAAGTCTAAGCTTATTACCATTTGTTTTTAAAGCCCTTGACTGTACCAACCATAATGAGTCTGAGATCTTGAAAGACTGGACTGAGTCTTACAAAAAACAAGAAATAAGTTCTCATTTTGCAAGGATGACTCTATGTAATGTACTACATTAGCCTAGCTCTAGTACATAATGCGCCAGCCCCTGACGGCCCCATTCAGGCTGTTTGATAGAATGTCCGTGAGTAAGGGAAGAAAGAAGGAGAAGCCAAGGAGGAGCCTTGATGTGGAAGTGTGTAACGCTATCTCTGACGGTGGGGTCTCTGACGTCTTAGGCACACCTGGCCCATGTCTGACCTTGACTCTCATTCCCTCTCCATCTTGACTAATCATGCCCCAAACTTTCTGGTCTTGCTTTAGACTTGCAATCTGTTGACATCACTCACAGCTGAGTGGCCTCATGAGATTCCCCCAAATCAGCTAACTCTCTTCTAGCCTCACATATTTGAGCTTTCTCTGATCTTGGCAGCAAACTAATTATATTTGAAATCACAAAAATAGAGTAGGCAACTCATTCTGATTTCCTTGGAAGTTTCACAGTTTTAAAACTGGAAATCCTATGTCCTGGGAACCTCTTCAGTTTCAGGCAAACCAGGAAAGTTGGTAACCTGGCTTGTCAAGACATTTAAAGAAAAATATTAAAAAGAGATACAGATCTATAGATCAAGGGCCTCTGACCCTGCTTCTGAATATCCTGCTTTTTAAATAAAAGCTTTCTGGCTGAATCTAGCTGATGTAGACATAGCAACTGAAGTCTGATTCACTACAAATATTATACCTATTTCCTTGAGTCGCCTGGAGCTAAAATAATCAGTGCTATAGCCTTTGGAATGCCCTTTCTTGGTCAGGGCATATCCTACCCATGGCATTTTTCAACACACATTTGAGCCTGCTGTGAAAAGTGTACATGTCAGAATGCTTGGTGGATTTCCTAAACAAGACATGTAAGCACTCGAAGAATTTCAAATCTATTCATTTTTGGGGGGGGGATTTCTTTTTATCTAAGGTCTTCATTGATCATTTAATGAAAAAAAAAGTACAAATTAAGATTAAAGGTGGGTAAACTATGGTCTGTTAAGAAAATGTTAGAAAAATTTAAAAAGTGGTTTTTAAAATGTGTACATTTTGTAGGACTTTCCTGGTGATCCTATGGATAAGAATCTACCTACAATACAGGGGACATGGGTTTGATCCCTAGTCTTGGAAAATCCCACACGCTGCAGGGCTAAAAACTGAAGAAAAAAAAAAATATGGTGAATACATATGAAAAAAGTAAGCCATGTATGTTTACTATATTTATTAGTTTCTAACATTAATTATTTGTTTCAAGTAGAGCTGAGTGAGTGATTAGCAAGTAAGAGTCCCATCGTGTGTTTTTGTTTTTATTCGAATTGGGAAGAGAGTATCTTTGGGATTAGTAGATCTATATTTTTAAAGCTAAAGATATTTTTTCTTCAAATTTGCCTAAACCAGAAGGATAAGAATAAACTAGAATATGTGAAAGGGCCATTTATGGGCAAAGATGAGACATGGATCAAGCCGTGCAGTCTGAGAGCTGGGAAGACTAGTGTCTCAAAGCCCAGGGGGTGGTGTGGCTACAGCTGCGGGATGTGGCATTGACAGACACCCTAGAAGCGAATCTCTGAAGAGCTGTGCGTAGTTATAAGATCCAGGTCCTGAAGTGTTAGCTGTGACAGAGAGAGGGGAGAGGTAAGGAAGTTTTCTTAAAACAGAGAGGATGGAAAGACAAGTATTAGTGATACAATTGTGGGTAACAGTTGGAAGTAACACCCTGGGTATCAAACATTGTACAGTTTCAAATGTGTAGACGCTGTATCTTGACAGGAATTTAGGTAATAAAAGGTAGTAGTTAACTTGGTAATGTTTCCTATCATTATTTAGTAGAACTGTGGAGTTTCACAAACTCACGTGCATTTCTTTCTTACTTTTCCAAAAATTCTGGACGTCTAACAGGCTGCTGTGGATAGACACTGACCTTGCAGAGAGTTCATGGAAAAGAAAATAACCAGCACCACCCCTTCAGAGAGAAATTTGACAGCAGTTATGTAAATTTTATTTGTGCATAATTTCAGGCCCAGCAAACTCTTGCTTCATGACTATACCAAGAGAAGTCTGGCGTATCTGCCTGAGAGACACACAGAAGAATTTTCATTGCAGAAATAGTAGGAAATTGTCTAAATAAGTGTGGCAATTCATATGATGGAATACAATATAATCATTAAAAAAACTGCTGAAAGAGATGATATTAACAGAGCTTTAAAAACTAAACAATGTTCAGGTTTCTGCTCACAGTATGAAGCCGTCTATGCAAAAGTTTAAAGCACAATGCATTTCTTGCCCAGGGACTCATGTATACACAATGCCAAGTTATAAAATGTGGGCTAGGAAACACATATCAGATTGATAACAGTAGTTAGTCTTAGGAAAAAGGCAGATGACTAGCCTGGAATAGGAGAGGAAGGAATCTGTAGTTTTACTTGTCATGTTTCATTTTATTTATTTAAAAAAAAAAAAAGACAAAGCAAACATTATGAATGAGGATTGCTAATCTGGAAAGGAGACACAGATGTGTATTTCAGGATTTTCTTGACTTTTCTAAAAACTTTTGAGTTTTTTAAAATTAAGAATATTAGAAGGATAGAAAATGTAAAGAAAGGAGGGAGGAAAGAAGATGACCTCTGTAGAGCTGGCTTTGTAAACCTGAAGCTCAAATAAGGGAGGTCATGGCAGATATCACAGGGTTGCCTGAGTATACTTAAAAACACCCAAAGCAACAGTAATGGACCGAACAGCAAACTCACATAAATAAATTTTAAAAATTTAATAAATTTAAAAAATTTTTATTAATAATGAAAGACTTTTGGAATAGTTTGCTTGGAAACCCAGGGCCATCAAGAACAGGTTGGGCCCCACAAATTAAACAGGGATCCTGGAACTTCCCTAGTGGTCCAGAGGTTGGGACTCTGCCTTCCAATGAAGGGGGTGTGGGTTTGATCCCTGGTCAGGGAGCTAGGATTTTCCATGCCTCTGGGCCAAAAACAAAAAAAAAAAAAAAAAAACACCAACCCAAAGCATAAAACAGAAGTAATATTGTAACAAATTCAATAAAGACTTCAAAAATGGTCCACCACCAAAAATATTTTAAAAACAAACAAATAAACAAGCAAAGCTCTTGCAGCAGAAACCACACAGCCCTCTGGGGCTGGATGCTGAAGTGCAGGCTAGCTGGCCCAGCCCCTCCCCAACCTCCCATGGAAATGAAACGCTGATGACTGGCCCTGGTTTCCTTGTCCCAGCGCTAACCCTCTTGGTGCCACATGCTGAGACTAGACTCAGTTCTTGTGGAAGCACTACCATGATCTTTAGGGACACACCTGGGGTGATATTTATTCCAAAACGTAATGTATTAATTAAAAAAAAAAAAGTGTAATAAGGCTTGGGCTTTTCTGGTGGCTCAGTGGTAAAGAATCTTCATGCCAAGTAGGAGACTCGGGTTCAGTCTCTGGGTTGGGAAGATCCCCTGGAAAAGGAAATGGCAACCCACTCTAGTATTCTTGCCTGAAGAATTCCATGGAAAGAGGAGCCTGGTGGGCTATACTCCATGGGGTTGCAAAGAATCAGACATGACTTATCAACTAAACAACAACATAGTAAGGCCAACAGATCAGGAGACAGCTTCCAATGAAAAGAGAATTTGTTACCCTTGGCTCCCAAGAGGAGGGGCAGCTGTGCTACCCAGGGCACAAGGGAAGCACCAGGGTGGTCAGGAGGCAGGGGGAGGGGAACACAGAAGGGGGTCTTCACTGTGGCTTCTGGGGTGAGGGAGTGTCAGCAGGCTCAGTACTGGCCAGTTTGAATCATGTCAGTGGACTCCAGGTGTAAGGGCTATCCCTGGATTTTAGGTCCAACCCCGGGAGCCACTAGGGTGGAGGGAATAGTGATCCTGAGTGTGAGACCCCCATGGAGGAGGTGGTCAGGGTGTAGACTGTGGGCTGATATTTTGTATTTAAAAGCTGTGCTCCAAGACCAGTTGTTCACCTTCTCCAGGAACTCGCTAACCCTGGGACAGGTCAGCAAGGCCCCAGATGTCAAATCACTGGAATATGAAAAATAGCTAATACAATATAAAACTTAAGAAAATAATGACCACCATTAAAAAGGTCTCTGTTACCTCACTTGGCACCTGTGCATCTTATGGAATCGGTTTCTGGGGCCTGGGGTCCCATTGGCCTCAGTGTCAGTCACCCTAGGAGGACCTGCACTCTGCTGTTCTGCAGTGGGATATGAACTCTCAGGAGCTGAAATGCCATCGTGGCCAAGGCTTCATTCCTCCTGTTTAGCCAAACCCAAGTCCTGTTGGCTGGCAAGTGTCTGTGAGAACGCAGAGACCAGTGCTGGGCTGTGTTAATGATGTTGAATAAAATCACTCCATTATTTTGGGAGAAAAGGGAGGACGGAGAGGCAGGTAGATGGCTTGCTGTACCAGCCACCTACATCAGTCTGTCTCCCTCCAAGGAAGTTCTCCCTGATTATGGTCCCTGGGGGGCCATGCTGCTCGCTGAGGCCCACCTGGCTCCCTCTCATGTGGGCTTTTGCCTCCCAAACCTGCTATTTTCAGCTCTGGCCACAAAGAGCAGTGCCTAATTATTGTGATTTGATCAAAAGCTGCACAGAAGTGCTACCATGTTTATTTTTCCCCCGTGCCAGCCTGGAGGGGAGAGGGCTTTTGTTTGGTTCTCTTGTTCCTCTGTCTCCTGGTGAGCATAAATCCTAAGCAAAGTCTAGCGATGAAAGAGCAAGGCAAAACCCACGTCCAAGCATAAGCAGGCCCAGGACGCGGGAGGGCTTGAGAAAACAAACACTTCTTCCTTCTTGCTGGGATGTAGCTGAAGTCCTCCCATTAAAGGAATAGGAGAGAGAGTATCAAGTTAAAGCTACCGCAGTGAAGGGTCCATAAAGTGAGACAAGAGCTTTCACATGGATCTTTTGATCTGCAGTAAACATGGCTGACCACTCATAGCCCTTCTGTTCAGCTTTCAGTAAGACATTACGAGTTTCTTTGTGGATTATGGTTTCCTAAAGATTGTTGCTATAGAGATAAAAGACCTGACTATTTAATTTCACTTTATTTAATTCCATTCCCTCATACCTTAGTTGGTAAATAATCCACCTGCAATGCAGGAGACCCCAGTTTGATTCCTGGATGGGAAAAATCTGCTGGAGAAGGGATAGGCCACCCACTCTGGTATTCTTGGCCTCTTATGGCTCAGCTGGTAAAGAATCTGCCTGCAATGCAGGAGACCCTGGTTGGATCCCTGGGTTGGGAAGATCCCTGGAGAAGGGAAAGGCTACCCACTCCACTTTTCTGGCTTGGAGAATTCCATGGACTGTATAGTCCTTGGGGTCACAAAGAATTGGACATGGCTGAGCCACTTTCACTTTCAATTACATTTCACTAATTTCTTTAAATTAATTTCATTAAGTTCTTTTTCATGAAATGTCATTTAACTTCTTTTTTGGGGCCTTGAATAATGCCTTGATCCATCTGTGATCTATTGGGTAAGTTAGTTTGGGTTTTTCATCACATCTTACAGAAAAACCAGAACAAACTTTTTAGCCAGCCCCATATTAAAGAAATAATACTTGCTGTTGTGATTTAGTCACTCACTCATGTCCAACTCTTTGAGGCCACATGGACTGTAGCATGCCAGGTTCCCCGTCCTTCACTGTCTCCCAGAGTTTGCTCAAACTCATGTCCATTGAGTTGATGGTGCCATCCAACCATATCATCCTCTGTCACTCGCCTCCATTCTTGCCCTCAATCTTTCCCAGCAGCAGGGTCTTTTCCAATAAGTCAGCTCTGCACATCAGGTGGCAAGTCTGCAAGTCAACTTTTCCAAATTGCCTTTAGCTGATTACTTGGGAAAATGTGAGTTGCTCTGAAGTGGAGCAAAGATAAATGGGTACAGGCAAGAATACTGGAGTGGGTTGCCATTTCATTCTCCAGGAGATCTTCCCAACCCAGGGATTGAACCCAGATCTCCCACAATGTAGGCAGACGCTTTACCATCAGAGCCACCTGGGAAGTGCACAAAACTTCCAGAGCCTTTTCTATTTCTCTTTCATGTCATTGCTGTGAGGATGTGCCAGTTGACATCCAAACTCAACCGGTTGGACTGCAACAGAGTGGGTTGCCCCCAAAAGTTCTGTTTTGGGCACCTGGCTTGCAGGAGCAATTCCACAGAATCCTGGGCTCTGCTCCCCGAAATCTGCCTGCCCCTCAATCCTGCCTTGGTTCAGTGATGCAAGGCCATCAGTAATTCAAGGCTGCTATCTCGAGTACTTTACAGAATCCTCCCCAATATCCGAGTCACAAGGGGAGAGTAAGTACGTGCACAGACCTAGCTGAGGGAGAAGGGGCTCTACTGAGGCTGCTTTTTTTGTGGTGCTTGGCAGATCATACCCAGCTGTTCTGTCTACTACCTGCCTAACATAAGCTGGGCAACCTCAGAACACTTGTGGACCCTGAAAACCATTTTCTTCTTACTTTCTAGATGTCTTTTCTATTGAAGTTCTAAATAAAAACTTCTAATTTCATCTAGGAAGTTATTAATTTCCTTTAGCCCATACCCTTCACCAAAGTCATTCTTTGTTCATTTTCCTGGAAGAATGGCCACCATCTCTTCTAAGAAAACTTTATATAATAGACTAAAATGGTAACTAGAAAAAAATTTTTTTTAAAGAACAGGAAACCATCTGTGAGGAAATGCGATATAACTGTATACTGTGTTTGGCACCAGATATGTTTCTGAAAGAAAGAAAAAAAAAAAGCAAAACACCAAACTTGTAAGTAAACTACATGAAGTAATGTGCTGGGAGATTCTTTTCTATCCACTTCCTTTATAGATTGGTTTTAGTGAAATATTGTAACTCCTTTAAAGTATTCTGTTTTGACAAAAAGTCCTTGGAGGAAAGCCTGTGGCTTTAAATATGGAGATTCTTACCCAGTGTCAGAATAAATAACTTTTATGGTTTGTAACACAGCTTGTTAGGCATTTCATCCCTCTCTTCAGCAAATGGTTATCTGGTACCTGCCTGCTCTGTGCTACGAGTGACTCACAGCCTCAATTGTTCACTCAGCCTAATGTACCTTGTCTATTTCCAGGTGCCTCTAAAAAGACTTATGAGAAAGTTTGAAATTTAAGGGCAACAAAAATAACATCAATAGTACCCTATTTCTATTCAGTTATTGCTAAAAATAATTTTCTTTGCTTTATTTGAAAGTTAGATTTATTGGTTTCTTTAAGCAGCAGCTGGAATACGTTTGTACTTTGCTTTCCATCTCACCTTTGTCAATTATTAGTCTGACCATGAGATGGAATTGGGAGTTTGGGGGCAGTAAGAAGGGGTCATGATTCTGCGTTCCATATGTTCTTTATCCATTCATCCATTGATGGACATTTATGTTGCTTCCATGTCAACAGTACTGCAACAAATGTAGAGAGTGGGCTTGTGGACACCAGGGGAAAGCAGAGGGTGCGGCAAATTAAGAGAGCAGCGTTAATGTATAGACACTACCGTGAGTAAAATAAATAGGGATGGGAAGCTGCTGTATAGCCTGAGGAGCTCAGCTCAGTGCTCTGTGATGACCTAGAAGGGTGGGATGGGGGTGGTGGGAGGGAGACTCAAGAGCGAGGGGATGTATACTTATGGTTGATTCATGTTGTTGTACCACAGAAACTACATTGTAAAGCAATTATACTCCAATTTAAGAAAATATTTCATGTTCTATATGGGAGGAAAGTTTTATTTTTAAAAAATCAACACGACTAAGTCAGATAAAAATTCCATTGGGATTTTGACAAAATGAATTCCAAAATTAACCTGAAAAAGTCATGGAAGTGTTAGTTGCTCAGTTGTGTCCAGCTCTTTGTGACCCCAAAGACTGTATACCTGCCAGACTCCTCTGTGATGGAATTCTCCAGGCAAGAATACTGGAGTGGGTTGCCATGCCCTTACTCCAGGGGATCTCCCCCAGTCAGGGATCAAACCTGGATCTCCCACATTGGGAGATTATTTACCATCTGAGCCACCAGGAAAACCCAGGTCAAGGGGCAGTTTAAACTTACAGCATCTCTCTGAATACAGACAATTGGCTGGAAATTTCATTGCAGATACTTTGACTGCAGTTCTTAAATCTCTCTGCAAAGTTTCATGAAAATTAAGAAAGAAATGCACAAAAGTATGATACCAGAAGAATCATGCCATTCAATGCTCTCTTCTGAGTATTAACAATGGCCCCAGTGCATTCCTCTAACTGGGTGACAGGGGTGATACTCACCACTAGGGCTGTGGTTGAAAGTGGAATCCTCTAGTTCAGTGAGGAGGGTGGTGACAGCACCTCCCCTATGAAGGGATTTTTCAAGATATTTGTAAAGCAAAAGGGCAAAGAGCAACTGCCTCCTCATCTCCGAGGGGAAGCAGGGGACTACACACCCATGGCTACCGAGTATGTGTTCCTTAAGCTTCTCCATTCGAAATGAGATTATTGAAGTGCCAGAAAATTTATGATGAAATGGATATTAAAAGACCTTAAATAAGTGCCCATGGGTGGATGAATGGATACACAAAATGTCACATATCCATACAATTGAATATTATTCAGCCTTCAAAAAGAAGGGAATTCTGACACCTGCTACCACATGGATAAAACTTGAGGACATGATGCTGAAAATAAGCCAGTCACTAAAGGACAGATATACGATTCCACTCATATGATGTACCTAGAGGAAATAAATTCATAGAGACAGCAAATAGAATGGTGTTTGCTAGGTCTTGTGGGCAGGCAGAATGGGGAGTTGTTATTCCATAGGTACAGTTTGAATTTGACAAGATGAAAAGAATTCGGAGGATGGCTGGTGGTGAGTACATTCACTCAACAACGTGAATGTACGTGATACCATTGAATAGTACATATAAAAACAGTTAAGATGGTAACTTTCAGGTTATGTGTATTTAAATACAATTTAAAAAATTTTAAAGTCCATTAAACATCATTTTCAGTGCTGATGTGAGTGGGATTATTAAGGTGAAATTTTCTCCAAGTGTGTTTGGGTGATGTTTAGCCAATCTAAATTCACATATTAATGATCCCATGACTAGAAATTTACCAATTTGCTGAGATTGCTGAGTGTGTGAATGGTTCATATTGTCACAGTAAAAACCTGTAGCAACTCAAATTTCCATTAATGCAAGGCAATTAAATAAATTACAGTGCTTCTATGAAAGAAAGACTATGCAACCATTATAAGGGCAGTTGTGTCAGTATGGAAAGAAATGCAAAGTTAAACGTGTAAAATAGAGAATGCAGATCAGTGAGCATAGTATGATTTCACTAAGAAGAGGAAAACAAAAATAAATATAATAAAAATGTAAATATATGTTATATATATGTGTATGCTTGGAAAATCTCTCAAAACATATCTCACAAAATGGTAATGGTGGTTACCTCACCAGTCTTAAATACGGCCTAAGAAACTCACATAAAAAGGAAAATTAGAAAACCCAAACAGTGAGGAAAGTGTTGTCGGTTTTGGGATTTGATTTTTCATTTTCCATGCTTTTATATTGCTTAGTTTTTTATACTTTATTTTATGAAGAGCAAGTAAAAATAATTGAAGTGTTCAAAAATCAAAATAAATTTACAAATACATTTATTTTCTTAATATATTTGCATAATGAAAATAAAAGAAAAAAGTAATACAAATAAATGCGAGGACAAGGAACTGCCAGAAAACAACGTGTGAGGAAGTGATTTCTTCCAAATGCCCAGGGAACAGACTCAAAACCCTCAGTGGTTTCCTGTGCTTGTGTCTGTGAAGCCTGGGAAACACAAGAGTGTTTGACCAACAGCCAGTTGAAAACAAGCTCTTGTTTGCCATTGTTGTGGAATTTGCGGACTCTGGTTCTTGGCCTCACAGAGGGCTTTGTGAACCCCTGAGCATGAAAAGTGACATTTATAACTCCCGCTGGAATTTCCATGCACCCAGGATCCTGCCAAGCCAAAGGCTGAATCACAGCTTCTTAGAATTGTGGAAGCCATTTTGGAAACAGCTGCCAAGTAACTCATGCTCTTAAAAATAGCTCTCACTCTCTAAAAAATGAATTGCTTATTTTAAGAAGACAAGAGTGGCTTGAGTCTGTCCTGCTTGTGTTTTTCATCTCCTTGGGCATAGTGCCAGTGGGTCCAAGAAAGCCTTGTTTGTCCGATGGGAATGCCATCTGTGCCCATGATGCCAAGTCTGGGAGAGATCCTGGCATTTTTGGGCTGGGGTGGCTAGGGTAGAGTCTGAGTCACACTGCCTGGAATCCACCTCTTATGGGGTTAGGACCGTGGGGCATGAATTTTAACTCAGCTTCCCTGCCTAGAAGTATGCTCTTCAGATCAGGAGTCCTAAAACTATAATGTTTGCATCAGGGCATGGGTAAGATGGTCCACTGGAATACAGAAAGAAAATACTAGAAGGTCAATCAACATTTGTTTTTTGTGTTTTTTTGGTCTAATGAAAAACCCCTGGAGTAGGAAATGGCACCCTACTCCAGTATTCTTGCCTGGAAAATTCCATGGGCAGAGGAGACTGGGGGGTTACTGTCCATGGGGCCACAAAGAGTCAGACATGACTGATCATGCACTAATGAAAAACAAGAAAAAATTTAAACATTACT
Organism: Budorcas taxicolor; assembly: GCF_023091745.1. Taxonomy (NCBI): domain Eukaryota; kingdom Metazoa; phylum Chordata; class Mammalia; order Artiodactyla; family Bovidae; genus Budorcas; species Budorcas taxicolor. The sequence continues at coordinate 40,385,168 of NC_068914.1, read as the reverse complement.
TAATATGGAGAGTTACTCTGGCATCTTGATGAAGTCTGTGTGGGGCAATTGCCCTTCCCTGGAAATTCCACGTGGCCTCAGGGTTAACAACAGCAAGGTCTCGTGTTTGTTTATTTTGTCTATGCTGTGATCTACTGCAGTGAACCAATTTTTGGCTTAAATAGTGTCAAATATAAATAAAGCTGGACACTAATGTGGTAAGGACAGGTTTTAATCAGTAACATACTATTGTAAAAGGAAACTGAACTCAACTTTGATTTGTACAGATGTGACTGGGTCTCCTAAAGGGCAAATGAGGGAACAGGTGTAGTCAGGGAAAGGAAAATTACAAAACACCGGAAGGAGAGGGTGGATCCATATGAAACCATCCTGGCTTGCTAACTGGCATTAGCAAGTTAAGCTCCTACCCTCCCACAGAGCTGGACGATACGAGCTCTATCTTCAGGTACTGGCTGGAATAAGCGGTAAATTCTTTTGCAGTCTTGAGCAGACTCTTTAAGGAGGTGTGTGTGGGTCAACTCCTTGAGCTGTTAGAAAGTATGTTTTTCTTCAATTCTTTATAGACATAAATGATCATTGAGCTCAGAGAAGCCTGGCTAGAGTTTGAGCAGGGAGGGACCCTTTGTCAATAGTCCTGTAGATGTTATCTTAGAAAAGAGAGTCATTGTAAAATTTTGTAATAATATGAGGGAATGACCATGAAAATAATTCATACCTCTTAATCCCAGGGCAAATAAACTAGAGTGAAGTTTAAATTAGAATGAATTAAATTAGGTGAATTAGAGGGTTTTCATTTATAAAAAACCAAATGTCCCAAATTTGGAGACTGTTTGGTGATGACATCATTGTCGGTAGGATGTTTTTAAAAACCAGACAGAACATGCATCCAGGAAGAGCACACGCCCATACACAACACACAACACAGAGGCGACAAGTTAACAGGGAGATGGGAGGCTTCTCAGAAGCATCTCGTGCTGTGGAGAGAGCAGTCTGCAAATATTTCCAGTGGTCATTCATTTTTCCAAAAATGATGTATCTTTACTCTCCCAAACCCTACTATCTGTGTTGATACAAGACCCAGCTCATTACATCAGCACTCCCTCTCGGCCCTGCCCTGTGGAGAGCCTGGCAGCCCTCTGCCCTCATTCCCAACCTACCTGCTCTCCCTCCTACCCCAGGGGCCAAATTTCAAACCTCAGACAGCCTCACCCAGCATGTGGGAGCCGCAGCAGAACCCTGGTCCAGCCCCATGGCTCTCCCCAAGCATGTGGCTCTCCCCAGGCCTCTCCCCGGAAGTCTCAGCCTACATCTGAGAAAGGACATAACCCAGAAGTTGCAGGAGTTAAACTAATTCATTTCCTCTTTTCCCATGGTTACATTTTCTGTTTTTGAGCAAGTGTGGATAATGTAACATATTTGTTTATATTTGTAATAATACATAGGAAGCCCATGCTCCAATGTTTTTCACTCATAGGGCTGTGCTATCAGAAAAGTCAAAAGTCCATTGCTTTAGACTGTGTGCTTGGAAATACACTCATTTCTGGTTGGGGGCAGGGGAAAGGAGGAACTTCACACCTGCCATATACCTGTGGGTGGAAGAGCAGCTTCCTGGAGAGGCTACAGAGGAAGATGCAGTGATCTTGATAGATGTCAAGCCTTTAGAGGACCCAGCTCCTAATATCATCCAGACTACTTTCTGTGGGGATCTTCCCATTAGATGTGATGTACAGAGCATGCTCAGTGCCTTTTGGAGCAACAATAGGCTCCTAAGTATTCACTCACACCTTGGCCATCATCAGCTCTGCCCCTCTTTTTGTTCTGGCATTCTTTCCATCCTCCTTAGGGCCAGGTTAAGTCTCTGTAAGTTCTACATACAGAAAATAATGTGAGCTGAACCTATCCCCCGAGTTGTAATTAAAACAGTGTAAGAACACAGTTCTCACAATTTGAAGACTTTGAGGGTTCTTTTTTTTCCAATATCCTGTATCAAATTTTATTCCAAAAAATTTGTTTATTCCAAAAATATTGACTCACTATTTTCAGTGTCTCTGATTTGGTATGAACCTTGCTTCATCGGCCTATGATGAATATAACACAGGGTCTCCCCCTCAAGTTGGAGCCTTGGAAAGTAAGCAAGGACTGATGCTGATGAGGTGGAGAGAGTTCATGAGATCCTGGCACTGTCTGTGAGAAGCAGTGCTATTATTAAGCAGGTTGTGATGACATGAAGGCTCACAGATGTGCCAGTGCGTGGACGCACAGGCCACTAGCTTAAAAAGTTCTGTGAGCTAGGCACCTGGTTTGAGCTTCTGTAAAGCTTCTAGAACTAACATCCCCAAAAGATGTCCTTTTCATTATAGGGACTGGAATACAAAAGTAGGAAGTCAAGAAACACCTGGAGTAACAGGCAAATTTAGCCGTGTAGTACTGAACAAAGCAGGGCAGAGGCTAATAGAGTTTTGCCAAGACAACACACTGGTCATAGCAAACACCCTCTTCCAAAAACACAAGAGAAGACTCTACACATGCACATCATCAGATGGTCAATATTGAAATCTTTGCAGCCAAAGATGGAGAAGTTCTACACAGCCAGCAAAAACAAGACTGGGAGTGGACTGTGGCTCAGATCATGAACGCTTTATTGCCAAATTCAGACTGAAATTGAAGAAAGTGGAGAAAACCACTAGACCATTCAGGTATAACCTAACTCAGATCCCTTAGTATTATACAGTGGAAGTGAGAAATAGATTCAAGGGATTAGATCTGATAGACAGAGTGCCTGATGAACTATGGACAGAGTTCCATGACATTGTACAGGAGACAGGGATCAAGACCATCCCCAAGAAAAAGAAATGCAAAAAAGCAAAATGGCAGTCTGAGGAGGCCTTACAATAGCTGTGAAACAAAGCTGTTTCAATAGCTGTGAAACAAAGAGAAGTGAAAAGCAAAGGAGAAAAGGAAAGATATACCCATTTGAATGCAGAGTTCCAAAGAATAGCAAGGAGAGATAAAAAAGCCTTCCTCAGTGATCAGTGCAAAGAAATAGAGGAAAACAATAGAATGGCAAATACTAGAGATCTCTTCAAGAAAATTAGAGATACTAAGGGAACATTTCACGCAAAGATGGGCTCAATACAATAATGGACAGAAATGGTATGGACCTAACAGAAGCAGAAGATATTAAGAAGAGATGGCAAGAATACACCAAAGAATTATACAAAAGAGGTCCTCATGACCCAGATAATCATGACAGTATGATCACTCACCTAGAGCCAGACATCCTGGAATGTGGAGTCAAGTGGATTGTAGGAAGTATCACTACGAACAAAGCCAGTGGGGGTGATGAAATTCCAATTAAGCTATGTCAAATCCTGAAAGATGATGCTGTGAAAGTGCTGCACTCAGTATGCCAGCAAATTTGGAAAACTGGGCAGTGGCCACAGGACTGGAAAAGGTCACTTTTCATTCCAATCTCAAAGAAAGGCAATGCCAAAGAATGCTCAAACTACCGCACAATTGCACTCACCTCATGTGCTAGTAAAGTAATGCTCAAAATTCTCCAAGCCAGGCTGAAGCAGTATGTGAACTGTGAACTTCCAAATGTTCAAGCTGGTTTTAGAAAAGGCAGAGGAATCACAGGTCAAATTGGCAACATCTTTTGGATCATCGAAAAAGCAAGAGAGTTCCAGAAAAGCATCTATTTCTGCTTTATTGACTATGCCAAAGCCTTTGACTGTGGGTCACAATAAACTGTGGAAAATTCTGAAAGAGATGGGAATACCAGACCACCTAACCTGCCTCTTGAGAAATCTGTATGCAGGTTAGGAAGCATGAGTTAGAACTGGATATAGAACAACAGACTGGTTCCAAATCGGGAAAGGAATACATCAAGGCTGTCTATTGTCACCCTGCTTATTTAACTTCTATGCAGAGTACATCATGAGAAACGCTGGGCTGGAGGAAGCACAAGCTGGAATCAAGATTGCCGGGAGAAATCTCAATAACCTCAGATATGTAGATGACACCACCCTTATGGCAGAAAGAGAAGAAGAACTAACGAGCTTCTTGATGAAAGTGAAAAAGGAGAGTGAAAAAGCTGCCTTAAAGCTTAACATTCAAAAAATTAAGATCATGACATCCAGTCCCATTCAGTTCAGTTCAGTCGCTCAGTCGTGTCCGACTCTTTGTGACCCCATGAATTGTTTCATGGCAAATAGATGGGGAAACAGTGGAAACAGTGGTGGACTTTATTTTTGGGGTCTCCAAAATCACTGCAGGTGGTGACTGCAGCCATGAAATTAAAGGATGCTTACTCCTTGGTCTCCATAGCATAGAAAAGCTATGACCAACCTAGACAGCATATTAAAAAGCAGAGACATGACTTTGCCAACAAAGGTCCATCTAGTCAAAGCTATGGGTTTTCCAGTAGTCATGAATGGAAGTGAGAATTGGACTATAAAGATTGCTAAATGCTAAAGAGTTGATACTTTTGAGGTGTGGTGTTGGAGAAGACTCTCTTGAGTCCCTTGAATCAGAAGGAGATCATCCAGTCCATCCTAAAGGAAATCAGTCCTGAACACTCACTGAAAGGACTGATGTTGAAGCTGAAACTCCAATCCTTTGGCTACTTGATTCAAAGAACTGACTCACTGGAAAAGACCTTGATGCCGAGAAAGAGTGAAGGCTAGAGGAGCAAGGGATGACAGAGGATGAGACGGCTGGATAGCATCACCGACTCAATGGGCATGAGTTTGGGTGAATTCCGGGTGTTGGTGATGGACAGGAAGGCCTGGCATGCTGTGGTCCTTGGGGTCGCAAAGAGTGAGACATGACTGAGCAGCTGAACTGAACTGAAGGCAGTGCTCAGGAAACTTCTGGTTGGGGCAGCACCTTGCTCTGTCTGGGAGCTCCTGCTGGCTTTGTGCTATAGCCCACTTCCTGTTATCATGTGCTGACTCTTTCTCTGCTTTACTCTCATGTATCTTGTCCCCCTTAGTCTTATCTTCCTACACTGACTCTTGGCCATTTTCAGTCCAGTTTCCATGCTGCATTAACAGATCTTACTAAATGCAGTTTTGAACCTGTATCTCCCTTTATTTCAGAGAAGGCAATGGCACCCCACTCCAGTACTCTTGCCTGGAAAATCCCATGAACAGAGGAGCCTTGTGGGCTGCAGTCCATGGGGTCGCTAAGAGTCGGACACGACTGAGCGACTTCACTTTCATGCATTGGAGAAGGAAATGGCAACCCACTCCAGTGTTCTTGCCTGGAGAATCCCAGGGATGGGGGAGCCTGGTGGGCTGCCGTCTATGGGGTCGCACAGAGTCAGACACGACTGAAGTGACTTACCAGCAGCAGCAGTGCTATCTATTGTGCCATGGGTCCACCTCTGGAAAAGGGCCAAGGATCTGAATAGACATCTCTCCAAAAAAGTTAAAGAACAAGAGTATGAAAATAAGCTCAACACCATTAGCCACTCTGTGCACGCATGCGTATGTGCTCAGTTGCTTCAGTCGTGTCCGACTCTTTGCAACCCTAAGGACTGTAGCCTGCCAGGCTCTCCTGTCCATGGGGATCTCCAGGCAAGAATACTGGAGTGGGCTGCAATGCCCTCGTCCAAGGGCAAATTCTTTACCATCTGAACCACCAGGGAAGCCCAGTCAGTCAGTTCAATTGTCAGTCATGTCCGACTCTTTGTGACCCCATGGCTTCCCTGTCCATCACCAACTCCCAGAGTTCACTCAGACTCATGTCCATTGAGTCAGTGATGGCATCCAAGCATCTCATCCTCTGTCATCCCCTTTTCCTCCTGCCTTCACTCTTTCCCAGCATCAGGGTCTTCTCAAATGAGTCAGTTCTTTGCATCAAGTGGCCAAAGGATTGGAGCTTCAGCTTCAGCATCAGTCCTTCCAATGAATATTCAGGACTGATTTCCTTTAGGATGGACTGGTTGGATCTCCTTGCAGTTCAAGAGGCTCTCAAGAGTCTTCTCCAACACCACAGTTCAAAAGTACCAATTCTTTAGCACTCAGCTCTCTTTATAGTCCAACTCTCACATCCATACATGACTACCGGAAAACCATAGCTTTGACTAGAAGGACCTTTGTCGGCAAAGTCATGTCTCTGCTTTTTACTATGCTGTCTAGGTTGGTCATAGCTTTTCTTCCAAGCAGCAAGTGTCTTTTAACTTCATGGCTGCAGCCACCATCTGTAGTCATTTTGGAGCCCAAGAAAATAAAGTCTGTCACTGTTTCCATTGTTTCCCCATCTATTTGCCATGAAGTGATGGGACTGGATGCCATGATCTTAGTTTTCTGAATGTTGAGTTTTAAGCCAACTTTTTCATGCTCAGCCACTATGTAAATGAAAATAAGATCCCAATGAAATACCAATTCACATCCAATAGTGCAGCTATAATCAAAAAGCAATAAGAAGTTTTCACACAGATGTGGGAATATTGGAACCCTTGCTCACTGTTGATGGAAATGTTAAATGATGTAGCTACTTTGAAAAACAGTTTGTGTGTGTCTCTGTGTGTTCATCACTTAGTTGTCTGACTCTTTGAGACCCCATGGACTGTAGCTTGCCAGGCTTCCCTGTCCATGGGATTCTCCAGGCAAGAGTACTGGAGTGGGTTGCCATTTCCTCCTCCAGGGGACCTTCGCAATCCAGGGGTTGAACCCGAGTCTGTTACATCTCCTGCTTTGGTGGGCAGGTTCTTTACATCTAGTGGCACCTGGGATGCACTGAAAAACAGTTTGGCTGTTCTTAAAAATATTACACATACAATGACCATATGACCCATCAAGTCTATGAATACTAGGTATATAAGTATTATTCATAATAGGCGAAAAGTGGAAACAGCCTAAATGTCCACCAATGGATGAATGGCTGGACTAAAGTGGTTTGTCCACACAACGGAATATTATTCAGCTAGGAAAAGGAATAACATATTGACACAGTTTACAACATGGATGAAACTTGAAAACTCTCTATAAAAAGTGAATAAAATCAATCTCAAAGACCAGGTATTGTATGATTATATTTAGATGAAATATCCAGAATGAACAAATCTACAGAGACATGGGTTACTATCATGACTGTGTGTGGTGCTGGGAGAGGAGGTTGGGAGACACAGGTAGTAACTGCTAATGGGTGTAGGATTTCTTTTCAGGGAGATGACAATATTGTAAAATTGTAGTGACGGTTGCACACCTTTATGAATAAGCTACAAACCATTAAGTTTTACACTTTTAAAAATTAAAAAAAAACCTCTTAGGACAGTGAAACTTTGTATGACACTATAATGATGGATGTATGTCCTACATTTGTCAAAACCCATAGACTGCTCAACAGGAAGAGTGAATCCCGACGTAAACTATGGACTCTGGGGGACGGTGATGTGTCAGTGGAGGCTCATCCATCGTAACCAATGTACCCCTCTGGTGGGGAATGTCAATATTTGGGGGAAGTCTGAGTGTATATGTTGTGGAAGGTATTTGGAACTCTGTACTTTCTGCTCATATTTGCTGTGAACCTGAAGATGCTCTAAAAAAATAAACCTATGAAAACAATGACAATGACAAGAACTCTGGATGTCTTCCCACCACACTAGAGATAAATGCATCTTCTTTGTCATTACTATGGGGGACAGGGCCCTGGGCCCTTGGACACACTGCTTCCCTTACTTAGAATGCTTTCCTCACTCCTCCCACTTCCACCTCTAATTCCTACGCAGCTCAGCCTGCATATGCCTAAGAAAGCTTCCTCTGATTCCCTGGACCTGGCCAGTTGAGGCCTTGAAGCAAAAGGCTTATTGCTCATTGTCCATCTCATTAAGAGAAGTTTTGAACCTGTGTCTCTCCTTATTTAAACTAGTCTGTGCTATCCATGGTGCCATGGAGCTGCCTTTAAAAATGGGCCAAGGTATACCAAAGGTAGAGTCCATCAGTGTAGGATAACTTCTTATTCACGACTGTGTGCCTGGAATGCAATGCAGAGGCCCTCAGTACATATTTGAGGAATGCCTGAGCTGCTTAATATTTACAGAGTGACTGCATTCATTCCCTATTTAAACCACTCAAACTTGGAAGATAGGCATATTTACTTCATTTGATAAATAAAGAAAGCTGAGACTCAAACAAGTTAAATGACACTTTTGAAAAGCAGCAGAGTTTGGATTAGAATGTGTATATTGTAAATTCAAGTTCAATATTCCCTCCACTATTCCACAGTGCTGATCTCCAACATTTAAAATGTATCAGTCATCTAAATATATTATACATATTTGTTCTAACTGAAGCTTTTGTGAGTGTTGGGGATTTTCCTACTCTTATTATTATCTAAGACACTATGCTTTCAGCAAAGTGTCTATTTCATCTATGCAAACTTCAGTCACTTTATTTCTAGTTGCATAGAAACACTGAGAACTGCACACACAGTGTACCTATGCGTGAGTACATGCAAGTGGTATGTCTACTATGTAGTTTATGACATAGTAAAATATCTTAAACATCCTGTGTATATCTTGCAGATGAACAGTTGGTTTGCATACCTTGCTTAAGTATGTTCAATGTGGCAGAGGACTCCTTTTTACAAGGTAAAAAATGATAGTGTACATATGTACATATGTTTGGACATAGTGGAGAAAAAGTAGAGTCTGCAACCGTGGCCCCATCCAGGAGAGTTCAAGGAGAGGCCAGAGAGGCAAGACCTCCCCAGCAGTCCCTCCTTGGAGGCTGCAGTAACTGAGTGTTATCAAGAGAAAAACAAGACTGCAGGTTTCTTAAAATCAAAAAGAGGCTATTTTTCAAAGAAGATGAGTTTCTCCTGATGACCAGATATCTGTTCCAATAGGGACAATACAAACCAAGGCAGAAAGGAAACAAAAGAAATATATGAGTGGTCAATGTACAGGCAAATGTTCCAAAATAAATGAGCTTTGAGGATCAAGAGTATTAGATCATTTAGAAATCTGCTTGAGAACCTATGATGAGTTGAGTGCTACACAAGATAGCATGGGCAAAGTGTGTCTTCAGAGTCCCTTCCCTCAGGGATAGGATCAAAATATGATCATTTCACTAATTTTGTATTTTATTGTTAAGTGCTTGAACCCGGAAACATTTTCTCATGCCTCAAAAAATAGTGCTTATTCTTCTTTATGTGCTTATTCTTCTAAGCTGTGCCAGATTTCTATTGATAAATATCCCATACTCTGGATATTATTGATATATTCCAACTCTTCGAACCATCGCAGCCAAGTTGCAAAATTTAAAATTGAACAACTGAGAGCTCATCAGAAGAGCTGTATTGATAGTGCATTTCAATATAACTACAAAATATATAATGTCAAGAATGGTTTTCTGGGAGATGGTATTAAAATTTTTAAGTATAAAACTAAAAGTATATTTCAAACCAAAAAATACTCTCTTTTCTAATATTCCCTAGGGTACCCTTGGGATACGTAAGAAACATCCTTTCCTTGGTCTTCTGAAAGGGCTCTTACCTGATGTACAGCCCTCATGCAAATCTCACCAATTATCCTATGAGCTTTTCTAACCCAGGACCCAATTCAGGATCACACATGGCCTTTAGTCATCAGGTTTTCTGTAGCTGTTACTCTGGAATCATCTTGTGGTCTTTCCTTTATCCTTCACACTTTTCAAGAATCCTGGCCAGGTACTTTGGATTGTGTTCCTCAATTTGGGTTTGTCTGCTGTGTGCTCGTACTTAGATTGAGATTACGCATCTTGGGCAGACACACTGCAGAAGTCCTGTGTGTGTCTCAGTGCCTCACGCAAAGGGTCACCTAGCCTCATCTCGCCTGTCCCACTCCTGGCGATGGTAACTCTGATCGCTCGCCCAGTTTCCTTCTGTAAGTTGATGACTTTTCTCTCTGTGGGTAATAAGCATCTAGTGAGAGGTACCTTGAGACCATGTAATTATCCTATTTCTCACCACAATTTTGCCCTTTAAATTTAGCCTCCATTGATGATTCTTGCTTGGAATCTGTGTGTGTGTGTGCGCGTGCTTGTGTGCACGTGTGTGTGCTCAGTCACTCAGTCATGTCCAACTCTCTGTGACCCAGGAATTGTAGGCTGCGAGGCTTCTTTGTCTATGGTATTTAATACTGGAGTGCGTTGCCATTTTCTACTCCAGGGGCCCTTCTCGACCCAAGGATCAAAACCAAGCCTTGGGACTCCTGCATTGACAGAGGGATTCTTTACCACTGTGTCACCTGGGAAGCCCAGTGATCTCTGTGGTATTTGCCAAATGGTGATTTTATATGTCTCCTGCTGAGCAAAGAGCTCCCCACCACTTTACTGATTTCTTTATTCAATTACATATATATATCAGTATGGAAACGTGAATATGCTCCTAGTTCTGTTCACTGAGGGGGTCTAGGAGCAGTGGCACCTGATCGATACCAATAAACTCGCCTGGTGTCCAAACTTCTACCCTATCCTGATTCCAGGTCAGGGCCAAACGAAGTACTAGAGAAGCCTTGGGTGTCTTAAGGTGACAGGAAGTAAGGAAGATCTCAAAAAATCATGAGAATGTATCAAAAGTAGTACACTGTTGATACTATTTGTAAAACAGAGAACTAATGAGAACCTACTGTATACTACAAGGTGTGTGTGTGCTGGTGTGTGTGTGCTCAGTCGTGTCTGATTCTTTGCAACCCCCTAGACTGTAGCCCACCACGCTCCTCTGTCCATGCAATTTTCCAGACAAGAATGCTGGAGTGGGTTGCCATTTCCTACTCCAAGGGATCTTCCCAATTCAGGGAACAAACCCGAGTCTCTTCAGCTCCTGCAATGGCGGGCAGATCCTTATCACTGTGCCACCTGAGAAACCCATAGAACAAGGACCTCTACTCAGTTCTACTCAATGCTCTGTGGTGACCTAAATGGGAAGGAAATTAAAAAAAAAAAAACCAGGGACATATGCAAACATACAGCTATTTCATTTTGCTGTGCAGCAGAAACTAACACAACATTGTAAAGCAACTATACTCCAATAAAAGCAAAACAAAAGAAAGTGCAAGGATGACCCCAACCTGACTGCACTCCTAATGGCCAGATCTGAAACCATCTGGGAAAAATAAGAAACAACCAGTTGCAGCCCTTAATAAGAATCCAATAGATATAAAAAGTAACTGGATATGCTTTAAAATGACATCTCCCTGATTTATGTTTTCAGTAGCCATAGCTTTAGTGATAAAATATCTGAACTCCAGGCATGTGGTTCTTCTTGACAGCACTGGAAGAAAGCTGCTTCTGATGCTTCAAGTATGAAAGGCAGATGGAGCTCCTCCAACATGCCCATTCCAGAAGAGTGGCCAGCATGTAGAAAGTCCTCTAGAAGTCTTAAATTTCTCTTCTTTTTCTTTTCTTTACTAAAATTAAAAAAAATTTTTTTCTAAGATTTTATAAGTACTATTTTTCCTTCTTGGTTGACTTGACTATTTCACTGCTACATACCTCTTTAGACCACTGAGGATTCTAAGACAAAAGCTGCATTTTTTCCTGAAAACAAACAAAAGCTATATAAAGTGCCAGACAGAAAGGAAGGTAGGAAAGCTGCATTTAGAGAGTGCCTATTAGAGGTTAGGCATCATGGTGGGTATTTTACATATGGTGTCTCTTTTAGGACAGGTCAGATGATATTCCCAATATCTCACCAGTCGTTTTTGGCTAGATTCAGCTATGAAAGTGCTTAAAGATATATCTCATCAGAGGAACCAGGAGATCGATGAAACACACGCCTTTCAGTGGCATCTTCCGATCCAACTCTGCTCCTGCGCGGTTAGATTGTTTGTGCTCCCTCCTGGTTGTCATTTGGAGATTCCCAAGGTCACTGCACATGATGAAAGAGCGAGATCTACTCAACCTCAGAATGATATTCTGTACATGACCTCACAGGGTGCTCACCTGCTTGGCTATGGTTAAGTAAAGATTACACCGAAGCCTGAATTCAATTTCTGATCACTAATGTGAATGGAAAAGAAATGCAAAAAAGCAAAATGGCTGTCTGGGGAGGCCTTACAAATAGCTGTGAAAAAAAGAGAAGTGAAAAACAAAGGAGAAAAAGAAAGATCAGAGTTCCAAAAAACAGCAAGAAAAGATAAGAAAGCCTTCCTCAGTGATCAATGTGAAGAAATAGAGGAAAAAAACAGAATGGGAAAGACTAGCGATCCCTTCAAGAAAATTAGAGATACCAAGGGAACATTTCATGCAAAGATGGGCTCGATAAAGGACAGAAATGGTATGGGCCTAACAGAAGCAGAAGATATTAAGAAGAGGTGGCAAGAATACACAGAAGAACTGTACAAAAAAGATCTTCAAGACCAAGATAATCATGATGGTGTGATCAATCACCTAGAGCCGCTCATCCTGGAATGTGAAGTCAAGTGGGCCTTAGGAAGCATCACTACGAACAAAGCTAGTGGAGGTAATGGAACTCCAGTGGAGCTATTTCAAATCCTGAAAGATGATGCTGTGAAAGTGCTGCACTCAGTATGCCAGCAAATTTGGAAAACTGGGCAGTGGCCACAGGACTGGAAAAGGTCAGTTTTCATTCCAATCCCAAAGAAAGGCAATGCCAAAGAATGCTCAAACTACCGCACAATTGCACTCATCTCACATGCTAGTAAAGTAATGCTCAAAATTCTCTAAGCCAGGCTTTAGCAATACGTGAACTCTGAGCTTCCAGATGTTCAAGCTGGTTTTACAAAAGGCACAGGAACCAGAGATCAAATTGCCAACAGCTACTGGATCATTGAAAAAGCAAGAGAGTTCCAGAAACACATCTATTTCTGCTTTCTTGACTATGCCAAAGCCTTTGACTGTGTGGATCACAATAAACTGTGGAAAATTCTGAAAGAGATGGAAATACCAGACCACCTGACCTGCCTCTTGAGAAACCTATATGCAGTTCAGGAAGCAACAGTTAGAACTGGACATGGAACAACAGACTGGTTCCAAATAGGAAAAGGAGTACGTCAAGGCTGTATATTGTCACCCTGCTTATTTAACTTATATGCAGAGTACATCATGAGAAACGCTGGACTGGAAGAAACACAAGCTGGAATCAAGATTGCCAGGAGAAATATCAATAACCTTGGAGATGCAGATGACACCACCCTTATGGCAGAAAGTGAAGAGGAGCTAAAAAGCCTCTTGATGAAAGTGAAAGAGGAGAGTGAAAAAGTTGGCTTAAAGCTCAACATTCAGAAAACGAAGATCATGGCATCTGGTCCCATCACTTCATGGGAAATACATGGGGAAACAGTGGAAACAGTGTCAGACTTTATTTTTTGGGCTCCAAAATCACTGAAGATGGTGACTGCAGCCATGAAATTAAAAGACACTTACTCTTTGGAAGGAAAATTGTGACCAACCTAGATAGCATATTCAAAAGCAGAGACATTACTTTGCCGACTGAGGTCTGTCTAGTCAAGGCTATGGTTTTTCCAATGGTCACGTATGGATGTGAGAGTTGGACTGTGAAGAAAGCTGAGCGCCAAAGAATTGATGCTTTTGAACTCTCGTGTTGGAGAAGACTCCTGAGAGTCCCTTGGACTGCAAGGAGATCCAGTCAGTCCATTCAGAAGCAGATCAACCCTGGGATTTCTTTGGAAGGAATGATGCTAAAGCTGAAACTCCAGTACTTTGGCCACCTCATGCGAAGAGTTGACTCATTGGAAAAGACTCTGATGCTGGAAGGGCTTGGGGGCAGGAGGAGAAGGGGGTGACCGAGGATGAGATGGCTGGATGGCATCACTGACTCGATAGACATGAGTCTGAGTGAACTTTGGGAGTTGGTGATGGACAGGGAGGCCTGGCGTGCTGCGATTCATGGGGTCACAAAGAGTCGGACACGACTGAGCGACTGAACTGAACTGAACTGAGCTGAATGTGAATGCAGAGGGAACAGGAAATAATTTACAACACACAAGCCTCAAGGAGCTGGGGCTCGGTGACCCTTCAAAACTGGGTCTCGGGTGCTAGGATGCGGTTTTGGGCTGGCCCTCACAAAAGCTCCTGTTCTCCAAATAGTGCTTCAGGAACAGGCGTAGGTGTGCTGAGGTATTGATCCTCTGAGCCCTTGGGGTTGCCAGGTAGACTCTGGAGAACTGGACCCCCAGTTGCCTCCAGCCAGAAGCTTCTTCATCAGCATCATAGGACACTGTGTGTCCAGTACACAACATGAAAGAGGTGAAAGAAACCGGGAGGCAGCCCCCCAGGGACCTACTGATCTCCTCCCCAATGAACCCTCTCCCCGAAGTCTGCAACCCCAGCCTTAGTTCTCCACTCTTGGACAGTGTCAAAGACCTGGTACTTTTGGTGAAGAGATGAGCCTGGGAGGGGCAAGCAAGAGAGAAGCACTGGATTTCGCATCGCATGGAAGGCTCTTATTTGGCTAAAGGTTAGTTAGCCCAGAGAAAGCATGGGTTTCATGATTGTCAAAGTCTTCAATGACATATGCTCTAGTGGAGAGAACCTCTCTCCAGATATTTTCCCCTAAAATGTGCCACCATGCTGCTGTTACCTATGGGACTGTTACCTATGGGACCATGGACAGGGGCATTAGCAGATGGAGCTTCTGTTTCCCTGTCTGTAATAACTATTGGACTATAGGACTTCAATGGTTATTTCTAGTTCTAAAATTCCATGAGTCCATGTGAAAGCATAAAGATATTGTCCATGTGCTAAAACGGGGTGGAAGAATGGCTTTTAAAATGGCACCAGGACCTCTAACTGAATTAATTAGATTGAACTGGGATAAATGAGGTCCTGGGAGAAAAAAGTGAGTTTCTGCTTACCCCAAGTGAAGTCCTCATTATAAAAACCATTAATATTTTCTTTCCTTCAATATCCTTCTGGGACAATTGTGAGAAATAAAGGGTTCATTTCAATCAGTCAGAACTATGTTTATCACATTACTCATTTTGTGTTTAGCATCTAAATTAAATGAATGCATTATCACCAGTAAATGTATTTGTTTTATGAGGTATATGACATACAGTGGCGTTAGCACTATAAAGCATGAAAAGCAAGGATGTTAGTGGCATTTTCTTGAGCTGGGAGACAGAGATGGTTAGATGGGATTTCAGTGCACAGAGAGACCACCTGCCCAAGCTGGGAGCTCTGGTTGCTGTGAGGCTTGAGGCTGAGTTTGATAAGATTAGCAAGAGCTTCTGAATTTGTGGAAGAATGACCAACAGACTAATGTGGGGAAATCCAGCCTGAGAGCATAGGTTTCCCTTCCAGATACTAGAACTTAGGGGGAGCTCAGGGTCAGCAGGATGGATCTTCTGATTTCTTAAGTCCCCACTTGCCATTCCAAGGACAGTGGACTTCCAGGCTGTCTCCAAAAGTCACTGTGCACTGAATATGAGATTATGGGGGCTTCATTTCTTTCCTGTTGAACAACCACTCTCCTGGCATCTATTAAGTGCTATAAAGAAGAGTAAGAGGAGCTCAAGTTGAATAGGAAAGTGATCTGAGGGTGGGGTAAGGAGGTCAAAACTTCGATGCATGATACAGGATGCTTGGGGCTGGTGCACTGGGATGACCCAGAGGGATGGTACGGGGAGGGAGGTGGGAGGGGGATTCAGGATGGGGAACACGTGTATACCTGTGGCAGATTCATGTTGATGTATGGCAAAACCAATACAATATTGTAAAGTAATTAACCTCCAATTAAAATAAATAAATTAATATTTTTTAAAAAAGAAAAAAAAATGTAAATCAAGACCAAAATGTAACAATGCCTCAAATCCAAGGTCAGTCATTAGGACATTATCATCTATGAAGATCAGGCACCAGTGAACGTTTTTAGCAATGGAGTGCAGTTTTAGAGGTAGATAACCAGAAATGACAGGTTGCTGGGTCATCAGCTTCCATCCACCGCAGGTCCTCTCCTTCTCTGTTCCTGGAGCAGAAGGAAGGCTGGGAGTGGGGAAAGTGTAAGCCTGCAATTGATTGCAAAGGCATAAAACCATAACAATGGCAGGAAGGGCTGTAGGACAGAGGAGCTGCTGCTGCTTCTGGGTCTGTGTGATTGTTCGTGTAGATCCGAGGTGATGGATTAGGCAGCCTGTCTGGTTTACATCCAGCTTTGAAGGTGTGCACCGCTCAGGCAGCTGCACATACCAGAGATCAATTTCAGTAAATCTGAAAAATAAACATCAGCAAGAGAAATCATAAACCGAGCTGTATCCCTCCGGGGCCGGAGCTGGGGCAGTGGGCGGGAAATCTCCTGAGTTCGTGTTTGAGGTCATTTGGATAAGGCCCCTCCCTTATCCTCATGCAAATCCATCAATCCCCGTCAATGCAGGGGGCCAGGGAGGGGGCCTTGGATGCTCACATGACTGATATGGTAAGTTCCTGGGCATCACCAACTCGATGGACATGAGTTTGGGTGAACTCCGGGAGTTGGTGATGGACAAGGAGGCCTGGCGTGCTGCAGTTCATGGGGTCGCAAAGAGTTGGACACGACTGAGCGACTGAACTGAACTGAACGGGGTGGGGAAGTGGAAACCATCTCTTGGGGGAGAGAAGAAAAGAGAAGAGATACTGGGACCATCAAAAACCCGGCTTTCCTTAGATACAAAGGGGACAGTATTTTCCTTCTGGTTCCCAGGGCCTTTGCTGTTGCTGCTGCTATCATTGTTTTTCTGACTCAGCTACTTTGCAAATGTCACCTCTAAGATTTAATCTTTTAAGCGTAAAAAAGTCTGGTGATGTGTGGTAGAGAGAGACAGCCCTCCTACGGAGGCAGAGAAGGCATTCATGGTGCAAGGAGTCCCCTGTGCCAGTGGCACCAGGATGGAAGGGCCAGGGGTGGCACCACCCAAGTGTCCCCTGATGGAGAAAATCTGTGTCCAGGACTATTACCCCAACAGTGAGATGGTACTCCTTGCTCAGAGTAGCATTTCATCAAGACTGAAATATTTCTGCAAAACATTTTGTTCTTGTGGAAGCAAGAACTTATGTCTAGTGTCAGCCACCAGAGTCTAGTTCTGAGAACTGGAAAGATAAGGCACTTTACAGAGGAGGAGACTGAGCTCCTGACTTTTCCTGGGGGCTGCCTCCAGTTAGCAATCTGTGAATTCAGGGTGAGACCCCCAGCCTGACTGCCACCTTCACACAACTGAAGGACCCACAAAGTCTTAGCTTCCTTATGCAGGAAGAAAATGATTGCAAAAACATCTCACCTTGAACTTGGCATTGAGTTTTTGCAAGAACTTACCTTTTTTTCCCTTTGTAACCCTCTCCAAGGGCAAAGGAGAGCAGTGGATTGATAAAAAGTAAGACAAGGAGTATTGAGAGACCAAGGAAGAAAGAAGAAACACTAGGGAAAATGGCACGAGACTGGCTTTCTTTGAGTTCCACAGCTTTGGTTCAACAACTGTGGAAAACAGTACAGCTGTTCCTCAAAAAGTTAGGCTTAGTGTTACCAATGATCCAGGAATTCCTCTTCTGCATATAGTCAGAAAATAATTGAAAGCAGGGAGTCTAACTTACATTCCACATTCATGATCAAAGTAGCATTATTCACAATAGCCAAAAGGTGGAGGCAACTCCATCAGCAGATGAACGGATACACACACACACACACACACACACACACACGTATGTATATAAGAAAAGAAAGAGAAGTCACTTAGTCATGTCTGACTCTTTGCAACCCCATAGACTGTAGCCTACCAGGCTCCTATGTCCATGGGATTCTCCAGGCAAGAATACTGGAGTGGGTTGCCATTTCTTACTCCAGGGGATCTTCCTGACCCAGGGATCAAACCCTCATCTCTTGCATCTCCTGCATTGGCAGGCTGATTCTTCACTCCCTGGGAAGCCCTTGAATCTTACACTTAAAAATGGTTAAATTGTAGATTTCATGTTAGGTATTTCTTGCTACAGTAAAGAAAAAGATGTCAAAAATTGCTGGGCCGTGGACTAAGATCAAATCAGTGTCATTCTGGGGAGGATCAATTATTCCAACACAGGGATCTCAGGATGCTTGCTGCCAGACCCTGCTGGATGATAACTGTGCCCGCCCCAGGAGACTGGTGACGGGGGTATGCATGTGAGGCACACTGGCTGGGGCACATGCAGTACTTGATAAAATTAGCTTCTATTATTGTTCTGGGGGTTGTGTTATTGTTATTATTTTTCCTCAAAAGGTGAACTACATTAGGTCCTTCATATTTAGACTCCTATTTTTAAAGTACATTGTTTTTTAAAACTAAAAAAATACATGGTTGTTAGAGAAAATTTTGAAAATATAGATTGGCAAAAAGAATAAAGCCCAAATCACCCACATCCTATCAACTGACCAGTGATCATATTTTGGTTTAAAAAATATAATTATACAGTATGTATTGTTTGTAATTTGTCTTTTTCACTTCATTCATTCATTCACAATTATTTATTGAGCAGTTTCTATGTTTTGGGTTTTCTAAACAGAAAGAGGAACATGTACAGTGGCCTTGGTGCAGGCATTATATTGTGGATCTTTTAATATTTCTATGCATTTGGAAGCTTTTCTGTTTAATCCATTAGTATCACATTGTACTCCCCCTGCATGGACAAAGCATCATTTATTTAATAGTCTCTTATTTGGGGACATCTAATGGACAGGGAGGCCTGGTGAGCTGCGATTCATGGGGTTACAAAGAGTCGGACACGACTGAGCGACTGAACTGAACTGAACTGAAGTTGCTCTCAGATCTTTCTTTGCACAAACAGTGTAACGATGAAATTCTTATTTACAAATCCTTGGTCACGTCCGTTTTTCACTATTGTTTACTAGTGCCTATCAGATGGTCAGTGGTCCCTAGTATTTGTTGAATAATTTTAAAAAGCGATGGTTTCAAGCTTAGCATAATACCAGTAGTGAAATTGTAAGCTCAAATGAAAGTTAATCTCTAGTACCTTGAAGCTTAGCTCTGTTCTAAAATCTTTATAAAGATTAACTCACTTAATCATCCTCACAACCCTTTGAACTAGATACTATGAGAATACTTATTGTATGGGTGAGAAAACAGGCAGAGTAATTCAGTAACTGGCTCAAGGTCACATAGCTCGAGGTCACCCTTCCAAAACATTAAAGGCAACAGATTTACCAAATATTTGCCACATGTACAGAGCTTGCTAACCATCCAGCCTGCTCCATCGATTTTCTTCTCTACCTGTCACTCAGTCACTAAGCTCTTGCTATATTAAAGCTTCTCATTATGGCAGCTGGCTTCCAGCATTTTCAAAAAGATCTCTGACAGCAGTGCTCATTGGCTAATATTACTATAGACCTCCATCCTTAGTGGTTTAGCACAGAAGAATTTTACTCCTTGTCCGTGAAGAACAAAATGGCAGCAGGTTGGTGAGGAGGCGCTTGTTGCACTCAGGCTTTTTCTATCTGGTGGCTTCCTAGGACCTCCGGGTCCTCTCCTGGGTCCTCTGCCTCTGGTCAGCAGCCAGGCAGAAAGCAGCAAAGAGTCTCACCTGCCTGGCATCCATGGGCAGGCCTGGAAGGTGTGGGCTTCACTGCTGCCCACGTTCCTTTGGCTAACATTTCATTGTATGGCCACACCTCTTTTCAAAGGCAGCTGGGAAATGTAGTCCAGCTGAAACCCAGAAGAAAGGGAAACTGGTTTGGCAAACAGCTGGCTAGTCCCCACACCATGGGACCAGTATAATCCGCAGGAACTCTACCCAGAGGACTTAACACCCCGCAAGCAATACACAACCCATAGACAGTGGATTCACACTTCCCTCAAGTCTTCCCAGACACTGAATACCATTTAAAGTTAAGTCTTTGACAGGCTAAAGAGGCATTGCAAATGTTTTAGTTTGCATTTTCTTGGACCTCTTTATGAAGCTGAACATGCTTTCATCTGTTTACTGGTCAATTTTATGTCTCAGTTTATGAGTTGACTTCTTCTGTTCTACATTTCCTTTTTCTTTAGAAATTCCTGTCTTATTAATTTATTTATAAGAGAATTTGTATGTTAAAGATATTAAACTTTGTCTCCAAAAATAGCTCAAAAGTTTTCTTCCAGTTTGTCATTTTTTTCACTTAAATATTTAATGCTTTTGGAATTTCTTTTGGCATAGGATATGAAGTAGGGAATCTAATTTTTTATCTAAATGCTTGACTCTTTCTCTCCTGAATCTTCAGATCACTTAGAGAATAATCTATCTTGCCCCCGAAAGATTAATTGCTAGATATGTCTCCTTCATCAAGGGGAATGGGGTGACATGAGGAGCTTGGCTCAGTTAGCCACTGAGGCTGAAATACTGCTCTGAAAATAGTCCTCAAAACCACTGGCTGGCCTTGTCATTTGGATTTCAAATAATAAAAAATTACTTAAAACAAAAGAAATTACTATACAACATCTGCAATTCTAATAAGTGATGCCCATTCCAAAACAACCAGCCTGGAATGGCTTAAAGGGGAAACCCAGGACACACCCGTCACTTGCAGTCTCAGTTCTGATCTGTACTCCTGGGTCCTTTCTCAAGCCTGAAGTCTTCTGCTTGGAGGCTCCAATTACTGACCTATGACCCAGGTTTGCCCTTGAATCACAAGTTTTGGTTTGCTTGAGTGCCGATTTTCTCATCAGAACCTTGGCTCCCCTTGACAATAATTCTAGTTTTCCCCTATTTGCCAGTCTTCCTGATTTAGCTTGTCCCCAAGATGCTCCTGCTGTGGCCAGATGGCTCTCTTACTCAGCTCTTCTGATCGCACACAAGGAGCTCAGTGACATTTGCCACGACCAATTTCTCTACTTCCTCAACTGTTAGAACCTCCAGGTTACAGGCACATACACTGTTAGAGCTGTGAAGTGTTTTGGAGACCCAAAGGGGTGCTATCCCCTCATTTGCCAAATGAGGAAACTGAAATGACCTTGTCCAGGGTCACAGAGCTACTTAATGGTACAGCTGGGATTCCAACCTGGGACTCTGGTCCCTTAATTCAGTTTTCTTTCTGAGTCTCTGTCATAGTCCATATTCTGAACTGTCTTTTTGGTTCAAGAACTTAGCTGATCCAGCAGGCGATGCTGTACAAACATCTAAGTGCCACTGTTATGACCCAGAGCTCCTACTTCATTAGACTCACCCATCCCATAAAGAAACCAGCACACATTAGGGTACAATCAATACATAGGCCTAAAAAAGGAAACAGCAGTGGCATTGCTAGGATTCTCCACTGGTATTACATCTTAGGTATTTTAGATTGAGGAGAGACTGTTGGGAAGAAAGGGTCAAATTCAATGCCTATGAAATATAGATGAGGGAATTTATAAATTAATTACATGCCCTCCATTGTGATCCATGTTGAATAACATTAACATTTTAACTCTCTCCTTACAAATAAAGGCACCAATTCGACAGTTTATGAACAAAAATCTGATTAACTTTCCTACTCTCATATTCAGAATACCACAGTAGAAGCCTCGGGTGATCTTTCTGGATGCTTGAGTGATAAGGGGAAGCATCTCTCTTCCTGATCTGTGGATTATGGAACCCCAGGCTTGCTCCTTGTGTTGCTTTCAGGGGGTAAGTTAGAGCTGGCCGTTGGTGATCTTTCTCTGGTGTAGCCACAGGCTGAGGTGCAGAGTAAGTTAACATCCCTCTACGTCATTTCGTGTGGCTATGCCTCTCTTCCCTGGGTGGGCCTCTGCTTCTACTACTTCCCTTGTAACTTTGAGCATCTCTGCTGATGAATATTGTGATCAGACTTTCCAAATCTTGAATCAGGGTATACAAAAGAAAAGCTTGCTGAGTTTCGTACCACTGGCATAAGGAATGGGCTGTTAGAAGCTGTGATGACCAATATAGGGGCCTATGTCAGTGGACAAGAAAGAGCTGGAAGACGTTTGAGGAGATGGCTGACCCCACCAAGGATGACCTTCTGTGATACTGAATGAGAAATAGCATGGGGGGGGGGGGGGAGTTTTTTACTTAATTTAATGGCAAGAGGTCATCTTTCAAGGGCCTAAAAGACCCCTAGTTCATGATATGATAATTAAGAATCAGCCATTTCTCTCCCTTCCCTTACTGACTGCCCCAGTGTCACATAGTATTTTCTGTGAATTAAACATCTTAATTCTATGCTAAGAGTGTTCCTAAAACATTTTCTTATACAGCACTTACTGCTGGCCCAGAAATCACAGATGTAAGTGCTTCATATTTTTAAGACTGGAAGCTCTTGGACTTGCTCATTAAACTAGCAATAGCACAAAGTAACAGTCAGTGACCTACAAAACCAGCAAGCCCAGTTAATAAATAACAGGGCTAAAAGGCCTGTTCAGGAAGCTGGGCAGGAAATTGCCGTCAAATCTATAAGGTTATGGTCCTCCCTCATCCCAGCCAAGCTGAACCAGCAACATTTCCATCTGAAATGGTCCACTCAGGGCTCCCTAGTCCCACGCAAAATCAGGAAAAAAAGAAAGAAAAATAATTTGCAGGAAAGGAATTGCTATAATAAAAAGACTCAGTTTGTTGAATCTTTCTCAGAAATAGAAGCTCCTATTTTTTAAAAATAATTACCCATCATGGGCAGAAATACTGATATGCTTGCACAGCTGGGTCTCCAGGGAACATCCTTTCTATAGAAGTTCCTGGGGCAACTATACTGGCCTTTCGTAGGATCTAAACTGGTCATGGCTGCAGACCAGGGTGAAATCCAAAAAGATGCAAGACTTTGGGGAGAAAATTACCATTGGTTTAAGTATATGTCCCTAATACATATTGCATATGCCCATACATGCATGCATATGTGTACCATAAGGGGCTTCCCATGTGGTCCAGTCGTAAAGAACCTGCCTGCCCGTGCAGGAACAGCAAGAGATGTGGGATGGATCCCTGGGTCGGGAAGCCCCCTGGAGTATGAAATGGCAACCCACTCCAGGATTCTTGCCTGGAAAATTCCATGGACAGAGGAACCTGATGGACTGCAGTCCATGGGGTCATAAAGAGTCCACGTGCATCACTGAGCACACAGACCCATGGTATGTAACTGTGTGTTTGAGTAGACTGTACTATAAATAGCAGTCTAAAGATTCTAAATTTAGGGGTGATGAATCATTTTATAAAGGGCCCTTATGTTTAAATAGGTATCTTTATAGGCTTTCTTTAAATAGCAGAATTCTTTCCCTTAGTACATTTTAAAGTGGTGCATGTTAATATTTACATATGACTTGTCAAGACCACATATGTTTCAGAGCATTTTTTCATCAGTACATAAGCTCCCGTGTATGTATAGATTTTACATTAACACCTAATGATGTTTTAGCAAAATTAATTTCATAAGTGATAGCCAAATAAACGTATTATCTAACATAATTTTTGTGATGACATGCAGAGATTCACACAAATGAGATTATGTCACTGCCACTTTTTTCTCTGAAGATCAGCTGTGAGATCACTGACCTCCTATGTAGGACTTAACAGGCATATTCAGCAGGCCTCCCTGTGTCACTAATGTAGGTACATGTGGCCCCTGACTCAGAAACCACAGTCCTGCCCCTGGGTCCCTCATGAGTAACTTCTGTCCTCCAAGTAGGACCAACTCTGGTCCTGGGCACCTGTCTCCAGTGGGAATTAAGAGACAACTCTCACACTTTCTGTCCCTAACCCTCTCCATGACCTCACCCTAGAGCCTGAATCAGCACCAGGAGTTATTTCTCTGAACTAAAACTTTATCAGTTAGGAAATTGCCAGGTGGTCCAGTGGCTGGGAATCCTGGCTCCCAGTGCAGGTTGCCAGGTTTGATCCCTGGTCGGGGAACTAGGATCCCACGTGCAACACGACCAGAAATAAATAAAGGAAGAAAAATAAGCTCAGATTTTTGCACTTTCCCTTCAGAAAAGTGCTATATTCACTGGCTTCCTTTAATTAAAAAAAATTTTTGTATCAATTAAAGGACCTTCCTGGGCTTCCCAGGTGGCACTAGTGGTATAAAACCTGCCTGCCAGTGCAGAAGATATAAGAGATCTCTGGGTCGGGACGATCCCCCGGAGGAGCGCATGGCAACTCACTCCAGTACTCTTGCCTGGAGAATCCCATGGACAGAGGAGCCTGGTGGGCTACAGTCCATGGGGTCACAAAGAGCTGGACATGACTGAAGTGAGAGCATGCACTCTGGCAAAGGGCTTTCCTAACACTGGCACACCGACCCACTCAGTATTTAGCATAACTTTCTTTGTCACCCCATGGCAAGTGAGGTCCTAAGACTGGGGAAAGGCCCAGTCTGGAGTGCCAGACAGGAGCGTGAAGACAGCACTGAGGCCATCACTGGGCATGGAGGGGGGTGGGCGGGGGACCTGGCCAGAGCAACCACGTGCCCGCACGTGGGGGAGGATAGGAAGAGGCGGGGGAGGTGACAGGAGCTCTGTACGGCCCTGCCGTCCAGGACGTGGAGGTGGCCGTGACAACAGTGGGGCAGCAGAGGGGGATTCCTTTCCTGGCTTTCCCATGGGAGTGCATGGGCCCTTCTGATATATTCTCCCCATGCCATGTCCTGTGGACGGTATCGATACAGAGATGCCGAAAATGCCAATAGACCCAGTTAGCAGCCTTTTCTTCACCAGCTTGGCCTTTGGGGCTGTGGGGGCAGGAGACATTAAACTACTTTTTAAAAGACAACTTGATTCAAATAAATGTAATGGTTGTTTCGCCTACTGAACTTTTAGGTGATCCTGAATGTGGTGTTGGGGTTTCCCCAGTGGCTTAGTGGTAAAGAATCCACCTGCCAATGCAGGAAACATGGGTTCAACCCTGGGTCAGGAAGATCCCCTGGAGGAGGAAATGGCAACCCACTGCAGTTTTCTTGCCTGGGAAATGCCATGGGCAGAAGAGACTGGAGGGCTACAGCCTGCTGTTGCTGCTGCTACTAAGTCGCTGCAGTCGTGTCTGACTCTGTTCGACCCCATAGACGGCAGCCCACCAGGCTTCCCCATCCCCGGGATTCTCCAGGCAATAACACTGGAGTGGGTTGCCATTTCCTTCTCCAATGCATGAAAGTGAAAAGTGAAAGTGAAGTCACTCAGTCGTGCCCGACTCAGCGACCCCATGGACTGCAGCCCACCAGGCTCCTCCATCCATGGGATTTTCCAGGCAAGAGTACTGGAGTGGGGTGCCACTGGAGGGTAAAGAGTCAGGCACAGCTGAGCATACACACACAATGTGGTGTCACAGTTTCCCTGGTAATTCTCACCAGGTTCTCCAAACAGGATCACTGTTCCTTTGGACTACGTCATTTTAATGTTTCCACCCAGAATTTTGGACCTTTTCTTTCAGAACCTCCTCTAACTTTACTCATTTAGAATAACAATAATGATGACAAAGCCATTTTTAACCGCTGTTTAAATTGATCCAGTAGATACTAATCAATTTCCCATAATACCCAAGAAACGCATTTACTCCTATGCTTCTGTGTGGTCCTTTAATGTTCCAAGGATATAATATCTGCTTCTGCCAGTAGTTATTTTCAAAAAGATTCTATTGCCCCATCATTGTCTGTATTTTCCTTTTTATTTCTGTTGCTAAAGACAGTTTTGAAGAATGAGTTCAATATCTTGGCCATTTCAGACCCATCATTAATTTCATGCCCAGACTGATTTATTAGCAGACCTATTCTCACTTCAGTATCTCTTTTCCCTGATGCATTAGTAAAAAACCCTCCTATGCCTTTAACCCTTTTTACTAGCATTATCTTTACAACCTTCCCGCCAGTCACACATGATATGATTCTGTTCATTTTTCTTTTCTCTCCCTCTAATTCTCTGCATGGCTTTTCCTGACCAGGAAATCTGTACAGAATCATTCTTCAAATCACAACAGGGCCTTTCAATGTTCTTTATTTTTTTCTCTCCTTAGTGGAATTGTGGTTTTTCTGATATTAATTATTCCAATAGACAGTTTGGTCTTCTATGACAGGCGGGGGTTGCTTTCTTTGCTTGTTTGCAAAGTGCTGCGTACATGCTTCTGATCGGTGTCTGTTGTTAGAGAGCTGAGCCTGAGAGTCTGCCCTCTGCCTGAGCAGCCAGCCCTGCTTGTCATTACAGATCCTCTTCCTTCCAACTCTGAGACAGACAAGACCCAGGCAGTATGGGCACTTGTCTGCCAGTTATGAGGATCCAGTTTCACTTCAGGTATCCCTAAGGCAAAGCTGAGACAAGGGTAGACAGATTCCACTACCGGCCTTCCCCCTTTCCTCTTGGAGCATTTCTAGCTCACAGGGGTTCAGCATCTCGGTTTGGTCCCAGAGTGCCTTACGACCTTCCACAAGCACATCATGACCAGGTCTGCTCTCCCAGGAATGCATACCTTCAGGGACTGTCCCTGTTTTGCTCCGCACTGCTTGGAGGCAGCAGAGGGAGCTGGGCTCAGCTGCTTCTCAAGAGATTGACAAGCCCCCAGTGATGCTGCCTAATGGCTCTGCTTCTTAGAGGAATCACACTGTCCTGAGCCCCTTTCCTTCTCCAGAATAGCTGTGTGCACATAGTGGCCTCTTCATTTACTTAAATAAGTTTAAAGAAATAAATCAAGCATCAGCAACAGGCCAGATTGGCTGGGGGAGCAGAGAGGGAAATAATTATTCCTATGGACACATGCTGAGAACCCCAGACCCATCACCTAACTCAGTCCTCACACAGCTCAGACACGAAGAGGCACTCTTCAGGTTTGCCCAGATGGATCAGCTGGTAAAGAGTAGCTAAGCCATTGCTTAGCACTCAGGAATGTGTGAGTCCAAGGTTTGGGATGGTTCTGCGGTCTCTTTCCTTTGGCATGTTTTGGTGTGATGTCACCACTAGTAGGAGATGGGTCTGGCTGGTGTGGGGAGGACTGGGTCCCCACCAACAAGCCCACTCTGACCAGAGTCATTTAGTACTAACTCCACCTAAAGGGATAGACACCTGGAAGGGGGAGATCAGAACTGATGTGTAGGTGGCCTTCCAACCACAGACGTTAAGTTAGCAGCCCAAGATCTTTGCATGAAAGGTGGGGAACTTTGGTATCACTTGCAAGGAAGTGAGCTGTGGAGCTGGTAACTCTAGAAGGGGTAGGATCCTTGCACCGCAAGCCTCCTGGGGCCGTACTGTGCACATGCTTACTGGGATCCTCTGGAGAATTTAGAGAGGTGGGGCCCATCGCCCCATCCTCCTCCAACTAACAAAGCCTAGGTTCAGAGAGGCTGAATTTCTTGCAAAGCCATGCAACTAGTAAGGGGCTGGGCCTGGACTTGGGCCAGACGAGTTGAGATGGGGCTTCCCATTTAGATGAGTGGCTCAGAGGTGAAGAATCTGCCTGCAATGCAGGAGCCGCAGGAGACGCGAACTCGATCCCTGGGTGGAAAAGAACCCCTCAAGGAGGGCATGGCAACCCGCTCCAGTGTTCTTACCTGGAGAATCCCATGGACAGAGGAGCCTGGCAGACTATAGTCTATAGGACCTCACAGACTCAGACACAACTGAAGCTCTTAAGCATGCATGCGTGCACTCACACAAGTTTGAATGGGTGAATATTTTCTCCCTGCTGTAGTTATTAAAGTGCCAGGATTCGATTCAGAATTCGCCCCGAGAAACATGTGGACCACGTAGTTGCCTGAGAACTGGAGGAAAGAAGCGGAAACTTGGGATGGGGGTGAGGCTAGGAGAGCGAGAGATGGTGGTGCTCATTGGAGCAGGAGGGTCCCCATCAAGTAGACAGAGCAGAGATGTGCCCCTGGGTAGCACACAAGGGCACAAAATTATCTCTGGAATAAACCTGGCTGATCTTGGCCCCCACATCAGCCTCACCTAACTATGTTGGGCATGAACTCCGGCAGAGTAGGTTAAGCTGGAGTGGACACTGCAAATAAACAAGCTAATAAAACAGCAATGAGAAAACATGAAAAATCCAAGAAAGGGAAAGAAGGAAGGAAGTACCTTGCTCACCCAGGCATATTCCCATCCTCTGCGGGTGCATCATGTTCATGAGCTCTCATGGCAGCTAAAAACCGTCAGTCAGTTTGAATTTTGTGAACGAACAAAGCGTACTCTGGTGCTAGTATTAAGAATGCATTCCGTTATTTAAATTTTAAACTCTTGTTTATACCCCCTAAGAAGCTACTTCCTTTGAGAAGTTACTGAAAAGAGGAGAATGAACAGAAAACAGTGAGACATATTTGACCAGAAATCTAGCTTTTTATTTTTTAAAGCATCAATTCCTCGGCTAGTAGAAACAAATGATAAAAGGAATTGGTTTTTCTCTAGTCATTAATAGAAAATCAGTTTCTCCTTGGCCCTACTAAATTTTTATTGAACAAATATTTAAAGTGCATTATCTTGAAGGTGTGCCAAGTTACAAGCCTGCCTAGGGTGCCCACATGCCTGTCTGGCCCTAGTTTCAGATAGGACCTAGAGCCAGCACTGCAAATCTGGCTGGGAGGATAGAGGGAAGGTCAGAAAAGGTCAGCATTGGACCAAGCTGGAGGCCAGGCAACAGCCAAATCTATTCTAAAGGCTTGGAAGGCCAAGATGGAGTCTCATTCATAGCCTCTGTCACTTTTCCAGGATAGATCTGAGTGTTCCCAGATAGCCCTGCTCTGGAAAGCTAATGGAACCATGTCCTTTGCGACACTGAGTCTCCAAGAAGGGAGGGGCACCCAGGGGAGGTGGGCATGGCAGATAAGGACATGCAGGTCTCCTTAGTCAAATGAATATCTGCGTGGGTGGCAGATTTGCTAGCTGAGCGGGTGACAAGGAGAAGGGGGCCCAGAGCACAGGGCAGAGAGGAGGGGCAGTCAGTGCTCCCACAGATGGGTATGGCACAAGTGTGCGGGCCTCTCGGGCCCCAAGGCTGCAGAAGGTCCACTCTCCTGCCAGGGAGGGGGCACCTGCCTGACAACTAAGGGCTGTGGATCTTTTCCTCAGTCCCTCCTCCTTCCTGAACAAATTCTACAGCAGAGACACTCAGAAGACAGGGGAGGAAGGGTGAGAAGCCTGGTTCCCTCCCCATTCCAGTCCCGCAGCTGGAGCGTGGCGGTGGGCAGGACAGGAGGAAGGAACGCATCATGAAACCGCATGTGAAATTGACATGTGGAGCAAGACTGCATTGTCTGGGCTCCTGAAAGTGCCTGGAAAGCTATGGAATCTGCACCAAATGTCACTGGGTGATGGAAAAGGGTGTAGTTGCAGGAAGTGACTAATTAAAAAAACATACAAATCACTTCCCATTTGAATTCATACTGGATTCAGACAGTTCAATACATCAATCACAAAGGGTCACAAAGGGTCACAAAGGGTCTGGCGCTCAGGGGCAGAGCTTTGCCGGTTTGGATAGACTTAAAGGTAAAGCGGGGAGGGCTGGGACCCTATAGCGGCGAACACAAAGCCAGAAATCAGAGGGCAGACCCGTGGGCTAGACAGCCAGAGG
This sequence comes from Budorcas taxicolor, assembly GCF_023091745.1. NCBI lineage: Eukaryota > Metazoa > Chordata > Mammalia > Artiodactyla > Bovidae > Budorcas > Budorcas taxicolor. Next base: position 40,355,736 of record NC_068914.1, on the reverse strand, counting down.
GGACAGAGATGGGCGAGGCAAGACTTTGTGTGGAGAGGGGGCAGCCATGGGGACAAAGATGTGCCAAACATACAAGGCACACGTGAGTGAAAAACGGCAGGGGCGTAGGGCAGCCAGGTGAAGGACCTACATTCAGAAATAACTTCTCTGCATGGGCCTTCATGCCTGAATTGCTTCTTAAACCCCTAGAATCCAGCCCCCGCGTGTATCGGGATTCACTTTTGTGCCGCAGCCTGTCAACTTTGGTAAATGTTAGCAAGGTCTAGTTCTTAGCAGTCACAATAGCAGCTCTTGATTATTGTGTGATTACCCTTGAACTTTCATGCCGACAGTAAGAGCCAGGTATGACTATCATCATCCCCAGTTCACTGAAGAAGAATCTGTAGCACAGAGAGTGTGGCAGACAGGGAACCGTCCACACCAGTCTGTCCTCCCCTTCCGTCATCGCCTTTCAGTGGCTGCTGAGATTTGGCTGCCCAGCTAAGGATATTTCCCAACTCTCCTTGCAACAAAATGCACTTCTCCATTCTCTCCCATACTTTCTGGACACCAACAATTCTGAGGGGATGATGGGGCTGCAAGTCAGAGGGAGATGGGGTCCCTGAGTCAGAGTGTGGAGGGCAGCCTTGCTCCAGTTAGGAGCGTTGCCGTGGAGTGCAGACGTAAATGAAGAGTAAACTTCTACCATGCAGAGCTCCTTCAATGTTGACATTTATATGCTACACAGCAGCTAGCATTATTCCAACCAGAACAGAGAAGGGGAGTCACTAAGCCAAGGTCACACAGCCAAGGTCACACAGGGAAGATGGGCAATAAACTCAGCTCTACCTGGAACACTCAGGTGTCTTTCCTTTCAAAACAGTTTCCATTTAGGGCTCCTGCTCCCTCTGCCCACACAGGCTCCGCTTCCATATCTCCACACCCAGTACTTATATTCATGTCAGGAGAGATCTGGCTGAGCCATGGAATGGACACAGGGTAACTCTTGCATCTGGGCAGTCCACTCGGGGGCTGGAGACTCAGCTGAGCTTGGGCCATCCAGGTGCTATCACTTTTGCCTTTGCCAAGGACAGATGTGAACAGTGACAGTGACAAGAATAAATATTCTCATTCAGGTGGTGCGCTTGCTCATTTCATGTTCAGTCTTACGCGTGAGGGTCTTCCGTCAAGTGTATGCTGTAAGTGAGGAAACAGGAGTGTTGAGAGGCTAAACACTGACCCAGGGTCACACAAGCTGAGAGCGGCAGAGCCAGGACTCACAGTGACTCTCTGACCAAGATTCCTGCTCTGAATCACTGGTCCCCAGATGTTCTGGATTGTGTACTCCATCAAAGAAAGATAAAACACAAGCCAGTTTTTAAATGCATTTCATACATTACATTGCTGACAAAGGCCCATATACTCAAAGCTATGGTTTTTCCAGTAGTCATGTACGGATGTGAGAGTTGGACCATAAAGAAGACTGAGCATTGAAGATTTGATGCTTTTGAATTGTGGTGTTGGAGAAGACTCTTGAGAGTCCCTTGGAATGTAAAGAGATCAAACAAGTCAAGTCTAAAGGAGATCAACCTTGAATATTCATTGGAAGGACTGATGCTGAAGCTCCAATACTTTGGCCACCTAGTGTGAAGTTCAGTTCAGTTGCTCAGTTGTGTCCCACTCTTTGTGACCCCATGAACCACAGCACGCCAGGCCTCCCTGTCCATCACCAACTCCTGGAGTCCACCCAAACCCATGTCCATTGAGTTGGTGATGCCATCCAACCATCTCATCCTCTGTCGTCCCCTGCTGCTCCTGCCCTCAATCTTTCCCAGCATCAGCGTCTTTTCAAATGAGTCAGCTGTTCACACCAGATGGCCAAAGTATTGGAATTTCAGCTTCAATATCAGTCCTTCTAATGAACACTCAGGACTGATCTCCCTTAGGATGGACCGGTTGGAGCTCCATGCAGTCCAAGGGGCTCTCAAGAGTCTTCTCAAATAGCACAGTTCAAAAGAATCAATTCTTCAGCACTCAGCTTTCTTTGCAGTCCAACTCTCACATCCATACATGACTACTGGAAAAACCATAGCCTTGACTAGACGGACCTTTGTTGGCAAAGTAATGTCTCTGCTTTGGAATATGCTATCTAGGTTGGGCATAACTTTCATTCCAAAGAGTAAGTGTCTTTTAATTTCATGGCTGCAATTACCATCTGCAGTGATTTTGGAGCCCAGAAAAATAAAGTCAGCCACTGTTTCCACTGTTTCCCCATCTATTTCCCATGAAGAGATGGGACCAGATGCCATGATCTTCGTTTTCTGAATGTTGAGCTTTAAGCCAACTTCTTCACTCTCCTCTTTCACTTTCATCAACAGCCTCTTTAGTTCTTCACTTTCTGCCATAAGGGTGGTGTCATCTGCATATCTGAGGTTATTGATATTTCCCCTGGAAATCTTGACTCCAGCTTGTGCTTCCTCCAGCCCAGTGTTTCTCATGATGTACTCTGCATATAAGTTAAATAAGCAGGGTGACAATATACAGCCTTGATGTACTCCTTTTCTTATTTGGAAGCAGTCTGTTGTTCCATGTCCAGTTTTATCTGTTGCTTCCTGACCGGCATATAGGTTTCTCAAGAGGCAGGTCAGGTGGTCTGGTATTCCCATCTCTTTCAGAATTTTCCACAGTTGATTGTGATCCACACAGTCAAAGGCTTTGGCATAGTCAATAAAGCAGAAATAGATGTTTTTCTGGAACTCTCTTGGTTTTTGATGATCCAGCAGTTGGTGGCAATTTGATCTCTGGTTCCTCTGCCTTTTCTAAAACCAACTTGAACAGCTGGAAGTTCACGGTTCACATATTGCTGAAGCCTGGATTGGAGAATTTTAAGCATTACTTTACTAGCATGTGAGATGAGTGCAATTTACTAGTGAGTGCAAATATGCGGTCGTTTGAGCATTCTTTGGCATTGCCTTTCTTTGAGTGTGGAATGAAAACTGACCTTTTCCACTCTTGTGGCCACTGCTGAGTTTTCCAAATTTGCTGGCATAATGAGAGCAGCACTTTCACAGCATCATCTTTCAGGAGTTGAAATAGCTCAACTGGAATTCCATCACCTCCACTAGCTTTGTTTGTCGTGATGCTTCCTAAGGTCCACTTGACTTCACATTCCAGGATGTCTGGCTCTAGGTGAGTGATCACACCATCGTGATTATCTTGGTCATGAAGATCTTTTCTGTACAGTTCTTCCGTGTATTCTTGCCACCTCTTCTTAATATCTCCTGCTTTTGTTAGGTCCCTACAATTTCTGTCCTTTATTGAGCCCATCTTTGCATGAAATGTTCCCTTGGTATCTTTAATTTTCTTGAAGAGATCTCTAAACTTTCCCATTCTATTGTTTTCCTCTATTTCTTTGCATTGATCGCTGAGAAAGGCTTTCTTATCTTTCCTTGCTATTCTTTGGAATTCTTCATTCAAATGGGTATATCTTTCCTTTTCTCCTTTGCTTTTCACTTCCCTTCTTTTATAGCTATTTGTAAGGCCTCCTCAGACAGCCATTTTGCTTTTTTGCATTTCTTTTTCTTTGGGATGGTCTTGATTCCTGTCTCCTGTACAATGTCACAAACCTTCATCCATAGTTCATCAGGCACTCTATCTATCAGATCTAGTCCCTTAAATCTATTTGTCACTTCCACTGTATAATCACAAGGGATTTGATTTAGGTCATACCTGAATGGTCTAGTGGTTTTCTCCACTTTCTTCAATTTAAGCCTGAATTTGGCAATAAAGAGTTCGTGATCTGAGCCACAGTCAGCTCCTGGTCTTCTTTTTGCTGACCGTATAGAGCTTCTCCATCTTTGGCTGCAAAGAATATAATCAATCTGATTTCAGTGTTGACCATCTGGTGATGTCCATGTGTAGAGTCTTCTCTTGTGTTGCTGGAAGAGGGTGTTTGCTATGACCAGTACATTCTCTTGGCAGAATTCTATTAGCCTTTGCCCTGCTTCATTCTGTATTCCAAGGACAAATTTGCCTGTTACCCCAGGTGTTTCTTGACTTCCTACTTTTGCATTCCAGTCCCCTATAATGAAAAGGACATCTCTTTTGGGTGTTAGTTCTAGATGGTCTTGTAGATCTTCATAGAACTGTTCAACTTCAGCTTCTTCAGTGCTACTGGTCAGGGCATAGACTTGAATTACCATTATATTGAATGGTTTGCCTCGGAAACGAACTGAGATCATTCTGTCATTTTTGAGATTGCATCCAAGTACTGCATTTCGGACTCTTTTGTTGACCATGGTGGCTACTCTATTTCTTCTAAGGGATTCCTGCCCACAGTAGTGGATATAATGGTCATCTGAGTTAAATTCACCCATTTCAGTCCATCTTAGTTCACTGATTCCTAGAATGTCGACGTTCACTCTTGCCATCTCTTGTTTGACCACTTCCAATTTGCCTTGATTCATGGACCTAACATTCCAGGTTCCTATGCAATATTGGATCTTGCTTCTATCACCAGTCCCATCCACAACTGGCTGTTGTTTTTGCTTCGGCTCCATCCCTTCATTCTTTCTCGAGTTATTTCTCCACTGATCTCCAGTAGCATATTGGGCACCTACCAACCTGGGGAATTCATCTTTCAGTGTCCTATCTTTTTGCCTTTTCCTACTGTTCATGGGGTTCTCAAGGCAAGAATACTGAAGTGGTTTGCCATTCCCTTCTCCAGTGGACCACATTCTGTCAGACCTCTCCACCATGACCCATCCGTCTTGGGTGGCCCCACATGGCATGGCTTAGTTTCATTGAGTTAGACAAGGCAGGGGTCCATGTGATCAGATTGGCCTGATGTCTGTGACTGTGGTTTCAGTCTGTCTGCCCACTGATGGCCTCTCTCACTGCCTACCATCTTACTTGGGTTTCTCTTACCTTGGACATGGGGTATCTCTTCACAGCTGCTCCAGCAAAACGCAGCCACCGCTCCTCACCTCTGATGTGGGGTAGCTCCTCTCAGCCACCACCCCCTGACCTCGGGCCTGGGATAGCTCCTCTTGGCCATGCCTATGCACTGTCGAAGCTGCCATGCCTGTGAAGAGCTGACTCATTGGAAAAGACCCTGATGCTGGGAAAGATTGAAGACAAAAGGAGAAGAGGGTGGCAGAAGATGAGATGGTTGGATGTCATCACTGACTCAATGGACATGAGGTTTAGCAAACTCTGGGTGATGGTGAAGGACAGGGAAGCCTGGAGTCCTGTGGTCTATGGAGTCACAAAGAGTTGGACATCACTTAATGCCTGAACAACAGCAACAAACATAGTCACTGCGTACATCAGTATCAGTAAAGTATGATTCATTTTCTATATCTTGAGACAGGAAAAATGGATGATTTCTCTATTTCTCCCCTCTTTGGTGGATAGTCCTGTCCCCCCAAGGATGGGCATGCTCCATTTAGAAACATGGTCTGGCTCATGCTGTAGATTGCCTGTGGATGCCAGGCCAGGTATGCTCCAGGGACAGGATCTTTTTCCCAATGGGCATCTCTGCCCTAGAAGCAGACCCAGGACGTTCGGGAAGAGGGGAGAGCTCTGAGTGACAGCCTTTCCCCAGTGTCATCTTCATCACGAGAGACAGCTACTGTGGTTTCAAAGGCTTCAGACCAATAGAAAGCTCACTTTTTCTGCAAAAATGTCCAGACTGGGCTGAGAGGTGGAGGCGGTGACTAAAGCCGGGAGACCCCAGGGGCTCTGGTTAGCGCTCTGTCAGCCAAAGGTGGAGACAGCCCAGTGGGAGACCAGGTAAATGTTCCACAGGGGGAGAAAAAGGCCCTGATCACCCTACTTCCAAGAGGTCCAGAACCTGCAGTTGTCTAGCTTGGCAAGGAGCTGGTGCTGATGGAGGCTAGCCAGTGCCATCTGTACCTTCTCAGCAGGCACGGCCTCTTCCCTGGAGCACATCAGGATGTCAGCACGGCAGGCATCCCAGCCTGGGCCAGCCCATCTTGGACGGTGTCATTCATAAAATATTGAAACAGCGAGGGTGCAGGGCACACACCAAATGGCCACGGCAGGTTACGTGCAGGGGAGCCTGTGACGGAACCCTACCCCCATTCATTCCTGACTCTTGTCTGGCTCAGGGCCTGCACTTCCTGGGGTTTTGGGGTGTGAACTCAGGCCAGGAGAGCCAGCCTGATGGTTCTGGGAATTAGCAGAAGCAAGCACTCTTTGGTTGTGGATGGTCACTTTGTAAGGGTATCACAGGCACTTTAAAAATGTTTTTCCACTTTCTTACTTTTATGTGTGTGTGTGTGTGTGTGTGTGTGTGTGTGTGTGTATTTCCCAGGTGGTGCTCAGTTCAGTTCAGTCGCTCAGTCATGTCCCACTCTTTGCGATCCCATGGGCTGCAGCTCACCAGGCCTTTCTGTCCATCATCAACTTCTGGAGTTTACTGAAACTTATGTCCATTCAGTCGGAGATGCCATCCAACCATCTCATCCTCTGTCGTCCCCTTTTCCTCCTGCCCTCAGTCTTTCCCAGCATCAAAGCTTTTTCAAACGAGTCAGTTCTTCACATCAGGTGGTCAAAGCACTGAAGTTTCAGCTTCAACACCAGTCCTTCCAATGAATATTCAGGACTGATTTCCTTTAGGATGGACTGGTTGGATCTCCTTGCAGTCCAAGGGACTCTCAAGAGTCTTCTCCAACACCACAGTTCAAAAGCATCAATTCTTCGGCACTCAGCTTTCTTTATAGTCCAACTCTCATATCCATACATGACTACTGGAAAAACCATAGCCTTGATTAAACAGACCTTTGTTGGTGAAGCAATGTCTCAGCTCTTGAATATACTATCTAGGTTGGTCATAACTTTCCTACCAAGGAGTAAGTGTCTTTTAATTTCATGGCTATAGTCACCATCTGCAGTGATTTTGGAGCCCCAGAAAATAAAGTCTGACATTGTTTCCACTTTTTTCCCATCTATTTGCTATGAAGTGATGGGATTGGATGCTATGATCTTCGTTTTTTGAATGTTAAGCTTTAAGCCAACCTTTTCACTCGCCTCTCACTTTCATCAAGAGGCTCTTTAGTTCTTCACTTTCTGCCATAAGGGTGGTGTCATCTGCATATCTGAGGTTATTGAGATTTCTCCTGGCAATCTTGATTCCAGCTTGTGCTTCATCCAGCCCAGCATTTCTCATGATGTACTCTGTGTATAAGTTAAATAAGCATGGTGACAATACACAGCCTTGACAAACTCCCTTTCCTATTTGAACCCATCTGTTGTTCCATGTCTGGTTCTAACTATCATTTTCTGACCTGCATACAGATTTCTCAAGAGGCAAGTCAGGTGGTCTGGAATTCCCATCTCTTTCAGAATTTCCGCAGTTTGTTGTGATCCACACAGTCAAGGGCTTTGGCATAGTCAATAAAGCAGAAATAGATGTTTTTCTGGAACACTCGTGCTTTTTTGATGATCCAGCAGATGTTGGTAATTTGATCTCTGGTTCCTCTGCCTTTTCTAAAACCAACTGGAACATCTGGAAGTTCACGGTTCACGTACTGTTGCAGCCTGGCTTGAAGAATTTTGAGCGTTAATTTACTAGCGTGTGAGATTAGTGCAATTGACTAGTGAGTGCAATTGTGTGGTAGTTTGAACGTTCTTTGGCATTGCCTTTCTTAGAGATTTTCTTAGGGACCTTTTCTAGTCCTGTGGCCACTGCTGAGTTTTCCACATTTGCTGGCATGTTGAGTACAACGCTTTCACAGCATCATCTTTTAGGATTTGAAATAGCTTAACTGGAATTCCATCACCTCCACTAGCTTTGTTTGTAGTGATGCTTCCTAAGGCCCACTTGACTTCACATTCCAGGATGAGTGGCTCTAGGTGAGTGATCACACCATCATGATTATCTGGCCTGTGAAGATCTTTTTTGTACAGTTCTTCTGTGTATTCTTGCCACCTCTTCTTAATATCTTCTGCTTCTGTTAGGTCCATACCATTTCTGCCATTAATTGAGCCCATTTTTGCTTTAAATGTTCCCTTGGTATCTCTAATTTTCTTGAAGAGAACTCTAGTCTTTTCCATTATATTGTTTTCCTCTATTTCTTTGCACTAATCACTGAGGAAGGTGGTGCTAGTGGTAAAGAATCCACCTGCCACTGCAGGATATTCAAGACACGGGTTTGATCGCCGGGTCAGGAAGATCCCCTGGAGGAGGACATAGCAACCTACTCCAGTGTTCTTGCCTGAGGAAATCTACGGACAGAGGAGCCTGGCAAGCTGTAGTCCATAGGGTCACAAAGAGTCAGACACGACTGAGCATGCATGCAGATCAATATATATTTATAAGCATAAAATGGGAAAGGATGGCTGATAAACCTTTGTACTAGAGCTGTTTGCTATAACTCTGAAAAATCATTGTGCACAAAAAAAGGTGCAGACCTTCCTTCTGACCACGCAAAGGATTTTGGAGTAGCCCATCAGTCCTATGGGACAGGGGCAGGATGCAGGAAAGAGGGATATGACAAGACACTGGATTCTACGAACGGTCCTGACATCTGTGAGTCCTGTAGTGAAGGGCCCTCCCCTGTGGAGTGTGCTGGGACAACCCGGGCCCGAGTGGGCTCCCCTGAGAGTCACTTCCCTATGTGAATGACAGGGAGACAGTGTGCACTTTCCCAGCAGATGCCACCTCTGACTGCTTCTCCCCTCCTCACAGAACCCACCACAGCCCTGTTCAGGGGGCCCTTTGCAGCCCGGCCAGGTGGACAGAGGGAAAAGGGAACCTGTCGCCGCCAGCTGGACTCCACACCCCCCTACCTCCACTAAGATGGGCCTACTGCATCTTCTTTCCCTGAATTTGGAATTAGGGCCAGAAGACACTCAGAATTCCCTCTGGGATCTTGAAATATGAAATGATTTAACACTGAGCCATGTTTGACCCACATGTCGAGGAAGGAGGAGAAACAGAGAGAAGAGAGGCGTGGTAGTATGCAGAAATGGTGGAGCAGCCCTGGAGAATGTGGGCCAGGAAACCTCTGGTCTCCAGTCCCCAGATGCCAGCTCTGCTTGTGCCCTGCCCGTGGGTTCTGTGAGCCTCTTCCTGGCTCCAATAAATCCCCTTGGAGATTAGCTGGCAGGAACATTTCTCATGTCCAGGGACCCTGGATGGGGTGGGACAGTTAGCCTTATAACCTACATCTTACCTGTGTAGTCATGAGATTCTGACCCAACTCCCTCCTCTTTCACCCAGTGTGTTTATCAGGACCACCTTGGGACGCAGGGACAAGACACGGGATTACACTCAAGTCACCCACATGCTTCTCTCAACTCTCATTTAAGTTGCTTGAGAGAGGAAATAGAGTCACTTCCCTTTCCTCAACTGCCATCTGTGTTCCTGCTTCAGTGACCCCATTCGTAGCTCCAACATCCTTCCTCAAGTAGGACGTGAGCTGGAAAGTGGGCGGAAGTGGCAACAACAGCATTTATTTCTATGCTTCTCCCTTAAGCAGGCGAATCTAGGGGAAATATTTTGTGAGCTCCGCTTCATGCAGACCTAAAGGGCGGTAACTGCTTCCCTTCTTTCTGGGGGGAAGAGCTTGAGGTGAGAGCTTCACAGGCTCCCTGGGATGGCGCACACTTGGCAGCTGGAGCAGGAAACAAAATTCAGAATACCCACTCTCAGCAGGGCACTTGCCTCTGTGCGGCCCCAGCCTGGAAGGATGAGCAGAAGACGGAGACCCACGCCTGGGCTGCGGCTCAGCTTACCTGCTCCCTAGGCAGAGCCCCCCAGTCCTAGGGGGCAGAGGAGCGTTAAATGCCTCTCGTCACCCCCTCACAATCCCCGGAGCTTCCAGTTCAGTCCAGGGCCCTGGTGATGCTGATGGCACTTTCCACGGTCACACTCGGAGGAGCGGGGAGAGCCATTCTGTTCTCCCTGTCCTCAAGAGCTAGGCTAAAACGAGAGACCAGTTCAAATGTCCAGTTTCTATGTCCACAGTTCAGGTTATGATCCCTTTGCTTCTCTGACTGCAGCAGGAGAAGGGTAGGATGCACATGGCCCCTGCCTCTCTAGCTGCAAATCGGGACCCCATACCTGCAACCAACCGTCGCACATGGGCACCTTCTCGGCCTGCTCGTCACAATTAGAGGTGACGGGCAGGTCACAGACACTTCTGGGTTTGGGTCTGTGGCAGTTCCACCCCTGCAGGGGCTGAGAGATGTGGTGGGTGTGTCCTGGAACCACCCAGACATCCTGCTTCTGTGGCCCTCTAAAACTGTGTGTGCCCGGGGGCCGCAGTTGCTCTGAGATTTGGGTGACACACCCCACCTCTGTTTTGCCTCTAGAAAGGCCTGTTCTGACCTGGTCTTAGTTCAGTCAATGACTCCACTCCCATCTCCATGACCAAGCCCCATCCTGGGACTCGAGCAAGTGGGTCTCTCTCACTTTTTTCCCTATTCCCAAGCTTCTTCCTTGATAATCTGCTCCTGCCTTTGTTTCCCAAAGCTGGGAGTTTATCCTCCTGGTTTCTGAGACCTCCTGTCAGGGAGGGGCAGCGGAGCTATCTCTTGTCCGCTGACTGATCCTATCACTGAGGTGACCCCTCCGGGGGAGACCCCAGTGGAGCCCACAGCCTGCCTGCCTCTCCTCCCGCCATCTCCCTGCCCGGGGGTGCCCGCTGGCCCAGCTAGACAGGTCCTGGCCCCTCCTCACCAGCCAGGCTGAGGCCTAGATCTGACAGAAATCAAAGCCCATCGGAGACGTCACCTCATAGAGTGTAATTATTATTTCTCATTTAGCTTCTGAACTGGATTGAAGTTTCACAGTCAAGACTCCTGGTTAGGAAACCGCAGCATTGTGGTTTAACCAAAAAGTAAGACCTTGTGAAGCAAAGAAATATGAGGGTGGGAGCAGGGAGGAGAGAGTAGAAGGAGGGAGACCCCGGTGTTTCCCCTCATCCTCTTTGTGTCCTGGACTGTGTTTCCTTTGAGTAAACTGTTCACAAATATTCACGTGACTGTGATCCTTGGACACAGGGTCACTACTAGTCACAGAAGAACTCACTTAACTTGCTGGCCTGACGGGGAGATGAGGGCACCTGTCTTGCCTTGGAGCCCTTCCATGGAAGGCATTTCTTGTTTTATTTTGGAGACCTTTTAAATGAAGTGGAGGGACACTGAAGAGAAAGAACTGTTCTATATTCACTGCGTTCTACCCAACATCATTATACTATGCCTCTTTTCAGCCCTAACATGATCTTACGAGGGTAACTAACACCTAATAGGTGTCTATGCTATGCAGTCACTGAAGAATTAATAAAGGATTTCTAGCATCTATGATTGCCCTCACAATGTGAGCACAGAGTTAGTCATGTGAAACATGTCACATTATACCCGTAACAACTCCCCACATCACCTTATGTGATCTGTGTTCCTCAGGGGAGGGTCTAAGGGGTAGTAACAAGTTCAAGGTCACCCAGCTTGTCGGGGTGGAGCCAGGAGGTGGGCTCCACATTCCTGACCCTGCCTCAGTTCCCTTTCTGAGCTCCTCTGGTCATGATTAGATGGGTTTTCAATGGGGTTTAAGGCTCTGAGAGACAGAAACAGTTTTATCTGTCTCAAGCTACTGGGAAAGCAGTGACTTCTCCAGATTCTCAGTCCCAGCCTGAGGAGGAGGAGGTGGCTGGTTTGGAAACTCCATCCTTACCTCATGATCAGCCAATTCCAAGCTCAAGCGGATCCGAGTCCTTGAAGCCACAAAGAGGGTCTGGGGTCCAAGCAGAACTGTGAATGTTGCCAAAAAGAAGGGGGCTCTGGAGAGGGCCAGGAGGCACTGGAGGTGGCAGAGATGGCTAGCTACACTGTGTTCAGCCTCCTGAGGCCCAGTGTTTCATTTTATTTTTAAAAAGTTTTAAGGTCTTTATGTCTTTTGGGGTACTCTGTGGGGCATGCAGGATCTTAGTTCCCTGACCAGGAATCAAACCCAAGCCCCCTTCCATGGAAGAGAGAAGCTTTAACCACTGGACCACAAGGGAAGTCCCTAGTGTTTCATTTTAAATTCCTTATGTTGTGGCTCCTGAAACCCTACCAGGTGAATTCATTTTCCACACGAAGGCACTGGCTGAGGGCCTTTGATTCCAGGAAAGGATCTAGGAAACCCCCATATTCTTGTTGACACCAGGGTATGAGCAAAATGACACAAAGGGGATGGTTGGCACTCAGGGGAGACACCCTTCCAGGGCCAGAGGTGTCTGAGGAGGAAAATTCCCAAGAAGTCACACAAATCTTAGGAAGGCAAGCAGGTCTCTGTGGGAGATTGAAGGGGGCTTTGAGCTGATTTTGTCTAAATCTTCAGAAGAGGCTTCACCTGCTTCCCAGTCACAACTTGGTGATGCTCAGACATCGTTGTGTGGAATACTTCTTTCCACATCTCTGCTGGGCCCTATCAGCTTTGAAATGTTGGTTTTTCCTTAAATGAATATCCCTAATGGTCCTAACACTTGAAAAAGATGGCAGTTTCTCAATCAGGACTCCCCTACAAAAATGGGGTTCCAATGCCCAGACATGGGCAGCCTTAGGATGTAGAAAGTGAACTATGCTGCTTCAAGACGGTGCACATTCTGTGCTATTCTTGGGAGAGGCAAGTCAGGCTTTGCATCTTCCGGGTTCCATGTTTCTTTCAAGGACACGTGGTCCTGGCAGAGGGTGGAAGACAATGGCAGCAGCCACAGGTCTCCAGCTCTGTGAACCCGTCTGCTTGTCACTCATCTCAGCTCTTCTCCTTGTGAGCCATACCTGGTGCTCTGCCACTTTCCCTATCCTTATTCTGGCTGGCTGCCCACCTGAGATGAGAAACCATTGTGAATTCTACCTCCTAAGTGCAAGGGCTAAGGGCATGGCATCTGGTTCCATCATTTCATGGAAAATAGATGGGGAAACAGTGGAAACAGTGACAGATTTTATTTTCTAGGGCTCCAAAGTCACTGCAGATGGTGACTGCAGCCATGAAATTAAAAGACATTTGCTCCTTGGAAGAAAAGTTATGACTAACCTAGACAGCATATTAAAAACTAGAAACATTACTTTGCCAACAAAGGTCCGACTAGTCAAGGCTATGGTTTTTCCAGTAGTCACATTTGGATAAGAGAATTGGACTATAAAGAAAGCTGAGCACCGAAGAACTGATTCTTTTGAACGGTAGTGTAGGAGAAAACTCTTGAGAGTCTGTTGGACTGCAAGGAAATCCAACCAGTCCATCTTAAAGGAAATCAGTCCTGAATATTCATTGGAAGGACTGATGTTGAAGCTGAAACTCCAATACTTTGGCCACCTGACACATTTGAAAAGACCCCAGCGCTGGGAAAGATCGGAGGCAAGAAGAGAAGGGGACAACAGAGGATGAGATGGGTGGATGGCATCACCAACTCAATGGACATGAGTGAGTGAACTCTGGGAGTTGGTGCTGGACAGGGAGGCCTGGCGTGCTGCAGTCCATGAGATCCCAAAGAGTAGGACACAACTGAGAGACTGAACTGAACTGAACTGAAGACAACCTAGGTTTCTCCATGTTTCCATCCTTTCTTTTCCTCCCACCTCTTTCCCAAGCAGTATGAATAAACTGGCATGACTTATTGGCAGTGTGGCATAAATTGGCAGTATGGCATGATTTCTGGAGGCAGAGTCCACCATTTACTTACTTTGTAAAATCAGTGAGTTCCTTAACCTCATGCCCTCATCTCTAAAAGGGACTTAATATTGACATCTGCCTTGAAGCATTTGTGAAGTGTGAAGATGTGGTCCAGGTAAAGCCCTTAGAATTAGAATTGGCCTTTAGATCTCCTTATATTTTAGCCATTATATTAACATCATGTCAAACTTTGATCTCCTCAGGACTCTTCATGACCTGGTAAACTTTGTCCTAACCACTCCTTCTCTTCCTGCTGGTCCCCACAACTGCTAGAATCCCGGAGAGAGAAAGCAGCCATCCCGGGGGAAGCTGTGGGGGGAGCTGTCAGTCACCCGTCACCTATTGACCCAACATCTGATTTCCTTCACCATCTTTCCTTTGTGCTTCTGGATCAGTGTTACACACCATTAACTTTCTTTCCTAGCATCTCAGTATTCCAGACCATCCCAACACACCGTCACTGGTATTTCTACCGTCAGGAGCGATTCTCCATAACGCAGGCTTTCCCAGAAGCCCAGTAAGAGGATCCTACCCGGGGGTAATCGTGCCCGTCATGGTCCATGTCAGCAGCGCTCCCACAGATGGAGCTGCTGTTTCCCATAATCGCAGCACAGTGGGGTCAGAGTTCTCCTCCCAGGTAAAGGCTGTCTACACAGCGTGAGCGCCTCTCATCGCTGACTTCAGGAGGCTATACCCTCCTACACTTCCCTGCAGTGGGATCTGCAGGGTGGGCTTTGGGAACTTTTTAGGGGAGTGTGCTTTGTGCTCTCCTGGGCATTATGCCATTTGCCCCTGCCCCACCTGCTCTAACCAAATCCCTTCTTCTTCCTTTGTTCTCATGGTCTGCCTCTGGCAGGAGATCTTAGATGAGTATTGTCTTTATTGAAAAGTGGGAGAAGGTAATAGATAGACACAGGATGTAGTCAAGATAAGATTTCATTTTGAAAACATCTGGTGCAGAGTCACAATCCAGGCACATGCATTTGGGATACTTCTATTGTTTGTGGGGGAGGGAACTGATTGTGTCCACTTGGAGATCTCTAATAGAAGGGATTAAGGAACTTGATCATTTGACCTTGATTTAGCTGCATCTTTAATCCTCACCAAGACATAATCCGAGACACTTTTTGTGGCTTCCCATTGCCTACCTAATTAAGTTGAAACTTTTTATTTGTTATATAAGACCCTCACTCTCTCTCAATTATTTTTTGTTCTTATTTCTTTTATGTTTGCTTTACGTGTAGAGTTTTCTCAAACCAAACAGAATTGTCGCTGATTTTCCAGAGACCATACTTCCAACCCCCCACACCACCTAGGACTGCGACCTCAATACTTTTACTTCTGCTGTTTTTTCTGTTTTTGAATAACTTCATTCAATATCACATCATGTTGAAATCCAACTTATTTTCTTAAATATGCTTTATTTTTAGAGCAGTTTAATTTCAAAGAAAAATTGAGTGAGAAGTACAGAGCATTCGCATATACCTACTCTTCCCTCACACCACCTGCACAGCTTCCCCTATTATCAACACCACCCAGAGTGGGACATTGGTTACAACAGGGGAACCTATGCTAAAACATCTTTAACATGAAGAGGCCATAGTTTACATTAGGGTACACACTGGCAGTTGTATGTTCTATGGGCCATAATGCCATGTATCCACCATTATAGCATCATACAGAATAATTTCACTGCCCTAAAACTGACTTACTGTTCAAGGTCAAAAACAAACGCTTCTTGTTTTAATCTAGTATGTATTCAGTAAGCCTTTAGTGAGTGTTTACTCTGTTTTAAGTACGAGGGACACAAAACTGAGTAATACCCCGACTTTGAGCTGAGAAGATAATAATACTGCTGGTTAGGACTCCGTGCTTCCACTGTAGGAGGCGTGGGTTCCATTCCTGGTCAGGGAACTAAGATCCTGCATGCCACATGGCATGGCCTAAAAAAAATAAGTAAATAAAAATAAAACAACAACAACAACAACACACACGCAAACCCATGAAAACAATTAAAGGGGCAGAAAATGCAAGTATTTATTTATACTTAAATAAATATAGAAAAATAAGATATCAATATGATAAGAAAGATGGTGACATCAGTGGATAATGGTGACACAGTGTGTCTCGGAGAATTCTGGGTGGAACAAATATCCTTCAGCAATTTCCAAGCATTTTTAATCTTTTGTACACACTACCAATTTTGATCCATAATTTTATCTGTCTCTTGGGTATCCCACCTGAAAAATCAGTGATATCTCAGGTAAATGGCCAATATCAGGTCCTAAACTGATCGATCCAATATAAGTCAATAAATTTGTCCTTTAATATCAAAAGTGTTGGGCCCTCTTGACTGCTAAGTGCTGTGTCTTCCGGATTGAGACAGTAGTCTTGGAACTTGGCGACTCTGCCAACAAGCCTGGAGTCCCACAGGGCACCTCAGTTAAGCTACAGCACTTCCTGGTAGCAATTTCTCCAGCAAGGGCCTAAGGAAGCCTTTGCAGTTTATTTCCATTAAAAGTCCCTAAGGGGCATGTACATATGCTATCGCCATGTGGATACATGGAAAATGAAGGTTCTCCATCAACATGGAATATTCTAGACACAGTCATCACAGACACCTTCTGTGATGAGAGCTGGAAAAATTCTGACATCATCAGCAAAGCGAAGAGGGCTTGTTAGCTCCTTAGGTTGGAGCTTAAAGAAAGGCAGTTTCATTAGTCTTTAGCTTGCCTCTCAGATCTCTGCATGAATCACAGCTCCGACAGAGCAAATTCCTGCAATTTCATTGCAGAGTGAGTCCCTGCCTTATTCAAATCTTTTCTCAACCTGCTTAACAGCTGCCCGCTGGCAAACGTGCCACAGCCCGCCACCACTTTACTCACATTTTACGAAATCCAAGTTAATCTGATGGCCTGTTAACATTCTTGGTCTGGCACGGGCTGCAGAAAAAATACACCTAAAAATGAAAAGAACCGATAGCCTGCCAAAAAAATATTATCTCCCTGACTAAAGACCTAAATTATTGAAACACTGTGGCCTAAAGGAGAAATTCTGCTGAACTGATGTGAATGCATTACTTTGAGAATAATCACACCTGAGGTTGTGGCTTTATTAAATTTCCCTACTTAACTTTGATCCGTAAAGATTTCTGGCAAAGTGCCTGGAATTTCGGACGCTAGCAACCAGCTTAAGATGGGTTTGTTTCATTTACTTGGAATGATAGATTCTTCTGATGGGACTCCTCACTGCAGACAGTGTCCCTCTTTTGTTTCACAATTCCATCATACAGTCACACAGTTACACACTAGAGAGTCCCCTGTGTGATCCATCCTGACTATTGACCAGGCCATCTACTCGGGATATAACAAAAGACTACTGGTGAATATGCTGTGAAGGTAAGACTGTGAGGACGTGCCACCGGGTACCTCGGACCACTGCTAGGGAACTGAGAAGCATAGATAAGCCTGGGTACAGCCTTTGTCTCCAAATCTGAGCAGCTCAGAGAGTACAAGTCTGACCAATGTCTTAAAAATATGAATAAGGCTCACAGCTAAAATGACTACTCCCTGTTTGCTGTGTAGAAGATTTAT
Organism: Budorcas taxicolor; assembly: GCF_023091745.1. NCBI lineage: Eukaryota > Metazoa > Chordata > Mammalia > Artiodactyla > Bovidae > Budorcas > Budorcas taxicolor. Next base: position 40,338,483 of record NC_068914.1, on the reverse strand, counting down.
TCTTAGAGGAGGGAGATCCAAAATTGAGCTGAAATTGAGGATGATAATTGTGGTATTATCAAGGAAGGTGAAAGAGGTTCTGGACACCTTATGAGAATACATGCAGACCAGACTGGGCTGTAAAGAAGATGATGAGACAGTTAGCTAGAGGAGAGAGTGATGATAACAGTAAGTAACATTTATGTGATTATTGAATTTTCACAGCAGCCCTATAGGTATATGCTATTCATATGCACTCCTTTTACAACTTTTTATTTTTATCTATTTTTTAATTTTCATTTTTATATTGGAGCACAGTTTCTTAACAATGTGTTAATTTCAGGTGTACAGCAAAGTGATTCAGTTATACATATACATTTGTCTATTCTTTTTCAAATTCTTTTTCTTTTTAGGTTGTTACATAGGATTGAGCAGAGTTCCCTGCTCTGTGCCACTGCCTACAGAGATCCCCCTGCACTGAACCACACTCACAATAGTCTTTTGTGCCCCAGTAGGTCCTTGTTGGTAATCTATCTTAAATCTAGCAGTGTGTAATCATATACCCCTTTTTGGATGAAGAAACTGGAGTTGGCAGAGTTAAGTGGCCTACCTGAGATCTCTCAGGTGCTAAGTGATTGAGCTGGGACTTGAAGCCGCCATGTCACACTGTCTCTCAGAGACCCCACATAGGAAAGGTCCAAGGAGGTAAGTTGTGAGTGGGACCAAACCCATATGCACACAAGACCAGGCTGAGAGGGAGGGAAGCAGCAAGAGTCAGCTTCTCCCAATTGCTGAGAACTTACGGGGACCGAGCAGAAGAGAGCCACGGAGGTAATGGTCTCTGAAGACAACCAGAAGAGTGGGCATCGTTCTTCAGGGAGCATTGTGAGGGGAAGGAAGCAAGCAATTGTGGAGGAGGTCAGGCAAGCATTTAGAAATAAATGATCAGGGCAGGGACCTGGGGCAGACAAAGAGAGAAAAGGGAAAGAATTTGAATGACTCAGTGGGCAAAGTGGAAGTAGTTCAAGTCGAATCTTGTATATTTTCTAAGCTTCTATAAGAATTTGAAGGAGATCATGCAAGAGAGCTGAGAGTTTATCTTTTCAAAAACTTTACCTTCAATTTACATCCGGGGGGCTAGGCTTCTGGGGGAAGGGAACACTTCCTGGACTGTTGGTGTGCACTGGATCCCATGGCTGTGCATTTGAAGGGAAGTCTGAAGCTTATAGAGACAACAAGCACTTTCTGGACGAGGCTTCTGTTGTGTGAGAAGCCCTGGCTGATGATGCCTAGCTGTCTGATGTTTCTGGGTGAGACCAGCAGAAAGGGAGAGCTCTTTCCCTTGGTGCTACAGTCCCCGGGCCCTCGGTAGATCCTACCTCCTGATGCTGCTAGGCTCACCTGAGTTAGTTGGTAGAATTCTTCATCTTGGCTGGAGTCTGGGAACAGAAAATCCATTCCCCTACCCAGAGACACCAAATGGATTGCTGTTGGGGAAGCTCCTTCCATAGCCTCAAGTAGTAACAGCAGGGAAAAGTGGGAGCCATCTCAAACCAAAATGCATCACAGCCTATGAAATAAGTCAGAAATTGTGTGCTAAACTTACACAGGGTGACTGCATCCTAAAATGAAATGTTTCAATAGGACTCAGAATCTCCTAACATAATAGCCCAAATGACAAGGATACAATAAAAAAATCACCCATCAAAATAAAAACCAGGAAATCACAACTTGATTGAGAAAAGCCAATCAACAGATACCAACACCAAGGTGAATCAGACGTTGGGATTATCCAGTAAGGATTTTAGGGCAGCTATCATAAAAATGCTTCCACAGCAATTGCAAATTCTCTTGAAACAAATGAAAAAAAAAAAAAAAAAGAAGACGTCTCAGTGAAGAAATAGAAGGTGAAAAGTGAAAGTGTTAGTCACTCAGTCGTGCCTGACTCTTTGCGACTCCATGGACTGGAGCCCACCAGGCTCCTCTGTCCATGAAATTCTCCAGGCAAGAACACTGGAGTGGGTTGCCATTCCCTTCTCCAGGGGATCTTCCCAACCCAGGGATCGAACTCAGGTCTCCTGCATTGCAGGCAGATTCTTTACTACTAGTGCCACCTATATTAAAAAAACATGTAAATTGCACAACTGAAAAATAGAGTAAGAGGTTTTTAGAACTCATTGGACAGACTCAACAGTAGAGGTGAGGGAAGATGGGATTACTGTATTTGAGGACAGACCAATAGTGTTTATTCAATCTGAACAATAGAGAGAAAATAAACTGGAAAAAAAAAGTAAACAGATTCCCAGGAACATGTGGGACAAAAGCGAAAAGTCAACATGCGTATCACCGGTTTCCTAGGAAGAGAGAAGAGAGAGAGGTGTGAGTAAAAAAGTATTCACAGATAATAGTTTTTAAAGAAAACTTTTCAATTTGGTGAAAAGTGTGAACCTGAAGAATCAAGAAGCTGGTAAAACCCCAAATGTGACAAACCCAGAGACATCCACTGGGGGGACACATCGTAATTAAAATTCTGACAAGAAAAAAAGCCTTGAAAGCATCCAGAGAGAAATAACAGAAGCCCATAGAAGGAGATCAGTTCAAGAGACAGTGAATTTCCCATCTGAAACTGTGGGGACAAACTTCATTCCAAGTAATGAAGCACAAATTCTATATCTGGTCAAACTATTCTTCAGGAATAAATGGAAAATAAATATATTCTCAAATGAAAGAAAATGGAAAGAATTTGTTAGTTACCCACTATTGGGCAATATTGAAGCTGAAACTCCAATACTTTGGCCATCTGATGCGAAGAGCTGACTCATTGGAAAAGACCCTGGTGCTGGGAAAGACTGAGGGCAGGAGGAGAAGGGGACGACAGAGGATGAGATAGTTGGATGGCATCACCGACTCAATGGACATGGGTTTGGGTGGACTCCGGGAGTTGGTGATGGACAGGGAGGCCTGGAGTGCTGTGGTTCTTGGGGTCACAAAGAGTCAGACATGACTGAGTGACTGAACTGAACTGAACTGATTGGACAATGGCTAACGAAAGTTCGTCAAAGACAAGAAGTGGTGAAAGAAGAAATCTTGGAGCATGAGGAAGGAAGAAAAAACAATGAAAAGGACGCAAATGGGGGGCATACACCGGACTATCCTTCTCTTGAGCTTTCAAACCGTTTGTGATGACTGAAGCAAACATTCTGACACCATCTGATACTAACAGCAATGATATTAAAAGAGGGGTAGGTAAATGCGCCTTACTAGAAGTAGGATTCTTGTCCTTCACTCAGAGTGATGAAGTCCTGACACCAGTAGACTAGCAGACACTGGCTACACACGCATATTGTAACATCCAGAGACGCCTCTAAGGAAACCACACAAAGAGTTAGACTTAAAGACACTGTAAATGAAGCAAAATGAAATCCTTGAAAATATCCAAAGCATACGAGAGCTTTAGCAAAGAGAAACAGAAAAATGAGCTTTAGAGGAAATAAATGATGAAGTGTCAGTTCTATCAATAATTATGTTAAAAGGAAATGAAAAAGTAAATTAAAAAAAAGAACAGAGATTAGGGGAGTGGATTTTAAAAACAGAGCTACCATATGATCCAGCAATCCCATTTTGGGGCATTTAGCTGAAGAAAACCATAATTTGAAAATACACATGCACCCCAATGATCCTTGCAGCACTATTTACAACAGCCAAGACATGGAAGCAACCTAAACTTCCATCAACAGATGAATGGATAAAGAAGATGTGGTCCACAGAGACCAAGGAATACTCCTGAGCCGTAGAAAAGAATGAGATGGGGCCATTTGCAGCGCGTGGATGGAGACTATCACACTAAGTGAAGTAAGTGAGAGAAAGATAAGTGTCGTATGATACCCCTTATATATGAAATCTAAAAAAAATATACAAGTGGACTTATTTACAAAACAATAACAGACTCACAGACTTAGAAAACAAACTTGGTTACCAAAGGGGAAAAGTGGTGTGTGTGCGGGAGGGTGTAAATTAGGAGTTTGGGATTGCCATATATACACTACTATACACAGAATAGATAGTGAACAAGGACCTACTGTATAGCAAGCATAGGGAAAGCTACTTGCTATACTGTAATGGCCTAAATGGGAAAAGAATTTGAAACAGGATAGATATACGTATATATATGCATAGAACAGAATAGATATGCGTATATCTTTAAATTAATCACTTTGCTGTACACCTGAAACTAACACAATGTTGTAAGTTAACTATACGCCAACTTAAAATAAAAAGTTTAAAACCCATACTAGCTGATACTGCTGCTGCTGCTAAGTCACTTCAGTCGTGTCCGACTCTGTGCGACCCCATAGATGGGATTCTCCAGGCAAGAACACTGGAGTGGGTTGCCATTTCCTTCTCCAGTGCATGGAAGTGAAAAGCGAAAGTGAGGTCGCTCAGTCGTGAATACTACTCAACAGTTAAAAAGAGAGAGCTATGGATATACACAACAATGTGGCTGAATCTCCAGAGAAGTATGCTGAGTGACAAAAAACAATCTCACAAGGTTACACACTGCGTGATGCCACTAATATAACGTTCTTTACATGACAAAATTCTAGAAATGGAGACCAGAATAGTGTTTGTCGCGGGTTAGGGATGTGGGTGATAGGGTGGTAGAAAGATGTATATGATCAATGGTGGGTGTGATTATAACCAGGCAATGGGAGGGAGCTATGTGGCAACTGAACTGCTGTGTACTTACCTACGGTGCTAGACATACAAGCCTACATGTGATAAAGCTACATAGAAACACATGCAAGTAAAATGGGAAATCTGAATAAGAGTAGCCAATTGTACTAATGTTAATACCCTAGTTGTGATATTCTATGGCTTTGTAAGATGTTATCACTGGGGAACAGGGCAGGAGATGTGGGTTTGATCCTTGGGTTGGGAAGAAGCCCTGGAGAAGGAAGTGGCGACCCACCCCAGTATTCTTGCCTGGGAAATCCCATGAACAGAGGAGCCTGGCAGGCTACAGTCCATGGGGTAGCAAAAGAGTCGGACATGACTTAGCGACTAAAAAACATCCATTTGGGAAAAATGGGTGAAGAATACATATGATCTTTCTGTATTATTTCTTACAACCGGGTATAAATCTACAGTGTTCTCAAAATAAAAAGTTCAACTGAATTCACCATTTGACTATATTTAAGTGAATATATATATATATTTTTTCAAAGCATTAAAAGAAAGAACTCTTTCATTCGCTCTTTGACAGTTCCTTGCTCTGGTTGAGGGCCTTTGTCCCTCCTCCTTCCAGTAATCTCCTTCCCACTAAACATTACAGAGTTAAAATGAAAAATAAGACACATTTTAATTTTGTCATTTAGGGTTTTGTGCCTTTCTTGAGTTTATGTGATAAAATCATTACTGCCCTTTCCATTAACTAAAGGTCTTCCCTGTCTGTTAGACCCAACAATATCTTACATTTAAATGGAACACTACAGTTAGCATCATTCCTTGTTTTGTATTCTACAACTAACTTATGATTTGAAGGATAATTTTTAACCTTTAGAAGAAAGCATTTTTTTTCTGCTGATAGTAGTTATAATATTTCTTTAAACAAATCTGTTATATACTATTCCAATTGTCCTAAAAAAGCAATTGTGGTGAGGAGTCTTCTCAAGAGAATTCAACAGTTTTTGTTATAAACAGCATGATTAACTGTGATTAACAGGACTTCCCTGGTGGCACAATGGATAAGAATCCACCTGCTAATGCAAGGGATATGGGTTTGATTCTGGGCCTGGGGAGATTCCACATGTTGTTGTTCAGTTACTCAGTCATATCAGACTCTTCGTGATCCCATGGACTGCAGCACGCCATGCTTCTCTGTCCTTCACCATCTCTCAGAGTTTGCTCAAACTCATGTTCATTGAGTTAATGATGCCATCCAACCATCTCATCCTCTGTTAACCCCTTCTTCTCCTGCCCTCAATCTTTCCCAGCATCAGGGATTTTTTCCAATGAGTTGGCTCTTTGCATCAGGTAGCCAAAGTATTGGAGCTTCAGCTTCAGCATCAGTCCTTCCAATGAATATTCAGCGTTGATTTCCTTTAGGATTAACTGGTTTGATCTCATTGCTGTCCAAGGGACTCTCAAGAGTCTTTTCCAGAACCACAAATTGAAAGCATCAGTTCCTCAAAGCTTAGCCTTCTTTATGGTCTGACTCTCCCAACCGTACATGATTATTGGAAAAATCATTGCTTTGACGATATGGACCTTTGTTGGCAAAGTGATGTCTCTGCTTTTTAATACACTGCCTAGGTTTGTCATAGCTTTTCTTCCAAGGAGCAAGTGTCTTTTAATTTCAAGGCTGCAGTCACCATCCGCAGTGATTTTGGAGCCCAATAAAATAAAGTCTGTCACTGTTTCCATTTTTTCCCATCTATTTGCCATGAAGTGATGGGACTGGACGCCATGATCTTCATTTTTTTAATGTTGAATTCTACGCCAACCTTTTCACTCTCCTCTTTCACATTCATCATGAGGCTCTTTGATTTCTGCCATTTGGGTTGTGTCTTCTGCATATCTAAGGTTATTGATATTTTCCCTGGCAATCTTGATTCCAGCTTGTGATCCATTCAGCTCAGCATCTACCACTATGTACTCTGTATGGAAGTTAAATAAGCAGGGTGATAATATACAGCCTTGTCGTAACCCTTTTCTAATTTTGAGCCAATCTGCTTTTTCATGTTTGGTTCTTACTGTTGCTTCTTGACCTGCATATAGGTTTCTCAGGAGGCAGGTAAGGTGGTCTGGTATTCCCACATTTTTAAGAACGTTTCACAGTTTGCTGCAATCCACACAGTCAAAGACTTTAGCATAGTTAAGGAAACAGAAATAGATGCTTTTCTGGAATTCCCTTGCTTTTTCAATGATCCAATGGATGTTGGCAATTTGATCTATGGTTCCTTGGCCTTTGCTATATCCAGCTTGTACATCCAGAAGTTTTCTATTCACATACTATTGAAGCCTAGCTTAAAGGATTTTGAATATTACCTTGCTAGCATGTGAAATGAATGCAGTTGTGTGGTAGTGTGAGCATTCTTTGGCATTTCACTTCTTTGGGATTGGAATGAAATTTGACATTTTCCAGTCCTGTGGCCACTGCTGAGTTTTCCAAATTTGCTGGCATATTGAGTGCAGCACTTTAATAGTATCACCTTTTAGGATTTGAAATAGCTCAGCTGGAATTCCATCACTTCCACTAGCTTAGTTTGCAGTAGTGCCTTCTAGGGTCCACTTAACTTCACACTCCAGGATGTCTGGCTCTAGCTGAGTGACCACACCATCATGATTTAATACCTTCTGCTTCTGTTAGGTCCATATCATTTTTGCCCTTTATTGTGCCCATCTTTGATGAAATGTTCCCTTGATATTGCTAATTTTCTTGAAAAGATCATAGTCTTTCCCATTCTGCTGCTTTCCTCTATTTCTTTGCTTTCTACGTGCTGCAGGGCAACTAAGCCCATGTGCCACAACTGCTGAGAATGTGTACTGTAGCTATGGAAGCCTGTATGTCTAGAACCTGTTCTCTGCAACTACAGAAACCAAGGCATTGAGAAGCCCACGCACTGCAAATGAAGAACAGCCCCTCCTGGCCGCAAGCAGAGAAAGTCCACTCAGCGACAAAGACTCAGTGCAACCAAAAATGAAATTAATTAATTTTTAAAAATTAAACAATGATTTTAAAAAAGTAAAATGTAATCAGCAAAGTGCTATTTACCCGCAGATGTGTGTTGTATGGAGTTAGGTAGACCTGAGTTATATTAATAGAGGTACTCTCCAGGGGCCACTGTGCAAGATCTCTGTGACTGCAACCCTCTCATCTCTAGCAGAGCAGTAGCTAACCGTCCTTTGTGCATGCATGCTAAGTCACTTCAGTTCAGTTCAGTCGCTCGTCCCTTGGACTGCAAGGAGATCCAACCAGTCCATTCTGAAGGAGATCAGCCCTGGGATTTCTTTGGAAGGAATGATGCTAAAGCTGAAACTCCAGTACTTTGGCCACCTCATGCGAAGAGTTGACTCATTGGCAAAGACTCTGATGCTGGGAGGGATTGGGGGCAGGAGAAGAAGGGGATGACAGAGGATGAGATGGCTGGATGGCATCACTGATTTGATGGACGTGAGTCTGAGTGAACTCTGGGAGTTGGTGATGGACACGGAGGCCTGGCGTGCTGCGATTCATGGGGTCGCAAAGAGTTGGACACGACTGAGCGACTTCAGTTGTGTCCAATTCTTTGCGACCCCATGGTCTGTAACCCACCGGGCCCCTCTGTCCATGGGGATTCTCCAGGCAAGAAAACTGGAGTGGTTTGCCATTTTCTTCTCCAGGGGATCTTCCCAACCCAGGGATTGAAACCACGTCTCTTCTATCTCCAGCATTGGCAGGCAGATTCTTTACCACTTGTGCTACCTGGGAAGCCTAACTGTCAATCATCCCTAAAACAGCTAGCAACAAATCTGTTTTCTGTAGAGTCAGAGTAAGTTACTTTGGCTTTTGAGCTGTAATGGTCTGTGTTACAACTGCTCAGCTCTGTTCTTTCAACAGGAAGGCAGACAAAGATAATCTGTAAAGAAATGGTGTGGCTGTGTCCAATAAAACTGTATGCATGGAAGCTGAAAGTTGCATTTCAGACAGTTGTCTTATGTCATGAACTAATATTGTTCCTTGGTTTTTCTTCAACCATTGCAAAATGTACACAGGCCATGCAAGAACAGGTCGGGGACTGCAGGCTATAAATGCTGACCCTTGCTTTAGGCCCTGACATGAATCTGGCAACTTATTAGCCCACCTTTTGGAAAGAAAACCTGGGATATTAAAGTTGGTTATGAATATCTTAATGTGCGTTTTGTAGCATTAAACTCATTTGGGTAGTTTTTCCAAAAATTAACAAGAAGCATTTCGTAAGTGGAGAAACATTTTATTAAGAGATTTTACATATATTCAATATATATATAGTTTATATAAATTTAATATATGTAATGTATAAATATTATATGTATATTATATTCATATTCATTGAATAAATAAACAATAATGGAAGTTATTTTAGTATTCCTTTTCCATAAGCAAAGCATTAACCTGTAGACCATTAATTGCTCCTAAAAGCCACACTTCTTGCTGCTGCTGACACCACAGAAACAGACTATATTCCTATTCTAATCTGACAAACCTTGAGAAATGCTGCTGCTGAAATTTGAGTAAATTTGCTTTCATCTGCAGATTGCCTTCACCACGCAGCTTACAGGAATGTGAGCTCTGGCATTGTTGGAGCTGTCAGTCAGAGCAACTGATATCCTGGGTGAAACTAACTGGATCACAGAAACATCAGATAACTGTCTGAGGAAGGATGGTGATACTATCTCCTTACCTACCTGGGGGAACCAGCCTGTCCTTCTGAAAGGCTCTGTTTGTTCAACTCTTTACTCTAGGCCTGAAAGGAAAGCTTGGACATCACTGGAGTCTCAGACATGACAAGTCGTCATCTTCTCCAGTGATACATTCATATCCAATGAGAGCTGTCAAAAATCCCCGTGATTTTAACTTGAGAGCAAGCTTCAAACATTTTTCAGAGCCTGTTATCATTTTGTCTTCCTTAGTTTTCAGAGGTTCCCCCCATCAGTGGTTGGAACTCTCATTTCTAGCAGGGGGTAACTCCATCCCTTAACTTAAGGCTTTGTGTAAAAAAAAAAGTGTGTAATTTTAAGCCAAATATAGCTGTTAGAGATATAGGCTTCTGACAAGTCATTTTGACATCAAACAGCCATTTTTCCTGAAAGCTAGTTCTCAGCTGTTTTTTTTTATTTTTTCCCCAAACTTCATCCTCCTAAAACACTCCCTCAAGCTATTTTTTGCGTATCTGCAACAGAAAAGAATTTTGTATAAAACCTTATGGGGACAAAGCACAATATGCTTTTTCAGACTATCTGAGTCTCACCTTTCCCTTGTGAGTCTCAGAAGTTTCCCTCTCCAGCTCCCTCTTTGAGAAGCCATTTGCTCGAATGTCAAGGTTGGGATTATATCACTCAAGAATCCTTTACACCTCTGACTCTCAGATTTCTCTACGGCACTCAGAGTAATTTACCATTATGGACTAATTTTTTTTCTTCCTCAAAAGTCACTAAGCCATGTACAGTTTGATACAGGATGAAGAATGACATCATTTTCTTCCACTATGATTTCTCACTGACCACTGTCAGGAAAAGGAATCAGAGCATCTACCTCATGCAAAACCCTTATCAGGGTCCAACTATCTCAAAACAGTTGATCAGTTTCTCAGTACTGTAGTGATGCCTCCAGCTCTCTTCTGTACTTTTCCAGCAATGATGTGGGAGATCCTGAGTGACTGAGGAGGAGGAAGCGCAGTGTGGCTGCCCTTGCAGGCAGTCGTAGCTAGGTATCTCTTTCCTGGTCATAGTTCATTCAGCTCTGAGCCTGTGCCTGTGCTGTCTCAGCATATCTGCCACTTGCTCAGCGTTTAAGAAGGAATACCACTTGCCATGGAAGGAGAAACCCTTTGAGAGAAGATAAAGCCTGATCTGAGCAATGCAGTCAGTGGGAAGGAGCCTCAGGGTGGAAGTCGAATGGTTTGACAGCAGGCTTTGACTCTCTTCACGCCTCTTTTAGGGGAACCAGCGCTGATGCAGCACTGTGGGCCAGGCCACGTCAGGACTGAGCAGTGTCACGAACGTTGTGGTGCCCACACCTCTCGTAAGGACCGGGGTGCTCATCCCTCTCCTGATCTATTGAACAGCTGGAGGCTGATGGCCAGACTGTTTTGCCAAGGTCATGCCTCCTCCCAAGACACTGCTTGATCAGGAGGGCATAAAACACTGAACCCATGGTTCCAATGCAGGACTACACTGAAAGTTCATCTAGGTCCCCAAGGATTGGCTGGGGCTTCTTGTGACCGCACTGGGGATCAGTTCTTCCCTCTCCACAGTTCTGCTTTCCTCAGTTCCCCAGAACCACCCAAATTAAGGCTACTCCCCAGTAAACTCCTTTCATGCAAATCCCTAGGCAGAATCTGTTTTTCCAAGGAACCCAGTTTAAAACAAGCAAAAGTCTTTCAGGACAGATTGTTATCTCTTAAAAAGTTCCTTCTGTTTATCCCTTTTGTAAGAAACGCCGCGGGAAGAGGGAACCACCCCTATGGACCGTTGAACAGGGCCTTTTATTGGGCGGCTGCTCTCGGGCAGAACTCCCGGGGGCGGGTAAGCAGGGGAGGAAGGGAGGTCTGCAAAGCAAAGGGAGTCTGCGAGGTGTGAGGGGTGGGGAAGGGGTTTTATAGCCCGGGCTGGGGCTCCCATATAAGGAAGAAAACGCGGGCTCAGCGGTGATTGGTGTTCAAGGGCTCCGTGTCGGTTCCTGATTGGACGGCGAGGGCTTCGTGTCTGCTCCTGATTGGTCGGCTTGGTTGCCAGCCCGTCTCCGGGGTGTGTCTGCAGCGCCCTCTGCTGGGGCATGTCCCGACATGCCCAGGCATGCCCAGGCATGCCTGACCTTGCCCTGACCTTCATCCTGACCTCGCCCTGACCTTTCACCTTTACCCTTATGTACTGAGCTCCTATAATGTCCCAGACACTGTATTAGCTTTTACAATTATAAGGTGAAGAAGAGCTGCAATGAAGATTGTTAGCTAGGATCACTGAAGAATGCATTTGGAAGATTTAAAATATAATTAAATGGAAGTATTGACAATAGGAAAGCAATGTTTAGGTGGTGGAAGAAGGTTACTAGTATCAGTGAATTCAAAACTCATGGGCCTGAGTGGCTATGTCGGTGTTCCTGTAGTAGCTGAGATTTGAAACTGGGTCTGGGAGTAAAACTGCTGACAGGGGGGAAAAGAAGTTTAAATATCTGTTAATGTAGCACACAGGCCACTGCCTACTTCCTCAGCCTTTTTCCTTCCATTCTTTAGTCACGACTTTATGCTCCACTAAGACCATCTTGCTTGCAGCTCCCCTGCAATATGTCAACTGTTTCTCCCATCTTTTTTCTTTGCCCAAGCTGTCATTTCTGCATTAATAAGCTTTTCCTCTACTCACTCTTTCAGGCTTTGTTTGGATATCAGTGAAAATGGCAAAGTAAGGTCCTCTGAAAACTCTCTTCTCCATAAGCTCAATGAGAACACTGGCAAAAAAAATAGTAAGAAATGACCATTTTCAGAAGTATCAAACTTAACTAAACACTTGCAACAATCCAGGAAGCATTTTTCACGGAAAACTGCTAGATCTCAGTAAGAACAGCTTTGTGTCACTTTAAGTTGTCTCTATCCCATTGCCTCTGCACAGCTCCACAATAGTGTTGAAACCAAAAGCCGCAATCAGGTGAAAACCAGAAACCAGGCAGCCGCTGGCGGGGGTGGGGGTGGGGGTTGGGGCAGTGGCGAGGAAGGGGGAGAAGTTTAGCGACTGAGTGAATAGCTTGTTAGCAGATGCAGCTGGAGATTTGGGCAGAGATAAGATTCTAAAAGAATTTACATACTCTGTTATTGAACTTGCATTTTATGCTGAAAGTAATGAAGAATTAAGCAAAGCTTAAAGTTTCATTCCCAGGTAACTGTTATTATTTGACCTGTCTTGTAGTTCTCTGGAAGACTGTTTTTATTTGACCTGACTTGGTTTGCCTAGTGCAGTTTTTCCCAGGGTGGGAGTGAGGGTGGGAGCATTTGTTAAAAACAATCAGAGGCAATTTTTTAGTTTCTCGGTTGCCTGAGGCAGTGGATAACAGTTGTAACAAGCAATAGGTTAACCAAAAAGCGAAAAAGAAAATCTGGGAAATGAGATTTCCAAGGGGTTTTGAAGATCTTAGGTAGAGTCCTTGGAATTTAGATGGCCATTTACATGTATAGGATTGTATGCATGCTCAGGAAAGACCTCTCTGCTAACACAGCCCTGCTTTCCAGAATGAACTCCAGAATAGCACAGGGCATGTATGGGTCAAGCAGAGTTTCCAGGACAGGATGCTGAACACAGAAAGGACTGAAGCCCAAGACTTTTTCTCTCTGGGCAGCAGGAGTCCATTTCATCAATGGTGGCGGGAGTTGGCAACAGACTATGGGAGCCTTGGGCCAAACGCTGAGGAGAACAGACTTCCAGGAGGATTGATTCACTGCAACCTCACCGGAAGCCAATGACCAGGACCTTGCAGCCAACCCTCTGCCACTCAGGTCCTGCCAGACAGGAGCAGCAGGCACAGGCACCCAGGCAGAAGAGAGGCTGGTGAGCAGGAAGGGCCTGATGCCAGATGGCAGAGCTGGACAAAGGGCCTGCCAGCCAGCACCAGCCATGTGCCAATTGTTAGCAGGGCCCAAGGAGCACAGAGGCAGGCAGGAAGCATAGTGACTGCTCCAGCCACTCCCGGATGCCCTGCCTGCCCACTTTAGACCTGCCCCAGTACATGTGGTGAGCACCATGAAAAGATAGCCAACCCTGGGGTCATAAGACAGGAGTTCAAACCAGCGACATCTTAGTCATGGGACCTTGAGCAAACTGCATTACCTTTCCTGCTCTAAGCAGGGCTGTTGTGGTGACAAATGAACGTACAGAGAGCTTTTGCCAATAGCAAACTATAAATACGTATTACAGCAGTGATGTGATCCTCCGATACATTCATCTTCAACTGCTCTGTTTGTAGTTCACCTTTGAATATGAAAAATGCGTACCCACTTAAGGGATTAAAGGCTAACACAACACTGAAACAGTGAGTGGTGATCATAGATCAATTACTGCACAGTTGGCGGTGTCTCACTGTCTGTAAAGCATGTGTGGTCTGGCCACCGGCCGGGTCAGCCTCCCCATCCTCATGTGAGATATATCTTTCACCGCCCTGCCCACCCTTTCTTACAGTTTCGAGGCCACTTGCTGCAACCGAAGCATGGTGTGGCTGTGTCCCTGGCTGGTGCTGGGACTCTTACGTCTCCCTCTCAAGTTCACCTCCACCCCTCCACTCGATGCCCATTCCCTCAGTGCCCCTAGATGGACATTATAGAGACGGTGGGTACACTGAGTTGAAGCAAAAACAAACGTACATGTTGATCGGAACTGGGCAGCTCTTCAATCCCAGGAATGTTTTCACTCACTTGTGTGGGCCACCTGCTGGCTGAACTGTCTGATGTTGGGGGCCACCATCTCACCTGGGGGGAAACTAGGACGATGGAAGCGGGCTGAATTCCCTTATTTCTAAATCTAGAAAACGTCTAGCAACTCGAGTCTCTTTCCAATGAGATGCTGTAAATTTTGTAAGTCTGTAAGCTTTTTATTCACCTAATTTATGTCAATTTCGTCTAAACCGTTAGTCATAGTGTCCCCGCAAGGAGTCAGATGCTGTGCTAGAAACTAGATGCTCAAATGTGGATAGGACACAGCTGTGCCTCAGGCTCTCACAGACCTTTCAGAAGGGTTTCCAGAGGAGGAGTCATTTCCGTAAGGGTGTCCCAGGAGGTGCCCCCAAGGAGAAGGTCTTTGAGCAGAGTCTTAAAGAATATGTATTTTGCCCGGTGTCTTAGCCCCTTCCAGCAGTTGTAATAAACTACTACCAGTTGGGAAGTTTATGAACTACAGAAATTGATTCCTCACAGTTCCAGAGGCTGGAAGCCCCAGATCAAGGCCCCAGCAGGACTGAGGGATGACCCTCTTCCTGGCCCCAGCCACCTCATCCTCTCTGTGTCCTCATACGGCAGAAGGGGCTGGGAGTTCTGGGGGCCTCTTTTATAAGATACTAAATCTATTTGTGAGAGCTCTACCCTCAGGACCTCAGCACTAGCATCAAGGTTTCAACATAAGAACTTGGGCGGGGTGTGGGTGTGGAGCACACGTTCAGACCACATTGCCAGGTGGGAGCCCCAGGTACATTCCCAGGTGGGGCAGAGTTTCCAAAGATGCAAGACATGAGGGCACACAAACAAGTGGGTGATGCTGGGTGCTGTGTGTGTCGGGCAGGGTGAGAGAGTGAAGGAGGCCAGAGGGGAAATTTCCAAGCAGAGGCCTGTGTGGAGGGGACAGCTAATGTCACCGTGCAGGAAAGCAGGTCAGAGTGGGTGCATCTGTGAATTTCTGAAAGATGTCAGTGATGCAGATTTTCCAGATTTCCTGAATTTTAATCATTGGCCGTCGTGGTGCATGCTCAGTCATTTCTGACTCCTTGTGACTGTAGCTCGCCAGGCTCCTCTGTTCATGCAATTTTCCAGCAAGAATACTGGAATTGCCATTTCCTCTTCCAGGGGGCCTTCCTGACCCAGGGATCAAACCCATGTCTCCTGCAGCTCTTGCACTGCAGGTGAATTCTTTACCTGCTGAGACATCAGGGAAGCCCCCTTAATTTTTGGCAACCAATTTTTAAAAAGCACTGTCAGGCCAACTGCAGTGGCTGCTGTTGTACCCATCCAGAGCCCCACCCCCCAGGTCCTCACAGTTTTGGCCAGCTTTCCCCTTCCCAGCCTCTCTCTCCACTTATCCCTGCATCCCACCTTCTCCTCTTTGCAATGTTTCTTTCTCTCCCCGTCACAGCTGTTTCCTGACACGTCCAAGCCAGGTCCCAGGTACTACAGCTGTTGAATCTGACCTGTCAGCAAGACATCAAAGATTCCAGAGCTGGCCTTCAGTCCATCTGTTTCAGAACCTTGAGCTAGAGTGTGGGAAGAGTCGGGGCGGTGGGGGGAACTGGTTAAGGAGGGAGTTGAGGTGGGGGAAAGAGTCCAGGCCATGTGGCTGAGCTGGAAGCTCATCCCATCAGGAGACGTCATTTGACAGGCACTCTGGAGCCAGTGCAGGCCTTTTTTTTTTTTTACACCAAGACTCAAATCAAATTAGGTTTCTGTAAGAGTATGCTGGCCTCAGCAGAAGAGGAATGAGAGCAGTCCCGCAGTGGCTCGCCTCGTGCTTGGATGATAGCACCTGTATTGATCTGCACCTTGCTGGGTGCCCCCTCCAGTTTGCAGCCAGAGAGCCCCTGGCACAGCCAGTCAGGCCAGGTGTCCTCTCATGGCCCAGACCCCTACGTGTCCTTCCCCTCATATTTCCCCCTCTCCCTTCTGCACCCCTCCTGGCAGGCTCCCCGCTCAGGACCTACACCTACCCCTTCCTGCCCCCTCACTCTTTCCGGTCACCACATGATGCCACCTCCCCAGGAGGGCTGCCTTGGCCTCACTGCACAGAATCACACAAGCCTGTGCACACGCACGTTCCCCCACACACCGTCCATCTGATAACTGCTGCATCGTGGTGGAGATGGAGGGGCAGGCAGGTTCTGAAGTCCAGTCCCCATTCCCGTTGCTGGGTCCCAGTCCCCTGGGCCCCATCCCCAGAGTAAGGGAGCTGAGCTGGGCACACAGGCCAAGCCATGTCCTTGCACAGAGGACATCCGTCCAGGATCTAGGCAGTGTGCCTGTACCAACTTGCATAATCAATCTGACCTCATTCTGTACTATTGTTGCTGTTCAGTTGCTCAGTCCTGTCCAGCTCTTTGCAACCCCATGGCCTGCAGCACACCAGGCTGCCCGCCTGTCCTTCACTCTCTCCTGTGTATATATTCTGCGTGATATCCTTCCTTTATTTCACTTATCATCCTCCTACACAGTCTATATCCTTTTTCTTTATCTTGTTTATAGTCTTTCTCCCTTACTAAAATGTTGGCACTATGAATTCCAATCAAAGTTATTTCCCAGGACCTAGAATAATGCTTGATCTACAATAGATGTGGATATAATGCCTGATTTTAGTAAATGTGATGCCTGATGCGTAGTAGCTCAATAATGTATGTGGAATGAGTCATGAGTGAATAGATGGAAGGAGGGACGGGATGAGGAGGAAGGGAGGGAACAAGACAGATTAGAGGCAGGGACGTCCATTTGCAGGTGGTTTTAATAATTAATATGGGAGAGAGTGGTGGAGACTAAGGTGGAAACAGTGAAATCAGAAAGAAAGGGTTACAGTTGCTCTGAATGTCCTATCTTTTCCTTTGGACCTGCTGCAGCCAGTTCCATTAACCAGCGGATCTCTGTAAACTCCAGGGCACACTGTTCCCAGTCCTATGATTCCAAATTCTACACGCTCAGTAGGAGGTGGCTTCTATGTGAGCCTGGTGCCCGTCATTTCAGTCTCTTGGTTCCTGGTTAGCTTTTTCATGTCAAAAACTATTTTTAACACCCCTCCCTCCATTTGTCTCATTTGAATTTTCACTTAAACCCCACTGATTTCCTAAGAGCTTGAATTCCTTATTGAGTCATTTGTCTTAGGACTGATGCAGGATGATGGCTGTGCTCCCTCTGGGGTTCTTAAGCAGTGGCTTCACCAGGAGTCTGGGGTCTAAAGCCATTTAAGGAATCTGCCTTCCTGGCCTGACCCCGCACCCCTGCCATTCTGAATGGCCTGCCAGTGACCTCCCTCCTTCCCAGATGGAGATGGCATTTCTGGGATGGAAGCCTCCTCCCCTGGTTTTGCTCCCTACTCAAGGGAAACATTTGCAGTCTGGGTGGCATTTGATGCAGTAAGGCTCACAGATGAAAAGTTAGTCAGATTTTGTCTTTTCAATGAAAGCCCTGGGTCCGGTTCTGAAACGAAGCACAGCAGGTGGGCACAAGCCCCTCTCCTTACGAAGCTGTCACACATCTGTGACTGGAGGTGGTTTTGTGTTTTTAAGCGGACTAGGAACCCCTATGTACCTGCTGGTCAGGCTTAGCTTTGGTAGGAGGGATGGGGGAGGAAGCAAGCATGATGCTGGACTCCCCTCCTTCTCCAGGGACCCACTTTGGAGACAGAGTGACTGTCGTCTCTACCAGAAAATTCAAATGTGATTTTTTTCTCCATCTCAAAGGAAATCGCTGTCCATGAAAGCTAAAAACAGCTCCACCCACTGAGCATATTTAAGTATATATACATATTCACATTTGTGATTATCTTACCCTCCAGAATATATTTTTTTAAGATAAAAGATCAGAGTCTGATGACTATAACTGTCTTTTCTCTTTGAGTTATTCAGGGTGGAATGGAGTAGGTGTGGGCTGGAGAACTCTGTGGGTAATTTCTTAATTTAGAACTAGGGGCCAAGGCAGCCATCCAAGCAACCCTCATTAATGTATTCAAAAGAAATAAAGCAAGATTATTACTGGAATTGCCCCACAAGGAGTACCTTCTGCATTTGCCATTTTGCTAATGGAGAGCTGGATTAGGATAATTTCTGAGCTTTCAGGGTTTCCCAAGAGAATTCTGTTTCGCTCTTTCAATCTCAGCTTTTCAATTCCTGGCCAACTTTTGGAAAGATCCTGTTGGAGACCCTGCCTTTTTCTCTTCTCCTATTGAGTTTACACAGGTAAGATCTTTCAGAATGAAGAGAATGTCACTTAACGAGCATTCAGTCAAAGGAGGCAGAACCTTCGCATGGAACCTAAGCCCTTCCCTGGAGGTGGAGGCTGGGTGGCTGGGAGACGGCTCAGCCCTCAGGGGTTGGGTGGCTCTCAGGAGGAAAGGCTTGTCACCCAATACAGATTTGACATGGGACTAATTGGCACTCCTGAGTTATTAATAACTCATTTTTGGATACGTTTTCTGATTTTTTAAAAGCCTCTCAAAAGCCTCTTCTCATGTATGATTCTCAAGGACCCTCCAAGAGAGAAAATAGTCTCTTAATAGTAATAAGAGTAGGCTTTGGGCCAGGCTTCATGTCTTCAATAATGTCTCCCAATATTGAATAGTAGAATCGAAGTAAAGTTTAATGTCTCCTAATTCCTTTTCAGTACAGTATCTTAGATGTCAAAAGTTCTCACGTATACAAAAGGCACATTTTATGGGAAAACAGGGAAATTTATATTAAGAAATTTAAATATGGCTAAGGAGAGATATTTCTCTGGTTTTGAATTTGCTTTTACATACACACACATATATGTACATACTTATATATTGCTTTCCTGAAGGACATCTCTTTCCATTCTGGAAGATACAATCCAGATTGTGGCCAATTAGTTCTCAGTTCTGCTAAAAGCAAGTTTTCATATGTAGGATGGATAAACAACAAGGTCCAACTGTATACTGCAGGGAACTACATTCAGTATCTTATGATAAACCATAATGGAACAAATATGGGATATATATGCATGTTAAGACACGTCAGTCATGTCTCTTTGTGACTCCAGCGGCTGTATATCACTGGACTTCTCTGACCACAGGATTCTCCAAGCAAGAATACTGGAGTGAGGTGCCCACCCTCCTCCAGAGGATCTTCCTGACCCAAGGATTGAAATCGTGTCTCATCTCCTAGCAGGCGAGTTCTTTAACACTAGCCTCACCTAGGAAGCCCTTAATTTTGTATCGAAGTATAAATCAAGTATACATCAATGTAAAATTAAAATAAGCAAACAAAAGCCTCGCAGAGATAATGCACTTCTGTTGTTGCTGTTCTCTATTTTGTAGTCCAAGATAGTCTAAAAGTATGACCTCCAAAATGTTATTAGCGAAACGTCGGCCCACATTGACTTGGGTAGATTATGGCACCCCTTTGCAGGGGAAGCTCTTTCTGCCCCATGCATATTCATCTATTTGCTGTGTTCACCCCACATCCGCTCTGACCATTGCTTGATAATGGCTCAAAGCTGTCCCTTCTCCAAAAAAACATCCCGCAGGAGACAATGGACCAATGGAGGTGCAGGGCACAGGAGGCTGACCCGCTTGCTTAAGGTGGGACCAGGTTTACGGTGCAGTTTCTACTCCAGAGCTCCTCATGGAATCAGGCTGGTGACAGGCTCCAGGTGAGACCAAACCCTTGCTTAACATCTTCCTCCGCCTGTGGCGCATCCTCCGTCACTCCCCAGACAGCACAGCATTGGGAAGCCACGGGCACCTGAATCCCTGCTGAAGGACCTGAGTGATTCACATGAGCAAGAAGTTATATGTCAACACCTGGACTCAGGTGACCCTCTTTAGAAAAGCACAGAAGGCATTTTCACTAATAAGCTGTGAGAAACAATAAACTTTGTTTTTTCTTTCCTGTGCCTAACTTATACCCAAGATATATTCCAGAGGTAAAAAGGGCTCTGTGATACTGATACCAAGCTTGTTGCCGCAGAATCATACCACTGTCCTTCCCATGACTGGAAACCAATTACTCTTACCCAAGTTTCAGGAAGAAGCTGTGAAGAAGATACAGTTAACCAAGAACTGGTCAGAACCAACTAGGTTCAAGATGGTGGAAGACAACTTCCAGTAGACTTCGGAACCTCATTATATGCTAATTATAATATATTAGCATATTGAATGACACATTCACCACTGCCGTGACAGTGGATATCTGCCAAGACAACAGCCGGAAAGACCCATCCAAGGACTGGAAAGAGGAATTTTATCAGTTCCAGGTCCACACCCCGGTTGCTGGGTAAGTCATGAGTATTCCTCCCACTTTCTTCAATTCCCTCCGTTTCACCTCGACCCTCCTATATGTTTGGTGTCTCCACCCAAATTTAGTTGAGAAGTTGATTTGTGACCTAGGTTCCCACTTCTCTATTCCTTGGATGTTGACTAAAGCTTGCCCTGCTCCAGCCTCAGCACTGGCTTCATCACTGGCTGCAGGAATATGATCCGGGAAAGAAACTTCCTGATGGAGACAAGGGGTCTCCACCTGGGCTCGGACCTCAGCGCAGGTCCAGCCCATCAATTTCGTAACAATATTACCAGAGCCTAGATTTGGAACCTTATGACCAGAGGCTGTCCTTTCACCAAGCTAGTCAGAAGAAATGGCAATTGCCAATGTAGTGAGCATGTATTTTGGTTACAGTACAACTTAGAAACTTAAGTTTTTGATAAGGTGATTGTTTAAGATTTAAATTCACTAGACAGAAGGAGAGAAAGAGCATGATGGCGTGGAAGAGTAAACGGTTTCTATATAAGCTTATGGCAATGACGCCTCATTTCTTAAGCATGTACACAAACACACACACACACATGCAAATAAATCAGGTTAGTTTAGTCCAGAAGAAAGTGGGTATGTGTTTTGTTTGTTCTGTTTTAACCCTGATCTCACTGAATGTTAAACAGGGACAAACGCACGCATTAGAATATGCAATGACTTTGTAGAAAACAGAGCATCGATTTATTCGTTCATCATGAGAAAACCATCAAGCAGATTGGAGACTCATGTTTGGTTTTCAGTTTATTCTATCCCTCTAGGCAAACTTACAGGGAAACCAAATTAAAATCAGAATTTTTCCTCTTGAGTGTGGACTCTGAGGAGCAGGGGAGGGTTGGATGATTTGAAATGCTGATGTCACAGACCTGAGACAGTCTGACCCTCTCCCTGACGGGCATGCCACCTGCAGGTGGGCCACCTGTGCCCCTGGACCATGCTGCCCTCTCTCTTGAGTGAGGATGGAGGCACCTGGTCAAAAGGGACCTCTCATTCTTGTTTTCCTGCACCATCTTGACTGGTCAGCTCCCTTCTTTCTCCCTGCCATATTTTAGGCGCTGTGTTCTTTTCTAGAACAGTATTTTGATCCTATTTAACTGTTTTGTTCGATCAAAGACATATGGTCATCGTAAGACCTTTGGACAAAGGAAAGGCTCCCCACGACCTAGAGATCACCTCTGGTCTGTGGTGGCAGGGACTACTTCTGTCACAGTGAGGAAAAGTCTGTGTGGATAGAATTGAGGACATGGTCCAGGACATCAGGAAAGCTTAGGATTATCTTCGTCCTCCCTTTAAATATTCTTTCCTTCAGGCTTCAGCAAACATTTTCTTTAAATAGCCAGATAGTAAATAATTTAGGCTTTGTGGCTTGCATTATCTCCATTACAATGCTTAGCTCTATGGCTGAAGTGCAAAAGCAACGATAGGCTCAGTTGAATAGATGTGGCTGTGTTCCAGTAAAACTTTATTTACAAAGAAGCGAGTATGTCACGTTGGGCTCCCAGGTCTTACTGCGCCCTTTCCTACTTCATCCTCTAAAGTGGCTTCAGAGGGCTTCCCAGGTGGTGCAATGGTAAAGAGTCCACCTGCCAAGGTAAGAAGCGTGGGTTTGATCCCTGATCTGGGAGGATCCTGCATGCCTTGGGGCAACTAAGCTTGTGCGCCACAACTCCTGAGCCTGTGCCCTAGAGCCCGGGATCCGCAGCCATGAAGTCTGCGTGCCCTAGAGCCCAGGCTCCGCGACAAGAGAAGCCGCGGCCATGAGAAACATGCACTCCAGCTAGAGAGGAGCCCCCGCTTGCCGTGACTGGAAAACAGTCAGAGCAGCAGCAAAGACCCAGCACAGCCAAAAATAAATAAAATTATCTCCAAAAGATGAAGTGGCTTCGGAGTAACGCATTCACTTTGTGATTAAGAAAATGTTTTATTTTCTAGTCAAACCATTTTGAAATGATTCTTCCCTTAGCTTCTGAAATATACATTTCTGTCTGGTATCTGCATCAATTTATAATTGCTCAATATCCTTGTTGGAAGTGATGGCTGCATGAGAAATGGAACATGTTTTCTGCCTGCAAATAGTAACCGCACATTACTCTTTAACTTTTAATTGAAATATGGTTGTTGTACAATGTTAGTTTCTGTTACACAGCGAAGTGATTCAGTTACTCTATAAATACAGCTTCCCAGGTGGCTCAGTGGTAACAAATCCACGTGCTGATGCAGGGGCTGCAGGAGACACAGAGCCAACCCCTGGGTCAGGAATATCCCCTCGAGGAGCGCATGGCAACCCTCTTCAGTATTCTTGCTGGGATAATCCCACGGACAGAGGGGCACAGTCCACAGCGTCGCAAAGAGTCAGAGACGACCAAGTAACTGAGCGCACACACATACATCCCTTTCCATATTCCCTCCCATTACAGTTTATTACAGGATGCTGAATATAGTTCCTTGTCTACACAGCAGGACCCTGTTGACTGTTTATCTATACATAGAAGTTTGTATCTGTTGATCCCAAGCTCTCACTCCACCCTCCCCTGTCCGTGAGCTTGTTTCTAGTTTGTAAACAAGTTCATTTGCATCGTATTTTAGGTTCCACATATAAGTGACATCGTAGATATTCATCTTTCTCTTTCTGACTCACTTCATTTAGTGTGATAACCTCTGGGTCCAACCATATGGCTGCAGCTGGCATTGTTTCATTCTTTTTACGGCTGAGTAGTATTCCACCGTATAAACGCATCACACCTCCTTTATCCATTCATCCATTGATGAGCATCTAGGTTGCTCCTCATCTTGGCTATTGTGAACAGTGCTGCTGTGAACATAGGGGTACATGTATCTTTTTGAATTATAGTTTTCTCCAGATAGATCCCTAGAAGTGGGATTGCTGGGTCCTATGGCAACTCTCTGCTTAGTTTTTGAAGAACCTCCATATTGTTTTCAGTGGCCACACCAATTTACATTCCCGCTAATTGCGTGGGAGCGTTCCCTTGTCCACATCCTCTCCAGCATTTGTTATTTATAGACTTTCTAATAATGGCCATTAACAGCCCATTGAATGGCCCAGTGACCTAGGCATTTCTCCTCTCAGTATATGTTCTGCACATGTTCCCTAAGATACACATACAAGATATTCACAGCAGAACAAAGTAATATTTCAAAACTGTAAGCAATCTAACTGTCCATGGAATGGGAGGGATAAATAAATCATTGTCGATCATACCATAAAATAGTATATGGCTATAAGGATGAGCAAACTTCAACTACAGGTGTCCATCTGGGTGTGTCTTACAAACAGTACTGAGTAAAAAAAGAACATACAGTTTGATTCTATTTTCATAAAGTTCAAAAATTAATCCATGATACTGAAGGGAAGAATAATGATTTCTCTTGGGAAGGGGTAGTTAGTGACTAGGAAGGGAAGGGGTCCCCTGGAGTGTTAATAGTACTATATATCTTAATACGGGGTGCTGATTTCATAGCTGCACTCAATTTTCTATGAGTATATTTAATTTTTTTTTTAAATTACCACCGTCATAATAACAGCTGACTTTCTTGAAAAACAACAAATACCAGGAACTGGGTTAAACACTTCATAAATATTATCTCATTTACTCCTCACAAAACTCCTCAAAGGTGGAATATAATGAAAACAAGATTCAGAGAGCTTAAGAAATTTGCTCAAAGTCACACAACTAGTGAGCTGCAAAACTGCCACTGACATGTATCAGAATGATACCCAACTTTGTGGAATAGTCACTAGAATGGGCATCATAGTGAGAGAGCCTTATGGGGTTGCAGGGAGTGAGAAGTCTCAGAGACGAGTAAGAGGGGAGACCTGTCCTGTTTTGGAAGATGGAATTAGAACATCTAAACACCTATGTAGCCACAGGGCAAGCACATGGACAGGAAATGGAAGGTTTTTCCTGCTCAGCTCATCAGCTCTAAATCAGAATATACGGAAGCCCAAGCATGGGCATAATGCAAAGGCTGGTTTTCTTCCAGGAGTGGCATATGGTTCCAGAATGAATCGATGTACAGACAGAGCCTCCGTGGGCTATGACCTTGACCGTCATACTGGATTTCAAAAAAAACGGAAACGATCTTGGGGCTTAGACTCTGAGGGATACATGGAAGGCAAACAAAGAACGCCAATGAACCAGTCTTTTCTCAGACAACTGTGAGTCTCTCTGCCCCTCTTCCCTCCCTCCCTCCTGCCTCCCCTCTTGCAAACTCTGATTGGATACTTGCTATTTGCAAGGCCAGTGCTAGGCACTGCAACATCTCATTTTTTAAAATGATGGTGTCACTATAACCTGACTCATACATTAGGTTGTGAAATTATTTGTATGTCCCCAAATAGAAATAGGAGAATCTATGGCCCAATAAACCAATATTGAGAACATTAGGAGCTTTCAAATATAGCTGATTTCCTGCACAGACAGTGGAATGTGAGCTTTTGAAACATTTGTCTGAGTCCCTGAAGGTATCAATAAACTTTTATATGGAAGAAACCATGTAGATAGTAGAATATACACACTATAACATTTTATGTTTTATTCAGCAGCAGTACATGAACTCCCCAAGGCCCACAGAGGTCCTGGAGGGCTGTGCCTTCTGGCATTTAAAAGAGATTCTCAGAATACTCATTTTAGCCATCCGACTGCAATGCTTTTTCCTTTGGGGAATCTGTGATTGCTGCTTTCAAAAGACTATTTCCAAAATTTAGTGAAGTAAAAACTATACAAAAGGTAATAATTTTTGAGTCATCTATGTTTTGTGTCCTAAGTGTGCATAGGAATCATTTGCTTTAATTGTGTCTAAATACCTTCTTTTTTATACTAGTTTTGTTTATGTATGCATATGCTGCAAAGAGTTAGCTATTATGACTGTAAATTATTTCTGATACTGAGATTAATAGCTATACAAAGAGTGCTCGAGGGAATTAGGGGTCTGGTTTAACCATCTCTGTAATGTTTTTACTCCAAGAGCGATATTTCATGGGTGCTGTAAAATTTATAAGCCTATATTCACGAGGTCTGCATGATTCCAACCAGACAAGACCAGAAGTGTATTCTCAGCATCTAGTGCCTGAGAGAAGCTGCCTTCTGCTCCAGGTATCAAAATAAACAACGGTATCAGTGGTTAGAGAAGCTGAACTCCATGTTGGGTTTTTGAACCTACACCAGGAAGGCAAAGATCAACAGAAAACTGCCCCTTTCTTTTCCATAACAACTCAGGGGGGTGGAGGGGGCATGGGTGGGCGGGGAGGAGGATGGATAGGGTCATATCTCTGTAACTGCCACTTCATTAATCCCGCCGCTGCGGCTGGACAGGAAGAGGCAAGGACTGACTCTGTGCCTGTCGCAGCAAGGATGCAGACACATATCTTGCCCTGCTGCTGGGCTGGGGACGGCATTCATCAGCTTGTGAGAGGGGATCATTAAATTCGCAGGGATTTTGTGAGCCTGTTGTTCAACACGGCCTTGATTAAAGACAGACTCACATAAACTCACAATTAATGAACTATATTAAAAGGCCACATCAAATGCTCAAAATTCTTCCTTTCCTCATTTTGCTGTTGTCCGTGTCCTGCGGGCAGTGGCCCCTGTGCGGTGGGGCTGTGTGACCTGTGCTCCCGTCCGTCTCTGCCCAGCTGCAGAGTCAGTGACGGCAGAGTGCTGGTTTGGACTTGGCCATGGTGGGAGTGCTCTTGCCACAGAGATGAGCAGATGCTAAGTATCAGGGCCAGTGTGTGTGTGAGTGTTGTGTTTCAGAAGACAGTTGTGGAACACTAACCAGCCATCATGGCTACATCCTGGGTTTTTTGGTTTTTTTTTTTGGTCACCCCAGTTGCCTCCTCTGCTCCCCTCCCCCACTCCACCTTTCCCAACTCCTTCCTTCCCCCATTCCTCCCCTCCCCTGCCGTTCTCTGCCTGGTCTTTCTGGAAACAGTTGGAATAGGCTTTCCTTGCGTGGCTGAAGAGGAACACCCCCCCCAACCAAAAAAGTAGATGCCCTCTTCCATGTGACTCTTCATTGTGCATGAAATCCCCATTAATAGTGTGTCTAGGGGCTTCCTAGGAAGTCCAGAGGTTAAGACACCACGCTTCCACTGCAGGGGACTTGAGTTCGATTTCTGGTCAGGGAACTCAGATTCCATATTCCACGGAGCAACTAAGCCACAGTTGCTGAGCCCGTGTGCTCTGGAGCCCAAGCTCCACAACTACTGAGGCAACGCGCCACAACCAGAGAGCCCTGCTCCCCAGGAAAGGTCCTGCAGGATGCAGTGAAGACCTGGCATGCTGCAAGTTATTTCTTTGACCTGATGCATCAAATAAATAAATATTAAAAAAAAAAACAAAACAGCACCTCTACTGGCATACCGAAGCCCGCAAAGCACTGCCCACTCTTTCTGCCCGTCTCGTAGCCCCAGGGCCTCAGGCACACTCTGAGTTTGCAGACTAGGAGGCAGGAGAGCAGAGCCTATGTGAGTGCGTACATCTAGGAATCAGAAAACTGGGATTTTAAGCTAATAATTTGTTACATCTTAACCTGTGACTTTTGAAACATCACAGACATTGTGTGAACCCTTATTTTTTTGATCAGGAAAATAAAGATGAGAAGAGTATCTTTCTTCCTTCCTTTGTAGAGTTGTTGAACCTCAGTTCGATGTAATCAAACATATATATGATTATTTGTAAATGATTAAGGGCTCTGTAATGGTCTAGTTACTCCTTACACTGCTGGGTTTTCAAAATATCCCTGTAAGAAGTCTTTTTTAGCATGTAACAGAGATAATATACTAACGGAAGTTTGTTTAGCATCATAGAATGCTAAACCTGGAAGAAATCTTTCAGATCTCCTATCTACCTGGTGCTCTAACTCATGAAAAGCTTAAGAATTTACAAAAATATCCACAACTGGTAAGATCAGGGCCTGAATGTGAAACTCAGATCCCCCTGCAACCCAGCCTCCTCAGAAACTCTTTCAACCCAAACCAAAGTGCTGCTTGAGGATCTTTGGGTCACAAGACGCAAAGACTCCTTCAGTTCCCCCCAGAAGAGAGCCAGGGGAGGAGGGCATGTTTTTACAAACACAGATGTGGGGTGATGGGAAAGCGCATGGAAATGACAGTGATGCTGGAAACAGTCTGGTACTGCTTTCTGTGTGCCATGTATTACTTTGTTTAATCGTCACAGGCTGTGTGATGATTTTACCGATGAGGGGCCAGAGGCATAGACAGGTCAGGCGAGTACAGTCACAGCCAGCACTGTGCCGAGCTGAGATGTGAACTTGGACCTGTCCGACCTCAGAGCCTGGGCTCATAACCTTTGTGCTGTGCTCTTCCAGGAAAGCAGACAGCAGGACAGTTTGTCCCTTGGGAACAAAAACCGAGGGGCATTTGCTGAATTTCAGGGGGAAGCAGATCTCTCTTGTAGTGTCTGCTTCTCTCTCAGCCTCTAGCCCTTGCTCCCGGCTTCTAACTTCCAGGTGCCCGCGGAACACAGTGGTGATTCCAGCTCCCCTGGGAATGCCCTCCTGCTAGCCCATCTCTGAGGTTCCGAATTCCAGACTGCCAAGGGCACCTTCTCCCTGGCCCTGCTCCTCTTTTCTAGCTGGGCTGTGATTCACAGCACTTGCAGCCTTCAGGTCAGGTCTCCACCCCTGGTCCAATCAGCTGTGGGCATGCCGCCTAGACCAGCACATCCAGGACAGCCATCCTGTTACAGCTGGACCTCCTGGTACCGCTCACGGCCTCCTCGTTGCTGGCACTTTGTGTATTCATCATATCTTCTCCAGTATATGGCAGGGGCCATGGACACAACATCCATATCCAATCCAGCTTGCAGTCCTAGCATCTGGTACAAGAGTGGGTGGTCTCGGGGGGCTGACTAAATAGGTGAACTATTTTGGCTGATGGAGAGGCCAGGCTATACTAGTTAAGAGAAGCGTCTAATTTAAGTAGTAATCCAGGAAACTGAATGTTTACTGCTGCTGCTGCTGCTGCTAAGTCGCTTCAGTCGTGTCCGACTCTGTGCAACCCCATAGATAGCAGCCCACCAGGCTCCCCCGTCCCCGGGATTCTCCAGGCAAGAACACTGGAGTGGGTTGCCATTTCCTTCTCCAATGCATGAAAGTGAAAAGTGAAAGTGAAGTCGCTCAGTCGTGTCCGACTCTTAGCGACCCCATGGACTGCAGCCCACCAGGCTCCTCCATCCATGGGATTTTCTAGGCAAGAGTACTGGAGTGGGGTGCCATTGCCTTCTCTGGAATGTTTACTACTTTGACTCAGTTCTCTGACTGTGTCAGTGAAAGTATCAAATCTTTGGTCTTTATTATTTAGATTATTAGGTTAACTCCCAGTTTCACTTGGCTGGTACCCATAAGGTGCTGAGAGCGAGTGTGCTCCTTGGCAACAGTGACTGAGTGTATCTGTGACCCAGAAAGGGAGGAAAAGGAGCAGCCCCGGTGTCTCCCAGCCCCCAGGCCACTCCAAGCTGAGCAGGAGACAGCAGACTTGCTAGTGGTCACCCCGTCCTTTCCTGCTCATCTTCCTGGGCCCATCAGAACACTTGCCATCACTCCTGACAGCTGTGCGGGGCCGTGTAATTGGTCACACCCGTGGACTCTGAGCAGAAGTGAAGCGAGTCATTTCCGGAGACAGTCGAGAGTGGGTGTGAGTTTTCTGTGTTTCTTCTTTTTCGCAGAGTGGGAGGCTGCAGGCTGAGATGACAGAAACACCAGATAGATCATCACAGACAGATCCCCTGGAGAGTCACCTGGCTGGCATCTAACTTTGCACGAACCAAAAATAAACCTTAGTTGTAGTAAGCTCTTGAGAGTTTGTTACCAAGGAATGTCATAACCTATCCTGATTAAGGCAACTTCCAGAACCCTCCACCCATAGCTCTGGGTGGACTCCCTCAGAGGTCACCTTCCTCTATTCAGCCCCATCAGGCGCGTAGCTCAGTGACTCAGAGGTAGCAGAGGTGACGAACTTAAGCGCTGATCAGATAGACCCAGATTCGAATCACTTCTGCAACTTCATAGGCATATGACCTTGGGAGGGTTAGATTCTCTGCTTCTCCTTTTCTTTATCTGTAGAATGGTGTGCAGTGATGTCACAGGCAACGCATGAGGATAAAATAAAATACACGACTGCGTATGCCTTCTATGATTTCATAGCCCCTCCCTTCCCCTCCTGTATCTTGTGCTCAGTCATGTCTGACTCTTTGCATCCCATGGGCTACAGCCCGCCAGGTTCCTCTACCCATGGAATTTTCCAGGCAAGAACACTGGAGTGAGCTGCCATTTTTTATCATGTCCCAGACTTGCATAGAATCACTCAATGCAAGGGTCTTCTCTGAGTCTCTCACCAGCACAGTGCCATCTACCTGCTACCCTCTGGCCGGGGCAGGGTAAAGGGAACTGAATTAAACTGGAAGATGAGCGTAAGCTGCGAGAGTCTCTGGCAATGGCCCATCTTGTCAAACCCCAAACCACAGGAGGGACTGAGTTTCCAGGAATACAGAGAACTTACTTGCTTCTTTATCGTGGCTTTGGAGCAACATACTATAGAGGAGGGGCTTCCCCAGTGCTCAGCGGGTAAAAAAAATCTGCCTGCAAGGCAGGAGACATAGGAGACACAGGTTTGATCCCTGGGTTGGGAAGATCCCCTGGAGAAAATGGCAACCCACTCCAGTATTTTACCCTGGAGATTCCCATGGACAGAGGAGCCTGGTGTGCTACAGTCCATGGGGTCACCAGGAGTTGGACATGACTGAGTGACTAAGCATGCGTGCGCGTGCACACGCACACACACACCACACACACACACACACACACACACACACACACACACACTGGGTCTAGATAAAAGTCAGGAAGTGTTCGATAAGTACCTTCAGCCATAGAGAAGTTTCTTAGTCCAATGTTTACCCCTTGGGGTTACCTAACAAGCCACCATCCAATAATTCTGGTTCTTTTTTCACTTGCCCTCCAGCAATGATCCTGTAAAAGTCCAGGCTCTGATCTTCCCTGATGTGTAAATGTGTGTGTGTGTGTGTTGGCAGGAGTGGGGGATGGGGGAGTGTCATGAGACCAGGTAGTCCCTAAAAGTCCCACCTGCGACATCTAGACCACTCCCCTTTGAGAGCATTCCACAACATTTGGAGTGATTCTAGGTAGCTCCAAAAAAAAAAAAAAAAAAATGACTCCAGTTCAGCGCATTTACTAAGATAAAATGGGAATTTTCATATATTCCCTAAATAGAGATGGAAAAATAACATATAGGAAATTGTGTGTGTGAAATAAACGGGAAAGAGTTTACTATTTAAAAAGTAAAAATAATGTCCTTAGAGCTTTAATTGAGTAAGATATCGAGGGGAAAAAACTTCAGTAAATTACAACCTCCAACTATTCCTCAAAAGAAGTCCAGATGTAGGAATAGAACGTGTAGGGCACCCCCCAGGCACAGGTTCTGTCAACCTCCTATGCTCAAAGCTGGCCTGTATCATCTCTGGCACCAGTGATGGACGGCTTATCCCCCAAAGGTTCAACCATTGCTTAACTGGGTAAACTGGAGTGAACACCAGGAGAGGGGCTGGAATTAGATGTAACAGTGCCCTTGGCTTATGAGCAAACTGGAAAACATTAAGGTGGGGTGTGGGTGTGTCTGCTTGCTCCTTGGGGATTCACTGAGCTGGTGAAAGAAACTATCTTCCATAGACTATCTTTTCATTTTTGTTCCAGATACAACTACTGTCTTCTACTAGAAAACCCAAAGTATTTCTCCTGACT
Organism: Budorcas taxicolor; assembly: GCF_023091745.1. Lineage (NCBI taxonomy): Eukaryota > Metazoa > Chordata > Mammalia > Artiodactyla > Bovidae > Budorcas > Budorcas taxicolor. Next base: position 40,307,258 of record NC_068914.1, on the reverse strand, counting down.
TCTCCCCAGAAACCTTCAGCCGTGGGATTTGGAAGAAAGGCATTGAGAATATCATCTCTGCAGAATGCCTGGGGCTCCAGGTCCGCTGGGATTCTAGGCAGAAGTCATGAGCGGTGGCTTCGCTATGCTGGGAGCTTTTCTCTGCCCTGACCAGTTGGGGCTAGAACAAAGTAGATGTTAGATCTTTGAGAATCCAATGACCTGGACAACCATGGAACAAAAGCACTTATATGCACAGGACCTAATGAGAAAGGCAGCGCTACCCACTTAGCTCTCCGTTTCATTCCTGCTCTGATGAGGATCTGTGTTTATAAGGAAGTTCTGTCTGCTTCTGTTGCAGGCAGCTGCTTGCGTTTCCTCCTAGTGAGAAAGGGGCTGTAAGAAAAGATAAATGGACATGGGGCTCAAGCAAATTTTGCAGGCCTGGCGAATACTATTTCTACATGGTGGTTTTTTGAAAATTCCTATATAACGAGTCTGAATGGTCTTCTTGTCCACTTCCTGATCTTTAACTTTTCCGTGTAGAGAGAGAGGGAGAGAGGCACTGTCAAGATTGCCCAGGAAGACCCCACAGCCCTCCGGACTGTTTGTGGCACACAGAAGGTCCTGTCCAGTATCGAGCCAGAACCTCTCCCGCTCTTGTCTGAACTATTAAAAAAAAAACAAAACAGTCATCCACAGTGGCTGTGAAAAAGCAATTCATTTTTCCCTCCTCCTTTATTCCTCGTCTACCTTTCTCTTTTATTCCCCAAAGGCAAAATTTAGACAGATGCAAATCAGAAAGCACCACAGACTCCACTGTGAGCTGGAGACAAGAAAATGAAATCATAAAATGCTTAGCTCAACAAGCCCTCTCTTTGCTGGTTGGGGTCCTCTAATTAAACAGCTGATTGAATATATTCACCCACATCTCCTATGGTGCGTATCATAAAATCCAAGCACTAAACTTCGGGACTCTATTGGAAAGATTTTTCACACAGTACTAAGACAGAAGCAGCCTTTACCTTAACAAAGCTCTAGCTCTTTCCTGATGCTAATAGTTGGGTTTAAATATGAAAAGTCATTTTTGTGTCCTCTGCTCTTTAAGGATGTTCACTAACCTACACAAGTCCCGGTGAACTCCAAGGCAAATTAGGCTTGAGAAAATGAAAGTTACAAAGCTAGCATTTCCTTTTCTGTTGATCTATCAGCATGAAGACCCGCTCTCTCCCTGCAGTGTTAATAACCAAATATGAAATATTTAAATGGCTGCAAATTGCATCAATTAAAATTGTTTCCATACCAAGTAAGCTCAGATGGCATGCATGTTTTGATCTAATGTCTTTTTATGTTTGATATACTTTCTTAATTATAAAGTACATTATATTAAGAAGAAAAAAGCATTGGTAATTGAAGCAGAAATGTTTCTTTAAGTTCAAAATTAAGAAAAATGTTTAAAAAGAAAGGCTGAGGCAGTTTTCTTTTGTAAGATATATACTATGTATTCAGTTCAGTTGCTCAGTCATGTCCTACTCTTTGTGACCCCATGAACTGCAGCACGCCAGGCCTCGCTGTCCATCACCAACTCCCGGAGTCCACCCAAACCCATGCCCATTGTGTCAGTGATGCCATCCAGCCATCTTATCCTCTGTCGTCCCCTTCTTCTCCTGCCCTCAATCTTTTCCAGCATCAGAGTCTTTTCAAATGAGTCAGCTCTCCACATCAGGTGGCCAAAGTATTGGAGTTTCAGCTTCAACATCAGTCCTATGTATTACTGTTTCATTATCTTGGCAACGCAACAAGCCACAGATAGAAGCGGTGCTTTTTAATTCTGCAGCTGACCTTGGTTTCTGCCTCTAGGACCTGCTGACCACTTGGTATGGCCAGGACTTAAGCAGAGATAATGTGCAAGGGGGTCTAAGAGAGGATGGCAATGAGTCCTGAGCAGGGGTCACTTCCAGCATTTAATGAGACCTTTCAGAAAAGTAAATCAGATCAGCCTTTCTCTTACTTAATAATCTCTCCCCCCAAATGCTTCCATTTAGAACAAATTCAGGCCATTGATGGAAGACCCCAGGGCCCTGTGCAAGCAGACCCACATTTCACTCTTTCCCTTACCCACCTCCCTCTAGCCACGCTGACTTTGTTTCCTTGGGAACTGAAATTACCCCCACCTCAAAACCTTTGCCTTTCTGCTCCCTCTGATAAGAGGGGCATCTCTTTAGACTCTCTAAAGAGAGAACAGAATATCTTCCTGACATACTTTTTGCCTTGCTGACTCTTTTTTTAGGCTCTGTTCAAAAATTCATTTCTTTAGAGAGATTTTCTCTGACCACTCAGTCTCCCCCTGCACCTCCGCCCACTGTCACAGTGGCGGCACATTTGATGAAGGCCAAATGAATACTAGTGATCGGGGGCTTCAAAGAAAGGGAGAGAGGACTTTGCGCTGGGCAGCTTATAAACGATCGTCACAGACTATATCTAAGGCGAAAGCCTTGAGACATGGACACGCATCTGTCCCTGTTTTGGGGACAATTGATTGGGTTGGAATAAAATATCCAGACTTTTGATTCAACACTTGTGATTACTTAAACTACTATGATGGGGTTTTCCACGATGGCTCAGCGTTAACAAATCTGCCAGCAATGCAGGAGACACAGGGGATGAGGGTTCAATCCCTGGGTCCAGAAGATCCCTTCCCTTGGAGGAGGAAATGGCAACCCACTCCAGTATTCTTGCCAGAAAAATTCCATGGACAGATAAGCCTGGCGGGCTACAGTCCAAAGGGTCTCACAGAATCGGACATGACTGAGTGCCTAAGTACGCAAGCTAGTACAATGAGGTTGATCACGTTGACCCCTCAGGGTATCATCACACAGGGAAAGAACCTGATTGCCCACATTTATGTTTTTTGATTGAAGATTTTGAATCCATCTATTTCAAGCTCAAGATTACATAGATGAATGCATTATTTGAGAGAAGAGCAAGACCTTTTTCCTACTCTGCCAGTTGCCTGCTGGAAGTCTGACAATATTGGTTTTATTGCTACAATATTGGTTTTATTGCTACAATGCCTAGAATTTCTTGAGGTTAGCTCTTGCAAAGTGGGTTAGCAAATCCGGTTTTTGCTCCCTTGACCAGGGAATCACCAAGAAGATAATATCTGGAAGGAGACCCTGAATTCATGAATCTCTTGTATGGAATCATGGGGCTTCCATCAGCTCCACCTCTGTGCTGCTCTGCGTTCACTGCCTGTGAGCAAGACACTGCCCTGCTCACACCACACTGCCCACACCTTAGCCGCAGGCGCCAGCTGCCAACCCATCTGGGGCTCCTGCTGCCAAATGCCAGAGGGTCAGAGGCAGGGAGGGACCTGCATCTTCTGCATTCCCTTCCATTTTAAGTCAGGGCGAGCCTCCATCTGTTGGGTTCTTGAGTGTAGAGCTAGTCTTAATCATTAATCATTTTGCGAGAGTGGTGAAGAGGGCTTCCCTGGTGGCTCAAATGGTAAAGAATCTGCCTGCAATGCAGGAGATCCAGCTTTGACCCCTGGGTCAGGAAGATCCCCTGGAGGAGGGCATGGCAACCCACTCCAGCATTCTTGCCTGGAGAATCCCATGGACAGAGGAGCCTGACAGGCTACAGTCCATAAGGTCTCAAAGAGTCAGACATGACTGAATGACTAACATACTTGGTAAGGCAGACATTTGAGGATTGTCCCTTTGCTGTAGGAAGACAGGATACAGAGGAGCTTGCCTAGAGAAAGGCATCTGATGGGCAGATGCTTTATTAGAGAAAGCTTGTTAACTGTGCCATATAGATATAGATTTAGAAATATAGATATAGATATCCCCCTCTGACAGTATATATATACGCCCATACATGTAAGTATAGATGCAAAAATATATTTCTTTTTCCATCCAAATGCTGAATGTTCTGTTAAGGCATCTGATGAAATGCTACCTCTGAGGGAAAATGAAAGATTGTCTCATATTACAGGCTGTTTCCATGGTAGCTTAATACCCTCGGGTAGCACCCTAATGATGAGTTATTACTTTTTAGCTAAAACACATTGTAGGGAACTGATTAATAATATAACTTGCATAGCCAAACAACAGGTTAATTTTTCTTATGTTTGTCCTCAGAAAGGAACACACACCGATACATGTGATAATTTCTCTCTGCATCTGACTCACTCATCTTAGCTCTTTCTTCACAGCTAACAAAGGAAGGGAAAAGGAGGATGGATAGACGCTTGGGGACTCCCTCAGGCAGAGCATGTAGGTGGCATCCTAGAGGTTGTCCCGAGAAGGAGGGTTTTAATCGGGAGAGTCCCCTCTTAAAACTGCCAGACCGAGTGTTCTAGCAGCTGCATTCTGTCAGATGCGATTGTACCCCTGGCACATCCTCAGCGCTGTGGCAGGACTAATATAACAAAATGGGTTGACTGTTTACAAGGGCTTCTGGGAGGCAGTTTTGCCTGACATCATGAGAAACCTCTTCCCTGGAGGAGTAACCGAGTCTCTGTGGTTCTCGTATTTGACCTGCCAGCTTTAGAGGCTGGGGGCAGTGTCCTCCCTGCAGCCGAGATGCAAAGACAGCCCAGGGCCCTTCGCAGAATCGCCTGTGGGAGAGGGGTGATGACAGGGGTTAATACAGACCAGAGACCAAACAAGGAAACACTGGGCTGTGTCAGGGCTAAAAGGCTTACGTAGGAACGGAGGGTGTATTTGTTAGCTTAAGAGGTTAAATCCCTGAATTTCACACAGCTACTGCATTCCTGGGATTCCCTAGTGGCTCAGACAGTAAAGCATCTGCCTGCAAGGCAGGAGACCCACCTCCTCCTAAGTCCCATTTCCCCAGGCGAGTCTTGATACAGGGAAAGACCATCTAACATACATATTCAACACAGGAACACAATCAAGAGGTAGCGGGGTGGGGTAGACGTTTTGAGGGCTTCCCTGGTGGCTCAGCTGGTGAAGAACCCACCTGCAATGCAAGCGACCCCAGTTCGATTCCTGGGTTGAGAAGATACCCTGGAGAAGCCATAGCCTACCCACTCCAGTATTCATGGGCTTCCCTGGTGGCTCAGAAGGCAAACAATTTGCCTGCAGTGTAGGAGACATGGGTTCTATCCCTGGGTGGAGAAGATTCCCTGGAGGAGGGCATGGGATCCACTCCAGTATTGTTGCCAGGAGAATCCCATGGACATAGCAGCCTGGTAGTCTACAGTCCATGGGGTCACAAAGAGTTGGAGAGGACTGAGTGACTAAGCACAGAACACAGGCATTTTAAATCTCCCCGATGCATAGCAATCAGATTATCATCTTCAATTTAAAGTAAAGATTTTCAGGCCACATAGTTATCCAGGTATAAAGAAAATAGAAAATAACAAACAGCAGATAAAATCACAACAAAAAACTAAGATGTCTTCCATCTGCTGTCCTGGATCCACTAATCCTTGGAGATTAAAAAACAAAGACTGTAGGTATATTCTTAGTTACCAAAAATATGTATTCTCAAATTGATTATATATATATATTTGATTTTATACACACACACACACACACACACACACATGATGGGGCTTCCCTGGTAGCTCAGCTGGTAAAGAATCCACCTGTAATGCAAGAGACCCTGGTTCGATTCCTTGGTCAAGAAGATTCCCTGGAGAAGGGATAAGCTACCCACGCCAGTATTCTTGGGCTTCCCTGGTGGCTCAGAAGGTAAAAAATCTGCCTGCAGTGCAGGAGACCTAGGTTGGGAAGATCCCCTGGAGGAGGGCATGGCACCCACTCCAGCATTCTTGCCTGGAGAATCCCCATGGATAGAGGAGCCTGGGCAGCTACACTCCATGGGGCCACAAAAAGTCAGACATGACTGAGCAATTAAGCAGCAGCGGCATACATGCAATACATGTTATATCACACATAATGCTGTATATATGCACATATTAAAGTCAATGGAGAAAGTCGAAGAATAGAAAATGTACTATTACATTACTAGATTTATTTGTATCATAATCCAGTTCAACTCAATTTAAATTTCAAAAGTAAACCAGTAAGAGAAAGTTGTCAATAAGTATGTTTTAATTGGTCCGAAAGATTTTCAACAATTTGTTAAAAAATTGAATTGAGGATTATTTTAACACAGTTTGAAAAAGAAGACATGCCAAGATATCTTACCTAGAAATAGCTTCTGGTGGCTACGAGGTGAAGAATAAAAAGGAAAACGTAGTGATATATCTGAGAGGAGGGGAAAGCCTGGTGTAGTTACAGAAGAGAGAAGAACTGGTTTTTAAATTGAGGTATAATAGTCTGACAACATAATGTTAGTTGCAGGTATACATCATGATTCAATATTTGTGTATGCTGACAGATGGTCACTAAAATAAGTTTAATTAGCACTCATCACCATACACAGTTACAGTTTTTTTTTTTTTCTTTTTCTTCTGATGAAACTTTTAAGATATTCAGGCTTCCCTTGGGGATGTTGTGGGTTTGGTTCCAGACCATCCCAATAAAGTGAACACTGTAATAAAATTTGTTACATGAATTTTTGGCTTTGCAGTGCATATAAATGTTGTGCTTATACTATTCTGTAGTCCAATGGCATTATGTCCAAAAAAGGTACATAATTTTTTTGGAAGTACTTATTGCTACGAAAAATGCTTACTACCAACTGAGACTTCGGTGAGTCATAATCTTTTTGCTGATGGAAGACCTTGCCTCAATATTGATGGCTGCTAACTAATTAGGGTGGTGGTTGCGGAAGACTGGGGTGACTATAATGATTCCTTAAAGTAAGACAACAGTAAAGTTTGCTACACCTATTAAAGCTTTTTTTCACAATTTCTCTGTAGTACGCATTGCTTTTTGACAGTGTTTTACCCACAGTAGAAAGTGAAAAGCGAAAGTGGGGCTTCCCTGGTGTCTCAGATGATCAAGAGTTTACCTATAATGCAATGCTTTTTATAGTGTTTTACTAACTGTAGAACTTCTTTCAAAATTAGAGTCAATCCTCTCAAATCAACCAAGTTTATGTCATATTCTGAATCCTTTGCTGTCATTTCAACAATCATCATATCATCTTCACCAGGAATAGATTCCATCTCAAGAAACCTCTTTCTTGGCTCACCCATATGAAGCAACTCCCCACCTATTCAATTTTCATCCCAAGATTTCAAGAATTCAGCGACACCTTCAAGCTCCACGCGTACTTCTCTTGCTGCTCCCACGACAGCCACAGTTGCCTCCTCTACTGAAGCCTTGAACCCCTCAAAGTCATCCATGAGGGCTGGAATCAACTTCTTCCAAACTCCCGTTAATATTGATATTTTGGCCTCTTCCCATGAATTGAGAATGTTCTTAATAGCTCTAGGATGGTGAATCCTTTCCAGAATATTTTTAATTTACTTTGCCCAGATTAATCAGAAGAATCACTATGTACGGCAGCCTCATGAAATGCATTTCTTAAGTGAAAGACTTGAAAGCTGAGATTAGTCCTTGATCCATGGGCTGCAGGACAGAGGCTGTGTCAGCAGACATGAAAACATCACGAATCTCCTGCGTTTCCATCAGAGCTCTTCGGTGACCAGATGCATTATCAATGAGCAGTAATATTTTGAAAGGGATCTTTTATTCTGAGTGGTAGGTCTCAACACGGGGCTTAAAATATTCAGTAACCATGTTGTTAACAGATGTGCTATCATACAGGCTTGAAAAGAACAGAGTCCCTTAGTTGTTTAGGTTACCTTAGACCACAAGTGATTTTGGTTTATAAGTGGTAAAAAATAGTATTTAAGAGCACTGGTTCACAACTCAATCTGCTCCTTTCTAATGTGTGATTGGTGAGGACACATTATAAACTGCTCTGATTTTTCACTTTCTTGTCCATAAAATGGGAAAAATGATATTACTTTGTAAAGCTTTAGGGAGATTAAAAAGTGATATGTATGTTTTAAATTAACTAAACCTAATAGCACTGTATATATTAACTTATCATAACAGCAGATCAAATTATAAATTATGATGATGTGTTACTCATTTCTTTTGTTAAGTGAAATTTTCATTCTCCAATTGATGATGTTGAGACTTAGCACTAAATTTTGTGTCTCCCATGACCTATAAGAAATCACAAGAGTTAGGTTTTCCATACTGAACAAATAACAAAGTAGTAGAATTCTTAATTTTCTAGTTATATATAGAACAAAAGCATAAATCAATGAAAGAAGCAGAAAATAATAGATAAAACAATTACTGCAAAATCTAGTTCTTTGAAAGAATCAGAAAATAAAATCGATAATTTCTTTAGACTGATAGGGAAGAGAGATAGAAAGCACAGATTGCCAATTGCAGAAAGAAAAAAAAAAGACTATCTCTACAGACCCTACAGACAGGAAATTATAATCAATACTATTATTAAATATTTTACATTGATGATATTCATAATTTAGATGAAGCAGACATATTTTATAAAAGACACAAACTATCAAATCCCATCCAAAGAACAATAGCTAGCCTGCCTCTTTATCTGTTAAATAAACTGATTATTGGTTAAAAACTTCCCACAAAGAAAACTCCAGGCCCAGATGCTATCACTGGTGAATTCTACTAAATATTTAAGGAAGTAATATTACCAATTTATCATAAAATTTTTTAAAAAATTAAAGAGGAATAAAACTCTCCCTGCTATTTTGTAAGATTAATGTTGTCCTGATACTAAAACCTAACAAAATAATTACAAGAAAAAAAAATTATAGACAGATATCTCTCCTAAACATAGATCAAAAAGAAAAACTTTAAAAAAACTTTAGTGAATTGAATACGTTAATTTTTAAAAAAGAAAATGTACCATGACAAGTTGGATTTTATCTCTGGATTGCCAGACTGATTCAATATTTAAAATCCAGCTTTCTTTGGATTAGTGTTTGAATTATATACCTTTTTCATCCTTTTATTTTTAAACTTTCAGTTGTTGTTGCTCAGCCGCTCGGTCGTGTCCTACTCTTTGAGATCCCGTGGACTGCAGCATGCAAGGCTTTCCTGTCCTTCACTATCTCTCAGAGTTTGCTCAAACTCGTATCAATTGAGTCAATGATGCCATCCAACCATCTCATCCTCTGTCATCCTCTTCTCCTACCCTCAATCTTCCCCAGCATTAGTCTTTTCCAGTGTATCAGCTCTTTGCATCAGGTGGCCAAAGTACTGGAGCTTCAGCTTCAGCATCAGTCCTTCCAATGAATATTCAGGGTTGATTTCCTTTAGGATTGACTGGTTTGATTTGCTGGCTGCCCAGGGGATTCGCAAAGGTCCCTTTCAGTATGGTTATATCTAAATTGTGTCTCTTACAAGCAGTGCACAGTGAGTTTTTGTGTTTCAATACAGTTACTGGGAAAAGGCTATAGGTTTTCTAAAGTTCCCTTTTAACTCTGCTTTTGTTTTTTTGTTTTCTTTTTTCCTTTTCATCTTTTGAAATTACATTATTAGTTGCAACAAATTGGGAAACTGAATATCTTGTTTGTTGAACATTTTTTTCATGATGTATTATTTCTGTCTCTACAAACAATTTTTACTTTAAAAGCTATTTGTCTGATAAATTAGGCTAGATGAAAATTTAAAACTGCCCATCAGATAGATATACTATTAAGGCCATTTAAAATATCAAGATGTAAGTGGAAAAAGACATATGCAACACATATGTCTGAAAAAAAACGCATATTCCAGAGTATGTAAAGAATATATAAATCACAAAGAAAGTGTCAGATACTCTGTTGCAAAACGGGCAAGACGTTTGGACAGGCACTGCAAAAAAAGGTATCTAAATGTCCGCAAGATATGTGAAGAAGTGCTCAATTTCATTAGCAATCAAGAACACTTAAACTGCAATGAGTAACCACCACACTCACTAGAAGGGCTAACATTTATTTATTCATTTTATTTTTTGGCCATGCCAAACAGCATGCAGGATCTTAGTTTGCCGGCCAGGGATAGATCCACTGCTCACTGCAGCAGAAGCTTCGAGTCCTAACCACTGGACCACCAGGGAATTCCCAGAAGGGCCAAAATTTAAACTTGAAAATGTTAAGAACTGACAAACATATGGGACAATAGGACCTCTCGTAGAAATCAAGAGTCTGTTCGTACATATTGGTGTATTTTGGTTAACTGTTTTAGTAAACGTTGACGGTATACACTACATATATACACCTTGTATTCTGGCTGCTGCACTCCTAAATACATACCTGCAAGAAATATGTACAAGAATATTCACAGCAGCACTGTTCATAATCACCAAAAATTGCAAGCAATCCAGATACTTATCAGTGGTAGAATGGATAAACTTGGTACATCAATAGAATGGAATACTACACAGCAATTAAAATGATTGAACTATTTCATGCAACAATTTGGATAAAAGTTGCAAATGTATTGAGCAATAGAAGACACAAGAAAATACATACCATATAATCCATTCATGTGTATGTTAGTCACTCAGTCATGTCCAACTCTTTGCCACCCCATGGACAGTAGTCTACCAGGCTCCCCTGCCCATGGATTATCCAGGCAGGAACACTGGAGTGGGTTGCCATTTCCTTCTCCAGGGGACCTTCTTGACTCAGGGATCAAACCTGGGTCTTCTGCACTGCAAGCAGGCTCTTTACCATCTGAGGTACAAGGGAAGCCCAATCCATTTATACAAAGCTCAAAAACAGACAACCTCTTGTGTTAGAGATCACAGTAGTGGAAGGAGTATAGTATAATTTTGGGAAGGAGAGTAAGGGTCTTTCTGGGGTTCAGCAGCTTTCAGTTTATTGAACTAGGAAGTGGTCACACAGCTGTCTTTACTTTGTAGTAATCCAGCAAGCTCTGAATTTATAATTTTTGCACTTTTGTAAATCTAGGTTGTATCACACTCTAAATATTAATAAAAGTTCTTAACATTTTGATTGAAACTGAATTTAACTCCTTTCCTGGGTGCCTTGACAGTGAAACTGTACATGAAAGATATTAAATTATGTGAAATTTACTTTTCTATGCAAAGAAAAATCTAGCTACTCTCAGTGCACCATGTTCTGCTAGCCTTGCTTCTGGTCAATGCTATGCCTCCACTAACAGATCCTTCATGTAATCTTTCCACATCAGTTTCCCTATAGGGAAAAGACTGTGTGTGGGATACCCTCTGGCTGGTCATCAAATTCCAGGGAAGCAGGAAGGAAGGTAGAGAAGGTGACTTTTTCATCACAGTTTTTTAGTTTCTAATCAAAACCATCAGTAATGAGAAAAAGTCTGGAGCAGCGAAGGCTTTGAGGTCATGGGAGAAAATTTTAACTTATATCCAAAAAGAAATAAAATAAGAGTCTTAGCTGATAGCCAGTGAAAAGAGAAAAGCATTCAAAACATTACACCCATCACATAGCTCTGCAGTTAACGAAAAATCTCATCCGCTGTGAGCTTTTTGGAAAAAGGCTTCTAGATAAGATCCTTTGAAAAAGTCTCACATGGAGAACTATTGACCAGACCATTTGTTTTCCTTCTATGCTCTTGCTGCGATTGTAAACTTTGCTTGCTTGATAAGGGCTCTTCATGTGTAGGAGCCATAGATAACCTCCTCTGAGGTCTCTGGCTCATGCTCAAATGATAAATCATGTCAAGATAAGGAAATTATTTGGTTCTTTAAAGTTGAAAAGAAGATGTGATTAAGCATGCCATTTGGTGGATATATGAAAAAGTTTCCTATAATCAGTTACCCAAAATAAACCATATATTTAGCGGATGTCTGCAGGGAGACAACCAGGCAGATATTTAAGACAATGAAGGAAGGTTGGAGATATCGCCAACATATTAAGTGCTTTCAAAAATTGTGTATTGATTTTGAAGTAGGCAGTAAGTTTATTTTTAAAATGATAGCCTGATATTGCTTTTATGAGACAGACTGTTTTCTACATAATATAGAAATTAATGCCATGAATTTTTACTTTCAAGCCTAGGAGGAAAACTATAAGATGAAATCTATGTACAATTAAGATTTTGAACTCTAAAGAATGTTTCCTTCAAATACGTAAAATCACATATTAGAAATCACAGGTAAATTGTGTCCTGGGAAGTAGTGAAGGAGGAAAGGAGAACTGAATACTTTTATAGTCACAATTATTTTGTTGCAGTTTAACCCTGGGATAGAAGGCAGGGGGCTACTTTCTTGGGTTGGACTGTAGCCTACACACAGATCCCCCCTCTGTTCCCTTCCTTCCTTTTCTCAACCCTCTTCTCCAAACAACCCATGCTTCTCTCTCTATTCCAAACAACCTGTACCTCTAGTCTGTCCCAAAGAACTGCCTCTTGTCTACCTCAGGATGTCCAGCTTCTGGGGATTGTGGCTAAGACAAAGAACATACACGCTTCACCTGCACAAAGGCCAAAGTCTGGGAGAAAGGACCCAGCAGGTAAATGATCCCACAAGTTCTTTTCCTAGCAACCAGGATGAGATGGGAAAGACGTTGATTTCTTGATGTAAAGAGGGCAAGAATGGGCAAGGTCTAGAATCAGAAAATGGGGATACTTTATACAAACTGGATATTCCCAGTCTTCATTTCTCCCTCATGGCCAGACACAGACCCTTCAGAATCAGGCAGATAGCAGCTGAAAGGCCTGCCCAGAGTCCCTCAGCATCACCCACGTGGATTCCAGGGTTTGGGGCAGGCCTGCTTTACAAATCATGGTAGAGATCCCTGAATGCACGTGCACTTAACTGGGGACCATTGGAGTAACATTAGCAAGCATTCCTGGGAGACTAGAGACTTCCCTCTCCATGTTCTTTCCTGACCTGTTCTTCTAGTATAATCTCAGATGGGATAATGTCCCCAAAGGGGAACTATGAGGAAACAAGGACAGCACGTCAAATCCAGGAATCTCTTTTGCACCAGTTACCCTTCTAGCCACTTACAAGGAAGCTCCAGCTTTAGGGCAATGGGAGAAGATGATGTCCCTGCCAGCAGCCTGGGGTGGGGCGTGTTAAAATGGAGCAGGACCCCATGGTCCTTACTGCACACGCCCCCATGTCCTCAGCCTGCCTGTGGTCTGTGGAAAAGTTTAGTCAAAGAGTAAGTTTAATCAGAAAAATTAGAACAAGTGAAAACAAAGGAAAAGTCAAAGGAGACCAAGTAATAATGTATTCATTAAGCATAGTTAATCAGTCCATGCTCTAGTTCTTTCTCAAGGGCTACAGATAATATTCTGAGCCATATCCTATGAGCTGACTTATAGATACTGAAACACCAAGTAAAAGAAGCTAACTACGTGATGACTGCACTGTAGCTATGACATCAGTTCACTTCAGCCACTCAGTCGTGTCCGAATCTTTGCAGCCCCATGAATTGCAGCACACCAGGCTTCTCTGTCCACCAACAACTCCTGGAGCTTGCTCAAACTCATGTCCATTGAGTCGGTGGTGCCATCCAACCATCTCATCCTCTGTCATCCCCTTCTCTTTTCCCAGCCTTCAATTTTTCCCAGCATCAGGGTCTTTTCCAATGAATCAGCTCTTCCCATCAGGTGGCCAAACTATTGGAGCTTCAGCTTCAGCATCAGTCCTTCTAATGAATATTCAGGACTGATTTCCTTTAGGATTGACTGGTTGGATCTCCTTGCAGTCCCAGAGACTGTCAAGAGTCTTCTCCAACACCACAGTTCAGAAGCACCAATTCTTCAGTGCTCAGCTTTCTTTACGGTCCAACTCTCACAACCACACATGACTATTGGCAAAACCATAGCTTTGACTAGATGGACCTTCGTCAGCAAAGTAATGTCTCTTCTTTTTAATATGTTGTCTAGGTTTGTCACAGCTTTTCTTCCAAGGAGCAAGCTGCAGTCACCATCAACAGTGATTTTGGAGCCCCCCAAAATGAAGTCTGTCATTGTTTCCATTGTTTCCCCATATATTTGCCATGAAGTGATGGAACTGGATGCCATGATCTTTTTTTGAATGTTGAATTTTAAGCCAACTTTTTCACTCTTATTTTCACTTTCAGTTCCTCTTCACTTTCTGCCATAAGGATGGTGTCATCTGCATAACTGAGGTTGTTGATATTTCTCCTGGAAGTCTTGATTCCAGCTGGCGGTTCATCCAACCTGACATTTCGCATAATGTACTCTACATATAAGTTAAATAAGCAGGGTGACAATATACAGCCTTGATGTGCTCCGTTCCCAATTTGGAACCTGTCTGTTGTTCCATGTTTGGTTCCAACTGTTACTTCTTTACCTGCATACATTCTCAGGAGACAGGTAAGGTGGTCTGATATTCCCACCTGTTTAAGAATTTTCCACAGTTTGTTGTGATCCGCACAGTCAAAGGCTTTGTCATACCGACATAAGCTGCCACAATTCTGTGAACTGGCCTCACCGAAATGGGAAAAAACAGACCCTGGAACTGAAGATTGCTGCTGCTGCTGCTAAGTCGCTTCAGTCATGTCCAACTCTATGCGACCCCATAGACAGCAGCCCACCGTCCCTGGGATTCTCCAGGCAAGAACACTGGAGTGGGTTGCCATTTCCTTCTCCAATGCATGAAAGGGAAAAGTGAAAGTGAAGTTGCTCAGTCGTGTCCGACTCTTAGCGACCCCATGGACTGCAGCTCACCAGGCTCCTCCGCCCATGGGATTTTCCAGGCAAGAGTACTGGAGTGGGTTGCCATTACCTTCTCTGAACTGAAGATTAATTGTGCCTAGAACAATGAAGATGACGGTGGTCAGCCCACCAACGATCACCTTGAAGCTGACTGACTGTCAGAGCCGACTGTGCTGTTTCTGCATGTGATGCCTCGTTTTGTCTATAAAAGCTCCTGCCCCACTGGTCGCCAGCAGTGGCGGGGGCGGGGAGGGGGGAGGCGGGGGTGGCCTTTGGACAGATGCTCACCTTCCCCACCAGTTGCTGGCATCTGAAATAAAGCAAACGTTCCTTTCTACCAACCAGGCCTGTTTATTGGCTTTTGGGTAGCGAGTAGCACAGCCCACACCTTTCAGGAACAGTGTGACACAGTCTCGTGTAAGCTGAGGTGAAGGCAGGAGGTCTGTGGTTCTTTCTGGGTCAGAAGCACTTTTGAGTGTGAGAAGGGAGAAACAAGAGGAGGGGTGGGGTGGGGTGGGTCCAATGGTGTTTCCCCTCCTCCAGGGTTGTGAGCCCTACATGAAGCTGAGGAAGGGCTTTGTCTCCTTCTTTTCTCTTCTTCTTCCTCCTTCCCTCCCCCATCCCTGTCCCTGTGAAATTCTGAGCCCAGTGGTGGACAGGAGGTATGTGTGAGAGCCTGTGAGACTGTGTATATTAGTGAGGGGTGGGCAATTGGAAGGAGAATGATCAAAATTGTTTTGGAGGAAGGGAACAGGATCACCAAATTGGTTCCCCCTGGTCCTTCCACAACACAGCATGAATATGCTTATGCACCTGAGATCACTGGGCTTTCCATCGTGAAGGCAGAATTTGAGAGGCCAAGAAAGTGGGTGGAAAATAAAAAAACATACTCTGGCCTCACTATCAGACAGGAGAAACCAAATCACATAAAGCCTGAGTGATTATAAGCTACAGCTTCTCTCTTATTGGAAAAAAAAAGATGAATGAAATCAGTTGAAGAGTCGTTCAAACTATACCTGAGATCCTGAATGGTCATTTAAAGAAAACATAGGATCACTCACGCAGGGACAGCCAGTCTTATGTTTCTCTGTCCAGTTTGCCTCTATCTTGGAAAAAATATGTTTCACCTAAATAAGTCAAAAACATATTGAAAAAATATGCTTGACCAAAGAATATGTTTGAACCTCCTCAGTTCAAAACTGGGCTGAGAAGGTAACAGTGTGGAGCCTCCCCAAGATGAAGCCCCCTCATAAAGAGGGAGACCTTCTTCTTTTGACTGGTTAACAAGATTTTCCTTCCTGGGCCCTGCTGTGCTGAGAATATTATTGGTGTTCATTCCCTCAGCCATGTCTGACTCTTTGCCACCCCATGGACTGCAGCACACCAGGCTTCCCTGTCCTTCACTATCTCCCAACGTTTGTGCAAACTCATGTCCATTGAGTCAGTGATGCCATCCAACCATCTCATCCTCTGTAGTCCCCTTCTCCTCCTGCCCTGAATATTTCCCAACATCAGGGGCTTTTCCAGTGAGTCAGTTATTCATATCAGGTGTCCAAAAAACTGGAGCTTCAGCTTCAACATCAGTCCTTCCAGTGAATATTCAGGTTGATTTCCCTTGGAATTGACTGGCTCTAGGTGAGTGATCGCACCATTGTGGTTGTCTGGGTCGTTAAGATCTTTTTAGTTCTCTGTGTATTCTGGCCACCTTTTCTTAATCTCTCTGCTTCTGTTAGGTCCATACAATTTCTGTCCTTTATTGTGCCCATCTTTGCATAAAATGTTCCTTTGGTATCTCTAATTTTCTTGAAGAGATCTCTAGACTTTCTCATTCTATTGTTTTCCTCTATTTTTTCACACTGAAGAAGGCTTTCTTATCTCTCCTTGCTATTCTTTGGAACTCTGCATTCAGATGGGTATATCTTTCCTTCTCTCCTTTGCCTTTAGCTTCTCTTCTTTTCTCTGCTATTTGTAAGGCCTCCTCAAACAACTATTTTGCCTTTTTGCATTTGTCTTCCTTGGGGATGGTCGTGATCCTTGCCTCCTGTACAGTGTCGTGAACCTCTGTCCATAGTCCGTCAGGCACTCTGTCTATCAGATCTAATACCTTGAATCTATTTGTTACTTCCACTGTGTAATCATAAAGGATTTGATTTGGGTCATACCTGAATGGCCTAGTGGCTTTCCTTACTTTCTCCAATTTGAGAATGAATTTTGCCATAAGGATTTCTTTAATTTTAGTGCTTTCCTAATCTTAGTGCTTAGCCTAAAATCTTCAATGTTAGTGAAATCTTTCCCCTCTCCTTCACATCTGAGGTTCAGCCTGACTTGCACTTGGCTAATCTGGCATCCATTTAAAAGAGAAGGAACGTGTCATTTCCTGACAAGGTAATAGAGTATAGCAGAGTGGTCCCATGATTTCAGAGGCTGTAGGACAGAGGTCCTCGTGGACCACCTCGTGGGTCACCCCAAGGTGACCTTGGTTTGTGTTCAAAAGTGGCTACTCAGGGTCTCTGTTGGAGTAACCTGCTGGGAAGAGTGCATATGTGTTCTTCCTGGCTGTGAATACTCCAAGTTCAAATCTTGGGAAATTCCGTGAGTCTTTTGGTATCTGTTCCTAAATACCTTTTTCTGCTTAACCAACCTAGAATGGATTCCGTTCTTGCAACACTAATTAATACAAGAGGATATCGAGAGGATCTGATGCGAGTGAGTCTGCTGATTCTTTAACAAGATGCTAAATCCTTGAAGGGACCTAATTCATCTTCTTGACAGTCTCTGCAGGACCTCGACTATAATAGGCATTTCATACGCGATAGTGACCACACAGTCTGATTGAGAATCTTCTGATTCTCTGGTTTTTAAAGCCAGACTTGGTGCTTGTTGTTGCTCAGTTGCTGAGTTGTGTCCTACTCTTTGCAGCCTCATGGACTGCAGCACACCAGGCTTCCCTATCCTTCACTATATTCTGGAGTTGGCTCAAACTTATGTCCATTGAATCCATGATGCCATGCAACCATCTCATCCTCTGTTGCCCCCTTCTCCTCCTACCCTCAATCTTTCCCAGCATCAGGGAAAGATGCTTTCCCAACTCTTTTCAATGAGTTGGCTGTTCACATCAAGGGGCCAAAATATTGGAGCTTCAGCTTCAGCATCAGTCCTTCCAATGAAAATTCAGGGTTAATTTCCTTTAGGATTGACTGGTTTGATTTCCTTGGGGTCAAGGGACTCTCAAGAGTCTCTTCCAGCATCACAGTTTGAAAGCATCAATTCTTCAGCACTCAGCCTTCTTTATGGCCTTGATATAATTTCATACACATACTCAGTGACCTTCATAGCTCTCAGTGAAGTTAGGTATCCTTTAGGGTAAGTAATCTTTCTCCGTCTGTTAAGCAGAAGCTAGAAGGAATATCTAGTGGGTACCTGTTGATGAAACACATGGGCTCTTGGAAAGGGTGCTGTTTCAGACCAATATGGCTCAGAAGACAGAACCTCTCCAACAGAAATTGAAGTGGTCTCTAACATTTGATCTAACCATAGGAATAAGAGAATTCAGCATGACGGAGGCTGAAGTTGGATCTGTTATTTGCCTGAACGACTTGTGCCTTTTTGAGTTCCACTTCCTGTTTTATGTCCAGAGGAAAATAAAATAAAACAGAAAAGTCTCCAGCCGAGGCAGGAAATGTTCGTATTAAAAGTCCTATTTGCTTTCCTGGACGGGCAGTGACCTCTGAGTTTGAATAATATTCACCGCTTCAAGGAAAGCTGAGGCGGGGGTGCTCTAATGGGCTGGGCTGCTTGCACGTAAGCACTGGCTTCCATCCTCATCCATCATCCATCATCCATCCATCAGAGGCCTATTTTCCCTGTTTTTTTTATCTCACACTCCTTTGCTCTGATGGGAGAGAAGTTGCAAAGAACTAGGAGAACAATCGGGGCTTCCCAGGCGGCGCTAGTGGTAAAGAACCTGCCTGCCAATACAGGAGGCACAAAAGATGCTAGAGATGCAGGTTCAGTCCCTGGGTGGGGAAGATCCCCTAGAGGAGGGCACGGTAGCCCACTCCAGTAGTCTTGCCTGGAGAATCTCTTGGTCAGAGGAGCCTGGCAGGCTACCATCCATAGGGTCACAAAGAGTCAACACAACTGAAGTGAGCATCAGGAGAAGAATCTCCATGACTGCGATGTCAGCAAAGCCAGGCTTTGAGTCTGCAGAGCAAGAGCCCCTGGATGCTTTCATCAAGATGATTACTCTCTGGACTTCCCTGGGGGGTCCAGCGGTTAAGAATCTGCCTGCCAGTGCAGGAGACACAGGTTTGACTCCTGGTCAGAGAAGATCCCACATGCCTTGGAGCAATTCAGCTCATACACCACAACTACTGAAGCCCACTCACCCAGAGCCCATAGTCCACAGCAAGAAGAAGCCACTTCAGCGAGAAGCCCTCACAGAGCAACAAAGAGTAGCTAGCCCCTACTTGCCACAACTGGAAAAAGCTGGAGTGCAACGATGAAGACCCAGCACAGCCATAATTCATTAATTAATTAAAAATTTAAAAATCAGCTAAAAAAAGGACACCTACAATTGCATTGATCCTGGGAGATGGGGCCCCAGGGGACAAGGGCCTCACCTGGAAGCAACTGAACACACACACCAGCTAGTCTGAAAGAGGGAAACACCTAGGAAACTGAATGCAGGCTTATGTGTCAAAATAAAGAAGAACCATGAAACAGCAAAGTGGAGTTTCCCACATGACATCCTTGGCGTTTAGGGCAGGCTTCCTTGAACACACCTAACACTAAGCACAGATGACTTCCCTATAAGCCTGTGTAACAACTCTGGCCATTTCACAGAACAAGATTTACTCAGAGTTAAACAGTGCTGTGGGGGAAGGGCCTGTTGTTTGAATCAATAACACCCTCTTTTTAATGCCACGATGTTATCTTTACAATTTCCTTAAAGTTCAGGGGTATCACTAGGAGAAAATTTAATGATTTTGTGTTGGATTTTCGCAGTCACTGAAATGTCTGTTTGGGTGACTTTTGCTCTTTTTCTGAACCAGTTTAAGAGTAACAACTATTTATAGTTTTATAACCAGTCAGTCCTAAAGGAAATCAATCCTGAATATTCACTGGAAGGACTGATGCTGAAGCTGAAGCTCCAATATTTTGGCCACCTGATGCAAAGAGCCAGATCATTGGAAAAGACCCTGATGCTGGGGAAGATTGAGGGCTAGAAGAAATGAAGGTGACAGAGGATGAGATGGTTGGATGGCATCATTGACTCAATGGACATGAATTTGCACAAATGCTGGGAGATAGTGAAGGACAGGAAAGCCTGGCGTGCTGCACTTCATTGGATCACTTCAAGAGTCATGTCATGCACGTCAAGAGTTAGACAGGACTTTGCGACTGAACAACAATACAGCTTTACTGTTTAAGATACGTCCTAAACACTATCCCACTGCTTTTTAACCCTATGTGGGAGTATTTCTAACTTTCTTACTTTACAGATGAGGAAATCGGGGCTCAGGGAGGTGAAACTACCTCCCCATGTCTTGCAGCAGAAAGACAGGCTGCAGCTGGGCTTACCTTTGACCATCCGCTGTGAGGTTCTAAATGATGCTGACTTTCCATACCACCACATCAGCCTCATTTTGTGATGGGATAAAGGCCAGTATTGTCTCTTCTATGGTAAAGACCTGGAAAACTTTCAGTGGAGGATAACAAAACACACTCACATGTGGTACATCTGCCATCCCTGGCAAAACAACAAGAAAGTGTTTTCTGTCCCCCTGCGGGGCACCTGCCTTTGGTCCGTCTGTTTCCCTGGCCTCATGCTGGGCTCATGCCACTGTGTCTGCTCTGTTGTAGGGCTGAATCACTGAATGGCAGACCCACACTCAGCAACTGATGGGTGGCAGGACTTCTGTTGAATGACTCACCGCCTCTCCAAATCAGTGTGCTTGCAAGTGAAATGGAAATAGGGAAAAACACTGCACCACAAAGTGCTATTGAGGTGCTTCATGCTGTTGTTAGGAAGGTGGGCTGGTCAGCAAACCTGTTCTGCACCGGGAAAGTGCCTTCAAAATTACCCAGGACGGAGCCCCACTGCGCAAAGAGCTAAACCCAGTCAAATTTTCAGGGTTCTCTTCCACACACAGATCAGCCTCTGTGTCTTCCAAGACTGGAGTCTCTGTTTCCCCAGTCCTGTGAAAAGCTTTGTAATCAAATCCCGCTGGCCTTCAAGGTCAGACTCCCTGGGGATTCCCAGTCCCTTTGCTGGATCCTTAGGCTGGGAAGCCTGATGTGGGGTTCAGAACCTTCACAAACGTGGGAGAACCTCTTTGGTATTATTGTTCTCCAGTCTGTGGGTCACCCACCTGGTGGGTATAGGATTTGATTTTATCGTAATTGCACCCCTCAAACGTGGCATCTCACTACCTCTTCTTCTTTGTCTTTGGATGTGTGGTATCTTCTTCTGGTGGGTTCCAGCAGCCTTCTGTCAGTGGTTGCTTAATAGCTAGTTGCAATTTTGGTGCTCTCCCAGGAGGAGATGAATGTATGTCCTGCTACCCCGCCATCCTGAACCGGCAGCCCCACGCATAGATCAGGCTCTGGGACATTCTGCCCCACTAGCCAAGCTGATCGTTTGTATAAAACCCCAGGGACAGTTTCATAAATGAGACTGAGGGGGGCTGTGGTGTCTACTGGGAATGGTTTGGGCTCGAGACCCTGGCAACCCCAGCCCTGGGCTCAGTAGGGATGCACTTCACCCTGTTATTCTCACTGATCCTTTGTGGTCAGAGCAGTGGACGGTGCTCCAGTTCAACCCAAAAAGCGGAGGGTAAACCAAGCTGTGACTGATGGCAGAGAAACTGGCTCTGAGTCAAGATGTGTCCGGGAGAGCGAGCTCCCCATGGTAAGTCTAAACTAAATCTGTCCAAACAGGCTTGCTCTGTTTCCAACTCTGGGCTGACATGTCTTTAAATAAAAAGTATAAGAATTGAATCAAGCTCTGTTCCTCTTCTGTCTTTCTTATTCTCTCCTTCTCTCCCCTCTTCCTCCCTTTCCCTCTTATTTTAAGCACATTTTTAACATATAAAATCCTGCTAGAGATGAATTCTAAGATTGGTTTTCAGGGCTGTGTCATAGCTATCCTAAAACCAAGAGAGTAATTCATTATATTAGTAAATTAACATAGTTAAACATTTCTCTCTGTAGAAACCATGGGACAATTCAACAGCTGATAGCTGCTTTGGGCTAGGGATAGAGGTGGGGGCTGGAGGGTGGCAGTTCAGAGCAACCTCAGAAGTAGGAGCGTTTGAATGGGGGTGGATTTGGAGGAGGGATGGTTCTCAGCGCACATCCAGAGCAGACTCTCCACTGGGGGTGGTCTAGGGGTTCATGGTTCCTTTCTCCAGGTCATGACAGGGGTTGACGCCAGCTGTCAGACGAAGGAGCAGACTGGGGCTGTACATCAGAGATGTTGCTAAAAGTTAATTAAATCTTCCTGGGATGGTGGAAGTTGGGGGCAAGTACTCACATCTTACTAGGAATGTTCATCATCGTAAATGCCAAGTCCTAACTGCTACTAAATTCCTAGAGGTTCTTGTCAGTTTGCTCAGTAGGATTTATTTCTGACTCATTAGAGGAAAGAGGGCTTTTTTTCTCACTTCAAATTATTGTCCTTGCATAATAGTTGTACTTTTCACTTTGTCATCTCAGTAAATTAACAAATCTTCAAAACACTCTTGTAAAGCAGGTACCATCTCCACATTCATAGCTCACACCATGTAGAGTCTAAAAAAAGAAGCAGTCTACAACACTAAGCTGTTAATAATAACACCTTAGATGTTTCTGGTTTCACCCCCATCTATTCTATAATTTAAAATTCACGTCCATGCCTAGCACCCCAGCAGCACAGTGTCCCTTCTATCTTACCTTTTGTATGTCTTCCTGAATGATGTGGGCTGGAAAGACAGAATATCCATTTTACAGACTCTGCATGCAAGGGCCTGGATAGTTCATTACGATGAGCTCTCATGATTTGGAAGGTGGAGGTAAGGTAGGAACTACCTGTCTGTGATTTTAGCTACAGCTCCTGGGAGTGGCAGTCCTGGTAATACTGGGCTGCCTGACTCAACACCCAGGGCTCAGCCACCTGCTCCAGGGGTGCAGAAAAGACACTGTGGTTCCCAACTGCTAGACAGCAACTGGTGACATGTTCTTGAACCCTGCTGCTTCAGTGCTGGTCTCTTGACCCCCATTTCTTTAGCAGAGGTATTCATTTTTTCCAGTGGGCCAATTTGGTTTTGTTCTGGGAGCCATCCTACTTTTTAAATCCCCCAAGGATTCTATAGACTTCTTTTTTAATTTATTTACTTTTTAATTGAAGGATAATTGCTTTACAGAATTGTGTTGTTTTCTGTCTGATATGGAATACTTTTTGCATTGAAAGTAGCTAAGATATTTTCACTTTCATACACTTGAACCCTGACTGATATGCACTCCTTCTCTCCAGGACTAATCAGATATGGAAGTCCCAACCAATAGGTCATGTCTGCCTGTAGTCATAGCATCCCACTTCCCAGGTGATGATGGTCATAGTTCCCAAGTTTTCTTCTCCTCCTGCTCCTTGTAATGACCCCTACTGCTAAGATGTCTGATGCCCATGAAGGCCCTTTGCTGGCTTCACTGCTGTTGGAAACTGAAGGGCACTGAAGGTGCCAACCAACGCTCTGCTGGAACTCTTCTGTAGGGACCCTCCATCCTTTGGTTCCCTCAATATGGCAGCACAGTGGGAACTTCTGTTAAAATGGGAAGAATCTCTTTCTCACCCCAGTATCACGTTGCCACACCTGCTGTATTTTTCCAATGACTCAGAGACTGTTGCCCAAATATGCTCTTCAGTTAGACTTTGCCAGCTATGGACGGATGCTTGCCATCTACTTCTATAAGTATCCAGTCATCAGTGCTGAAGCTCCTGGCCTTCAACACCCCCTGGAAGGAGTTCAGGGTGAAGATCAGGAATGAGGCACTCTGTGCTCGGGGAAAAACTGGCAGAGTAGGTCTTTAGATAGTTAGATGTTTTCAGGAGAAGATTTTATGAACCTGATTATTGCATGTTCTCATATCCAGAAAAGCCCTAAACTCAGTAATGGTGGCATCTGCTCCTCGTGACTAGCAGCAAGACTGCCAAAACGTATGCTTGACTATATACACCCCGTTTCACTAGATTCATATATGGCATGGACCTTTCCCATTACCTCTTTGGAGCAGTTGCTCAGAGCTATCCGAAGTGCTGTCTCCAGATTAGAGTCCTCACTTTGCTCCAGATAAAACTTACAGCTCCCATGTTGTGCATGTTTGTTTCCAGTTGACAGCTTGGAGGTTCTCACTCCCTGATACTTGCCCTAACGTCACTGACTGAAGAACTTATTCTGCAAGTATTTGTAGGGCACCCAATGTAAGGCAGGCATGAGGCTACACGTAAAACCATCTGTTTATTCGATAACAGAATTGTCACCTTGCAGAGTTTGTGTCTGGGTGCTTTGTTCCTGCTGAACAATGTCCCTCTGGGCATGAATGAGTTCCTCCAGCCACCATTCAAATACTCTGTAAGGCTTCCCAGCAGGTCTGCCAGACACCCCTGCCAGCTACGGGGGAAATAGTACCACCTGGACATCAGCCAGGAGGAGCGTGTGGAGGTTGGAGAATATCTGTGGATACCGGATCCTGGTTCCTCCCAGAGTGACCTCCCCAAAACCATGATCACTCATCCATGATGTCACCTCATGGGTCCCAAGAAGTGTGATACAGTGGAGGAAGGGACTCTTTAAATAGCTGAGCTTAGGAAGTCATTGCTTTTGCTGACTCACATTACTACTGCTTTCCTGAACCCAGTCCATTGTTGGAAGATGAAACAAATATACCCAATGGTCTCATTACAAAGTTTGTCTCCTTGAAAGTTTCTCGAAGTATTGCACAACACCCCTCAGTATTGTACATAAAATCTTGTTTGTTTCATGTTTTGAAAATTTTTTTTTATTTTTCTAATAACACATCCATCATTTTATTTTATTTTTTATTTTATTTTTTTATCATTTTAGATATAACAATTATGACAAATGTTCATAGAATTAGAGAAGAAAAAAACATTTTAAATCTTTACTTAAATATTATTAAATTTGCATTTACTTGAGTTGTGCCATACTTTGCTATGGGGAGAAAAAGCAAGAAAAAGTAAGAGGAAACCTTTCCAAAAATGCTTTTTGGGAGAAGATTTTCTTCAAAAATGTACTCAAGCATCTCCATAAGACAGAAAAGGGAAGAGAAAGGTCTTGGGAATTTGGAGGGGGAAAGTTTTTAATAAAACTGATCCAAGAAATATTTATTTATTTATTTGCCCAGTTTCAGAAGATGACCTTCGGGACTGAAACCCTGAACAGAGCAATGTGTTGTCTCCTGAGGTTGGTGGGGAAAGGGAGGCAGGGGTCTAACACATGAGCAAGCAATTCACAAAGAAGCAAAGTCCTAGAATTGGCTGGTGGCCCCTTGCTCCCACTGAGACCCAGAAACTAAGAAAGATGATAGTTAAAATTGCAAAATGTTTCCCTGAAAGATCCAACTTTGAGGCAAAGGGACTGTTTACTCTCTAAATTTGCATGTCTGGAGGAAATTTTATGAGTTTTGTGTGTGTACATGTAACCATCTCTTTCTTGCTCTCATAGATTTTAAGAATTTTTCTTTACCCTTTTATGTCCCAAACTTATACTAAAATGTGTCAAAGTATGGATTTTTGAAAACATGTATTCTACTTAGCACATTGTGGGGTATTTTTTTCCTAAGGCCTCAGGCCTCTCTCTTTTCTGGAAAACTTCCAGGCAACACTCTTCAAATGTTGCCCCTCAAAGATCCTCTCTGTCTTCCATCTTGAGAACTCAGCAGATAAATATGGGGCTTTCTAGATTAGCCCTCCATGCCCCTTAGCCTCTCTTCCATATTTTCTCATTCTTTGCTTCTGTGTGATCCATTCTAGGAGCTTTCTTCAGTTTCACCTTTCTTTCATAAATTCGCTCTTGAGCTGTACTCAGCTTCTGCTCACCTCTTGGGTTTTTGTTCAGTAGTTCTATACCTCATTTCCAAACTTTCTAACTTATTTTTTCTGCAACCAGTCATTCCCAGTGGAACTGTTTTTCACTCTCTCCTCCCTGAAGATGCAACCATACTTCCCTCAGTTGTAAGCTGGTCCTTGTGGGCACTTCCTGCCTATCTTTCACGCTGCTCTACTTCTTCCAGGGCCCTCTTCTTTACTCATATAGGGTCTGAGGGTTTCTGAAGAGATGATCTTATTCTCACTGTGACTTCAGCCTGGGCTCTGGCAGGACTGGGTGTCTGGGTTCCCACACCTAGAAGTTGGGCTCCAGCCCAGACACATGGGAGTGGTTTGCTGCCAGGCCCAGACAAAAGGTGGGCATATATTAATAGTTCTGACCCCCAGCCTCTCCTGGATGACGCCTGCTGGTACAGAGACCCATCTGCTCCCCTATGTGTGTGCCGTGCTCCAGACCTGCTCCCTGTTATGAATGTGGGGCAACCCACACTTACAATTGTGGGGTTCCTTCTGCCTCTGTCATTTAAAGTGACTGCTTTGTTTCTTGTCTTTTCTGTTTTTTTTTTTTTTCATGTGCTTATAAATACATTAAAAAAAGGTTTTTTTTAATATGTGTTGAGGAGAAAGGGAAGTTATAGCCTGTGCTTCATCCAACATCTGGATCCTTCTGACTATTCAAAGCTATGAATTTCTCAGGAGAGGACAGAACACTTGAGGTTCAGTAAAGACAGACTCTCCTCCTCATCTCTTCAAACGCTCAGAGGGGTAGGGATGGAGTGAGAAATAACACAAGAGCAAAGAAAAAGACAAGGAAAAGCAGAATATCCCCACAGAGAGCTAAAAAAGACAGCATGGGAGTCCCTGAGGATTGTAGGGGCTCAAGTTGAGTCTCCCCATTTTTCAGGTTTCAGCCATGATTTTGGTTGATACATTCGGAGAAAGGAAGTTTAGCAAGTGATTATTTGTAAACATTTTTCTCATATTCACTTCATACCATGACATATGTTCATAGAATTTAAGTTTTACAGAATAAAAGTTTTTTATTGACTGTGGTTAGTAACATGTGGTTAGCATAGCATATTTCATTGCTTCTGCTTTTATAATAAAAATTAAATGTAAGCAAACTCCCTGTGGGTATTTGATAGGAGAAAGATGGAATGTTGCCTTCCAACCTTCTAGAACTTCTTTGGAAGCCCCACTAAAATTTAAATCTAATATTGAGGTTAATAACCTTGTCTCAGTGTTGCTGAGTAAGAGATATTTCTTTCCTAAGCCAAATGTAAATGTTTGGAGTTAATAATTCAGGCCAAATTCAAACCCTAAGAGGATAAGCCTGGCTTGATGCCCAGAGAGTCAGTAGACGTGGACTCTTAAATGCTATTTAGGAAAACCAGTCCCAAGACAAGAGTTCCTCATTAAAATGTAAAATCCGGAGACTTCTGAATTCATTTTTGATATTGCTACCCTATATACCTACACAGATAAATACCCACTCTACTGGGCTGAACGGTGTCCCCAAAATGCATGTCCACCTGGGACCCTCTGAAGGAGACTTTGTTTGGGAATAGGGTCTTTGCAATGTAAGTAACTAAGATGAGGTCATTCTAGATTAAAGTAGACTGTAAATCCAATGGCTGGTGTCCTTATAAAGAGAAGATGATTTGGAGATACAGAGGCGACAGACAGAAGAAGGCCATGAGATGAAGAAGGGAGTGACCGCCAGTGCCAAGGAATGCCATGGATGCTGACAACCACCAGACACAAGGAGAAGATAAGGAAAGATTCGCCCCTAGAGCCTTCAGAAGGAGTGTGGCCCTGCCAACATTTTGATTTCAGAATTCTAATCTCTATAACTATGTAAGAATAAACTTCTGATGTTTTGAAGTCTCTCATTTGTGGTTTTCTGTTACAGCAGCCCTAGGAAATTAATGCACCAGGGGATGAGTAGACACTGAGCCCATGTGACATCTGTGATTAACATCCAGCCTTCAATGCTAAGGAAGGCAGAGCATCTCTTTAGGAGAGGGCCACTGTCAGGCTCTTCTGCACTTTGGAGACCTCTGTCTGATGACCCAGGGTCAACTTTCATTGTGGGCTCCCCATCATAGACTTGTGGGGTTCAGATCAGACTTACTTGTAAGGCTCTGCCCTTGAAAGCTTGCCAACTCTTGACCTACACAAAGAGTCACAGTCTGACTTCGAGAAAATCAGACAAGGCCCGGGAAGATCATTTAGAGCAATTGCTTTGATGGTCTTGCTTTAACTGCAGTAGAGCATCAGAGCCCTCTGTCTGAGGCTTACCCCGCTAACCTACAAGTTAGGTGGGAGTTCCCATAACTTCTTTGATTAATAAGGTCTTCTGTCTGAAGTTTTTCTCATTTGTTTGATCAACCTACTTCACTGGGAAGAGGCTCAAAATGGGGGAAAAAAGAAAAAAAACAAAGAGCTGTAAACAACATTAGCTCTTACTTTTATGTAACAAGTTGGCAACATTTTATGATCCAAATAGTTGGCACCAGAATTCCTCTTGGGAAAGGAGCTGTCTTTCCCTGAGAAAATTCCTTGATAAGGCTTTCTAGATCCCTTTGGACCTGCGTGCTGGTTGGTACCAAGGCTGCTCTCAGGAGAGTTTTGCACCACGGTTAGGCCGGCTACAGTCCATAGGGTCGCAAAGAGTCAGACACAACTAATCGTGTATGCATGCGCACACACACACACACACACACACACACACACACACACACACACGTATAACTGAATCACATTGCCATACAGCAAAGATTAACACGGTATAGTAAATCAACTATACTTCAACAACATAAAAAATTTTTAAAGTACTACAATGCCAAGAAACAACAAGAAATTAGCAGTTTGAAATACTAAGAGAACTTGAAGTGAACTGAAAGTGGCTCACTTTCACATCACATCTGACTTTTTTGCGACACTGTGGACTGTAAGCCTGCCAGGCTCCTCTCTCTGTGGGATTCTCCAGGCAGGAATACTGGAGTGGGTAACCATTCCCTTCTCCAGGGGATCTTCCTGACCCAGGGATCGAACCCAGGTCTCCTGCATTACAGGCAGATTCTTTACCATCTGAGCCACCTGGGGCAATTATTTAATCCAGCCCCTGTCATTTTGAAGCTAAGGAAACAGACCTGAAAAATCTGCTTTATTTTCACAGATGACGTAACTATGTCATGTGCTGAGGAGCTAAGTCACACTTCACAGGTGACATAACTAATCAGAAACATGGCTAGTGTTAGAATCCGGTTCATCTAAATCCTGGAGATAAGTGATGGCAGCCTGTGAAGTGTTCAGCTCAGTTCAGTTGCTCAGTCGTATCCAACTCTTTGAGACCCCATGAATTGCAGCACACCAGGCCTCCCTGTTAGTTATATTGAATTGTAAGACTGTACTGTATGCTCAGATTTGGGCATTTCTTTCAAGTCTGGATAAGGCATAGTGTTTTCTGGCAGAAAGGGATTTATTGATTAGAAACCATGTGACTAACAGAAAACCACTATGAATAAGAAGGTGACTCTATGTATCTCTAGAACTCCAGAAGGAAGAGTTCATAAAGAAAGAAAAAGGAATCCAGAATGAGGAAAACAACCAAACAAAAACAGGACAGGAAAAGTCTTAATAATTTCCATCATTAGCATTTTCTGAATGAAAAAAAAAAAAAGTTCTACATCACCAAGACAGATTAAAATCTCTTCAAAGATAAGGAGACTAGAGAGGAAAAAAAGAAAGAAAAGCTTAGACAAAAAGAAAGACTCCCCAGAGGAAATGAGAGCAGAATGAGGCAGGCAGCCACAATGGGAGGAGACAAGGGGACAGCAAGAGAGAGATGGAAAGAAAGAATGCGAAACCAACATCAAAGTGTCCCCACCCCCAGCCCCTCACCCCTGCCCCCACTGCACACCTGGGAAAGCAGAGTTGGCAAATCGGCCTCCATGGCGCTGGGAAAAGCAATTTCTGACAAGGTGCATGCTAATCAGCCCGAAATGCAGGCTCAGTCGCCGCATCCATTATTCATGACTCAGAAATGCCCTCCTGCAGGAAGCGGGATGAAAGGGAAGTGATAACTGCCAAGCATGGTGGGGCCACATCCCACCGTCTACACCCCAGTGACCCTCTAAGGATTCCCCGACTCCCATCTGAGAGAAGACATAAAAGGAGTCTCCTTGGGGGAGGTCATTTTAAAAAGGGAAAATGAACCAAGGCCTGAAAGGTGAGGACCAAAAGCATCAGAGTGAGCTGAGGATGCGATGGAAAGAGGCAGGGAAAGAGCATTTGTCTCTGTCTGCCAGCTAGAGGAGCCCCTTTGTTCTGTCCTGATGACAAGAAATCAGAAATAAGAGGAGAGCTTCTTGAAAAGAAGCATTTTCCTGAAAGAGAAGAACGATTAAGAGCTGGGCTTTCATTTTCGGGGCGGCGGGGAGGCCAGATGACAAAAAGGTTAAGAATTCACCTGCCAATGCAGGAGACACAAGAGATATGGGTTCGATCCCTGGGTCAGAAAGATGCCCTGTGAAGGAAATGGCAACCCACTCCAGTACTCTTGCCTGGAGAATCCCATGGACAGAGGAGTCTGGCAGGCTACAGTCCAAGGGGTTCCAAAGAGTTGGACATGACTAAGCAACCAAGCATGCACAAGAAATCTGGATGCTTTAAATTCCCAGGGTGGTGTGGGGCCCCGTGGGACTTCCCAGGAGGCGCTAGGCCCATGTGGGAGACGTAGAAGATGCTGGCTTGATCCCTGGGTTGGGAAGATCCCCTGGAGGAGGGTCCTCTTCTCCTGGAGAAGGAGAATACTGGAGGCAAACCCCCTCCCGTATTCTTGTCTGGAGAATCCCATGGACAGAGGAATCTGGCGGGCTACAGTCCATGGGGTCACAAAGAGCCACAGATGACTGAGTATACACCATCACCACAATTGAGAAGGGCAAGGAGTTGGATCGGGTAGATGACAGAGCTGCATGGAGGGAATGTGAGTGAATGAGTTGTGAGGTACGAGTGGGGTTTAATCAATGGAGGTGAAATCCAGGAGGGACAGGATCTCCATACATGAAGGACATAAGCACGGGTGTTCCATCCATCTTCAATCCTGCAGGAGCTTCCTCTGGCTAACATGAAGCACATGTCCACCAGTCAGTGCATGTTGCCCCAGCTGGCATTCTGAAGTGCTTGCTCTTTGCTGGGGTGGTGAGCCCAGGGCTGACTGTCCCCCCAACCCCAGTTAGTTGGCGTGACATGGTCCCCTGTCTGGCACTCACTGCCTGCCCGGCTCAGGTCTCACCACCGTGCTGAAATGTGACTTGCTCTTCTCTGGTCACTGCCAATTCTCAGCAAAGAGCAGCTCCCAGCACCCCTCAGGATGTCAGATTTGAGACTACATAATCAGCAGCCTGGGGCTTCCCTGATGGCTCCGCGGTGGAGTCTGCTTGTGATGCAGAAGACATGGGTTTGATCCCTGTGTCAGGAAGATCCCCTGGAGAAGGACATGGCAACCCACTCCAGTATTCTTGCCTCGGAAATCCCATGGACGGAGGAGCCTGGTGGGCCACAGTCCATGTGGTCGCAAAGAGTCAGACACGACCTAGCAACTAAATCACCACCAATCAGCAACCTGAATGTCACTTCTGATCAAGGTAGATGGGAGCAACAGAAGCAAGTCAGGCACCAAAAACCACGGTCCAGCCTGTGGGCCACCTCTAACTATTTGTGTGACATGCATGCATGCTAAAAGTGGCTTCAGTTGTGTCCGACTATGCAACTCCACGGACTGTAGCCTGCCAGGCTCCTCTGCCCATGGGGATTCTCCAGGCAAGAATACTGGAGTGGTTTACAGTGCCCTCCTCCAGGGGATCTTCCCGACCCAGGGATCAAACCCACGTCTCTTACATCTCCTGCATTGGCAGGAAGGTTCTTCACTACGAGTGCCACCTGGGAAGCCCATTTGTGTGACCCAGAGCCTTAAACTCAGCTGGTTCCTCTAACAGCCTATGAATCTATCTCAGCTGTGTGTTCTAACATCATATTCCATTTCCTGCTGTCTCTGTATAAGACAAAGTTGCATTAAGCTTTGAGATACCAGCGAGGAGAGCATCTGGAGTCAGAACTGTGTAGGAGGGGATCCCATGACAGAGACTCAAAAGGTAGTCCGTGGAACAAGAATAGAACCATTGGGAGATTGGTAGGAAAGAGAACTGACCCCCTGCTCCATACAAACAGTCATGGAACACACAGGGATAGGATGGTTCTAGCTTTAGTTCAGTGCCATCCCCACCCTCCTCTCCAGTTCCAGGAGGACTTACAGGACACTGCAGTCACAAACGCCTACCTCTCCTCCATGTGGCACAAGCATCTTCCTAAATTTCAAACTAAAAATCAAGCTGAGGCTCTCTCCCTGAGTGACGCCCTTGTTTATATGCCTTGCAGGCATTTGGTAAAGATGAATTAGAAATCTTCAAACCTAAATTCCTCAGAAGAAATGGTAACAGTTGATTGCATTTCTGCAGCCCCAGGCTCCAAACAGCTCACGAAAGATAATCTTTAAATCCCTGTTTAACACTTTCTGTAGAAGTGAAAGCAAGGAGAGTATAATTCTGATTCCATTTTACAGATCCAGAAACTGAGGCCCAGAGACCCAAGGTGACTGGGTACAGTTGTACCCTGATAAGACAACTGCAGAGTCATTTGGACCTTGGATTTCTGATGATCAAGTGTTTAAATCATTGGAAAACAGATTGTTCAAACAACGTGTGCATTGCAAGAGGTTCTCTTTTATTGCCCAGTGGAAAATAACAGGACTGCATCAGGACAGGAAATATGTGTTAAATTTTTAACAACAAAAACAAAGCCCAAAAAAGTAAGAAAGGAAAAATCCATCCAAACTAATGAAACTTTCTGAGCAGCTCTCCTCAGGATGACTCTCCAGTGTTTACTTAAATTTGCTGAGAATGGCTAGAGACTGTGGGTGACGAAAAAGAGGGCGCTCCGCACTTGGTAAGAGTCCCGCAGCCTCAAGTCCAGTTTAACTAGGAGAACATCTGTATAATCGCCTTATTCAGCATTTCCATGGCATGAGAATGACTGAGTGAGAAAATGTCTTCAGTGCCACAGGCTTTTAAACCATGAGATGCTACCTTTAAAGGTCTCAGTCTTTGGACTTCTAATTGTCGAAGGGTAGCTCCAGCCAGACTGAAGATGGCTTGCACTTTCTGTTGGAAAAACAAGCCCTCTTCTTCCAAAGGAAGGTGGAGGGTGTGCACAGACCTCAGCTCCACCCAGGGACTGGGTGAGGTCAGTGGCCAGGTCCATCCTGTAAACCTCACATCCATGTGATTGACCTCTGGACAATCGTCTAGTTGAACAGGACTATGCCATGTGGGCCCCTGAACCGTGATACGCATGAAAGTTCTCCCCAACCCCCTTTTCAGAACCTGCCACACACCTCGTGGCACACATTGTCAAGTTTGGCACACGTGTAAATGTGTAAAATAAACACTAATGTCTGCACTGTGACTCTAGTTACAGAGAGCATTCCTGTCTCGCCTTATTTTCATTCCCCACTCTGTGTGCCAGGCACTCTGTCTGCTAAGCTCTGCTCATGTATGACTGCACTTTAAGAAGTCATGCCAGTCACTTGCTGCTTAGCAGTGTAACCGGAACTGAAAGCAGCTCTGTTAGACTCAAAGCCTGAGTCCCTAATCGCTACGGTGCTCTCTCTGTCTCTGTGCGCAACTGGTTCAGAGACGCATGGGTCAACCCCTAGGTAAGTGGGAGAAAGCACAGGCAGACTCAGTCATCTTCCCTTGTGCTACTGTGTTAGCACCACACTTCCTAGCTTGCTGCTGTCACTTTGTTCATATGAGTTCATACGGATTTCAAAATGACACAAGAAACACTTCCAAACTCATTTTACAAGACCCTGACATCAAAGCCAAATAAAAACACTATAAGAAAACTGTAGAACGATATTCCTAAAGAATATAGTGCAAAAAACTCAATAAAATAATAACAAACCAAATTCGGTGGCACATTAAAAGGATCATTCACCATGATCAAGTGGGATTTATCCCTGGGATACAAGGATGGTTCAACACACTCAAGTCAATAAATGTGATAGATAACATTAAAATAATGAAAGTAAAAATCATAGGATGGTCTCTAGAGATGCAGAAAAGGATTTGACAATATTTGATATCCATTTGTGTTTTAAAAAAATAATATTTAGCATATTAGGCATGGAAAGAATGTATGTCAAAGTAATAAAGGCCATATATGAAATATACATTAAGGGGGCCATATATGACAACTAACATTATACTCAGTGGTGAAAGGCTGATGGCTTTTATTCCTTGGAATAAAACAAGACAGTCCATTCTCACCAGTGTTATTCAAGATTGTACTGGAAGTTCTAGCCAGAATAATCAGATAAGAAAAAGAAATAAAAGAAATCAAAACTGGAAAAGAAGTGAAATTGTCTCTATTTTCCAATGACATGATTTTGTATATACAGAAAATATGAAAGACTCCATTAACTGTCAGATCTAATCAACAAACTCAGTAAAGTTTCAGCATATGAAATTAACATATAAAAATTAGTAGCCTTTCTATACTCCAATATAAGTTATCTGAAATGGAAATAATGAGAACAATCCCATTTATAATAGCATCAAAAACAATAAATCATTTAGGAATAAACTTAATCAAGGCAGGGAAAAATCTCCACATTGAAAACTACAAGATATTTATGCAAGAAAGAAAAGACACAAATAAGTGGAAAGATGCCATGTTTATGGACTGGAAAGATTAATATTGTTAAAATGTCCATACTACTCAAAGCCATCTATAGATTCAATATAATCCCTATTAAGATTCCAATGACATTTTTACAGAAGTAGAAAAAATAATCTTAAAGTTTGTACTGAACTGAAAAAAAAAAAAGCTTTGAATAGCCAAAGCAGTGCTGAAGAAGAAGAAAGCAAGAGACGTTACTTTTGGATTTCAACATATAGTATAATATCTGTATTCTTTTCTCTTGTTTTGTGTATATAGAAATGGAAATAGATGTTAATTAAGCTTATCAGACTTAGAAAGCATCACTATGAACAAAGCTAGTGGAGGTGATGGCATTCCAGTTGAGCTATTTCAGATCCTGAAAGATGATGCTGTGAAAGTGCTGCACCCAATATGCCAGCAAATTTGGAAAACTCAGCAGTGGCCACAAGACTGGAAAAGGTCAGTTTTCATTCCAATCCCTAAGAAAGGCAATGCCAAAGAATGCTCAAACAACCACACAATTGCACTCATCTCAAACGCTAGTAAAGTAACGCTCAAAATTCTCCAAGCCAGGCTTCAGCAATACGTGAACAGTGAACTTCCAGATGTTCAAGCTGGTTTTAGAAAAGGCAGAGGAACCAGAGATCAAATTGCCAACATCTGCTGGATCATCAAAAGAGCAAGAGAGTTCCAGAAAAATATCTATTTCTGCTTTATTGACAATGCCAAAGCCTTTGACTGTATGGATCACAATAAACTGTGGAGAAATCTGAAAGAGATGGGAATACCAGACCACCTGACCTGCCTCCTGAGAAACCTGTATGCAGGTCAGGAAGCAACAGTTAGAACAGAACATGGAACAACAGACTGGTTCCAAATAGGAAAAGGAGTACGTCAAGGCTGTATATTGTCACCCTGCTTATTTAACTTCTATGCAGAGTACATCATGAGAAATGTTGGACTGGAAGAAGCACAAGCTGGAATCAAGATTGCTGGGAGAAATCTCAATCACCTCAGATATGCAGATGACACCACCCTTATGGCAGAAAGTGAAGAGGAACTAAAAAGCCTCTTGATGAAAGTGAAAGAGGAGAGTGAAAAGTTGGCTTAAAGCTCAACATTCAGAAAATGAAGATAATGGCATCTGGTCCCATCACTTCATGGGAAATAGATGGGGAAACAGTGGCTGAGTATTTTTTGGGAGTCCAAAATCACTGCAGATGGTGATTGCAGCCATGAAATTAAAAGACACTTACTCCTTGGAAGGAAAGTTATGACCAACCTAGATAGCATATTCAAAAGCAGAGACATTACTTTGCCAATAAAGGTCCATCTAGTCAAGGCTATGGTTTTTCCTGTAGTCATGTATGGATGTGAGAGTTGGACTGTGAAGAAAGCTGAGCGCTGGAGAATTGATGCTTTAGTACTGTGGTGTTGGAGAAGACTCTTGAGAGTCCCTTGGACTGTAAGGGACTGTAATGGACTGGATCCAACCAGTCCATTCTAAAGGAGATCAGTCCTGGGTGTTCATTGGAAGGACTGATGGCTGAAGGTGAAACCCCAATATTTGGTCACCTTATGTGAAGAGTTGACTCATTGGAGAAGTCCCTGATGCTGGGAGGGATTGGGGGCAAGAAGAGAAGGGGACAACAGAGGATGAGATGGCTGGATGGCATCACTGACTCGATGGACATGAGTTTGGTTAAACTCCGGGAGTTGGTGATGGACAGGGAGGTCTGGCGTGCTGCGATTCATGGGGTTGCAAAGAGTCGGACACAACTGAGCGAGTGAACTGAACTGAAGCTTATTGTGGTGATCGTTTCACAATATAGGTAAGTCAGGACATTTTGCCATGTACCTTAAGCTTGCCTAGTGCTGTGTGTGGATTATATCTCAGTAAAACTGAAAGTAAAAAAAAGACCTAAGAAATATCTCAAGGCAACTCAAACTTAGAGCAGTGTCCTTTTTATTGAGTTTGGCACTCATTTGACTTAACCACAAGGTGAAAAGGCATCATAACATCTTACCTTACTCCAAGAGAACCAAATTAGAGAATGATTTACTCAATTTAAATTCAGACCATTGTCTTTCTGCCGTTCTTGGAATCTTAATATCAGCGTTCAGGGCGGCCTAGCTATGTGTGCTGGTGCACAGCCATCTCCTTCCCCCTTCTCCTTCAAACTGAGGGTACTTTTATTAGAGAAAATACATAGAAATATGAGCTCATTTTCTTCCAACTTGCATTATGGTCCTGATAGTCCAGCTAACAGGTAGCCTTTGAAATTCAGAGACCAAACTAGTCCATCCTAAAGGAAATCCACCCTGAATATTCATTGGAAGGACTGGTGCTGAAGCTGAAGCTCCAATACTTTTTGGCCACCTGATGCAAAGAGCCAACTCACTGGAAAAGACCCTGATGCTGGGAAAGATTGAAGGCAAAGGGAGAAGAGGGCGACAGAGGATGAGATGGCTAGATAGCCTCACTGATTCAATGGACATGAACTTGAGCAAACTCTGGGAGATAGTGGAGGACAGGGAAGCCCGGTGTGCCGCAGCCCGTGCGTCACAAACAGTCGGACATGACTTAGCAACTGAACAGCAGCAATAGTCAAGCTCATGGGTGGCCTTCAAAATACAGAGGACTTTGTTTTTATGGTAAACTTATTGGCTCAAATTCCATCAATCAGGCTTCCATCAATCAGAAACAGGTCAGGCTTATCCTATCCACCATTTTTCTTCAATGTGCCCAAATGCTTTTGCTTCTACAATAAATAAATCCTCCTTCACAATACAAAAAAAAAAAAAAAAAAGATTAAAATAAAACCAGATTTTGACTCATTGCTTTCTCTTACCTTAAGGCCCTTCCTTCAGGATGCTTGAGAAAGTGTCTTAAATTTGAATGTGCAAGCATATCCCATGGTCAGGATCACAAATGCTTTAAGAGTTTCTGAAAGGATTTATGGAGGCTGCAATGTATGAACTGAGGCAGCTGGCCAAAGGAGACAAATTAAATGGACTTATAAGTGTAGCTGCCACTAAAGCAAAACACTTTTTCACTCTAAGGGGAAGGTGAGATGTCGTTGCTTTGTATTATTTTTTTTTTAACTCATTTTATTATTATTTACTTTACAATATTGTATTGGTTGGTTAGAGATGCAGTTTATGTACACAAATCATTTTACTTTTCATTTGCATCTTTGTGAGTCACTTAATTGTTGATCATTTAATTAAGAAATGGCTCATACTGAATCTCTGCTGTATTTTCTTCACTCACTTTGGGGATACTATCTCTCCCCACATTTGAACTTCAACATAGTTTATATAGAAATTTGCATTGTAATCTTAGCACGTAGAATATGTAATACAAATGCCCATTGTTCCATGCATGTGTGTTAAGAGAGAACCCTTTTTGTGGGCAAAATGCTTATAGACAAGACTATTTTTGATAAATTTTGCACGTGCATGTTAATATTAAAAAGAACTATTGTCTTTTTTCTTTTTTATTGAGATATAATTGACATATAACATTGTATTTGTTTCAGATGTACAACATTATGACTTGATATTTGCATGTATTGTGAAATATTCTCACAATAGTTTCAAAATTTTTCTTATGATGACAGCTTTTAGGATCTATTCTCTTGGTAACTCTCAAAATACAACATAGTATTATTAACTATAGTTGCCATGCTGCACACTACTTCTCCAGCATCTACTCATTTTATAACTGGGGATATATGCCTTTTGACCCTCTTTACCCATTTTGCCCGTTCCCCAGCCAAAGCTGCTTCTTTCTGACTTAGTGTTACTGGCATATACTCAGTTTGAGAGGAACTAACCTCCTAAGCTTGCTGCCCTTTCTTCTTCTATCTTCCCAAACAGAATTAATCCCTCCACTTCCAAACTGTTCCCCTTTTCTTTGCTAATTAATCTAAGTTTCTCTTGCAGGCAGCCTCAGCTCTGTTCTGCAGTTGCTTACATGCCTATTCCCTAACCCTTCCCTTCTGTGTTTCTTCACTCTTTATCTCCCCCGTCACTGAAAAAAAAATTTACAAGGAGCCACTTTTTCTAGCCACTTTTTCTATTTAAGAGACCCGTGATTTGGAGACAGCATCATTAAAATCAAAGCACCACCAAAGTCTGGGATAGAACCATCCCCTCTCAGGGTTTCTTGAGGATCCACTGGATCAGAGCTGAACATCTTCCAATAATTCAGCTTCACCCAGAGAGAAGTAGCTAGAAGTTGACCCAAACTC
The DNA here is from genome assembly GCF_023091745.1 of Budorcas taxicolor. Classification (NCBI taxonomy): domain Eukaryota; kingdom Metazoa; phylum Chordata; class Mammalia; order Artiodactyla; family Bovidae; genus Budorcas; species Budorcas taxicolor. Next base: position 40,268,502 of record NC_068914.1, on the reverse strand, counting down.
AAGCAGAAGGTTTGTTTGGTAGACGCAAATCCTTCACCTTCCTTTTGCTCTTCACTGACCTCCCAAGCATGAGCTGAAACACGTAAAATCTGGGATGAGAGGCTGCCAACAGCAACCATTGCAAATAAGGCTGGTGTGCCGATGCTTTTCTTCCACCCTCCATGCTGGGATATGAGACTGATGGTAAATTTCAGCCAGTCCTTGGGCACCAGGCCTCCTGCTGTGGGCTGTGGCACTAAGACGCACATGATTTTTTTTTTTCCTAGTAAAATGAAGCAGGAAGTTAAGCCAACTGAGCAAATATTTCAGCCAATATTTCTCCTCCCCCATCACACACCCAAGACATTGACCAAACATCTCCAAAGAATGCTTGCTGTTGTTTTTGTTGTTATTCAGCTCTGAGTTGTGTCTCAGTCTTCATGTCCCCAAGGATTGCAGGACACTGGGTTTCCCTGTCCTTCACTATTTTCCAGATTTTGCTCAAACTCATGTCCATTGAGTCAGTGATGCCATCCAACCATCTCCTCCTCTGTTGCCCCCTTTCTCCTCCTACCCTCAATCTTTCCCAGCATCAGGGTCTTTTCCCACAAGTCAGCTCTTTGCATCAGGTGGCCAAAGTACTGGAGCTTCAGCTTAGCATCAATCCTTCCAATGAATATTCAGGGTTATTTCCTTTAGGAATGACTAGTTTAATGGCTAGGGAAAGTCTATAAAGTGTGACAAAATTATTGAAAAAACAGTAGAGGCAGGAATCTATCTAAAGAAAAAAAAAAACCCACTTGCAAGGTAGCTTCCTCTTTACAGTTGATTGGTTATCTTCCTTATTCCTTAGGGTTTGCTTAGGTCCAATTGCCACCTGTAAAATACTGCCTCCAAAACAAAATAAAATACTCCACCATCTTTCTGTTCTCAGAACCACCATTTCTTCCCCAAAGATTCTTTCCCTTCCTCTGATCTCCATTTCTCAGCCTTTTTGGGCTACCTATATATTTACATTTTATTTGCTTTTCATTCTCTCCTATTACAGACCTTCTAACTAGGATGTATCTTTTAGAATTTTCTTAGTGAGTGTCTATGGGTGGCAAACTCAATTTCTGCTTATCTGTCGTTGCTTTGCTATTTTTAACAAAATGTATTGTATAGAATTATAAGATGCTTCTTTCAGTACATGGCCTCCCTTGTGGCTCAGCTGGTAAAGAATCCACCTGCAATGTGGGAGACCTGGGTTCGATCCCTGGGTTTGGAAGATCCCCTGGAGAAGGCAACAGCTACCCACCCCAGTATTCTGGCCTGGAGAATTCCATGGACTGTATAGTCCCCGGGGTCTGAAAGAATCAGAGATGACTGAGTGACTTTCACTTTTCTTTCAGCACATTGAAGATATCATTCCATTGTTTTCTGTCTTTCATTGTAGCAGTCGAAAAGTCATTTATGACTTCTGGTATAAATCAGGTATAAATCTGATTTATTATGATTCCTTTGAAAATGATGCTTTTTTGCTGGCTGCTTTTGAGATCCTCTATATTTTGGGATTCTGCATTTCCATGAAAATGTGCCTACGATTGTCTTTCCTTTTATTTGTCTTGCTGGAAATTAACTGGCATACTTCAATTTGTGGGCTGGTGTCTTTAACCAGTTCTGGGAAGTCCTCAGACATTATTTTCATAAATATAGATTTTGGGCCCCATTTTCTCTCACTTTTCCTTCTGGAAGTCTGGGTTGATGTATGTTAGACCTTCTCTTTTCTCCTTATTTCTTATCTTCTCATTAAAAAAAATCTTACTTTGTGTGTGTGTGTGTCTGTGTGCTGAACTCTGGCTATTTTATTCTAACTTTCAGTATACAAAACTTCTCTTTATCTGGGTTAAATACGTTTTCATACACATCTATCGTTCTAAAACTTTCAATTATTAAAATTTTTCTGAAAGCTCTATCATTTTAGTCCTGCTAAGTCTTTTCAAAAATTTCCCTATTTCCTACATATATTTTAAAGCTTTCCTTTCATTGTGTTAAATGTGGTTGCTTTAGAGTTTCTATAAATTGCATTGTTCTATTATATGAAATCTTTATTCATCTGTTTCTGTTGAGTCTCATGATACATAGTCACTTGTTATTGTAAGCTGCTCAGTTTTATGGAAAACTACATTTGAAATCCTTGGATTTCAAATAAAAGCACCTTTCTTCAAAAGGAGTTTGCATTTGCTTTGCCAGTTGCCAAGTATCTTTATTTGTCTAAAAGTATTTTAAATTAAAATCACAGCTTGAGGGTTTGGAGATAACATACATGATATGATTAGGGTTTGGGAATATACAAGAAGGACTGCTTGTAGCTACAACTTCCCAAAGACTTATTTTGTTGATTCCGGCTTTGCTCAGTGCCAAGGATACTTTCCTTTAGCCTTTGGGTGCAGGCAGTTGTCAGTAGTGGTTAAGAACCTGCCTCCCAATGCAGGAGACATAAGGGACGTGAGTTGGATCCCCGGGTCGAGAAGATCCCCTAGAGGAGGGCATGACAACACACTCCAGTACTCTTGCCTGGAGAATCCGATAAACAGAGGAACCTGGCGGGCTACAGTCCATAGGGTCACGAAGAGTCAACACAACTGAAGCAACTGAGCACACACATACACAGTGTGGTAGTGCAGGAGATGTTGGCTCACCCTGATCCTAGTTATGCAGCATTTTGTGTTCTTGGTTTTATGGGAGGAGGTTCCTCTGTTAGATTCCAGCATTGGACAGCACTTTAGCGCACTTTCTTATAATCGCAGCTCCTCTTCCTTCCCTCTCAGCATTATATCCACTCTGGGCTGTCCTCTCTGTTGAATCTGCATGACCACCACGTGCAAAGGGCAGGACTGTTTTCTGGTTGGCCTCTGAAGGACAGATGCAGCCCAGATGTGTAGGATGTTTCTTCCTGATGAGACGAGACTTGACCCTCCTTGTAGTGGAGGATGGGAAGAAGGCACACAGGTAAATTTCCCTTTTACTTGGACAATTCCAAGATGTGGGTCATTCTTATGACCCTTTCCAGGAGTCCCACATACTACCTAAACACATCTTCTGTGTAGCCAGCTGTGCCTAGTACCAGCTCGTTATGATGCTGTAACCAACATGGAATGTACCTTTTCTTATCTCACTTTCCTCACTTTTACTGGCCTGGGCCTGCACCTCTTAAATCACCTTAGAGCTGCCCTGGCTCTGCTTTCACGAGGAGCTTGTCTGAGAAAACCTCCTTCATTGTGAAGTTCTGAGTTTTAAATTCTATCTGGTCTCCTCTGTGAGGGCATCAAAATCAAGTTTCAAGCCCCCTTGGGCTGATAAATTGCCTCAGGGCAAAAGTGGTTTGAAGCTCTGTTTATCTTGCTTCATCTCAAAGCTTGGCTTGATAATTCTTTATTATCTTGTCAGATTTTTGATGCCATTTAAGATCTATTTATATTTATCTAACATTTTTGAGTACTTTCATTGGAAGGGTTGATTCTAACAACCTAGGGCCCATGATTCCCCAATCTATTTTTCTCACAGCCATCAGAAAGCTATTTTAAAGATTAATATCTGACAGTGTCCCCACCCCCTTTGCTTAAAACCCTTTCAGAACCCAGAGTTCTCACAATGAAACCCAGGACATTCCTCATGGTTCCCATGATTGTCTGGTCTGGCTTCTGCCTTCCTCTCGTTCTCACGTTTTTTACTGTTGTTATATTGAGATTCTTTCAGTTCCTCCAATAATATGTCCCTGATGTGAGGCATTTGCACGCACTGCTCCCTCGGCCAGGAATCCTTTTCTTCCATATCCTCCATACCCTTCACTAGCTATCTTCTACTCACCTTTAAACGAAGCATCAATTCTCCTAAGGGGACTTCCCAGGGGAAACACTTTCAACTACATCAAATGTCCTTTATGGTTTTGCTTTTGTAGCATTCCTGATTCTGCAGTTAGGTTTTTCCATGACTCTGTCTATTGTTTCTGCGCTGCTTTAACCCTAGGTCAATTGTCCCCAGCGCATGGTTGGCCCCCAGTAAATATTTGTTGAACTGAATTCTTTCCTTTCTCAAAGGCATCAGAAGCAATCTCTGACACTTTTAATCAGTTTATCCTGAGGTTACCCTGGTACCCAATAGGCAGAGTATTCTAACTTCAAGTCTGCTGTGGCCCACAAGTGACTTCTGGAGGTTCCACAGAGCAAGCTGGAAGGTTGTAAGAACCCCTCAGGACTCTACACACTTGGCTGGAAAGATGGCTTTCCAATTAGGAGGTAGGTCAATTGGGCTCTTTGAGGAGAAATGAGTTTAGGTGAGTTTGTCAACTGTGAATTGAAGACACTGATTTTACACCACATCAGCAGTTTCTTTAGAGTCCCTTGGACAGCAAGGAGTTCAAACCAGTCAATTCTAAAGGAAATCAACCCTGAATATTCATTGGAAGAGTGATGCTGAACATGAAGCTCCAATACTTTGGCCATTTTATGAGAAGAACTGACTCATTGGAGAAGACCGTGATGCCAGAAAAGACTGCGGGAAGGAGGAGAAAGGGGTGACAGAGAATGAGATGGTTGGATGGCATCACCGACTCAATGGACATGAGTTTGAGCTAACTCTGGGAGAGAGTGAAGGACAGGGAATCCTGGCGTGGTTCAGTTCATGGGGTCAGAAAGAGCTGGACGGAGTTTAGTGACTGAACAATGACCTACAGCGGCTTTGAATGTCTGCTCTGTGTGGGGCACCGTGTTAATACTGGACACGTCGAGATGGGATTGGCGTAGTGCTTCTGTCATAGAGCTCTGAGCCTGGTAAGAGAGATAAGCTATAAAACTGAGATCATTGCAGTACTAAGGCAGTTTTCCCAAGGGTCAGATGAGGATACTGAAGGGTTTGAGTCATTTCTGAAGGTTTCTTCAGTTGGAGATGGGTCTCTGAAGCTGCCTGGTTTTGGCATATACTGTAGGAAGGAACTTAGCCAGAGGTTGGTCAATCTGGCCAAATTGATGATGGTCACAAGCTCAAAACATGGTAGAGGAGAAAGGTCAATTAATGATGTAAGTCAAGAATTCAATGAGGAGTAGTGGGGCCTGTGGCAAACCAGAAGAGAATGACCTGTCTAAAGGGAATGAAGGCATCTCGACTCCTTGATGTTGTCAAGGTGTGAGACCACGGACCCTGGGATGCTACAGTTACTGCGTTTAAAGCAAGTGCTGGAAATCAAGTGTCTATGTGGTGATTCTCAATTTTTACAGCCTATTCTAATTCCATCCCTAAAGCCATATCTATATGGTGAAATTGACCTATAGGTCACCTGTTTTCTATCTCTACTTTAGATGAAAACCCAAGTTTGGTAAATCATCTCATTTCAAAGTGTTTGCTCCTATCTTTCTGCATAACTATCCTAATAAACTGGTAATTCCTGATTCTGTATCTTCCATCACAGTCTACATCCTGAGCTTTATACCAATATTTATTTGCCTATCTGCTGTCTTCATCTGGAAAAGCACCTCAATCTCAGTATGTCTAGAACTAAATCTTTCTGTCCAACCCCCAATCCACTCTAGGCACTATTAACAGTACAGTTGTTTGACACTGGGCCTCAGTTTTAAGTCTGAGGAATAACAGGAATAATAGAAATATCTTGCCCTACTTAACCTTGAGGGTTGTTTGAAAGAGTAGATAAAATGACACGTGCGCTGGACAGGAGGCTGCACATCAACCGTGACTTAACAAACTGCCTCTGAGATGACTGTGTGCCCTGAGTCACACTTGTCCAGACCCATCTGCTGAGAGGAGACAGGAGAGACAGAGAGTCAGAGATACGATTTTGTCACATCTATTTGACTGTTAGCCTAGACAAAAAGAGGCAATAAAACATGAATTTTGTAACAGCCTTTGGGTATTCAGACGAGAATGTCCTCCAGAGCACCTGTGTGGAGCGTGGGGAGCATTGCCGAGGCTGTCAGTCGTGAAGCATCTCACTGCTGCATTCAAGCAGCGTGAACTTATTGCACGTTCTACAAAAATAATGGTAGGAACTAGGAAGCACTCCGTTGGTTTTCTGTTGTATTGGCCTCCTCACCACCAATAAAGTATGTGTGACTCTTCCCAAAGTCAGGAGTCTAAGACCCATTGCTGGGTTACATGGGATGGAAAGTGAGTTGTGCTGAGGCTGGGCAATGGCTGCAGAAATAACCTATGATGACGGCAGCTTTCATGGAGAGTAGGAGGAAGGCAAGGGCACCCAACAGAGGAAAATCCTTTCTAAGTGTAGACACTATTAGAAATTATAGTTATTACTTTTCCATTTTTTAAGGTAAGGGTGTTACATTCAATGAATGACTTCAGCAGGAACACTCTCCAACAATTCTGTTATCCTTATTATGCAAGTCAGTCAGGTACCCATTCTGTCACTGTAACTCCTACATGTCTGGAATCCACATTCTAGATCCTAATAAACTGGTTTCCTTACCACTGCCCCGATTCTAATACGGCTCTCACTCTCTGGTACTGGATCGTTTAACATCTTTCTGATTAGGGTTCCTCCCTCTGTCTCACATCTCAACAATTCATCCTCCACTCTATGACTTGAGGTATATTTCCTGTTCTTTTTTGTTTTATTTATATATATATATTTTTTGGCTGAGCTGTGTCTTAGTTATGGCATGCAGAATCTAATTCCCTGACCAGGGATTGAATCCAGGCTCCCTTCACTAGGAGCACAGAGTCTGAATTGCTGGACCACCAGGGAAATCCCCTGAGTTATCTTGTTAAGCACACGTCTAAGCCGTGTCTCTCTAGCTCATAAAGCATTTTGTTTGCCACCTTTTAAGTCCCGGCTCCTGCTACCATTTCGTCCTCACTAAGTCACTTTCCCACACACGCTCTGTGTTCCTGCCAAGCCTGATTGTGCATGAGCTCTCCAAGCACACCTGTAGGTGCTAGGTGTCCTCCACGGAGGTCAGGCATTTAGAGACCCGGACACTCAGAAGTGGTTGCAGTGAGAGAGGAGAGAGGCAGGGAACATGAGGAGTCACTGAGACAAGGCAGATTTTTCGGACTCGTTTCCCAAGCCCCACCTAGGTTCTCCCTAGGATACCTGTGGCTACCAGGGAGGGCAAGAGCGTGCAAGTCAATCCAGACTTCAAGCTGGCACATCTGAAGCCAGTCACCCAGCATCATGTGGATTTCTCAGATGCTCCCTTATTAAAATATCTACACAAAATAAACGAAATTCCGATGACAGTTACTGATGCAAATATTATGAGATCAACATAAAGCTGTTGTAGAGAAAACATATTTACATACCAAACTTGCCCTAAGCACTAATTATTACTAAACTCTGAATTTATTCCCATCTTTTTTTGTTGGATATTTATCATTAGTCATTTCATCACTTATTACTTCTATTTCTGCCTCAGTACACCCCTGTCTTCATCTCATCTCCCCTCACCTCTCCTCCCAGCTCACAGGGTGCATATTCCTCCAGGTGGGTTTAACTACTACCACTTATTCATGGTCTTTGTGGGGAAGTCTCCCAGATCTCTTGAGAAGGAAATGGCAACCCACTCAACCCACTCCTCTATTCTTGCCTGGAGAATCCCATGGACAGTGGAGCCTGGCCAACTACAGTCCATGGGGTCACAAAGAGTTGGACACAACTGAGCATGCAAATACACACACACACACACACACACACACACACACACACACACACACACACACTCCCAGACTTCTAGCCCAGACTTCTCTGGGGCTTTTGAAACTGTCTGTCAACTATGCATTCCCCAACTCTGTGTCTCACAGCCATCTCAAACAGAACAGATCCCTGTATGGAGCTTTCCACTTGAATGTCTCTTATCTCAAAAAGGCACCACTATCCTTTCCTCCATGTTATTCCTCGGTGCCTCAGACAGGAAAGAATCTGTCTGCAGTGCAGGAGACCCAAGTTCGATCCTTGTATTGCGTAGATCCCCTGGAGAAGGGAATGGCAAACCACTCCAGTCTTCTTGCCTGGAGAATCCCATGGAAGAGGATCCTGGCAGGTTAAAGCCCATGGGGTCACGAAGAGTCAGACATGGCTGAGTGACTAACACACACATCCTTCCCTCCAGGGCCTTCATCTCCCACTGCCTTTCAGTCACAGAACCATGGGATCCTGCTTCTTAAACATTACTCTGATCCATCTATTATCTCTTTCTTCACCTTGGGTTCTTCAGTTCAGATGCCATGATTTCTAGCCTGAGTGATTGCAACAGTCTCTAAAGGGTTTTGATGCCCCTTGTTTTGTCCCTCTGTGTTGTACTGTAAAGTTTGACCACATTCTTTCCAAAGAGAAAGAATGAAATACCATCTGCCTCTTCCTCAAACTAGTTCCTTCAGTTCAATTCAGTCGTTCAGTCATGTCCAACTCTTTGCGACCCCATGAACTGCAGCACGCCAGGCCTCCCTGTCCATCACCAGCTCCTGAGGCTTACCCAAACTCGTGTCCATCGAGTCAGTGATGCCATCCAACCATCTCATCCTCTGTTGTCCCCTTCTCCTCGCACCTTCAATCTTTCCCAGAATTAGGGTCTTTTCAAATGAGTCAGTTCTTTGCATCAGGTGGCCAAAGGATTGGAGTTTCAGCTTCAGAATCAGTCTTTCCAACGAATATTTAGGACTTACTTCCTTTAAGATGGACTGGTTGGATTTCCTTGCAGTCCCTTAGGTGGGTGCAAATCAGAGTCAACACACCACATCAACATATTGTTTCACTTAGTCAACAGTGTACTTAGGCTGCCTCAGTAATAAGCGGGAAATGATCACATTAGAGAAGAAGACTGAGTGATCTTTGTAGCTTCCCGGGTGTTTCTTCTCCCATCCTTTGCAGCTAATGGTGACATCCTCTCAGGCCCAGTGGAGCAGAACACCAGCTTGTTGAATGGTGCTTATAGAACAGTCTGTGTTTTGCACAGCACGGCTGTGGCTGAGCCTCAGAAAGAAGGCACAGGTGATCAAGGGGAGGGAAGCGAGTCCTTCCAGGACTGCCCATGTTCTGGTTCTGTGCTTCCCCCAGGAGGACACCCTGAAGGCAGGACTTGGTTTCAATGAGATTAAACTGGAGTGGACAGAAAACCTGGTGTTGGAAAAGAATCAAGGAAGAAAAAGTGAAGCTGCAGCAGGTTGTCCTCCAATCTTCAGATCAAAGCCTCAGGCAGGCAGGGCACTTACCTCCCAGATGGGCAGGTGCCGGTGCTTGGGGTTAAAATACTCCCCTGGGGCTGGAGCATCCAGGGAGTGGGGACGGAATAAAGGAATGGAGTGCTTAAGAAGGAGCAAAGCAAAAGTCCTCTTCTCAAAAATAAAAAGAAAGCCCCAAACTGCCCTCCCAACAGGGCTGAGTTATAGCAGCAGTAAGCATGGACTAAACAAGAGTTAGCAGCAGTGATGACCGATCCACACATTCTGCAAAGCTCTTGCTGGCATCTAGGGCTGGGAGGGCGGGGACTCACCCCTCCTCCCTTGCTGCACACCACCAGTCACGCCCCACCCACCCCCTGGTCCCCAGCCAGTCCCACCCACCCTCTGAAAGCTGTCCTTCCACAACTGCCAAGCCCTGGCCGGCCGGCAGTGTGCTCCTTCACATTCATCACAGAAGAGGTTTGTGGGGAAGTGGGAAAATCTCTTCAGATCTCCCTCCAAACCAATGCCTGCCATCCAAGTCCGCCGATGCCTGCATCCAATCCCTGCTACGTGTTCATCCACGAGCGTGACAGGTCATAGCTGACTTCATCAGAAGTATAGAGGTGCAGAAGGTCCACTCAGATGGTCCAAGAGCAGCATCATTTGAATGGGCTTAAAGAAGGCAAGTGTCTTTTGAGAAGCAATGGCCACCAGGCTCTTTGCGTTTCAGATCTCACTGTTATCAATCAGGCAAGCTTGCTTTCCTCACCCAGAGAGAAGTAACTAAGTAACACAGTAACTAAGTCACACAGCTGGTCTGCGGCAGGACAGGATTGTAGCCCAGGTCTCTCTGGCTCCAAGACTGTGACTGTTCTCTGTAGCAGGAACATGCATGTCTATACCCAAGGTCCATCTACGACCAGTCTGCAAAGCACAACGTCACACACACGACAGGTAAGTTACGGTTATGGTGTCAAAGGCGATCCCTGCAGTCTATTCTGGACCTGACCGTTTTCGCCTTCTCTCATGGCTCCAGGCACTTGTGCCAGAAAGCTGAAATAAATACACTCCCTGACTGCCAGGCACATCCTGTCTAAACAGATGGACCAACGTGTGGAAGGAAAAATGTGGGGGAGGTGGGAAAGAGGGAATAGGAAAAGCAAAAAGAAGGCCAAGCCCCAAGTGGAATAAATTATTTTATTAGTGTTTGATTTTGACTGAGGGCAGATGCATTAGAAACCATCCAAAGTGCCCACACAGTAGATATCTAACAAGAAGATGCACTTAACTTCAAAGGGCAGTTGATCCAGAACCGCTCCAGGCCATGCAACCCATGGGTCCCATTTCAGGCCCTGCTCTTGACAATGTCTGCTGTCTGGGGCCTTCTTCCCAACTCTGCTGAGATTCCAGAGAAAACTGCCTTGATTTCACAGGCTCTTGCGGCTGTCTTCTGCGAATGACAACAGTGGGACCGAAGCTGTGACAAGTCTCCAAACGGCAGTCATCACCAGCCTCATAGTCATACATCTGTTTAAAGCTTTTAATGTTTTCACACGTGTGACTTCATCCGATCTTCATAATAACCTGTGAGGCAGTCAAGGCAGATAACATTATGTATTATTAGTATACAATAATGTGAGTGTGTGCTAAGTCGCCTCAATCACGTCCGACTCTTTGCGACTGTATGGAATGTGGCTTGCCAGGCTCCTCTGTCCATATGATTCTCCAGGCAAGAATACTGGAGCAGGTTGCCATGCCCTCCATTGGGTATCTTCCCGACCCAGGGATCAAACCCACGTCTCTCTACTTGACAGGCATGTTCTTTACCACTAGCGCCACTTGGGAAGCCCATTACGCAATAATATGACATACTTAATAGGGTGGCATGATATTAGCATTACATCAGTCTCATCCAAGAGGAAACTAGAGCTCAGTGAAGTGATACAACTTACTCATGCTTCTACAGTCAGTGTCAGAACCAGGATTCAAGCCAGACCTTCAGCTCTCTGTGTGGTAGGGTTAGGCTGCATATGTAAGGCCAACGTCAAATAGCAAGTTCCCTGGCTCGATTACAGATCTTGTTTCTTAACTTTCCGGGAGGAGGCAGAGGTTGAAAGCTGTGATTCCTCTTGTTCCTTTTATTTGCAGTCTGCACTGCCGAGTCCTGACTTTTTTCTCCCCTTTATGTGTATGGCTGATGCATGATGAGCAAGACTTTATCAGCTGGACTTGTAACATATGGTCTATGATTGCAGAATGGGGTTGGGCCCCCCGTTTCCATCTGAATTGACCTTCAGAGTCAATATATGTCAAGATGGAGAATTTCAAAGGCAGACCCTCCAGAGTTACCACGACAGCCCTTCAACTTGGCAAGTTACTTAACCAATAGGATCCTTGATTTCCTTGTCTTTACTCTGGGGGCAGCAATGTCTATCTTGCAGGGACATTATGAATACTAAATGGACAAACTAAAGATAAAGGTCTTGGCCCTAAAGAGATTCTCTGTCAATGGTAGCAATTCTCCTTATTCTGGAGTTATTTCTCTTTATACTTAAATTTTATACTTAGGTGAAATTGACACTTCCCTCCTTATCAAAAATGTTAGTTGTCCAGTTGTGTCCGACTCTTTGTGACCCTATGGACTGTAGCTCACCAACCTCCTCTGTCCATGGAATTCTCTGGGCAAGAATACTGGAGTGGGTAGCCATCCCCTTTTCCAGGGGATCTTTCCAACCCAGCGATCAAACCTGTGTCTCCTGAATTTCAGGTAGATTTTTTACCATCTGAGCCACTAGGGAAGCCCTCCTTATCAAAAGTTGCTCAATATACAGGATTGGGAAGGCAGAGGGAGGGAGGAGGAGTAGGGACGCTCTTTCTAAATAGCTCGTCATTATTTTAAAATGTTGCATTATGGCAACTGACTTAGGCATCAAAGCTGAGTTCAAGTTTCAGCTGCAGGATGAGTCCTGGGAAAATCATGCATTCTTTTCCAATGTCAGCTCACTCACTGGCTGAGTGGGAGCCACAGTGCCCGCTGCACGACAGCAGTGGGCATGAAATGATGCTTGCCACGAGCCCAGCCCAGAGGTGCAGCTGGATGAGCACTGCCTGCTGTTCTGACTTGTTTACAAAGGCTGAACCCGTGTGACCTGAGGAGATGACAGCGGGGCTCAGTGAGTTGCCTCTCTGGCTCCCATCTCTGCAGCTAGAACTATGGGCACCTCCTCCCACTGCTCCTTGGAGCCCCCTGGGAAGATTAAGCTGGGGTTGTTCAGCTGGAGAAAAGCATCTTAAGGAAGCCTAGCCATGCTCTTCCCCATTGGTCCTCTGTCTCCACAGGGACCAGAAACAGGGATGACGTGCAGGAGGAGGGCGCATCAGCGAAAGGAAGAGCTTCCTGCTCAGAACGCGAACAGAGCCTAGGAGGACATCAGTCCAGGGATCTGGGACACTGTTCAAGGAGACCTTTAAATGCGGGAAGGACGCTCATGCTTAGTAGCTGATCTGTTACAAAACAGGGGGCGGGGCCAAAGGATTTCTGAGGATTTCTTCAGTTCATGATTCCATGGTTTTCTAGAATTCAGAATCCCAAAGATGTCCTGTGCATTAGTATGATATATGCTCAGAACAGAAAGTCAACCACGGTGAACACACACACACACCCATTCATGTCACTCTCTGCTCAGGGAGCTCCGTGCAGGCAGCCCTTTGTGAGGTCTCTTAACCTAATGAGCTGGTGAGAAGAGGAGACAGGGAGGTTTGTGCAGGAGGGGCGTGTGGGGAACTGGGCTGAAATAGCAGTGGGGAGTCGGGGGTGGTCTGTGCCGTTGAAATCGAGAGCCACCAGAGGTTAGGTCCTTGCCTGGACTGTGCTGTCAGCCAAGTTCAAGGACTTACGCCTGACAGCCCATAATGTGCTTGGCTCTTTCTTGGAAGCTTGGTGAGGCCACTGTGTAGATGAGCAGAGGGGAAGGCTTGGTCTGTGACCCCTAGTTCTGAATTGGGCCTTTGAACTTGTCCCTCCCTCTTCCTGATGCTCTTCCTCAGGCCCCTGTGTACCTGGCACCTTCTCATCATCACCTGGTGTCCTCAAAGGCCACCCATACATGGCTATGCCCCAACAACCTGCTCTCTTCAAGCTCTTCAGGACGTGCCTCGCTCTCTAAAGTGTTTTATTTATTTGTCACCTGTTTATTATCTTTCCTCTCCCAGAGAGTAAACCCTCTGGGTCAGGGACCTTATGTCCTTTCACTTTTTCATTCCCTCAGTGAACCCAGCACACAGAGGTGCTCTATACAGACTTGTTGGGGGAAGGATGAAGCTGAATTTCCCCTAGTCCAATAACTGGAGAGGACAAGTGGGCTGGTAGCTGTCCAGCCCTGTACCCCACCTCCATGCCTATCTCCTGCCAACTAGCTTGCTGCTTCTGGATGAAGTCAATCAGGGTCAAGAATGAATCCTAGGGAATTTCCCTGGTGGTCCAGTGGTTGAGAATCCACCTGCCAGTGCAAAGGATGCAGGTTCCATCCCTGGTCCGTGAAGATCCCACATGCCACGGGGCAACTAAGGCTGATATCAGAACTGCTGAGCCCATACTCTAGCGCCTGTGCTCCACAGCAAGAGGAGTCAATGCAATGAGAAGCCCAGGCGTGGAAGCTAGAGATTAGGCCACACTGGCCGCAACGAGAGAAAACATGCGTGCTGCAATGGAGACCTAATAGAGCCAAACATAAAAAAAATAAATAAATAAATAAACCCTAGAATATTGACCAAAAATCTTCATCTGGACCTGAGGCTGGGCCCTGCCTGATTCTCCCCTTCAGCCCCAGTGTTCCAGAAGCTTCCTTGACTTTCTCTTCTAGCAGATATCTTGAAAACTTGTTCCCAGGTGAGTTTCACCTCTCACTGAGCCGGCTGCCAATGAGAATTCATTACCAGGTGTGCCTGTTTGTGTTGTCGGGGATTTCCCAGCCTTGGGGCTGGGCGGCTGCAAGCTCACTTAGCCTAAGCACGGCTGAGAGGAGCTACCCCACGTCAGGGGTAGCCGGGAGGAGACACCCTGCGCCCAAGGTCAGGGCGGCGGCCAGGAGGAGCTACCCCGCGTCCAAGGCCAGGGGCGGTGACCTTGAGAAGCCACCCGGAGCCTGAGGCCAGGGGTGGCAGCTGGGAGGAGCCACCCATGCCCGAGGCCAGGGAGGAGCAACCCGAGCAGTGGAGGCTGAGCAGGCACAGGAGGGCCTAGAGGAGCTATCCCTCGTTAAAGGTCAGGAACGGCAGTGGTAAGGAGATACCCCTCGTCCAAGGTAAGGAACAGGGGCAGTGCTTTGCTGGAGCAGCCGTGAAGAGATACCCCACGCCCAAGGTAAGAGAAACCCAAGTAAGATGGTAGGTGTTGCAAGAGGGCATCAGAGGGCAGACACACTGAAACCATACTCACAGAAAACTAGTCAATCTAATCACACTAGGACCACAGCCTTGTCTAACTCAATGAAACCAAGGCATGCCTGCGGGGCAACCCAAGACAGGCGGGTCATGGTGGAGAGGCCTGACAGAATGTGGTCCACTGGAGAAGGGAATGGCAAGCCACTTCAGTATTCTTGCCTTGAGAAACCCATGAACAGTAGGAAAAGGCAAAATGATAGGATACCAAAAGACTAACTCCCCAGGTCATTAGGTGTCCAGTATGCTACTGGAGATCAATGGAGAAAGAACTCCAGAAAGAATGAAGGGATGGACCCAAAGCAAAAACAATACCCAGTTGTGGATGTGACTGGTGATAGAAGCAAGATCCGATGCTGTAAAGAGCAATATTGCATAGGAACCTGGAATGTCAGGTCCATAACTCAAGGCAAATTGGAAGTGGTCAAACAAGAGATGGCAAGGGTGAACGTCGACATTCTAGGAATCAGCGAACTAAAATGGACTGGAATGGGTGAATTTAACTCAGATGACCACTACATCTAATACTGAAGGCAGGAATCCCCCAGAAGAAATGGAGTAGCTATCATGGTCAACAAAAGAGTCCGAAATGCAGTACTTGGATGCAATCTCAAAAACGACAGAATGATCTCTGTTCATCTCCAAGGCAAACCATTCAATATCACAGTTATCCAAGTCTATGCCCCAACCAGTAATGCTGAAGAAACTGAAGTTGAATGGTTTTATGAAGACCTACAGATCTTTTAGAACTAACACCCAAAAAAGATGTCCTTTTCATTATAGGGGACTGGAATGCAAAAGTAGGAAGTCAAGAAACACCTGGAGTAACAGGCAAATTTGGCCTTGGAATGCAGCATGAAGCAGGGCAAAGACTAATAGAGTTTTGCCAAGAAAATGCACTGGTCATAGCAAACACCCTCTTCCAACAACACAAGAGAAGACTCTACACATGGACATCACCAGATGGTCAACACCGAAATCAGATTGATTATATTCTTTGCAGCCAAAGATGGAGAAGCTCCATACAGTCAACAAAAACAAGACCGGGAGCTGACTGTGGCTCAGATCATGAACTCCTTATTGCCAAATTCAGACTCAAATTGAAGAAAGTAGGGAAAACCACTAGACCATTCAGGTATGACCTAAATCAAATCCCTTATGATTATACAGTGGAAGTGAGAAATAGATTTAAGGGTCTAGATCTGATAGATAGAGTGTCTGATGAACTATGGAATGAGGTTCGTGACACTGTACAGGAGACAGGGATCAAGACCATCCCCATGGAAAAGAAATGCAAAAAAGCAAAATGGCTGTCTGGGGAGGCCTTACAAATAGCTGTGAAAAGAAAAGAGGCAAAAAGCAAAGGAGAAAAGGAAAGATATAAGCATCTGAATGCAGAGTTCCAAAGAATAGCAAGAAGAGATAAGAAAGCCTTCTTCAGCGATCAATGCAAAGAAATAGAGGAAAAGAACAGAATGGGAAAGACTAGAGATCTCTTCAAGAAAATTAGAGATACCAAGGGAACATTTCATGCAAAGATGGACTCAATAAAGGACAGAAATGGTCTGGACCTAACAGAAGCAGAAGATATTAAGAAGAGGTGGCAAGAATACATGGAAGAACTGTACAAAAAAGATCTTCAAGACCAAGATAATCATGATGATGTGATCACTAATCTAGAGCCAGACATCTTGGAATGTGAAGTCAAGTGAGCCTTAGAAAGCATCACTATGAACAAAGCTAGTGGAGGTGATGGAATTCCAGTTGAGCTCTTTCAAATCCTGAAAGATGATGCTGTGAAAGTACTGCACTCAATATGCCAGTAAGTTTGGAAAACTCAGCAGTGGCCACAGGACTGGAAAAGGTCAGTTTTCATTCCAATCCCAAAGAAAGGCAATGCCAAAGAATGCTCAAACTACCACACAATTGCACTCATCTCACATGCTAGTAAAGTAATGCTCAAAATTCTCCAAGCCAGGCTTCAGCAATACATGAACCGTGAACCCCCTGATGTTCAAGCTGGTTTTAGAAAAGGCAGAGCAACCAGAGATCAAATTGCCAACATCCGCTGGACCATGGAAATAGCAAGAGAGTTCCAGAAAAACATCTATTTCTGCTTTATTGACTATGCCAAAGCCTTTGACTATGTGGATCACAATAAACTGTGGAAAATCCTGAAAGAGATGGGAATACCAGACCACCTGACCTGCCTCTTGAGAAATCTGTATGCAGGTCAGGAAGTAACAGTTAGAACTGGACATGGAACAACAGACTGGTTCCAAATAGGAAAAGGAGTACGTCAAGGCTGTATATTGTCACCCTGCTTATTTAACTTCTATGCAGAGTACATCATGAGAAATGTTGGACTGGAAGAAACACAAGCTGGAATCAAGATTGCTGGGAGAAATCTCAATAACCTCAGATATGCAGATGACACCACCCTTATGGCAGAAAGTGAAGAGAAGCTAAAAAGCCTCTTAATGAAAGTGAAAGAGGAGAGTGAAAAAGTTGGCTTACAGCTCAACATTCAGAAAACGAAGATCATGGCATCTGGTCCCATCACTTCATGGGAAATAGATGGGGAAACAGTAGAAATGGTGTCAGACTTTATTTTGGGGGGCTCCAAAATCACTGCAGATGTTGATTGCAGCCATGAAATTAAAAGACGCTTACTCCTTGGAAGAAAAGTTATGACCAACCTAGATAGCATACTCAAAAGCAGAGACATTACTTTGCCAGTAAAGGTCCGTCTAGTCAAGGCTATGGTTTTTCCTGTGGTCATGTATGGATGTGAGAGTTGGACTGTGAAGAAGGCTGAGCGCCGAAGAATTGATGCGTTTGAACTGTGGTGTTGGAGAAGACTCTTGAGAGTCCCTTGGACTGCAAGGAGATCCAACCAGTCCATTCTGAAGGAGATCAGCCCTGGGATTTCTTTGGAAGGAATGATGCTAAAGCTGAAGCTCCAGTACTTTGGCCACCTCATGCAAAGAGTTGACTCATTGGAAAAGACTCTGATGTTGAGAGGGATTGGGGGCAGGAGGAGAAGGGGACGACAGAGGATGAGATGGCTGGATGGCATCACTGACTCGATGGACATGAGTCTGAGTGAACTCCGGGAGTTGGTGATGGACAGGGAGGCCTGGTGTGCTGCGATTCATGGGGTCTCAAAGAGTCGGACAGGACTGAGCGACTGAACTGAACTGAACTGGGGCTCTTGGGTGTTGCCTGTCTCACCCTGAGGGCACAGGCCTAAGGCAAGCTGAGCCTGTGGGCCTCAGCATCTCCTTGAACCAAACACACTTCCTGACATCTCCCAGGGCTGGTTCTCTCATTCAGAGGTCCTGGTAGGACCCTATTTCCCGGGTCCAGTTCCTTGACTCCTATTTGGGAAATGATACTCCCACGGAGAAGACATTTGATGGCCAGATAGGAGGGAGGCACCCCCACCTCCCTTCCCACACTCTGTGCTGTGATTGTGAACTTGGTCTCCTGAGAACAAAAACAGCATCCTGTGTTTGCTCCCACTTGGTGGCCAGGCAGTCCAGCAGGCCATTTGGCGGTCAGCCCAAGGAAGGGAGTTTCCAGGTACCACTGCAGGGGCGGGCACGGGAGAGAGGACTATTTGTATTGACCTCATGCTGTCTATGGGTCGCACAGAGTCAGACACGACTGAAGCAACTTAGCAGGAGCAGCAGCAGCAGCATGGGCCAAAGGGCAAAGCAGCTAGGTGGTGGGGCAGGGGCCTCTAACCCAAGGGAAGTGGGAGGTGCCTGGCCGCTGAGATTCCCAGGGAGACCCTCAGATCTCTTGTCCATGAGGAAGGAGCCCGAGGCCTCAATCACTCCAGACCACCACGGTGGGGGCACAGAGCCGGGGCACTGGGGCACATTTTTGCGTTTGCCTCTCAGGCAGTCACCCCTACTAACTGTTGGGAAGGCAGCCATGTGGGTGGGACAGCAAGCATTACTGAAAATCTGTAGACATGAATGGTTTGGGACATCCTGGCTGTTCCCAGTGAGTGATTTTGTTACTCTTTGTTCATTACCCACTTAGAGGAAAATAGAAACTTCTTTCCAGTTCTCCAGGGCCTAGACAGGGCAAGCTGCCAGACCTTTCTTCAAGGAAACAAAAGAGCTTGCAAAGTAAGGGTTCCCAGGAGATGTGATCAAATGCCCTCAAGTCAACCAGAGAGGGTTGTGACCCTGGAAATGGCACCGCTCTCAGGGTTGGTGAGTCACCTTGAATGACTGGAGACCACCCTCTAGCCTGGCACTCAAGGAGACCACCCCCTGTTCCAACCCCTCAGGAGACCACGCCCTACCCCATATCCCAGAAACACCAAGAGCACACAGGCTGTGGTACCCAAGGAAAAGTGAGTGGCCACTGGTTTAATAGCAACTGCCACCTTCCTCCTGTTCAGGAGCAAGAGCTGTGGATTGGTTTTATAAAATGCACCAAAGTTCTGAAAATAAACACTCTATCAATAATAAATGGAATGGAAATAGGAGCAAACAAGTCAAAGGAAGATGAGGTGGAGGAAAAACCAGTCAATTTTCTTTTAATGCCCTCATATCCATAAATGTCAAAGGAACAGAAACCCTGAAAGTTTCCTATTCACATAAAATGCCAGGAAGAAAAAAATCTATTTGGGGGAAGATGCAAAGAAACTTGAGTTTAATAAGCCAAAACTTATTAGCCAGAAATAGGGAACCTGCTGCAAAATTCAATTCTAAAAACAGAAACTGGTTATTGTAACTTTTTCAAGCTCTCTAATTCTTTAGGACAATTTTTTTAGAACTCTATTCACAGACACAAATTGAAAAACAAGTATTTTAATGTCCAGTTAAGTTCAGTTAGAATGGCTTTTTTTGGTAAAGCATCTCTCCACCAAACATCTCAGCCTTCTAAGGAAGACTCAGTTAAACTCCCAAAGGAAGTGTGTGCTAAGTTGCTTCAGTCATGTCCGACTCTTCGCAACCCTATGGACTGTAGCCTGCCAGGCTCCTCTGTCCTTGGGGATTCTCCTTCAAGAATACTGGAGTGGGTTGCCAGGCCCTCCTACAGGGGATCTTCCCGGCCCAGGAATCAAACCCACATCTCTTCTGTCTCCTGCATTGGCAAGTGGGCTACTTACCACTAGGGCCACCTGGATGTGGTTGTTGTTGTTCAGTGGCTCTGTCGTGTCTGACTCTTTGCAACCCCGTGGACTGCAGCACACCAGGCTTCCCTGTCCTTCACCATCTCCTGGAGTTTGCTTAAACTCATGTCTACTGAGTCTTTGATGGCATTCAACCATCTTGTCCTCTGGCACCCGCTTCTCCTCCTGCCCTCAATCTTTCCCAGCATCAGGGTCTTTTCCAGTGAGTCAGCTCTTCACATCAGGTGGCCAAAGTATGAGAGCTTCAGCTTCAGCAACAGTCCTTCCAATGAAGATTCAGGACTGATTCCTAAAGGATTCCTAAAGGATTAACTGGTTTGATCTCCTTGGTGTCCAAGGGACTCTCAAGAGTCGTCTCCAGCACCACAGTTCAAAAGCATCAACCCATCAGCACTCAGGTTTCTTTATGGTCCAACTCTCACAACCATTCATGACTACTGGAAAAACCATAGCTTTGGCTAGGGACTTTGTCTCTGCTTTTTAATACATTGTCTAGAGTGGTCATAGCTTTTCTTCCAAGGAGCAAGCATCTTTTAATTTCATGGTTGCAGTCACCATCCGCGGTTATTTTGGAGCCCAGGAAAATAAAGTCTGTCACTCTTCCCATTGTTTCCCCATCTATTTGCCATGAAATGATGGGACTGGATGCCACGACCTTCATTTCTTGCATGTTGAGTTGTAAGCCAGCTTTTTCATTCTCCTCTTTCACTTAGCACCACCTGGGAAGCCCCCCAAAGAAAGTTTCTATAAACGTGAACATTCTCTTTGAAAACTTTTCCCTCCAGAGCCCTGGTTCTCACCTTGTGCTCCACTCAATGAGTATTTTCATTTAACACAGATCAAAGCTTTAGAGGACGAAGTCCTTTCTGACAACGAAATCTCAAACATCAGCCTGTGGCTCGATAAGGAAAAGACAGGCATCAGCATGCACCACTGAACCAATACCAGGAACAGCTTTGGGTCAGGAGAGCTAAACCTTCCCCAAAACAAATCACACACACAAATAATCAGTGAATTTTCAGGAGAAAAAGTAGGGCAAGGTAATGTGCGTGCTGCAGAGAAGGCAATAGCAACCCACTCCAGTGCTTTTGCCTGGAAAATCCCATGGATGTATGAGCCTGGTAGCCTGCAATCCATGGGGTCGCTAAGAGTCAGACACGACTGAGTGACCTCACTTTCACTTTTCACTCTCATGCATTGGAGAAGGAAATGGCAACCCACTCCAGTGTTCTTGCCTGGAGAATCCCAGGGACAGGGGAGCCTGGTGGGCTGCCGTCTATGGGGTCGCACAGAGTCGGACACGACTGAAGCGACTTAGCAGCAGCAGCAGCACTGTGTTTGCTGCGTGTCATCCATACCTGTCTCTTTCCTCTAATGAAATTTGTACTAGTTCACTAGCTAGTGGGACTTCCCTAGTGGCTCAGACAGTAAAGAATCTGCCTGCAATGCAAGAGAACTGGATTCAAGCCCTGGGTCAGGAAGTTCCCCTTAGAAGGGAATGGCAACCCCCTCCAGTGTTCTTGCCTAGAGAATCCCATGGACAGAGGAACCTGTTGGGCTACAGTCCATGGGATCAAAAAGAGTTGGACATTACTGAGTGATGAATATTCACTTTTCACTTGCTAATTAACTTCAGAGACCTAGAGCTGTATTTCATCCCCAGGCATGAAACTATTAACAGCAAACATAGTGTTTTTAGTAATATTTTGATAAAATTTTATCACTACAAATCTATTTGAATGTTTTATAGCATTATCATGTATCATTTATTAATTCATCAAATATTTATTGTATTCCTACCTGTGTGCTCTGGAAACTACAAAGATGAATTTAAGACCTAGTGTACTGGGAGAGTTTGCTAAACTTGTAATTTGTACTTGTACTATTATTAGCTGTAGAAATTATTATAACACAAGGCTAGAGAGGGAACAATCAAGGGGGCCAGAGGGACAACTTCATCTGACCAGTGTAGACCCAGGGCTGAGGCATGGTAATCACTCAGTCAACATTATTACATTAAGAAGGAACCAAACAAGGTAACAAGTGATGCTATAGACTGAACCTTTGTGGCCACTCGGAATTTATATTTTAAACCCTAATCCCCATGGAATTATGTTCAATCATTTCAGTTCAGTTCAGTCACTCTGTCCTGAACTCTTTGTGACCCCATGGACTGCAGCACTCCAGGCTTCCCTGTCCATCACCAATCTCCAGAGCTTGCTCAAACTCATGTCCATTGAGTCAGTGATGCCATGCAACCATCTCATCCTCTGTCATCCCTTTCTCCTCCCGCCTTCAATCTTTTCCAGCATCAGGGTCTTTTCAAATGAGTCAGCTCTTTGCATCAGGTGGCCAAAGTACTGGGGCTTCAGCTTCAGCATCAGTCCTTCCAATGAATATTCAGGACTGATTTCTTTTAGGACTGACTGGTTTGATCTCCTTGCAGTCCAAGGGACCTGAAGAGTCTTCTCCAACACCGCAGTATATTCAATATCCTATGATAAACCATATGGAACATAATATGAAAAAGAATATATATATATAAATATATAAAATACATATATAACTATATATAAAAAAGAATGCCGTGGTGGTGGTTTACTTGCTAAGTCATGTCCAACTCTTTGTGACCCCATGGACTGTAACCTGCAAGGCTCCTCTGTCCATGGGATATCCCAGGCAAGAATACTGGAGTGGGTTGCCATTGCCTTCTCCAGGCATCTTCCCGACTCAGGGATAGAACCCTTACCTCCTGCATGGCAAGCAGAATCTTTACCGCTGAACCACCAGGGAAGCCCCAGAAAGAATGTGTGTATGCGTGTGTATCTGAATCACTGTGATGTACAGCAGAAATGAACAACATTGTAAACCAACTATATTTTAATAAAAAAATCCTGACCTCCTATGTGATAATATTACGAGGTAGGGGCTTTTGAAAATGATTAGATCATAAGGGCAGGGCCCTCACAAAATGGAGCAGTTACCTTCTAAGAAGAGATATGAAAGCTGGCTTTCTGCTCTCCTGTGAGCGCCCAATGAGAAGCTGGCTGTCCATGAATCAGGAAGTGGCTTCTCACCAGATACTAGACTGCTAGTACTTTGACCTTGGACTTCCCAGCTTCTGCATCTGTGAGAAATAAATTTGTATTGTTTCTAAGCCACCTGGCCTATGGTGCTCTGTGTTAGCAGCTCCAATGAACTATGGAGAAAGGTCTTAGAAGAGAAATATGAGGAAACTGGGAGATGGCCAAGTCACAGATGAGATTGTCTCAAGAATGAAAGCACGTAAGGTAGGGCTGAGAAAAGTTATTAAAAAGTGTTCAGTTTCAGCAAGGTGAAAAATAAATCCTAATGTTTAATTTTTATGCAGCTAGATAATGTTTTGAAATTAATTTGAAAGGTTTTCCTCCTATATTTTCTCTTTTCTCCCCATTGCACATTGGCTGCTCTCCTCCCCAAGCCATTCAAATGGAAGAAAGTCCTGCACTCCATTGCTTCAAGGGAAATGTGCCTGTAAGATGTCCTGGGCAAGCTCAGAGGACAAAGAGGATTCGCAGAGGCAGTAGAAGAGAGCCAGGGCTTGGCTGAAAGAAGCAGAGGGACTTGGAAGAAGTTAGAGGCAAAGAGGCACTTGATGTAAAAGAAAAGAGGGGGAGAGAGAAAGAGACAGAGAATTTCCCAGGACTGGGGAGGAGGAGTGAGACGGGTGCGTGATGGAACGGCGGGTGCCCACACTGCCTCCAGAAGCACAGCAAGCTTCCAGAAGGAAGGGCAAACCTGAGATCACAGGGCAGTGGCTCCAAGGTTCTCCCTAAGTTCCATGTCCAAACAGGAACTTACCTTGGAGAGCCTCTGGTGGGAGAGCAATGGACACCCCAGTAGGAACTTGGGCGAGCAGATGACAAGGACCAGGGGTCACCATCAGTGTCTGACTCACATGTAGCCTCAGAATCTCAAAGAGACTCCAAGTGAAAAACCCCAAATGTGTGAGTCTAAATCTAATGTCAGAGCCCTCCCTCTTAATCACCATGCCTTTCTGGTCCTGATGGTTTAAAGTTTATCCAGATAATTTATACGGAAAAGAAAGAAATAATCAAAACATATGTGAATGTTTGTATACATACACACACCTTCAATAAGCATATAATCCTCCTTTTCCAGATTTTGTGGGATTTTATCTGCATCTTCTAGTGAACAGTCAAGTCCAACAATTCTTTTGACCTGGTCTAGAAAATGTTGCCAGGATAGAAACAACAATAATAACAGTGATAAGGCAGACTGGAGGGAAAAGTTCGCATAAGAAGAGAGATGAGAAATGATGATGCATTTTCTCTGCTCATAGCCAGGAATGGGTTAATAGTAGTCAGTGGGGGTCACTTTTAGTGAATAAGAAACTGATAGAAAAGGGAGAAACAAAGAGAGTGTGGGGTGGAGAAGAAGAATGCAAATAAAGGTAGAGCAAAAAGAGAGAAAAAGCTTGATGGAGAGGAAAAAACATGGAGGGAAGGATATGATGGGCAGAAAGCAAGGCGATGAGTGTGTCCCCAGCAATCCAGCCCCAGGAAATCCTATTAGGCAGCAAAAATGAGATTATTGTATTTTCACTTTGCCACTATATGCAAATGACTCAATTTAACTGCTAAACATGTTGTTATTGAATTCTGAGAAATCCCCTTCATAAAATGTAATATTTTTGTGATAATATTGTCAGCAATACCAGATTGCTTTTCTATTTTGGTTAAGCTTTTATCCGAGTCTAGTATATGTCATACACTCTCAGATTCCAAGTGATTGCTTTTATGTAATTTTTGTGTAAGCAAGAAATAATAACATGCTTAGAAATGTGAGAAATATGTTAACCTTCCCATTATTTTCTCATGCCCAGGAGAATTAGAGGGTGGGCCAAAATGGGGAATGTAATTATTTCTCATGATGAATTTTTATTTATGTTAATATCCTTGAGAGCCTCCATATCTGTTATTAACTGCATCCATTTGTTTGGTCCCAGCCTTTATATCCTGTGGCTTTAATCCTTCTACTTTTAGAAGCTTTTTGCATAAACTGACAAAGACTTTTAAAGCCTGTAAACAAAGGATTGTGAAATCACACTTTCTATCTCTGACACATTTGCTACTCTTTGGTCACATCATTGTAATTCCAACCAAATTTAATTAAAAAAAAAAAAAAAGTGGAAACTCCACCCCTGCAGTCCCTAATACTATTCTGTCAAAGTGGAATTCCGTGTATTTTTCATTTCCTAAATTTCTATTCATTTAGATGACTACTCAGATGCATAGCTTCCCTCCTCCAGAATTCATCAGTAAAAATTAAGGAGGGAAGCAAATGGAGGGAATGTTTGGTATGATCCATTAGTCATAAACAATACACACGGTCCAGATCATAGCCATGCAGAAATCTGCTGTATCCAGCCGCTTAGTCTAGACAGTTCTATATGGTCAAGGACAACAGTGACTTTCTTAGGCATGATGACTTTGTCTGGGGAGTCAGTCAGCAACAGGATTAGTGTGATGATTAATCTTCTGTGTCAACTTGACTGGGCCACAGTAAACAGATATTCGGTCAAACATCATGGCAAATGTTCTGGTGAAGGCATCTTAGATGTGATTTACACTTAAATCAGTGGGCTTTGAGTAAAGCAGATTGCCCTCCATAATATGGGGGGCCTCACCAGATCAGTTGAAGCCATAGTAGAAAAAAGACTAAGATCCCCTGAGGACAGGGAATTATGCCTCCAGACAGCCTTATGAATGTGAATGACAGCCTCAACTCCTCGCTGGATCTCTAGCCTGTCCACCTGCTCTCCAGATTTTAGACATATCAGCCCTCAAAATTGCATGAGTCGTTCTCTTAAGATAAATAACTCTCTGTCTATACACACACATGCACACACATACACACACACACACACAACACACACTACTGGTTCTGTTTCTCTGTAGAACCCTGACTAATGCGAATAGGTAGGGTCTAATTCGCAATTATAAACCATTGATCGGCTGAGCTTATTGTCCACTACTGAGTCACTGCTGATATCAAGGTTTGTCCACAACTGAAAAGCAGGCACAAAAATCATATTCTAAGACCATTTTCCTGAATTACCCTGTCTTTTTTGTTTGTTTGTTTTAACTGCCATATCAACAGAGTTACCTATGCAAACTAAGATCTCTCAGGAGACACTTAACTCTTACTTGAAGCAAGGTGATACCTGAACACCCCATATGCATCCATTTTAAAGACCTCCAGCAAAGCAGGTGACCTCAAATGGGACAGAGATATTGAGGCAAAAAACGATAAGTCCCTATATTGATAGGGGCGGAATTTCCTGGTGGCTCAGTGTAAAGAATCTGCCTGCCAGTCAGGAGACTCAGGTTCATTCCCTGGATCAAGAAGATACCCTGGAGGAGGAAATGGCAACCCACTCCAGTCTTCTTGCCTGGAGAATTCCATAGACTAAGGAGCCTGGGGCTATAGTACACTGGGTTGCAAAGAGCTGGACAAGACTTAGCAACTGAGCATGAGGATGATATTGATATAAACCCAGTCATTGCGGGTATATCAGTTAGTTTTTGCTGTGTAACACTTTGCCCCAAATATAAAGATTGAACATTTTTACTATTGCTCCCAAGTCTGTGGTTCCCTGAGCAGCTCTGCAGTCAGCCCTGGAGCTGGCTGGTGCTTTGTCTAAGATGACTGACTTGAATATCTGGCCAGAAGGGCTGGCTGTCCATTGGTGCCAGCTGAACTCCATGTCTCTCATTGTTCTTCAGGTTTTCTTGGTCTTATTCATGTGGAGGCAAGGGTTTCTAGCAGAAAAAGAGGCAAAGCCCCAGTGCACAAGTACTTTCCAAGCCTCTGATTGTGGATCACATCACACTTGTTTATGTACCATGGGCTAAAGCCACACTGCTACGCTCAGATTTAGGGAAATGGGAAGAATGGCAAGGTCACATAAATAATCATGGTAGTCACATTGCAAAGAGGCATTTAGATAGGGATGGGAGGAACTTTGGGCCGCATTTCACCACGCACAGACCCCCAGTGGAGCCAAGGTAGTGTACATATAAATGACCTCTCTGAGAAATGCATTAAAAGAACTGGTAAAAATTAAATGGAAGCTACAGTGATCAGGAGAGCCAAAGATGAGTTTATTTCTTACTTCAGTTCAGT
Source organism: Budorcas taxicolor (assembly GCF_023091745.1). Classification (NCBI taxonomy): domain Eukaryota; kingdom Metazoa; phylum Chordata; class Mammalia; order Artiodactyla; family Bovidae; genus Budorcas; species Budorcas taxicolor. The sequence continues at coordinate 40,241,570 of NC_068914.1, read as the reverse complement.
TCAGTTCAGTCGCTCAGTCATGTCTGACTCTTTGTAACCCCATGAATCGCAGCTCGCCAGGCCTCCCTCTCCATCACCATCTCCCGGAGTTCACTCAGACTCATGTCCATCGAGTCACTGATGCCGTCCAGCCATCTCATCCTCTGTCATCCCCTTCTCCTCCTGCCCTCAATCCCTCCCAGCATCAGAGTCTTTTCCAATGAGTCAACTCTTCACATGAGGTGGCCAGAGTACTGGAGCTTCAGCTTTAGCATCATTCCTTCCAAAGAATACCCAGGGCTGATCTCCTTCAGAATGGACTGGTTGGATCTCCTTGCAGTCTAAGAGACTCTCAACTGTCTTCTCCAGAACCACAGTTCAAAAGCATCAATTCTCCGGCGCTCAGCCTTCTTCACAGTCCAACTCTCACATCCATACATGACTACTTAAGTTCTTTTAAAAAGCTGAGACATAATGGGAAAGAATCAATGACATGTAAGAGACTCAAGATTTTGTGAAAAGAGGTGCACAGGTGCGGTGAGGTCAAGCCAGGGAAAGTCTCCTTTTATCTGCTTCACAAATTGGACTCTGTGGAAAATCCTGTTTTAAAAAATGAAAGGATTCCATTTACTGAAAAACCTTTGCATAAAGTCACTACCTTCATAAAGGGAGAGTACTTTTGAGACTTTGAGACTCAAAAGCAAATGGGCAGAGAGATTTACACAGACAAGGACTGAGGTCAGAGGATGGAGAGACAATAAATGGGAGACGGAGTCAGCTCTTGAAGACCAGCAGCAGGGGTGATGACCCTGGCGGATGGGAGGGGGTCACTGGGGAAGAGCTCTGACTGGGGTGGCCTTGAGGGCACTGATGGGAGGTGGATCAGAGATGGCGAGGGAGTGAGGAGTTCAGCAGTTCTTTGTTGAGGGTAATACGTGCTTTTTGCCATCTTTTTCCAGCCTTTCAACTCCAGGGTGGTCCGGGGGTGCGTGGGGGGTCAGCCTCAGTGTACAGATTGCGGGAAAGGAGACTGGAAGTCAGCAAAGTTGGGGCTGGGTGGGAGCCCGTCTAACTAGAAGGGCCCCCAGAGCCTGCTCTGGTTGGAAGGCGGATCCGAGTGGTTGGAGGGCTTGGAGCTTGCACATTGTAGTTCAGTGAGTGTGAGGCCAGAGTTGCTAACTGCTAAGTAGATTTTGGTGCAACTTGACATCTAGATGGATGCAGTGCAAAACCATGTCCTATACCTCAGATTCCAAGGGCGCTGAGGCTTTCTCCGTCTCACAGGCAAAGCATTCGATGTTTGAGTGCGAAGGAAAAAAATATTACCAAATCCCAGCTGCTTCCCTTGCTGTGCTGTGTTGTGCTAAATCGCTTCAGTCGTGTCTGACTCCTTGTGAGCCTATGGACTGTAGCCTGCCAGGCTTTTCTGTCTATGGGATTATCCAGGTAAGAATATTGGAGTGGGTTGCTATGCCCTCCTCCAGGGGATCTTTGTTGACCCAGGGATCAAACCCTCCTCTCTTACATCCTCTGCCTTGTCAGATGGGTTCTTCACCACTAACACCACCTGGGAAGCCCTCCCCTTGCTTTACACCAAGTGGTTTGATTGGGAAGGATCTTCTGATCTCTGGGCTACAGATTTTAAATGAATCAGATGACACAGGCTTTTCATTTGCATGTGGTAAAATATATATAATGGTAATTTACTAGAGAACAAGGACCAAGGCTGGTGTGGATCTATTAGGAAAACGGCGTGCTCATTTGATCCCTTCCTTGTTTCATCCCCATAGCAGCTCTTTCCTGGATTCTTTCCTAGATTCATAAAAGGAGAAGGTTTGAGAATGAACTCAGTGGTTTTGTGCAGAGGAAAGGCACAAACTTCCCCCCACTGCAGACCCAATTTTAAACCCAGCCATCCAGGGGTTTGGGGGAGAATGGATACATGAATATATATGGCTGAGTCCCTTGGCTGTTCACCTGAAACTATCACAACATTGTTTATCAGCTATACCCCACCACAAAATTACAAGTTAAAAAAAGGGAAACTGGCCACTCTGAGTTACTAATACACAGGAGCAGGTGTCTGCTAACAGCCCATGGGAGTCTGGGGCACAGCCCTCTCTGGACGCACACTCTGCCGAGAAGGCTCCGTCACACCCTCTAAATAGCAGTCTGCATGAAGCAAATTTTGCCCCCGGCTCTGCAGATTTTTGACAGACTGGGGAGTCATGAGAACCTGTTTCCACAGGAACCTCGTGAACTGACAGTGGCCAGACTCACCTAGTGACAAGTGAGAGACAGCGGGTAGGGCAGGGGGCCTGCCAAGTCGGGTCATGGGTGAGTCAGCTGGGGAAGGTCAGACCCCTGCTGCGACTCTGATGCACTGAGGGCCCAGCAGAGGATGGCGGGCCTGTTTTTTTCTTTCTCTTCATCTCAGACTAAAGAGCTGAGATTAATCCCTTGTCTGAAAGGAAGCTATTCCTTGCCCTGCTGACACCAACAAACCTGGTGGTGGCCCCAGTTTGAAGATTTCTTTGTGCCGAGGATGATAAGACAGACGAGTTGAGGGAGGACCTTGTCCCTGCGAGGTGGCAGGGGTGTTCTGCAAGAGGACAGCTCTCTCTGCTCCTTCCCTCCTATCGGCCACTCCCGAAAGATGATGCATAAAGTGATGGGGGCTAGGCACAAACCCTAGGCACAAACTGGTTTAGGAACCTGGAGGTACTAGGACTGGTCCCTAAACTGGTGAAGCCTAGCACCCTTCTCCCAGCTCTTCTGACCTCTCACTGCTATTTCAGCCCAGCTAGGGGCAATTTCTGACTCTTCTCTTACATACTGAACACCAAAGCTTCTGCTGGAAAGGACACATGGGTAAATACAGCCCAGCTAAGATCCTCTGCAACCCCGACCTACACTATGAATTGTTCAGAACCCTCCTCAGAAGCAAGAAAGAACACAGAAGGATATGAACAGGCTGGTTTACTTAGCAGTTCTGGATTTCAAAGCAACCTCCTAACCTCCCAGCCTCCGACACGGTGCTGACATTGTGTGTGATTTCAGACCTAAAGCAGAGCTCTGTTCTTCTTTACGAGGCTTTGACCCTACGGGCAGTTTTGCCACCTCCCAGTCCCATAATAAATTTAATGGGTTGTGGTATTACCTTCATGTCCCCGGCGTCTTGGCAAGGGTCACTGTCTATCAACTATAAAAAGACAAAATGCTGACTCTTTGGCCTCAAACTTCAGATTCCATTGTGATTGATTCGTCAGATGGATGAGGCACAAAATTCGGCAGCTGTTTTTTGTTTGTTTGTTTGTTCTTTTCCCCCAAGAGACCTATCTGATGGAAATCATCTTTGACCTCAAAAAACTCAAGTTTGTATCAGATTCCTCACCTGGTCACCCTTGGGTTTGGCAGCAGAATAAAAGAGTGATACTGGGGTGAGGAATGACCAGTGCTTCCCAGCTAGACAGCCCTCCTCCCACTACAGTCTCCTGTCCCCACCTTTCCAGCTGGGATTCTGCAGGCCACGCCCAGCTGCCGACTGGCCTCTTTACTACATGCGCACGCCACCAGCACCCTCACCCCCAAGGGCACCCCAACACCCCCAGCTGCTGCAAACTTCAGATTTAGAAGGTGAGTGGGGCTGGCTTGATCAAGAACTTTGAGGGACCCAGAGAGAAGGACCAGTTAAAGTGATTCTCAACCAATGGCTAGTGATGAAGGAATCCACATAAAAAATGTTTTCAAAAAGTCAGTTTATCCTCCATTTGGGGGCTTTGAGAAGAAGAGTTTTTATGATTCATCTGTTTAAAAGGCTTTTTATCTGATAAGCTCATTGCATTCCTGGCAGAGTAGATCCTTCATTATTCACAAAGTCAATAATGGGGGGCCACATAGAAATTTTAATGAGTCTTGATTCTCAAACTTGATGGTGTAAACATCACAGGGGAGTTTCTAAATACAGATTTCTGTGCCAGGACCTTAAGCATTCCAGTTCCAAAGGCCGAAGATTGGGAACTGAAATTTGCTTTTTAATGAACATCCAGAAGATCCCAATGTAGGTGGGCTACGGAACACTGTTTGTAGTTTACTATTTGCGGATAATCCATATTCACAGAATTATAATGTATTAAAAGTGGATCCATGGCAGAAAACCTAATAGGAGAGTAATTGAAAGTGGCGTTGGGGTCAACCATCTGAGCATTCTGCTTCATCACGCTTCTCCTGAAAATAAAAATGAACTCTGTGATTTCCACAGAAATATCAAGTGATGGGCTCATGTGCCATGGCCCCACCACACACATGTTGGTGTTCATGTGGAAGGTCCCAGGGGAGGCTGGCTAAGGCCCCGTGACATCCTAATATCACCCGAGCACTAAGCCAGCTGCAGGACCCACAGCTCAGCCACCCCCACCCCAGGGCCTTTGTCTGTTTCCCTGTCCTTGCCGTTCCAGTGGTCCTTGGCACTCAGAGAAACTTCTGAGGCCATCAGGCAGGTGAACCAGAGAGGAAGCATTTGCAGAATCTTCTTGGACTTGGAGCCCATGGAAGGGGGCAGATACGGTGCGTGGAACTGAGCAGGGTGACCATCACATCTGGGAAAATCCTGGCCCAGCCAGGCCAAAGAGAAAGCACACACAAGTGCAATCTCTGTGTGACTGTCTGACACGGCAGGCCTGTTTTAGGTTCTCCATTCACTGAAGGAGGAAGAGCAATGAACCGTGTGTAGGGCAGGTTTTCATTTCCTGACCCCTAGCAATGACCAATGACCTTCAGTAGGTCCCTGCAACCAGAGTAACTGGAGGGTTATGCTCTGTCATTAATCCCTCCAGTTAAAGTCATTGTAGTGACGGGGAAAAGAAGTGGGGACCCAGGCCCTCCCCACACGGGAGCAAGTACAGACAGAGGGGCTAGAGTCTTTCAACATCTGTGACAGTGGCCCACAGAAACTCAAACCATGGGGCCCGAGAACATGCCTAACACCTAAGAGCTAAAAGGGAAGCCTAGAGTTGTTTCAGTTTAATGGTTTTATTTTACTGTTGAGAAACCAGCCTGCAAAAATAAAGTGACTTGTACAAAGTAAACTATAGAATTAATTATACAATTATTGGAGATTAGCTGTTGAATTGTATCTTCACCCAAAGGAGCCGTATATACAAGCTTCTCTGTCAGAAATAAAATGCTTCTCTTTCATATAATTCTTCTTCAAATCTTGGTTGAATGGAGATAGAGATAAAGAGACCCCTGGAAAAATGCAATGAGTTAATTCAGCCTTCCTGATGATGGTGAGCATTTGACAGTGCGAAATTTAAAAAGAAATGAATTCCAGATACTGAATCTTTTTTAAAATTAAGTAATTTTATTTTTGTTCATTTATTTAGCTGTGCTGGGTATTAGTTGTGACAAGCGGCATCTTTGCCCTTCATTGTGGCATGTGGGATTTTTATTTGTGACCTGTGGGATCTAGCTCCCTGACCAGGGATCAAACCAGAGTTGTCTTCATTGGCAGTGCAGAGTCCTAGCCCCTGGACCACCAGGGAAGTCCCTAGACACTGAAATTTTATAACCTCAATTCCTTTGGGAGCCTGATGTTTCTTTCCTCTGTCCCTGCCTCTGAATGGCTATTGAAATGTGTTTTTTTTGGTGGCCGCTCTCCTTATGACAGTAGCATGGCTCTTGATTGCTTAGGCCAAGCCTATAACAATGACCTTTAAAGGAATTTGGAGACAAATTCTTTACAAAGCATTCTGGCCCAGGTAAATCAAGCCTTTGCTTGCATCCCAGGGCTGGAAAATCAGGCAGGTCCAGCTACCTGTCAAGTCAATGGGCAACAAGACCTAGTTAAGCTGACATGCATGCCACACACCCCACCCTGAACTACCTAGAAAATCTTGACACCATGCACCCGGAGTTGGAAGAGATGCCCCAGCAGGCTCATGGTGTAAACTTAGGTTTATTTGGTCAGTCACCCAGTCGTGTCCAACTTTTTGTGACCCCCATGGACTGTAGCGCGCCAGGGCTCCCTGTCCCTCACCATCTCCCGAAGTTTGCCCAAGTTCATGTCCATTGTGTCAGTGATGCTATCAAGCCATTTCATCCTCTGACGTCCTCGTCTCCTTTTGCTCTCAGTCTTTCTCAGCATCAGGGACTTTTGTAGTCAGTAGGCTGTTACCATCAGATGACCAAAATACTGGAGCTTCAGCTTCAACATCAGTTCTTCCAATGAGTATTCAGGGTTGATTTCCCTTACAATTGACTGGTTTGATCTCCTTGCAGTCCCAGGGACTCTCAGGAGTCTTCTCCAACACCACAGTTCAAAGGCATCAATTCTTTGGCCTTCTGCCTTCTTTATGGTCCTGCTCTCATAACTGTACATGACCACTGGGAAGACCACAGCCTTGATTATATGGACGTTTGTTGGCAGAATGATGTCTCTGCTTTTCAACACACTGCCTAGGTCCGTCATAGTTTTCATGCAAAGAAGCAATCATCTTCTGATTTCATGGCTGCAGTCACCATCTGCAGTGATTACAGAGCCCAAGAAGAGGAAATCTGTCACTGCTCCCACCTTTTCCCCTTCTATTTGCCCTGAAGTAATGGGGCCGGCTACCATGATCTTTGGTTTTGTTTTTCTGATACTTAGTTTTAATCCAGCTCTTTCAGTCTCCTCCTGCACCCTCATCAGGAGACTCATTAGTCCCTCTTCGTTTTCTGCCATTAGGGTGGTATCATCTGCGTATCTGAGGTTGCTGATGTTTCTTCCACCTATCTTGATTCCAGCTTATAACTCACCCAGCAAATCACCCAGGCAGCATTTCTCATGATGTGCTCAGCATACAGGTTAAACAAACAGGTGACAGACAGCAGACAACCCGGTCATACTCCTTTCTCAATCTTGAACCAATCAGCCGCTCCATACAGGGTTCTAACTGTTGCTTCTTGACCCACATACAGGTTTCTCAGGAGACAGGTATGGTGGTCTGGTATTTCCATCTCTTTAAGAGCTTTCCACAGTTTGTTATGATCCACAAAAGGCTTCAGCATAGCCAATGAAACAGAGGTAAATGTTTTTCCGGAATTTCCTTGCTTTAACTATGATTCAGCAAGTGTCGGCAATTTGATCTCTGGTTCCTCTGCCTTTTCTAAACCCAGCTTGGACATCTGAAAGTTCTTGGCTCACATACTATTGAAGCCTAGCATGCAAGATTTTAAACATGACCTTACCAGCATGGGAGATGAGTGCAATTGTCTGATGGTTAGAACATTCTTCAATACTACCCTTCTTGGGAATTGGGATGAGGACTGCCCTTTTCCAGTCCTGTGACCCCTCTTGGGTCTTACAGATTTGCTGACATATTGAATGCAACACTTTGGTGGCATCAACCTTGGGTTAGGGTGTTGTAAATTCTCAAACTTCATATTTTCTGATCCTCAACAGCCCCACAAACAGGCTCGGAGCATCCCACCCAGATGACTAGGTGCACTCGGGTGACATGGCTGGTGCCTGTCACAAGTTCCCCTTCTTACCCTCCCCTAACAGTGACCTAGTGTTTACATTCAAACACAGTAGTGAAATGCCCTCACACCTGTGGTTGTATTCTCCATCCTACCCCCACTTGCCCACAGGTCCTCACTTTCTCAGCTCCCCATCTGCTTGAGTATGCCTGCTTCCTTGCTCACTCTCACCCCCGTAGCCTGCTTATGGCACGGATCTGAGTATAATAACTTTTGTTGTCTGCACCCCTCCCTCATGTCCCCTCTTGTGGCCGCATCTGACTGAACATCATGAAAAAAATACAAAGAGCAGGAGAGGACAAGGGGCTCAGCATGACCCCTGATGAACTTTCCCTTGCCTTCCCAAGGGCACACCCAGTGAGATTTCAGCCTGCACCGATGTACCACTGCCAACACGGGCTCACTCTGGGCTGGTGTGTCCACATCAGGAGCATAATGTGTGATTCTGGGTTTAGGGTCGTAAGTATGACTTTGGAAAATGCACCTCTTTAATGCCCTGGTAGAAAATAGTGCTCAGGGTGGTGAAAAACCCTCCTGATACTGACCAAGAAGGAAAGATTGAAAATTCCAGAGATGTTTGCCTGGAGAAGATGAGACTGAACAGGAACCAGAAGCTGTGTCACAGAGGAGGGGCCACTGGAGTGAGGTAGTGAGGTGGAGGTCTTCTTATTCTCATGGCTCTGAAGAGCAAAACTAGGTACAAATTTCCTTCCCATAGAAACACACACTTTTTAACCAAAACTAAGCCTATTTAATAAAATTTGTAAAGTCCTATTTTACTGAAAGTTTTCACTTTCATCTTGGGTTCAAAGGATTTGTTAACAAAATTAGTCACCAACATTGAATTATCTAGCTTACTTTCAATACACTAACATTAAAAGAAAAGAGAAAGAGAAACAACAGAGAATGCATCACCAATTGGGTTTTGACCAGCATCAAGACTCAACAGCACTGGGAAGTCCCAGATCACAGCACGTCCGGAGTCCCAGTCGGGAAAATGTCCGAAGTAGCACATCCTCTCCATGGGTGAGACTTCAAAGACTGCAGCTTGAGTTCCTGCCTGTAATCCCAAGACAGAGGCAAACTGATATCTTCATCAATCTGTGAGGAAATAGCAGCTCTGGTTTCATGTTAATGCATAAAACTTGGAATGTTGTTAAGTCTGGGCTTGATTGGCCAACCCCCCTCCTGGGGCTCCACAATCTCAAGATTTGGCGGCTGTCTTATCTATGGTGCCGCAAGTCTTGCGGTCACTCACCATCAGGACAGCGTCCAGGCAGGTGAGAGCAAAGTCAGAGGCCTGCTCTGCTTTGTCTCTGAAGCCTAAATAAGGCTATTTATTTTGTTTCCCTAGCAAGCACAAAGTCCACCATACACGGGAGTCTAGAAGGAGAGAGTGGGAAATTGTATGCATGAGAAGGGGCAGCTGGTATCCAGCCCTCTGCTAAGAATGGATTCAGTAACTCTCTGCCTACAGGGAAAGACTGCTTCTGAGTCAAAGTCCTCTCCTGTGTCCAGGGCATCCAGCTGTTTTGCCAAGTGGACCCTCAGTTGGGAAAGTGACACAGGTTCAGAAGCAACTAGACATCAGAGGGACACATCCACCTGGACTTTGTGTGCGATGAAGTGAAATTCAGAAAGATAAGCAGCCTTTCAGAGACTGTGTCCCTCGTGCCCTCTTCTTGTGTGAGACTCATCTACTGAGGTCATTCTTTCTGTTACAACGTTCCTTCATCTCCCTTTCTTAATCTCCCCTGTTCCTAGTGGTCCATGAAAGGCTGGTAGGAGTAGGAGGCCCCCAGCTGTCATTGAGGGATAAAGACAGGGGCGCATAGCTGTCAGCATCCACTCAGTCTATAACCCTTCTTAAGAGAAAACGCCTCCTTTCATCCTGTACACTGTACTTTACTATCTGTTTACAGGACTTTGAAATGTAGCCTTGAAATAATTGCACCTTTATCTTATGATGCCTCTGGAATCACTGCAGCAGGTAACACTTGGATAAAGAGGGGTCCCTCATAGCCACATCTCTACGGAGCCTGAGGTTAAATTTTTCTTTTTTTTTTTTTTAGACTTTAAACGTTTCATTTTGTAGCGGGGGTATACCCAATTAACGACGGTGTGGTATTTTCAAGTGAACAGCGAAGGGACTCAGCCGTACCTACACATGTATCCATTCTCCCCCAAACCCCTCTCCATCCAGGTTGGAATGTAACATTGAGCAGAGTTCCATGAGCTATACAAAGGTCCTTGTTGGTTAGCCATCTTGAATACAGCAGTGTTTTACATGACCACCCCAAAGTCCCTAGCTATCCCATGCCCCCAGCAACCATAAGTTCACTTTCGAAGTCTGTGGGTCTCTTTCTGTTTTGTAGGTAAATTCTTTTGTATCATTTCTTTTTAGATTCCAGGTGTAAGGGACGTCACACGGTCTTTCTCCTTCTCTGACTTGCTTCACTCTGTGTGACAGTCTCCAGGTCCGTCCATGTTGCTGTGAATGGAATTATTTCATTCTTTTCAATGGCTGAGTAATATTCCATTGTATACATGTACCAGCTCTTCTTTATCTATTCCTCTGTCTATGGACATTTAGGTTCCCTCCATGTCTTGGCTCTTGTAAACAGTGCTGCAGTTTTTCTCTGGATATATGCAGGGTCCTATGGTAGCTCTATTTTAAGTTTTTTAAAGAACAGCATGAGGTTAAACTAATCCCCTCTTCCTGGAAAATAACCTAAGCCATCTGGGAGCCAGGACTGAAGACCAGCTCCTCTGGGATGGTGGGCATTTGAAATGGGACAAGGCACAGTTTTATCAGAGATAGTGTCTTATTTATGCTGAAGACTGGCCTGGGGGTTAACCAGGAACAACAGATGAAGATGAACTGCATCCCAGCATTTAATAACCACCCAGAAAGCAAGTTCCAGAGAAGCCAGGCATGGGTAATAATAGGATATCTAGGGACCTAATACAATGAGTTCTCCAAAAATGCATATATATATATGTGTGTGTGTGTGTGTGTGTGTATACATAAAGGCATTATATATATGCGTGTCTATGTATATATATGTGTATATTAATATACACATACACATATATAGACATTATATATAACTACATTACATATATAACTGTCTTACACTGACATTGTATATATCCATATGTATAACTATATCTGTATCTATATAGTACTGCCGCCCTGTACCCAGCACTTGACTGGGCCAGCAGTCCCTTTAGAGGTAGAAGGAGAGGAAGATTTCACTGTACAAACAGGATCATTCCCAACGTTTAGAACTTTTAAATAACTCTTTTCATTTGGAATTCATGCACCCTTGGACGCATCTCTACCCTAACTCCCATACCATCCTAGCAAGGAAAAAAATCAGGAAAGCCTTGGACCAGCAGGACTTCAGACATTGTCTGGCCATTCCCAGGAGGGCAGAGTCCAGCAGTATCCTTGGCCCAGAGGCAGGAGTTGGAGGCCCATCTCATCGGCCTTCCAGGGAACTGCAGGACCAATAAGGAGAAGCCAAGCTCTTCTCAATGTCCGTTCTGGGGTGCTGAAGAAGTTTCATGGAAAACAATAAAGAGCTTTCCAGTGTTAATCCATTTTTTTGCAAATACTTCCTCCTACTGTCTGGTTTTTTAAGGGTGAATGAAGATTGTTTATGTCATACACGTTCGGAAAATGCTAGAATGATAATAATGATTGTGATAATAATAAGAAAACTTTGCAAAAAATTAAAAAATCTGGTAGTGTCAAACCAAGATGATGATTCTCAAACTGTGGCCTGAGCATCTTTGGGGACTTGTTAGAAATGCAGATCCTGGGGCCACATTCATACCTCATGAATCGGAAACCCTGTGAATGGACCCAGCTTTGGGGGGCTGTCACAAGCCCAGGGGACTCTGGCACATGGTCAAAAATAAGATCCTCTGGTGTAAGGTGACTTTAAGCTGAACTAACTAATTTAGAGAAAATTAGTTAATGACCCTTTCACTCGAGGATTTGGGGACAGGGAGAGAGTTGAGAGCCTGAGTGTTAACACCAGGCTCAGATGTGCGCTCTGACACTTCACAGGAAAGAACCACAGTCTCCTGGGCCATCTAGGCCAAACTCTACCCTCCAGGTGTAGAAAGAGGATGAGGAAAACTCTCTGCACATTCTTAGTGCGTACATGCAAGCTAAGGCGTTTCAGTCATGTCCAATTCTCGACTTCCCTGGACTGTAGCCCGCCAGGCTCCTCTGTCCTTGTGATTCCCAGGCAAAGGTACTGGAGTGGGTAGCCATGTCCTCTTCCTGGGGATCTTCCTGACCCAGGGATTGAACCCACACCTCTCATGTCTCCTGCGCTGACAGGCGGGTTCTTAGCACTAGTGCCACATAAGAAGCCCTGTTAGCACTTGACAGTCTGTAAAAACATGTAAGTTTTACAAGTCTGTGTTTTGGAATATTTTAACTCTATTTTACAAAATTTTAAAAATTGACCTAAATGTCCATTGACAGATGAGTGGTGTGTATATATCTACACACACACACACACACACACACACACACACACACACACACATATATAATGAAATATAACTTAGCCAAAAAAAAAAGTAATGCCATTTATAGCAGCGTGGATGGAACTAGAGATTGTAATAGTAAGTGAAGTAAGTTAGAAAGAGAAGGATAAATGCCACGTGATATTGCTTTATGTGTAATCTAAAAAAAAAAATGGTACAAATGAACTTTTTTATAAAACAGAAACAGACTCACAGACATAGAGAACAGACTTTTAGTTACCAAAGGGGAAAGAAGAGGAATAAGTAAGGAGTTTGGTATTAAAAGATGCACATTACTATATATAAAATAGATAACCAACAAGGTCCTATAATGGAAAAGAATCTGAGAAATAACAGATGTATATATACACATATATATAATGTATAACTGAATTACTTTGCTGTATACTTGAAAATTAACACACTATTGTAAATCAGCTATACTTCAATTTTTTAAAAAGAGGGAAAAAAATTCAACATTTTGAGGCTCCAAAAGGCTCTCACAAAGTCACCTCACTAGCAGACTGGTGCCTGCAGCCCCACTCTGAGGCCAGGCAATGTTCTGCTCCTGCAGACCTGCGCTCTGGAACAATCGCTTATTTCTGTGCTCTCGCCTGTCTTTTATTTGTTTTATTCACCTTTTTAGTCATGTTCTTCCTGAAAATCATCAGCTTAATTTCAACAGTGCTCAGTTTTCAAAGAAGAACCTGTGAAAGAAAGTGAATGGAAAGTAAAAGTCACTCAGTCAGGCCTGACTCTTTTTGACCCCATGGACTATCGAGTCCATGGAATTCTCCAGGCCAGAATACCAGAGTGAGTAGCTGTTCCCTTCCCCAGGTAATCTTCCCAAACCAGGGATTGGACCCAGGTCTCCTGCATTGCAGATGGATTCTTTACCAGCTGAGCCACAAGGGAAGCCCAAGAATACTGGACTGGGTAGCCTATCCCTTCTCCAGCGGATCTTCCCAACCCAGGGATCAAAGCAGGGTCTCCTGCATTGCAGGAGGATTCTTTACCAACTGAGCTATTAGGGAAGCCCTTAGCCTGTGAAGTCACAGAGCAACTAAGGCTTAGAAGTCAGGTGCATTTCCTGGAGCTGCTGCAACCAAGTGCACTGTTAGTGTGGAAGGCTCCCAGTCCGGGAAGTTCAAGATCAGGGTATCTGCAGGGCTGGTTCCTTCCAAGGGCTGTGAGGGAAGGGTCTGCCAGGACCCCTCTCCTCAGCTTGCCTATGGCCATCTTCACATTCATACGGCAATTTCGCTGTGTGTGAGTCTCTATGTCTAAATTTCTCCTTTTTACAAGGATGCCAGTTAGGTTAGATTATGGGCCCACCCTACTCTGGTATGACTTATCTTAACGAATTACATCTGCAGCAATCCTATTTCTAAATAAGGTGACCTTCTCAGGTGCTGGGGGTTAATATTTCAACATATCATTTTTGGTAGACAAAATTCAACCCATAGTGAAATTCTGCTGGAAATCACTATATCATGGATATTGTTGCACTGGGCTGGTGCCACTTCCTTTTTGTCTTTAACCTAATTCACTTACTCACGAGGGGCTTCCTTGGTGACTCAATGGTAAAGAATCCATCTTCAATGCAAAAGACACAAGAGATGCAGGTTCAATCCCTGGGTTGGGAAGATCCTCTAAAGTAGGAAATGGCAACCTGCTCCAGTATTCTTGCCTGGGAAATTCCAAGGACAGAGAAGCCTGCCAGGCCACAGTCCATGTGGTCACAAGAGTCAGACACAACTGAGCAACTGAATACTCACACACACTTACGCACAAGACAAGAATGCCCATTAATCACTTGTTTGGCACAGTGCTGCTGCGTGAGTTTGTGCCGGGGTACCTGTATGGGATAAAGCAGAGAAAGCAGGGAAAGGTCACCAGGGCAACAAGGCAGAATGACCTGCCAAACTCACTCATGATGGTGAAGTTAAAGAACACCAGTAGCAATCCATAGTTTTCTAGTTTTGTTCTGCAGATGCCATCTGAGAAAGAAGAATCTGAAGGTGGTAATGCAGGCAGAAACGTTCTCTCCAAATGCAGAATTGTATTGGGATCCCCAGAAGTATCTGCATGTTAGAAAGGACCCTGCCACACACGCAAGGGACGATGGGGAGCATACAGAATGATGGAATTTTGGGTTCCATTAAATAAACACTCCAGGAGACATGGGGGGCCAGCCTTTCCAGCTCTCTGGAAATATAGTCAGGCAGGACACAAAAGGCCCCTACACCATCCCACGTTCAAAGTAGGCTTTTGCTTCCGGGAAGAGTTGCTTTCTCCACCCAATTATATAACGTGCTTCCAATTACATTCTGTGCTTCCAATTACTGCCTGGAGGATAGAGGATCTGCCCTCCCAAATTTCCAAGGGGAGAACACTTTTAACTGTCAGAAAGAGGACAGAAGTCCTCAAAGTACCTGAACTCAACTGTGTAAATTGCAAATAATAAATCTTAGATCTATCTGGGCTTGGGTTTTGTGGGGTTTTTTTTTCTTCTTCTGACAATCTAAAAGTAAAAGGTATAAATTTATCACCAAGAAAGTTAATAAGACACAGATAATGTGTGTTTTTCCCACCACCTCCTCACTCCCCCTGGTTCTCCAAGCCCTTGCTCAATACACAGCTCTGATGCTGAACTGTGGCCGGCCCCCTTCAAGGTGCCCAGACTCACTGCTCTCTGGGTCAAATTTTCCAGGATCCTCAGTAATACGCATTGCAAGAAAACAAAAATACAAGTGTTTGTGACTGGCTGCTCCAATCCCCCCTGCCCTCTGTATTTCTGCACATTGCTAAGGGTGTGGCCCTGAATCCTTCAGAAGTAGTTCCGCTCAGTATCTGCACCATGTGTGGTCCATCTTTGGGCTCAATGACTTAGAGTGACCTAAAGAAGCGTGTACTAGTCCCCCTCGGTGCCCCAGAGCTGACTCTCTCTCAGCCTAGAAACAAGGTGTAGGTAGATGGTACAGACATATCAGAGGGATGCCGTCCTGGTCAGTAAGCTGCCTGCCCTGCCCACACTTTTATCAGGCCAGGACTGGAGTCTAACAGGTTCTCGTGACCCACATCCCCTGGGAGGAGTGTGCATCTCAGCAGTCAGCTGTGTCTCATGGACCACTTGGGGAAGATGGTTCAGGTGGCCTAACCATCACCCCAGAGAAGCCCTCCTGCAGATAACACAAGGCCATTACCTGAACCCGCAGTTCAATAAATCAGGCTCACGTGAGGATGTTCATCTCTTTTTCTTCATTGTACTCACTTCTGCAAATATACCCCCAGAGCTTACGGGTGGTGTTTTCCAGTCGTAAGAGTCCAACTGAGATAAAATTTATCATTTGGCTTGTAAATGTCAGCCTAGTCAATCAAATGCAGAAAATATCTCCAGTCTATGAGAATCAGGCTAGGGTGGGGATTAGCAGACCTCTCGCAGACTGACTCCATCCACAGAACTGGGAAGGCTCTCCTCTCTGGTCCTGGGGGACATGACCTTCTCTTCATCCCTATGGTCACAAATAGACATGAGGCTATTAACCTTATTAGGTCCGGGACTGTATCTGGCCTAAGAGGGATGCACTAAGCAACACCTCAGGCCCAAATCAGCAGGACCACAAACCCCTATGCAGCCTTTCAAAAAGGGTCTGTCTATAGCCATTTGTGGCAAAGGTCTAGGTCATTCCAAACAGCACTGAGAGAGGATAGTAAATGCTTGCGTACATGCTCAGTCACTAAGTCACGTCCGACTCTTTGTGACCCTATGGACTGTGGCCTGGCAGTCTTCTCTGTCCATGGGACTCTCGGGCAAGAATACTAGAGTGGGTTGCCATGCCCTCCTCCAGGGGATTTTCCTGACCCAGGGATTGAACTCATGTCTCCTGCGTCTCCTGCACTGTAGGTGGGTTCTTTTCCACTGAGTCACAAGGGAAGCCCTAGTAAATGCTTCAGTCCAGTTCAGTCCAGTCGCTCAGTCATGTCCGACTCTTTGCGACCCCATGAATCGCAGCACGCCAGGCCTCCCTGTACATCACCAACTCCCAGAGTTCACTCAGACTCACGTCCATTGAGTCGGTGATGCCATCCAGCCATCTCATTTTCTGTCGTCCCCTTCTCCTCCTGCCCCCAATCCCTCCCAGCATCAAAGTCTTTTCCAATGAGTCAACTCTTTGCATGAGGTGGCCAAAGTACTGGAGTTTCAGCTTTAGCATCATTCCTTCCAAAGAACACCCAGGACTGATCTCCTTCATAATGGACTGCTTGGATCTCCTTGCAGTCCAAGGGACTCGCAAGAGTCTTCTCCAACACCACAGTTCAAACGCATCAATTCTTCGGCTCTCAGCCTTCTTCACAGTCCAACTCTCACATCCATACATGACTACTGGAAAAACCATAGCCTTGACTAGACAGACCTTAGTCGGCAAAGTAATGTCTCTGCTTTTGAATATGCTATCTAGGTTAGTCATAACTTTTGTTCAAGTAGTAAATGCTTAATAGATACTAAAAGCGGAGCAATCTTGTGGAAGAAGCCTGAGGGTGGATGAATAGTCTGAGTGAAGGGTCTGTTGCACTGACCACCTCTGCCTGGCAACAAGGAAATTGTCAGATGCCCCCCTCTGCCGTCTTCTGGGTGACTCAGGGCCAACACAGGTGCTGAGTGGGAATGGGCAGGACCCCTGGACCAGGGCGGAGGGCTCTCAGCCTCTCAGCCACCCTCTCCCTGCAGGGATTCCAGCAGGGATCAGAGCTCCAACAGAAAATGAATTGAGGGAGGATTTGCTCAGCTTGCCCAGGAATGTGGCAGAGCTAGGATCATTGCAGACACCTGGGGGAGACATGAGCATGCTGAACACCTCAGGGCACAGGGAACCCCAGGTAGGAAAGCAGGATCAAGTGATGCAGGTGGTCAGAGCATCTCGTGGTCCTTCTAAAGCCACTCCTCCAAGAAGCTGCAGAGATGACCTCTTGCATCTCATATGTGCCAATCTGGAAGGCTGACACCCCTGTTGGGAAGTGCTGTCAGAGGGTATTTAGTGTGCATCTTGCTGTGGAGTCCCTGTTTCCAAATCAGCAGTATCTCCCATCGGGCCAGTGAGAGGTGTGCTTCAGGGATGGGCCTGGGTTCGACCAGGCTATGTGTGGGTGTCTTCTCAAATGGAGTGAGCTCCCAGGGACTGACAGCCTGTGCCAGCTGGTGAGGCTGACACATCCCTAGTCCCTGGAGACTTGTTCCACTCAATGGAAGACTGTCATTAACAAGTCTGAATCTAGGGAAGTTTGACCAGACAACAACAACCCCGTCTGTTCCCAAGTCAAAGCTTCATGTGCTGGGGGAAACTCTGACTAGAGATGTCGAAACAGTGGGCTTAGACCCGATACACTGACTTCTTTCTGATGGTGAAGATGCACTCTTGCCACTGTGAGTATTTCATCTCTTTGAACACCTCTGGGTGGAGAAGAATCAAGTTCACTGCTAGTTCTTTCCTAGAAACTGATTCTATTGCCAAACCCAGGAGAGATGGAGGGGTGGGTGGGAAGGACAGGCCAAAAGATACTTCCAGGGGTTAAAGAAGTCAAAGGGAAAATTTATACATCAGTATCAAAAACATGGGTCTTCACTGTTGGCTCAGTGCTAAAGAATCACCTGCCAAGGCAGGAAGCACAGGTTCAATCCCTGGGTCAGGAAGATCCCTGGAGGAGGAAATGGTAACCCACTCCTGTATTCTTGCCTGGCGAATCCCACAGACAGAGGAGCCTGGGGTCACAGAGTCTGGCATGACTTACCAGCTAAACAACATTAAACACATGTGGCTTTTATTTCTCCTAATTTATTTATTTTTTGGCCATGCCATGTGGCATGCAGGATCTCAGTTCCCTGACCAGAGATCGAACCCATACTCCCTGAAGTGGAAGAGCTGAGTCCTAACCACTGGAATGCCGAAGAAATCCCTCTTTCTCCAATTTTAAAGAGCAAAATTCATCTCCTAAAGTTCACTGGTTTCATAACATGCAGAAGTAAAACTCAGTGGAAGATGGTGATTTTATCAAGAGATGGGAGAATAAGACTTGTCCTTGGCAGAAGGGTTGCCACGTGGATTTTGGGATGCCCAGATTCGAATTTCAGACAAACAAAGAACAACATATTTAATGTTAATATAAGTATGTTCCATGCAAAATTTGGGACATACTCATACAGAAACTTTCACACAAAAGTTGGAGAAGCCAGTGGCAGCCCACTGTAGTATTCTTGCCTGGAGAATCCCATGGACCGAGGAGCCTGGTGGGCTATGGTCCATGGGGTTGGAAAGAGTCAGATACAAGAAAACGACTAAAAGCAGCAGCATACTCAAATCATCAGCTTATCTGATATTCAAATTCAGTTGGGAGTTCTGCATTGGTTTTGTCTTTGTGAAGTCTGGCAGCTCTGCTTGGAAGACGGTCTACACTTAGAGCTTTGGAGACTGCCTGTCCCAAGTGTCTCCCCTCAACATGTTGCATCATTTAACGAGGCTGTGCTCCATCCATTCATCTGAGGAATGAAAGAGAGTCATGCGGGTGGCCAATGTCCAGGATTTGTTTTCAAAGCAGTTCAAAACAAATCAGCCATTAAATACAAGGTGTAAGGCCAGAGAGGCCTATTTCGGGAGGGAGGGCAGCCAAACCTGGTCCACGGTGATTCTAGCTACCAACTGATCATGCCTGACCTTGGCTAAGGGGGCCTCCCTGCTTCTAAAGCCAGCAGGGCCCCCTCTGCAGCTGGAGGAAGGGGGCTTTTAAAGACATTCTTGTCCTTGAACAAACCTTGAAATTGCTGAACCAGTGAACTGGGGGACAAGCCCTGTGTCTATTTATAGTGGAAAGATCTCATTTTAAGGGGAGAAGAAAGACAAGAGGAGCTGGGCCCAGCAGGGAACCCATACTTCAGGAGAGGAGAAGAGGGGCAGTTCTGAGGACTGCAGGGCTCTCCACTTGGCTGCCACCCCAAAGCCTGAGAGCTGGGAAGTTAATAATATTAATAGATGGGAACAAATCCAAATCCACCCCCCCCATCCCCACCGAAAAAATAAAACATCAGGACACAAGTACAACCTGGGGACCCTTCTTACAGAGAGAAAATCAAAGAAGACAGATGTCTTCCCCAGAGTCACCAGGACCGACTATGCCCTCCGGCAGCTGTGGCACGGTGTGGGCTCCAGGGCAGTCCTGGCTGCAGGCTAGGGTCCGTTGGGGCTGGCAGGAGCCAAGCGGCCCAACTGAGAGGGGAGCCTACAAAGCCCTTTGCTCGCGGGGGATGGGCTGTGGCTCTCAGGACAAGTGGTGATGGCCATTAGACACAGGGTCTCCAGTCACAGGTGGTGACGGCCATCAGGTATGGTGGCTCCAGTAGAGCACAGTGCCAGAGGCTGGGAAGACCTGGGATGACCAGCGGATGACCCTGAAGGCAGAGGTGACACCTGGCTGAACTGGATGTGATGTCCAGGAACAAATCGCTGGGGAGGGTCCGGGCCTCACACACAGTGGGTACTCAGAGGATGGGTGAATGAATGTGAGGTTTTGCAATGTTCACACAGCAGGTATAAAAAGCCAACCCTCAGGACAGAAGGTGCCCAGGGGTCCCCACACAAGCTACCATTCTAATTACACCTGAGGAACCCCAGGTATTAATAACTGTAAGGACCAGTCAGTCGATTTCCTTTTGGACACTAGGGGCAACTTTCTCTGTGCTAACTGAAGTCCCTGGTCTGCTTTCCTCCCAATCCACTACAATATTGGGGCTGCTTAGATGAGTCAAATGCTATTATTCAGTCATCCTTTAAGCTGCAACTGAGACTCTGTGCTGTTTTCTCATGAGTTTCTAATTGTGCCAGTGTCTCCCTTACCCCTTCTGGGGAGGGATATACTGAGCAAGGTCCAGGCCTCTTTTTTCATGAATATAGAGCCTACTCTTTATAACTGAACAAAATGTAAATCCTAGACTGTGGGCTGATGGAAAAACTGTGGGTTACACCCAAAATGCTGTTCCTGTCATTATCAAGCTCAAAGACCCTCACCTATTTCTTAATCAAAAGCAGTACTCACTGAAGCCTGAGGTTAAGGAAGGGTTAAAGCCTATCATTGAAAATTTAAAGGAAGAAGGACTATTAATTCCCTGTAACAGTCCATACTGCACTCCTATTTTGGGTGTGAAAAAGTCAAATGATAAATGGAAACTTGTTCAAGTTCTTGCAGGTCAAGAAGCAAAGTTAGAACTGGACATGGAACAAAAGATTGTTTCCAAATTGGGAAAGGAGTACATCAAGGCTGTATATTTAACTTATATGCAGAGTACATCATGAGAAATGCTGGGCTGGAGGAAGCACAGTTGGAATCAAGATTGCCAGGAGAAATATCAATAATCTCAGATATATAGATGATACCACCCTTATGGCAGAAAGTGAAAACAAACTAAAGAGCCTCTTGATGAAAGTGAAAGAGAAAAGTGAAAAATTTGGCTTAAACCTCAGCATTCAGACAACTAAGATCATGGCATCTGGTCCCATCACTTCATGGAAAATAGATGGGGAAACAATAGTAACAGTGACAGACTTTATTTGGGGGGACTCCAAAAATCGCTGCAGATGTTGACTGCAGGCATGAAATTAAAAGACGCTTGTTCCTTGGAAGAAAAGTTATGACCAACCTAGACAGCATATTAAAAAGCAGAGACATTACTTTGCCAACAAAAGTCCATCTAGTCAAAGCTGTGGTTTTTCCAATAGTCATGTATGGATGTGAGAGTCTGACTATAAAGAAAGCTGAGTACCAAAGAACTGATGCTTCTGAGCTGTGGTGTTGGAGAAGACTCTCGAGAGTCCCTTGGACTGCAAGGAGATCCAACCAGTTCATCCTAAAGGAAATCAGTCCTGAACTTCATCAGAAGGACTGATGCTGAAGCTGAAACTCCAATACTTTGGCCACCTGATGTGAAGAAATGACTCATTGGAAAAGACTCCGATGCTGGGAAAGATTGAGGGCAGGAGGAGAAGGGGACAACAGAGGATGAGATGGTTGGATGGCATCACCGACTCAATGGACATGAGTTTGAGTAAGCTTCGGTACTTGGTGAAGGACAGTGAAGTCTGGCATGCTAAAGTCCATGGTTTACAAATAGTCAGACATGCCTGAGTGACTGAACTGAACTGAACTTTACTGAGGTGGGTGCAATTGTGTGGTAGTTTGAGCATTCTCTGTCATTGCCTTTCTTTGGGATTGGAATGAAAACTGACCTTTTCCAGTCCTGTGGCTCCTGCTGAGTTTTCCAAATTTGCTGGCATACTGAGTGCAGTGCTTTCACAGCATCATCTTTTAGGATTTGAAATAGCTCCACTGGAATTCCATCACCTCCACTAGCTTTGTTCGTAGTGATGCTTCCTAAGGCCCACTTGACTTTGTATTCCAGATGTCTGGCTCTAGGTGAGTGATCACACCATCATGGTTATCTGGGTCATGAAGATCTTCTTTGTATAGTTCTTCTGTGTATTCTTGCCACCTCTTCTTAATATTTTCTGCTCCTGTTAGATCCATATTGTTTCTGTCCTTTATTGTGCCCATCTTTTTGCATGAAAGTTTCACTTGATATCTCTAATTTTCTTGGAGATCTTTAGTCTTTCCCATTCTATTGTTTTCCTCTATTTCTTTGCATTGATCACTGAGAAAGGCTTTCTTATCTCTCCTTGCTATTCTTTAGAACTTTGCATTCAAATGCATATATCTTTCCTTTTCTTCTTTGCCTTTAGCTTCTCTTCTTTTCTTAGCTATTTGTAAGTCCTCCTCAGACAACTATTTTTGACTTTTTGGATTTTTTTCCTTTGGGATGGTCTTGATCACTGCCCCCTGTACAATGTCACGAACCTCCATCCATAGTTCTTCAGGCACTCTATCAGGTCTAATAACTTGAATCTATTTGTCACTTCTATTGTATAATCGTAAGGGATTTGATTTATGTCATACTGGAATGGTCTAGTGGTTTTCCCTACTTTATTCAATTTCAGTCTGAAGTTGGCAATAAGGAGTTCATTATCTGAGGGTTTGGTAAGACCTTTCTATTGTTAGTTCTAATCTTATTAATTTAAGATGTATGTTGTGGGAATGGGTCTGATAAAAATATATAAGGCCTTTATAAGACTAGCACTCTCTGTCCCCTTTCTGATGTCTTTGTCAGAAGCTTTCTCTGTCCTTTTTATACTTTAATAAAACTTTGCTGCACATGTTAGGGGAAGCACACTGACTGAGACCGCCCACCTTGGCCAGGCATAGTAACCATGTGCATGAGTTGTTTTATGACAGGAGGTCCTGGTAAGAAACATAAAGCTAATAAGCTATCACCAACTGGAGAAGTTCGGGAAAGGTCACAAGGAGACACCACATATTGGACCACTGAGGGAGTCTTTGGGCCTAGAAAGAAAACAACAGTCTCAAAGGCCCTTGCTGAATCATCTAACTTTGGAGAAAACAAAACAGAACTTTAGGTCCCACCATGATGCTCCAGGCCAGTTGTATCTGTCTGGGACTTATCACTCCCTGTCCAGAAACCTTCCATCAGCTACACGAGCCCAAAAGACTTATCACCCCCTCCCCAACTACACATGCCATCTCAACTAAAGAACACCCAAAACATCCCGCCTGATTAACGTTTCCCGTATCACTTCCACAAACCTCCCTATAAATATGGAGCCTCCCTGATCCCTCTCCGCAATCAACCTGGTCGTTAGGCCGACTGTTGCCCCTCCTTGCCTGAATAAAGGTAACCTACTTCTTATGGCAGAAAGTGAAGAGGAGCTAAAAAGCCTCTTGATGAAAGTGAAAGGAGAGCGAAAAAGTTGGCTTAAAGCTCAACATTCAGAAAACGAAGATCATGGCATCCGGTCCCATCACTTCATGGGAAATAGATGGGAAACAGAGGAAACAGTGTCCGACTTTATCTTTTTGGGCTCCAAAATCACTGCAGATGGTGACTGCAGCCATGAAATTAAAAGATGCTTACTCCTTGGAAGAGAAGTTATGACCAACCTAGACAGTATATTCAAAAGCAGAGACATTACTTTGCCGACTAAGGTCCATCTAGTCAAGGCTATGTTTTTCCTGTGGTCATGTGTGGATGTGAGAGTTGGACTGTGAAGAAGGCTGAGCGCCGAAGAATTGATGCGTTTGAACTGTGGTGTTGGAGAAGACTCTTGAGAGTCCCTTGGACTGCAACGAGATCCAACCAGTCCATTCTGAAGGAGATCAGCCCTGGGATTTCTTTGGAAGGAATGATGCTAAAGCTGAAACTCCAGTACTTTGGTCACCTCATGCGAAGAGTTGACTCATTGGAAAAGACTCTGATGCTGGGAGGGATTGGGGGCAGGAGGAGAAGGGGACGACAGAGGATGAGGTGGCTGGATGGCATCACGGACTCGATGGACGTGAGTTTGAGTAAACTCCGGTAGTTGGTGATAAGACAGGGAGGCCTGGCATGCTGCAATTCATGGGGTCGCAAAGAGTCGGACACGACTGAGCGACTTAACTGAACTGGCTGACTTCTGTTGAGGTCATCTTTCCTTTTTCTGCCTGGGCCCGAACTATACCTTACAACCACCTCCCAGAACGCTTCTCGCTAGCATCCATCTTGGCTGAACAAGACATGCACCATCAGGAAGAACTCTGAGTCGGAATGATTGGCTAAAGACAACCTGGAAACTAATGCCATCACCATAAAACCCGAGACTGAGGGCCATGTAACAGAGCAGTTCTCCTGGGTTCCCTTACCCTCCTGCTCTCTGTCTGGGTGCCATTTCCCAATAAAATCTCATGCTTTTGCAAGACACACACGCGCACACACACACACACACACACACACACAAATCCAACCCGAACCCAAATCTGAAACAAAGATTCTGTATCAGGCAGGGTTTTATAATCCCCACCCCCCAACACACACACACACAGACACACTGTAGTGTCTCCACTGTGGCTAAAGACATCAGGACTCCGTTTCTGCTTCTATCTGGCACCTTTCTGGGTGGTAAACTGATTTCGGTCTTTTCCAAAGCCTCATCACGAAGCTTCTATAGTTAGGTATAATTCATCAGGGTTAAGAATTAGCCCAGATTTCTCTAACGCCCTCTTTATTTTTTCACACAAGGCTTCTTGATTGTAGGTTCGGAACATTAAGATGCAAATGACAGAGGAAGGGAGAACGTTTCAATGTGCGGGGTTGGGGGTGGGGTGGGACAGGCAAGAGGCAGTTCCCAGAGGAAAGAACCTCAGTCCCCTGAGGCTTGTTAAGATGGAAAGGGGGAGGTCAGGAAAAAGGAGGGGGCAATTAGGCAGGTTTCTTTTGACTCACACTTTGCTGGTCAGGGTGAAAGAAAAAACTTTACAAGCTCTTAAAAACCTAATCACTAATCCACGGGCACTCTGAGCACAGACCCTGACTCAGCAGGGCACAGCAAAACTGGGAACAGACGGTCTGTTATCTACCCAGAAGCTAAGCTGAGGTCTGACGGGTGTATCTTTCTCTTTCCCTTGGAGAGTTTGTGTGATCCAGTCTACTCTGAACAGAGTTGGTACATTTCCTTGGAACAGAATTAAAAATGACAAAGGGGAGAGGGAATGATGCTGTAGGAACAGAGGGCAGGCTGTTCCAAATTTGTTCTCCCGGAAGTGCCACCACCCCCACGAGTGGCCAGGGCACCTGTCTTCCCGATCCTTTCTTCCTGGCCACTTCTCAGGTGCTTGCTCTGGATCTTGTTCTCCGCCCCCTTCCCCTTCTTCTCCCCCTCCCCTCTCCTCTCCACCCTCTAACCCTTCCCGCACTTCTTCTCCCCTCTAGATCCCCCTCCTCCTCCTGGCCCCCGTGCCCCTCATCCATCCATCCCTCTGGGCTGTAGCCCGCCCTCCTGGTCTGATCCTCCCTGCTGCAGTCACACACACGCTTCCCACTGGGCTCCATGCCCACATCTCTGAAGTCCGCCCACCCAGGGAAAGATGAGCCATGTGTTCTGGGCCTCGGGCCTTCGAGGCTGGGCTCTAAGAAAGGGTGAGTGCTTCCCCTTGACTCTGAGCCAAGCTTAATTGGGGAGAAGCCTCTAACATGCTCGACTTGCCTGACAAAAGGACAGCTGAAGCCCTGCCCTGCTCTGCCCACATGCTCATGGGCGGAAAGGAGAGCCGGGCCTGCTCTTGTCTCTGCTGACGATATTGCTGGAAGGCTTGTCAGATCATAGCTCAATGCATCTCTGGGTGGAGAGAGGAACTGCCCGAGGCAGGACCTGGAGTCCAGGAAGCCTCCCCATGCCAGAGGACCAGTGAGGGTCAGTGAAGGTGCCCAGCCGGCTCCAGTTCTGGGATCACAGCCATGACCCTGGCCAAGTCGCTCGCCTCTTTGGGGCTGCTCCTCCTTGGTGGGTGGGTGTTGGGGGAGGCTATACACACTTCTCTTGTCAGGGTGTCTCGGGAGTGAACTCATAGCATGCTGGGAAGCAGGGCAAGGCGCTGGCCATGCTCAGCCCCCGACTTCTCTGTCCTTCCTTCTGGGGCTTCTCAGAGAAGTGCCTTCTGTTGACCCATTGATCAAGGGGGTGCTCCTAGGATGGGCAAGGTTAGTGGGTAAGTTTTAACTATCCAGGGAGGGGTTTGCAGACAAGAGGCATTGTACCCTGTGCCTTCAACCTTTAGAGCAAGTCACTGAAAGCATCTCTGATCTGAGATGCTCCAGAGGAGAAGGCATGTCACCTGGGTAATGTGTCAGGTGAGCAAAGTAAGATCTGTATCTTATCATGATGTATTTTAAGATGCTAAGAGTAGGAATGCTTGTCTCAAGGCTTGTTTGGAAAGCAGCAAGACAATAGATACATTTGAATTTTTTTAAAAAGTCCAAGAAGAGTTTCAGGGAAGCCTTGTCATGTTATATATATCCTATGATGGTAGTCCATGTGGTTGAGCTGGGACTTTAAAGTAGAAACTTCTCCCCCAGATTCCTTTGTTTTTAAGGGAACAAACCTTTGCAGCAGTGTCACACAGAGAGAAGGCGGGGTGCACAGCAGCTGAGCAGGTTTCTTTGTGTGGATCCCACGCCAAGAGCTCACCCTGCCCTCACAGCTGGAGGTGTTGGTGTTGGTGGGGTGAGCCGGTGAGGTGAGGCGTCCCCTGGTGAGATCAGCGCCTTCCTGCTTCCCTTGCCATGTTTGTCCCAGGGGATGTGTAGATTGGTGAACCTGGCTCCACAGCCCCAGATCTACAGACAGTTAAGAGATACTCATTTGAGAACCAGCTCACCAGCAGGAAGTGTTCACACTGAGCATCAGCCTTCTGGTGCCCACGCTTGTTTATTCCTTTCTCCAGGGATGTTGAGACACCCCCAGTGGGGGAAAAGCCTGAGAAGCTGGGGAGACCTAGGGGAGGGGCAAGGAGAGCCATCAGACTCTTCCAGCTCCAGGGATGGCACAGCCTCCCTCTTTGATTATTTCAGCATACAGAGGTAAGAGCTTATCCAATTGGTAATTAAGAGGTATTATGTATTTCAGGAAAGCCATCCTTAAGTAGCTAAATCTACAAGTCAATTGAAAATGTGAAGAGATTTATAAAAGCTGTGCTTACACATGACCTTTAAGAAGATATTGTACTTGAAACGAACACTACACACTATTTGTTTTTCCCCACTGTCTCTATCATGAAATGATACACAAACAGGAAATGATGTGCCTCTAACAAAAGGTGCTACTCTCAGGAAAGCCCAAGAAGTATATGTGTGTACAAGGGTCTGAGTGTATGCTTATATATATATATGCACATGCTTTTATGTGAAAGAGAATGTTTATGAAATTTAAAACGTAATGTAAAAACACTCATTGAGGCAATCATATTAAACAGAGACAAAGAAAGTATGAGCCTGTCTCCTTGTTTTGTCACATATTTCCTCATAAATTTTTATAACCCCAGCATCTCTAATATAAAATTTGACTCAGAATATCAGTTTGGTACAGATTTCTCTGACACAAGTTGTGAATCATCCTATAAGATGTCTGTGAAGTTCTGCAGATTCCCCTAGAAACAAATATACATATTTATTGATAATATTCCCAGGAAACGAAAGTCTCCCTAAAACCAAAAGTGACTCGCTTGCTATGTGCCCAGCTTCTGTCTCTCCAGTCTTCAGATACTGTTCGTGGGAATTATAATAAGAAGCTGTCTCCAAACCCATCCATTGTCCCAGTGATAACTGTACCCCACAAATTACAGGATTTGAGGGGGAGTGGGCAGGGTCCCACTTGAGTGGTTTACAGATGTCATCAGTGTGCTGCTGACTTCCTCTCCCCCTGGCCTCCCCCTGAAATCCAGGGGCGCCTTTCTGTCTCTAGTGGGGTGGAAAGCCACCCCACTTGGCTTTCTGCCCACTTTCACCTCTGGTCCTTGTCCCCAGTCACCTGACTGCCCAGAACCCACCCAGTTCTCCCGCAGTCCCACCCCTCCTGGGGTGTGACTCGCCACAAGAGACGCATCTCTTGAATGGGAGGTGTCTGGAGCACTCAGTGGCTCCCCTCAGCATGCAGCAGTGGGCACAGCAGGGCAGTGTCAGAGAAATGACCTGTGTGATTTGGGCCACTCTCTCAGGTATGACTGTTCCCTCCTTTCTGAGTTCCTAATTGAAGTCTGCGTGATGCCAGGATGTAGTAGATACATCCTGTAGTAGTCTACAGCAGAAATGAGGCAGGACGGATGTACTAGATATCAAGGCATCAGCAAGGCAGCTGGTGCGGGCAGAAGGCATCATTAAAAGTCAATATGACTAGGACTTCCCTGTGCTCCAATGGAAAAGGGTCTGCCTGTCAATGCTGGGGACACAGGTTCAATTCCTGGTCTGGGAAGGTCCCACATGCCAGGGCGCAACTGCACCCATGTGTCACAACAACTGAGCCCACGTGCTGCAACTGCTGAGCCTCTCACCTAGAGCTGGTGCTCCACATGAGAGAAGCCACTGCAAGGAGGAGCCTGCGCACTGCAGCAGAGTAGCCCCACTTGCCACAACTAGGAGAAGCCTACCAGCAGCAGTGAAGACCCAGCACAGGCGAGATAAGCAAATAAATATGACTAGCCTCTAGCTAAGGCCATGGTTTTCCCAGTAGTCATGTATGGATGTGAGAGTTGGACCATAAAGAAAGCTGAGTGCTGAAGAATTGATGCTTTTGAACTGTGGTGTTGGAGAAGACTCTTGCGAGTCCCTTGGACTGCAAGGAGACCCAACCAGTCCATCCTAAAGGAAATCAGTCCTGAATATTCACTGGAAGGACTGATGATGAAGCTGAAACTCCAATACTTTGGCCGCCTGATGCAAAGAACTGACTCATTTGAAAAGACCCTGATGCTGGGAAAGGTTGAAGGCAGGAGGAGAAGGAAATGACAGAGGATGAGATGGTTGGATGGCATCACCGATTCAATGGACATGAGTTCGAGTAAATTCTAGCAGTTGGTGATGGAAAGGGAGGCCTGGCATGCTGCAGTCCATGGGGTCGCAAAGAGTCGGACACAACTGAACTGACCTGGAGGAGCTTGCAAGTTTCTCTCAGTATTTTAATGTTTGAAATTATTATGTATGTGTTGCTTGTTTGGGTTGATTCTTATTCTAGACTCTCTTCCTCCTTCTTTCAACTATACCTTTCAACCAAGTCTCTTTCCAAGAAGCAAGAGAATTCCAATCCATCTCTTTAAGGGATCAGCTGTTTCTTGCAAAGATGGGGGGAGCTGGTATTAGTCTCATCTAGTCACAGCCCTGAAGGAAATGCTCCAAAGGAACCATGTCAGGAGGCAGAGCCTGCCTGCCTGACTACTTGATATTGACCAGCTGTCTTTCTCCTGTATTTATTTCTAGAGGAATGTGGAAGTTGGGTGCTGGGGAGTGAGAGAGGCAGTCCCTCCTCGGTCCCGGCCTCCCTAACCGCCCACTTCCAGCTCAGTGTCACCCTCTCCAAGCTCTGGTAGGGTCCTTTCCCACCTCCCTGCATCTTTGCATGACGTTTCTGCTCTCTGTCTCCGAGCATCCTGGTCCTCACCTCCTGTCCATCTATCAGGGCCTGAAGCAAGTCCATTCTCCTCCCACATTCCCCTCTAGGCTTCTCTGGCGTCACACACTATGCGTCTCTCCACGCACACCCATGCTCTGTATCACTCATTGCAGCACTTAATTATGGACTGCCTTGAAGGCTTTGACTTATTTTCTGTCTGTTTTAACATCTATAACTGAGAAGCGAACACTGAGCAGGGCCTGGATAAATATCTACACAAATTGTTTTTAAATCAATGAAATCTGTCTACAGGACTCTTCTAGAAGGGTCTGCATAGTTAATCCTCAGAGTTGTGTGTTCTAAGGGCAGACCTCCTGTCTGTTCCTCCTTTGAAACTCCCAGGGTATGTAGTCTTGACTCAAAATTCACTTGACTTTGCTTCTTTCAGTACCCATTGAGTATCATACTTACTTGAAACTCAACTTTAAGAATTTGTTTTCTACAAAACAAATCCAATTTCAAACCTGCCGTCTAATTCCTTGCCTGCAATTTGTAAATGGTAATAGCACTTACCTTATACAGTTACAGAGAAGATTACATAAATTCTGCATGTCAACTGCTTGGCACAATAGATAGCCTGGCATAAAGTGAAAGTGAAATCGCTCAGTCGTGTCCGACTGTTTGCAACCCCTTGGATTTGTAGCCCACCAGGCTGCCTCGTCCATGGGATTTTGCAGGGAAGAATACTGGAGTGAGTTGCCATCTCCTTCTCCAGGAGATCTTCTCTACCCACGGATTGGACCCGGGTCTCCCGCATGGTAGGCAGACGCTTTACTGTCTGAGCCACCAGGGAAGTCGTAAGGCATAAAGTGAGCACTCAGTAAGTTTAACTAGTATCATTATTGCTGCTTCTGACTTGTAGCCTTCTTGTAACAAACTGCTTGCCTAATCTCCCTATTTCATATTTCCATGCGACTGAGGTTTGACTGTGCATCATCTAAGTGAGGGGCATGCAAACATTAGCAATTTGGGCTCAGATCATTCTTCCAGGAATGTCTAAGATGGAAGTTTGGAGGGGAAGTCACATCTCTGATACCCTAAGAGCTATGAAAGGAGAGCTCGGTGGGACCTTTGGAAGCTGCTCAGAACAGTGACTGTCCTTTGTTTGAACCAAAGAACATGGGTCTTTGGTTCTTGGACTTCCTGAAGATCACAGGGCTGTGAATGATCTCCTTTCTCCAAATATCACCATGAAATATGGTGTTCTGTCTTCTGGACGTCCTGTCTTGAAGCAGCGTGACTTTGTCATTTTAAGCTGTATTTTGGCACCAGCTGGTGCTTCAGTTCCTTTTGGGTAGAGCTAGAATTCAAGGCTCAGCTCTGTTTTATCAAAAGTTTAGCTTTCCTTTTAGGTTGAAAGGATTCATTAACAAAGGAAACCACTCATAACACACAAACAAGCAATTTCAACTTTTTAAAAGAAGATTATTTGACTTAATTTCCATATACAGTCATTAAAAGAAAAGAAACAGAAATAGACAGAAGTAACAGTGTACACAACACCAAACTGTGCCAACTTACATCCAAACTTGAACATTGCTGCAAAGGCCAGAATGACAGCAACCTGGAGTCCCAGCTGGGAAAGGGTCCTGGGTGGTGCATCCATCTCACAAGTGAGACTTCAAATCGCAGTTTGGGGGGCTCCTGCTTATAATTCCAAGCTTCAAAGTGGTATCATCATCAGCTTACCTGCAAAAGTGCAGCTCTGGTTTTAACTTTTACAATGCTTTTTGCTTCACCGTGTGAATCGTAAGACTTCTTAAACCCCGGGGCACTGGGCAGGACCTAAGGAGCTTAAGAGATTCCAAGACCCACTCTCTTTCTTGTCTAAGGTGCTGCTTGACTTGCTGGTAACAACTAGTGTGCTTGCAGGCAGGCATGTCTTCCAGGCAGGGTCCAGGCAAGGTCAGAAGTTGCTCAGAGGCCTGCTTTCCTACTTCTGAAGCCTGAACAAGACTGCCTCCATTTTAATTTCCATAACAAGTTCTCTGATGGACAATTATAATTTGTGAAACTGTATGACTATGAGGGAACACTTGAGATTGTGTCCAAAGAAAGGACAATCATCTTACTGGTGGGCTGGACACATGGCCTAGACCTGTGTTTGAAGGCTGCCAGGCACATTTACAAATGGGCCAGAGTCCTTGACTGAGGGCCATGGCTTCTCCTCCTTCACTGCTGACTCGCTCTGGAGGTAAGTCCTGGAGGACACACTTGGACAACTGAAGTAATACTGCTTCACCAGTGTGGATGTATAGAGGATCAAGAAAGAGGATCTCCACAGAGGAAGTAAAACAGAGAAAGGGTAACTACATGGGTTTTTTTTTCTTTTACAAAATGATCTTCTTTGCTTGAAAGCGTATGGTTAATCCTTGTTTCTCTCCCAGCATAGAGCTTTGAAAAAGAGAAAAAGTATCCACAAAATATCCTAATTTTCATTCCCCTCAGATGAACCATACTAGTCCTAATTCCTGGCCATGACAGGCCAGAAATAGCGAGTCTGGCCAGCCCCTTCCTGGGCCTCAGCCAGATTCCCAACCAGAAAGAAAGAGGAAAGAGAGTGAGGAGCCAAGGATAGGACAGGCTCTTTCTAATGGGCTCATGGCCTACAGGTTCAGACTTGATCCTTCCAAGCCACCTTTTCCAAGGTGTTTCTCTTCAGTTCCTAATGAGCTGTGATGAGGGCAAAGCCGTGTTGTTCCCTGGCTGCTGATGTGATTGTCACTCCTTGGAGGGTGCAAAGGGCCAGGGTAGACCGGAGAGGCCAGGACAGGTTGAAGGGGCCCAGAGCAGCAGGAGGGACCAGGGCAGATGGGAGTGGCCTGGACAGATGGGAGGGGCTGCAGGCCAAGACAGGCTGTGCCCAAACAGCTGGAGCCCAGGTAGCTACCGGCATCAGCTCTCCTTGGACAAGCCTGCAGTTTCTTTGGAAGAGAGGACAACACAGAGAACTTCTGGTCAAATTAGAAGCCCCAAGTCAGGGTACATTGGCACTGGAACAGGCCTGCGTCTATGGGGTCTTGGGAAAGATCTGGCCCCGAGAAATGGTGCTGGGTGGATGTATAATTCATCCAAAGTCTAAGTCAGCTGGCGCATGTTCCCAGGTGAGAATACTGGAGATAGTTAATAACCAGCAACATCCCAGCGGATGACACCATCTGCGGCTGAGCTGATGAATGGAAATCTAAGTGACGGTGGCAGGAGCTGGAGAGAACCTTGCAAACGAGGCTGATGGAAGAGCACGCTGAGGGAATAGACCCTTCTCCTA
Source organism: Budorcas taxicolor (assembly GCF_023091745.1). Lineage (NCBI taxonomy): Eukaryota > Metazoa > Chordata > Mammalia > Artiodactyla > Bovidae > Budorcas > Budorcas taxicolor. The sequence goes on along the minus strand of NC_068914.1, from coordinate 40,209,170 downwards.
TATTGCACCGCTCTCAGAGGCACTCCCGTCCAAGCCCATAGGCTGCCAAGGATGGGAGAACCAAGGGCATTGCGCTGCAGGCAGCAGGCAGAGGGCTTCTAGGGACACAGCGGGAAGGAAAGAGAGAAACACTGGGCCTGAAATGTCCAGACCAGGTTGGGTCTTGCTTTTGCCTTGTACGAGCTACATGACTTTCCCATGCAAACTTGACCTCTCTGGGCCTTGTGTTTATTATTTCCAAAATTAATACATGCTGGACAGGACTGTTGGGAGACTGAAATGAGACACCATCAAAGCTATTTTGGTTTCAAAATGCAAAACTTCCATTTTTAGGCAAAATGGGGAATTTTTAAAAGAATGCTGGAAGATCTCATGCACTGTAACTGAATGAAGACAGGAGAGCTACACTGTAACTGAATGAAGACAGGAACCAGGGGCTGAAATGCTCCCAGAACTTTCTCTTCACTCTTTGCCTCTCTGGAGATTTCCCTAGAGATTAATTTCCTGCATATGTTAGAACCCAAAGTCAGTGACATCCCCAACTTTCACATCTATTGTTTTACCAACAGAGAATTGACTCTGCTCCCCAGAATTACAAGGAAGGACTCTGTTTGGCTCACCTAAGGTCAGGTGACCAACCCTCACTCAATCAATTGCAGGCAGGGGGACATGGTCTGTGAAACATGGGTTTTCCTACAGGAACCTCATGGAGGAGATGAGGTTAGAAAAATCCCAGAAGATGGAGTAGTAGAATCAGAAGGTGGTGGATGGACAGATAATAGGTGTCCACACAGGACTTTGTAAATTATACAGGGCACTTTTCATGTAAAGTCGTGGTAATGGCTACTGGACAAATACCCTCAGTGCTGAGAAGCACTTTAGAGTCTTGTGTGCATGGAGACAGATAAGCTTCAGTCTCTGTTTACTGGTCTTAAGGAAGACATCTATTCTCTGCCCTTATGGACTGCTGCCTTGAGGCAGTAGTTTTATACTTTCTGAGCTACTTTGGCACCTGTTAAATGCTAATACTGCTGGGAAAGAACTAGGAAGAAATCTATACATATAATCTGAAAGGCAATTAGCATTTGTACCTATGCTTTGAACTTGAACAGCAATCAGAAAAGACTAGAAGTTTGTGCTTACGTGGGAAGAAAATGAAATTGTTGATGGACTATACTCTGTGGCCGGGGCAGATTACGTGAATCATGAATCTAAGATAGTTAGCTCTTTACTGCCATGGCTTATTATCTGGTCTTGTTGCTCCTCTTCCACCATGAAATAGATGGCCTGCTTTGCAAGTGGAGAGACAGGGCATGGGGCCATACTTTGCAAAGGGGGATAAGGGGGGAGGACATCTTCTAACTATAATTAAAGCGCAGGGAGCTAGGCCCCCTGACACAGTGCACAAAGTGTTCTGCATTTCTTCCCACTTTTAACTTCTCACCTGGCAGAGTTTAAGTTTCTCTGAGCTTTCAGAGTGTAAATTGGCTTCTAGCCGGGCAGTCCCTGGAGGCCAGCATCAGTGGCAGTGACCCGGCACCATCAACCCTTACTTTGTTTCCTCTAGTTTGTGCTTGCCATCTCCTGGCAATAAATCCTTCATAATCAAAGAATAAGGGGAGAGAGGAGGCAATCTTTAAAATGTTAATCCTGTCTTCATAAAAGAATCTTGGACTCTAAAACTGAGTAATTGTTTACACGGGCCAAACGCAGCTGAATTAAAATCTCTGCTTGTGCTGAACGAAAATCAAAGTGTTAGTTGCTCAGTTGTATTCGACTCTTTGCAACCCCATGGCCTGTAGCCTGTCAGTCTCCTCTGCCCATGGGATTTTCCAGGTAAGAATACTAGAGTGGGTTGCCATTTTCTTCTCTAAGGGATCTTTCCCACCCAGGGGTCAAACCTGGGTCTCCTGCACTTATCATCAGAACGACCAGGGATCTGGTATCGATTCCTATGCAGAAAAGCACCAGGCACAGACAGTGCATTCTCAAGGCCTGGCTGAGGATCAATGACTGGGTTTCACCACCTCCAGTTTGATGATTTTGTTTCTGTGGGTGAATTCGACAGGACTTGGCCGCATAAAAGGGCTTCCCTGGTAGCTCAGCTGGTAAAGAATCTGCCTTCAATGCAGGAGGCCCCAGTTCAATTCCTGGGTCAGGAAGATCCACCGGAGAAGGGATAGGCTACCCAATCCAGTATTCTTGGGCTTCCCTTGTGGTTCAGTGGTAAAGAAGCTACCTGCAGTGCAGGAGACCTGTGTTTGATCCCTTAGTTGGGAAGATTCCCTGGAGAAGGGAAAGGCTACCCACACCAACATTCTAGTCTAGAGAATTCCATGGACTGTATAGTCCACAGGGTCACAAACAGTCAGCCATGACTGAGTGACTTTCACTTGTCTCATAAAACTTTGGTCAGTGCTTTGCAATGAGCAGCTCTGGCATTAGGCCCATCTAACTCCTGCCTTTCGGCATCAGTGGACAACAGGAAATGGGATTCATGCCAAGGAAGGAGAAGTGAGTGGACTGAAGCAGGAATTGGGAAGTTTAGGCATCTGTGTCCGCTCCACCAACCCACCTACATGGGCGAAAAGCTATGCCTTGGAGACTGGATTCTCTTGTACTTTATGTGATCACTGGAAAATATGAGTGATACAGGCATGGGTGCAAAGAGCAAATAGTAAAATAAGAGGTGGCCTGGAGCATAGAGCAAAGTGCCACAGCCTACGAGTAAGGAGTGGCGCCTCCAGAGTCCTGGGAGGGAAAAGGTCCCGTGGTCTCGGGAGGGCTTTCTTAGCTTGAGAGTCTGTGGATTGGGCTGGTGGCACTGACTCAGACTTCCCTCAGATCTAACTCACTTGCTACCCACATCCTTCTGAAAGGGCCACTTTTCTGCTCCATGACTGAGTTGACCTCTGTAGCCTACTTGACTGATGACTCAGGACCTTGGTCTTTGGTTCCAGAGTTCTCAAGATGCCAGGCATCCTGACAACACTCTCCCTGGGATTTATCTTCATGGTTCCCTCAGTGGATGCCTGCCTTAGTCTGTTAGGGCTGCTGTAACAGAATGCTATAATATATTCTGTTTATACATGACAGAAATTTGTTTCTTACATTTCTGAAGGCTGGGAAGTCCAAGATCAAGTCTCTGGCAAATTCCATGTCTGGTGAGACCTTGCTTCTTGGTTCATAGACAGCTGAGTTCTCACTGTGTCCTCACAGGGTAAAAGTGGCTAGGGAGCTCTCCGGGTCTGTTTTATAAGGGCACTAATCCCACTCTTGAGGGCCCCACCTCAGGGACATGACTACCTCTAAAACCCCCACCTCTAATTTCTTCACACTGCGCATTAGGATTTCAACATATAAACTTTGGGAGGACATAGGCATTCATGCCATTAGAATGCCTGAAATAATATAAATATATCTTAAAAAGAACCACAGAGGTAATCTTAAAATCAGAGTCTTCTATTTGAAACTATAAATTATAAGTGGAGCTTAATTGCTTATTGATAGGGAAGTTTCCTTTCCAAGGGAAAACCAATCCTTTCTTTGATTTAGTGCAGATTAATAGTATCAGTGGGCTTCCCAATTGACTCTAGTGGTAAAAAGAACCTTCCTGCTAGTGCAAGAGACATAAGAGATGTGGGTTTGATCTCTGGGTCAGGAAGATCCCCTGGAGGAGGGCATGGAAACCCACTCCAGTATTCTCACCTGGAGAATTCCATGGACAGAGGAGTCTGGTGGGCTATGGTCCATAGGGTCTCAAAGAGTCGGACACGACTGAAGTGACTTAGCAGCAGCAGTAGCAGCAGAAGTGACTTAGCATGCACACACAATAATATCAATAAGGCTCTGGGGGTAGATTTTAAAGCATCTAATTTGGAGAATGCTTTCCAAGTACTCATTTCCAAATGAAAAGCTAAGCGTCTATAATCATTCGATGAGTCTCTGAAAAGACTTGGGTGTGAGATGGGTGCTGAACTATGGGCATTACTCACAAAAACTTTCTTCTCAAAGTATTTGGCTTATCAGTGCCATGCCTGTGTTGCCACCTTCTCCTTCCCTTCCCTCAGCTCAGCACTGAGCAGCAGCTGACACCACCACCTACTCACTGCCACACACACACACACACACACAAACACACACACACACACTACAACAGAGCGGGAATCTGATCCTCGGTTTTCTGGCTACGGTGCCTTGTGCAGGACGGAAATAGAGGAATGTGAAATAGACACTAACCCACACTCAGCTTTCTCACCAAATATCAGAACAATGTGCCTCGCACTTCTGTGGTTGTTATTGTTGCTGTTTAGTGACTAAGTCGTGTCTGACCCTTTGTGATCCCATGAACAGTAACCAGCCAGGCTCCATGGGATTTCTCAGGCATGAATACTAGAGTGGGTTGCCGTTTTCTCCTCCAGGGGATCTTCCCGATCCAGGGATCGAAGCTGCATCTCCTGCACTGAGAGGTGGAGTCTTTACCACTGAGCCACCAGGGAAGTCCCCACTTTTGTTACTTTTGTCTATTTCTATCAGTGCAGGGCAGTGGCGCCAGGTGGGGATGAGGGCGGGGACACTACAGAAAAGCTGGGAATTTTTAGATGGTTCAGTACTTTGCTATTCTTTCTAAACTATCTCCCATTCAAACTTTGGGCCAGGTGCTATTTTTGAACACTAAGCATGAAACAGGAATGATGAATTGTTTGGTGCCAAGGACATAAAATAAAGAAGGACAAAGTAGGTAAAAATAATGCTGCTGTGATTTATGGGGTTTCTTTACGCTTTTTGTCTTTTTCCCATATTCTTCCAACTTTTTCTCAGTTTGCTTAAATAGTTTTTCTCACTTTTTCTCTTACTAGGAGTGAGAAAAGTAGTCATGCTTTCACCTTTCCAAAGTTTGTTTTACAACAAGTAACTTTCCCTCCAAAGCCATGCTCTTAATAAGGTGATGAAGATTCACTCAACAAAATTTCTTCAGCACCTACCAGATATGAAATGCTATGGAGGAAACAAAGTTAAACCATCAGCTGGCCTCAGGGCAAAGAGGCCACCCGGTGGCAGGGGCCAGACAGTCATGGAGCTGCCCTGGATCCACGGCAGGTTGGAGGTCCCTACCCCACCCAGACCCAAGCACTGGCTAAGTTTGGGTAGGTGTTGGGTAAGGCTTCTGGAGAACCTCTTGGGGCAGTGGGGGTGGTTGATCATTCTTTAGTAGGGAACCCTTGGTCTACCACCTAATAATGAAGATTCGAGAAGCAGAGTCGTGGCTTTGGAGCCAGACTGCCTGGATTTGAACCCCACCACTGCTACGTGCCACATGGGTGACCTGGGGTAATTTACTTAACCGCTCCAAACCCCCAGATTTCTCCTTGATAAAATGAAAATGATAATAGAGTCTGTCTCACAGGGTAATTCATTCACTGCAATAATATTAATAACAACAACAATAACTCAAGGACAATCCAGAACGAGGTTCATGGGCAAATATGGACCTTTCCAGGAGGAGAGCATTGGGGACTTTCAGAAAAGTGTTATCAACCAGGGTTCCCAGCTTCCTTAACTGATAGAAATTTATCAGAGGCTAGACAAGAAATTCAAGCAAGGCTTTATCACAGCAGCAGGGAACGAGAACAGACAGCAGGTTCCCTGGCTGGCTTGCTGAGGGGAGGGGCCAGCTGATTCCTGTATGCAGTGAGGGCAGGGGTGTGTCCAAGGGTCAGGCCGGCGGGGTAGCTTGGTGGTTTGCCCACGCCTTTGGTGGCGCTGTGTGCAGGGGGCATGCTCAGTACCCTGCTTTGGCTCCCAGCTCTCAGAAGTGCAGCTGGTTTTCAGTCTTTTTGTATCTTGTCCACAATTTGTCTCAACTGTGTGCACACTCAGCTGTCTTTAGTCCCATATAGTTGCTTTGTATTGTTGTAGCTCAAGGAGATGTTTGTCCAGGTGCAACCAGGCAGCAAAGGATTCCAGGTTCCAAGTCCCAGCCTGTCTCAAAAGGGGGCCACCAGGTCTGGGGGATGAGGGAGTCCGATCGTGAGGCTGACTGACTGGTTTGCAGACACAGGTGTTCTGGTGCCAGAATGGTTGTGAGAGGGGACCAAGCACTGAGGATGCAGGGGGAGATGAACACTGAAACCAGCGGCCCAGGCAGGAGGCCTGGAGCCGGGGCCCGCCAGCTGGTCTGAGGCCCTGGAGAGGGCATGGCTGGCGCCTGCAGGGCCCTGGGCCGGGCTCTTGTTGGCCCAAACCCAGGGAGTGTCAGCAAGTGGTACCGTGAACAAGTATCCTCTGAAGTCCCTGCTCTCAGGAGGTTTCATTCATGGAGAAGACAGAAAAATCCACTGTTGTGAATATCCATCAAGTGTTACACTTGGGACCCTCCTAACACATGGTTATGAACTGAAGTTGGCTTGCCTGCGGTCCAAAACAGCTCTACCGTGGACCTGCCATGTGATCCTGGGCAAGGTCTTCAGCCTCTCTGTTCTTTTATTCCCTCGTCTGTTAAATAGGCCTGATAACAGCAGCCATCTTGCTTTTAGAAGGAATAAATAAAAAGGTAAAGTGCTTGGCACAATTCTAATTATTATTATTATTATTATTAAAACTAATTAAAGAAATTCCAGCCATGAGACATCTACTTTGTCCTTTCAACCAACCACTGACTTTTTTTCAATGACTGTTTATTGGAAAATATTCATTACAAGATCTTTATCAGGGACAAGGACATCGGATGAAGCATGTGTGTCGTCTCTGGGGCTGATGACATGAGTGATTGTGGGGGAAGACAGAGAAACACTCGCACCTTTGGTCCTTGGGACAGGGCCGGATCTGCTTTAACTGGGTGATAGAGGAATGTCCAACAGGAAGTGGAGGTTTAAGGGGTTGCTGCTGCCTGGCCCTGAGCTCCAGAGGGCAGGGCTTGGGTGTCAGATGTCTGGGGGCCTGAGTCAGATAGGGGAATGGCCCAGCCACGGTGGGACAGTGCAGCTCAGGTTCTTACAGCAACCATGGCAAAGAGAGCTGAAGGTCAGTTGGGATCAAGAGTGGATGAAACATCAGCTCTAATTTTATCTTACTCCTGGCATTGGTCTTTCTGCAGAGATGAGGAAGGAAAACTGGAGATGGGAGGGCTGCCGAGGGGAAAGGGCATGGTGGCCTGACCAGAAGAAGGAGAGTAAACCTTCCTAACACAGGCATGGGGCCATCTTATCAGGACAACTGGGGCTCAAGGGTCAGCACACACTTTTCAGGGGGCAGGGAGTACAAGGGCCCAGAGTGGGGACCGCCTATGCAAGGGACAGCCAGAAGATCCCAGGATGTCCCTGTCTAGGGAAGCCCTGCACCACTGTGCATCTCGATAAGAGGAAGACTGGACCAGCTCTGCTATGACTGCAAGAGCTGGGGCAATGCCTGCCACCCACAGATGCTCTGGTCTGTGTTAAAGGGGCAGCCCCAACATTCCGCATCTCTGTCTCATCATCATGGCTGCTCCCTGTCTGTCTGCACTTTGGAAATGACAGTGAATTAAGAGCAAAAGATTAACGCTGCTGGCCGGCTGTATTTATATGCTCGACTCCCATGGAAACCCAGAAGGTAGTAAATCAGTCAAAAACCATATTTAATAACTCCTAGTAAAACCCAATTTACTCACCTGCCAACCATGGAAAAGTTGATTGCTTTGTCACAGGAACCCCATTCACTGCAGACCATTGTAACTACCCTAGACATAAGAACCACCTTTCCCTTTTTTGGATACGGATGATGCTTTGAAAATGAGCCATAAAGTAGCCTAGAAGCAGCATGTCTGCAGTGAGTAATAGTGCTAGATTACTTTATTTGTCATATGCTCCAGATCTGTCTACCTTGGTAGCTGGCATCATTCCTGAATTTTTAACAAGAGGCCTTGTAGGGAAGGCAGAGAAGGCAAATAACCCTCAACTTGTGAGGGAAGATGTAAAGAGCCATGCCCTTTATTCCTGGCTGTTAGAAACAAGTATTTGGCCTTAGCCTTGGGGGGTGATGTTAGCTGTTTGTATCACACCTTCTCAAATGCCAATTGCACTGGTATATTTTCTGGGGTCCTTCCTACATCATGACCAGCTAGTTCAGTGAATGGAATGACCCGGTTGAAATGATGGGGAAGCTTTCATTTCCACCTCATTGATTTCCACACACTACTGTGTGCTCAAAACTTTCTCCAACTCTGCCCACTGCCATCAGCAAGCTGCTTATTCCTGCGAAAATTCCTGATGCTCTCAAACTGTTTTCTAGATGCAAGTGCACTTTGAAATAAGTACGAACCGAGATGGCTGAGTGCCGAAGAAGAGGCAAGTGATGCTGGTTACTGGGTAACTGAGTGCCCACTATCCTGCCTCTTGCATTTTTTCTTTGCTGTATAATTATCAATTGTTTCAAATATGTGAATGGTTTCTGCTTCCAATCAGAGCCATAGAGCTGGCATAACATAAAATTTTCTGTATCTCTTGGGTGACAAAGAACTGGAAAACTTGCAGGAAGACTCCAGGATCCAGGACTGAGAGAGGGGCAAGGAACTTGGAGTCTGCATCCAACACCATGACTGGTGTGAGTGTCCTAGGATCCAGACCTTTCCCTCGGGCTCTGGATTCTGTCAATGCTGGGCTTGAGCCCATGTCTGCAAATAGGCCACATTTCACAATCAGCTCACTAGTTAGAGTTCTATGCTTTTGTTTGTTGCAGACTAGCCTCATTTCCAGGGCTGAACTTGTCTCTTCGGAATTCTTTCACAGTCATAAGCAGGAGGATGTGAATTGTGCAAGCCTCCTGTTTAATGGGTGGGAGCTAAGTTTAGCTCAATATTTTAACAAATAAATTCTTTGCAATATTTCTCAAATTAGGCTAGGAAGATATGTTCTCAGCAATCAGAATCAATCAGAATGCTTGAGACTGTCTTATTTGTCACAATTCTCCCATACTTAACTTTTTTTTTAAATTGAATAACCATTTCCCTAATACTATTAAAAACAATCCCTATGTACTTTCTGATCATCAGCTCATGACTCCAGCCTGGTTTCTGTGTTTCATTTGGTTCCCAGTTAGACATTTGCACTGCATACATTTGTTTCCCTAAAGGTACACTAGATGGGGCTTCCCTGGTAGCTCAGCTGGTAAAGAATTCACTTGCACTGCAGGTGACCCAAGTTTGATTCCTGGGTCAGGAAGATTCCCCAAAGAAGGGATAGGCTACACACCCCAGTATTCTTAGGCTTTCCAGGTGGCTCAGATGGTAAAAAAACAAAACAAAACAAAACAAAACTGACCCCCTGGAGGAGGGCATGGCAACCCACTCCAGTATTCTTACCTGGAGAATCACCATGGACAGGAGAGCCTGGTGGGCTACAGTCCATGGGGTCGCAAAGAGTCAAACACGACTAAGCACAGCACAGCACACTAGGCATCTTTCTTCGTAACTTTCAATGTAGGTGCTGGTTTTATCTTCACAGAAACCCTGCAGGATGGCTATTGTCGCTTGCTTTTCACAGAGAAGGAAACAGGCACAGAGATGCTATGTGCCCTGCCCCGAGGTAAGCTGAGCTGGACGCAGGTGGCCATTTGACCTCAGAGCTAGTAGCTCCTAACTGCTTTGCTATTCTGTCCTACCAGCTAATAGCATGTCACTTCCTATGTGGGGTTCCTCAAGTTGGGCTCCACAGAAACCAGGAGATTTGTGAGTTTATACTCAAAACTATGGTAAATTATTTTTCTGAAAGCAAATTTATACATTACTTAAATTTGCAAAAGCACAAGCTTTGCGGTAATCATTTGGGGTTTAAATCTAGACAAAGGTCTTACTAGCTATGTGATCTTAGGCATGTTTCTTTGTATGACCAGCCTGTTCCCTTCTCTATTAAATGGGATATTGGTCTCCCCGTGCGGTCATTCAGTTTCTGTCGGAGTTATGTCAGAGTCTGGTGAAGCAACACATGTACAATACTGGACATACCACGTTCAGTGAGGTCGTTCCCTCCTTCTCTCCACTCCCCCACCACGCCTTCCTCTTGTCAGCTGGGTGAGAGGGCTGTGGTACCAAATGTGCGTCCTGAACTGGTGAAGCTGCAAGAGGAGAGCCACCATTAGCTGTGTCACTGACCACTCTTAGTCAAAGGATGAGCCATTCACACTTGACCCCTGGACTCTGCAAGGGATTCTTTCATGGATCCCCAAATCTCAGTTCAGTGCAGTCGCTCAGTCGTGTCTGACTCTTTGAGACCCCATGAATCGCAGCACGCCAGGCCTCCCTGTCCATCACCAACTCCCAGAGTTCACTCAGACTCATGTCCATCGAGTCAGTGATGCCATCCAGCCATCTCATCCTCTGTCGTCCCCTTCTCCTCCTGCCCCCAATCCCTCCCAGCATCAGAATCTTTTCCAATGAGTCAACTCTTCACATGAGGTGGCCAAAGTAGTGGAGTTTCAGCTTTAGCATCATTCCTTCCAAAGAAATCCCAGGGCTGATCTCCTTCAGAATGGACTGGTTGGATCTCGTTGCAGTCCAAGGGACTCTCAAGAGTCTTCTCCAACACCACACTTCAAAAGCATCAATTCTTCAGTGCTCAGCCTTCTTCACAGTCCAACTCTCACATCCACACATGACCACAGGAAAAACCATAGCCTTGACTAGGCGGACCTTAGTCGGCAAAGTAATGTCTCTGCTTTTGAATATACTATCTAGGTTGGTCATAACTTTCCTTCCAAGGAGCAAGCGTCTTTTAAGTTCATGGCTGCAGTCACCATCTGCAGTGATTTTGGAGCCCCAAAATATAAAGTCTGACACTGTTTCCACTGTTTCCCATCTATTTCCCATAAAGTGATGGGACCGGATGCCATGATCTTCATTTTCTGAATGTTGAGTTTTAAAGCCAACTTTTTCACTCTCCTCTTTCACTTTGATCAAGAGGCTTTTTAGTTCCTCTTCACTTTCTGCCAGAAGGGTGGACATAGTGTATAATGAAGTCGCTCAGTCATGTCCAACTCTTTGCAACCCCATGGACTGTAGCCTACCAGGCTCTTCTGTCCATGGGATTTCCCTGGCAATAGTCCTGGAGTGGATTTCCACTTCCTTCTCCAGGGGCTCTTCCCAACCCAAGGATCAAACCTGGGTCTCCCACATTGTAGACAGACGCTTTACCGTCTGAGCCACCAGGGAAGTGTTATCTGCATAACTGAGGTTACTGATATTTCTCCCAGCAATCTTGTTTCCAGCTTGTGCTTCTTCCAGCCCAGTGTTTCTCATGATATACTCTGGATATAAGTTAAATCTGCAGATGCTCAAATTCTTTATATAGCATGTTGCAGTATTTGCGTATAACCTATGGACATCCTCTTGTAGGCTTTAAATCACCTCTGGGTTACAGTATAAATGCTATGTAAGTAGCTGAAAAACACAATGTGAACACTATGTAAATAGTTGCCAGCATGCTGCAAATTCAAGTTTTGCTCTTTGAAACTTTCTGGAATTTTTTTTGCAATGTTTTTAATCCATAGTTGGCTGAGCCCACTGATGTGGAGGCTTTGGATGTGGATGGCCAACTGTCCATGCAGGTAAAAGCATTCTATGCACTGGGCAGATCATTCCAAAGAGATAATCATTTGTAGACAGCCATAAAGATGTAGTGAGGCTTCAGAGAAGAGGCAAGATAAAATGTCCTAGTCTGAGGCCATAGCTCAAATTTTTATTTTTGCCATAAACTTGTGTGTTCTTGACCTAAGATTTCTTTTTAATGTCTAAAATAAGAGCATTTTAATAGAACAGTGGTTTTACACTTTTTTTTAACACCTAGAATACTTCCATCAAAAAAACAAAAGAATGTATGTCCCCCAAAGCATATAAGTTTCACAGAGCATGACAGATTTGACCAATTTATAGTGGCTGTCTGGGCCTAATGGAGAGAAGGATTCTATGACAATAGAGAAATCTGTGATGGATTAACAATGTCTGCCAGGGGTGCAAAAGTTAGACAGGGTTCCCAATGAATATCATCTTGTCTGGAAGACAAATATGATAAATAGGTAATGGGGAACATTTCAGACTCAACCAGACAGAGATGCCTGACTCCAGTTTTACTCTCTTTAGCAAATCTTTTTGCTACATGAGCTTAGAATTCCTCCTAGCATCTCTGTCTATGATGTTAAATCTTGGAGGTAAAATACTAAAAAGCTATATGATAATTGAGACTTTGAGAAGAATTTTATGGTTAATTACTAAAATTTCCCCAACCAAACTCAGCAGAGAAAGTGAGAGTAACATCCCTGGGATTGGAACACTAAGCCCAGCCAGGATAACATCACTTTTTGCTTAAAGCTTCACTTTAGTTGAGAGATGAGAAATAAATTAGGCTTTCAGGAAACAGGGGTTAGTACCAGATCATCATATTTGGCTGTGGAATGTTTAGTCTTCTCCTGCAGGCACCTGCTTCGTGTAATTGACTGTCTTGTGGGATGTTTTAATAGCCTTTTTCTAAGGGGTGAATAATGCCCACTGTATTGCTCCAGAAGCACAAAAAAAAAAAAAAAAAAGGCCACAGCTGGGCAAGATGCTTAGCAACTGTTACTGTGTTGAAGAGATTTGCCAAACTCAGCAATCTGAGGCAGTAGAAATTTATCACTGTGGTCATGAGGTGACTCAGTGTGAGCTAGGATAGAGACTCTCTTCTGGCGGGAAAAGAAAGACCCTTCGTTACAGTACTGGGAAGAGACCTGCCTAAATGCCCACCAAACCTTCAGCACTCAGCACCCTCATATCGAGGTGCCAACTTTTTGCCCTGGGCACCTAGTGTTTGTGTAAGATAATTTGAAAAGTATTAAGGGGGGTAACCCTCAGCAACTATCCACAGATGGCTGTAAATTGTATTCTAATACAAAAGAAGAGGGAAAAAAGCCCTTGGATGAAGAACAGTTAATGACATAAATGGGTAGTTTATAAGTATACCTGAAAATTAATTTTAGTGAATGCCACCTCCTTTATCAAGTTATTTGCAGTGTTGATCTTAAAAATATAGTTCCAGAATGGTGAAACTACTCACTTGAGGTTTGCTGGACTGGACAAGTGTATTGATCTTGTAAGTGTATGTAAGACATTAAATGGTCAAAAAAAATTAAAAAAATTCTAACATTGGCCACGTCTTTCTTCCTGGATAATCCAGTGTCATGGGCAAGTTGCTGCAGCAAAACCAGAATCCTAGTTCTTCTCTGTAAATTGAGAGGGAAGGAATAGGAAGTAAAAATGAATTAAATGATTTAAGTCAATATTTTCAATTATTTACATCACAGAGTATTTACAAAGGCCCACAAATATATTATGACCTTGAAGACTAAGAACTAGCCTGACTTGGAAATAGATGTCATTATTTTTTTTTTCAAGCACATGTAAATGCTGTTATTGTCAGGCAGTTATGAAAGTCATCACGCGTCTCAGCTGTGCGTCTCCAGTCTGCTGGGTGTGTCTTCTTTCAGCCAATGTGTGCTCTGCCATCCATTCAATCAGCACATGGGAAGATGCTCAACAGCACTAGCCCAAGTCAAAGCCATGTGAGATACTACTTCATGACCATGAGAATGTCTCTGATGAAAAAGACCACAGCAAATGCTGGCCAGGATGTGAAGGAATGGGAGCCTCATACCCTACCGGTAGAACGGTAAAACTGCACTTGGGTGAGTGCGCAGTTATGTCTGACACTGGGGTGGGTTACCATTTTCTCCTCCAGGGGATCTTCCTGACCCAAGGATCAAACTCAAGTCTCCTGCGTCTCCTGCACTGGGTGGCAGATTCTTTACCCCCATGTCACTTGGAGATAATGGTACAGTGCTAAAGAAAAACAGTCTGGAAGTGCCTCAGAAAGGTTAAATATGGCATTACCATATGACTCAGAAATTTTACTTTTAGTAATATACTCGAGAAAAAATGAATATACATGTATATGTATGGCTGAGTCCCTTTGCTGTTCACCTGAAACTATCACAACATTGTTAATCAGTTGTACCCCAATACAAAATGTTTTTGGTGTTGAAAAAATAATAAAATTTAAATTAGCAGCAGTATTCAGCTGGTAAAGAATCTGCCTGCAATGCAGGAGACCCTGGTTCAATTCCTGGGTCAGGAAGTTCCCCTGGAGAAGGGATAGGCTACCCACTCCAGTATTCTTGGGCTTCCCTGGTGGCTCAGATGGTACAGAATTGGCCTGCAGTGTGGGAGACCTGAGTTTGATCCCTGGGTTGGGAAGATACCCTGGAGGAGGGCATGGCAACCCATTCAGGTATTCTTGCCTGGAAAATCCCTATGGACAGAGGAGCCTGGTGGGTTACAGCCATAGGGTTGCAAAGAGTCGGACACAGCTGAGCAACTAAGTACACAGCATATTCATAATAGCCAAACCTGGAAATAAGCTCAGCAGATCATCAACTGATGAATGGTTAAATAGCATGTGGTATATTCATACCATGCAATATTATTTGGTGATGAAATTAAAAGAAGAAAAATGCAGTACTGATGCATGCTGTGTATGATATGGGTGAGAATTAAAAATGTTATACTAAGTGAAAAAAGAGGCATAAAAGACCTTGAATTGTATGATTTCTTTTCTATGAAATGCCCAGAGCAGGCAAATCTATGGAGGCAGAAAGCAAAACAATTACTGCCTAGGACTGGGGAGCTCAGGGGAAATGGAGAGTGATTGTTATCGGTGTGGGAATTTGGGGGGGTAATGAAAATGTTCTAAAATTAATTCTGCTGAGAATTGCACAAGCTTATGATTGCTGGCTCGGATGTTAGAGTATCTGCCTACAATGCCGGAAACCCGGGTTAGATTCCTAGGTCAGAAAGATCACCGGGAGAAGGGCATGGCTACCCACTCCAGTATTCCTGCCTGAAGAATGCCATGGAGAGAGGAGCCTGCGGACTACAGTCCAGGGGTTGCAAGGACTCGGACGCGACTGAGAGACTAAGCATGCATGATGATACTAAAGGTCATTAAATCGCACACTTGGAATGGGTGAGTTATGCGGTATGTGAATTGTATCTCAACAAAAACCATTATAGAAGAAACAGACATAGCCCAGAAGAAACTCAGAATGTTAATAGCCTAGACTAGCTAATTAGAACAAGAAATCAATGGATGAAAAAAGAGGCAAGAAATATGCCATAAACTCAATATGTGATAAAATTTGCACTTCAAATCAGTGGTGAAATAATGAAATTATTTTATTAATTATTCAGTAAATTATGCAAAGAAAGTGGCCTGTGAAAGAAGAATAAAGTTAGATACTATGCTCACAGTATCAATATAAAAACAAATTCCAAATGAGTTTAGAGGTAAATGGACAAAATGATACACAAGTGTTTAAAAAATAGGCAAAGAATTTGTCATGTAGAAGGCCTTTCTAAACAAGACATAGAACTGAGTGTTCTAAAGAAAAAGGCAAGCAATTCTGAATACTTGGAAATTAAACAATTTATGACAAAAAATGATAAAAATTTTAAAAATAAGCAAGACTATTAAAAATATGGCAATGGGCAAATATTTCATGAATAATATAGAGAAAGAGTTCTTACAAATCAATAAATAGAAATAAATTTTAGAAAAGATAAGAGCAGATAATTAACTAACATAAAGTTATACTATATATAATTATATATATATTATTTGTATATAAGGCCAATAAACACCTGAAATGTATGCATAGAAGTTAATATAAACAACAATTTTTTTTTACTTGTGTGATTGGCAAAAATTAAAAAGACTGGAAATACCTAATTTTGGTGATAAAATGTTCACTCTCATTCAATATTCCTAGGAGATAAATTGTTAATCTTTGAGGGATCAAAATTTGGCCATATATATCTAATTTTTTATTTATGCCATCATGGTAGTTCCAATTTAAAAATCTAGCCTTGAAAAATGCTTGTGCAGATGCACAAAATTATAAGTAAACAAAATTGCAACACTGTTCATAATAATAAAATATTGGAAATAAACTAAAGGACTATATTGCTGGGGAATTATTGCATAAACTAAGGTACATCCCTACCATGGAATATTTTGCAATTGTTAGAGTAATGTATACTGAATGGAAAGACATCCAAGATAAATTCTTCAGGAATGAAAAGCAAATCTCAAAACAATAAGCATGGAAAGATTCCATTTATATAAAATAACTAGGTAAATATACAAAATGATTTGCAGTGTTTAACGCAACTACTGTGGGGCATGTGATATAAGGAAAAGTTTCTCTTATTTTTACTTGTTTTCAATGAAGCTATATTTATGTATAATTTAATTTATTTCAACTGCTTAATAAGGGACACAGTTTAGATCAATTTTCAGTTTCTTTACAGTTCTCCTACTCTATGAATCCATAGAAGCGTCTGTGGCTGCTGCCTCAATCTACCTTCACCTTGACAGAGGCAGACAAGAGGAACCTTGCCAGCTCTAGACTTTGTGACTCGAAGCCACCTCCAATCTGATAAAATACACAGGTTTAGCAATTTTGCTTTAACCGACACCTTCCAGAGTAAACACATCTGGTTGTAGGTCAGACTGCGAGACAGTAGGCTTATCTTTGACAGTAAGCTGTGTCTGATGGCATGATCCAGGAGATGGTCCACAATGGGGTGCCTGGAGGCTGAAGAGAGTGCTCGCTTTGCTTTTCTCTAGCTGTATCGGCTGTGGGAAACTGGACACACACGTGCCGAAGAGGAAATCGTGGACAGGGGGATGGGGGTGCTGTTGACCCTTCAGCCCCTGCTCCAGAGGACACATGGATTAGCAAGAGAAAGCAGGGCAACCATCCCATCCGATAGCATCAGCTGCGTCTAAGGTAGACTCGGGCAGTGTCACCAGAAATCTAAGTGAGACCTTAGACCCATGACATACATAGACCGTCTTGGTTAGGAAACTGATGGCAAAGAACAGAAAAACTCTCAAGCTTTCATTTCACACTTCAACATACAAAATGCAAAATTATATCTGGGCCACATACAGAATAAAACTGGAATATGAAGGTGAGGAGTTGGGACCAACTTGGCCTTCCCCACCCCTTCCTCTCCTCTCTGTCTATCTGTCTCTTACACACACACACACACACACACACACACACACACACAGAGCTCTTATCACTTCTGAGGGACCAAATATTCCTTCTCCTTATCTTTCCTTCTTCCTGCCTTCTCTCTGTCCATCCATCTGTCTGACTCTCTCTTTCTCTCTCTCAATCAATCAGTGGGCTTCTTCTGCTTTCAGAAGCCCACAGTAACCATTTATTTCAGATAAGCACCGTGACTTCAGCCTTTGATATCCGAATTCTAAATCAGAAGTGAAAGATCTGGCTGTCTCAGACCAGCTTAGGAACTGGGCCTCAGTAGGTCCCAGTAATTGCTCTTCATCTGAGCAGCAAGGAAGCAAGAGAGAGGCAGGCAGCAAGAGCTGTGGGCAGCCTGGGCTCAGAGTCTCTGGGAGGAAGGCCATTGTTAGAAAAGGGCTGGATCAGTCGACACGATAGAGTCTTGGATTGAAAGGGCACTTGGAATAACCCGGCTTCCTCTCTAGGGTCCCCTACGTGACCTTCCTCACATTTGTGTCTGCCAGAATGTTCGGGGAGGGAGGGCGGGAGGGAGGGGAGGGGCTCCTTGCTGCAGCTAATCTCAGTTTAAAGCAACACTGACCAGGACTAGAGTCCTGATACTGACTCTGAACCCTCCTTCTGTACGCCCGCCAGCCTTTTACTCTGTGTTCTTTGTGGGAGTCACGCCAACTCCTGAGAGTTATGACCATCCGTTCTTGGAAGACTTTGTAGGAGCGTGTGCCTGAAAGTTGTATTTCCACAAATCAGTGTGAAATCAGTGAAGAAAAGCACCCCTTCTGTCTAGGCAGTTCTTACACTCCTTTATCCTGACACTCAGTCCACTTGGTGGACTGTTGCCCTAGTGGCTGAACTGGAATTCATTAATTCCCACAGGCATACATTCATTCATTCAACAAATATTTACTGCATGTCTACTTCATGACTTCCCTGGTAGCTGAGCTGGTAAAGAATCCACCTGCAAGGTAGGAAACACTGGTTTGATTCCTGGGTCAGAAAGATCCCCTGGAGGAGGGCATGGCAAGCCACTCCAGAATTCTTGCCTGGAGAATCCCCATGGACAGAGGAGCTGGGTGGGCTACAGTCCATGGGGTCACAAACAATGTGGCAAGTACTGTGGCAGGCACCAGGCACACAGTTTGACCTAGGAACATATCTCTGCCCTCATGAAGAGAAGGGTGTTAGAAAGAGAACTGCGCAATGTCTACCAACAGAGGGATGGATAAAGAAGATGAGATACTACTCAGCCATGAAAAGAATAAAATAATGCCATTTACAGCAACATGGATGGTCCTAGAGATTATCAAACTACGTGAAGTGAGTCAGACAGAGAAGACAAATACCATATGATATCACTTATATGTGGAATCTAATAGAAAAAAGATGCAAGACGTCTTTGGTGGTCCAGCGGTTAAGAATCTGCCTGCCAAAGCAGTGGACACTTTTTCCATCCCTGATCCCGGAAGATCCCACATGCCACAGGGCAGCTAAGCCCATATGCCACAACTACTGAAGCCCGACACCTAGGACGTGCGCTCCGCAACAAGAGGAGCCACTGCAAACAGAAGGCCATGGCCTGCCGCTGGAGAGTGGCCCCCACTCACTTCAACTAGACGAAGCCCACACTCAGCAGCGAAGACTCAGCACAGCCAAAAATACTACATAAATAAAAACTCCAAAATGGTACAAATGAACTTTGTTGCGAAGCAGAAGCAGACTCACAGACCTTGAAATCAGACTTACGGTTACCAAAGGGGAATGCTTTCCAGTCGCCCGGTCACGTCCGACACTTTGCAGTCCCACAGGCTGCAGCACACCAGGCCTCTGGGAGGGGGAGATAAATTAGGTCTTTGGGATTAACAGGTGCACACTTGTATATATAAAATGGACACAGCACAGGGAATATTACTCAACGTCTTGTAATAACCTGTAATGAAAAGGAATCTGAAAAAGTGCGTATATGCTTATGTGTGTGTGAAATTGAATCACTTTGCTGTATACCAGAAATATTGTAAATTGAGTATACGTCAAAAAAAGAAAAGAAAAAGAACTGTACATATCATTCACAGGATGAAAGAACCATGAAAGCAAAACTAGGAACTGGGAGATGGTAGCAGAGAGGGACCAGCTGGGTCAGGGTGATCAGAACGTCTCTTCTCAGGAAGTGGGGCCCAGGTTAAGGACAGTGAAGTGAGGTCGCTCAGTTGTGTCCGTCTCTTTGCGACCCCATGGACTGTAGCCTACAAGGCTCCTCTGTCCATGGACATTTCCAGGCAGGAGTACTGGAGTGGGTTGCCATTTCCTTCTGCAGGGGATCTTCTCAACCCAAGGATCGAACCCAGGTCTCCCGAGTTGCAGGCAGATGCTTTACCGTCTGAGCCTCCAGGGAAGTCCTGGTGGACAGTAGCAGGCAGGATAATTTACAGTGGGAAGCGAGGCCTCTTGGGACAGAGAGGAGCCTGCGCAGGCCCAGAGGCAGCGGGAGTTTGAGCAACTTGAGGCAGGAGGAAGGGGCCAGTCTGCCTGGAGGTTAGCGAGTGAGAGGGAGATGGGGGGAGAGGAGGCTGCCAGCAAAGCTAACGGGGCACAGCCAGAGGAACGGGGAGGGCTGCTGCCACACCCCAAGCAGGCAATGGAGCGGCCGTATTTTTTTTATTTTTACAAGCTCACCCTGTCTGCTGAGCAGAGTAAATTAAAGAGAAGGCAGAGTGGGCAGGAGAAGGGCAGGAGGGAGGTACCCTGGATCACCAGACGAGAGCTACTTGGACCAGGCGGGTGGGAGCAGGAGGGACAGTAGAGTTGGAACAACATCAAATTCAGTAGATTTTAAGTATATTTTGAAGGCGGAGGACTTTGTGATTGGAAGGGGAGGGAGAGGGGTGGGTCGTATTTATTGAGTCAAAGAACAGTAAGAGTGTAGATGTCTCATAAATTCAGTGCGGGCCCCAATATATGAGAGATGCTTGGGAAACACCAAATACAGATGTCAAAATTCTAAATGGAAAAAAAATGTCTAAGTTGAAGTCTGTAGTAATGCTAACTAGAATTCTGTGGGCAGCTTTTACTGTATTGCTGAAGAGCAAACCCTAGCTCACTGAGATTCCAGTAGATAGTATAATTCTTCACTGTTTTATAAATGTGGAACAATCAAAATGCAAACAATCATTTTGTGAATAACACGTCTCGAGTAAATATGTTTATCTTTGGCATTTGGGGGAAATGAGACTGTTTCGAAATCCAGCCACCATGTTTCTGTGAAGCTTCCGTTTGATTACACTCTCCTCCTCCCTTATCTCTTTGTTGGTTGTAATCTGTCCATGGGATGACTTTCTGGGCTCTCAGGCCTCCTGGGGAGAGTAGGTGGTGGTTCTGTGACAGCGTCAGCGGGACCGATTTCTAATTAGAACCCAGTGTAGGAATCATGATGCATGAGAGCATGACTTTGATAATGAATAGTGACACCTTCAAAAACAGCTGATCAAAACCCATCTGCTCAGAGCTGCAGCCCAATATGAGGGTGGTCCTTGGAGCTGCATGCCTGTAGGGTGAGCCCAAAGCTCTCCAAGGCAGGGCAGAGCGACAGAGGGGGCAGGGGCAGGCCCCTGGATTCCAGACCATTCACTTCGTACCACACTGCCCCTCTCTCATCTCATCCAAGCCCACAAATGAAGGGTAGTTGACACAGCCTGTCTCAAAGGTCTTAGAGCTGCCTGAGGCTGATGCAGATCCTACCTGGGTGTGTCCAGTATTTTGTATTTACAATAACTAACAAGGATCCCCAGGCGGGGAACTCAGACTTGCAGGCTTGCCTTGGGCATGTCTGTTTTCTTCCCTCGGGATGTTAACTAGGACTGGCCTCCCAGGCTTAGATGAGCTGTCATACTTCTTCCTGTCCCCCTGCACCCTTAGCCCCCACCCATCCCGTTAATTATTTGTTCAGAAGGTCCTTGGCCCAAAGAAATCTCTGTTCATTCCCACCCAGGCTCTGGCAGCCCCATTGTGAGATGAGCAGCTTCTCAGTGGCAGGGTCTTTATTTGTGCACAAACAGACCCGGAGCCCCGGGCCCCAGGGGTCTTTGCCACAGCCCAGCTTCACAAGGGCCCCTGAGACTCGAAAGAGTGGTTCCCAAGGCTACCAGCCAGTAAAGGGAGGAGTGATGATGGAAACCTGCCCACAGATGGGGGAGGGCTGTGCTTTTGAACTGTAGTGTTAGAGAAGACTGTTGAGAGTCCCTTGGACAGCAAGGAGATCAAACCAGTCAATGCTAAAGAAAATCAGTCCTGAATATTCATTGGAAGGACTGATGCTGAAGCTGAAGCTCCAACGCTTTGGCCACCTTTATGCGAAGAACTGACTCACTGGAAAAGACCCTGATGCTGGGAAAGATTGAAGGCAGGAGAAGGGGATGACAGAGGATGAGATAGTTGAATGGGATCACCGACGCGATGGACATGAGTTTGAGCAATCTCCAGGAGTTGGTGATAGACAGGGAAACCTGACGTGCTGCAGTCCGTAGGGTCGCAAAGAGTCAGACAGGACAGAGGGACTGAACTGAATTGAGGGCCAGGGTGTGCAGGGCAGAGGGCTCCCTCCCTTGATTACTTGGAGAGCTGCCTGTCCTCTGATGCTGCATGAAGCTGCTCAGTGGCTCCAACACTGTTCTGCAGTGACAGCATCACAGAGACAAAGCAGCTTCTGTTTGGAGGCTTCAGTTTAGATGCACTTCCAAAACAGCCCGGGAGAGGGTGGGGGGAGGTGTTTCCAGGCAGCTGGGTAGGGCACATTTGCCTCTGGCTCTGGGATTGGCCTTGACCCAGTGGCCAGGAAACAAAGGGCCTGCTGCTGAGACAAGGATGGGGAGGAAGGCTGGTCCACTCCTGCCCTGGCTGGGCTGTCTGGTCCTCACTGCTCCTCTCTGGAACCACCGTTCAGATGACTTCACAAGTCTAAGGTTTTCCTCACTGCTCAGGCTTCCTTTCATCTGGTGTTTCACCCAGAGCAACTTGGCTTCCCAAGTGACTCAGCGGTAAAGAACCCACCTGCCAAGTAGGAGTTGTGGGCCTTGGGTCAGGAAGATGCCCTGGAGAAGAAAATGGCAACCCACTCTAGTATTCTTGCCTGGGAAATCCTATGGGCAGAGGACACTGGCAGGTTACAGTCCGTGGGGTTACATTGAGTCAGACACTGTAACTTAGAGATTAAACAACAACAGCCAGAGCGATTTACAGGTCCAAGAGGCTGACCACAGGCAGGGCTCTTAGTAAGCATATGTATTTCTGGACATGGGATTGGGCCAACAAGAATGGTGCTGGCTTTTATACATCAACCGGCTCAGAACAGGGTGTAGAGGAAAGGCCACACCCAGGCAGCATGGATGTTATTGAGGCGGGCAGATGACCATGCAGACCTGTCTTCTCAAAGTAGCTTTAGGTTTAGGGAATTAATCACCATTCTCACTGTGACCTCCATCTTGTTCCTTTAGGGTCTGAGAAGCATTTGGTCTGGGGAGGTGTACTCATTCTCACAAAACTCACTAGAAAATTAAGTATACAACCAGAATGTCTGTTTTTAATTTTAGAATGAGAAATTGAACTGTCAGGTAGACCAGATGTTCACACTGGTCTGCCTGCTAACACTTTTCTCTCCCTGTGGGCAAGTTATATGAGAAGTGAAATATGAAAATGATATTTGGTGAGAATAGAGTATATATATACAAACAGGTATGATAGCACACACAGAGAAAAATGACTCTCATGAAGGAATGAAGGAAGAAGTTATAAAAACTGTAAGTATAGAGCTCACAGATCCCTAGAAACAGGAGCCACAGCGTGACATGTAGAGAAAGACCAGGGCTGGTCAGGAGACAAATGGAACAGGGAAAATGTGAGCAAGAGGCTTAAAGTGATTTCCATGGGAAGGAACAGGTGAGGCAGGGTCAGCACCTCAGATTTGGCTAGTTTGCTAATTCTCAGCAGTTTCTGGGGCAGAGTGGCTGCCCTAGTTGTCTGTGCCTGGCCCTCTGGCCCTGGGATGATTAGGGCAGATGGATAGGGTTAGGGTTACAGCCTAATAGAGAAGGTGGTTGGGACGTGGGCTCTAGATTCATTGAAACGAAAGGTACATTTCCAGGTGAGTTGTTCATCTTGCCTCAGTTCAGTTCAGTTCAGTTCAGTCTCTCAGTGGTGTTCGACGCTTTGCTACCCCATGGACTGCAGCCCACCAGGCCTCCTTGTCCATCGCCAACTCCTGGAGTTTACTCAAACTCATGTCCATTGAGTCAGTGATACCATCCAACCATCTCATCCTCTGTCGACCCCTCCTCCTCCCACCTTCAACCTTTCCCAGCATCAGGGTCTTTTCAAATGAGTCAGTTCTTCACATCAGGTGGCCAAAGGATTAGAGTTTCAGCTTCAGCATCAGTCCTTCCAATGAAGATTTGGGACTAATTTCCTTTAGGATGGACTGGTTGGATCTCCTTGCAGTCCAAGGGACTCTCAAGAGTCTTCTCCAACACCACAGTTCTAAAGCATCAATTCTTCAGTGCTCAGCTTTCTTTATAGTCCAACTCTCACATCCATACATGACTACTGGAAAAACTATAGCTTTGACTAGATGGACCTTTGTTGACAAAGTAATGTCTCTGCCTATTGATATGCTATCTAGGTTGGTCATAGCTTTTCTTCCAAGGAGCAAGCGTCTTTTAATTTCATGGCTGCAGTCACCATCTGCAGTGATTTTGGAGCCCAGAAAAATAATGTGTTACTGTTTCCACTGTTTCCCCACCTATTTGCCATGAAGTGATGGGACCAGATGCCAAGATCTTAGTTTTCTGAATGTTGAGTTTTAAGCCAGCTTTTTCACTCTCCTCTTTCACTTTCATTAAGAGGCTCTTTAGTTTTCTACACTTTCTGCCATAAGAGTGGTGTCATCTGCATATTTGAGGTTATTGATATTTCCCCCAGCAGCTTGTGCTTCATCCAGCCTGGCGTTTCTCATGATGTACTCTGCATGTAAGGTAAATAAGTAAGGTGACAATATACAGTCTTGATGTACTTCTTTCCTGATTTGGAACCAGTCTGTTGCTCCATGTCCAGTTCCAACTGTTGCTTCCTGACCTGCATACAGATTTCTCAAGAGACAGGTCAGGTGGTCTTGTATTCCCATTTCTTTAAGAATTTTCCACAGTTTCTTGTGATCCACACAGTCAAAGGCTTTGGCATAGTCAATAAAGCAGAAATAGATGTATTTCTGGAACTCTCTTGCTTTTTTGATAATCCAGCAGATGTTGGCAATTTGATCTCTGGTTCCTCTATCTTTTCTAAATCTAGCTTGAACATCTGGAATTTCATGGTTCATGTACTGTTGAAGCCTGGTTTGGAGAATTTTGGGCATCACTCTGCTAGTGTGTGAGATGAGTGCAATTGTGCAGTAGTTTGAGTATTCTTTGGCATTGCCTTTCTTTGGGATTGGAATGAAAATGGACCTTTTCCAGTCCTGTGGCCACTGCTGAGTTTTCCAAATTTGCTGGCATATTGAGTGCAGCACTTTCACAGCATCATCTTTTAGGATTTGAAATAGCTCCACTGGAATTCCATCACCTCCACTAGCTTTGTTCATAGTGATGCTTCCTAAGGCCCCCTTAACTTGCATTCCAGGATGTCTGCTCTAGGTGAGCCATCGTGATTATCTGGGTCATGAAGATATTTTTCGTACAGTTCTTCTGTGTATTCTTACCACCTCTTCTTAATATCTTCTGCTTCTGTTCAGTCCATACCATTTCTGTACTTTATTGAGCCCATCTTTGCATGAAATGTTCCCTTGGTATCTCTAATTTTCTTAAAGAGATCTCTAGTCTGTCCCATTCTATTGTTCTCTTCTATTTCTTTGCACTGATCACTGAGGAAGGCTTTCTTAATCTCTCCTTGCTATTCTTTGGAACTCTGTATTCAGGTGCTTTTATCTTTCCTTTTTTCCTTTGCTTTTCACCTCTCTTCTTTTCACAGCTATTTTTAAGGCCTCGTCAGACAGCCATTTTGCTTTTTTGCATTTCTTTTTCTTGGGGATGGCCTTGATCCCTGTCTCCTGTGCAATGTCACGAACCTCCATCCATAGTTCTTCAGGCACTCTGTCTATCAGATCTAATCCCTTAAATCTATTCCTCACTTCCACTGTATAATCATAAGGAATTTGATTTAGGTCATACCTGAATGGTCTAGCGGTTTTCCCTACTTTCTTCAATTTAAGTCTGAATTTGGCAATAAGCAGTTCATGATCTGAGCCATAGTCAGCTCCCAGTCTTGTTTTTGTTGACTGTATAGAGCTTCTCCATCTTTGGCTGCAAAGAATATAATCTATCTGATTTCAGTATTGAAAATTGACTATCGACCATCTTGATCATCTTCCTTAGAAATGAGTTAAACCCTGGGAGAGGATAGAAAAGCACTCCATCCAGTGTTACTAAGGCCCCACGAGAGAAAAGCTAAGATTATAGAATAACAGAATAAAAAGGCATGATTGATATAGTATATAATCTTCTTATGTATGTTTGTGAATGATTTGAATGTTTAATAGAGTCAGTAAATTTATTGCCCTAACATTGCCTACTATGGATAAGTTGTACATATTACCCCTGCCTTGTTTGAGCTCGTTGTTTAGCATCTGTCTCTAGAAGCCCAGTGAGTATGCAAAATAAGAAAATAAGGATACACCCAGCTGAGACTTGCCTTCACCCAGTTGAGCATGCTCTCTGATAGTGCTCAGATGGGCACTGCCAACATCTGTCTCTATGACTTTGCATTTTCTGACTTTCTATACCTGTCCTGACCATGTTCTGAAGGATGTGGTCCTTGTTTAGGTACAATGATACATCAAATTAGGCCACAGACCACACTCTTTGGCATAATAGCCTTTCAGCTTCTTGCAATTGATTGTACATAGCTCAGTCCTGTGCAGATTTCATCATTTAACATGTGTATCTTCAAGAACCCTCTTCAAGGCTGATTTCACACATTCCAAGAAAAAAAACTCTGGGGACTGATTGCAATATGTGATTTCTCAGACCGAGATGTCCCAGAATCATAGCTATTCCCACCGTCCTAAGAAATACCCTTTATCACACTCCCCAAGTGTGGCTTTCAGAGGGGAGGGCAGAGAAAGTTTGGAATAAAACCTCCCCCTTCAGAGCCAGTCGACTCAGAACATGCCATGGAGGTCATGTGTCTTCAGGAACTCTGGCAGACATGTTTGTGGTGTACACAGTCCCAACACTCTAAAGAGAAGGTCAGCATGAAGCACAGTGAAACACCCATTATTTTAGCAATTTCCATCTCACAAAGGTCCAGTTCTACCATGGGATTTTCAGGTCAGCATTTGCAACCCAAGACACCATTCTCAGGAGGAACAATGTTACTGAAGCCATGCTGCATGACTGTTCCCCCAAACCCGCTTCCCTTTGTCTAGAAGGCCCAGCAATGGTGATGAGCAGCTCATGCAGGGATTATGCAAGTTACCCGAAGATGAAAACACCAGTTCAGTTCAGTTGCTCAGTCGTATTCGACTCTTTGTGACTTCATGGACTGCAGCATGCCAGGCTTCCCTGTTGATCATCAACTCCCAGAGTTTACTCAAATT
This sequence comes from Budorcas taxicolor, assembly GCF_023091745.1. Classification (NCBI taxonomy): domain Eukaryota; kingdom Metazoa; phylum Chordata; class Mammalia; order Artiodactyla; family Bovidae; genus Budorcas; species Budorcas taxicolor. The sequence continues at coordinate 40,182,430 of NC_068914.1, read as the reverse complement.
CATGTCCATCGAGTCAGTGATGCCATCCAACCATCTTATCCTGTCATCCCCTTCTCCTCCTGCCTTCAGTCTTTCCCAGCATCTTTTACAATGGGTCTTTTCCTAGGGTCTTTTCCAATGAGTCAGCTCTTCGCATCAGGTGGCCAAAGTATTGGAGTTTCAGCTTCAACATCAGTCCTTCCAATGAACACCCAGGACTGATCTCCTTTAGGATGGACTGGTTAGATCTCCTTGCAGTCCAAGGGACTCTCAAGAGTCTTCTCCTACATCACAGTTCAAAAGCATCAGTTCTTCAGTGCTCAGCTTTCTTTATACTCCAGCTCTCACATCCATACATGACTACTGGAAAAACCATAGCTTTGACTAGATGGACCTTTGTTGGCAAATTAATGTCTTTGCTTATTGATATGGGTTAGTCTAGGCTGGTCATAGCTTTTCTTCCAAGGAGCAAGCATATTTTAATTTCATGGCTGCAGTCACCATCTGGAATGATTTTGGAGCCCACAAAGATAAAGTCTCTCACTGTTTACATTGTTTCTCCATCTATTTGCTGAAGTGATGGGACCAGATGCCACGATCTTAGTTTTCTGAAGGCTGAGTTTTAAGCCAGCTTTTTCACTCTCCTCTTTCACTTTCATTAAGAGGCTCTTTAGTTCTTCTTCACTTTCTGCCATAAGAGTGGTGATATCTGCATATCTGAGGTTATTGATATTTCTCCCGGCAATCTTGATTCCAGCTCGTGTTTATCCAGCCCAGCGTTTCTCATGATGTATTCTGTATATAAGGTAAATAAGCAGGGTGACAATATACAGTCTTGATGTACTTCTTTCCTGATTTGGAACCAGTCTGTTGTTCCATGTCCAGTTCTAACTGTTGCTTCTTGCCCTGCAGACAGATTTCTCAAGAGGCAGGTCAGGTCAGGTGGTCTTGTATTCCCATCTCTTTAAGAATTTTCCAGAGTTTGTTGTGATCCACACAATCAAAGACTTTGGCATAGTCAATGAAGCAGAAGTAGATGTTTTTCTGGAACTCTCTTGTTTTTCCAATGATCCAACAGATGTTGGCAATTTGACCTGTGGTTCCTCTGCCTTTTCTAAATCCAGCTTGGGTGAATTTAACTCAGTTGACCATTATATCAACTACTCTGGGCAAGAATCCCTTAGAATAAATCGAGTAGCCATCATAGTCAACAAAAGAGTCCGAAAGCAGTACTTGGATGCAATCTCAAAAACGACAGACTGATCTCTTTTCTTTTCCAAGGCAAACCATTCAATATCACAGTAATCCAAGTCTGCCCCGACCAGTAATGCTGAAGAAGCTGAAGTTGAATGGTTCTGTAAAGACCTACAAGAACTTCTAGAATTAATATCCAAAAAAGATGTCCTTTTCATTATAGGGGACTGGGATGCAAAAGTAGAAAGTCAAGAATCACCTGTAGTAACAGGCAAATTTGGTCTTGGAGTACAGAATGAAGCAGAGCACAGGTGAATAGAGTTTTGCCAAGAGAACACACTGGTCATAGCAAACACCCTCTTCCAACAACACAAGAGAAGATTCTACACATGGACATCACCAGATGGTCAACAGCAAGATCAGATTGATTATATTCTTTGCAGCCAAAGATGGAGAAGCTCTATACAGTCAGCAAAAACAAGACTAGGAGCTGACTGTGGCTCAGATCATGAGCTCCTTATTGCCAAATTCAGACTTAAGTTGAAAACATCACTGCAGAGACAATAGCCAGGTGTGTGAGGCCAGCAGCCCAGAGACTCCAGGATCCTGGTAGGTAGAGCTCCTCCCAGTACAAGGAGATCTTGCAATTGGCCACTCTGTGCAAAATAAAGGTATAAGGATGTAAAAGTAGGATGTTTTCATGGGGCCAGCCCTTGCACAAGTAGGCAAATCTTGCCTTCCTCATTCCATCTTCAGTCTTCTCTGTCAGCACACAGGTTCTTTTTTCCTGGTCTCACACTGCCTACTTGAATATCACTTATAGAATTGATCAGGATGACAGAAAGACCTAAATAAGCTCCAAAAACCCTCCCATGATAAAGAATCCTGGTGGTTGTGCAGACAGTGGGGGTCCCACTTCAACTCTTTGCTCATCCATCTGAGCATGTGCTCCAGGTGGGAAGAAGGGCCTCTTCCTCCCACATCCTCCATCTTTCCACTTGTGTCTCATCAACCAGAGTTTAGTCACGGGGCCAGAACTAACTCCAGGAGGAAACAGTTAATACCTTCTGTAGTTATCAAGTCCAGGCTCAGACTGCTTGGTGCATGACAGACTTTTTAATCAAGAGATGAGTTGTTGGGGCAAGGAATAGACACTTTATTTGAAAGGTCAGCAGACTGAGAAGATGGTGGACTAGTCTCCCAAAGAACCATCCTACCTGAGTTAGAATTCAGATTTCTTTTACACCTAAAGGAGAGGAAGTCTGGTTGTTTGTTGCAAACTTGGAGATGTCGAATCCTTTGTTCTTGCAGCTGTCAGTGTAAATCAGGTCAGGATGTTTCTATAAACCCCCAACAAGACAAATGATGTTCTCTGTTCAGCAACTCTTTATCTCCATATAAATAGAAAAGTAGGAGTTCCCTGGTGGTCCAGTGGTTGGGAGTCTGCCTGCCAATGCAGGGGTAACACAGGTTCTATCCCTGGTCTGGGAAGACGCCACATGCCGCAGGATGACTAACCCTATGTACTGCAACTGCTGAGGCCTTGGGCTGCAACTACTGAGGCCTCGGGCTGCAACTACTGAACGCACGGGCTGCAACTACTGAGGCCTCGGGCTGCAACTACTGAGGCCTTCATGCCTAGAGCCCATGCTCTGCAGCAAGAGAAGTCACACAATGAGAAGCTCAGAACCCCAAGAGAATTGCCGCCGCTTTCCAAAACTAGAGAAAGCCGGTGCACAGCAGTGAAGACTCAGCACAACCAAAAATTAAAAGGAAAAGTATTATACCTTTAAAGATCAGAGACTTGAGGATGAGCTATCCTCCATATTCAGGCTGTAGGCAACATTCTTAACTTGTAGCAACAAGTTGGAGTCAGATTTGTTCTTCCCTATTATGCTGTTCTCCTATGTTGGAGAAGGAAATGGCAAACCACTCCAGTATTCTTGCCTGGAAAATCCCATGGACTGAGGAGCCTGGTGGGCTGCAGTCCATGGGGTTGCAAAGAGTTGGGCACGACTGAGCTACTAACACATGATGCTGTTCAGAGCACCAAAATGTATCCTCTCAGTTCCCATAGTGTTTCTGTGAATTAGATGATTATTATCCCAATTTAGTGATCTGGAAACTGAGGCCCAGAGAACACACCAGTAGCTGGCAGACAGGGGATGTGATGCTGCAGGTTTAACTTTTTTTGCCCTGAGACCAGAAAAGGTCTAAGCATGTAGTGGGATCAGTCTGTGCAGGACTTGGGACTGCCCCTGTCCATGGCCGCAGATGCACGAGCATCCCACGGCTGCATCCACACATCCCCTTGTTAACCCTGCAGACGGGAGCCTGCCCTCCTGCCAGGACACGGCTGGGCGGTGACTTTCTTCAAGACCCCACGTGGCAGTTTTGCTCTCATTAGGTCACAGAGTGCCCTCTGTCAATCCTGCTTTCTTTTAGTATCAGCCACTGGTGGTTTCAATTGTGTCATTCTAATGCCAGGCATAAAAATGGCCTCCAGCAGCAGCAGCAGCACCTGCCAGATTAGGAAGGTGCTGCCCAGCCTGCAAATGTCAGAGGTCAGAACTGCACGCAGCGGACAGGAAGTGGAGCCACAATGGAGACCAGGGGTAAGGGAGGGAAGGCCCCTGCCACACCAGTGGAGTCCTTACACAGATGGCGTTGCAGCCGATCTAACCCCATGTCAACCCTTGGATCAGAGGGGTGCCGTCCATGACTCGAGGGCACTCAAGTCGAATCACAGAAGAGCTGGTTCTATCACCAAGGGGATCCAAGATGGGAGGCAGGGTCAGGAGAGAGAATAGGGGACAGGCCAGGGCCCACAGAGGAGCTGGCACGGTCAAGTGAGAACCAACAGTTAAGGTCAGGGTCCAAAGCCAGAGGCCAAGGCTTGGAGTCAGGAATGGTCACCAGGGCCTGAGGATGGACGCCGGGGCCATGTGGGCGGGCTAAACCCTGCCTGTGGACAGAACTGACCACTATGCTGGTGTCCGGGACGCAGACTGACCCTCCCACCGTGTGTGGTGCAGTTTGGGACCATGGTGAGAGGGCCCTGGAATCCAGCCCTGGTGCTTCGGGCCTCACTGTGAGTCTGATCTGAAGAAGGGCCTTCCCGAGGGACACCCTTCCTAATTCATACCAAGATGCCTCAGAGGCCAGGGGCAGGCTTGGAAGTAGGTGTGTCCACCAGAGGACATTCCCCGAGGTGTCGCCTCTGCTCCTGGCTTCCACCCCAAGACACACACAGATGTCTCCTAGGGTACAAGTCAGAAACCTCGGAGTGAGAAGGGGCCTCGAAGACCTGTGCTGGGCAGGAGTCCCTCCCTAAATGTCCCATCCTAAGGGGCCTCCTGAAGGGCTCAAATTCTGAGCTATGACCCCTCTGCCTCTCATGCTAAAGCCTCCAGTTACTTATGCATAAGCCTTACCTGCCCAGCATGCTCATGAACTAGCTGCCTCTATGTCCTCCAAAATATCCAGCCCAGGCCTCAGCAGAGAAGGCTTGAGAATTCTCACCACTTCCATCTGGCCTTGAGCTTCCCTGGGGATTCAGTGGTCCTCCCAGCCAGATGGAAAGGGCCTGAGCTGGGGGACTGACCACCCCCGCCCTGCAACACACACAGAAAAGAATGATAATGTGATAATCATAAGGGACTCTAACCACACACCCGAGCCTGTTGGGAGGTTCTACTCGATGAGCGCCTACTGCTTGTGGGATGTCTGAAAGACAGCTTATCATTTAAGCTCCCCCGCAGGACGATGCATTTCCTGTTACGATACTCACTATTCCACTGAGGGACCAACAACTCAGAGAAAGTGTTAGTCGCTCAGTTGTGTCCAACTCCTTTGCCACTCCAGGAACTGTGGCCCACCAGGTTTCTCTGTCCTTGGGATTCTCCAGGCAAGAATACTTGAGTGGTTTGCCATTCCTTTCTCCAGGGGATCTTCCTGACCCAGGGCTCGAACCCAGGTCTCTAGCATTACAGGCAGATTCTTTACCATCTGAGCCACCAGGGAAACCCAACTGCTCAGAGAGGGTAACTGATTTGTCTAAAGATATACAGCAGAATTGAAACTCAGTTTTTATGCCAAATCCAAATATTTCTTTTTTTTTTTTCCTTTTCCTATATACCATCATTTTTTCAGTTCACAATAAACCTTTTCTTGAACATTTAGCATAATGCTAGGCACTGAGGGTCCAGTGATAAATAAGACACAATCTCTACCCTTAAAACAATTTTGCAGCAAAGAAAGATCATCTGAGTGGAAATGATATAATTTTACGAGTGTTAGCAAACGCATGATCAAGCAAATGGCCTCTGGAAGTTCTCCCATCACTAGTGGTTCACAGCCCAGGATTACAAACGCAGACTTTTCCAGCCCTGCTGTGTCAGGAGGGCACCCATTGCCTCTCCAAGGCCATGGCCAGTGCCCACAGACTGGGGCCTGAAGACAGAAGCTCAGCCGGAAGTGAACGAGCTTGCTGGGCCGTGTGCACAGCTCTCAGAGCTGCCTGGGCTCCAGCTCCGCACAGAGCTGAGCGACGGAGGGCAGACAGTGCTCACGCTCCCTCCTCCTCCCGCACCACACTGTGCCCCCAGCTAGGGCTGGTCCTGGGTAACAGCATGGTTCCAAGCTTTACCCAGGGACTCACTTTGCAGAACAAATAGCAACGGGTCCGGTTGGTGCAGTGGGGTGGACAATGGAGAAGGAACCCGGAGCCAGTATTCTGATTCACAGGGTTACCCTGGGAAGAGCCCTCGGGGCAGCTGTCAAACAGTTTTATGGAGCCAAGATTCCAGTTGCTATGTGATTCCCCAGGAAGTTCACCCTGCATGAAGTCCTGGGCTAAGCTGGGGCTAACTTGCCACTGACCAGCAGACAGGAGTCCAGGCTGTGAAAATTTGAACCTAGTTAAATGTCATTGAACCAGAAAAGATGCAGAACAAAATGGTAGCATGATTTTGGGAGGAGGCTGGATGAGAAGGGGTGTAGAGAGATGCAGGCAGAGGTGAAGGCTGGGGGGGACCCGTGGCAGACCCCAGGAGCCTGGACTCTGTGGGTACCACCAGCTTTATGGGATGAGAGGGAGACTCAGTAAGTAGCTGGTGATCAGCTTTTCTTGGACATTGGAGGACTGAAGAGGGCTGCCTCTTTCAGCAGGGTGCAGGGGAAGTACCCTGCTCTTCACATCCCTGCACCAAGTAGGTGGACACACACATCCATGCACCTCTGTGCGCATGTGCACACACACACACACACACACACACAAACGGGTCCCATTGGGTCTATGGGACCCAATGTAATCTGTAGACCAACCTCTCCAATAGAAACAGGATGCAAGCCAGCTACGCCAGTTAAAACTTTCTAGCACGCACATTAAAAACGAAAAGGGACAGATAAAATTCACTTTAATGATTTATATTGTTAACCAAATATATCCAACAATATGATCATTCCACCATGGAATTGAAATAAAACTGGCAAACAATTGACAGAGAATGAGATGGTTAGATGGCATCACAGATTCAATGGATATGAGTCTGAGCAAACACCAGGAGGTAGTGAAGGACAGGGAAGCCTGGAGTGCTGCAGTCCATGGGGTCACAAAGAGTTGGACACGACTTAGCTACTCAACAACAACAACATGTTTTTATATGTCATGAAACTGTGACTCTGATGAGCCCACTGAGAGGTCAGCCGAATTCTGATGTTTGCTGGGCATCACCTGGATGAGTCACTCATTCATCTGCTTCCAGCTTCCTGCTTGTAAAATGAAGGACTCAGGCCAAGGGGGCACCTTGGGTGGGACAAATTAGCCCTAGAATTTGAGCTTGGGGAGCCTCCCACTGACAGTGGTGGCTCTACCATCCCTCTCCTCCTGGGATCAAAGAGGGAGACGGGGCTGTATCTTAAGCTGCAGTCCCTCCAACTTCATCATGATGTTTATTTAGGATGGTTGTATGGAGGGAAGAAAATTTGGAAGAACGCTCAGAATGTTCTGGAAAACCAGCTTTCCTAGAAATGCAAAGCCCTGATTTATCCATGCATGATGTAGATGCTCCCATTACGGCCCATCTCAAGCCCCTGATGGCGTAACAACCATCTTGCAAACTTCCCTAAATGTATCAGCTGGCTTGTAGGAGGCAAGGAAGTGCCCAGGGCATTGCGGTGAGATTCAGAGTTTGATCCTGAGGAGGAAATCCATTGGTTGTGGTGTGTGTGAAGGTCAGCTCTATGGCTATGCAACCATGAATGGCACAGAGGTTTATTACTCTGTGGTCATTGCCTGAAAATTCTTAATAACTAAGTTTTTAATTCGTGTTATATAAATGAAGTCTTTGGGGTATGAACGAAGCCTGTCCCGTGCATGGTTTGGCTGCAGGTCGAGTGTTTCTTGGACAGGTCCTCAGATGCCAGAACCCCCCTCACACCCTGCATCTCAGATCCCATCTGGCCTCCCCTGGGCCTCCCTCAGCAACCACTGCCATCCTCCCACAGTGGAGACCTGAGTGCAGCACTGGGGAATGCCAGGCTGGGAGGTCGTGTCAGCAGGGGGCCATGAAGGTGAGCCCCTTGCTCGCCCTGATCCAGGTACCAAGCGTGTCTTGGTTTTTGAGTCTATAGTTCCTTAGGAGCTGCTGAGAGCTGGCCCAGGGTCCCTCACTGTGGCTGGCCCAGCTGAGCCCCAGAGTGGAGACCCCAGGAGCCTCTAAGGGTCTGCACTCACCCATGGAATATTCCTGTTTCCAAGGGCGTGATTCTACATAGTGAATACAAAACAACATGGCAGGTAGCGAGAGAAGGAGAGAACACAGAAGAACACCTTTCCATTTTAGTGTCAACAGCACTATCTCCCTGCTGTTTGGACAAGGAGACCTACATTTCCACGGTGCCCCGGGCCTGCTTAGAAAGACGGCCCTGGTAAGCACCATCTCTGGCCCTGATCAGCCAGGGAAGAACAGAATTTATTAGGCCAGGACTGTGTCACCACACTCCTAAGTTCAAGGCTGACTCCATCATGGAAAACCCCTTGTTGGCCTTTTATTTTCATTTACCTCCATCTCCCATCTGCACTTTGCATCCACCTTCACGAGATTCACAGAGGTCCATCCAATCCATTCTCTGCTCATTAATTGATGCTTAAAACAAAACAAAACAAAACAAAAACCTGGCTGCACCATACAGCTTTTGGGATCTTAGTTCCCCAATCAGGGATCAAACCCATGGCCCCTGCATTGGAAGCACAGAGTCTTAACCACTGGACCACCAGGGAGATTCTCATTTATATCTGTGAACAAGCGTATAAAAATCCTTAGTCATTTTCTACTATTTATTGCAAATTTTATCCAGATGGTATTGTGCTATAACGCTCTTCCTTTTTTCTCTGTTCTGCACTCACTCTTGTGCCTTTGAGGACCGATTCTTGGTCCTGCAGACCTAGTTGATGCCCTCTGGTTGCTGCCAGGGATTTCCCATGTGAACAGCATCAGGCCTGACCTTCTCTTTTCCTAGTGATAGACATCAAGGCTGCCAAAAATGTTACTGTCACAAGCAGCACCGTGATGACTTTCCTCGGACATGTTCCCTTGTACACAAATGTGCACACTTTTTTTGGTGCCTGTGTAGTATGGGCCTCCCAAGTGCCACTAGTGGTAAAGAATCTGCCTGGCAATGCAGGAGACATAAGAGATGCGGGTTTGAGCCCTGGGTCGGGAAGATCCCCTGGAGGAAAAAAAAGGCAACCCACTCCAGTACTCTTGCCTGGAGAATCCCATGGACAGAGGAGCCTGGTGGGCTACAGTCCATAGAGTTGCAGAGTTAGGTACAGCTGAAGCAACTTAGTACACACGCAAACAATGGTATTTCCCTGCTCCATTTCAGCAGATGCCCACTGCCTGGCTGCTTCCCCAGGGGCCGCAGCAGGCCCCACTCCAGCCCACTGTGCATAAGGACCCCGGTTGTCCCTCATAACCAATTCCTACCACCCAGCTTTTGAGCCAGCATGGATGATTTGTATTTCTCTGTGATTTCCATTTGTCTGGCTCTGATCACTGGCGAGGCTGAGAACCTCTTTATATCCTTGTTAGTTAGGGTTTCCCCAGCTGTGACTTGCCTACTCAGATATGTTGCCTGGTTTTCTATTCTAGTTATGTTCTTCCCTGGCTAATTTGCTGGAGTTCTTTCCATATTCTGCTGCTGCTGCTGCTAAGTCGCTTCAGTCGTGTCCGACTCTATGCAACCCCACAGTCTGGACTACGCAGCCCACCAGGCTCCGCTGTCCCTGGGATTCTCCAGGCAAGAACACTGGAGTGGGTTGCCATTTCCTTCTCCAATGCATAAAAGTGAAAAGTCAAAGGGAAGTCGCTCAGTTGTGTCCAACTCTTAGCGACCCCACGGACTGCAGTGCATCAGGCTCCTCCGTCCATGAGATTTTCCAGGCAGGAGTACTGGAGTGGGGTGCCATTGCCTTCTCCATTACATATTCTAAATACCAACATTTATACATTATAGAATATGCATAGAACTTATCCCGATAATATTTTCAGCCATCTCCTTTTTTTTCTTTTTGGTCTCAGATCCCAGACGTGGAACAGAAATCTTGACTTTCCATTTTTTCAATATATATTTTGTTGTTGTTAAAGTATAGTTGATTTATAATGTTTTAGTTTTAGGTATACAGCAAAATGATTCAAATTTTATGTATATATATATACACACATATATATATGTATTTAACACATGCATACATATTTTTTCAGGTTTTTTTCCATCCTAGGTTATTATAAAATATTGAGTAGCTGTGCTATATAGTACATCCCCATTGTTTATCTGTTTTATATAGAGTAGTTCAGTTCAGTTCAGTTCAGTTCCATTGCTCAGTCGTGTCCAACTCTTTGCGACCCCATGAACTGCAGCATGCCAGGCCTCCCTGTCCATGACCAACTCTCAGAGTTCACTCTGATGACATTCAGCCATCTCATCCTCTGTCGTCCCCTTCTCTTCCTGCCCCCAGTCCCTCCCAGCTTCAGAGTCTTTTCCAATGAGTCAACTCTTCGCATGAGTTGGCCAAAGTACTGGAGTCTCAGCTTCAGCAAAGAACATCCAGGACTGATCTCCTTCAGAATGGACTGGTTGGATCTCCTTGCAGTCCAAGGGACTCTCAAAAGTCTTCTCCAAAACCACAGTTCAAAAGCATCAATTCTTCGGCACTCAGCTTTCTTCACAGTCCAACTCTCACATCCATACATGACCACAGGAAAAACCATAGCCTTGACTAGACGGACCTTTCTTGGCAAAGTAATGTCTCTGCTTTTGAATATGCTATCTAGGTTGGTCATAACTTTCCTTCCAAGGAGTACGTGTCTTTTAATTTCATGGCTGCAGTCACCATCTGCAGTGATTTTGGAGCCCAAAAAAATAAAGTCTGATGCTGTTTCCACTGTGTCCCCATCTATTTCCCATGAAGTGATGGAACCAAATGTCATGATCTTCGTTTTCTGAATGTTGAGCTTTAAGCCAACTTTTTCACTCTCCTCTTTCACTTTCATCTAGAAGCTTTTTGGTTCTTTACTTTCTGCCATGAGGGTGGTGTCATCTGCTTATCTGAGGTTATTGATATTTCTCCCGGCAATCTTGATTCCAGCTTGTGTTTCATCCAGCCCAGCATTTCTCTTGATGTACTCTGCATATAAATTAAATAAGCAGGGTGACAATATACAGCCTTGACGCACTCCTTTCCTGATTTGGAAACAGTTTGTTGTTCCATGTCCAGTTCCAACTGTCACTTCCTGATCTGCATACAGGTTTCTCAAGAGGCAGGTCAGGTGGTCTGGTATTCCCATCTCTTTCAGATTTTTCCACAGTTTCTTGTGATCCACACAGTCAGACTTTGGCATAGTCACTAAAGCAGAAGTAGATGCTATTCTGGAATTTTCTTGCTTTTTGGATCATCCAGAAGTTGTTGGCAATTTGATCTCTGGTTCCTCTGCCTTTCCTAAAACCAGCTTGAATATCTGGAAGTTGATGGTTCATGTATTGCTGAAGCCTGGCTTGGAGAATTTTGAGCATTACTTTACTAGCATGTGAGATGAGTGCAACTGTGCAGTAGTTTCAACATTCTTTGGCATTGCCTTTCTTTGGGATTGGAATGAAAACCGACATTTTCTAGTCCTGTGGCCACTGCTGCGTCTTCCAAATTTGCTGGCATATTGAGTGCAGTACTTTCACAGCATCATCTTTTAGGATTTGAAATAGCTCGACTGGAATTCCATCGCCTCCACTAGCTTTATTCGTAGTGATGTTTCCTAGGGCCCACTTGACTTCGCATTCCAGGATGTCTCAGCTGTTACATAGTCATTATTTATAAAATGTGGGGCAAGAGCCTGAACATGCCATCTTGGCCCATTTGCTGTCTTCCCACACTGGTGATGAGCTGTAATAGCCTAGAATGTGGCAATTACATGGTCCTGGAGCATCCCTACACTAGCTAAGCATTCCCAGGTAGGATCCCCTTTTATCCTAAGCTTCCTTTGTAACCAGGTCTCTGTCCCTTGTCGTATGCTCTGTCACCCTCTGATGTGCTGAGCACTTGATGTGAAGCCCGGCAACGCCTGGCCTGCCGGCCTCCTCTTCACACACAGACGCCCAGGGCATGCACTAGCTGTGAGCCTGGGGGCTGCCCTGCGTCTGGCATAGGCTGGCTTGCCACTCCCCAAGTCAGATCCCCTCATTTTGTGAGGATACAGCCATTGGGATCTGCTTACCTGCAGGGGCTCCAGACTCTGCATTCAGTCTCACAAAGGAGGCTGGCAAGGGACTGTACAACTGATAGTACCAGAACTCCAGGGGCTCAGGGGGTCTCAGCTGGGATGTCATGCACTTTCTGTGGCCATTCTGAGTCGGACTCCAGCTTCCTTGATCCTTCCCACAGGCATCCACCGAGCACCTGATACCTGGTGACTGGATGCTAAGAAACAAGCAACCATTTGAATAAGAAACTCATGTGCCAGTTGCAGACAGTGGCACGTGAAAATACAATCTGATAAGTGTGATGGCCGAGTGCGCTGTCACTGTCAATGTGCATTTGCCAAGCCCCTGGCATATGCCAGGCAGGAGTATAGGAGTCAGGACAGAGGATGGGGCAGGGGCTCTCCATCTGGAAGGGCTGTGTCATGATATTTAGAGCTAGCTTTTATTGAGTGGTTCCTTATGTGACAGGTACTTTTCTAAGTGCTTTGCTTGTCTGCGCTTGTTCGTTGGCTGAACAAACCTTTTGACCAACCCAATATTACCGTCCTTCTTTTTATTTATTTGCTCATTTGGCTGCTCCGGGCCTTGGTTGCCGCGGGCGGGCTCTTCGTTGCATCGTGGGCGATCTGTCATTGGAGCGCACTCTTGAGTTGTGGCACACAAGCTCAGTGGTGGTAGCTTGCAGGCTTAGTTGCTCCATGGCAGGTGGGATTTTAATTCCCTGACCAGGGGTCGAACCTGCATCCCCTGCATGGCAAGGCAGATTCTTAACCTATGGACCACCAGGGAAGTCTCCATCCTTCTTTTATATGTGGGGAAACTGAGGCGCAATGAAGCCATGATGCTGGTTCAAGGTCACACAGCTCATAAGTGTCAGTATCCTGGATTTGAACTCAGGCAGTATGGTGCCATGGGCTTCCCAGGGAGTGCTAGTAGTAAACAACCCGCCTGCCAGTGCAGGAAGCATAAGAGATGTGGGTTAGATCCCTGAGTCGGGAAGATCCCCTGGAGAAGGAAATGGCAACCCGCTCCAGTATTCTTGCCTGGAGAATCCCATGGTGAGAGAACCCTGGCGGGCTACAGGCCACAGGGTCACAGAGTCGGACACGACTGCAGTGACTGAGCATGCATACACAGCACACACGGTCGGTGCCCTGTGGTGCGGCCCCTCAGAAGAGACCCGTGCTGAAGGAGCCCAGGGGCGAACATGCACTGTTCTCAGAATTCAAGTGTCCTCCTGGCAGCAGCGGCAACGCAAAGGGACACCCAGGACACATTTTAGCATGTGTTAATGTGATGCTGCTGCTGCTGCTAGGTCGCTTCAGTCGTGTCCAACTCTGTGTGACCCCGTAGACAGCAGCCCACCAGGCTCCCCTGTGGGCACCCTATAATCTCAGTTTTTGGAGCAACAAATGTGAGCGAGGCACCTACTCTGGGTCAGACGATGTAAGGGATTAAAAAAGAGTGCTGTCAAGTGAGCAGGAGGCACTTACTAAGTGTCTGTTGAATGAATGGTGATTAAGAGAGTAATTGACAAAATGAGTCCATTCACTTGATGTCTCTTTTCTGGTGGGTCAGGCAGGTGAGTGATATCATCATGGTCCATATGATGGCTCAAAGGCAGTGAAGTCGAGAAGGCCATGTGCCTGGAGGTGTCTAGAGAGGAAAGCATCAGGGGAGCTCACTAGCAAAGTTGTTCCTGGGTGTGGATTTGAAGGAAGCGCGTGAGACCATTAGGCAGAGAAGACGGGAGGAGACATACGAATGAGGTAGAAGCCAGATGGTGTGGTGGGTTTAAGAAGCCAGTGGGTGTGTGAGGATGCAGGTGGGCAGAGAGGTGCTGGCCAGAAAATTCAGGGCTGGGAGGCTGGGTTTCATGCTGAAGCCCAGGGGCTGGGGGCTTGCCTGGTGGCTCAGCTGGTAAAGAATCCACTGTAATGCAGGAGACCCCAGTGTGATTCCTGGGGTGGGAAGATTACCCCAAAGAAGGGATAGGCTACCCACTCCAGTATTCTTGGGCTTCCATGGTGCCTAAGAAGGTAAAGAAACTGCCTGAAATGTAGGAGACCTGGGTTTGACCCCTGGGTTGGGAAGATCCCCTGGAGGAGGGCATGGCAACCCACTCCAGTATTCTTGCCTGGAGAATCCCCATGGGCTACAGTTTATGGGGTTGCAAAGAGTCGGACATGACTGAGCAACTAAGCACAGCACTAAGAGCTGGGCAAGGCAAGAAGGATGTCTCACAATACCCTCCTTCCTGCAGCATGATATTGGGGTCACATGGAGACAGACTGGGGAGAGCCCAGGGGACCACTCAGGAGTTAGATGCCAAATTCCAGGTAGGCAGTGGCAACAGTGTTGCTTGGGAGAGAGTACGGAAACTCGAGGACACATTTTCTGGGTCGGGACTTTAAATCAGCAGCAACCCCTTTGAAGTGTATCTTGATGATGGATTAGCCAGTGAAGAGGCAGGGTGACCTAGGCTGACTCCCAGACTCCTGGCCTGGGTATGAGGCGGACGCCATCACCCACTGAGATGGAGATGGGGATGCAGGGCAGGAGCTGTCTGGGGAGGTGGTAGGGGTCGGTGATGATGCCTAGTGATGACTCTCTCCTCCCTGCAAGACTGTTCTCTGACTCAAGCCTGGATAGTCACTCCTTCCCTAGGCTTCATGTGCTTTGCTGGAAGTTGGCTCTGGCCAGCTGGGTTCTGTGTCAGTTCTAGTGGGCTCTGAAAGTCTTAACTCAACCCTGCCTGCTGTGATGAGCTCTGAGATGAGGATGCAGCCCCAGGTTGCCCAGCTGAAGTGAACCTTCTGAGTCTTGCTGAATCCTTGGCGCTGACATGTGGCTTTTCCTTCTCTTTCTCCCTCTGATTCTCCTTCTTTCTTTCTGGAAGCAAGGAAAGAAACAGGTCGCCCTGGGAGGCTGGGGTAGCTACCCTGGCAGCAGCAGAAGAGTCACTTTTACAAGGAGGTGGACCTGCGGAGCTAGACAGACACACAGACAGGAGCCAGGGCCTGGGGAGCATGCCTGTGCCACTCGATGAAAGCCCTTCAGAAGCCTGTTCAACCTTGATTCCCTGTTCCGTGAGCCAAAAATTCCCCTAGGGTTCAAGTCTGTTAGAATTGGGTTTCTGTTAATTATAATTGAAAGCATCCTAATTGACATAGAAGAGCAGATGCCTGGTTGGGGAATCTCAAGCTTGGAGAGGGAATTGACGTAGAGAAGGAGGTGCAATGAGCAAAGATTCTGTTCCAGGTGAGAGGAGCCAGTGAGCCCTCGCAAGCAGAGGGTGGTTCATAGGCTTTGAAACCATCAAGGCCTGCAGGAGTAGGATGGAGCGGGGATGGCTCCTGGAGGACTGGCCAGGGGAGCCTGAAGGGAAGGCAGTGGGGCAGCAGTGATTAGCCAAACACCATGGCCAGTGTCCTGGGAAAGGTCTGGAAACCCTGAGAAGCTACTGAATCGCTCTGTGCCAGTGGCTGGCATGTGGAAAATCTATAGTGAAAGGTAACTCTGCTTGGGAAGATGAAATGGCTATCTGTTTTGGCCACCACTGGTGGTCCTCACGAGAGCCGTCAGGATGGAGGGCAGCAGTGGACATGGAGGTCGATTCTGGGGCATCTCGGGTGAACCTGCAGACAAGTGGGGAGAACCCCTCGTCATCAAACACAGGTCAGACAAGGAGAGAAGAAAGGCATCTGTTAGCAAAGGGGTTTTTCAAGAAAAGAGAAGGCAAGTGACATCTACAAGCTTCGTGGAAGGAGTCTGTAGCGAAAAAGAGGGTGGGAATATGAGAGGGAGGCGGGGATGGACAGTGCCCTTAAGAGAGGAGGAAGAGACTGGGATAGAGAGCCTGGGAAGAGCAGAAGGACTGCTCGTCTTCCGGGATGGCAGAAGGAGGAAGATGGGCAGGAAGGGAGCAGGTTAAGGAGCCTTAGGATGGCAGAGAGACACGGAGCCAAAGCCTGGAGGGTGTGGCCAGAATGGGGTGTCAGAACTCACAATTTCAAAGGAGAAGAAGGTACATCCAGGTGTGGCCTTGGCAGTGGGTAACAACTCCACAGAAAGCAAAGACCATCCTGTGTGCACCCAACCAAGGCCCACACGCACAAAGACCATCCCCCCATCTGGCTATGTGCTCCTGCCCCATCTCACCTCTTACCTGCTTCCTGCATACGTGCTAAATCACTTTAGTCACAACTGACACTTTGGGACCCCATGGATGGTAGCCTGCCAGGCTCATCTGTTCATGGGATTTTCCAGATAAGAATACTGGAGCGGGTTGCCATGCTCTCCTCCAGGGGATCTTCCTGACCCAGAGATGGAACCCACCTCTCTTACATCTCCTACGTTGGCAGGCAGGTTCTTTACCACCAGCGCCACCTGGGTGGGCTTCCCTGGTGTCTTCCCAACCTGTCCCTGGATTGGGAAGATCCCCTGGTGAAGGGTATGGCAACCCACTCCAGTATTCTTGCCTGGAGAATTCTTAGCCCCTCAGAGGTACAGTCCACTGCACAGGCGTTGTAGTCTGGGTTTCTAGCCTCCAGTGGACAGACTGAGGTAGGAGAAGGAGAGGAAAGCGGTCCAGGCCTGCTGGTTCCCATCCCCACCAACCAGAGCTCCTGTGCTCCCTTTAACCACAGGTGGCTTTTCACCTGGCCCCACAGCAGGGTTCCTGGAAGGGTCCCTGCTGGCTGTGCGAGCAGCAAGCCCTGGTCAAGCCTCGACCTGCTCCAGATCACTGCTTCCTGTTCTCCTTCCAAAATCTGAAGCTTTGACCACAAAGCCAAGTGTACTTTGCACCCAGCCTAGCTGACATGTTAGATCTCATCCGGAGTGGGGAAACCAGGATCCCAGACTCAAGAAGGGAAGTCCATCTCAGTGCCTCCCAACATCCAGATACCCGCTCTGCCGTTCACCCAGGCATGGACTCACCATGTGCTGACAATGTCGTCTCCATCTTTCATGCAATCCCGTGGGAGAAGCTTGGAAACCTCCCCTGCAGAAGAGCTGGCTGAGCCGCAGCGCGGGGCATGGGGCTGACCGGGTTGGCGCGATCCCCAGCAGTGTGGAGGTTAGGCAGCAGTCTTGTGTGGAGCAGCACAAACAGGAAACAGCCTGCAGGTTGTTCCTGGGTCCCTGCAGGGACTCCCACCCAGGGAAACCAGTTCTGGACATCTGCTGGAGCCAGGCACAAGCTCAGATCGCTTTTGTTTTGCCAGGTTTAAAAATGTAAAACTTGGGAGGAGGGTGGGAAATACTTTCACTGCAGGAGTTTACTTTGGCACGGGAGACAGGCTGGCATTCCTTAAAATGAGTTGGCGCCTCACTGGGAAAATGCATTATTAGGTCTCTTTGCAGCTCTGTTCACAGCCCAGGGTGCCCCAGCCCACTCTGCCCTGGTGAGAGTTGAGGGGAGCCTGGAGCTGAGACCCAGGAGCCAGGTCTCCTCCCGTGTCCTGGGTTTTCTATGCAGAGAGGGATGACCAGTCAGCCATCTGGGACTTCCCCGTGCCTCCTTCCAGGCTCAGCCTCCTTATTCTAATCTGTCCCTGAGTGACCCAGACCAGGAAGGGGCTGCCGCTGCTTAGAGCTGATGCTCTGGGGTGGCCCAGGTGAGTCTCACCTGCCTAGGGGCAGTAATGTGGCTCCTTCACCCTGGGCACCTGGGCTGCCTGGGGGTTCCCAACTCCGTGGTAGGTCCTGCCTCCTTCTGTTGTCCCATTGGGTTTCTGCCACTGATGCCCATCAAGTCTCGGAAGACAACACACACACACACACGAACACACACACGAGCTGGTTCACACTGTCTGCCTGAGCATGCGGTTTCCACCAGCACTGCCCAGCTTGAAAGCAGCCATCCCCTATATAGGTGTTTGTGGGTTTGAATTGAGAAAATAGTCCATCATAGTGGTGCACACTGGCAGGAAAAGAAAGTGACTTTACAGCAACCACACTTCAATTAAAAATATATGTATATATTCCTATTGGACAGCACTGGTATATAAGATGCCTTTTCTTTCTTTTCTAAAAAGAATTGCTACAAGATTGATTTTTATCCTAAGTATCACTCATGCTTTTTTATTTATTTCTTAAAGACTGTCAATGATATTTTGGTACATTCTTCTATATATTGCCAACCATATGGGTCTGGAGGACAGAAATGATCTAAAACAGTTGAATTATGTCATGTCATAGGATGATTTCAAGAATTCTCAACTTTGAGGACCTCAAAAAAGATGTTGATTCTATTACTTTAAATATCCTTGATCATTCTCTTTGACAAAGAAATTGTCAAAATGGGGAAAAAGGACTTTGTGAAGTTAACCTCAAATTTAATTTCTGGTGCCCAGGGTGTAAGATGTTTTCCTATGATGACTGGGAAGAGAGTCTATCACTGTGCTTCTCTCAGCAACAAGTGGGAGATGGAATGAAGACCCGATGAGTTGTGGGGTGAAGGCTAGCCAGCTGGTGGTCCTGGGGCCATCCTCCTAGCAGCCCTTCCCCTGCCCGTCCACCCCCCACCCCATATCGCTTGGTTGGCCCTTGCGTTGTTGCAGACTCCACAGCAAATTGTGTTATCTGGTCATAAAGTCATCTTTCCCACAGCATCTTTCCCTCGGAGACTCAGGCTGTCTGCTCAACGCCCACCCTGCTGTCTGCCCCACAGCAGGTAGTGCAAATAGTCTGCGTCAGGGGAGGAAGGGGCTGGGCAAAGAAAGAGCATGTCATTGGGGGTGGTTAGGAGTTATGTGTCAGTGGGAGGTGATCTGTTGATTATCCGTTTACAGGACAAAACTCCCCAAAATACTAACATCGTTCATGAGAATATTATCCATAAATTATCTAGATCCTAGATTCTGCTAAGGAAAAAAGGTCCTGATATGAGATGGTTCTTCCAGGGTTTCCTGATATTTGAGAAATTTGACCCAACTATCCCTTTTTTTAAAATTATTTTTTATTTTTGACTGCGCTCAGTCTGCACTACAGCGTGAGCTTTTCTCTAGTGGTGAGAGGCTGCTCTCTGCTAGAGGTGTGCAGGCTTCTCACTGCGGTGCCCTCTCTTGCAGAGCACAGCCTCTAGGGCATGCAGGCTCAGCAGCGGCTCCTCAGCTCCAGAGCGCTGGATCAACAGCTGAAGCACATGAGCTTAGTAGCTCCTCGACATGTGGGATCATCCTGGATCAGGGATCGAACCTGGGTCTCCTGCATTGGCAGGCAGACTCTTCACCACTGAGCCACCAGGGAAGCCCCCAGCGATCCCTCTTAAAAAGCACAGACGGTGGCCACCTGGTTCCTGCAGGCGGAAAATGGGCAGAGAGCATCTCTCTCTCTTTCTTTTTTTTTTTTTTTTTACTAATTAATATTTTGGCTGCAGTCACTCTTCACTGTGGCACAAGTGCTTTTCGTTTCTGCACACGGCATTTTTCTCATTGCGGTGCTCAGGCTTCTCACTGTAAAGTTGTGAAGCACAGGCTCTAGAATGCAAGGCGTCAGTAGTTGCGGCGTGTGAGCTCAGTAGTTGCTGGTGGAGGGTTCTAGAGCTCAAATTCTAGTTGTGGAGCGTGGGCTTAGTTGCTTCTCGTCATATGGGATCTTAGTTCCCGGACCAGGGGTTGAACCCACGTCCCCTGCATTGGCAGGCGGGTTCTTAACCACTGGATCACCAGGGAAGTCCCTGCAGAGAACGTCTTGAACAAGAACTCACTGACAGTCTCAGCCTTCTCAGGCAGGCTCTGCCCCTTCTCCGGAACCCAGAGTGGGGGTGTTCCTGGTGAAGGACAGCAGGGTGTGCCACTGTGGGGTGACGTATCCTGTCCGGGCAACTATTTAAGAGAATTTACCTCTTAACTGCAGAGCTGAGTCACACTCTAAGCAGAGGGGTCAGCCAAGGGCATGTGAACACTCAGCACTCTTTCTCTTCCTGCCAAGACTGGCGAGCGGAAAGGAAGCAGAATTTGGGGGCGTGCATGTTAAAACTCTGTCCTCTGCTTACGTAATACTCAAGGGCACAAAGGGTTGTTTCCCAGCTCCCAAGGCCTGTAACTGCCCACAGCAGTTCTGTGAAAACAAAGACCACCTGACTAGCCCTTTGATAACTGCCAAAGGCACTGGCCAACCATGACCTCTCCAGGTAAAGGTGCCATGACTGATCAATGGGAAGCCCCAGAGGTTCTGAATGGAAGTGGGGAGCCCTGACCCCGTGTCCTCCACGAGCACATTTGCCATCCACCTGCCTTTCTGGATGGCCTCCGTCAGCTTGGGTGCTGGGCTGGGCTGTATATTTCTCCTTTTTGAGGAATGAGAAACTGGTCAATCCTCCCAGCACCTCTGCAGTGGTGATGTGCGGCCTTGGAGTCTTGAATCTGACCTGCTCTACAGCTGTGCATTGATTTTGCTCAAGGATTCAATGGCCAGGGAGGAAATTACTGTGGGAACCAGGCTATCAGCAGGTTCAATACAGTAGAGTTTATGATTTCAGGCAGTGTTGAAATATTAGGGCTCCCACAAAGATTCCTCATCTCAAAGGTATCCAGTGATGCTTCCTTAGTTTTACTTCTCGGTCTTGTTCTAACTTGACTGACATTAATCAAATCTTGGGTACCGGGACTTCCCTGGTGGTCCAGTGGCTAAGACTCTGCACTCCCAAATGCAGGGGCTGGATTCCATCTCTGGTCGGGGAACTAGATCTCACATGCCACAAGGTAGAGTTCTCGAGGTGCAACTAAAAGATAAACCATGTGCCACAGTGAAGATCAAAGGTCCCTTGTGCTACAGTGAAACCCAGTGCACCCAAATAAATAAATGAAAATGATATTTTAAAAACCTTGGGTACAGGTATCCTTACCCAAAATGCAAAGAGTGTATGAAATTTACAAACACAGCACTTCCTTCCCTGTGACTGAAGAACCACCTTATCGCAGACCGTGTTACACACCTGGCCTTGCCTGGCTTTCCAGCCCTCAGTCCATCCATCCAGCACAGAGTCCTTTTTTATATAAAGTGAAGGGGTTGGTCCCTTCGAGCTCTAGGCCTCTTCCTTCCAATCAGTACCAGGGCCTTCTCTTTGTTTTTCCTTCCTTTGAAGCATGGTTTCCAGGCTTGAGAATCCTCAAGCACCCCTGAAGCTATTCATCTTTAATCCTTTCCCTGCTGCCCTGGCATCTGATCTCACCCTTTAGCTCATCCAATCTCTCTGTCCTACCAGATGCTACAACTGCCGAGCTAACTGTGAAAATTTAGGGCCTGGAGCAAACATTTCAGAATCGTTCTTCCTCTGCTTTGCAGTAATTACCAAATTAATCACTCTTTGGAGAGAGGGCTTCTTCCCCCATTGCTTCTCCTGCGGGCCTCCAGAACTCAGCTTCTTGGAATGACGTCTGTCTGAATAGATGGCCATCGATCAAAGTCTGGCTGCTCTCTGACATCCGGAGAGCACGTTGGTGGTGGTATATTTCCTTGCATTTGTTCCAACAAGCCTTTGAGGTAAGATTGAACTTTCTGGTGTCTCTATACTTGTCCATCTCAAGTCCCCACAAACGAACTCATTCAGGTTCCCACTCCCAACTTTTTAATAAACAATTTATTCTTAATTGTGATGAATTACACATCAACTTGGCCATTTTCACCATTATAAAGTGCTGAGTGCATTGGTACTGAACGCATTCATATTTTGTGCAATCACTACCGTCCGTTATCCACATCTTCCCAAAGCGAAAGTCCATGTCCATGAACAAAACCTCGTTCTCCTCCCCCAGCCTCTGGCAAACATCATTCTACTTTCTGTGTCTATGAACCTAACTACTCTGGGTACCTCCTGTAAGTGGAGGTTGCCCTTTTTTTTCTGGCTTATTTAGTGTGATGTCCTCAGGTTCATCCATGCTGGACCCTGTGCCAGAAAGTCATTCATTTTTTAGGTTGAATAAAGTTCCTTAGTTGGTATAAGCTGCATTGTTTATCCCTTCACCCATCAATGGGCACTTGGATTGCTTCCTCCTTTTGGTTCCGGTGAATCTGGGCTACTGTGAACATGAATCTGTAAATATCTGAGTTGCTGCTTTCCATTTTCGGGGAGTAATGACCAGAGTGGAGTTGCTGGATCACATGGTATCTCTGTTTAATTTTCTGAGGAACCCTCATTCAGTTTTCCATAGTGGCTGCACCACTTTACATTCCCATCAACTATGCATCACGGTTCCAGGTTCTCCACATCCTTGCCAACCCCTGTCCCAGCCCTATCCTTTTCATTTATGATACAATTCATCACAGCGCATAACTCAAGAGGAGACAAGGCCATGCATGATGAAATCTCAGAGACGAATAAAGGTAACAGGTTTCTGTAACAGGCAATGGTTATCGCAGGAGTGGCAGTGTCAAAATTTCCAAACAAGGTATTGAAAATGGTCATATATATTGGCAAATACTTTTATAAATAAAATGTGCATCTGTAAGTTAGATGTTAGCATCCATTAATGTAACGTATTTATATGGTAGAACTAAGCTCATTCACCCAAGCTGTTTTTTGAACGAGTGAAGGTGGGATTTTTTTAGGCATCTTTCTGCACATGGCTACATGATTAGAAAACATTTAAACAATATAATTTCTCATTTGGAAATCAGTGTCAATGACAGGAATAATCCTCATACAGACAATGAGACATCAGACCATCAGGGTAGCCAAATTTAGTTAAATTTTACATTTCAGGACAAATCTCTTAAGAGGCTCCTGCTTTGAAAGAATAGAACAAGAACCTGTTCAGTTAGGAAGAAACACTGGATTTCAGAGTTCATCTCCACAATGAAGTTAGTATAAGCAGCATGTCCCCCATATGCTATTCTCTTTAACTAGGTTACCTCCATGCCTCCTTCTATTTAGAGCTCAGCAACTCAAGAGATGAAATGGTTTTAGGGTGATGTTGACTGAATGGTGGTCTTTGAATAGTTAGAGTAGTGATAAAAAAGATTCAAGAAGGAGTTGAGGAGTTAAACCCTCAGACCCCTGAGCTCTGCTGTCAGAGAGGGTCCCTTTTCCCCCTGAACAGTGCTGAGTTCTCAAGGGCTTAATTTACAGGGATACAGAAAGCCCAGTCTCAGAATTCCCTATTCATGGCAACGGGAATTGTGGGTTTTAGCCTGCTGTTTGGCAAGCCCGCAGCCCAGATGGGGTCCAGTAATGACTTCTGCAAGGTGTTTAATCAGATCCTAGAAGAGTCCATGACTGCCATGTTTAATTATTCCAGTTTAACGGAGCATTCAGTGAGATCCCACTTGGTTTGCGATCGATGATTATGGTCATGGGGAAGAGAGGCGAGGATCCAGACGCCCAGGCCCCACTGACGCTCTGCACAACGATGGAGAAGCTCTGCCAGCGGCTGACATCTCCAGCTGCAGATGTGTATTTATAGCCATTTTCTCCAAGCCAGCACCAATTTAGGCGAGGCAGAGGATTTACTGAAAGGCTATGACTCTGAATCCCCTTCTGTACATGGCCTTCCTCCCCATTTCAATGCACAGGGAAAGGCTAGGGGAGGAGCTGATATTTAAACAACAAAAGTTCCTTTACATCAGCACTCAACGGACTGATTGATGGATGCTGACGGCCAAGACATGGGTAGTCTAACCCTTAATCCTGTTCTCTAATAAGCGGCCAAATGGTATTTGCATGTCAAAGGGGTTGATAATTTTCTTATCTGCACTTGTGAAAAACCAAGCTGCTCTGCAAATTTTCGGTAGGTCGGATATTAGGGATGGAAAACACAGGGTGGTATGTTTCAGAGTCTGCTAATTGAATAGTTGAATTTTCTGATATTAAGATGAACTAGAGGGAACTTAAAATATATATATATTTTAAGTAACAGTTCCTGAATCTTACAAGTTAAAATATCAGAACGTCACTTTTGGAAGTGATGCTCATTTAAACCTTTTATAAAATTCACTAGAAGACTTTCTTTGGGCTTAAGCTTTTGTGTAAGTCTTATTATTGGCAGTCAGGGTATGGATGTGAGAGTTGGACTATAAAGAAAGTTGAGTGCCAAAGAATTGATGCTTTTGAACCGTGGTGTTGGAGAAGACTCTTGAGAGTCCCTTGGACTGTACGGAGATCCAACCAGTCAATTCTAAAGGAAATCAGTCCTGAATATTCATTGGAAGGACTGATGCTGAAGCTGAAACTCCAATATTTTGGCCACCAGATGCAAAGAACTGACTGATTTGAAAAGACCTGATGCTGGAAAAGATTGAAGGCAGAAGAGAAGGGGACAACAGAGGGTGAGATGGTTGGATGGTATCACTGACTTGATGGACATGAGTTTGAGTAAGCTCTGGGAGTTGGTGATGGACAGGCAAGCCTGGAGTACTGCAGTCCATGGGGTGGCAGAGTTGGACGTGACTGAGAGACTGAACTGAACTGAACTGAGGAAGCTAGGTCTTTGGGTTAACTTGGAGGTCACAGGTCAGAAACCCAATGCATTCCTTGGATTTTTGCACGCCTCCTACCACGTTCTCTCTGAGGAGCATCAACAAACACATTTCCCTCCCCCCTGCCTTTACGCAGGTGTTGAATTAAACCCAGTCACTCCATCCACTTTCCTTTCTGCTAGTGTGTAATATGCATACTGCATTGGCTAGAACTAGGGGAGCGGTTTTAAATTTGTAAGCACCAAATCCACAAATGCTCAAGTGAACTGGAACTGATTCTTACCAGTCACCTAAAAGGGCAAAGCATCTATAAATACCTTCATCACCTCCTCCTGCAACCCCCCTTCCCCTGCTCCATCCGCCAGCTTGGAAATTCTGAAGAGCAAACACTGGCTTGATTTCAGAGGATGCGAGATGAATCAATAACTTTCAGAGGCTGGGACTAAAAGTGGTGGGCCTTTGTCTCTCAGAAAGGTTTGCGTGAGTCTAGTTCACAGGGACTGTGGCAGAGAGTGGCTTTGCCATAGATGGTGGCTTGTTCTAGTGATTCACCTTCCTTGTGGGAAAAAGACTAGGGTCAACTCTTCAAGAGCATATTCACGGCTTCTCTACCACCAGAGTTTTTTGGTCAGTCTAAGTTTCATGTCTGTTCTCTTCTTAAACCGCAATCCAGGCTTCCCAGGACCATATTTACACAAGGAACAAGGGATGTTAAGATCCATGTTTTCCATTACTGACCATTGTCACAGTTCTTCATGAGGAAATATATGAAGAGCATGCTTCTTACTGTTTTTTATAGATATCTCTTTGATCTTTGGCTCTGCAGACGAGCACTATGGTTTATGGTTTCATGAGTTTGAAGGAGACCTCAGTTAATGACATGTCATCAATTTCTGCATTTTAATGGGTTAGCAGGACAGACGATTCCTGGCATTTCAAAGATAACTATGATATCAGTGAAGGCAGAACTGTATTGTTATATTCTCTGCCCATGCCCAAAGTAATTTATATTTTTAATGATAAACCTGCTCCTAAAGACTGAGAATAGCGGGATAAAGCCTATGAAATACAAATTAACTTTGTCATATGTGAAAATGGCCTTAACACATAATAGATCACTGCATATGGTTAGGGGAAACCTTGCTTGATATTACTTATTCTGAAATAAAAATGACTTTTACTGGATACAGTCTAATATTTAGTTTATACACAGTAAGTCCATACAGAAAACTGTGCTGAGCTGCTAAGGGTACATTTTGTAATTAACAAGTATCCATGAGGACATCAAGTTGCTCAAAACCACATGCACTATGGGAGGACCGTGATTTTCTACAGCTTGGCTGCTCACTGGAAACATTCATTTGACGAAAGTCCCATAGGCCCACACAGGGTCATGTTCTCTGGCATGGCCTTTGGGGGAAAACTTGAGAGATGGTTCATTCTTTGCTAGTATCAGGCAAGAATACTGGCGTGAGGAGCCATTTCCTTTTCCAGGGGATCTGAGACTGAACCCAGGTCTCCTGCACTGCAGGAGAATTCTTTAGTGATTGAGCCACCAGGGAAGCCCTAGAATAGAGAATCATTTCTTCAAAAACAAAACAGAAACCTTCTGGTGGGACCTCTCTGGCAGTCCAGGGGTTAAGACTCTGTGCTTCTAGTACGAGTGGCCTGAGTTCCATCCCTGGTCAGAAAACCAAGATCTCACATGCCATGTGGCACGACCAAAACACAAACAGAAGCCTTCTGGTCTCGTCTATAGGTACGGCTTAGGGAGGTGGGAAGACTGTCCATCAGGGAGGCTAGATCAGGTTCCTTTGTTTTCTCTAAATAACATCAACTTTTGTATCTGCTTGGTTACCCTGTAAAGCAAATGCATCTGCCTGGCTTCAGCCTTAGTTTACTGAGCTGGAAGATGGGAATCCCAGCACCCAACTAGGAAGGGTAATGCTAGGGTTCAATGAGATGGATGAAGAGTGTGAAGAACAGGCTCTGGCACGTGGCAACCATTAAACGCTACTAGTAACTCTTCACTTATAAGTCAGGTTGGGATTCTGTAAGCAGGCTAAGTAGTGCTCAGTATAGATTAAGGTCCCAGAATAAATTCTCATACACTCAGATTGTTGACATTTCAGAGCATCAAAGTCTACATTCACCTGATAACACTGTTCCTTGTGTGGACTCATTTTAAACATTTATTAAAAAAAGCAAAATGTACGTTCATCTCAAATAGAACAGTTAAAAATGGTAAAGCAATACAAACAACTTGTTACTAGCAGCATCCAGTTGTTAGAAGGTCCGGCCCTGCTCCTCACTCTGCTCTGGCAAGCTCAGCCTCATCTGAGCCCTCTGCCACCTACACCGCCCTCCATCATAGTGCAGGTGAAACCAAAGTTTATAAAATTAACAGTTTAAGGTTAAATAAGCTTAAATAAGGGTGTTAAATACAAGACACTTCATCAAAGCTTCTGTACAAAGATAAACAAATTTGGCATTGTACAAGTGATTCTGCTGGCTCATGGCACACAGGAGGGCTCTCGTAAGTAAGCAGATTGACGCTTTTTTTCAACAGAGCGTTAACTATACAAAAGTGAACTAAGAGTTGAAGTGACTACTCAGTGAGCCATTTACAAGGCATATGAATCTTTTTTTAATCAGAACACTGTTAATATTCAGGCACCGTTTGCTCCTGCAAATAAATAAGTCTCTAAAGGAACTGCATTTGAACTTGTGTTAGACACATCAGTGCTTTTTCTGTCCCCCCTGCCCCGACACGGCTTTTCCAACTATTTCATCTGCTTCTTTCTTATTGCTATGATAATGTGGCTGTGGAAATAAAACTACTGTACATCCAAAAAAATAGAGCACCTTTAACATTAAAGTATATGTCTGATTATTTGTTCTCATGTTTATTTTACAATTCTAAAGCCCAAACTATGGTAAACTGCTTTAACATCTCTACCGGGTCACCTGATACATAAAGCCCAACCATCGTCCCTTGTGAGGTAAGCCCACACAGAGCTCCATTTCAGCAGAGCCTGAAAGGTCCACACTGACACCAGCGTTACATTCATCTTCACGGGTGTTGCTCTCTGCGGTCACACGGTGGCTCCCTGTCCTGCTGGGGGCATGGTGCTAGACAGAGCGGGACAGCAAACACAGCTACGATGGGCCAGAAGCACAGCAAGAAACCACATGTTGGCGACTATGAAGGGACTCCAGGCTTCCCCGGGGTCCCCGGTTGGGCGGTGGCCTGGTTACGGCTTCTTGTCGATGGTGTTGAAGAACCACTCTGTGAACTTGCGCAGCTGGGCCGCAGCTGTCTGCGACTCCTCCTGCAGCCGCAGGTTGTCCTGCCGCAGGTGCTGCACCTCCGCCTGCAGCGCTGCCTTGTCCTGCTTCTCCTGGGAGAGGGGACGGAGACAGACAGTCATGCACCTGCTAGACACAGCCTCTCCTCCCAGCTGCAGTCTGAGCACTTCTGTCCCTACTTATGTATTTTACCGATTTGTTTATTTATTTCTTGGTGGCAGAGGGGATCTGACTGCCTGTTCTGGCTTCCCCAAAAATGAGGGTGAGAGTAAGTAACTAAGAATATTCTTTCTTTCATCCCACTTTGCTCCCAATAGGAGCCAAGACAGCTGTTATATGGGAAGATGATAAACCAGTTTCGATCATCTTCTCTCTGAAAAAGGGGGCCTGGGAAGAGGTGTAGCCTTGGATAGGAGGACAGAGCTTCCACGGCATGCCTTCTTACTGGACAAGTCAGAATCTGCAGAGCTGCTGATTGTGGGTTTGGTTTCCACCATCTCTTCTCATCTGAAAGCTTTCCTGAGAAGCTGTATTTCCATAATAACCTTCAAAGTGTGCTACTAAAAACTGTTCAAATAATCAAGACTTTCCAGAAGAATCACAGTTTCCAATAGACAGTAATTTGTGTCCAATACACACAAATTTGAGCTCCCAAATGCTGAAAGGGATGTCGTGACCAAGAGAGAAAGAGGAGGTCATCCTCACGGTGAGTGCCATTTTTAAAGGGAGGTGACTTGTTTGTCAACACCGCAGACACACCTGCAGCACTGAGCTGGGAGCTCAGGGCTCTTCAGGACACTGGCCCCCTTAGCATGTCTGGTCCTGTCCTTGACGTTTGCTCCTTTTTCCTGTCCCTCCACAACCCGTCCCCAACACCACTTGCCTCATCTAATGAGCAAAGACACCAGTCTCAAGAGGAGGTTTAGATTAGGACTGGTTGCTAACTCAGCCCACTCAAGTCTGGTCTTCTCTTGGTCACTGCAAGAGGCTCAAGCTCCTGTTCTCCCCTAGCTCGGGGCTCTCATTCCCAACACAGCTCAGACATCCCTGCAGCCCAGCTGCCAGCCTCTCA
Source organism: Budorcas taxicolor (assembly GCF_023091745.1). Taxonomy (NCBI): domain Eukaryota; kingdom Metazoa; phylum Chordata; class Mammalia; order Artiodactyla; family Bovidae; genus Budorcas; species Budorcas taxicolor. The sequence goes on along the minus strand of NC_068914.1, from coordinate 40,153,695 downwards.
TGACCCCCAGCCCTTCTCCTCTACCCACGGAGTGTGTCCTGTCACTAAAACCTTCTCTAAACACCTTCTTCCATGAGTGTTCCTTTAATTTCAGCTGTAAATGAGTCTTGGCTCTCTCTTGGGGATGCTGCTTTCCCAGCAGCTCAGAATGGTGAGGGCTTGTTTTGAAGAGCACGTTGGTTATAGGCAAGGCAGGCCAACACCTTGCCCCTGCTGCCCAGGGAAGGTAATTGCTCTCCCCTAAAATCCCAGCTCCTTTGACAGCAGGACATTGGCTGTAAGACCTGGCACCCCTGCTCTCTGCCATGGTCAACTGTATCTCCAGCCCTTCCCATCATGGAAGATTCTAGAACATGGTTCACTTTTCTTCTTTCCTTCTCCATTCATCATGTCTGTTAATGATTTCAAGACCCAGCAGACAATCCATATGATTCAGCCTTTCTGTGATCTTAAGCCCACCCTCCTCACTACCCCTCACCCCACCTCAGCCATATCCTGGACCTTGAAGCTATTATTGATAACTGCACATGTTCCTAAATGTTTCAAGCCCTGACTGCCTGATCACTGCCTGTTGTCTTTTTAAAATAATTTCTTCAGTATCCACCCCTCAAAAATGATCTTATCCACCAATCCTGCCTTATGGTCAACGTCCCTTGACACCCACTGCAGGGACATTATCCCGCCTCACCCAGCTTAGACTCTGAGTCCCTCAGTTTAATCATGTCCTTTACAAACTGCGTAACTCTAATATTGGTTAAATTCAACTCTCCAATTATTCTACACCTGTCGGGAAACAGTTACCAGCCGTCCCAGTTGGTCTGAGACGTTCCCGGTGCCAGCTCTAAAAGTTCTGTGTCTAAAACCCACCAGGTAAACTAGGACAGTTGGTCATCCATGTTGGAGGAAACACCTAATTCATGCTACAGTCCCTCTAAATACCCAGTTACCCTCCATTCTACACCTTCCCTCCATCCTTATCGCGCTCACCCTCTTTCCCACTGCTCACTCTCAGTTCTGGAATAAAGAAGTAAACTAGAGGAGAACTTCGCCAACCTGTCTCTGTTTGGACTACAGCCATACCTCCCTTCACTAGGCTTTGCAGAGACTGATGTTTTACAATTTGTAGGTTTGTGGCAACCCTGCATTAAGCGAGTCTCTCAGCACCATTCAGCCAACTGCATCTGCTCACGTCATGTTTCTGTGGCACATCTGGTAATTCTGCCAGTATTCCAGACTTTTCCATTGCTATTACATTTGTTATAGTGATCTCTGATCTTCAGTGTTACTACTCTAACTGCTGTGGCACTTTTTAGCATAAAGTATTTTTTAATTAAGGAATGTACATTGTTTTTGTAGACATAATGCTACTGCACCACTTAATAGACTACAGTACAGTGTAAACATGAACTGAGAAACCAAAATATTCATGTGACTCAATTTATTATGATATTCACTTTATTGCAGTAGTCTGGAACCAAACCTGCAATATCTCTAAGGTAGACTTGCACTCGTGCGTGAATCACTCATACACACTCTGCTCTGGTAACTATTGAGAATAGTCCCTACTCACATCTGGGGCTACACCCTCCTTGTTAGGCTTAGGACATTACACTCTTTATTCCCACCATTCTTTCCCTCCCAACTGGGTTATTTCCACCAGCATTCATGTCAGCTGTTACTTCTCCCTTCTTTCACCAACAAAACCCTCCCCACCCAACTATCACGCTCCAGCTACTGTACTCCATTTCATTTCCCTGGAGAGTGAAGCAGCTACCCAGCATGGCACTGATAATTCAGCAAGAGCTCAGCAAATGTCCATGGAATAAACAATGTCATGTCTTTTGAGGACTGAGCACACACAGGTTGCTGGGTAGAGAAGACGCTGGCTCACTGGGGGGACCATAGTTTGGGGTGACCAGGCTTCCTGGCACCAACTAACTCCTTTTAGGTCAACTCATAACTGATAACCCACTGAACTGACAAATGCTAGTATGCTGCGTGTCTACCTCACTCTGAAGACCGGCCACCCAAAGGCTCATCCTTGTTCAGTCAGATCTACTGGGTCCTGAGTCTCCTACAATAAAATACAGTAGCTGTGGGCAGGAGATGGAGTCAGACCTTGGGCATCTCCATTCCCATTTACTGTTGGGCTTTGACGAGGGCACTTATTGTTCTCAAGGGTCTTTCTTTTTATTCCTAGTAGTTAAAAGGGGTTGATTGTATAAGAGAGAGTTCTGAGCAGGAACTTCCAATTGATTGTTTTACCTTCCGAAGGTCCGTCTGCAGCTGCCGAAGAATCAACTCCAGCTGGTTGACTTTCCCAGTCAGTGTGGATGGAGACCGCTCCCTAGCAAGGAAGGAATGACTTAGAACAACTCAAGAGTGCTGAAGTCAAGCCAGGGCATTCAGTAAATTGGCAATGTTCTCATGGAAGACATGCTATCATGTGCCGAGAGCACAGCAAGGAAATAAATAAGATTATGTCAGATGTTGAAGGTCAGCATGTCACTGCTTTGGTGGAAAATCCCTCCTGGGTGGCTTTTGACTTAAAAGGGGCTTCAGAATTTCTACTGGCGTATACACTGGTAAGAAAACAAAAGACAGATGATCTAAATGTGTTTAGGTAGCCGAGATTAGGCAGACCAGAATCAAGTCCTGGGAACCAAAGAGAGACCCAATTGCCCCAATTTGCCTTTCTCTACCAAGAAAGTATCAAGAAACTCATCACCAAGATGATCATGCAAGTCACTGGCCACTCAAGCTGATAGCAGAGTGAGAATTAGGAGTGGATGGCACTGAGACAGTATCACTCTGTGGGTGACGGACACATCAAGAACGCACAGACAGAGGGACTTCCCTGGTGCTCTGGTGGTGAGGACCCCGTGTTGGCCATGCAAGGGGCGTGGGTTCAATCCCCATTGGGGAACTAAGATCCCACATGTTGTGTGATGCAGAAAAAAGTATTAAAAAAACGAAGAAGAAGAAAGAAGAACATGGGGGTAGAGACAGCTGGCTCCTGGCATACTTCAGCGGGAGGTGAGGGGCTGGGTGGAGGCCCAGAGTTGAGGGGAGCATGTGTGCTCAGGAGTTGAGTACGTGCAGCCTGGCAGAGGGAGGGTGGTCAGCAAGGTATCCTGTCCAGTGCTGCTGCTGTGATCAGGTGGCAGACACTGACTGGGGCCACCCCCTCCCACACGGGAACTCAACCTCACCATCCAGGAGGTCTACACGTCTTGGAGGCAGGACTCGCCCGTGGAGCACAAGCTCCATCCAGCCCAGCGGGGCAGGAAGCAGAGTCAGGCCTGCTCAGTGCCTCCTCTGGGTCCTTCAGGACTAGGTGAAGACAGGTGAAACAGTTTCCTGGCTGCTTTGGGCTGAGTTTCTGTTAATTGCTGGGGCCTGGGACATGGGAAGGAGGCACACCACAGGGGACACATACCCAGCTGGGTCCATGAAATCTTTGCTGCTGCCAGGATCGACACATAAAGGCAGCTCCTGGGCCCCTTCCAGGTCCTGCTCAGGGTGCATGTCTGTCAGGGTACAGAAGGATGCCACTCTCTGGTCTGGGAAGGGGAGACACACACAGACAGAAGCGTTAGGAATAGCTGCAAGGCACTGTCTCCTTGTGGAAATGAACAGTTTCTAAATAAAATCTGCCCCTCCCCCAACCAGTTATTGCCCTGTTTTAAAGAAAACAAAGAAAAACAAACTCAGGCAAGCTGCTGACAATCAGCAAGCATTCAGACTGGCTGTCCTGCTGGGCTGCATAGCACACAGACACCACAGCCATGGGGAAAACAAGCAGACACTGGATTTGCCACAGCCAATCTTTCTTCTGTGCACATCCCAAGAAATGCCAAAGCTGTCACTGGGTGTGAAAGAACGGCGTTGGGTGATGAACAGAACTCGGGAGAGGCACCTCTCTCCAAACCTGGAGAGCATCCTTGAGACACGATGGCCCGGACATGTCACCCTGTGCATCCCCTATGACCATGCACACGTGCAGATAATGAAACAGAAAGGAAAGGCTATGGAGGACGGAGCGCCCACAATCAGCCCCAAACAATCACCTAGATAGGATGTGTGATGACACAGCAGCCCAAGTTCTTCATCTGAGTCAAGACCTGAAATAAGATTTAGAATTTTCCTTTGAACAGTAATCTCTCTCCTCACTCGAGTGCCTCTGGGGTACATGTAAGGCGCAGGTGATGGGTCCTATGAAAAACAGATGTGTGGGTTTGAGAGGGCCACATGTGTATACGTGTGTGCATATCTGCAGATGTGTGTAAGTGTGTGTGCATGTCTGCTGGTGTGTATATGTTGTGTGAAGCCAAGAACTGCCCTGAGAGACTGTAATACAATGCCAAAGAATGTGGTCAGAGTGTACGTTTCACATGTGATGGTCCTGGCTGGACACACAGCTGTCATGCACAACAGTTAAGCTGCATGCCACACACAGGCCAATCCAGCTGCAGGAAGGTGTGAGCATTCTGGGTCTGCTTGGATGACCTGCTCCCTGAAGGTGAAGATGGTGGCAGTGAGAGAGATTAGCAAATATTTTCCCTAAAACCCTTAGAGAAGATCTGCAGCACGGGAAGCAGAGATCAGTGCGACTCCCTTCCCTCCCCCCGCCCCCGCCCCCACCCAGCACAGGGCCATTTCTGTTCCCAGCACCAGTGACTTCACATTCAATGTCTGGAGCTGGGCAGGAAAGGGAATGTGGTATTCTTTGAAATGGGCACCAGACTAGCCCAGCTCTGAGGGCTGAACACAAGAACACTGGCCCAGAAATGCTGAAAGGCATGCAGAGAAAACCCTGCTTTTCAGCAAGGTGGAGGTGAGGACCAGGGATGCATCTCACCGTCCACACGGACTCCCCTCCACACGCCCGTGCCCGAGCGCGTCTGCAGCTGGACTCTGAGGGATACAGCAGGTGCCTTAGCGCTGCTGCCGCTTTCTCACATGATTTGATTAATGGCTGAGAAACCACACTGGGGTCCGTGTCACGGGTGCTCTGTGCTTAATTTAACCTATTACGTCTCCCCCTGGCTGCTGGCTGCGTCTCCTAATGAAGCTACCTGCTCAGCCGGTGGTTTCTGGAGGGTCCCACACAGCCCATTAATGAGAGAGGATGGTGGAGCTGCCGGGAGCTCTGGAAGGAGCCAGGCTGCAGGGCCAGGGTGCCGTGCTGAGCACCCCACCTGCAGGAGCATACAGCAGGTTCCCAGCCGCACATCCCTCTCCCCCATCACGACTCCTCAATGCCTGCTAACAGGCACTCAGGTGTCCTTCAGTCAACATTCCGGAACGGCTTAAGGGCCCGCTCCACACTTGGCACCTTCTATAGGATGACAGACCTTCTATAACTATACATTTCTGAGAGATGACCATGTTCCCAACTTGATAGACTAGTAGGATTTATACATCTGATGAAATAATTTGTAATTTAATTATGATTAACAGCATATAGAGAATGAACCTATGGTTGCTAGGGAGGGCAGGATGGGGGGTAGGGATAGTTAGGGAGTTTGGGATGGACATGTACACACTGCTATGTTAAAAATGGATAACCACCAAGGTCCTATTGTATGGCACAGGGAACCCTTCTCCATGTCACGTGGCAGCCTGGATGGGAGGGGAGTTGGGGGGAGGATGGCTACATATCTATGTATGGCTGAGTCCCTTTGCTATCTACCTGAAACTATTACAACACTGTTAACTGTTATAACAATTGTTAATTGTTATACACCAATATAAATTACAAAAGCTTTTGAAAAAAGATTAACAGCATAATTTGGGCACTGCCTGCTTTTACGCCTGATAAGGTGTGACCAGCAGAGGTGGGGCAGGAAGGATGGGTGCACAGGCTGGGGGTGAGTGGCTCTGGGGAAGGGTGGGGGGGTCTGGGCTGCCAGGGTGCCACGATAACCTTCTGTCCTGTGACAGCCCTGAATCAGGAAACAATTCCCACTTGAAAAACAAAACAAAACAGCAGGCACATTTTTTATTTCACAGCGAACTTAACTACTGAACAAAAGGAATGAAAGAAAAGAAAAATTTATTTTTCTCACTTTTTAAAAGTCTTGCTGACTCATCCACATTTTATGCAACCCAGTGAGACTTCAATTAGTTTCTATCTTTCTTAATATAGTTGGTTCTGATCATCAAGTCTAAATATCTCAATGAAAACATCTTGGCTTGCTTCATCTATTTTTACCTGAATTGATAAAATACCTGCATATTTGAAGAACCAGAACTTACTACTGGCAGCCATTCAAACATTCCTTGGGGAGAAACGAGGTCCTACCAGTCAGGAGGCAAGAAGCCAGAAATAAAGAGTTTTGCCAACAATGTAATTTCACAAAGAAGATTTCACTTTGAATCCAAAAAGCTTGGGAGGTTGAATTGCTACTAGAATGCTACTTGATTAAGTACAGACACTAAACTACTTTGTAAAATGGCTAATTTAGTGACAGTTTCCAGTAGAAGCTTTATTCCTCCAGAGCTTATTTCCATAATAACAAATATTCAGTAACCAAGAAATTACTGACATTGAACCAAAAGGCACAGACAAGACTATAAGAAAAAGGGAGGCTCAGAATATGAACTTCATGTAAATGGTGAGCACAGCAAGGATCCAATTACCCACACTGTACATGTTTTCCCTTGAAATCATCTTTAAAAAACCTGATTGCAATGTCAGTTTCTTAGTTTTTAAAGTGTATTTTATTGAAGCATAGTTGATTTATAATGTGTTGAGTTCTGCCGTAGAGCAAAGCAATTCAGCTATATAGAGATACAGACATTCTTTTCCATTATGGCTTATTACAGGACATTGAATATAGCTCCCTGTGCTACACAGTAGGACCTCGTTTACTGTCAGTTTCTCATCTTGGTGCATTCAGCACTGAACAAGAGGATGCACAGTCAGTAGGCTACTCCATATCCGTGTGGAGCTGAGATCGCTGACACAACAGTTGCCTGCAAATAATCCCCAGGACTCCAGGCCAGCTGTGTGGAGCAACGAACCCCCTAAGGCCAAGCCTGCTTCGTGAGGGATGAGTGCTTGATCAACTAGCCATGTCTGTTGAGGGCCAGGAACAGGAGAACAGATATGCCCCAGATGCATGCCGTACAGGACATGCATGCGTGAGGCTAAATTAAATGAAACCCGTTTCCACAAACAAAGCTGTCCTAATGTCTTTGCTACACTACACATTATAGAAAAGTTGGGGCTCTCTAGCTACAAGTGGGCACACACACATCGCTGTATAATACAGGGAACCCAGCCTGGCGCTCTGTGATGACCGAGAGGAGTGGGTTGGGGGTGGGTGCGAAGGAGGCTAAAGAGGGAAGGGATATATATATATACACACACATACCCTTATGGCTAATCTGAGTCATTGTATGGCAGAAATGAACACAAAATTATAGAGCAATTATCCTCCAATTAAAAATTTGCTTAAAATGTATGCTTTTCATGCTCTGTTCAAGAAAACAAGGGCATAGGTAACCTAATAAAAGTGTAAACTTGTACTTCTCCGGAAGATACACTTACATGAACTATTTCATTTCTACAGTGGTGTCTGATAAATGAGTTAATTCTGCACATGCCACGAGCTCACACATCCGCTTGCAATAATAACCACCAGTGGGGAAGAGCTGAAATCTTGAGGGGAGGAAAGGCCTGCAGGGAGCCGTGTGGGATACTGACATCTAGTCTCTGATCATCGGTTTATAAAGCTGCCTTTAACGCTTCGTTCCACTTAAGACAACATCATCCACTTAACAAATGCCCAAGAACACGCCAGCTGGCCACCCCTGATATTCTGACAAATGAGAACCACCTTGAATCCTAGGACTTTTAAAAAGACTCCACTCTCCTTCTCCTGTTTCATTGTCCAACCCACAGCCAGCTTTGCTAGTTGGGTTTGTTCACTTGACCATACTGCGGGGATAGGATCTCTCTCTATATCATTTGGTCCCTATCTACCCTACATTATTCCTTTCACTTCATACATAAAGGAAGTGAAAAGTGTGCAAGGGTGACAGATGATGGCCTCAGTGTGTAATAACATTGATGAGAGGTGCTGTGTCGGAGTTCTGATGGGCAGAGGGTCACATCTCACCCCTTTCCCTGAAAACAAAACAACTGCCTACATGGCAGCGAGCCAGGACTGGGACTCAGCCAGTTTTCAAACTATCACAGGAGAGTGGAGTGGCAGGTGTGGACCCTGGTGAGAGGCACTCTGCACTTGACTCACCTTCTCTCTCACAAGCTTATGAAGGAGTTTTCAATTTTTAGATACTGGTTTTGGAGCAGAGTTGCATAACATATCTATTTACTTATTAATTAATGTTTAACAACGGTACACAGCATTTCTGTATTGAACGGTTTCTATTCTTTTGAATCATTGCCAGTAAGCAAGTTCTCAGGAGTGAGATTTCTGGTCAAAGGGTGGGTACATTTTCTGGCTCTAGTTATATGCTGTCATACTGCTTGAACACAAAGATGGATTGTTTCATAATCTTTGTGACGATACCAGCTGAGGGTGTTCTTCGTAACTGTTCAGAGCTGCTGCGCGGTTTTTCATACTCACAAGGTAGCTCATTATTGTCCACATTTACACATGTGGCTGAACACTTTTCAAGTCCTTACTTATTGTGTGATCCTTCTCTTGGACCGTGTGTCATATGTCCTGACCATTCGTTTCTCAGGCATTTGGTATTTTTTGGTGGTCATGTTCCTTCATTCATTGGAGACACTTAGGTTTCACCTATCAAATGTATTACAAATCTTACCCATGTTCCCCAGTTCCCCCTTTAATGTTCTCTTCCAGGTTCATAAAAGATTTAAATACTTTTATCTGGTCCCATTACATTTTGCATGTTCTCTCACAAATCCATAGTTATGGTACTGGCATGCTTGTAAAACATTAATCTTTGTTTTTACTTTTTCTAGAATCGACTTTTCCAATTCCTAAATCCAAATGGAGTATGGAAATCCCACCCCACTCCCATTTAACTCTTAAATATACACAGGTTTTGGTCTAGGCTCTTTTTTTCCTTCAAAAGGACTAATTTCTATTTTTTGAATCATTACTATGTTGTTTTAATTATTACTGACTTACAGTAAACTTTTATTGTTGACCATTATTCATCTATTTTCCAAATGGATGCAAGTATCCTACAGATGTCTGAATTGAAATGGTACAAAATCTGTGAATTAACGCAGGAAGGGCTCTCATCTTTCCTGTGTGCTTTCTATCCATTCCTATCCTTCCATATATCAGGACTTTTCAGGTATCAAAGTGCCCAGTGCCTTCTCTCCTTATGATTCTAACGATGGGTGAACTCCCAAGGAATTTATTTTGACCTTGCTAAGGTTTCCTTTATGACTCTATGTGGACGACTGCACATGCCACTCCTCACATCAGGAGGAAGAGCCTACTTCCATCCTGGGATCTGGGCTGGCCTTGGACTTCCTCTACCCAACAGGATGTGGTGGATATAACGTTCTGGGTCTTGAAACATCACATATCCGCTGCTTATGCTCTCCTGACTCTTTAAGTCACATGTGAAGAAGTACAATTACTTTGCTGGGGACAAGGCTCCAGCCAGATCCCAGTGTTCCAGATACAGGCATATAAGAGGAGTCACCTTAATGCTCCAGACCCAGTTGAGCTCCAGCTGAATACAGCTGAATGACTGACATCAACTGAAAACAGGAAACAGAAGAACCACTCCTCTGAGCCTGGCCAACCCATAGAATCATGAGACATGACAAACTATAGTCTTTAGCCATAAATTTTAGGGTGGCTTGTTATACAGAAATAGATAACTGAAAAGGCTAATAACAATGCGTTGAAATGAGGCTTATAAAAATACGAAATATACTTTAGAATACCTACTTTATAATATCTAATAATTTCTTTTTGATTTATATTTTCTAGATATAGAATTATATCCACAAATATTGCCTTTCAAAATTTACTCTTTTGAATACTGGATTCCAGCACAAATTAAAGGACATGATCTCTGAGGATATCCTTGTTTAGCCTCTCGACTTAAGTGATACACTTTAAACATTAAAAATTTTTTTTCCATTAAGTTTTTATTTGATATAGTATTATATAACTATATTCAATATTCTGTAATATCTATAAGGGAAAGGAGTATGAAAAAGAGAAACTAAATATTTATACACACGTTTGTATATATAATATATATATCTGAATCACTTTGTTTACAGCTGAAAGTAACATAACATTGTAAATCAACTACACTTGAACCTTTAAAAGTATTATGGAATAAAGTTGATATTCTTTGTTAGGGTTTGAAGATATCTCTCGATTCTTAATTTTTATTAGAAATAGGTCTTAATTCTATTATACATACCCTTTCTGAGAAATTGATATGACAACTGTTAATGACTTCATCTATTATAACTTATTATGATTAAAAGTTTTCTTTGATTAAACCAGCTAACCTCTTGCTAATAACAATGAATATCTTTTCAATTTATGACTGAGCTTCATCTAAGCTGTCTCACATCAACATTAATGACTAAGATTGTCTTACAATTTTTCTTTTCTATGTGTTATGAGGAAAAAATCCTATTATGCAATGAGGCTGCTAATACATTTCAAGAAAAATTTATGCAAGGGCATTATCGCTCTTTGAAACTTTGAAATAATTAACTGTAAACATTAGTTTTGGGTGATAGTCGGGATCTGGAAATATTCTTGCATAATTTTTTCAATGCCCTCCACACTGTGACTTCTACTTACTGTTTCTCATGCTCTTTCCCCCCTACTTTCTTGCAGGAAATATCCAATTATCTTATTCATCAGATTTATTCCTACATAGGAATAAAGTGACATTCCTTAATCATGCTATCATCTCTCATCTATTTAATACTAATTTCCTTCCTCATTCCTAATTTTGTTCACTTGTGTGTTCATTTTCTGAACCAATTTATATTGGCTTACCAATATTCAAAGAAAAAAATGACCATTAATTAAATTTACAAGTTGCACAGAAATTTCAATTGAAAGTTTTTTAAGAAAATCATTTGATTTCTTCCTTTCCCCTTTTTTTTTTGTTTTCTTTCACAACCTCTGTAGAATGTTTTTGAAGTACAGTTACTTAATTTTCACTTTGTTTTTCCATTTAAATATAAGTTTCTGAAGCAGTCTTCTTGTTTAATGCCTACTCCCTGCTGTAGTCCAAAGACTTTTCTAGGTAACCTCTTCTTCATCTTCACTTACTAGAAAAGAAAAAGACGCTCTTATCATAGTCCTAAATTCTTCCTTGCTTCAGTTGTGTCCAACTCTCTGCAACCCTATGAACTGTAGCCTCCCAGGCTCCTCTGTCCATGGGGTTCTCCAGGCAAGGATACTGGAGTGGGTTGCCATTCCCTTCTCCAGGACATCTTTCCAACCCAGGGATTGAACCCATGTCTCCTGCATCTCCTGCACAGCGGGTATATTATTTACCTGCTAAGCCACCTGGGAAGCACAATCATCACTAGACAAATATTTAGAACTGTCTGAATTGTTAAAGATTTTCGTTTATGTTTTGCTCCTATTTTCTGATTTAATTCCCATTTCATGCCTGTGGAGGGAAGTGTGCGGAAAGGCGCCTTCTCTTAGTGACCCCTGGGGAATGCTATGCACAGGATGCTTGGAGAATGTTGTATTCCTACACCACTGTGAATGCTATCTTCTGTGTACCCAGAGAGCACACTGTGTACCTGGAGAGTTCAAACATGTTTAAGCAACCAAGACTGGGGCTGATTAATTTGGTACTGCTGCTGTGTTCTTTTTTTTTCATATTTGATAGGAGCTTCTTCCTTGGTTACAAAACCCAAGCCCATATACAAAATTAGGAACACTTTTAGATGCCTCTTTTGAAAGACTGTTTTAGTTCTTTTTAACTGAGTTAAAAAAAAACAAACAATTTTTCAACACTATTTTGAAAACTAAGTTCAGGAATATACTTAGTTTCCTTTTATCCACAAAATGGTGCAATTCCAATTCCAACCAATAAGGTCACAACAGATTGGATCAGGCCAATGTAGAGGTTCTTTTGCACTGTGCTGTGCTATGCTTAGCCACTCAGTCATGTCTGATTTTTTGTGACCCCATGGACTATAGCTCACCAGGTTCTTCTGTCCATGGGGATTCTCTAGGAAAGAATACTGGAGTGGGTTGTCATGCCTTCTTCCAGGGGATCTTCCCAACCCAGGGATTGAACCCAGGTTTCCCGCATTGCAGGCGGATTCTTTACCATCTGAACCACCAGGAAAGCCCATGAACACTGGAGTAGGTAGCCTATCCCTTCTCCAGGGGATCTTCCCAACCCAGGATCGAACTGGGGTCTCCTGCATTGCGAGTGGATTCTTTGCCAGCTGAGCTACCAGGGAAGCCCACGTCTGCACTACTTGAAGATAATGTTCACTTGCGTTAGTTCTCACTCAAAACATCAGAGGAAATAGGAATCGGCACAGGATAGTAAAACCAAATTCTTAAACCCATGTGTCCAGTGTCAATTTTAGCTCTTAGATAAAGGCGTGGGACATAAATGAGGCAGAACAGCAGGGAAGAGTCATGCCTGCTAGGGACAAATAACAGTATGGCATTATACAAGGCTGATGGTATCTCAACCCAACAGACACATTCCATTTTTTAAAGCCTGTCTTCAAATGTGCTGACTAATCATGTGTGGGCCCAGACTTTTTCCAGAGGGGTCTGAGCTCAGTAAGGCATCTTGAGATGCCTTGATTACTTTGTAATGATTAAATAGGCACACAGGGGCTTTCTGGACTATCTTTTCTTCATGAAGTTGAGTCTAGCTCAGGAATAGCTTTGAGAATTGGTGCAGAAAGATAAAGTCACAAGCAGGGCAACTGGTCATCCAGTAAAGACCTTTCTTTTTAAAGTGCTGAGGGATGCCTATGCTCACATCAGCACTATTCATGACAACTGAGATGGAAACAACCTAAATATCCATCAACAGATGAATGGATAAAGCAGATATGGTACATGTATACAATGCAATACTACTCAGCCATGAGAGAGAGTGAAGCAATGCCAGGTGCAGCGGCGCAGATGCACCTAGAGATGAGCACGCTAAGTCAGAAAGAGAAAGACAGATATATGATATCACTTATATGTGGAACCCAAAATATGACAAAATGAACTTATCTACGAAACAGAAACAGACTCACAGACAGAGAGAACAGACTAGGAATTGCCAAGGTGGGGGGAAGGTTAGGGGAGGGATGGACTGGGAGGTTGGGGTTAGCAGATGCAAACTATACTATATATAGGATGGATAAAACACAAAGTCCTGCTGTATAGAGCAGAGAACTATAAACCACAATGGACAAAAAGAATATGAGAAAGCACGTGTGTATGTATATGCATATAACTGAATCACTTTGCTATGCAGCAGAAATTAACACATTCTAAATCAACTATACTTCAATAAAACTAATTAATAATAAAACAAAAGTGGTCAAGGGGATGGATCACATGGTCACCACCGTGTCCACTTCCATCACAGTGGAGCTGACACTGATACAAAAGGATCTGATTAGCCAAAAGTCTGGAGTTGCAGATTTTTGAATCTTTCTGAACTGACTATTGTCTCAAAATGGCATACTACCCTATGGTTTGGCACCAAAAAGTGAGTGGAACTTTTAAACACGACCTCAACTCCCTCTATATTTTCTGTAGAATGTTGTTTGGAAAGTTCAGAAAGGGCAGGGAACCAAAGTCTGCTCCCCTAGCAAACAGAATCCCATGTTCTATCTGTTCAACTTGGGCACTCCTGCCCTGAGTCACTGGCTAGCAGGATGTTTCTGCTTTTTCCTCCCTTGTCTGACAGTGCCAATGCCCAGCTGGCCTTGAACATCAGCTCAGAAACACCCTGATGAAAGGAATGTGAGGGTAGGGCTGAGAGGAGCTTGCCAGGTCTCTGGAAAGGTTTTCATTTCATAGATGAGCAGGCTGAAGCCCAGCACAAGTGTTGTACCTCAGAGGAATGGTGATCAACCTTCAGTGTTGCAATAAAGCACATAGCTGAGTGACTTGTTCAAAGGCCCGCAGCCCACAGTAGGGCTGCAATTACAATCACAGTCCACAGATGGATAATCCAGCCACTGCTGTCTGGGCCCCTGTGCTATCTGGACCTCCCACCCACAGCCCAGCTCCCTGCAAAGTCCCACTTCATAGCAGCAATTTTATTCTACAGAGGTAGAAGGGAACCAAGCAAAGACACAAATGACGGTGGAGACAGACATGGAGTGTGTATACATGGTGGCGGTGGCTGAGTCGCCAAGTTGTGTCCACGTGTCTGACTCTTGCGACCCTGTGGACTGTAGCCCGCCAGGCTCCTCTGTCCATGGGATTCTCCAGGCAAGAACACTGGGGAGGGTTGCCATTCCCTTCTCCAGGGGATCTTCCTGACTCAGAAATCGAATCTGCTTCTCCTGCACTGGCAGGTGTATTCTTTACCGCTGAGCCACAAGGGATTCCCCTATATTCCCCCACACACACTGCTGTAATTCAGAATAATGAATACACGATGCGAAAGGATCTCAGAGGTTAAAATCTGTACCATGAGCTGCAGCAGCTCAAAGGTGCAGGGAGCCTGTGCACCTTATACCTCCGGCTCCTCTGTGCTTGCTCTCTTCATCTGGTTACCTTGCTGCGCGCTTGATAAATACAGATAGGATAAATTTAAGAAACAGCTTTCCCTTGAGAAACTCATCGCTCAGTAAGAAGTGACAGAGATGTGAATAACGCAGAACAGAGTGGGATGTACTGTGCAAATATTTATGTGGTGGGGGGAACAGAGAAGACGGAAGTTCTTAGATTCTCACTGGGCAGTGAGACAAGAGTGTGCATAGGACATGCTAGAGAAAATGCAGCTCCCTCCTGTCTAGGCTGCTCTGGACAGAGGTGAGACCTGTCATGCCTTCTGGGGCTCTGTCATACCAGGCTAGTCTTGGGAGCCTGGGAAATCACTGGAGCTTTTATAGTCCACTCTAACCAACTTCTGGTTGAAAGAAATGAAGGCTGCGTTACCAAGCAGACAGGAGCATTCTCAAGTTTTCACACAGAACAACTACTTTGTGAATCCAAATGCAAACCCCACGAGTACTTGGCAGGTCCAAAACAGCTGTCCTCTCTCCATCAAGGGAGCAGGAACAGCCCATGTGTTTTGCAGGAATTTCTTTCTAACAGTTTCCCCCTCTCATCTATCAGAGCGAAATGTCCCAGAGCCCAGACTAACTCACTTCCTCCTTAGACCCCACCCTGAAAGGTGCTTAGGACCAGAGGCACTGATCCCAGATGATGAGTGAAACTGACTAGCAGGGCAGCTTGTGAAGAGGCAGTCAGGGCGGCAGACTCCACCTGAAGCAGTCTGACTGCAAAGTGTACCTGTCCCTCCTGGGAAAAGAATGTGGATTCCTTTCCTGAAGCCTGCACATCACAGGTGATGAGGACTGACTACTCGAGCAGGCAGTGACAGGGTCGGGGGTGAGAAGGGCCCATCAGGTGGCGTTGTCCCTCTATGGGGGTGGGGGCTGGTGGCAGTGAACACCGTTGCTATAACTCAGACACACGGGAGATCCTCAGACAGGGCCCCAGAATGGTCTGCCCTCTGCGGATCCTGCTTGTTACCCAGGAGCCAAGGCTGTAGTCATGGAAAGAGTTTGGCAGCAAATGGAAGAAAGTCAGGAACCCTGTCACTGGGGGCCCCTGGGTCTACACGCAAGGTCCTGAGGATGCCTGGGAGACAGAGACAGGCATGCCCTCTGTCTGTGGCCCCTTTATCTTTAGGTTGGAGAAAACATGTTTGCCATGGAGCAGCTTCCCCTCTGAAGTTCACTGAAATATTCACCAGAGATGGTGAGAGGCAGTGAGGCAGTCAGAGGGCCCCAGAGATCAGCCAGCTCAGCACTGTCCCCAACCACAGGGTTAGAGGGGGAAGCCAGGGCCAGACAAGGAGACACTCGCTGGGTCAAGGAGGCCCCACCAGAGTCTGCATGGACTCCCAGGCCTGTGCCTATCCTGCCAAACTGGGCAGCCTGGACCTCTGCACGGCCTTCCCATCCTGTCTCACCTCATCAAGCAGGGTGGAAACATACAGTCTGTGTCCTAGGTCATCACCTTGACATTCCACATAAGAAAACAGAGGTGGAAAAGGAAAAGTGGCTGATGCCAGACCACAGCTGGTACCTGACCTGGCAGCAGGTTTGGGGGTCCCTTTGCCTAGGGCTCACTTCACCACATGCCTGGGTCTCCCTAACAAAATGCCCCGAGTATCAGCCCAAGCTACCCCCTCGGTTCCCTCCTGGAAGATGTGCAGAGCATCCAAAGGCTAACCCAGACGACCCCTGCACTGCCATCCCTAGCCCCAGTGGCTGAATGTCTTTACCTTCAAATGCCCGGGCAGCATCCACGAGGTGGGTCCAATCTAACCCTGTGGCCGTGTCTGGGAGGGGCATCAGGCCAGGATCTGCGCACTTGGATTTATCCGATAAGGACCCATCGGAGAACCAGAACTCATCTAGACAGAAAAAAACCCAGAGCGTCAGTCAGATAGCAGTGTGGGTACTGGCTGGGCCTTCAGAAGGGCCCAGGGGGGTTCTTGTCCCAGGAAAGAAATAGACATCCCACCGCTGTTTGTGAAAGAGCCACAAGTGCCAGGCTCACTTAGGGGTCGCCAATAGGCAGGGGCCGGTGCAAGATCAGGGCAGGGGTGAGCTCCTCCTGGGTGGGCTACTCTGGAGGACACTACCTGGGTCTGACCACCCTGAGGACCACGTCCTGTTTTCCTCGGGATGACTTCCCCATGGGAAGAGTGTTGCAAGCCTCTACCGTAAAAACGGTTTGGTACAATCTCTCTTCTACATTTCACTATGTATAAAACTGGTGATTGAATTTCACTTCTGACTTAATGAGATGGTCTGATCAGTGGCTAAACCAGAACCCGCTCCCCATCCTGCACTGAGTATTTGCTAGTCTTCTGTACAAAGACACCTTGTACACTTCTTCTCCTAAACTCTCATCACAGGACGTGAAGCGCTTACGTCACTAGTAATACTGGCTGTTAAGAAGTCATTATGCATCTGCAGACACACTTCCCAAAGGCTAGAGCTCCCCTAACATGCCTCTTCTGGACCTGCCCAGAACCATGGCCCACAGCTGCTCACGGACACATCTGACTAATTAGACCAATCAAAATAATGACCACCTGGCTGTCTGAGCCTGCAATTAAGTTATGGAGGGGCCGTAATTAACCAAGTGCACCTGTAATTTCAGCTCCCACGTCCTATGGGGTGGCTGTGAAGTGCTGGCATCTGGACCGGGATGGAGCGAGCCTGGGATTTGCCCTTGAAAGACACTAACCCTCCCTCTCCAGCACCTTCCACGTGAGCTCTTAGCCTACTCCAGCAGCTGCAGTTAATAATGGAGCCACTCTGCTCTTAATACCACCCCACTCAGATGTGAAGCCATCACCCCCTCCACTTATTACTTTTAAAGACTTTTTTGATGTGGGCCCTTTTTAAAAGGCTTTATTGAGTTTGATACAAATATTGCTTCTGTTGCGTGTTTTGGTTTTTTGGCTGTGAGGCATGTGGGATCTTTGCTCCCCAACCAGGGATGGAACCCACGCCCTCTAGATTGAAAGGTGAAGGCTTAACCACTGGACTGCTAGGGAAGTCCTGCCCCGTCCATTTTGCAGGGAACCCAGTGACAGGTACTTTACCAAGGTCGCTCCTGCCACCCTCCCTTTCCACTTGCTCGTGCTTTAGACTAACAACCCTTTCAGCATGTTCTATGCATGAGGTTCTCTGTCCTTGTCTGTTCCTCTCCCGATGGGCCCTCTGAACCCAAGGAGGCACCACAGGGCAGAGGCTGGGCTGACTCCACCCAGGTCCCATCTTTACCCAGAGTTTAAGGTTCAACCCCCCAGGGAGAAAGATCAGGAAGCTGGGGGACCTTCAGTCATTTGCCAATCACTTCCTTTATCTCAAGAGACAGCAGCTGAAGTAGGTTTTCTGCACCAAGTGTAAAAAAATTATTTGACTTGGTGGCAATTACTCTTGCCACTGATTTCCCTGCAGTGAGTCTGTCAGGGATATATATATGTTTACATGCATCTGGCAGCTCTGGGAATGGTGCCCCAGGGCGGGCTGGAACCCAGCGTGCATGAGGCACCCCCTCACCCCCTGCCTCTCCTTCCCTCACTGGAGACGAAAACATCAGAGAGTGAGAAATTGTTCAGGTGAATGGACATTTCTACAGAAAGTGTACTCTCTCGGTCACGTTTTGCTAAGAAATGTCAACATGAGGATTTTCTTTGCCTTTGTGAAGAAACAGTCCTTCACCCGAGCTTTCAGCATCTTGGAGCCTAAAATCAGACCCAATGCACACCCTGCGTGCTCTGTGCTTTCTCCCCGGTGCCACCAGACGATGCCGACTGGCTCTAACCCAGGGGCCCCCAACCTTCAGGATGGAACGCCTGGTGACCTGAGGTGGAGCTGATGTAACAATAATAGAATTACAGTGCACAGTACATGTAACGTGCTTGACTCATCCTGAAACCATCCACCCAGACCCCCTGCCGCTGGTCCGTGGAAAAATTGTCTTCCATGAAACCAGTTCCTGGTGCCAAAAAGGCTGGGGACTGCTGTTCCAATAGGAGCCAGGCAGAAAGGAAAAAACAGCAGAGACAGGAAAAGGGGCAAACGCAGGGAGAGAGCAGTGCTGCGCTAGAGTCCATCGTACCCGCGTCCTGTCCCTATCGCTCTGTGGGCTCAAAGAGCATCTTTCCCAAAAGCCCAGCGGGGTAACCGACAAAGGAGACCTGGCTCTGATTTTATGCAGCACAAATCTGAAGCTTGTTCAGAAGCTTCTGCCCAGAGTGAGTGAGGTGTGGGTGAGTGGGCCCTGCAATCCCACAGCAGGGCTCGTCACAGCCACAGGCAAAGCCAGGACATCCTTTGAACCTCCTCCAACTCTGATGGAGAACCAGGAAAGAAGGGATGTGTGCATGCTAAGTTGCTTCAGTAGCGTCCAGCTCTTTGTGATCCTATGGACTGTAGCATGCCAGGCTCCTTGGTCCATGGGATTCTCCAGGCAAGAATACTGGAGTGGGTTGCTATGCCTCTCCTCCAGGGGATCTTCTTACCCAGAGATCGAACCCACATCTCTCTGTCTCCTGCATTGGCAGGTGGATTCTTTACTACTGAGCCACCAGGGAAGCCTGAAAAGCACCAATTATTTTAAATAATCAACAAGGACCTACCGTAAAAAATAAATAAAAATAAATATAAAACAATTTTTTGAAATCCCCAATTTTTTCTAATGCTTGGAAAATCATATAACTGGGTAAGGCTTCAAACCCCCAAAAGTTCTTTATAATATTTGTAACTGACATTAGGTTCACCCTGGGGATGCCTACTCTGCACCCGCTGTATTCCAGGTCCCAGCAGGTACCATATCCCCAGCAGCCAGGGACGGAATATCCTGCAAGATGTGGGTTCCGCCCTTGAGGAGCCACCAAGGAGCAGATGAGTCCTGCAGCTGCTGCTCTGCAGCCTGGGGAAGTACATGCAGGAGCTAGCCCCTGTGCTTGGTGCAACCACAGCAGGTGTCACCAGCTTGTTCCCTGGGCTTTCCAGATGGGGAGGACAAGGCATGACTTAGGTGCCAAAGCCTGCTACTTCTGGGCCAGTGCTCTCAAGCCAGCGCTACTCTGGAGTCCCTGCTGCTCTCCTGGCTGACCCAGGAAGGGAGCCATGATTTCCAAAAGACGGCTGAAGTGCAGGCAGCGCTGCCTGGGCCTCCGCTCTCCGGCCTGGACATTGATTGTGTGGTTTCCTGTTTGTTTATCCCGACCCTGAAATCTCGGGGACCATCTATTAAATCTGACTTTACTGCTGCTGTTATAAATGCTGAAGAGCCTTCCTGACAGCATTTCCTGGTGGTCAAATAGCTGTGGTTTCACAATTACTCTCCAGAAACCGAGGGCTCTTCATTACAGGGGAGACAGAGAACATTTGAAATAGAGAAAGAAATGCCACATGGAGTCAGAGAACACCCTGCCTCTAATGTCTGTGGACACTGTCTGTGGGGCGAGCGAGGGCCACACACATTGAGTCTCCTGCTGGGGTCTACGGCATCTTAAGCGGCTACTAAATTTAAAGGAAATTACTGATTTCTTTTACTTCTATTAAATCTTCCTCATGCCTTTTAAACTTCACGGATCATCCTTTGTGAGGGGCTTAGGTGTCACAACTATAGGATGTGGGAACACACAGAACCTAATACTCTCTTTATTTTCCAAAATTTAAGAATTCTTATTTGTCTACCTACCTATGAAGATTTTTACCATTCCCTGGAGGGTTTCATATATTCCATAAAAAATCATGAGTTCTCTTTAAACATGCTCTAAACCTGTCAATGCTCGGGACTGCACTGAGTGAAGCCAGGTAACCACGTGGTCTGGGAGAAGGATCCTATGAACACCTTTCGGTATCTTTGGCTTTGGGACCTGTGAACTGTGTGTCAAAATTTCCCACTTTTT
Organism: Budorcas taxicolor; assembly: GCF_023091745.1. Taxonomy (NCBI): domain Eukaryota; kingdom Metazoa; phylum Chordata; class Mammalia; order Artiodactyla; family Bovidae; genus Budorcas; species Budorcas taxicolor. Next base: position 40,133,085 of record NC_068914.1, on the reverse strand, counting down.
TTTTTCCTACCTGGCCCACTAAAGGAATTTTATTCTGAAACCAGTGATGGAAACAAAGGCCCTAAATGTAATGCAGAAACATCTCAGAGTTTTTTCAATTGTTCGAGCAAGTCATTTTTTTGTACCTCCAAGTTGAAGACAGAACGATACAGCACATTCAGCGTCCTCCCCACCTAGGAAATATATATGAATTGTGACATGAATCGCACCTAGAATGTGCCTATTAAGTGTCATCTGTCTCCCAAGGCTGGATTAAGATCCTGGTCTCAGGAGAAGAAAGATTCTGAGACAGGCCCAATTTTGAGACATGGAGAAGCTAAAGCTATCAGGAGAAGCTTGTGACTGGTAATTACATGGAGAAAAGGGGCAGCGATGAGGTCTCACGAGATTCACTGTGAAAAGATAGGTTTGCCAGCCCTTCCTCACACTGTCCTTGGTCCAAATTAGGAACTAGATCCAAACGAGTCTCTATGAGCAGAAGGTCAGATGCTTGCAGGAGTAACGATGGTGAGACTTCAGGAGAATACACGTGCCTTCTGCATATTCTAGCTTCACCGCTGTTGCTATTTAAGTATCTGGTGCTACCTGCCCTGGCAGCACTAACCTAACTTCCGATCCAAGATGTGAAGCTAAGTCTCTGAAACTAAGAGAAACACCTAGGCAACCCCAAGTAGTCCTCGTTTCTCGCTCAAGATGTCTGCTGGGCACAAGATTTCACGTGTCCACTCTCTAGTGTGTTCCAGGGTCAGCCTGTTGGAACTACTCTCAGAGAGAGATCTGCTTACTGGGGCTCAGCTGAGTGATTAGAAATCACAGAAGGCAAAGGATGATGGGTATCTGCCTTGAGTAGACACAACAGAGATAACCACACAGGTCATCCCACACTGCGGTAACCAGCGGGAGTCAGGGGTCCCAGGGGTGAGCATCTTCCCAAAGACGACCAGGTCCTTAGAGCTGAATCTCTTGGTGGGAAGGGAGGAGAGAGTCACAAGTTTTGGGGAGAAGACATACTAATTCAAATTACTCCCAGCTGCCTTACTGACATTTTGTCATTCTATCCATCAAACTCACAGAATTTTTTTCTGAGTAGGTTGTTAAGTTTAGAAATTGGAGGAATCACATGCCCTGATGGTTCAACGGTAAAGCAGCTGCCTGCCAAGGCAGGAGAGATGGGTTAGATCTCTGGGTCTGGAAGATCCCCTGGAGAAGGAAATGGCTACCCACTCCAGTATTCTTGCCTGGGAAATCCCATGGACAGAGAAGCCTGGTGGGCTTTCGTCCATGGGGTCACAAAGAGTTGAACTCCACTTAGCGACTAAAACAACAGCAACAACATGGCCAGATAAGATCTCACTTGAGAAGAGCAAACAGCAAGGGCCACTCTCACTGCTTTTCCTAGAGGAGTAGGCAATGAATTCGAGTCAGGCAGCTTTAACCTTGGATAGCGAACAGTCTCTCTTGCCTGTTTTCAACTGTGCCTTTGAACATAGTAAAAAGAGAGTACAGTTCTTTAGTAGGTAAGTGGAGAAATAAATTGGCATATCTAGATAATAGCACAGTAGTCAGCACTAAAAGGAAGTGAGCTATCAGGCCGTGGAAAGCCAGGGAGGAACACTGGATGCATTTTACTAAGTGAGATACTAAAGAAACCAATCTGGGAAGGCTATCTCCTGCACGATCTCAACTATACGACAATCTGGAAAGAATACAACTATGGAGACGTAAAATGACCAGTGATTACCAGCAGTCAGGAGACAGGGATGAACAGGGCGAGCACAAAGGAGTTTTAGGGAGATGAAAACATCCTGTATAATACTATAATGGTAGATATGTGTTGTCATGCGTTTGTTCAAACTCATAGGATGAATGACAGGAGTGAACCCTAGCGAAAGCTATGTGCTTTGGGTAAAGAAGATGCGTCAATGTCCTGTAACGCACCCCATGATGAGCGGTGTTGATGGGGAGACTGTGCCTGTGGCGGATAGGGGCTGTGTACGTGGGAATCTATGTGCCTTCTGCTCACTTTTGCTGTGACACTAAGACGGCTCTAAGTAAGTAATGCTTATTAAGAAAAAACGGTAAACAAAAAAGAGGATATACAGTTGACCCTTGAGCAATATGGTGGTTAGGTGTGTGGACTTCCCATGCAATAGAAAATCTGTGTGTAACTGTATAGTTGGCCCCTATATCCGAGGTGCTACATCCCCTGATTCAACCAACCGTAGAGCATACACGACTGTGATATTCACACTGGAAAAAATCTGTGTGTAAGTGGACTCCTGCAGTTCAAATCTGTGATGTTTAAGGACCAATTGTGCTTTCTCCACGAGGAAGCAAATGAATGCAAGAATGTGAGAACTATATTAACATTTATCCCGTAGATTTTACCATCACACCTCAAGCATTTCAAGTGAAACATATAACATGTGCAAGAACATAGTTTTACTGGTTTCAGGAAAGCTTTTAAGAGGCCATTTAAGTCATCTATTTACAAAAAAGGACACATATTTGCAGAAATATTAGGGTATTAGAATATGTCTGTCTGACCTTCATATCTTTATCAAGAAAGAGTATAAAGGTTTCTCCAGTTTGGGCAAAAGGACTTTTCATAACGAGCAGGATATTATGTTACTTAAAGAAATAGATTAAGAATTTTATGAGACCAGGTTCATTCCTAATTATGTTAAACATTAGAAAGATTATTAGAGCTTTTATGTCATTTAGCCTGGGATTTACATGTGTATTATGAGGTTCAAATTGGTTCTAAAGGATTCTAAAGATAATGCTTTCTATGATGAAATTCAAAAAACAAAAAAAAAACCCTGATGACAGATATATTTGATTAGATCCTCATTCTTTCTATACAACAGAAATTAACTATGAACAAAGAAAATAAAGCTAACTAATGTTAAAAAAAAAACCACCCTTCAACACTGACATGTTAATAAGGAACTGCTGCTGCTGCTGCTAAGTTGCTTCAGTCGTGTCCGACTCTGTGCGACCCCATAGATGGCAGCCCACCAGGCTCCCCGTCCCTGGGATTCTCCAGGCAAGAACACTGGAGTGGGCTGCCATTTCCTTCTCCAATGCATGAGAGTGAAAAGTGAAAGTGAAGTCGCTCAGTCGTGTCTGACTCTGTGCGACCCCATAGATGGCAGCCCACCAGGCTCCCTCGTCCCTGGGATTCTCCAGGCAAGAACACTGGAGTGGGCTGCCATTTCCTTCTCCAATGCATGAGAGTGAAAAGTGAAAGTGAAGTCGCTCAGTCGTGTCTGACTCTTCGCGACCCCATGGACTGCAGCCTACCAGGCTCCTCCATCCGTGGGATTTTCCAGGTGGGGTGCCATTACACTACATAAAAAGGAAAGATTTTAGGATCTGAAGGAAAATCATTTAGGAAGTATCTAGTCAACCTGTGGCTAACAGTATATTAAGAATGAACTGGACACAGAGAATCTAAGTGATGGGGCTTGGGCCCACACATCCAGCTGCCCAGCTGCCACCTTCACCATCACCATCAGCGGGTCTTAAAGGTTAGGAAGCAGCAGACACAGAAGGTGAGGAAATCAACCTTCGTCCCTGCATGCTGACCACCAGGAAATATGCCCCGTGCCACCATTTTCTCTTTATAAAATCAAATTTTAGACATTTTTTCTTTATAGATATAATAGCCCAGTTACAGTAGAGAGGTTAGTTTTTTTCCTCAATAAAAATGTTTAATGTGGGATTTTCAATTTTCTGCAAAATTGGCAGTAGTGCTTAACTTTTGAAAAATGTCCACTTTGGGGTTTTATCACCTTTCAGTTCAGTTCAGTTCAGTCGCTCAGTCATTCCCGACTCTTTGCAACCCCAGGGACTGCAGCATGCCAGGCCTCCCTGTCCATCACCAACTCCCAGAGTCCACCCAAACCCCTGTCCATTGAGTCAGTGATACCATCCAACCATCTCATCCTCTGTCATCCCTTTCTCCTCCTGTCCTCAATGTTTCCCAGCTATCAGGGTCTTTTCACCTTTAAAAATTACTAAAAAATAACCCCAAACACCCAACCAAATCATATATATAGATTAAAGAATAAGCAAGTCCCCCCAGCTTCTGTAAGAGACCCACCCCAGAGAGCCCGTGAGGCCAGCGCTGTCCGCCCCGGGCACTCACTGCGTAGGCTCCCCACACTGGGCACAGGCTGGGTCCGGGGTGGCAGGGTGCTGTGGTAGGGCGGGGTGGTGCTGAACAGGATATCGTTGGGCAGTGCCTGGTCAAGGATGGAACTGCGGGAGCTGCCAAAGGAAGAGCCCCTGCGATGGCTGCAGATGCTTTCGTCCGAGAGGGTGCGGTACAGTGAGCGCCGTGGAGACAGGTTCCCATAGAACGAGAACTAGGGGTTCACACGGGGGAGAGAGGAGAACAGATGTCAGAAAGCTGGAAGCGTGGAGCTCGTCTAACTCGGGTGGGTCCTGAACCTGCCCTGTGGGCATCTCTGAGCTGTGCCCAGGAAGGTGCAGGGCTGTGGCTCGCGATGTTACACCAGGCACTCGGGTCACAGAGGCAAACGCACAAAGGCTTCCTGCAGTTATTGGATTTGGATGTTTTCCTCCTCTGACGTTCTGTGAAATATTACCAGGAATTAGAGACATGCATAGCTTTATTACTTCTGAAATGTTAAATGGCAGCTCCATAACCACATAGCCACAGCAGCTTCTGGAAATACAGAAGGTCGCCATTCCAGGTAATAGTTATTTGAAACCACACTGACTGGTGGCTTGATTTTAATTAGAAATGACTGCATTTTAACATTAGGTGATTTCTGTACCAATCACCTACATGTGAGGTTCAATCTAATCTAGATAATAATATCAATTTTTTGAGCAGAGCAGCTTTCTAAGTAGAACAAACAGGTTCAAGAAAGACAGTATCAGTCCAGGAAAATCTTATTGTCTATGCACCTTAAAGTAACACTCATAAAAGTTTATTACGGTTATTGAAAATTGAGTTATAGGAATCAATCATAATCAGATTTAAAGAAACCATTAAAAGTATTGTTAAATCATAGACAGAGTAAGGAAAATTCATACTAGCGAAGCAAGCAGTCAAAAACTCAAGACAAATTTAATCAAATCTGAGTGTCTAACTCCTATATCCTGAACCACATTCCTTATTCCTTTTGCATCAATAATAGTAAAAACCAGAAAGTTTGCATCAAGCAAATATAGAAACAGCTATTTACGTTTGCCAATGCAGCCACAAGGCTAAAAATATTTCCATTGTATGTGTTCCTTCCATTCTGTCGACGCTGTCCAACCGATGAATGGGAACCAGAGTGTGTATGAACTACAAAGTTTACACCATGAAAAGAAGGCAGTTTGTCTTAGAAGAAAAAAAAAAATGTCAAGGAGAAGTTCGTTCCTATTAAAAGAAAAGGCATTTGCATTTTTGGTACAACAGCCTGCACCCAAGCTCATACAGAACCATATACATGACTGGATACAAGTTAAAAAAAAAAGAAAAAAAGACTCATTCTGTTGAATTCTGCTGGGATTCCCTCTTCACACACGACCAGCAGGCTCTTCAGAACTTGATTACAGACCCATTAGATTAAAGCAGCTTTGAGGTAGCATCTCATTAGACTGTTACTCTCAGAACACAATTAGGTTAATTGCAGCATTGTTTTATTATAGGGAAGATAGGGGAGCACAAAGACTTGCTGTTTATGCTGATCACAGTCAAGACGGCAATGCCCGACTTTTTTCTTTTCATTTGGACAAGAGAGTGCTGAATTAGCAGGGAGAAGGCTGCACTCCATTGCTGACTGCCACCAAATACTTATGGGCACGTCACATGTCCCCATTCAGGGCCTCAGTTACTTGCCAAAAGAGGAGATTGGGCTAGATTACCTGTGAGTTCTTTTTCATACTTTCTACACATTAACAAATTGGCTTGAGAGACTGTAACAATGAATAATAACGCTAAAACGAATAAGGACAATAAGTACTCTGATGGTAGCAACAGGCAGCAGAGTACCTAACTCCTGCCCATTTGTGGGACAGGATGGCAACACAGCAGGATGGCTTAGAGAACCTACCCGTGGTACAGTTCTGGAGCAAAAAAGTCAGGCGGTGTGAGTTTCAACAGCTCCTGTTTCTGACTACCCGTCACGGATGGGTCCCGTGCGAGGCTGGTTCTTATGTCTGCTATAAGCCTGTAAATTCTGCAGTACACTTATCATTGCTTCCTTTTTGCAGAGGACGACACTCGGCTCAGAAGTTAAGTCACATGTACAAAATCACATGGCTAAAAGGTAAAAAAGCAAATCACAGAGCCGACGTAGAAAATCACATGGTGAAAAGGAAAAACAAAAATGAAAAAAACACGCCACATGGCCGACTGTCCTTGCAGCTAAGAGGTGAGGCCAGGCCTGCCTGCTTGCAGCTCCCTCTATCCATCCAGAAGTCTCCCTTCCTGACCTCTCTCAGCCTTACTCTGCTTCCTGGTGGAATATCAGCGTGAAAACGGCCCTGGGAATCCTGGCGTCTCTTCAGGCGTTTCCTTAGTGTTTCTGGTAACTTCAAAGCTACACAAAAGTCACTGACCTTCCTCCTCCCCTCCTCCACCGAGGGGCTGTCGGGAAGCATCAATTTCAGAAAGTCTTCTTTCGAGAGCACGTGCTGAGTTTCTGAGACAGCATCTCCCACTACTGCTTGCTGCTGAGCTGCCGAGGACAGCAGGTCCATCTCACCATACAGCCTGGGAGGAAATTGAGATAGGTCATCAGCATATGTACAGTGCCTGTACCCTTATGAACTAAAATCCAGTCTCCACCTTTGACCACCACATTCACACACACACACACCCAACTCTTAATTATTGAGCGGGTTCCTTTTAGCCACATCTCCTCCGGATCCCCATGCCATCTCACATGTGTGAAATGAGCTCAACAGCAGAGTTAGGGTCCTGAATAATTCAGAGACAAATCAGATCCCCAAAGCCCTGAATGAGAAAACACAGAGTCAACTTTTCAAACAAGGCTGTGTGTTCCCTTTCCTAATCGGTATCAGAAAACACAGTTTCAATAATTCATCAGAGATTATCCTGTGTTCTTTGAAGAAAGCCTGGTGCTTCTCAGGAAATTCAGAGAGCCTTTCTCTTGTGGCTGGACAACCACACCCCACCGTCCACCCAGCAACACAGCGTGCAGGACCCTGGGGAACTTGACACTGAAGAGTAATCGATCTGGGCACATGCCAAGCATTTTTATTATCAGCAATTTCACAGAGCCGCTTGAATAAGTAAAGAAGCTGCCTCCCTTATCAGTGTACAGAAATGTATTTATGGACAACAAGACTATCTAGCTGAGTTACTGTTTTTGCTCCTCTTCCAGGGAGAAAACTGGGGAGTTATTTTTTGAAAGGTTTGGTCTGGAACATTTCTGAAGACGTGGTGAGTACAGAACCGGGGGCTGGGCTGTCAGCAGAGATGGACAAGCCACGTGACCCAGAAATGCGATGCTGGTCCGGGAGGCAGGCCACAGAGGATGACCTGTGTCACCGTCCTGCGCCACAGAGGATGACCTGTGTCACCGTCCTGCGCCACAGAGGTGACCCCATTTCTAAAGCAAGGCTGTTGCGTCACAGGGGAATGGCTTGCTGAGAAGTTATCAGGATGTGAAACACACAGATATGCTCGACATTAGGAACCATTTATCTGAAGTTGCTACAGCTCTTGCTTTGTTCTCGAGTTGGGTGTGGGGTCCCAAACTTTTTGGCGCTGGAAGCACCAGCAATAGCGACTGGGGCAGAAACTATAAAAATCTCTAAATGTGACTGAAGATCTGGTCGGTTTTGCAGGATGGCAGGGCATGCAGACGGAGCTAAAAAAGAACCCAAGACCCGGGGGGATAGGGGTTCTGCACAAAAGCCATGTGGGAAAACTGACCCTGCAGTTTTTGTGAAGAGGGCTTCAGATGTGCACAGCTGTGGGCCCTGAGATTCGGGGTGGAGGCATGCAAGAGCTCCAGGTCCTATTTACTCCGGGAAAGACATAGGGGAGAAAAACCCAAACCCGGGTCTTACCAATAACTGCTAAATGAAAACGTAATACCTAGAGTTGCTGATAAATGTACTATCCCAGTTTCCCTATGTTTTTGAATAAAATCGCGAGCGTTTTCTGCTAACTTAAGTGACTTTATTAAAATTACCAAATGATATATCAGTAAGTGGGCTTCCCAGGTGGTGCAGTGAAATAATACATCTGTGAACTGCCTATAAAATACTGCAGTTAGTAACTGCTACCCTTTCTCTCCTCCCTGAGATGCGGTAGTCTTGAAAACGGGACGTCAGATATAATTAGCTTTGTATCTCTGATGCCTACTGTAATTCTCCACATGGGTAAACCCAGCATGGTGGTGACCACCACCATGTATCTAGAGTATTCTCGGGACACTGAGGGTCTGCAGATGGTATGAGCTGCACTGTGCTCAAGGCGCACATTCACGGCTGCTTAACAATGAGCCAGTAAGCAGCTCTTGTTTGCTGCACTTTAAAACATAAGATTGTATTATTAACAAAAATAATTAACAAGGGCCTACCTATAATATGACTTTGTTATTTAGCCGCTAAGTCACGTCCAACTCTTTTGTGACGCTATGGACTGTAGCCCGCCAGGCTCCTCTGTCTGTGGGATTCTCCAGGCAAGAATACTGGAGTGGGCTGCTATTTCCTTCTCTAGGAGATCTTGCCAACCCAGGAATTGAACCTGAGTTTCCTGTGTCTCCTGCATTGGCAAGTGTGTTCTTTACCACTGAGCCACCAGGGAAGCCCCAGAATATAACTTTATGGGCAATTTCTGCATCATGAGGAACTTCAGGGGGGCACAACTGGTTTATATTTTGTGTACATTGAGACACAAATATTTGCTAGTTCTCAGTGGGATACACATGATGCTTGGCTAATCTTTTTTAAAGTATATCCTTCAGTGATTTGGTAACACATTATTTTGACAAATCTCAATATAGTTGGCAAGTCCTGGAAGACCACAGTCATGATACATTACCATGTCTGCATTAGATGGACGATACATCTGACAGGATGAGCAGGGCCCATGAGAAGAGCCTGGGGGAGGCCTGGGTTCGAGTTGCAGCACCCAGCTGGTGTGATGAGGGGAAATAACCCCTCTGCTCTCCAGAGACATGAACCCCTTACTCACAATACTCCCCATGCTGGCTCTCTTTTATGAAGTCAGTGCTGCTAAACGAGTGTTACAATGCACCAATGGTGAGGCTCTCTAGGGAGAAATGTCAAAGTGGGTTCCTTCACCCTTTCCTGGCTCTTCAAGGAGACCCTTAGGGAAGATACAGCCTCTCAATGATGTGCAAAGCACTTCTACAAATAACTGGTGGAACATAGGAGCCTCAGAACGGACTCCTGTGAAGCACTGGAAGCCTATCAGACAGAAGTACCAATGTGACCCCAGGAACACGTGTTCGTAACATGTGGTTATTCTTAAAAATTTCTTTCTAAACAACTCCTTTGCAATTACTGGCATGACGGTTTTTTTCTGGGAAAAAAAAAAAAAGAAAAGAATGCATGTCCAATTTTCATTTTATTTAAGTTGCTATTATTGTTTTAAAAAAATGAGTGATCTATGATGATCTTTTATTTATTTATCTATGTTTTGCTGCATGGCATGTGGGATTCTCCAACCAGGGATCAAACCTGTGCCTCTTGCATTGGTAGCATGGAATCTTAACTTCTGGACCACCAGAGAAGTCCTCTATGTTCAAGTTTAGCATTAAAAGTAATTTTAATTTAGAAGGCAATACCATGCTAGACATGTTTAAGAAGTGGGGTCATTTCTTAAGGGAAAAAGTGATCCTAGCTCATGGACTAACCTTAAGGTCTAGAAGAGCTCTCTGAAGACAGCTGTAGCGCTCGTGTACCGTTCACACTGATGACATAAGCAAACACAGCAAAAGACTGATGTCATCATTTAGTGCCTGTGAAGGTTAATTTTTAAGGCTGTCCTTAAAAAATGTGAGCTTCCCTGATGGCTCAGTTGAAAGAATCCACCTGCAATGCAGCAGATCCTGGTTCGATCCTGGGTCGGGAAGATCCGCTGGAGAAGGGATAGCCTACCCACACCAGTGTTCTTGGGCTTCCCTTGTGGCTCAGCTGGTAGAGAGTCTGCCTGCAATGTGGGAGACCTGAGTTCAAAGATCCCCTGGAGAAGGGAAAGGCTACCCAGTCCAGTATTCTGGACTGAAGAATCCCATGGACTGTGTAGTCCATGGGGTCCCAAGGAGTTGGACATGACTGAGCAACTTTCACTTTTTTCACATCAAAGAATAAGCAAATCCCCAGCTACTATAAATGGCCCTGACCAGGCCATTGATTTGCATTCTCAAAATGTGATTGCTTTGTCTCTTCAAAGACATGGCAGTCTTCACACATGTTATGGAACTGGTTATCAGTATTTTTTATCTTTTCTTTTTTCCAATGGATACAAAACATCCCTCCCTACTTGCCCCTACAAATGTGACAACTGAAAGGGAAATCAAAGTCATGCTCAAATTCGGGGGAATAGAGACTTTTCTGGAAGGTCAGTGGTTAAGAATGCACCGTGCAATTCAGGGGACGTGGGTTCTATCCCTGACTGGAAAACTAAGATCCCACATGCCTCAGGGCAACTAAGCCTGAGGGCGGCAAATACTGAGCTTACATGCTGCAACTACAGAGTCCATGTGCCTCAACGCAGATCCCGAGTGCTCAGCTAAGACCTGATGCAGCCAAATCAATCGATTAATTAACTTTTAAAAATTTAGATGGGATTTTTTTCTTTCGTGCTATCACACACACGTTTAGGAAACACACAGGCTTTGTGGGAATTCACATTGTCGTTGACCTTAGTTATTTACAGGACCTATACTCACATCATGGGCCTCTCTGGTGGCTCAGATGGTAAAGAACCTGCCTGCAATGCAGGAGACCTGAGTTCAGTCCCTGGGTTGGGAAGATTCCCTGGAGAAGGGCGTGGGAACCCACTCCAGTATTCCTGCCTGGAGTGGACAGAGTGGCCTGGCAGATTGCAGTCCATGGGGTCACAAAAGAGTCAGACACGACTGAAGCAATTTAGCAAGCATACTCACACCATCACTTAGCACACAACCCTGATTTTTCTATTGCAGGCAGCTTTTTGAATATAAAAACAAGGAACAGAGATCTGTTTTAAAGTTATCATGGAAAGAGAGGACTTTTCAAGGCAAACATCAATGCCAACATTTAAAGAATTTTACAAAGATGTTTCTCAATTATTCTGTTTGAGAAGATTTGTTTCTACTGGGGGAAAAATACATTAGCTTAGTCCATGCCCCAGACACCCAAGGCTGCCACCAGATACCACCTTACCCCTGACACTCAGCCACTTCAGGCTCCTCAGGTGGCGGGCTGTCTTCCGATTTCTTCCAGCCGATGATATATTTGTTCACTGCCCCCTGCCTGTGGTAGGGCTTGGACATGGACCCTGGGGCCTGTTGACCACTGCCCTGAGACACGATGTAGACTTTGGAGGTATCCAGAGACCCGCTACTTTTCGAACAGTGAGCCGAGGGGCTTCCTGAATGGTGTGAGCCGCTGGGGAAACAGACAGACAGAAGCTGTGATATGATCAGATCCCAGCAGTGTGGGCACGTCGCCGACCTTGGGGCCACCATGCCTGACTCCTGTCCTCTGTGAGCAAAACTGGGCTGTCTCTCTGCTGAGTCTTTCTTCCCACAGGCTAAGGATGTTCACGTGCAAAGCTATACGCCTGTGGCCAGCAGGATGTTCAAAGCACAATTAGGAGAAATCTAAGAGAAAAATGGGCACCACACCGATGCCTCCAAAGAAAAGAAACTCAAATGGTAAATAAACATAAGAGAAGGGGCTCAACCCAGGGAAACGCGCGTGCAAACCATAGCAGAGTATCAGGCATGTTCTCCCGATTGGCAAAAACGGGACAGTCTGATGACGAGGGCCCAGTGATCACCAGGATGTGGGGCAGTGACTCCTCCCACTGCTGGTGGGAGTGAGTGTGCAGACAGTGTGGGAAGCAGTCTAGGCATTACCTGTAAAGGTGCGCAGCTGCACAGCCAGCAATTCTACTCCTAAGCGCACACCGAGCCGCGCCTCTGCACGGGTGCAGCTGGAAACAGGCAGCAGAAGTGCTGACAGGAGCATTGATTCAAACAGCTCCCCATGCAGGCATCAGCAGCGAACGGAGGGCCAATGAGCAGACACGGTGAGGAAAGAAAAACTCCGGGAAAACACCAGGAAGGAGTGGGCAGAGGCTGTGCACAATTGGGGTGAACTTCCCCAACAAGGTGGAAAAAGGAGCAGGTCACACAGAAAGCATCAAGCATGGCTCCATTTTTAAAGCGAGTTCACAAACAGGTGAAACTGAAGGATATGTTGTTTGGGAATGTACCAATCCACAGCGAAATGGAGAGAAAGGCGAGGGGGACGGTCATCGCCAAAGCCGGGGCAGAGAAGGGGGAAGAGAAGGGCGTGTGACTCCTGGACAATACTCGGGGATCCTGACACAGTAGAGGTGATTCCTCAGTCCAGTGTGGGTATATGCTGTATCACTGTGTGATATAAAACAATATTCAAAAGGCAAAATCCCTAAAAACAACTTACAGGTCAGCTGAAGCCAGAAGGACTAATGACTCCCACGGGCTATATGACCATGCCTAGAAATGTAAAAACCTCAAGATCTTTTTTTTAAATTCAGGAAAATCAAGATTCTAATGTTTTATGAAAAATAAGTAAGAATAGAGATCAGGAATTATTTTATGAAGTCGTAAATGTTTCAGTTACAGTTCTAACATCAGAGTTTAGGAAGGCAGGTGAGCACTGCTTTCAGAAACCCTGACACACAAGTGTGCCTCAACGGTTCTGGAACCAGACTGCTGTCACTGCTTAGTTCAGAGGAGACCCTGGACACGTTTACTAAGCTCAGCTTTCTGATCTGTAAAACGCATACAAGGGCTGTCCAGTGGTTAAGACTTCACCTTCCAATGCAGGGGGTGTGGGCTGATCCCTGGTTGGGGTGCTATGATCTCACACGTCTTGGGGCCAAGAAAACAAAACATAACATTTGTTACAGTATTCAGTAACAAATTCAGTAAAAAATTTTTAAATGGTCCATATCAAAAAAATGAAAACTTTAAAAGCAAAACAAAACAAACAAAAAACCTGATAAATACTCTCCACCTCAGAGAATTGCTCCGAAGATTTTTCTGAATTAATATTAGCGAAGTAAATGCCATTAATTTGCTTTTTAGAGTGATGCATCAGAGAATTATCCACAAGTTCTTGCCACTGGGAGAATTTACCACAGGGTTCCTCACATGATAAGCCCCTAGATAAAATAAAATCTTATTCTGAAATCAAACCTGTATACAAAGCAAGCATCATTCAATGGCAGAAGCTAAAAAAAAAAGTCTAATATTAAAAAATGATTTTGAAATGGACTTTTTATAAAGGCTCTGAAGGTAAAGCAAAACACAGGTAACCCATCTTTGGGTCTTTGTATGTTGGAAACATGGTGGCATTTGAAAAATTATCACACAAAACAAAATAAAACACAGTATCTATTTGCTCCTCTGAATCACTTGGCTCCTGTGATAAGTCTGGTGTCCCTTAGTAGGATGGTGGTGGCGGTGGAGTCGCTCAGTTGTGTCCAACTCTTTGTGACCCCATGGATTACAGTCTACCAGGCTCCTCTGTCCATGGGATTCTCCAGGCAAGAATACTGGAGTGGGTTGCCATTTCCTCCTCCAGGGGATCTTCCCGACCCAGGAATCGAACCCAGGTCTCCTGCATTGCGGGCCGATTCTTTACCACCTGAGCTACAAGGGAAGCCCCTAGTAGGGTGGAGGCTCCCTCAATTTGGGGTCCAGGTCCGTGCCCTGGGAAAGATGTCGTACTGCTGTCCCCTGACCCAAGGTCCCCTGACCTAAGCAACAGGCAAGGAAATAAATAGGCAGTAAGAGGTGGTGCTATTATAACGAACTCTCTCCACTGCCTGGGTGCACACCAGTTAGTAATCCCCCAACAGGAAAACTCCTTCTGTTGGCAATGGGTTCTGAAGGCCTGTATATCTTTCTCCTCAGCTTCTTATTTTGAAAAACTCCAGATCTACAGAAACGGTATAAAGACAGGAGATATCCCGTTGTCGAGATGTAATAGTTGTTACTCTGGCTACAGCAGCATCGTTTTTCTCTGAACCATCTAGAAGCAGCTGCAAACTTCATGACATCATACTTTATATTTCCATATATATTTCCTAATAATAGAGATACTCTCCCACAGAGGACCAATGTGATAACCACAAGTCAGGCATTAATGCAATATTATTACCTAATACCCACTCTATAGTCTCATTTCTCAGCTGTCCAACAATGCTTATGGCTTCAGTTTCCCCATTCAGAACCCAGGGCAGGACTGTGCATTCCTTTAGCTATCATGCATTTCAAAGCCTTTGATTATCCCTGAGTTATTTTAGAGTTAAAGTCTAGGGTATCCACGCATGCATGCGTGCTAAGTCGCTTCAGTCATCTCCGACTCTTGGTGACCCTATGGACTGCAGCCCTCCAGGCTCCTTTGTCCGTGGGGATCCTCCAGGCAAGAATACGAGAGTGGATTTCCATGCCCTCCTTCAACGGATCTTCCAGACGCAGGGACTGAACCCGTGCCTCCTGTGGCTCCTGCACTGGAAGGTGTGTTCTTTACCACTAGTGCCACCTGGGAAGCCCAGGGCATCCCTAGTCTAATATAACTAATACGATGCATGGAACACTCAAATTTAGCTTCTGAAATCACCAAATGGAACGTTTTTGGAGAATGTGTTGTGAATAACAATAGTATGGTCCAAGCCTGATGGGTTTTTCCATTTGTTTATAAAATAGATTTTCCTCACTTAGGCTTGATTAAAAATGTCTTTTACCCCAATCGTAAAATTTAAAAGTTAAACTCTAAGAACAAATGTATTGAATCCATTTGACAAGCAATATGGCAAAAACCTGTGTTTAGCAGCAGTAGCATTGTTTTTCTTTGAAGCTGGTAAACATCCTAGACTGTTAGCAATAAAATTTTGGGGAATCTTTTCCTTCTAGACTCAAGTTATTATTTTAGAGTTTTATTGCCAACTTCCCATCCTTTGTACTAAGAGTGTGATGACATGAATAAGGGTAAGCAACAGATAATCACATGAGCCATTTACAGAAGAATACAGAACATGGGTTTTTTTGTCGTGTTTTTTTGGCAGTTGATTTATTTCACTTTGCAAAAGCTTGGTTAGGCTCAGATGAATACAGCTTTGTATTCTGAGCTCTTATCTAAGAGCCCTGCCCTTGCAGGAAAAAAAACAAACCAACCCAAATGGGTTTGCTGAATTAGAGGCCTGGAGCAGCAGGAGAGAACAGGCTGGGGATATGCTGGTGCTGGTTAACGGGTGGTGATTTCTGCACATCTACCCCTGCACCCCGTTCCCCCCTCACACCAGTGCGGCTTGTCTTTACGAGTTGTAAATCTCTTTCCTGTTCTCAGTACAATCCCAGAAAAATACCACATACACAACTCACACTTGCTTTATTCCTGGATGGCTGTTGGGAGCATGCGCGTGTGTGGCGGGGCTGGTGGGGATGGTAGTGGTCGTTGGTGACGAAAACCCAGAATCAAAGCGTGAAGGGTGTTTCATATACAGGTCTGGGCTCCGGACACTGGGAACAGTTAACCTCTGCACCTCCGATTTCCCTAGGCTATCCAGGCACTGGTTTACTAACTCAATCAACAAATGCTTATCAACAGTCTTCTTACACTTCCTTCCTGCATTCAACAAACACTGCAACACCTACCATGTTTAAGAGCCTGTGCTAAATGCTGCGGGTACAAGTGAAGGAGACAGGTCCAGGCTTTTCACTGAAGGGATGACTGCAGCCGAGGTGGGGGGCGATGTGGATGGGATAGGATAAGCTGTGAGCACAGACCACCTCACTGTGGAATGAAAAGATCTGCTGCCATGTCGGTGGGCAAGAAACGTCACAGCCATCAGCGGTTTCTGGCCTCCAGAGGTGAACGAGGGCTCCCCGAACAACCAAAGGATTGTCACAAGCTGAAAGTAGAGAGTTCCCTTATTTGGTCGACATCAGCCAGGGCGGGAGTGCTGAGAAGCAGCTGAGACAAGGTGAGATAGTGTGTGCGGGGCGGGGGGCGACTAGCCAGGATGCTCAGTGCCGATGCCAGCCCCTGAGAGCCTCTTCTCCTCTTTCACTCCCTGGACCACTCCTGGTCACAACTGAGACCCTGGGCAGTGGGCCTTAGCTCCGAGCTGACCATACAAGCGCACAGCTGGCGACACTCATCATCACGGAGAACGGGTGCCCCAGGCTGGGCCCCAGCATTTCTGGATCTGCCAAGTCTCAGCACCGCTGAGGTAGCTAGGTCCGTTATGCGCTAATGAGCCAAGTTCCTTTGGCCTCGACACACCAACATTTCAAATCTTACTTTAAATATACAATATTAATATAGATAGTACTTAAAAATACTTAAAAACATTTTAAAATTAAAAATCATTAAAAAAATTTAAAACTAAAAAATTAGAATATTTAAATTATTACTTTCTCTAGCCCTTCTGCAGGGGACAGACAGGAGGAAGAAGTGCTCAAAAGATTTAATTTATTGACAAATTCCACATGAACAAAAGCCTGCAAGTGAAGTTGAAATGTGGCTTTAAAGTCACTGTCCACTAAGAATGGCAAGAAAAAGGCTTCTGGGTGGCAAAGAAGACCCTCCCTCGGCCCATGGCCCTTCTACAACCACCGTGCACATGTTCAGTGTAAAGCAGGGGCGGGGAAGGAGAAACATCAACCAGAAATGCAGTCTAGCACCTCCCAGTTCTTTCTACTCATCTGACCCATCACATTAATGGATGCTTAAGGTACTCCAGAGGAGAAGGCAATGGCAACCCACTCCAGTACTCTTGCCTGGCAAAATCCCATGGACGGAGGAGCCTGGTAGGCTGCGGTCCATGGGGTCGCTAGGAGTCGGACACGACTGAGCGACTTCACTTTCACTTTTCACTTTCATGCATTGGAGAAGGAAATGGCAACCCACTCCAGTGTTCTTGCCTGGAAAATCCCAGGGATGGGGGAGCCTGGTGGGCTGCTGTCTTTGGGGTCGCACAGAGTTGGACACGACTGAAGCGACTTAGCAGCAGCAGCAAGGTACTCCAGAAAACCTACTTCAAATCCCTATTGATATCCCAACTCTACTCATAAATGAAGGTGCTCTGAAAGCAGAAATTTTCCTCAACAGTAATGCAAAATTCTGTTTGTGATGCCATTTACACTTGTCTAGCAAGGTTATCAGAAAACCAGCCGCTTTACAAATCTGCTACACTTTGAACAAACATTAGAAGGTTACAAAATGATCATTTGTGCTACTAAGACACAGATGATGATGTTAGTGACAGGAAAAGAAAAGCAGGAAGGCAGCAGCAAGCATGTGTGTATGTACAGGCATCTTCGTGCTTTCAATTTATGTAAAAAAATTAACTTATGTTAATTTCCAGGACTAAGAAATATCAATAACCTCAGATATGCAGATGACACCACCCTTATGGCAGAAAGTGAACAGCAACTAAAAAGCCTCTTGATCAAAGTGAAAGAGGAGAGTGAAAAAGTTGGCTTAAAGCTCAACATTCAGAAAATGAAGATCATGGCATCCGGTCCCATCACTTCATGGGAAATAGATGGAGAAACAGTGGAAACGGTGTCAGACTTTATTTTTTGGGGCTCCAAAATCACTGCAGATGGTGACTGCAGCCATGAAATTAAAAGACGCTTACTCCTTGGAAGGAAAGTTATGACCAACCTAAATGGCATATTCAAAAGAAGAGACATTACTTTGCCAACAAAGGTCCATCTAGTCAAGGCTATGGTTTTTCCAGCAGTCATGTATGGATGTGAGAGTTGGACTGTGAAGAAGGCTGAGTGCCGAAGAATTGATGCTTTTGAACTGTGGTGTTGGAGAAGACTCTTGAGTGTCCCTTGGACTGCAAGGAGTTCCAGCTAGTCCATTCTAAAGGAGATCAGTCCTGGGTGTTCTTTGGAAGGACTGATGCTGAAGCTGAAACTCCACTACTTTGGCCACCTCATTAAAAGAGTTGACTCATTGGAAAAGACTCTGATGCTGGGAGGGATTGGGGGCAGGAGGAGAAGGGGATGACAAAGGATGAGATGGCTGGATGGCATCACAGACTCGATGAACGTGAGTCTGAGTGAACTCTGGGAGTTGGTGATGGACAGGGAGGCCTGGCGTGCTGCGCTTCATGGGGTCACAAAGAGTTGGACACGACTGAGCGACTGAACTGAACTGAACTGAACTAAGAAGTCTAAAACTTTTTTCAACAAGATGAGACATATCCCATGGTATCAGTCATGAAAATCAAGGCACCGCTGATGAGGTCTATGCCTTAACTGAGAGGACGGCCGATGCAATTCACGTGTCCGTGTGAGGTCACAGCGAGCCTTGCTATGGTCCATTGGTTCATCCCTCCAGGCTCAGCAGAGACCACGTGAGGATGAGGAGCAGGTGGAGTGAAGGGCAGGGCCAAGGAGCACGAGGCCTGTGTGTTGAACCCAGTGCTGGCCTCGAGCATCGTCACTGGCCATTGCCCTGGATGCCTGGAGGGACAGCCCTATCACCGTTCATCTGGCTACAGTCCAGCAGCTGGAAGAGTTCTGGGGGAAAGTTAGACGATGACTCAGAGCTGAAGGAGGGAAGGCTTTGCAGACAAGAAGGAAAATGACAGGGGTCGTTGGTGTGCAGGAAATTCTAGCCACGGCCAAACCTGTATCAATGCAGCTCTTTGCTTAGTCTTTGAGGGGAGGAATCACCAGTGATGCATTTTAAAGTCACTGTACACTTTTGTCATATGGGAATTGAAAACTACTCATAAAAATATATTAAACATCTATAGTTAGAACGTAATTCCTTTAAATGTAACTAGGCATTATATTGAAAAAGAAAGTGGATCATCAATCTGAACACATTTCTAGCACACAGCTGTGTAAGGGGGCCCGTGGAACAGGAGAATGGGGCACAGGCTTTCAGGCGGCAACACAGAGACCACCCCTCCTTACTGTCCGTCATCATCTGAGTACTGTCCAGCTGGTACCACACCTCCTGAAAATCTGGGACAACAAACTGAACCTTTCACTTTTTGGGAGGCGCATGAGACCTTAGTTTTCCAACCAGGGGTCGAACCCACGCCTGCTGCAGTGAGAGCATGGAGTGCTAACCACTGGGCCACCAGGGAAGTCCCAGGGACAACACATTGAACTGCAGAGAAACACGAGTGGCCTGATGACTGCCGTGAGCATCTGTTTCATTTTCTCTCCAATTTAAAGAGAAAGGAAGATGTAATCACAAACTTGTTCACATGCACATTTCAAATGAGACTCTGGACATAAGCCCTCCATCTGAAGCCAGGCAGTTTGGCCCACAGGTGACAATGATCTCAGGCACCTTCTGGTCCTATTTCAGGCCCCTGCCCCCACCCCAGCAGCAGATGACAGCGCCCAGGGTGCCCCGAGTAGCTGCCAGTCACAGCGTGGGGAGGTCCTTACCTGGAGTGGGACGAAATCTCGCTGAGGTCGCCCAGGCTGCCGTCGGCAGCCCCACTGGTGGAGATGCCAGGCGCATAGCCATGGGCCGCGTACATCCTGGCCTGCTCGTCGTCGGGCCCCGGGATGTCGGAGTCGGCCCAGTGCTCTGCCCGCCCGTGGATCAGGGACCGGCTGCCTGCCAGGTGCACAGGGCCCAGGACTGCAGCGGGCATGCACGGGGCCGTGTCAATGCCACTGTCCGTGGAGGCCCCCTTGATGTACGTCAGCCCCAGCAACTCGGGATCCATGAGGTCCCCAGACCCAAAGTGCTTGTCGTCGCTGTTGCTGGAGGTGTTGCTGGAGAGCGTGTTGCTGCTGGAGTGGCTGGAGCAGCTTTTATCTCCGATCTTGAGGAGAGAAACGGGGAGGCTTCAGACAAACCCTACACTTTGCTTCTACACGAAGGCGATTATTCTCCCCAGACTCACGAAGCTACAGACCTGATGATTTCACCCGAACCCTTTCTACTCGCTTGTCAGCAGGAAGCAAGGCAAGAATTTACTTTTCAAAAACATCCTGGTTTCAGGCAAAAGTCCCTGAGTCATAATTCCTCCCATCATTCATCTTAAGTTAAATGGGTATCTTTTCAAGTCTTTGTTCAATTATCTGTACATCAACACAAAAGTATTGCCACACTGTCACTAATCGGAAAGCAGTTAACGAAGGTTCTAGAAGCTGGGGAAGTACATGGGGAATTAAGAGGAGGAAAACAGCCTTTCTTCAGAGAATGCTCCTGTGACAAGGGACAGGGCCAGTCCTGGGTGTGGGGTAGAAGACCCAGGTCTGAATCACAGTAGGGGGGATCTTGGCCAGTCACTCAGCTCCTCTCTGAGCTTACTATACTGAGCACAGGGATTACTGTGCAGACCCAACCAGCTCACGTGTGCAGAAGCACTGTTTAAGCATGAGCCACACCCACCCCCAGAGCCCCAGTCAGGGGAGACCCGGGGTTGATGAGATGGGGTGCTCTTGGGGGTTCACGGAGGTCCCTGGAAGATGAAACCAAGAGAGCAGACTAAACGTCCCATCTGATGATGTTCTGGTACAGACACGACCCCTCCTCTCAGCCTGGATGATCAGCCAAGGGCTGTGGAGTCATGAGACCCAGCCACCTGTGATTTTCAAGTGGTCTGGCCCTTTCTTCTTTCCGTCTTCCCTTTCTTCCTTCCATCCCTCTCTTCTTCCTTCTTTCCCTCCACCCTATCAGATCCTTAAGCAAATCCCGATGCCCTTTGTTATCACAAGTGGATCTTCTCAAGTTCACCCTTCCCCTCCCCCACTGCCCGTGTGCTGGCGCCATCAGTTGGCTCCGCAAGGCCGGCTCAAGACAAGCTGAGAGACGGAGGCCACATGTTTGCAGGTAACAGCTCTGAGGCTGGCCAATGACACGTGGAGGAGGAGAAGAAAAGGAACAACTTGGGTCAGGACCTGATAAGACGTCTGCAAATTTTGAAAAATGAGCTACTTTGTAAGGTTGGCTTCATCTGGCAACAACTAAAATTCCTGTTTGCACATTTAACTGGTAGTTTCATTTCACTGAGCTACAGTCACCTACATGGCTCCTTTTCATTTCTGCAAAGAGTAAACAGAACCACACAGGCGCTGTGGGACCCCGGGAAGCCTGGCAGTTGGCTGCTGCCGGTGTCCCTGCATGCCGTCTGCAGCTGCTCCCTGAGCGGCCAGCACCAGGCTCAGCATCACCCACCGCACAGGTTCTGCTTCTGTATTTTGTCCACATGCGGATAATAGTCAACAGATTAAAACTACCAAGGATCAAAGGCTGAGGTTACAATCCTGGCTTTGCCAATAGTTTACTGGATGACTTTTCTCTGTATTTCTTTATAAAAGGAGAGAGAGAAAAAGAACCCCCCCCCACTTTTTTTTTTTCTTTTTAACTTCACCCAAGACCCTTATGAGATAAGTGATGCCACTGAGAATCCCTGGCAACAATGCTAATAAATTACAAGTGCTGAGATGAACAGAAGCATTAGTTCATGACAAGACTCACGTGAGAAAGCTTATTGGGAGAATCCTTGCAACCTCCATCCTTCTGCAGGCCTCTTTCCTTATAGGAGCTCAGGACTTTGGAAGGCGGGCCATGCCATTTGGTTTCTGTCACACACAGAGAGAGAAGCCTTAAAGATCTAATTTCTAGCATTAACAAAGGAGCAGAGAAACTCAGGAGCCAAACACATGGTTCAGTGACCACAATCAGGACTGGTTGTAGGACCTTCTGGTCCTACCCACAGAGAGGCCCTCAGAGCAGACAGAACCACCCCACGATGCTCACGGTCAGTTTCCTAGGCACCACCAGCTATGAGCACATTCCGGATGACCTTGGGGGCCCAGCAGCTACCCTGCACAGGGCAGGATGGTGCTGGCCAGACGGGAATGGATGAGTGAACCAGTGAAGGGGGAGGAAGGGGCAGGAGAGAGGCATGCGAGGGGCGGGGGTCCAGGTTACCGGCGTGTCTGCTCCCTTCCGTGGTGTCCTCCCGCTCCCTGGCCCCGTCACATTCCAAGGGGCCGGAGCCCTGGTGCTCCAGCAGCAGGGGAGACTGGCACCTGGAGAGAACACAGAGCTGAGGCGCGCCCGCACGCAGTCTCGCCAGTGTCCCCGTCGGTGCTGGTTCCGAGGGGCAACCCCAGGGATCCCTCGTCAGAGGCTCTCTGCTGCCGCAGCCCTGCCTGACAGAGCAGCTTAGAGCATCTGGACCTGGGGGCTCCTCTGTCACCCCTGGGTCCAAAGAGGCACCCGGATGACACCATTTACAGATAGAGGCGGCGGCCAGCACCAGGGGCTGAAAGGACTGTTCGGGTCCCTGTAGACTGAACACGAGCTCGCTGCTTTTGCTGCCACTGTTTCTCCTGAATACATGTACTGATGCTTCTTCATATCAAATTTTTTAAGGAAAAAGAAAATCAGATCCATTTGCTGCTAGACTACATCTGGCCGGACTTTTGTTTTATGAAAATCCCCAAATAGGACAATTTACTCTTCCAAAGGAAACTGCAGAAAACTTATTCATGTTATAAAGGGACCCTTTCTTCCAGAATCCCAGTTCTAAATCCTGATCTGCAGAAAAAGCCAAGACGTGGTTTTTCCACTGACATAAAGCCTCCCCCACCTACTTTAAAAATGCAACTCAAACAAGAAAGATTTCTGTAGGTACAACATTTTTGTTATTGTTTTTCAGTCTCTAAGTTATATTCAATTCTTTGTGACCCCATAGACTGTCGCACACCAGGCTCCCCTGTCCTTCACTATCTCCCAGAGTTTGCTCAAATTCACGTCCATTGAATCTGTGAGGCTATCTAACCATCTCAAAAATTTAAAAAAAAAAAAAAAAGTACAACTTTTAAGAACCCCATCCAGCATCTAAAGCGGGGAATGCGTATAACTCAGACTATAAATCTCTACTTCTCAGCCCAAACCAGAAGGAGAGAGGGTCCCAGGAGAGGGTTTCCCTGGGCACATGTGAGAGGAGGAACAGAAGCGTCTCTTATCTGGTGCAAGGCCCCCCAGCTGTCTGGACAGTCCATCCTCTCAGCAGTGCACCCAGCTCCTTCAAGCGGCAGAGGCAACACTGGCTTGCAACAATGCACAGAAACACTGCTGCTGGGGGCAACGCCTGCATTTCCTTATAAAAATACAGCCACATTCCTGGGGCGGCCCTCCTCTTCCCAAGAGTGTGCAGCTATTTCCTTGAGTTACTGCGTCCGTCCATCCTGGGTCCTGTCCATAGGTGCCCTCAGGCCCCTGGGTGCTGTGTGCACACAACAAGGGACAGCCCTGCCCCCAGCTTCCACTTGCTCTCAAGGAGGCAGAGGAAATGTGTCACATGTTAAATCTGCCTCCTCAGACTCTGGGCTGTGTTTTGGAGAGAAAAACACTTTCAAGAAAGACTGTGAATTTATTCCTCGTCAGCAATGTAAGTGAAGGGAAACTCCCAAGGGCCATCACCCACAGAGTCTCCAAATTCTTAATTTTCATGTGTTCAAAAAGACTCTCCCTTATTAAGAAGAAAAGAAAAGAAAACAGACAACTTCAGAATATAGACAAATGAGTCCACTTTCACAGAAACGATGAGCTACCCAGTCTGGAAGCACTGGCCCTAACAAAGTGCTATCTGAGTCTCTCTGTCCCCAGTGGCCTTGTGCACAGTAAGCGCTTCTGAATGTGCCCTGAAGACATGTCCCCCCAGGAGCCCACAAAAGGGGAAAAGGAGTGGTACCCGTCGTATCCAACTTGTGGTCTCCAGGGTCCGCTGCTGCCTGGTCCGGGGTCGCTGGACGATGACTGATTGCTGGGCGAACTTCTGAAAGGTTGACTACAATCAGTAACAGGCACGGAGGTGGGCTGCCAACATCTGGACCTGGCTTGTTTTGACTTACAAATGAATTCATTTTTCAATGACGAAGAAAAGGGGAAACACACATTGCGGTCATGGACAAATAAACTGAGAATTGGTGATGCCATGAGATTTCAGAGGTATTATGGTTGCTAATTTATTATAGGAAGGGGATGTGGCAGGAACAAGGCTTTACCATCTAAAGATTGAAAGCACAGCTAATGATATCAGTTAAACATGGGGGACAGCAATAGGATACACAGAATTATGAAAACATCACTACGACTTGGTCTATGAGACATTGCAAGGGACGCTGTGGTTCTATATTTAAAACTGAGGCAGAGAGAAAACTCTAAATTTGGTGAAACCATTTATTTCTGCACATGTATTGAATGTAATCCTATTTATTTCAGACACACAAAAATGAGTGACACTTGTGAGAACTCATTTGAGGAAGACGTGCTTGCCAACTTTTCATTTTGCTATTAGAAGCCTTCCTTGTGTGTGCGTGTGCATGCTAAGCGGCTTCAGTCCTGTCCAACTCTTGCCAACCCTATAGACTGGTTCCTCTGTCCAAGGGATTCTCGAGGCAAGAATACTGAAGTGGGTTGCCATGCCCTCCTCCAGGGGATCTTCCCAATCCAGGGACTGAGCCCAAGTCTCTTTATGTCTCCTGTGCTGGCAGGTGGGCTCTTTAACACTAGCGCCATCTGGGAAGCCCCAAATAATTCCTTATAAGTTAGTAAATTATATGTTAATAAGGGAGGTTCTATAGACCCTTTGCCTTCCAGATAAAACCCCTTTACACCCAGGCTACCTACTGTATGCATTTCTCTGAATACAAACTCAGCAGACCTTTGAGAAGGGAGATCCAGAGCCCAGATGATTGACTGTCAAGTTAGTTACACCATTCTTGCACTCATTTGAGGAAAAACAGACTGGAGAAGTCAGAGCAAGACCACATGTTTTAATCCTGGTAATTATTATTAACACCTATAGAGACTTATACCTATGGGCCAGGGGTGTCCTAAGCAGTTAACCTCTGCAGATTGATTCAGCCATCATAATGCCCTGTGGAGGTCTCTATGATAGCCAAGTTTACTTTTCATAGGAGGAAACGAGAATGGGAGAGGCCAGGTAACAGGCCAAGGTGATGACACGTTCAGCGGGCAGCCCGGCTCAGTGTCTGCTTACAACATATGCTCTATTAGATGAAAGCCTAACAAGGAATTGTGAGGAAACTCTTGGCGTCTCCACAGCCCATAAGTTATGTGAAAGTTAAAACAAAGGGCGTAAAAGTCAATAGCAACAACAAATCCACTATGCTGTTCACTTTAAACTACCTCTCTGTGCCACGTCTCTAAATTCTCAGCAGCTTCTAACACTACTGAATTTCACTCTTAAACAGGTGCTCCCTCTCAGGGAAAAACTTAATTTTAAACTCAACTCCCTCCGCTTAAAATGAGAGAGAAAAGCAGAGATGCCAGTGATCTTAGGACCTCTGAAAATACTGTGACCGTGAGGATGATGGGATTTCATCAGTGATTTTTGTGGCTTTGTTTTCTTTATACTCAAAACTGTTCACGCTTATCTAGAGGCTCCTGCAGAATGGTTTCCCAATGTGGTTTGGAGAGCGAGTTGACAGGAGGATTACCGCAGAGAGGTACAATGGTGGCCCTGGGGGGTGGTGTCCACGGCACCACCGCTGGCTGGGACCACAAGTGCCCCAGCGTTCGGGGCCTGCCCAGAGGCCCTGCCATCAGCACCACCGCTGGCTGGGACCACAAGTGCCCCAGCGTTCGGGGCCTGCCCAGCGGCCCTGCTGCCCACTTGGTCAGAACAAGCTAATTCAGAAGTGACTAAGCCACACACAAGTCCCCCACCATGTGAAGTTCCAAGCCAGTGCTTCACCAGGGCCACCAGCTTACCTGGTACCATCGGGCAGCTTTCGGTCAAAGGAGGTGCTGCGGGGGATGGCGGCCTGGCTCTGCGGGAGCAGGGGCTGGCACTGCAGCCGGTCGGGTGTGCTGGGCACCGGGGAGACCCTGGGCAGGGGCTGCAGGGCGGGCGTGGGCACGCGGTGCCATGTGGTGTTCCTCCGGAAAGGGGTCTTGTATTCACAGGGGGCTCCCTCGCTGTCGAGCTTGTACTCCACCATGGGGATCCGGCAGAGCTCCGAACACCCTCTGTGAGCCGAGAAGAGACAGTCAGGGGGTGCTCAGCACTGAGCAGCCAGCCCGACTCACTGACGGCCTCGCATGTGCTTCTCGGGGCTCATGGACGATGGTACAAGGCCATCCACCCTCAGCAGTAGACCTGGCTGACCGTACTTTGTCTGCGTGTCACCCAGCACAGACCAGGAGGATCTGGTCTCAAGCCTGTGGCTCTGGTTAACCCTGGCTGTCAGGGGTTTCGTGCACAGGCTCTGTCTCTCCAAGTAGTTTGCAAACTCCCTGGGCAGATTGGGGTTGATCTTTAACCAATCTGCATACGTGGAATTATTTGCATTGAAACTGGGTGATAAATAAACATTAACAGATTAAAAACACCTCATATATAATCTGAACAGATACATGAAAGTACAGTCATATAATCAGGAATTTGAGTCACATGTCACCTGTTTCTCCTGAATCTGAGAAAAGTGAAAACAAATTAGACAAAAGCTGCCACAAGTCAAGGAAAAGCCTGAATGCCCATCCTGCTGGAGGCACATTAGTCAGTCACTTAGTTATCACTTCGTCAGTCGCTGCTTGTCAGTCACTTAGTTGCCATGGTCACTTCCTTGAGCTACTGTCGCGGCTCCCCACAAACTATCCCCCACGGGCTCAACTGACCAGTCAGGGATGTAAGACCCTTTAGCCTGAAAAATGTGATCTAAGGCAGAGACCCCTCAAGTTACACTGTGTCCACATGACTGATACTGCTGACTTAACTAAAGTGACCTGCAAAGCCAACTGGTGTTTGGCCAGGGCACAGGAAGACTGGGCGAGTCTCGACTTTGAGTGGCGGGGTAACTTGTCCCTTTTTAGCATGCGGATGAAGCCTTGCCCCTCCCTAGACATTCTGAAGTCAACAGAAAAACTCTCACATTCACCCTCTAAGAAATATGGGGAGGGAGGAGGGCGGGGGGTTCAGGTTGGGGAACACGTATCTACCTGTGGCGGATTCATGTTGATGTATGGCAAAACCAATACAATATTGTAAAGTAATTAACCTCCAATTAAAATAAATAAAGTTATATATTTTTTTAAAAAAGAAATCTATCAGGGCAATAAGGTGTCACTCTTTAAAAAGGAGAATTGCATCCTCAAGACAGTGGAGTACAACTTTCCAGAATCATTACAAAGGAACAAAGGGAACAAAAACCAAAACAAACTTGATCATCAACAAAGCTTGGAGACACCGAAACACAGTACATAAGGATAGAAGGCAAATGGTGGAACACCAACAGTGGAGCAGAGAAAGGCCAACCCAGGGATGTGCAAAGAGAAAGACAGGGAGAAGCATGCCGATCCCCTTTCACACCTGAGCAGGTGCAGGAACAGGAAGCATCAGGCACCACAGAGGGTGGA
Organism: Budorcas taxicolor; assembly: GCF_023091745.1. Lineage (NCBI taxonomy): Eukaryota > Metazoa > Chordata > Mammalia > Artiodactyla > Bovidae > Budorcas > Budorcas taxicolor. The sequence continues at coordinate 40,105,464 of NC_068914.1, read as the reverse complement.
AGAGAAAGGGAAGGAGTGAACAGTGAGCCCCCAGCCAGCACTGGGCCCCTCAGGCAACGTCCACCCCCACCTCTCAGGGGCAGCAGCAATGGTCAAGGGAACATGACCTGAAAGAAGGTACTCAATGCCAGGAGGTACCCAGGAAAGCAGAGATGAAAGCAAAAGGTGAAGTAAAAGCCTTGCTGGAAACAAGATCCCCGAGTGTGTCCTCGTTCCTGCAAACCCAGCTTCAGGATCATCCTGCAAAGGACAGGGGTCTTTCTCCACAATAAAGACAAGCAGGTGCGAGCCACCCAATCACCCTGCCACGAGGCTCACCACCCTCAGGGAAAGAGAAGGAACCGGTGAAAGTGTTAGTCACTCAGTCGTGTCCCATCTTCGCAACCCCCTGGACAGCAGCCCACCAGGCTCCTCTGTCCATGGAATTCTCCAGGCAAGAATAGTAGAGTGGGTTGCCATTCCCTTCTCCAGGGGATCTTCTCAATCCAGGGATCAAACCCAGGTCTCCTGAATTGCAGGCAGATTCTTTATCACTGACCCACCAAGGAAGCCCGAAATTTAAAAAGAGGATGACTGAAATTCAAAATAAAAAACTCCAGCAGGACAGACGGAAGGTAAACAGAGGAGCTTTGCCTCAAAACCCAGAAAATCCAAGTTCAATCTACGAAGTCTAAATTCACCTAACAGAGAAAGAGAGGAAAACGTGGGGAGGAAATGATCAACAAATAATGCACAAAAATTTCCAGAACTAAAGGGAATAAAAGGTGTGTCAAGACATATCCTGGTAGATTTCAGACTCCTGGGTTAAAGCAGAGATCCTGAGTGTCTGGAGGGGAGAAGGCAGGGGAGGGCGCAGGCCCTACACAAAGGCAGGACACAGAGAAGTTCATTCTTCCCAACAGCAAAATGGGGTAAAAGTTCTCATCTGTCAAATCAACAGTGCTTGGCGCTTGGGATGGAGAGAGCGAGCGAAATCAAAAACCGTTCTGCTTTTTGGATCTGGAAGCCAAATGAATGGTGATGCTAGCTACCCTTTAATAGAAGGGATGAACCAAAAGAAGCATCATAAAAAGATAAGATGTCTGTTGTAGAGAATGAGTAGGGATTATCTCTTTATCAGTAAACCTGACTTCTTATCTTTTAACTCTTTCCCCCAAAGCAATATTCATCTCTTTTACCCAGGCAAGTTTAAATTACTCTGGATTTAATGAATGTGCTAAATAACTGGAAAAATTTGATAAGCTGAGATTTACACTGGGTTGCATTTTTTAAAATAAAGTGCTAAGATGCTACAATTTTTTGCTCATGGATTTATACTGTTTCCAAGTGTCTTTCTATTTAATTAGACACAACATCCCCAGGGACTTACTGATTCGTGCACATGGCCAATGACCTAATCAGAAATCATAAAGGTGGGATATTAGCATACATGAAAACATCAAGAAAACTGAATCCTATCTTCCACCCTATAACCTATGTTGTAAGCAGATTCACGCTTTGGGGTCTCAAAGCCTAAAGCTGCCTGAATCATCCAAGTCAAGGAATCTCTTAACAGTGAAAAGTCCTGGAATTGTGTTTTGAATGAAACACATGTGAACCTTGAATCTTAGGGAAGAAAGGGCACCCTGCATTTCCAGAGGTTGCTTTGTGTTTCCAGTTTATTGGGTTTGGTTTAAAAAGAAAGAATGAAAAAAGAAAAGACAGACAGCTGGGTACAGCGTCTTTAATTCATGCTCACAGACTACAGTCTTTAGTAAGAGGCTGTAATTTAGCTTCAATCTTGGATAAAAAAATGCTATATAAATGCATAATCATGACTAATATTTGAGAGAGCACTGACAAAAACTTGTGCCACACATTAGGCTGAAGAGAGAATGGGGGTTGGGTATTTCATTTCCATCCTCTCGCACAAGGTCATATGTAAATGATCTTTTAATACTAAACACGGGCATTCTTTTGCCCTCATGAAAATAAGCCTAAAGAATGACTTAATTTTAAAATCAAAATTAATTCTGCTATGACACTTTGATGGTAACTACTCTCACTAACTAGATATTTGCTTTGTTTACTTCTTATGACCAAGACATCAAATAAATATGACTATAACATATCATCAAACGTAGTCAAATTCAGTTCTGTTCCATATGTATGAGGAAATCCTTGAAGGATACATATGGAAATTCAGCCAATTTTTAGGGAAATGGGAAGAGGTGTAAAATAAAATTACAAATGAACCTTCAGAGGTGATCAGGCTGCAGGCGGTGTCAGAAAGTGTACCTGCCCTTGAGCACACTGCTCTGTCCGCCTTGTGTGGTCTGCACACAGGATGCCAAGCAAGAGCCTCACTCATCGGAGCATCCGGCACTGGTGAAGGGCACTTGGCACACATTTCTGGCCAGTGAATAAAGGACAATTCAAACCCAAACTGACCAAATGCAAAAAAGATCCAAGGAGTCATTTCTGAACACAGTCGCACAGTCACGTCTAACTCTTTGTAATCCCATGGACTGCTGCCCGCCAGACTCCTCTGTCCAGGGAATTCTCCAGGCAAGAGTACTGGAGTGAGCTGCCATTTCCTTCTCCAGGGGATATTCCTGACTCAGGGATCGAACCTGGGTCTCCTGCATTGCAGGTAGATTCTTTACCAACTGAGCTACTAGGAAAGCCCATTTCTGAACAAGTGAGCTGCTAATCTTGTGTGCAACTGAGCTGTTGTTGAAGAAAAGACCTCCATCTTTTGCTTTCCTATATTAGTGGAGAAATCACAGACCCCACTGATAAACGTGCTCCATCTCCTTTCAATACTCCAAATTGAGTCAGTGGATTTGAACTGTATTTCTAGTTTCTGGCACCGTTTTCATGGTGTGCCTGCCAAAAGAAGGCACTCGAAGGCATAGATAAGGCTGGGGTATCACTGGCACGTGAGCACTTACACAACTATGTCTTTGCTCCATAACGAACATCATCTACGTGTGCTTCTAATTACCACGCTAGGTAGGGATCAAAACAAACTCAGCTTCAGGGATCAAAACAAATTTAATTTTTAACATTGATTGTCTAGAGAATAACTTTTCTGAGTCTCATAATCTCTCCCAGTCATCTGTCCTAGAAGGGAAAACATTCTGTAGACCAAGAGCATCAAGAACAACATGCTGGTTAAAAAATGTGATGCTACAAAACTATCAGAATAACAAGGGGCTCCCTTAGCTGGAGCCCTCAGAGCATCCTAGGTTTGACTGCTTTATTCTGACAAACAACGCCACTTGTTCCTCTGCACTTGGCATTGTGGACTCCGTGCAACAGCTTACTCCTCTAGCAGGGACACTGAGTAACTGCCTTACGTCCACACTCTTCCATGCTCTCCCTGCTTCCAGAAGCTCCTACACCAGGGGTTCCCACCTGTAATTTCTAGTCTGTGGCTGCTCCCACTTTCCAGCTTCTAGGCTCAGCAGCACAGAGGCTGTGTGCCCTCTGGCTCACAGCTGACAGGCACTCATGATCACTGTTCAGCACTGTAGCATGGACCCGGGACTTCAGGGACAACCGGGAAGGTCGCCAAGATGGCATCACCATCCCTTCCAAGTGACACCTCCGGTTTTCTGGAAGAGGACCCTCCCTTTACCACTAATAAATGGGTGCTTGAAACCAGAATCACTGCTGGCCAGGCAGTAAACTCAGCTCTAAAGGGGCTTCATCTTGGACTGCCTGACCATCAGGACTATCGCTGCTGGAGCCCAGCCAAGCTGCCTTAATTTATTATCAGTAGAAATGCTCTACAGTAGTCAAACCGTTTTCCACCTAAGGGAGAGAAGTCAGTGCCCTGTGCTCAAAACCCAGATCTGCCAATACGCAGCTCAGAAAGGGGAGAGACGCTTCGGACCCATGTTTTACCTCTTGCCAGTGGAACAGTAACAGCGGAGGATGTGTCAAGATTAAATTATGGAAGTATGCAAGCTTCCCAAAGCGAAAGCATCAAGGAAAGAAATTAGTTTCATCAAACTGATAATGTGATTTTTTGCTTCCATAAAGAAAGACAATATAAAACAGCAAAAGGCTCATATACTTTGCTGAAAGTTCTTTCTAGATAATATATATTTACAGAACTACAGAATGGGGAAGTTTAACTTTATGTAATAATCAGAAGCACAGAAAATTTTGGAGCTGTAAAATTCCCTGTGTACATTCATCCATAGAACAATAAATCATTATTTTGATACTTTGTTCTTTACTCTCATACCAAAGTTGGATGTATGACTTTCAAAAAAGAAGAAGTAGGAGAAATCCTAGGGATAATAAATAGGGATAAATACTCTTGAGGTGCAACAACAACAAACTCCCAAAGAACTGAGAAACAGAACTGAGAAAGTTTAAAGGAATGAGATGCATTCTTACCAGGAAGAAAAAAAAAAAAAAAGGTTGAACAAATTAGCAAAGTGTGGACTGGGTAAACCATGGACCCACAACACAGCTAAATCACGTAATTACAACTTGCATTTACTCTGAAATTGCCTGTTGGTTTCACTTTGTTGGGAGAATCTCGGTGAACCTTGACCTCAACCCACAAATCTCATGAAGTCTTCCAACATATTGCGATGCAGTCCTTTGCTTCTAATCCACACTTCCCTTGAATGGTACTTTGCAGGTTTCCACCTACACTATACCATTTCAATTTCACAGAGATGTCTGCGGTAGTACAAAGGACATCTACAATTTGCAGAAGGCTCAGAGACTTGGAAAGGTGAGACAGCTTTCACCCTAGAACATGGAAGCTGACTCCTAGCTCAGCACTCTTTCTAATGCACTCACCCATCTCCTTCGGAAACTATCAAAGGACATTTAATGAGCCCATGTCGTGTCAGTTTCCACTAGGAGCTGAAAGATTCTCTTTGGCAACAAAGGCAGATAGATCCCCTCAAACAAAATATCTGATTCTTTTACATTATGCACTTTGTTAAAGAGACTTTATAGCCTTAGGGACTGAAGTAATCACCGATATTTTCATCATTTTAATGTCTGTTATGCTAATAGCCTGCTAATAGCTGAAAGACTCTTTCCAAATTATCCAACAAGGTGACAGGGATAATTGGTGCTCATTCACTCGAATCACAAACTCCTTCTGTTGCATAAAAAAATCAAACGCTTCTAATAGGGAGATAACCACCCAGTGTAACTGACTGTAAAGGTAAGTAAGGGCAGTGTCACATGTGAAATAGGTAGGCACTTGATGAAATATTAATTCACTTTTCTACCAACTTCTTTAATTTATAGATAGAAATAGAGAAACCCTGAGACTACAGTGAAAGAGATATCTAAACCAGAAACCCACCTGACCAAGCCCTTTGAATAAGGTCTTGGAATGGACAAGGTATGTGTCTATTACACAGGAAGTGAGGCTGGCTCCTACCGAGTAAGTCATCAACTTCCTGTGTTTCGTTCTCACCAGACATGGGGTGGAGTGTGTCTTCACCCACTGCACCCCAGACCAAACACAGCATTCAACATAAAACAGGGCCAGTGGGAATTTTCTGTATGATGCAGGGAGCTCAAATCTGGTGCTCTGGGACAAACTAGAGGGATGGGATGAGGCGGGAGGTGGAAGGGAGGTTCAAAAGGAATACGACTTTTGAACTTGATTCATGTTGATGTAAGGAAGAAACCAACACAATATTATAAAGTAATTACCTCCCAATTAAATAAATTTTTTAAAATATTAAAAAAAAAAAAACAAACAAACCAGGGCCAAAAAGTTCTTCATGAAGCCAACCACTTCCTTTTTTTTTTCCCCCTCTGAGAAAGCTTGCTGAGGAAAAGTATTCTATTACAAAGTTCAACAGAAGACTCAATAGCTATATAATACCTGGTTTCTGATAAATAAAATTTCCACAAGAGACTGTATTCACTGGCTGTCCATCACCATTGCCCAGCGTCATTGGACAATGATCAGGACAAAATATAAATGGGAAGTGTTTTATTTATTTTTGGCCACACTGTGGCATTCAGGATCTTAGTCTCTCAATCAGGGCTCAAACCCACGTCCCCTGCATTGGGAGTGTGGAGTCTTAACCAATGGGCCACCAGGGAGGTCCCAGAAGTACTATACTTTAGAATGCCACACAGGTGAAAAGGAGCCCAAGAATGCAAAGATTATGTCTGTTCTTCCCATGTTTCATAGCCCTGGACAAGCTAGTTCAGAGTGAAGGAATGAATGAACAGTAAATAACCTACCTTATATTCATTCTATAATCCAGTGTTCTGACTTCTAGGAGGGAGAAGATAATCTAAACGTTCTATCAGAGGACTGGGCAGAGGGCACAGAGGGTTACTGTGAGAACCTGAGGTTTCATACTTGTTTTTTAACAGTTCACGTTACAATTCATTACATTAGAGTCTATGAGACAATACCAGGTAGAACTGGTTTCACGTATCCAAACAAATATAAGGAACCCTAATCTAAAACCTCGCTCTAATCCAGATTTCAACTCACCACCTATCTATTTACCTATCATCTCTGTCTCCCAATCTACCTATAATCGATGTTTTCATCTATCTATACCTATCTATCAATTGCTAACCTGACAAAATTGAGTTTTCTTCCCCATTTCTATCTCTCTGCCCTACTCTGTGTACTTCCGAGAGTTGAATGGTCAAGGTCCTGGCGGCTATGGCTTCAGTTTTATAGAATGATCAGAGAACAAGAATTTAGATTCATGACAACATGAGATAATTGCCACTGTTTTGCATTATACAGAAAAATACGTCTTGGACAATATGTCAATGAAGTATGAAAAATCACACAAAACAGATGCACCACAGCATGGAATTTCATTTCCATTTTTATTGGACATATTTACTAAATCACTCACATTGTATCACAACTCATGCATAATTCTGATGAGCTGTTATTTCCTTTCTATCAGCCTTTTAAGTTGATGCACTTTCCTTAAAATGACATTGATAGAATGTCAGTCACCTTTGAAGGCTAGGGACTGAGGCCATGCCCTGCCTTTCAAAAAACCAAGAAATGCTTAATTAAGCGTCTTGGAAACTCTTCTTCATTTTTGCCACAGAGACTGTCTGCTTTGGAAAAGCCCTCACTCCCTCGCAAACCTCATTTCCTTTTGAAGAGCACTAGTCCCTAACTGCTCCTGGCCACTCATTCCCAATCGCTATGAAGCCTCTCCCAGATCCAGTCGCAGCAGGAGATCAGCTAATAAGCATTCCCAGAGGGAACCTTCCTGCTCCTTGCCTGCTGGAACTCCACAAGGAAAATAAAATTGGGTTCTGCCTTCCTTTCAAGCCTGGGGACAGCTGAGTTATCATCACCCTGAGGCTTGAGAAAAGGACTTCAAAATGTGGGATGCCTTTTGATTCCATATAAATACTTTCCCAACTAAAGACTTCATTTAATCCAGCAGCTTCTGAGTCATAAGCAAATACCTTCTGACCTACAGACAACTAGGAGCGAGTCTATTAAATGACAGGCCTCTCCCACTCCTGACAGAAGCAGATGGGCTCCGGGGGGAATTTCTTCTCCCTGATATTGTGGAGGACAAAAAAAAAAAAAGGCTGACAAATGGCAAAAATTAACTGAAGCATTTTTCACTCTATTATTCATGATGTTTATAAAGGCTGAAATATCTTGCAATTCACGAACTTGGCCATTTTAGTAGTCCTTATGGCTCTTACACTAAAGACAACTTAAAAAGGAAAAATTACACACACGTCCATTTAAATTAATATTTTTATTTGGCCACCTCACTGATAAGTAAGAGCTGATTTGTGAAAGATGGCGCCTTTTCCCACGCCACAAATCAAAAGAATAGTTCTACCTAAAGGGCCATCTTTACATATTTTGCTGTAGGAATCAAGGTACGAAGTGATATCATTTAAAAGGTTGTGATATCAACAAGGATCTACTGTGCAGCACAAGGAACTCTGCTCTGTAGAGATCTGTAATAACCTAAATGGGAAAAGAATCTGGATATATGTGTATGGATAACTGAATCACTTAGCTGTACACTTGAAACTTAACACAACTTTGTATTTAATACATCAACTATGATCCAATACAAAATAAAAACTAAATTTAAAAAAGGTTTGCAGTTTAATTTTCAAAATGAGTGAAGCATTGCTCCTTTCTCCTTTTATACCCTCCTCTACAGTTTCATTACTAAAATCTAATAACGCAGAAGGCTGTTGTTGCTTAGCTGTGCTGTGCTCAGTTGCTCAGTTGCGTCTGACTCTTTGCAACCCCATGGACTGTAACCTGCCAGGCTCCTGTCCTGGGCATTCTCCAGGCAAGTATACTGGAGTGGGCTGCATGCCTTCCTCCAGGGGATCTTTTCAACTCAGGGATCGAACCCAGGTCTCCCACACTGCATGCAGATTCTTTACCCTCCGAGCCACCAGGGAAGCCCAGACTTGCTTAGGGTGGGGATGAAATGTAGACATTTCATCTTCAGCATGCACGTGCACATGCTCAGTCACTGCCAGGTTCCTCTGTCTACGGAATTCTCCAGGCAAGAATACTGGAGTGTGCCACCATGCCCTTTTCCAGGGGATCTTCTCAACCCAGGGATGGAACTGCATCTTCTGTGTTCCCTGCATTACAGGTGGATTCTTTACCACTACTGCCACCTGGGAAGCCCTCATCCTCAGCATGAGAGTCTAAAGCCAAAGGCTGTCACTTCAAGGATAATTTCCAGTGATGTAAGGCTGCTGGAAAATGATGAGTCCTTTCATCAGGCTGTCCAGAGAGTTGCTGGCACAGAACATGAATCCAAAACTAACAACAATGTAGATCTGCAAATTTATGGATTCAAACTCACAGAAAATTGGAAGCCTGAAGTGAAAGCATCTTAGATGATACACGCTAGGCTTAAAAGCTTCCTGACTTGTGGAAACGTGGATGATAGGTGGACCACTTCTGGAGAGTCACTACCAGGTAAACAGCTTATTCTCATCCTGGCTAAGGTTAAAAATATAGAAGACAGTTATTTCAGATTAATCAGGAGAAAAATGTGTATCTACAGGGAATAACATTAAGGAGATTCTGAGGAGACAAAGGCAAAATCTCTAAATTATCTTGAACAGTTTCAGTAAGAGAATTTACATTTAAAACAAAGAAAGAATTAATTATGTGCAGACCAAAGCAGATAACAAATCCTTGGATAGAAAAACAGCAGGCAGAACTTTAATGTGGTAGCTTTTGTTTATTTGCTTTAGCTGAAAAACAATTCAGTATTACTTAAGAAATTCTACTTTTCTAAATCATATGCTTTAAATACCAAATATAATGATAACTCCAACATTTTTATTAATGATATCTCTTGGAAGCTTAAAAAAACATGTCTTAGTAACATCAGACCAAAACTAAAAATAGGAGAAAAATGTTTTGCTTTTTTTTTTAATTTGGGGAGAACATGGTAACAGTTATGTCAGTTCAACAGAAGTAATCAACCCTGAAGACAGCATAATATTTGATTCTCACCACAAAACTCATAAATCTATAACTCCAGTCAATGAAGAAAAAAATCTTACCATGTGGAAAAATTTCTAATAAGTGGCTTATAATTTATTAATAATAAATAAAATCTATTTATTAAAGACTTTTACTTACAAATATTTTAGCTTCAAAGATTAAAGGATTTGCTTTCTGTTATATCCAAGTCTTGTTTTTAGGAAAATAACTTTTGTCTCTGATTTCCTTGTACTCATACCCCTAGGAGTGATTCACAGGATTCTTGGGGAGTAAATGAATTTAATGGGACAGAATCTGGCAAGGCAGCAAGAAATAACTTGGTTATTTCCTGTGATATGTGACTGCTACTCTCAAGAATTTCAGCTCATTAACCTTTACTCTATAACCTTACTGGGCAGATATAGGAAATCAGACCATAGAAAGTTAAGCAGGGAGCAAAAGGTAAGATAACCAACAGAAACAGAGTTTTGTAAAATTCTGTACATTAACCAGAGAGGAAGGTGGTTTACTACTGGCTTATTTTCTTAAAAGATCATGGTTTAGAACTAGTGTATCCCCAGGTAGCTCAGTGGTAAAGAATCAGCCTCCCAATGAAGGGGACTCGAGTTCGATCTCTGGGTTGGGAAGACCCCCTGGAGTAGGAAATGGCAACCCACTTCAGTATTCCTGCCCGGAAAACTCCATGAGGTGGGCTACACTCCATGGGGTCACAGTCAGACATGGCGGAGCATACAGGCACGCACACCATCCAATCAGTATGGCAGCCACAAGCCAGATGTGGCTGGTGCAGCCTTAGTTCATTTATTAAAATAAAAACTCCATTTTCTCAGCTGCATTAGGCACATTTCAAGCCACCCGTGTGGCTAGTGGCCACTGTTTAGCTGGAACAGATACAGAGCATGTCATCAGAGAAAGTGCTATTCGATGGTGCTGATGTGGAGGCTGGGAGGCAGGAAATGGACAGAGTACAAAGAGGGGCCTCAGTTACCACAGGAACAAGACCAGGGAGTGGGCACAGTCATTTTGCTATCTTTGAGTAAGAATTTCTTTTACAGCATGAAAAAATTCAAATGACCATCCTAAAGGTGTAGTCTTTTGTGTGTTTGTTTTTGACTAAATGTGTGGGATTTTGACTATGCCAGGGGTGCAGATTACTTTACATATTATCACCTTGTTTAACCTTCATCAACAGTATGAAGTAAGCAATATAATAATCCCACCTTACAGATATTAAGTGAGGCTTCGAGAGAGCAAGACCCTGATGCTGGGAAAGACTGAGGGCAGGAGAAGGGCACAACAGAAGATGAGATATTTGGAGGGCATCACTGCCTTGATGGACCTGAGTTTGAGTGAATTCCAAGAGATGGTGAAGGATAGGGAAGCCTGGCATGCGTGCTGCAACCCATGGAGTTGCAAAGAGTCAGACACGACTGAGGGACTGAAAATAAGAACTAGCAAGGGACAAACCCAAAGTCACAGAGCTAGTGCCTGGCCTGGACTTAAAGCACACTTATCCCTCCTAAGCCAGAGCTCTTGGGGGGCCAGAAGGACCTCCATTTGAGATGGAGGCGGAGAAAGGATGCTCCAGATACCACTAGACACACTACCTACTGTACAAGGGGGTCCACAGCCAGGTGGGTGGGTTGTTCTTTCTCCTTTTGGCATAGTACCCCTGTGATGTTGAGCCTGAGAACTTCCTATTTACATTGCCGCAGTATCCTTTTCTGATTCCACTCTTGTTCCTACTCCTCACACCCATCCATCTCTGAGCTTTCCAAGTCCAGTCACTTCTATGTTTCCCATGATAGCTTATGAGAGCCCTGAACCAGTTCAACCAGAATGGAGTGGTCACCAAACAGTGTATCTGATTTCCCACTATTCCATCACACATGCAAGTACATATTCTGAACCCAATGGCTTCAATGTACCAAAGGAGAGCTTAGAAAATGAGAGTGTATCATTTATTATATACTAATGATTTTTTTAATACATCTTTTAAGTTGTGCTAATGGTGGATGTCCAAACAACTTAGGTGGAAGATGCGCGTGACCTCGTGTTCTGAGGGTCTTACAGGAGAGCACCTGTCATAGAGGCCAAGGAGCGCTCATGCACGGGAGCCTTACCTCCGAGGTGAGCCGTCATCGTGGGGCTGGATGATGACCACCTTCACAGTCACCGAGGTCCGGAGAAGGTCGATCATCTGCTCATGGGTCAGCGTGGCCACGGCCACCTTGCAGATCTCCACGAGGCGGCTACCCTGGCGAAGGCCGGCCTTCCACGCAAAACCGAAAGGTTCCACGTCTGCCACAATTCCCTCGAAGTTCACATGGAAGCCCAGCTGGCCCAGCCCGTTCCTCCTCAGGGTCATTTCCACTGTCTCGCAGCCTCTCGTCACAATCTAAGGGGGAAGGGGACGATGAGAGGCAGGGCTACGGGGGGCACCAAGGCCCTGCCCTCCAGCTACCCCAGTGACAAGAAAACAAGACAGGGACACGGTTCAACCTAAACTTTATCATAATTATCCTTGGCATCAGCCGCAGAGAAATAGCACAAATACAATGATGGTTTCATTCTTCAAAGCCAAATCGGATACAGGTGTCCTGCTTTTTCCTAGAAGCCAATGACCGAGAGCCTGAGAGCTTAAGATGGGCTCTAACTTTTCCCTCTCCTTGCGGTATCACCTGACTTGGCGCTCAAGCATCTAAATTCCACTGTTTCAAATAGACTGAAGCAACTGAAAAAACGAGAAGCCTGTCACCCATCAAAGCAATAAAGCCTAATAGACAATTATCTTTATTTTTTTTTTTTGCCTAACTGTGCAGCTTGCAGGATCCTACTTTTCAACCAAGGGTCGAACCCAGGACCCCAGCAGTCATAGCACCAAGTCCTAACCACTAGATGCCAGGAAATTCCCTACTAGGCAATGTAATTCAACTTATAAAATGGCCCAGTGGTGCATCAGCTATGAAAAACAGTAGGGCAGTTCCTCAAAAATATAAAATAGAATTACCACGTGACTCAGCAATTCTACTTCTGGGTATAAATCCAAAAGAAATGAAAGTAGGGTCTCAAAGAGGTATGTATACACACATGTGCTTAGCAGTGTTATTTACAATACTCAAAATGTGGAAGTAACTCAAGTGCCTATGGATGGAAGAATGGATACATAAAGTGTGGCATATACAAACAGTGGGAAAAAAAATGGCCCAATGCCTTTCCAAGCTAACACTTAGTGACCTGCCCCCCAGGATGGGCAGCAGCAGGAAGGCCAACTGTTAGGAAACCAGAAGTGTTCTCTGTAGCAACCTGTGGACATCCTATTCTAAACCCTGGGACCCCCTCTCCTGGGACTGCCTCCCCGTGCTTGCCTGGGTGGTGAGGACCATTCAGATCAAACGTGGGCCAGGCAGCCAGCCTCCTTACTGTCTCTGGACAAGGGCAGCATGCAGAAAGGCACTCCTGCAGGAAGCATCTCACTGCTGCTGCTGCTGCTAAGTTGCTTCAGTCGTGTCCGACTCTGTGCGACCCCAATAGAGGGCAGCTCACCAGGCTCCCCCGTCCCTGGGCTTCTCCAGGCAAGAACACTGGAGTGGGTTGCCATTTCCTTCTCCAATGCATGAAAGTGAAAAGTGAAAGTGAAGTTGCTCAGTTGTGCCCGACTCTTAGCGACCCCATGGACTGCAGCCTACTAGGCTTCTCTGTCCATGGGATTTTCCAGGCAAGAGTATTGGAGTGGGTTGCCATTGCCTTCTCTGAGCATCTCACTAGGTACACTAAAGCACCAATAATTAGTTAATGCCACCCTCAAAAGTTCTTACTGAGAACAGCCCACATGAATGGGAAGAGAAACATGGGGTCACTGAAGATATAATTTGATGACATATTGTCACTGTTGTTTAGTGGCTAAGTTGTGTTGGACTATTTGCGACCCCACAGACTGTAGCCTACCAGGCTCCTTTGTCCGTGGGACTTCCCAGGCAAGAATACTGCAGTGGGTAGCCATTTCTTTCTCCAGGGGATCTTCCCAACCTAGGGATCGAACTTGTGTCCCTTGCATTGGCAGGTGGATATCTCACCACTGAGCCACCAAAGCAGCTCTTTGATGACCACGGCATCACTTACTTGTGGGTAATTTAAAACCGGGAGGTATCATACCCGTATCCCCCAAAGCACAGAGCTCAGGTGTGAAGTTTCCGTTTTAAAAATAAATTCTCCGTGAAACAGGCTCTGAATACACAGATTCCTATTTAATAAGACCTATAGAGCCGTGGGACCCAGACTGGCGCAGTGTTGTCACCCGTGTGGCTGACGTTGCCACGGTTACCACCCCAGTGCTCACACTGCCGATCAGTTTCTCGTAGGTGCAGTGACAGTCTGGGGCTTAGGAAAATGGGGAAAGGGATTGTCGGTCTTAGTGGTGACGTTTTGAAAGACTGAAGTTTCCAAAGCTATGAACTGAAGTAATTCAGAATTGTTGAACAAGTACTTTGGTAATATATACAACTTGAACACATTTTTCTTTCACTTCTTTTTTCAGCTTTGTTTCAACTAAGCTCGCTGACCAAAAGGTCACAGAGGACATGTGCCCGGCCTTCTTTCCAATAGGAACATAACTCTCAGCTGAAATTTAGCATCCATATCAGGTAGAAGAGTGAAAGGCCAAGCTTTTCCCAAGTCCTACGTGTCGTCTCTTCCTCTTATTTCTTCCAACCACCCGCCACGTCCCCTACTTTTTGCAGTTTCGTTCTCCCTTCTGTTCCTTGCTCCTTAACATTTACAAAGGCTGAAGGATCATGCTCTCCACTGACTTGGAGTTCCTCACATAATTACATGATCAATAATCACATGGTGGCCTCCTACCTATGTACCTGGGACTGGCTACACAATCTGTGAAATCTGGTACAAAATAAAAATGTATGGCCCCTTCGACAAAACTTTCTGAGTTTCAAGATGGCAACAGCAGAGCATTCAACCAAGCCTGGGCTCTTTGGAGAGTGACCGGCCCTGCTTGTCCCTTTAGGCAGGAGTTCTCATTTCCCACCTGTGTCTTTACCTGCGTAACAGGCACTTCTGTTTTCACCACTAGAAAATGCAGAGTTCACCACCTGTCCCACAGTGCCCCTTCCTAATCTCTCTGCTATGACAGCTTCATCCTCTTCCTTTCCATTTCTCTGTCTCCTGCCTGGCACCAGCCTTATGTTCTAAGCCCCCAGCGGTCTTTGGGTTGGTTTATTTCTACCATCTCCCATTATAAGTCATCCTAGATACAGCATATTGCATTGGCCAAAAAGTTCGTTCAGGTTTTTCTGCAATATCTAATGGAAAAACCCAAAGGAACTTTTCGGTTAACTCAATATTTCCTCAAATATATTCCAGCTATCAGGCAGCTTAGTCACACAGTCACTTTTCTAGAAAGATGGTACAATGGGGTCCTTGGAATAGTGAATGTATCAGACCCTCTGGGACGTGCATTTTGCTGGTTGGTGAAGGGACATGTGTTTGTGTTGTATTTTCCAGAGTACAGGTTATAATGACTCAGTGGGTCTCTGAAAAAGAAGTATTTCCAGGATTACTGAAAGCACGTGTCCTGAGACTCACCAGATAATTCAATTCTCCAGATACATAAACTGATCACATACTTAATCATCCCCAAATCACATCACAGTTTGTCCACATACGCCTTCAATACTGCTGAACACTCTGAGGCCCTTCCTGTAAAGAGTGCCTGCAAATAACAACGTTATTTCTCCAAAGCCAGCAGACACCGCCTTGATTGCATTGTCTCTTCTATGTGGTCTGGAATAACAAAAAATTTGTATTTGGTGGCAGGAAAGGGGGCAGGAAATGGGTATAATTTCTCCTTTTTCTCATGATCCATAACTGACTAAATTTTTTCTAATGAATCAGATACACATCCCCTTGGGGGAAGATTTACACATGAAAAATTCTTTCGTCAAATCATATTTTGTTCTTTTATTTGATTTATTCTTATAATTCTATTGTATGTACTCAAACTAAAATCTGTATCTTCCCTTGTTATACTAAGAATTATAAATACAACGGCTAAATACCATGGACATCACTGAAGGGTTTTGCTTTGTACTGCAAATAACAATCTCCTTCATGACTTTTTCTTTTAAATCTTTCTAACTTACTAGGTAATTCTATAAAACCTCTGCAAGAAACTGGCTGCAAGATTAATAACATATTTAATCTGGTAGATGAAACAGAAATACTGCATAAAAACGCACAGAGTTGAAGGGGCAAATAGGGCTTACTCTGACCATCAATATGGTCAATGGTGATGCTATGCCTATTAACCTCCTCCGGGTAAGATACTGTCATGCAGGTCTCTACACACACACAACATCTCGTCAGTTCTCCTGTCCTTCCTTCAACCACTATAAAAATAAGGCCCAATGCTCCCTTTGGAAAGCTGGCTTCACTTTCATTTCTGATCAACTGCTAATGGATGCTTCTCCACCATTCATGGATTCAGTAACCGCTCACAAGGACAGTGTTTAAAATCAGCTCTACCCATGAGGAAAAGTACTTCGTTCCCCAGGTAACACATCTGGGGTGGAACTTCCACAGCGGAAGCTATGAATAGGAAGTTGAAGGCCTAAGGGCGGTAGAAAAACAAAACCTGTACTTACGCCCAGGCGCTGGACAATCTCCCTGATGTCTTCAGCACAGCTGTCCACTGAGGACAGAAGGATGCATTCTCCTCGTTCATAAAACACCTTGATACTCATTAACCCAGATGTCCACCCAATGACATCCCTGCAGGAACAGTTAAAGACCACGTTCTTGGAATCCTTCTCGATCAGCATTATGAACTCATTGGAAACCCCAAGGAGACACTCGATGTCCGCAGACTGGCCAAAGTCTCTCGCCACGACGTGCCACATGATGGCCCCCACACTGAACAGGTGGGCATCCTTCCTGGGCTTCACCTTCTCCTTCTTCTTGGCGCCCAGAGTGATGAAGCTGAATTTCGCGGAGGTATCCACGGTGGCAGTTGTGACAAAGTTCTCCGCCAGGTCCTTCAAGTACTCCTGCCTCGTCCGAGTGGCCATCGCTCGAAACTTCTCCGATTTGTGGGCTGCGTTTTCTGCGTTGATGACTTTCGCTAAAAGGAAGTCCCGAAATACTGCCGACTTGGGGAAAGTGACACCTTTGGGAATTGGTGGGCCAAATGGTGGCACATCCTTCGACCTAGAAACTCCAACGCTGAGGGAGGAAACGGAGAAACAAATTGAACTGCGATGCCATAAGAGTTACCTTCAGAAGTGTAACTGCTGAGCACACCTTCAACTGAAGCCATCTACTTCACCGCCTCTTCTTTCCCACACCTCCGGATATCAAGTTTTTCTTTGTTTTTAAGCAAAACTTCCAAATTTAGTAGGTGCAGGGGAGGGGAGCTACAGGCTGAGTAGCCTCCCTTCAAAATTTGTATGCTGAAGGCCAAAACCCCAGTAACTGGGAAAGTGGCTGTGTTTGGAGGCTGGGTCTTTTCTTTGAAGAGATAGTTAAGTCAAAATGAGATCATGACAGAGGGCCCTAATCCAATCTAACAAGTGTCCTTATAAAATGAAACATGAACACACAGAAAGACAACCAGAGATGCAGACACACAGAACAGAGACCACGTGAACACACAGGAGGAAGACGCCCATCTGCAAGGCAAGAGAGAGGCCTCAGGGAGAACCAAACCCGCCAACACCGTGGCGCTGGACGTCCAGCCTCCAGAACTGCGAGAAATAAATGTCTGCCGTATAAACTACCAGTTCTTTGGTTTGCACCATGACTGCGAGCTGACTAAGGCAGGGGCGATGGGTGCGCAGCCAGGTTGGTGCTCTTTCGATTCTGTGGCTGGTCACCACTGAGAGTCAGTGACCCTCCAACAGCTGACAGTGAGATCTGCCCTGCTGGCGCGCCACTGGGCACAGGGACCATCCTTACAGAGCCCAAATTTCTGAATGTCCCTTTTTTTTGAAGGAAATGCTCACTTGATCACATTTTGGAAGTCTAAATGAAGATTTTATGGAAACAACCTTTTACGATATTTCAAACATAGAGTGATAGCAATCATTTTAATATGGGAAAACCAATAATGCTCCCCTGTATCAGACAGAAGCTTTCACTGCCTCAAATCTGTTTTGGAATAAGAGTTAATTAATAAATTAGCAGATGAAAGACTGGAGTGAGTGAATGAATGAACCCTCCAGTATCTACTCCCCAACAACTGAGCAGCGTCTGCCGACCGAGGAGAGCCAACCCCACATCTGCCCAGGCTGATATTTTCTGTGTCGAGATAAATAAAGGAAGTCATCTATGCTTCACTTTCTTCACCGTAGAAAACCCTGGAAGAAGTGAGTTAAGAAATGAAAGCAGGTGTGAAATCTTCTGGGATGCAGCTGGTGAGACTCTAAATAGATCGAAGTCCCCAGGGATCTCCCACCTTTGCTGCAACCTGCACACCCTGTACAGAGTTAATTGTTTCTGGGAAACTGAGCTGTAAGACAGAAGACAGTCTGGGCGGGGCCTCAGCTAGTATGAAAGGACAGGGAAGGACTGCCTGTCTTTGGGACAGACAAGCAAACTCCGCCGTGTGTGTATATGTTCACTCATGTTCGGCTCTTTGTGACCCAGTGGACTGTAGCCCACCAGGCTCCTCTGTCCAGGGGATTTTCCAGGCAAGAATACTGGAGTGGGTTGCCGTTTCCTCCTCCAGGGGATCTTCCCGACCCAGGGACTGAAACCATGTCTCCTGCATTGGCAGGCAGGTTCTTTACCACTGAGCCACATGGGAAGCCCATGAATGTTTATAAGCCACTTTTAAAACCCTGAAGCATTCTGCTGCTTTACACTTGAACCTCATTAGTAAATGATAACTTAGCAATAACGTGTGGTTTCTCAAAAGGCAATGACCCTGTCTTTGAACCATTTGTATACACTGTCTTTCACCACAGAAAACATAATGCAAGCTGCTTTGTTTATAAGCAAGATCTATATCAAAGGCACCCCCCCCGTAATCTAATTAAACCCAGAAAGCTCTAAAGAAATAAAAATGAAAAGGTATTACTTATCTTTTAAGATTTTTTTGTGCTAATCAACCACCTCATGATAGAAGAATAAACTAAAAATAGAAAGTAATTAAAAATACCCCATTTGACCTAAAAATAGCAGCAGATAAAATAACACCAAATACAAGAACGCCCTAGGCTCATGTTTCCAATCCATTAGGGAAGTTCATTTAAGATGATTCCTCATAATTACCATTCATGGGGGAGATCCCAGAAGAATAAGCCAAATGAGCATGTTTGCACTAACGTTATTGGATTTAGGCATATCGTCCCTGGTGGCTCAGATGGTAAAGAATCCGTGTGCAATGCAGGAGACATAGGTTCAATCCCTGGGTTGGGAAGATCCCCTAGAGGAGAGCATGGCTACCCACTCCAGTATTCTTGCCTGGAGAGTCCCCATGGACAGCGGAGCCTGGCGGGCTACAGCCTATGGGGTCACAAAGAATTGGACATGACTGAGCAACTAAGCACATGTCCTTTATACAGGCTAGATGTCTTTTTTTTTCAAATATCACTTCTTTAAAAAAAAACTAACTGAAATCTGAGCATTCATTCTTCTTAACTACACACTGAAGTCAATACTGTTATCCTTAGTTTTCAGAGAAGGAATTGAATGGCCCCCAAAATAAGGACTTCCCTAAAGCTCAGATGGCAAAGAATCTGCCTGCAATGCAGGAGACCTGGGTTTGATCCCTGGGTCGGGAAGATCCCCCAGAGAAGAAAATGGCAACTCACTCCAGTGCTCTTGCCTGGAGAATCCCACGGAGAGAGGAGCCTGGTGCGCTACAGTCCACGGGGTTGCAAAGAGTCGGGCACAACTGAGCAACTGACACACAAAAATAAGCTAAGCTCTAAACCTGGCAGGAGATCTGGACCCTCACTCAGGTCAGAGACCCACTCTTCCAACAGCATCCCACTAGACGGCCGCTTCCCGGAGAAGAGCAGGGGTGAAGGAAAGGCAGGCCCCGCCAGACTGGCCTGCGATTCTTGGGTGCCTGGCTGGCCTTTTGAAAGCACCAAAGCATCAAACGCCCATCTTGAGAGCCCCACAAGTGTGAGTGTTTCCAAGACCTTGGACAAGTAGAGATACTGCGTCATCACCATATGTTTCATTCAGGGAAGCGCTCATGAGGCCGCATCATCCACCTCTGGGGCTGCTATCCACCAAGCGATGGCGCTGGCAGGGCTGGATGATGTCCTGAATGCTGAGGAAAGGTGTCACCTACACTCATGAACTGCTGGGAATTTCACTGTTTCAAAATGGGAAGAAGGTACTTACAGAAAGTACCTGAATGGTAACCATGAGAAATGTAATTAGGGAGAAAAAAAAATATCAAAGGATAATTAGGGGCTGAGAAAGAATAATTGGACAACAAAGATATTTTGGGAAAAGAGGACCTGTTGGAACAACTCTGGGAGCACGGAGCGCCAGGGGCGGCTGACTCACCTGTAGCACACGTTTTCCGTACATGGATTATGCACTTTGACGATGACGAAGACGTGTTGAAAGTGGGACCGGATGCTTTTTGGAGTAAAAGGAAGTGCTCCAGGCTCTTGGAAGACAATGGTCACGATGTCATTTCCTATATGCCTTTTCCTCAGGAGCTGTGGTCAGGGAAGTGAACACACACACACACAGTTATAGACAAGGTTTTCTGTAAAAACAAGATATGTAAGTATATACAATGCACTCAGCTTTCAATTTCAAGGGGTTTGTTTTAGAGAAGCAGAGATGTTCTTAGGAAGTTCAGCTTCCTCGATGTGGCCACGCTTCCAAGACTGATGAAGAGAAAAGCCTCAATACTTAAGTTCATCTTTTACTTTAAAATGTGACTGTCATTTTCCCTCCTTTTCATCTTTATCATTTTTTTTAAACCCTGAAATAAAAGCCCATTTAGAGCCAAAATCGCTCTAAGGAGATTTGTGGCTTAAGTTCTGCAACTTAAAGGCAGGAGATGGCATGGCATCCAAGGGAAGGTATAGTGGTTCCAAGTCTTCCACTTTTTGCCTCAGGGGCGTAGTTGTGTCCATGCTTCCACAGACAAGTGCATGTCTGCGACAAAAATACAGATGGCTGGGGCTTCCCTGGTGGCTCCGTGCTAAAGAATCTGCCTGCCGGTGCGGGAGGCACAGGTTCAATCCCCGATCCGGGAGGATCCCACGTGCTGTATGACAACTAAGCCCATGTGCCACAGTTATTGAGCTATGCTCTAGAGCCCAGCAGCCACAGCTACTGAGCCCACATGCTGCAACGGCAGAAGCGCGGGCGCCCAAGAGCCCATGCTGCGCAAGAGAAGCCCTCCCGGTGAGAAGGCTGCAACTAGAGAGCAGAGCCCGCTCACCACAGCTGGAGAACGCCTGTGCAGCGACACAGACCCTAAGCTAAGCTAAACCGCTTCCGTCATGTCCGACTCTGTGTGACCCCACAGACGGCAGCCCACCAGGCTCCCCCATCCCTGGGATTCTCCCTGCTCAGCCATAAGTGCATATATAAAAATTTAAAACCAGTACAGAAGGCTGTTATTTTGGTGGCTAATATTTTCAAACTAACTAACTGAAATCTGGCCTTTTTAAAATGCATGTTGGAAACACAGAATCCACCTGGAAAGCCCAATAAATGACATCTACAGCAGAAGAGATGGAACCCCATAGCGGTAACACTGAACATTTTTACTTGAGACGTTCCTTCTGCCAAGAACACCCCCTTCACCCCAAGTCTCTCCTAGACCATGCGGGTCTGAGCTACCACAACACCAGGAAAAATGTTCTTGGCAACACTGTGCATGCCCTGCAGCCACACGCCAAGCTCAGGGCAACCACATTAGCTTTCTTGTCCTCTTTTAAGTCTTGGCTTACTTCTCCTGTTTCAGGTCATAATCATCAGGAGGGCAGGAGACGTGTCTGACTGGGTTCTGGTTTCCTGGGATCTAACGGCCTGCCCAGGACACAGCAGACACCCCCTACCCAATATGAATAAACAAATGATACAAATACACAATCACAGCCACACAACACTGCACAGTAACACACTGAACACTCTGAATCCACGCTGATAAACCCATACACCCCATAAGCTCATGCACCTAAAGCCACTAGGATCTGTGCTCACAGGGCCTGTGATCCTCGGTTTTCATAGAGGCAGTAATCTTTACAGGAGTCGGTGATGTCACTGCAGGAACAGGGTAATCTCAGGTAGTAAATCTCTCTTTATGAGCAATAACAAAGGCAACAAGCTTGTGTTCAAATTTATTTGGCACCTACAGAACATACTTCAGTGTAAAGAGCATTAAGTTTGACTTTTAAAACCTTTTAAACCCAGATACAAAAACGATTTCATTGTCAGGCCCCTGACTTGTGATTTAGCATGATAAAAGGCCTGGAAAAGTGGGAACGAAATGTCCATTCTTCCAGAATTCACTGCTTGCCAGTTAAATTGCTGATTCTTATGCTAGAAAATTCCTATTTAAATCCCCATGGTTAAAGTTATAAACACACGAAAATCGTTTTACCGCCCAAGTGAAGTGTTGAAAGATATATTAATATCCATTAATGAGCCATCTGCCGTTTCAAAAATGTTTGTTGGATATTTAAGTATGAGGTGCCACTTCAGAAGCATGTAAAAAAATCAGTAGCAAACTAGTCGTATATTCACTGTGTTATTTACCCATTCAATCATGGACGCAGATGTTAACTACAATAAACATTTCATGGAAGGAAAAGAAAAGCAGGCACGGACATATATCTTAAACAAGCACCGTGGGACGCCCTGGCAGTCCAGTGGTTAGGACTCTGCATTTCCACTGCAGGGGGCTCGGGTTTGACCCCTGGTCGTGGAATTAAGATCCCACATGCTAAGTGGTGCAGCCAAAAAAATAGAATAGAATAAATAAAATGAGGACTTCTCCGCCGGTCCATTGGTTAAGAATCCGCCTTGCAATGCAGGGGACATGGGTTTCACCCCTGGTTGGGGAACTAAGATCCCACATGATGCCACAGAGCAACTAAGCCCTCACGGCACCACTAGAGAGAGCTCAAGCACCCCAGCGAACGGTCCGGAAAGATGCGATGACGAATCCTCATGCTGCAGCAACGAATCCTCGAGCTGCATCTAAGGCCCGAGGTGGCCAAATGAGCAAGCAAATAAATAAATATCTTAAAACTTTTTAAATTAAAAAAGTAAAACAAACACCACGACAAGCTGAAAATAGTACAAGGCTACGATATTCTTTCTTCATATCCCCGATAAACGGAAATATATCATTTACATGTACTGTAATAGGACTAGAAAATTCAGGAACAAATGAAAAGTTTGAAAAAATAAAAATATCTCACAATGTCTTCAGTGTATTCACTGAGCACAGATACAGTGGCTTATGCTGTACTTTCCTCAAAACACAGGAATTCTCAGACTGGTGAGAAGATAGGTGGCCAAGGCCACACAGGGGACTCTGTGCCCCTCTTCCCGAGTGACCACCCTCCGGGCCAATCTTGCAGGGTGGTCTGGCGCATTACTGAGTGAAGTGTAGGTAGCTATTCCTACCCATTTCTCTCCCTCCTGAAGGAAGATGTTGGGTCCAATCCCACACTTCACTTCGGGAAGCACAAAATTTAATGCCCAAGTTAAAGGAAAATTTAAGGCTACTTATTTTGATAACATGCCAGTCTGCTTTTGTGTCTTTTTAAACATATTCTTTTGCTTCGTAAAATGGGCTGTGCTGACGCTTAGAGTCGTGTCTGACTTTACGACCCCATGGACTGTAGCCCGCCAGGCTCCTCTGTCCATGGGATTCTCCTAGGAACACTGGAGTAGGTTGCCATGTCCTCCTCCAGGGGATCTTCCCGACCCAGGGATGGAACCCTCACCTCTTACATCTCCTGGAATGGTAGGCGGATTGTTACCACTAAAAATGTATTCTTATGCTTTGTAAAATGGGCTAGAAATATTTTTTAAATTCTGGTTAATTTAACCATGATCACAGAATGCATTTTGTAGAAAAAGTCGGGGTGGGGAACACAGAGATTCATTAAGAAGAGGAAAATAACATCTCAAGCTCTTTGTAGAGAATAGTGCAAGAAAATGAACACCTGGCCCATTAACAGGATACCTGAGTCTCTTCAGAGACTAAAGTAATACATCTGACAAGTTCTCAGAAACATTACTCATTGTCGGACATTAAATAACCTAAGTAATAGGTTATTTATATAACTTATTACTTATACAGGTAAGGATTTCTTATGTAAAGGTAAGGGTTCTCTTTTGTAGTTAGTTGTATCCTGTTGTAACTGGTCAATGAAACTCTGTAGAATGGACTCCCGAAGTGGAAGGGAAAGGGCGTGGCAGCCTGCACAGACCACAGTGGTCCACACAGGAAGGCAAGCTGCTAGTCACTAAGAGGTCCCTGACACTATTTCAGGAATTAAGAAATGATGACGTCTTCTAGGCCTTTCTAGACATAAGAAGCTCCTAACACTTGTTCGGCACCAAGACTGCCAACTTAGTGTCTTCAACGGAAAAAGTGAGTTAATAAATATTATATTAGATTTGCATAGTCAGTTCTGCTAAATTCCCAACATTGGATTCAAGCTGTGAGATAGGAATAAGCTCTTGTTATGACAAGGGAAGTGAAAATATGATTCTTCACCCAATTGCATGATGAAAAAGCATATAGATGCTACAGAAATAGCAACACGTGGGTTCAAATTTCCAATTCCTTAAACAAATTTCAGAGTTTCACAGGTCCAGTTTTAACCTGGTGCAACAACCAGAAGCAAGTGAAAGCAAGCAATTCCCAGGCAATCTCGTATACATCAAGAATGGCATAAGGTTGAACCTGGTGAGATCTACTAGCCTCTGTCCAAATAGGTTCATCTGTTACATTCTTATTTAAAAAACCTAGCAAGATAGGAAAACAAAGCAAAACAAAACACGCTACACCTAATTTTGGAAGAAAGGGGAGAAGAGGCTACACCTATATAAGAAAGAGAAAGTAGGTGAGATGTGGTTCAGAAAACACCTCTAAACGTCAGTGATGTGAATGCTTAATTTGAAACTGGAGAAGGCAGATCTCCAGAGAGACTTTTTTGTCTTAAAAAGCAAACAGGTGAAAATGAGCATGATTTCAAAGAGAAAACTGCATGTTTAATGATTACAAGCTCTGAAATTCAAAGAGATGAGTGCAGAAGTGAGCAAAATATGAAATATATTTCCATTCAAAACAACAATCATAAATTCTGTATCTCAGTCCTTCAGGTGTCTGAGAAAGTCTGGCAGGATGAGCAGGGCTGATGAAGACCGATCTGGCCTGATCCTTCCCACAGTCTGACTGGTCACAACCCCCTTCTAGAGAGCTGCCTGTTGCTAGTCGCTGCAGTAGGCACCTTGTGTTTGCTAACTCTGCTTAGAAAGTGTCTGCCCTTGGGACTTCCCTGGCAGTCCAGTGCCTAAGACTCCGCATTTCCAGTGCAGCTGCGGGTGTGGGGAAGTTCCACCCCCTAGTTGTAAACTAGATCCCACATGCTGCAACTAGAGATCCCACACGCTGTAATGAAACTGAGGACTCCTCATGCTGCAACTTAGACCCAGTGCCACCAAATGTTTTTCTTAGAAGTGTCTCCTCTTTATATGCAGGGCTAGCTTCTCCTCCTCCAGAGACTCCCTTAATTTTGCACAGTGCACACAGAACATACACACCACACATGCATGCAAGCATTGCCCTCACCCATATACTCTATACTCAATAAAGCACACACCAGTGGTTAGAACTTCACTTTCGTTTTTAAGAGACATCTATAGAGCTTCCTGTATAATGAAACGGAAAAAGTGAACATGAAATAGTAGTCTGAGTAATAAGGTAGAGAGGGAAAACTCACACACGTTACCACATCAATACAGAGGATCTATACTTAAAGAAGGAAAACCTTGCCTTTTCACTTCCACAGAAAAGTGACCACAATTAACCACTCTGATCTCAGATGAGCAAGAAGATACCAAATTTAATCACCACTTCAAAGATGCATTTGCTGATTCACCATATAACGAATGTAAAAATATTACATACAATATTTTAACAATGACAAGAATAAATGTACAAACCAGTTAAGCAAAGCTGAATATTCTGGAAATGGAGAAACAAACCATGAATGTGGATTTTTAATGATTTAATAACAAAGTGAAGATAAGAAAGGATTATGAAGATACAACTATTTCTCTTCTGAAAATGAGTAGTGCCAGCCTACTCAAAAAGCAGTAATTCTTACTGTGTAAGTATATATCCCTTTTTCTGGCCTGGGAATAAAGCTAATCATGAAAAGCTGAATAAGCACCTTATGCTTCCAAAATAGTCTAGATGCCTATTTATAGGTGAATCCAAGAGCAGTCAGGACCTGCTTGTATAGAACTTAATGCAGTGGAACTTAATGAAGAACTTAATGAAGCTGAATGGTTCCTCAGCTTCCCTGGTGGCTCAGACAGTAAAGAAATCTGCCCGCAATGCAGGAGACCTGGGTTCGATCCCTGGGTTGGGAAGATCTCTGGAGGAGGAAATGGCAACTCATTCCAGCACTGTTGCCTGGAGAATTCCATGGACAGAGGAGCCTGGCAGGCTACAGACCATGGGGTCACGAAAGAGCAGGGCACGACTGAGCGACTAACACTTTCATTTCACTTCCTCAGCCTACCAATGAGGGACTTAGAAGTACGTACACAAACTGACCATTTGCCCAAGTTATATGGTGAAGGGGTTCCAGCCTAAGAAGCTCTGTCCCTATTACTTCTGTAGATGTCAAGTCCATCCCTAGAAAAAGACCAGGATTCTTCAGATGGAATCTCAGAAACCCAGGAGTTTGGTCTTTTTCCTTAGGGACCTCCATGGATCTCAGATACCCCTTCCAAACAGAGCAGTTCTAACATTTAAAAAAAAAAAAAAAAAAAAAAAAAAAAAAAAAAGGAGGCTTACTCTGTGCCAGGACCACGCTACCTTTATCTGTTTTATATACTTAGCTTGAAGAAAAAGGTTTCTCTGCTAAAGTGATGTTTTGAGCTAACTTGTGGGGATCTTTCCACCGATAACACCCCAGGATAGCTTAACTATGGTTTATCTACAGGACAAGTGGGAGGGGAACAAGCACCCAGGGGAGACAGTGCTGGGAAAAGCGGACTGCCTGCCAAACAGACCTGGGGGATTTCACTGAAGAGGGAAAACATTCAGGAACGGGCTTCCTCATCACTTCCCAAGTCTGGCGAGGTTTTCTTTGTAAGAGTCAGACTGAACTCTTCTGCAACTGTGGTGAACTCTCTAAATACTTTTTACTACATCTTGGAATAAGCTTTCAGCTTGATTTATCATAAGAACAAACACAAGAAATTCTATGTGATGTGGACGCGTCTGGACCAGTTAAATAGTCACAGATACCATGGTGTTAATGAGGCTGACGTCAGAGGCACAGCTCACGTACAGACAGTTAACTGTGCTAAGCTGTGGCCTCGAAGAGCAGTCATGAGCCCAGATGGTCATTTCAGACACTTACGCCCTTGGTAGTAACACACTCCATGGGCACAGGGTGGGTGGGTGAGGATTTGGCAAAGCAGCACAACCCACAAGAAAGCTGAAAAGTCCATGTTCCAAAACTGCACAGAGCCATCACTGATCTATGACCAGAATATTCTGATGACAACTTACAATTAGCAAAGTATTAAGTATCAAAGTTAAAATAGTTTTCTGAAATTGTTGATAAATCAGTCCCTCATTTTCTTAGCTATTCAGGCCTTAGCTTTTCATGATAAATCTTTAGGATTGGAAACAGGAAGATGAAATGCAAATTAAGTCATCTGAAATACTTGTCCTCTATTCTCGTAAGTTATAAATTGTAATAACCCCCCAAATTTACTGAGCACAGTCTGTGCCAGGCACTATTTTAAGTGCTTTATACTATTAACTCCTCTGATTCTGTCAACTGAGAAACATTCATTAATTCATTCCACAAATGGGAACTGACGGCTCTCTGCATTCTAGGCATGTCTCTGTATGCATACAATACTCAGGAAAGAGAAGAGGTAAATGTATCTGTCTTCAGCAATAAAGGAAAATAAAGCATAGAAAATTTTTTTGTGACCTAAGATCACAAAGATAGTAGCTAGGAAACGTGGTTCTCAAATTCCTGCTCTTAACGACTATATTTTTCTGCTGAAGCTTTTTGCCAACCTAGGAGGAAGCCTCAAAGACAGCCCTAGAATCACAGAATTCTAACACCAAGAGGAAGATGTTATGTATCATTTTGTCCAGATACACTCACGTGTGTCAATCCTCACATCCAAACCTTTGGAAGGTGTCGCAAACATACAGCATCCTGTCTGTTTGAGCTTGGGTGTAGACTGCTTCCTTCTCAGCACAAGGTTCTAAGCACCCACGACTGGCTACCTAGACCACAACCTCATTACACACCACTGCTGCAGCTAAGTCGCTTCAGTTGTGTCTGACTCTGTGCGACCCTATGGACAGCAGCCCACCAGGCTCCTCCGTCCACAGGATTCTCCAGGCAAGAGTACTGGAGTGGGTTGCCATTTCCTTCTCCATCCTCATTATATAATTATCACATTTCTTGAGAGACTAAGAATCTTTGCCAAGGCCACAAGGTAAGTAACTGGCCACGGTTAAGTTCGGAATGCAAGCCCAATGATTTTTATCCCACACCCTACATTCTCATCCTTTTTACGTGATTACCTATGTTGAATATGTAAATTTCCCAATGAAACACATATAAGATCATACGTACTCCATATATATAAAAGCAACTGAAAAAAGCAAAACAGTTTTTTTTTTAAAATACTCTATCTCTAATCTATCAGCATAACTTATTCAATACCATGGATTCTCACTCAACTTACAAAAGAAAAATGAAAATGGAACCAAATAAGTCTTTAGGCTATAGAGTGTGTGATGTACTGTTTCAGTGCAAGGGACTTTTTTTTTTAAATCTCCCTTTTGGGAAACTGAAAGCACTCATGTATCCCACTCCCCATCCTCTGTGCTTCCATCCACATTTTTGTGTGTAGGACCTTTCAGGGATAGTTTCAGTGAAAGAAAGTCAGGTATAAAGAACTCATAAAACCACCATTTTAATTCCAGTTCAATAAAAATGGGGTAGAGGAATCTAGTATTGAGCTCTGTAAGAGCAAAGTGAAATGAGCTTTGGAATTCCAGAGGCTGCCGCCTGAGAAACAATGGATGGATTCAGTCTGGAGTCCACCAGGGGCTTCTCCGGTGGCCCTATGGTTAATGCAGGGATGGGGGCTGGGTCCTTGATCTGGGAACTAAGACCCCACATGCAATGGGGCAACTAAGCCCACAGGCCATAACTACTGAGCCTGCATGCCACAACCAGAGAGCCAGAGTGCTGCAACAGAAGGTCAA
Source organism: Budorcas taxicolor (assembly GCF_023091745.1). Taxonomy (NCBI): domain Eukaryota; kingdom Metazoa; phylum Chordata; class Mammalia; order Artiodactyla; family Bovidae; genus Budorcas; species Budorcas taxicolor. The sequence goes on along the minus strand of NC_068914.1, from coordinate 40,076,485 downwards.
GAGTCCTGTGAGTAGGAGCTGACACAGCCAAGTGAATAAGTAATTTTTCTTAAGTGACTCAGGAGACTGGGGAGCTGGCAGGACCTTGGGGTTCAAACGCTCCGTAAGTGGGGTTCAAAGGCACTCGTTATATTTCTACTAATGTGCTGACAAGTTCTCTGGGTTTGAGTTAAGCCCTATGAAATTTCTGAGCAGCAACTCACCCTGAATTTAATTACTGGATGATTCGTAAGTATCTGCAGGACAACTGCATGGTCTAAACTGAGCTTCTTAATAAGAGTCCCATGGACTGCAAGGAGATCCAACCAGTCCATTCTAAAGGAGATCAGTCCTGGGTGTTCTTTGGAAGGAATGACGCTAAAGCTGAAACTCCAGTACTTTGGCCACCTCATGTGAAGAGTTGACTCATTGGAAAAGACTCTGATGCTGGGAGGGATTGAGGGCAGGAGGAGAAGGGGACGACAGAGGATGAGATGGCTGGATGGTATCACCGACTCGATAGACATGAGTTTGAGTGAACTCTGGGAGGTTGGTGATGGACAGGGAGGCCTGGCGTGCTGCAGTTCATGGGGTCGCAAAGAGTCGGACACGACTGAGCAACTGAACTGAACTGAACTGAACTGAATATCTAGTGAGTCCACATGGCATTATTCCAAATAAACGTTTTAAGAGCTAGAAATCTCTTAGTTTACAATATATGTATACAAATTCATACACGTGATCTAGGGATTATATCTCCATCTCATAAAAACACACAGACATGTGATCAAAAGATAGATCCTCTGAAGGTAGTGGGCAGAGCTCAGATTACTAGAAAACCCTGTAGAATATACAAGATGGACAAGGAGCTGAGGTCAAGTGTTAGGAAGAAAAAACCCATCTAGCAATTACTACAAGATGAAGAATAAACAGGAGCTGCAGCCCCGAACGGGACAAACGAGGCTTGGGGCCGGGGACCTCCTTCTCCTCCTGGCTGTGAGATCTAAGGTGGTTCTTGCCACCTGGGACAGGACAAGTAGCCTCTTCGGAAAGAAGCATCCTTTGACTACTTTCATGGAATTTCACAAGCACTCAGAAAACACATAAAAAGAAAGGCCAGTTCTCTGCAACAATTAAGTTTCATTCATTTGACAAATACTTACTGAACAACTACCATGCAGTCTTTGGTGCTTTAATTTAGAGCAAAGGAGTGCAGTTAAGTGACATCAGGAAAACAAAGGTTTCTTAAGCATGAAAACAAACTTTGCTTTAACTCTGGGTTTGCCCCCAAATATAATCAAACTCCTAAAATTAAAGAATGCCACAAGTGAGTTATAACATACTTTCTTACAGTAACTTATCTACCCACATGCAGATATCAAAGTTCAGGTTACATTTATCGACTTTTTTTGCAAATTGTAATTAATACGGTTGACACTGGTTCCCATTAAGGTTTTGCTTGGCAAGCAATTCAGGTGAGTGTGGGAGAGTATTTAAGTTTTGTAAGAAAAAAGTGCAATGAAACTTGTGCAGTAATAATCACTTTAAACCCAAAATGCTTCCCAATGATAAGTCAAAGATTATTAATGTCATTTAAGGAAAAAAAACAAAAAACCCTAGCAATTCTTTGCAAACTCTGAACACACTAATACCACCAAAGAGCTGCCCTTGGATTGGCACGTGCTGCGGAAGTAGCGGGAGGCTGTACCTGCTGCCGGTTGTTCGGTGTGTGGGGGAGCATGGTGCACACGTGGAACATGAGCTCGTAGTCTTTGTACGTCGTGTACAGGGAGTGCGTTCCTGTAGAATCAGCTGAAAACAAAGATTAATTACAAGAACAAGTCAGGCCACTGCAGATTAGCAATTCAACACTTAGAAGGTCATTATCACAAAAGGCAATTCAACTGAAAGGAGGAACAGGCGGCCCAACTATAAAGGAGCAGTGTCTCCGTGGCAGCCCCGCTGCTCTCACACCAGGCACTGTTCCCACCACTTTCCAGCCCATGGTAGCCGCCTGGGTTTTCTTCATTTGCTCTCACACGTGCTTTCTACTGAGCACATGGCTTCCCCTCTCTTCTCTTCTGCCTTCCTGCCTTCCCAGGGCTGATGAGCCACATGGGAGAGATGCTTCAGCCACGAGGGGTACAGGTCAAGAGAAGAGGAGGAGGTATGGTTTGGCGCAGGTCTGGGTGCAATGATTAGATGGGGCTGAGCTAGTCAGAAGCTGTCCTTGTCCCATATTGCCCGTGTGTGTATGTGTGTTTACAGTTAATTCCTGGGCACTTGACCCTCCAGAACTCAGAAAAATTAAACAGGATTGACTTCGTATGGAAATATGGACAAAAGATATTAAGGATTTCTTTCCAGAATCATGGAACTAATTTTCTTTTCAACAGGCAATGTGACGATGCAGTCATATGATTAAGACCAAGGAGAATGAATGAGATCTCTTACTGTATATTATGCACTGACACGTGTTAAAAAACGATGACATCTGAATCCCTGTTAATCATACAGCTATTCATCTTTTCAAAAGCAGAGCGATTCTTTGCAAATTCAAGACCCATCTGTATCATCAACAGATTACCTCACTGAGAATTTCAGACACCAAGCCAACACGGTGACTACGAAACATCTAAGTAATGATTTTAGGATGGGGTTTTCAACCACCTTGCATACAGATAAAGATAAAAAGATAAACAGAAATTAAGAGGTAAACAGTTCTTACTGTCTTTCTCAATCCTTGAGCTGTATCTATTTTTCCACCTTTTAAAGAACAAGGAACAATACCATTCAATATTATTTAAAATGAAGTTTATTCCATTGGGTTTACTGGGAAAACTCTAAATAGTTACCTAGGGCTAACTCTCTCTTTTTTTTTTAATCTGAAATTTAAAACTTTTTACTTTAAAAACATTAAAACACTTAATCTTCATGAGCATTTATTATTTTCATTCTAAATCATGTAATATTTTATTTCCAGCATTTATATACCATTCAGAAATAGTCCTGAAAATACTTTAGAAAAAAAATATACAGTTTTGCACTGAAAAGAAGGCATAGAAGGCAGTTTCATAAGTAAGGGGAGTATGTAGAATGTTTATCTATGGATATTGGTAGATTAACTTGCAGATGGTCAGAGAGCATATTCATCTAATTAGCTGTATACTATCAAGTCCCCAAATAAAGACATTTTCTCTTTTAACTATTCATTAAATGCATATTTTTTATTTTTTCATAGGACTTTTTAGGGAGTAATCCTCCATTTCAACTGTCTTCTCTTAGGATCTTGACAGCAAAAGTGGCTCTGGAAGAGAGCAGGCTGGTCATGAAGGAACGAGGACTGTTCTTTCCATGAAGAAATGACAGTGAAGGTCAGAGGATGAACTAACCCTGCAGGTTCAAGGACTCCCATCGCAACACTTACTCTGATGTTTAAAATTCAGTAAAAGAAGTGCTGACAGATGCTTAAGAGTCCGGTCAGTGGGCTTCAGATTCAGGAAATTGCAATGAAAGAAGAAAAGTGCAATTCTGAGGGGAAGGGGGAGAAATTTTTAAAAATGTGGTCTTAGCTTGTCTATCTCATACTAAAGGATGAATATGCCCATACTAAAGGATGAATTTCAGAAATTAAGCATTTTTAAAGTTTTCATCTCAGCTATCAGTATGGCAATGGAAAAGGTAAACTCACAAGTTTGGTGGGGTTTGCCGCAAATACTTCTACTAAAAAAGAGATAAAGGGTCATCTGTGGCAGTCTTCGGTTTTATCTCTGCACCTAACTAAAGAAAGGTGGCCACAGCCTGGGGTCTGTATTCTACAGCTCAGCAAAGCAACTCAGCAGCTCATGGCCCTTCTGTGCCTACCCCATGTCATTCTGTACTCAAGAGAGAAACGGCTCATTTTAAAGCTGGAGGGGACATCTCAGACACTCTAGCCCAAATACTCTGAATTCTCTTTGTGAATAAAATATGGCCCAGATTTTACTAAGGTCCTGCAGCAGGCACAGTTAAAACGGAAACAGTGGGGGACTTCCCTGGTGGTTCCACTGGTTAGGAATCCACCTTCCAATGCAGGGGACGTGGGTTCAATCCCTGGTTGGAGAACTGAGATCCCACATGCCTCTGGGCAACTAAGCCCACTGGCAACAACTCGAGATGCCCATCTGCCAACCCCACATGCAACAACTAAGACCCAGCGCAGACAAAAATAAATAAATAAACATTAAAAAATTAAACACAATTCTCCTGAACTTAAGATTTTCTTGCCCATTGCATAAAAGGTGTAACTTTCATCTGACCATTCTATGAAACACAACTGTTAGAAAGTTCCTCTAAAGGGAAGACGTGCCATGATTTCTTTGTCTCTCATAGAACACCTTGCTCATAAAAATATGAATCAACATGTCAAAATTTTGTTCTTATTTCCTTGAGCTAACATGATTAGCATGACATCTGTAATGTATTAAAGATATCTCCTAGGTCATAAAAACTCAAAGCTGATGTCAATTCTGTACAAAGGGGAAAAAAATGTATTTGCACTATCTACGCTGTAGTTTTATGCAATGTATACATCAGGAGCTTTTAAAATGTCCCCTCACCCCTCCCACAGCAGAAGGACAGCAGACATGCAGAGCAGCAATGAGCCCATGAAGAATGAGCTCATTCTTCAGGAAGGCATCCCTAAGGGCAGCATGCTTAGCGGTTGTATGGTAGTCTGTAGGTAAGGGGAGCTTGGCAGAGAAAAAAGAAAGAAAATTCAGAAAAGGCCTCAATGAGCTTTCTTAAAAGCAGTGGACACTCACAATAGGTGTCATATATTAGTTTCTAATCTTTACATTTCTGAGGCATGAGCAAACACATTCAACTTGATAGTCAAGCTCCAACCTTGACATGACACACAGGGCCTTGTACGTGAGCCAACTTTTCTCCAGATATTGTGATCTATCCTCTAAGTGTCACTTTCAAAAACAGAAAAACAAATACTGCATATAAGCACGTGTAAATGGAATCTAGAAGAATAGTACTGATGAATCTGTTTGCAGGGAAGGAACGGAGACATAGAGAATGGACTTGTTGACACAGTGAGAAGAGAGGTGAGGACGAACTGATAAAGTAGCACTGTCATATATACACAATGATGTGTGGTCAAGAATCTGCCTGCCAAGCAGGAAACTCAGGTTCAGTCCCTGGGTCAGGAAGATCCCCTGGAGGAGGAAATGGCAACCCACTCCAGTACTCTTGCCTGGAGAATCCCGTGGGCAGAGGAGCCTGGCGGGCTACAGTCCATGGGGTCAAAAACAAGTCAGATACGACTGAGAGCACACGTGTGGACAGACAGCTGCCGGGAAGCTGCTGCACAGCACCGCGAGCTCAACCCTGTCCTCTGCGATGACCTAGAAAGGTGGGACGGGAGGCGCTCAAGCGGTGGGGAGGCTCAACATAGGGATACTTATGGCTGATCCACACTGTCGCATGGCGGAAACCAACACAGCCTTGTAAAGCAATTATCTTCCAGGTAACTTTTTTTTTTTAAACCCCAGAACTGATGACAAGCCAGGCACAGGAAGCGCGGCACCGCTCTGTTGTAGGCACGTGTCGTTGATGGTCGCAAGGTGAGCCCTGGGCCCCAGGGCCTTGGTTCCAATCCTGGCTGACGCTCCCCCAGGACAGGTTCCCACTGACCCCTCCTAGAGGGCTGGATGCCCTCACAGACCCACCTTTTACTCACTCTTCAGTAAAAGGGCAAGCAAATCACTGCTTGACAATAGGCAGAATTTCCCCAAATACACAAAATTACCCTACCTGGTATTTTCAGGTGTGTTGAGAGCAACTAAGTCACAACACAGATCCAAAGGCTGAATATTTAGAGTTTATGAGGACCATAAGGAACAGGATTATCGAAATGGAGAGATAAGACAAATTCACACATAGGAGGGAACCCATAGGTGCCCTGCTTGGGAGAATCTGACTAAGGTCCTTGGAAAACAGGATGTGTCAGCTTTTTAATCAGAGCTTCAGCTCCCCAGGTAATACCATGAGAAAGGCTATGAGCAAGATAAGGCTGCAAGCATGGCCTGCATGGATGTGGAAATATTTAGACGTTTCAGAAATGAATGCAAGGTTTGGTCAAGCTGCAGTGGGACAGGGTGGAACACAGAGGTGAGGCGAGAAGAAAAAAGAACATACTAAAGGATTCTTCACAGAATACTGGGGGATCTCTGCTCTTGTTACAAAGGAAGAAGAATTGACTTTTTGAGATTATGTCAGACACAATGCCCTTGAGAAATGTGCTTTCCTTGCTCATCTGAGTACATGGGTGTGCTTAGTTGCTCAGTCGTGTCCAACTTTGGTTCCCCATGAACTGTAGCCCACCCCGCTCCTCTGTCCATGGAATTCTCCAGGCAAGAATACTGGAGTGGGTAGCCATTCCCTTCTCCAGGGGATTTTCCCAACCCAGGGATTGAACCCAGGTCTCCTGCATTGCAGATGGATACTTTACCACCTGAGCTACCAGGGAAGCCCCCCTGCTCATCTGAGGAAATCACAACTCCATCCCCAGTAAGCCGGCTCAGCCGCTGCTGGGGTCAGGAACAGGAGGGCACAGGACCACTCACTTAGACATCTGCGGTGTGCCTACCTTTGAGGAATTAAATTTGTGCAGACACCCAAGTCTGAAGCTTACTTTTATTGTCCAGCTGAGCTCGATATTTACTAAATCCTTTCAGCCGCACTCTCTGGCCCAGCAGATCAAGGAATTCTTCAAAAGCTGGACCTGCCGTCTCGTTGTTATACATTTCCTCTTCGGTACTCTGGCCAGCTTTGCAGTACAGAATCCCGATCTTGTGCTGAAAGCTCAGCTGAAATGGGGGAGAAAGGTAAATTACTTGGCAAAAAGTATCAGATGTGTACACCTGAAACTAACACAATATTGCAAATCAGCTACGTTGTTAGTCGCTCAGTCTCGTCCGACACAGCCCGCCGGGCTCCTCTGTCCATGGGATTTTTCAGGCAAGAATAGTACAGCAGGTACTATTCCCTTCTCCAGGGGATCTTCCTGACCCATGGAATGAACCAGGGTCTCCCTCATTGCAGGCAGATTCTTTACCGTCTGAGCCACCAGGGAAGCCCATACTCCAATATAAAACATAAAATAAATTTAAAAAATTAAAAAGCATCACACAAGCTAACTTCAGCAAAATTAAAATTATAGGAGCTGAGAATTCTGTTCACAGGAAAGCATGCCAGGACAATTTCCAGAAGCTAAAAAAAGTAATCAACTGTCATTCTGCAAAACCCTACAAATTCATAACAAATCCAGAGACCTGAAAATAACAGCTGGAGAAATGTCAGACAACCTAAGAAATACAGTGAATGGCCTTGCCTACATGGGAGTTTGCAGGTTTCCAAAACAGACAGCTAGGTTCAAACATTTATTTAAAAATAGAGTTGTGGAAACATCTTATACCCTCTGTATAGTAAATAGCATTATCTTCAAAGTTAGAAAGAAAAAAAAAAGCTGTATATTTTCAGAAGTTTTCCCTCTCTGGTTCTTAATGTTTTTTTGTTGTCATTATTTGAACATTCATGGAAATATGAAAGATTGTAATGGAAAAAACAACTCAAATTAAGGTCTGGGGAGGAAAGACTCCCACTGAAAATTGTGATCCATGTATATTGATAGAATAATGTCTTATTTCCACAAAAGTAACTCTGGCTGAGCCATTACAGTCATTTCTACATTTTTGACTATCTTGAAAACATATGCTAAGTATACAATAGACCGTAAAGAACTTTAATAGCAACTGAAGGGTTCCTGCTATGATTCTGTCTCTCTGTCCATCCGTGCCATGATGGAAGCTACCACACTACTTCCTCCTAAGGCAGGGAAGACATGGGATCCACCTTTACAGCTTTTTAATTTTCCCTAAAGAGGAACTACCCATCAAACACAAAAGCAGGGCACTTTATCCTACGAGCAGCAATCTGAGCCTCAAAGACTGACGAATTATCAGCCCTCCCAATTCCCTAAAGGCATCTGTCCACAGCACTGTTCACTTTTATTACCAAACTGTAAAACAGAGCCTTTAATCAAAACTCAGAGCTGACTGTATCAGTAAAATAGGGCAAAATGGTACTAATTTCTCTCGAGTAGCACAGTGATGGCAGCAGTCTCATCCGAGTGACCTATGACACTTACAATCCAAGAAAGGGAAGGATACGTCTGCTAGGCATCTCAGTGGAGGTGCTGCGGCCGCTCAGAGCTGAGCAGGCAGCTGAGCACCGGTACACGTGCTGTGCCCTGACTGAGAGCTACGCGGGAGGGGCGGAGCCAAAGCGATGACTCCCTGTTCACCATCTGACCTGCCCACCTACGGGGATGGCTCCTGGGGCTCGGGGGAGGGAGAGGGAGACAGCACACGGGCCTGATGTTCCTGTCTGCGCAAATCACCCAAATCACACCGTGAGGACACGGCTCCAGGCTCCGAGTGTGGGCCTGTGAGATGCTGGGTTTAAGCTGCTAGCACTACGAACTGTGCTGATTCCCCGGTGGCTCAGACAGTGAAGACTCCGCCAGCAATGCAGGAGACGTGGGTTCAATCCCTGGGTCGGGAAGACCCCCTGGAGGAGGGAATGGCTCCCCACTCCAGTACCCTCGCCTAGAGAATCCCACGGACAGAGGAGCCTGGCAGAGAGCCAGACATGACTGAGCGACTAACATTTACTTACTAGGTCTTTAGTAACATCGAGACAAAACACACTTCCATGCACCCAGGGAGTGAGGAATAGACGTTTCTGATCAACTCAAGTAACGAGACAAAAGAGACACCACATTTATTGCAAAGGGACCATCATCCTAAAAAAAAAATAAGTATAAGACAAACGCCTTGTACTATTTCACTATGAACACTCATTGTTCTGAGTGATTCGGAAGACATTGCAGGACCTTAAAGTACTTTAGGAAACACTTGGGACTGACAAGTGTCACCGCCGATGTGATGACGTTGGTGACTGTCAGAATCTGGGTTAGTTCTCTAGCGTGACCCCCGGACGACTCTCCACCTCCTCAGAGCTGTGATGTTTCGACTTCTCTTCTGCCCTCTCCAGCTGTCTGGCCCCAGCCTTACAGCGAGTCCCCCTGAAATTCTGTGGTGTGATTAGCAGGCGTGCATACCCAGCATCCCCAGGACCACACACTCCCGCACCCCCAGCTCCTCTGCACCCAGCAGGGGTGGCTGCACCGTCAACTGCATCCTAGGAGCTCACTGTCCCAGGGCTGCTCCCCACCCTGCTCACTACTCCCCTGGAGCCCTGTCACCTCCTCCAGCACCACCCCGCCTTCTCCGTGCCCTCCCACACCTGTGGCTTGTCCCAGGGTGCCCCACCATCTCCAGCAGCAACCTCTGGGGAGCAGGCCCGGCGCAAAGCCATCTCTGGTCCCAGGGTTGGGGGCTGGGGTGGCCCCGGTGGCTGAAGCAGGGCCCTCTCTGGACACACATATTTTCTCTCCAGTCCCTACCCTTGTGGACATGATGCTTTTGTGACTCAAGAATAGTTAATAGTGAAAGTCGCTGAGTTTTGTCTGACTGTTTGTGACCCCATGGACTATACAGTTCATGGAATTCTCCAGGCCAGAATACTGGAGTGGAGTGGGTAGCCATTCCCTTCTCCAGGGGATCTTCCCAACGCAGGGATTGAACCCAGGTCTCCTGCATTGCAGGCAGATTCTTTACCAGCTGAGCCATGAGGGAAGCCTCAGCTGAGGTCAAATACCCAGATAACTGAACCCCCTCAGGGCTTCTGCGCTGAGTGCAGGGCTATCCGCTCACATATCCTTTCTTCCAGCTTCCGGACAAACGAGCGTGTCTACATCCCAACTGGGAAGAGGATTCGCCTTTCATCCAAGAAGTCCTGGGCCCATGGATGTGGCTAGGAGAGGCTTCAAAGTCCCCAGGTGTCCTTCCCATCCCCCAGAACTCTGCTCCAGTGGAGATGCCCTCTCACACACACACACACACACACCACTTGGGCCTCCGCCCCCCGACACACACTCACCGGCTTGTCCTCTGTGACCTGTGTGCCAGTAGGAGAGGATGCAAGATGGGACTTTGGAAACATAATTATCTCCAGCGACTGAGAATTAACCAGTGGCCAGTGTAGCGCAAGTCCAATAAAAGAACAGAATGGGACGTTGTGTGGAGGAAGACACAGCTCTCTGTCTCTCAGTAACCTCATGAAATCAACAGCAATGCAATATACGAAGGCTGACCCCTCCCACCCACGGTTTATCAGAAAGCTGGCACGATTCCAAGGGGAGGTCAGGCCTCAGCTCTCCATGAACTAAAACCCCCAACTCTCTTGGAACAAGCTTCGTCTCTAAGGCCTCTACACCTACACTTGAGGTCACCTTTAACCACACCTTCACTCCCACTGACCCTCCTTAACTGTTCTGAAGCGAACTGCACCATGCTCACAGTCCTGGGGGGAACCTCAGGGAACCAGGAACCTCGGGCATCACCACAATCAAAAACTAAAAACACCCACTTGTCAAAACTCTATACTGCTTCCGTGTCCAGGGCTGAACACACAGACCTTGCATAGACAGGCAGACGATCCCCAGCCCCCTGAGAATGGATCAAGACCGCACGCTCTATACCCAAGGCCAGAAACTCTGTAATTATTGACCAGAAAATTTAAAGGAAGGTAGCAAAAGACAAAGTCTCAGAATGGCCTTGAAAATAAATTCAAGTGTGCAGGAAAGTCCTGCCACTGCACTTTCTAAACTCAACCACCTGTTCTAAGTTGTAGTCTCATGTGTTCAGACCGTTTTGATTTCCTTTCAAGCAAACCTGGTGCATGAGTGAACATATATCTGGAGGGGCAGTTGGCTTAAGAACAAACGAATCCAAAGATGCCAAAATATTCTAAGTCAGTAAGCTGTCATAACCAACCTGAATTATTTTTTTTACAAAGTCAACCTGGCGGGGAGGTACAAATTAAGACTTTTGCATTAACATAACACACTACTATATATGGTCTTCTCAGGTGGCACAAGCGGTAAAGAATCTGCCTACCAATCCACATAAGACACATGGGTTCAATTTCTGGGTCAGGAAGATCCCCTGGGGGGAGGGCACGGCAACACACTCCAGTATTCTTGCCTGGAGAATCCCATGGACAGAGGAGCCTGGAGGGCCTAAGTCCATAGCATCACCAAGGGCTGGACACAACTGAAGTGACTTCATACACACTATGTAAAAAAGATAAAAAACAAGGACCTACTGTACAGCCAGGGAGCTCTACTCAATATCCCATAATAATCTACAGTAAAAAGAACATACACACATATATAATATATATGTATGACTGAATCACTCTACTGTACATCTGAAACTAATACAACATTCTAACTATACTCCAATTTTTTTAAAAAGTCAATGTATATAATCTTATGAACTCACTTGTTAGAAAAACTAGGAGAGTCTTAAAAAAAAAGGATCTTAGAAGTGGATGAATTTATGTACATAAAGTAACAAAACTTTCAGGTGCTGCTCAGTATTACTTTCTTTATTACTCTCCGTGGCACGGAGTCTTCCTGCTGAACACATCTTATCAAATGTAAAGAATGGAATGAATGACCTGGGACCTACCATACCTCTCACTATTACAGCATCTCTTGTACAGAGCAGATAAACTCAGTGTCAAACCATGAATAGATTCCAAACTCCAAGAAGGCAGAAAACAACAATCTATCCTTTGTAACTAATTTTTTGAGATTAAAACCCCTTAAGAATAGTAACATAAAAATTGGCCCATTCCCTCCCTGGGCAGCTTTTCTATTAGGAAAGTGGGTAAGAACAGCACTAACTGGAAGAAACTCTCAAACACCCCAACTGATGACTGTAACTTTTAAAGACCCTTTAGAAACTAGAAGATGAGATAAGATACCACTAAGATACCTTTAGATATCATTAAGAGTTGTGGGAAGTCAAGACATCATATTGTAGCAGAGTCAAATAAATATAATCTCAAAAAAAAAAAGCACTCGAAACATATAATTGGAACTATAGGATGCACTGGTTTCCTTAAAATAAACACTGCACTCACCTTCACCACAACCTGGCTTGACTCTGTGCAGGCAAGCGGACCCAAGTCTGGCTCGGTGACAAATGCTTCACACCAAGCCCACCTGAACCCTGAGTCCCCAGACCAGCAGCAACACACCTGCTCTGCCCCTCCATGACAACAGGATTTTCTCAGCTGCCTCACGGCCATTACATACCACACAGTTTACTAGCGATAATCATGGTGAACACTTCTGTGCAATTTTAGAAGTCAACTACTTGGGTTTAGTTGTTGGTTTCAATATGTCAGGCCTCAATGTTGAGAAAGGCAGATCTCAGGATTATCCATTCTGAATATCATGGTGTCTGCTTCCTCTGGCTGAGAATGCAGTGTTGATTTGCTAGAATAATTACAACTTCATCTCTTTTAGACTTCCAGCCATCCAAGAGTATCAAACACTCCACCAATACAACACAATGAGTGTTACTGGGTCAGCCAGGAAACACCACATCTTCCCTCCAAAATGTGCCAAAGTATTTTCCTTGGAAACTTCTGGAACAACATCACAATTGTCTTTTTCTTCTGTTTAAACCAGGTGAAAGAAAAGTGAAAAGCGCCAGTCGCTTAGTTATGTCCAACTCTTTGCGATCCCATGGACTGTAGCCCGCCAGGCTCCTCAGTTCATGGGATTCTCTAGGCAAGGACACTGGAGTGGGTTGCCATGTCCTTCTCCAGGGGATCTTCCTGGCCCAGGTCTCTGGCATTCCAGGCAGGTTCTTAACTGTTTAAGCCATGAGGGACTTAAACAGAAATCCACTCATTTAAAACAAATTGCATACAGTTGGGCACCTACCTCTCCGTTTTGCCTACAAATTATCTTACATCTGAAGTTAAAAGACCTCTTTCCATCTTCTGGGCCAGCATCTACATCCTGTCCATCACTGTCTCCCGGATGATGTCAATAATCACATAACTGATTATTGTGTGATTCACACCATGGGCTCCAGGCCACCATGAAGCTCTACTTCACCTGACTGTCCAATTCCCTTCTACCAGAATAATCTTCCTAAGGACAACTACCAGCATGTCATGTCCCACTCGAAAACCTTCAATGCTTCCTCCTGCCTCCCATACCAAGCGCACAAGCCTCAGCCCAGCACTCACTCTTCTACGCTTACTGTCGTCGTTTTAACTCTCAGCTTCCCTGCGTGCGCCCTTTCCTTGAAAAGAAAAGAGTCATAGTTTCTAAAAGAGCTAAGTACTCATATCTCCCTGTTGGAATTCTACTCAAATCTCTTTCCCTAGAACACACTGCACTTCGGCCCCTTCAAACCCACCACGGCCACATTCTGCCTTGCAAGGGCCTTTGTGCTCTGTCATAGCGACCTCCCCGAGAGTAAGGACCAGGTCTTAGCTTCTCGATTCTCCTGATGCATGCTGTTCACTGCCATATGTAATCCTGATGCTTTGCACACAGTAAACAACAATAAATGTTAGTTGAGGGAAAGGTCCAATGTGAGTCCTTTAAACCCGGGGGATGGACTTCCCGGGTGGCCCAGCAGCTAAGACTCCATGCTCTCAACACAGAGGGCCTAGGTTTGACCCCTGGTCAGGGAGCTAGATCCCACATGCCACATCACAGACCCACATTCTGCAGCTAAGACCAGGCATAGCCAAATAAACAAATGAAATAAATAAATTGAAAAACAACAACATCAACTACAAAAACCCTGGGGAAAGGACACCGGCGATCTCTAACAGTCAGGAATCAGATCTGCTCCTGCTGGCTGGGACATACCAGACCTTGATAAAAATAATGCACGTCACAGACTTCCCTGGTGGTCTAGTGATTAAGGATCCACCTACCAAAGGAGAGGACAGAGGTTCAGTCTCTAGTCTGGGCAATAAGATTCCACATGCTGCAGAGCAACTAAGCCTCTAAGCCACAACTCCTGAGCCTGTGCTCCAGAACTTGCGAGCCACAGCTACTGCGCCCACATACGTTAACTACTGAAGCCTTTGCGCCTATAGCCTGTGCTCTGAATGCAACGAGAAGCCACCAAAATGAGAAGTCATCACACACAACCAGAGAGTAGTCCCTGCTGGCCACAACTAGAGAAAACCCGTGTAGCAACAAAGACCAACGCAGTCAAAAATAAATACGTAATTTTAAAAAGAGAACAAGTACACAATCATCTTTTAAAAAAACAATGCAAGTCACAACTCAGCAGGAGATGCATTACTTAATAATAAAGGCATCATAACTAGCAATAGAGGCACATTTGGGAACAACTGGAGAGAAAGCGCTTTAAGGCGTTAAAAATAAATAATCTTAAAAGGGAGATGGATGGGAAAATTCGGAAACATTCAGGACCATGGACACCAACTGTCAGACACTTCAGTCTCATACATGATACACACCCCTTGCTCATCGAGCTTGAGCAGTTGCTCTGAGACCTTGGGTGAGCTGGAGGCTTGCCTCAGGCACTGGATGCTGAGCTCAGGAATGACGTATTCCAGAACTTCTTTGAGCGGGAGCCCACGTGCAGTCCCATGCCTGGCGGTAGAGGGTATGGCATCTTCCAAAATTGCTCCTCTCAGCGTCGTCAGCTATGGGGCAAAATAGCACACACTGCAGTTAACCTCGACTCTTTAAAGCATAATGTTTCAATTGCCTTAAAAAAAAGAGGAAGAAAGAGAAGGCTCTTGAGTACAGGAGACTACAGTTCTCAGTCTGAAGAAGCAGATTCAACCTTCGTCAGTCTTTACACAGAGGTATACAGAAGTCAGGAAGGAGCTGGGTGCGGCTGACATAACCAGATGTGCCCAAGGCATGAGGAGGAGGGGGCACTGCCCCACCAGGGAGACATAAAGACACACCCCCCACAATCAGAGCCAACAGTGCTGCCGAGCCAGGAGCCGCAGGGCTGGGCCAGTCACGGCCACCTCCTCCTCCTTCCCTTCCCTTTCCTTTCTCCCACGGTCCATCATCTTCTTTTCTTCTACTCTTTTCGTTTTTGTTTTTTTTTTTTTTTTTTTGTATTTTTCCTTTTTATTTGTTTTCTTATTTTTTTCTGTCTTCTACTCTTCATGTTCTTCTATTTAACTTCCCACTGCTGACAATTCCTGAGGCTGGGTGGGGCCACTCTGAGACCCCTAGGGGCAAGTGACTCAGGTCCAAGAAGGCTCTTCCTTCCTATCTGGGACATGTCCTCATGGAGTCACCGTTCTGACACAGCAAATCTAATCCCGGGTCTAATGTGCCGAGAAAGGAACCCAGCAGCACTGCCAGCCTAGAGGCCTGGCCCTCACCCCATCCCACCCCACCCTGCACTCTTGCTACAAAGCAGCCGCGGTAATGGAGGTAGCAGTGGTGCTTAGCATCTGCACAGTGCCCAGGGCACGCTGTCCAACAAAACTTTCTGCAGTGATGAGATCGTCCCCCCGCTGCACTGGCTGGCCTGGGAGCCATCATCCCCCAAGTGGCTGTGAAGTGCGTGACCTGTTACAGGTGTGGCAGCGGAGCCATATTTCTTACTCAATCCCCTTCAATTCAAATAGCCACCTGTAGTTAGCGGCTACTGACCTGGATGGCACAGATCCAGCTTAAATTATGCCATCTTCAGAGAGGGCTTTTTTCTCCTACTTATGGCCCAGAACCTGGGCCCAGGCAAGTAGACACCAAGTACTAGGCTTGGGCAAAGTCTTCGAGGGGCTCTCTGAACTCAGATCCGGGAGTCGCCAAAATACACATTCAGGACTGTGTGACCAACACATTCCCATCTAATTACAATGGTCAAGAGGATAAAAACTAAAGTGCAAATCAGATCTGGTTCTTTACATAAATCAACATTCCCATCTACGTGCCTCAGTCATCTGTGTAACAGCCGTATTTTTCACTCAAAGCAACCAGGAGTAACCTGGTTGCTGGTGGGAGGAAGTGTGGGTCCACAGAGCTCCTGGAGCCACAGACAAGCTCAGCCAACACTCAACTCATGGATGGCTTCCTGGTTTTCTGCATTTGATTCTA
This sequence comes from Budorcas taxicolor, assembly GCF_023091745.1. Lineage (NCBI taxonomy): Eukaryota > Metazoa > Chordata > Mammalia > Artiodactyla > Bovidae > Budorcas > Budorcas taxicolor. Next base: position 40,060,413 of record NC_068914.1, on the reverse strand, counting down.
AAGTTGTTTTTCAATTTTGACCTGAATCATATAGTTCAGATTTGTCCTCTGCCTTATGCTCAAGAACCTTGCATTTTGATGACTTTATCCTTTCTGTCCTGTGAGATGACAGTAAAATCACTGCCACTTAACATCCCTCACAAGTTTGCAAATCTTTCACTCGGAACCAAACAGTGTAAGCCCTTTCAGTCATCTTAACTGGTGTGATCAACATTGACAATAAAAGCAACACACTGTGGGAAACAACCCAAGCAGTGACCAGAGGTCCAGCCCAGGGCAGACGCCACGAGCGCCCAGTACCTCACTTGTCCTGAAAACCACTCGGTAGTTGAACTGGGGCCCTTCCTTCTCCTTGGGGTCTTCCACCTTCTCCCTCCGGACACTGACTGCCACAGGGCCGAGGCTCTCATCGATTCCAAAGTAGTTCTGATGCTCTGTGATGGAGAAAGTGGAGGCATGAGAAGAAGGAAGCAGGGAGAGGACGGGGATTTTGCAACTTGTGTATCTAGTCCAGAAGATGCACCAGGGTCTCTGGTGCAGGATTTCCCACAAATGCGATCAATTTTTTTGTCTCCAACTTAAATGCACTTTTCTTGTTTATTGCAAGAGGACACTTGCTTCACAATATTGCGTTGGTCTCTGCCATACATCAACATGAATCAGCCACAGGTATACATATGTCTGCCCCCTCCTGGACCCCCTTCCATCCCCCGCCCCACCCCACCATGCAGTGCTCTAGAATGGCACAAAGCACTGGGTTGAGTGCCCGCCTGGTAGGTGACTATGAGGCAGCTAGCATAGGGACCTCCAAGGACATTCTTCCTAAGAGATGATCATTAGTCTCTCACTCACAGAACACTTGTGTGCCAGACATGGTCCTGGCCGTGGGGTCACAACCCAGAAAAACTCCCCCGTCATGAAGCATATATTCCAGAACGCTGCCAGTGACGGCAAGCTCAGCTCTGGGAGAAGCCCTTCTGGATGCATAAGTGAGCTCTGCTGAAAAAAGTATAAAAGCTTCACTCCAACCACACTTTTTAAGTGTCTTCTTCTGCAAGGACCCAGACTTAACACAACACTCAGATGTGGTCCAACCCATACAACACGGAGGGTGCAATTACCCCCATGTTTATTCATGCTGCTTCTCTGTCTTAGCAAACCTTCATACCAACAATCCATGCAAAGTGAGCGCTCCATGCAAAGCCCCAGGTGTTATTCATTTACTTCTTAATGAACTGCTGCCCAGTCCATTCTCCAAGGTGCGCACTTACAAAGCTGGTTTTTTTCACCCTGTATGCAAAATCACTTTAATAACCTCCCCCTTTTCTACTTTTATCCCTTTTCAATGTCACCTTAGTGGTTTGGGCCAATCTTTCTGATGTATAGTTTTCAGTTAAAAAGACACATGCTCTATCACATGTTTGTAAGCTTGAAAAAAGCCACAGGTATTCCAAACTCTTTGGGTTATGCTAACATCTTCTGCCGCAGTAATTTCTGAAGGAATAAGGAATGTTATTCATAAAGTAGAAAACAGGTTAAGTTCAACAAAGAAAAACAGTATCACTCAAGGAAAACATTATCCAAAGCCACTAATGAACACTGGCTACATCTTCAAAGGCAGACCATTTACTTTTTACTTGCAACCAAATGAGATAAACACTGACAGACTTTCCTTCTGAACCAGTCAGGACTGGAAGCAGCAAGTCCCCTATTTCAGGGACTAAAAAGGTGAATTACTGCCTCGGTCCTGGGCTTATACAATAGGAAGTGAGTCTCTGTTTTTCATGGATACCTCAACCTTGTAAATTATGTACTGGTAACAGTCTGCTTAACTGTTACAAACATGCACAACTCCAGGGAAACTAAAAACGAATAAATAATTAACTAATAAATTAAAAATACATTGCAAAAAATGAATTATTTACCAACAATGAGTTATTTATCAACAGCCTGATGCATTAAGAACATATTTCAAGAATTACTTGCAAAAATGCTCAGATCAGTTTCTTGGTAGGCATTTGATAAAACCTGTGAACATGAATCAAAAGAAAGTCAGAGGCTTCCCTGGTGGTCCAGGGGTTAAGAATTCACCTGCCAATGCAGGGGACATAGGTTCAATCCCTGGTCCAGGAAGATTCCATATGCTTTCAACTTCTTTTTCAAAAAAAAGTATAGCTAATTTACCATATTATGTTCATTTCAGGCATACAGCATAGTGATTCAGTATTTTCATAGACTTTATTCTATTAACAGTTATATATAAAATAATGGCTATAATTCCCTGTGCTGTACAATATATCCTTGTTGCTTATCTATTTCATCCCAAACAGCCCACATCTCTTCATCCCCTACCCTGACCCTCTACCCTTTCCTCCCCTCACTGGTTACCACTAGCTTGTTTTCTGAATCTGTGAGTCTGTTCTGCTATATATATCCAGTTGTTTTATTTTTTAGATTCTACATACCAATCAATAATTACTTGTCTTTCTCTGACTTATTTCACTAAACATAATATACTTCAAGCACAATCACACTGCCACAGATGGCGGTGTTTCATTCTTTTTTATGGCTGAATAATAAAGAATGTACCCTTTCTTTATCCATTCATCTGCTGATGAACACGTAGGTTGTTTCCACGTCTCGGCTATTGTGAACAGTGTTACTATGACCACTGGGGTGCAGGTATCTTTTTGAACTATAGTTTTCTTCAGGTATATGCCCAGGACTGGGACTGCAGGATCCCATGGCAACTCTATTTTTGGTTTCTTGAGGAACCTCTATACTATTCTCCATACTGGCTGTATCAATCTGCATTCCCACCGACAGTGTAGCAGGGTTCCCTTTTAATCCACACGCTCACCAACATATCCCATTTGTGGACTTTTAGGTGATGGCCATTCTGACTAGTGTGTGGTCATCTATCATTGTTACCTTGACTTCTCTAACAATTAGTGATGTTGAGCATTTTTTCACGTGCTGATTACCCATCTGTATTTCTTCTTTGGGAAAATGTCTGTTCAGGTCTTCTGCCCATTTTCTGACTGGGCTGTTTGTTTTGTGATATTGAGTTGGGTGAGGTATTTATACGTTTTCATTATTAACCCCTTGTTGGTCATCATTTACAGATACTTTCTCACATATGGTAGAATGTTTTTTAGTTTTGTCAACGGGTTCTTTTGCAAAAGCTTTTAAGTTTAACTCAGTTCCACTTGATTATATTTGCTATCATTTCTTTTGCCTCAGGAGACAGGTTCAAAAAAATACTGCTATGACTTATGTCAAAGAGTGTTCAGCCTGTTTTCTTTTCAATGAGCTTTATGGCCTGCAAGATTTAGGTCTTGAATCCATTTTGAATTATTTTTGCAGATGGTGAGGAAACATTCTCATCTCACTCTTTCACATGCAGCTGTCCAGTCTTCCAAGCACCAATTATTGACAAGACTGTCTTTTCTCCACTGTATATTGCCTCCTTTATCATAAACTACATTTGACCATAAATGTGTGGGCTTATTCCTCAGCTCTCTGTTCTGTTCCATTGATCTGTGTCTGTTTTTGTGCCTGTATCATGCTGTTTTGATTACTATCACTTTGTAGTATAATCTGATGTCTGGGAGGTGGTACCTCCAGCTTTGTTCCTTTTTCCTCAAGATTGTTTTGGTAATTTAGGGATTTTTGTGGATCCATAGGAATTTTAAAATTATCTGTTCTAGTTCTACAAAAAACATCATGGGTATCCTGATAAAGACTGCATTGGATCTGTAGACTGCTTCGGATAGTAGGACCATTTTAAAATCCTTCCAATCCAAGAGCACAGGATATCTTTCCATTTCTTTGTATCATCTTCAATTTCCATTTCTTTGTATCATCTTCAATTTCCTTCATCAATATTTTATAGTTTTCAGAGTTAAGTTTACTCCTAAATATTTTATTCTTTCAGATGAAATTTTAGACAGGATTGTTATTTTAACTCTCTCTTTCAGTAGTTCATTATTAATCTATGGAAAAGCAACTGATCTCTGTATATTATCTTGTATTCTGAACCTTTGCTGACTTCACTTATTAGTTCTAATATTTTTAGGTAGATGTGGGGAGGCCATGACTGGGGAGAAGCCTTGGCTATGGGATGCAGCGGTGACCCAATCCCAGAGCCTGGGTAGGGCAGCAGCAGTCACCACTGGCATTTACTCAAGCAGTACTCTTGCCTGGCAAATCCCATGGACAGAGGAGCCTGGTGGGCTGCAGTCCATGGGGTTGTGAAGAGTCGGACACGACTGACCGACTTCACTTTTACTTTTCACTTTCATACATTGGAGAAGGAAATGGCAACCCACTCCAGTGTTCTTGCCTGGAGAATCCCAGGGACGGGGGAGCCTGGTGGGCTGCCATCTATGGGGTCACACAGAGTCGGACACGACTGAAGTGACTTAGCAGCAGCAACAGCAGCATCTTAGAAGCAGCCCAAAGCTCTCTGAAGGCTGCTCCACCACAGCTCACTCCACCAACCTGCTCTGTGGAGTAGACTATCTTCTGATGGCCTGTCCCCACCACACACTGACCTCCAGCGCTGGGGGAGGAGTCATCCTCCAAGTGCAGGACCGTCCTGCTCATCAGTTAACTCTGGCATACCTTGCCTTACGTGGCACCTTCCTCGTTTGTTCCTCTGTGGCTTTATGCCATTTTTGTACTCCTTCACCATCAGTTTTTTAGTGGTGTTTGGGAGGGAGAGAGAGAACATGTATGTACAAATGGCCAAGTTTAACTAGCATCCCTAAATTCATTTATTCTTAAATATCTATAATTCTCTCCAGTATTCTTGCCTGGAGAATTCCATGGGCACGGGAGCCTGGCATGCTACAGCCCATGGGATCACACGGAGTCAGACATGACTGAAGTGACTTAGCATGAGCATCTATAAGTCTAAAGAGCCTGATAATCAGTTTCTGAATCTGAGCTTTCCTACTTATTACCTACTTAATAACCTTGGGTCGTTCTTAACCTCAGCACCAACCCCCCACTCCAAAATATATATAGATAATACATGTATCATCAATAACCTGAGAAAAGCGTTATAGTTGAAGGCAGGAATCCTACTGACAAAAAACTCAGTGAAAAACAAAAAGAGAGCAAACATAAAATGAACAGCATTATGGGCATTTTGATTTTTGAGCCCAACACAGCTTGAGTCAAACTGAAGGAGATTCATACTTTTAGTCTCAAAAAGTTAATCTGTAATCAGAGGTTACATTACATTCAGGATAGTCTTTTAAAGAAAGCAGTGGCATATATAATATTTTACTGAGTAATTTCTATCAGGAATTATTTTTTTTTTAATGTGTATATTACCCTTTCCACCAAAGATGGCAAATTATAGTAAGAAAAACATTTTTTTCCTTTGCGTCTATCTTTCCAAGCCATGCCCCACACTTGTTTTTGACTCTTTTCTCCATCTCTCACAGACACACACTATCTTTTTCTTCCCAAACTTCAAACTTTTTATTTTGTATTGGGATATAGCCGATTAACAACGTTGTGGTTGTTTTAGGTGAACAGCAAAGGGTCTCAGCCATACGTACACATAAATCCATTCTCCCTCAAACCCCCATCCCATCCAGGCTGGCACATAACACTGAGGAGGGTTCCATGTGCTATGCTTATACTGTTGGCTATCCATTTTGAATATAGCAGTGCAGACACACGCTTCTGAATGCAAGGAGAGGTGACTTTTCTGCTGTGTACAACCACCACACCTTTGGACTCACCAGTTCTGAGTCCCCGTAGCTATTTTCTAAGGAATCTCTCCGTGCCTTCAGTTTCACCAAGGAATACAGCAGGTTACCTGGATGTGTTTCTAAGGAAAAACAATTATCTTCTGCTGCACACTGGGGCACTCTGTCTAGCTTTTACATAGGGCATTCCACATATCATGAAGGGAAGCGCAGGAAAGGTGCTCCCTGTGTCTCCAGGAGGGAGCCGAGGTAACCCTCAAATGACACCTGGTCCCTTTCAGGACTGCTCAGCCTGCTCATGTGCATCACAAGAGCCTCGCCCTCTGTGGGACAGGACAATGAGCCCCGCACCCAAGGGGCCCATCTTCATCCCAAGCACCTGATTTCCATAAAACTGCTTCAGATAAAATCCTTCCTTGGCAGAAGAGAAGCTGTGAAAAGACTGTAGGAAAGCTGAATGAAAATCCACATATCATCCAAATAAAAGGCCAGATTAAAAAAAAAATCGATTAACAACATTTCAGCGCAGGAAATGAGATTCAGCACATCGTTGTGGTGCACTTTGTTCAGTAAAGAAAAGAAAACATTCTAATTTGGAAGAGCTGTTTTTTCTTTTTTAAGCGCTATGCAGAACCTCAGTCCAAAGGCTGTTTCCAGGCACTGTCAAATCTTGGACGGCAGACGTCCTGGGTTCATCTCATGCACTGAAGAGGCGAGGCTCCCAACGCTCCAGGCTGCCGAGGCCAGCATGTGAGAGAAGCCCTGCGCCTCTCCCTCACGAGGTTTCTTACCTGGTCACGGTGCCACCAGCAAGTCCACCAGAACCACGGGTGACTAGGTCGGGCCCCATCCCCCTGCACTGGTCAGTACTGCTCATGTGCATCACACAGCAAAGCTTTCCTTTCATGGTTCTGTGCTTTTCCAACAGTCAGCTGATGATTTCACTGTCAGCTCACTGCCTCTCTGGGTTAAACCTATGGCTGCAGGTGACTGCTGTCTAATCTACCTATGATGGATCTTCTGTCATCTTCCCCTCCTAACCACTATTCAATCACCTCCTCTGTTCCAGGAGTTACACAGACATGAATAAGGAATGACAAATTCATAAATGAATGAATGATGAAAACAATAGGGCCTGCTTTCACAGATACTTACATTAAGAATCATTAGAGAACCTCAAGGAACTTCAAACTCCCTGCTAATGTTTCATCGATTAAAGTTATCAAATTTGATGAGGAAAATGATGCTTTTTGGTTATATGAAGGCTCTTTTGACCAAAATTTAACCAAAGCATCAGTGAAGCTTAAAAAATCCAGTGTATTACAGTGAAAATAACAGTATTAAGGATACCTAATATAAATTAACTCATTCATCTCCATACGTATGAGCAGGTATTCCCATTTCACAGAAAGTAATACTGAAGCTGACAGGTCAATGGCATGCTCAAAGTCAGAAGCCCGTGTGACTGGGTCAGGATGCAAGCCTAGGCGGTCTGGCTTTAGAGCTCCTTCACGTCAAGCAACTCAAGTGTGAACAAACTTACGGGTGCCAGCAGGGAGGATGGGGAGCAGGGATGGTTAGGGAGATGGGGATGGACATGCACGCGCTGCTCTGTTTAACACGATAACCAACAAGCGCCTACTGTACAGCACAGGGAACTCTGCTCAGTGTTACGTGGCAGCCTGGATGGGCAGGAGACTGGGGGAGAAAGCATGCATGTATGTGTATGGCTGAGTCCCTTTTTGTCCACCTAAAACTATCACACTGCTGTTAACTGGCATTACTTCAGTACAAAATAAAAAGTGAAAAAAAAAAAAAGACAACTCAAGGGTGATGACATTACTGTGAAGATTTAAATTGTAAAAATCAACTCATACACGGTAAAATGAACACAACTTAAAGATGAGACAGCAAGCCTCTCCTGAATGTAAGGATGCTATCTTAGGAGACACAATTTTAAGAAAGCCTTGAATAAAAAGTGTAACTTGCGAAGTAAGGTAGATACCGATGGGTTCCTTTGATAAGGTATACATTTTAGTATTATCCGCTATGAGAATGGGGAGGAGAAAGAAAACACTACAAGAGCAAGAAAGGGTTTCTGCATAAAAGCTGAGAGGGCCAGTCATTGCTGAGGGGAGGAGCTGTCCAGCTGTCCTTTAATTTTTTAAGTGGGACAAAGAATGAAATTAATTTTGGATCTGAACAAATACAGGGTTCAGTTCAATTCAGTTCAGTCGCTCAGTTGTGTCCCACTCTTTGCGACCCCATGAATTGCAGCACGCCAGGCCTCCCTGTCCATCACCAACTCCCGGAGTTAAACTCATGTCCATCGAGTCGGTGATGCCATCTAGTCACCTCATCCTCTGTTGTCCCCTTCTCCTCCTGCCCCCAATCCCTCCCAGCATCAGAGTCTTTTCCAGTGAGTCAACTCTTTGCATGAGGTGGCCAAAGTATTAGAGTTTCAGCTTTAGCATCATTCCTTCCAAAGAACACCCAGGACTGATCTCCTTGCAGTCCAAGGGACTCTCAAGAGTCTTCTCCAACACAGTTCAAAAGCATCAATTCTTCAGTGCTCAGCTTTCTTCACAGTCCAACTCTCATATCCATACATGACCACAGGAAAAACCATAGCCTTGACTAGATGGACCTTTGTTGGCAAAGTAATGTCTCTGCTTTTGAATATGCTATCTACGTTGGTCATAACTTTTCTTCCAAGGAGTAAGCGTCTTTTAATTTCATGGCTGCAGTCACCATCTGCAGTGATTTTGGAGCCCCAAAAAATACAGGTAGGTGGGTTTTAATAAGTTACTAGGTGGAGAAGGAAATGGCAGTGTTCTCCAGCGTTCTTGCCTGGAGAATCCCAGGGATGGAGGAGCCTGGTGGGCTGCTGTCTATGGGGTCCACAGAGTTGGACACAACTGAAGTGACTTAGCAGCAGCAGCAGGTACTCTGAGACCTAATGTTCCAAAGACCCTAATTTCCAACTTTATTGTACCAGTGTTACCACAAATAAGTTCATGTGACCTAAGCACAGTGCGGCCAAACAATCCAAAACTCTGAGTTTGGAATACAGGTTTACTGCAGTGCCATAAGGAGACGAGAGCCTTGTGCTCAAAAATTCCTCAACTCCCCCAAAGGGGTTTAGAAAAGCACTTTTAAATGCAAGGTGAGGGAGAGGTGCAGTTAGTTGTAAGCTTCTCGGGGCTCAGAATCCTTTGTTCTTACAGCCATCCACATAGGTCAGATCATGATGTTCCTGTAGACTTCCAGTGAGACAAACGCTATTCTCTCTTCTGCAACTTTTTATCTCCATAGGAAAAAGAAAGTATAATACCCTTAAAGATCAGCACCTCCAGAATGGACTCTCCTGTATATTCCAGGCTTTAGGTACCATTCTTAATTTGTAGCAAAAGCAATAGTATACTAAGGTTAAAGTAAAAGAAAAAAATCTAATATGGGGGCAGATTTATTCTTCCTTGTCACACCAGTACCAAAATGCAAGGAAGTTCTCCCAGTTAACTGCCACCATGGTCAAGCTATACAGAAATATTAGAGTATTAATACCTCATCCAAGAGAAATATGAGAGCGTTACTCCTCAGCAGCTGACTGAGGACACGCCTGAGGCCAAAGGATGGACACGATGAACCAGCGTACAGCTCTAAGGTGCTGCAGTGGGCGGGAACTGTGACCTCCCCAGCACAGTATGTATGTTTCTCCAGCCACAGCCCCCCCACCCCATCTGCCACATGGAACCCATATGACCGTAACCCACAGGTTGAATCTCGGCTGTAGCTGGGTGATTCCTCCCTGCTAAGAGCCCCTCTGGACCTCAGTGGGAACTCTGTGGAGGCACTGGCCAGGCACTGAAGTTAAGAACTGAGCTGACTGTGCCCACTAAAGGAGGAATTTGCATCTTAGAATAGTATTATTGTTAGGTGGTACTCAGTTCACCCATATGAATATAATAGTGTTCAATTCCCTATTAATTCTCCTCAGTGACTGTATAAAACCAGAAGAGGGGGGAAAAAAGAAGCCACCAGGCATGAAATTCAAAGCAAATGCAGCCATGCATCGCTCAGGCATGGGGTTCATTTCATATGTAAAATTATCCTCATGCCCACAACTGCCACATTAGTGAAACTCAAGTGACTGTGTTTGGAATGGAGTGGCAGACTTCACCAGATACCTTTCCCTGGGGCCCACTCTCCCATCTGGTTCTCTCTACTTTTTTCCCATCTTTTAACAATTAAAAGACTGCCCTTTAACTGCTGTACCAGAGGTGGGGATAATAGTTCCTTTTCAGAGGAAAGTCTCCTACATTTATTTAAGAACTCTTGGGAGGACAAGAATGCACAGAATGTAACAGGCACTGCTCTAAGCCCTTTCTTTAGATTTTTTTTTTTAATGATCCCATTTTGTAGATGATTCACTGAGGTACAATGAAGTTCAAGAATTTGCCCCAAACTGAGTTTGGATGTAAACCCAAGAGCCTGATTTCAGTCTATGCTCTTTCCATCAAGATAGGCCAACTCGCTGCCTAGAAGGGAGGGGAGTTTGGGGCAGGATGGATACACGTCTATCTATGGCTGAATCCCTTTGCTGTTCACCTGACACTATCACAACACTGCTAATCGGCTAAACCCCGATACAAAATAAAAAGTCTTCTAAAGAAAGATACAGCACAGTCACAGGCCCCAGCTACCAGAGTGGACAGACATCTCTGCCCACTGGAAAAAAGAACCCCACTGCCATAGAACCATCAGCTGATAGCAAGAGGGGCGAGTGAGCAGTCACACATATTCTAGAAGAATCCTTTCTTACTATATGCTCATTCGGCAGACGTACAAAACAAGTATGACTCTTCAGTTAAAACATTAATGACAAAGACTGCCGTCAGAGAAAAGGGTAAATTCACATAGACCAGGGTAAGCGTAGTTTTAAAAATCAGTGAACTTAAAAGATCAGCTGGAGGTATGACAGACCCGCTGGGCAGGGCTGGGCCAGACATAGGAAGGGCCTTCAAAGCTGAAGAGCTGGTATCTTAAGGTGTGAGAGTGAACGTGAAGTCACTCAGTCGTGTCCGACTCTTTGTGACCTCGTGGACTGTAGCCTACCAAGCTCCTCTGTCCATGGGATTCTCTAAGAATACTGGAGTGGGGTGCCATTTCCTTAATCTGACTTCATATTGGTACTGTTTCTTTTACTTTAACCTTTGTACCCTATTGCTTTTGCTACAAGTTAACAATGTTGCCTGCAGCGGGACATACACAGGACAGCCCATGCTCAAGGCTCTGACGTTTGATGATACAACACTTCCCCATTCATTTAGCGATTAGAGAGAATAACATTTATCTTGTTGGAGGGTTACAGGAATGTCACGATCTGACAAACCCGGACGGTGCAAGGACAAAGGATTCCCACCAACAAGTTTACAACAGCCAAACACCCCTCCCTCACCTTTCAGTATTAGAACACCCTGAATTCCAACTCTAGTTAAGATGGATCTTTAGGACTCTAGCCTGTCTTCTCAACCCGCTGGTTTTCTGAATAAAGTCGCTATTCCTTGCTCTACCAACTTGTCTCGACTTGTTAGCCTGTCGTGCAGTAAGCTGTATGACCTTGGACTCCACAACGGACAGCAATGGACTTGGGAAAAGCCAGGAAATACCCTACATTGTTGTATGGATACGGCTTTTGTTGGATACCTGGTCTACTTGGAAACAGCTAAACACTGTTTTCTGGAAAGTTCCAACCTTTTTGGAAAGAATTCCAATCTGCCTACCCCTAAGAACTCTTGTAAAGCTAAGATGGGAAGGGGAAACCGAAGAAGTTCTCTGTCATTCATATTCAGGAGCACACGGTGGAACTATAAACACTAGGACCCCTAAGAACCAGGAAGAGGGGAGAAAATGAGGACAACTAAGAACTCATTCACTACAGAGTCTGCCCTGTAAACCCACCCAGCTCCTCATGAGGGACTTCCACAAGATACATACTTCTTTCATTGTACTTGTCACCAAAAATCATAAGAAAAAAATGAGTAGGGCACAAACGCCTCCTTCAGAGAGTTCAGTGAAGGGGTGGGGGCTACAGCACCAAGGACATCCCAAATAGTCCCTCAGCTCAACCTGAAGATTTCAAGGGGCGGGGGAGATTTAAAGGGGATGTCTTGTGCGTTTCAATTCAGATAGCAGAAATAGGAAATCCTACAGCTTGACAATCCTCCTGCCTCTCAAATTTGAGAAAGATACTCATGGCAAGTATGTACAGGAAGGGCTGTACAAAACTGACAGCTTGTTAGTTTTCACTCTATTTTAAACAGCGGAGTCAGCAGTTTGCAGAATCTTAATGGGAGTTGGATAAAGTAACAACAACCTGTAGGGTTGGTACTCAAGAATCATATTTGTTTTTTCTTTCTTATTTTAAAGATTCTGATTGTAAATATATCATGTGAATTTAAACTTAAAATTTTTTTTAATTGGGTAGACGATTAAAAAATTTTATGATTTACAAAAAGTTGCAAAGATGGGAGAGTTCTCTTATACCACTCACCCAGCTTTCAAGCTGTTAACATCTTCCATACTTTGGTTTATTTGTTCAATTAATGAACCAATAGTGATATGTCATTATCAGCTGAAGCCCATAGTTTGCTCAGATTTTCGTACTGTTTATCTAATGTCCTCTTCCTGCTTGAGGACCCTACTTAGGACGCCACGTGACACTGTCACCCTGTCTCTCCAGGCTCCTCTAAGAGTAACGGTTTCTCAGACTCCCCTTTTTTCATGACCATGGCAGTTGTGAGAAGTACTGGGCAGGGATTTTTCTAGAATGTACCTCAGCTGGGATCTGTCTAATGTTTTTCCCTAAACTGACTGAGGTTATGTGTTTGGAGAGGAAGATCACAGAAACGCCACTCCCATCACATCAAGGGTATAACCGCCCACACGGTTTACTGCTGTTGATGCTGACCTGGATCACCTGCTGGGGCAGTGTTTGCCAGATTTGTCCCCTCTTCCCACACTCTGTCCTTTGCAGGTGAGTGAGCATAGCCCACATTTAAGTGGAGAAGGGGAAGGCTATGACTTAAATTTTTATTATTTTCCAAATTTTATAAAATGTAAGCATTTTTATAATAACTTGCTTTTCAAATAAAGATCTATTATTAAAACGAATATTCATCAATATATTCTACATGAGTAGCTTTATAGATGTAAGACATAAATGTCTATTTCTGTGCTCCTGTCAAGTTCATAGGTCTTTTTTGTTTAAAGTAAAGCAAATACAGTCATTAACTCTTCTGCCCAGGGCATGGCTAGCAAACACCTGGCATCTCCCCATGCACCCACGGGGGATAAATCACTGACCATGACTCTTAGCGTGCTAATGAGCTCTGTACACAATGACAAAAGTGTCCGTGAAGGAAGCATGGGCACCCAAGGCAAGCTCCACAGCACCCAGTGGAGAAGGTTATATTTACATGTGTTTATCTGCAAAAGAAGAGGCCTAGCAGGATAAAGAGGAACCGTTCCCGGGAATTCTCTCTCACGGACTAGAGTAGTTTTCTTTCTTTTTCCTTTGCTTCTCTACCTCTTCTTATTTTCCCACAATGATCATACAACATTTATATGCCATTTAAAAATTATAAACCAAAAAAAGCATATTAAAAAGCGAAGATATCACTTTGCTGACAAAGGTCCGTACAATCAAAGCTATAATTTTTCCGTGTATAGATGTGAGAGTTGGACCACAAAAAAGGCTGAGCACCCAAGAATTGATGCTTTCAAATTGTGGTACTGGAGAAGACTCTTGAGAGTCCCTTGGACTGCAAGAAAATTAAACCAGTCAATCCTAAAGGAAATCAACCCTGAATATTCATTGGAAGGACTGATGCTGAAGCTGAAGCTCCAATACTTTGGCCGCCTGATGCCAAGAGACAACTCACTGTAAAACACCTGATGCTGGAAAGACTGAAGGCAGAGGGAGGAGGAGGCAGCAGAGGGTGAGACGGTGAGATGCTATCACTGATCCAATGGACAGGAATCTGAGCAAACTATGGGAGACAGTGAAGGACAGGAAGCCTGCTGTGCTGCAGTCCATGGGGTCGCAGAGAGTCAGACACAACTTACTGACTGAACAACAACAACAACCTCCCCGACCAAAAAAAAAAAGAATAAATATTGTCAATCATAGTATTTTCCACCACATTCATAGAAACACACGTTCCCAAACCAGATACGTGGCCCTCCCAAGACAATGCTCCCAAAGGCTCAGACACAATTCTGTCATTTTTCACTTCACTCCTGAGTCACCAAAGAAGTGCGGCTTTATCCTTCTATTTGACCTCTGTTCACCCCGAAGTGACTTATTTCACCTTCTGGAGTCATTCTTGGGTGTGTGAGCTGAATTAAGGCTTTGGACAGCTTTAGAACTCATGAGCAACTCTCAGGTGCACAACCACCTAAACAACACAAGACACACAGAGCCCACAGCCTGTGTGCTGAGCGAGTGGCTGCAGCTCCAGCCGCACTGGGGACAGCCAGTTGCTCTCTAGTGGCTCTACATGGCTCAAAGCCCCCAGGGGTCTGCTGTGTTCCAAGGAAAGCTAAAGGGAACTGATTCAAATGTGTTCTTTTTAATGGCTGAGTAATGCTCCATTGTGTACATGTACCACAGCTTTCTTATCCATCCATCTGCTGATGGACATCTAGGTTGCTTCCACGTCCTGGCTATTATAAACAGTGCTGCGATGAACATTGGGGTACACGTGTCTCTTTCAATTCCAGTTTCCTCGGTGCGTATGCCCAGCAGTGGGATTGCTGGGTCATAAGGCAGTTCTATTTCCAGCTTTTTAAGGAATCTCCACACTGTTCTCCATAGTGGCTGTACTAGTTTGCATTCCCACCAACAGTAGGGTTCTCTTTTCTCCACACCCTCTCCAGCATTTATTGCTTGTAGACTTTTGGATTGCAGCCATTCTGACTGGTGTGAAATGGTACCTCATTATGGGAACTCATGTACACCCGCGGCGGATTCATGTTGATGTATGGCAAAACCAATCCAGTATTGTAAAGTAAAATAAAGTAAAAAAAAAATTTAAAAAGCACAGAAAACCAAATAAAATTTTAAGTTGTGAATACTAAATAAAACTTTTGGATGTATAAGGAAAAAAAAAAAAAAAAGAAAGCTAGAAGGAGTTCCCCCATCAAGTCCACAGCAGGAATCTCCCTCCTTCCAGGGGGCCTTAGCTCCCAGAAGGAAACCATAAGTTCACTAGTGATCCATGATGGAAACAGCAGCCTGGCCCAAAGCAACACGGTCATCGCCAGTAGAAGGAAGGGACATTAGGGAGCATTCACCAGGCTGGCTACAATCCCCATGCTCTTTCAAAAAGCTGCTTCACTGAAGGCTACAGACGGATTTGCCCAGACAAGCAATGCTGCCCACAGGGCACCACGGCAGGACACTCCCCTACATAAATCCTTTTGCAAAGCCATTCGGTGACTCTGTGTCACAGGAATACACGTCGGCACAAAACACAGCCATTTCATGTTAACTGCCCAGTAGAGAGTCCACCGCCTTGTTAGAGATGGGGTCTTTAAACCTTTCCCAGAGGCTGGGAGCCATGTCATTCTTTTGAAAATGAAGTTTCACAGAGAACAATGAAGAATCATGAAGGAAATAAAAGGCATTTTGGAAAGTGTCAAAAGATTCTGTGACAGCCCTCTTCCAAAGAGAACAACTGAGCGAAGGGAAAAGAGAAAGGGGAAAGAAAAAAGCTACTTGCAAAAACACCCTCCGTATCTGGGCCAGTCTGCCCAGGGCCCCTGCTCCTGAACAATGCTGTTCCTCCAACGTGTGACATGTTGGGGGTTATTCCAATGGTTGAAGCTGGTATGAATCCGGCTTGATGCAAAAATGAGGGGAAATCATTAATTCAATCATTGCACTTTATCTGGCAGACACATGCTTTTAAGCATGTGGTCCTTGGAAAAAGCCTGGCTCCATTCCCACACAGAGGAAGCCTTAGCCACCTGGCCACCAGAAACCCAGGCTGCTGCCTCTGTCTTTAGTCCTTAATGGCTGGACAGAGAGACCAGCCAGAGCATCAGCAGCTACTATTGGAGCTGACCGCATTCTGAAGTCGCATGGGCCCACAGGAAAGAGCTAAATATAGGTGGAAGCAAGCACCGTCCATGGCGACATGAGCGCACTGAGCAGCAGGGCTGGGCAGGGTGCTTCTGTCTCCTGCTCCCTCCCGGCCGCAGGTCCCATTAGCTGCAAACAGCCAGGGCGCCCAGTACGGACCGCAGCGCACGAGAGGAAGGGCCTCGGAGGTGGCTGCCCGGCCCCCTCATCGTGCAGGCTTTGCTGAGCAGGCTAGGATTTAGCTGTCTGGCTCATTCGCAGACCCAGGGGGAGCCCAGCAACCCCGAGCTTTCAAACCACACGTCTACGCTGACCTACAACTCACCCACAGGTCTTCTGTGCTCAGATTTTTTTCTTCTTTATGTTTTATCTCACACTCAAATCCACCAAGTTTAATGGTGTCATTCCTAAAGTCCAAAAAAATCCTCAGGAGCAAGTCAGAAAAAGTGGAGAAAATAAGCCACTCACAGACAGCTCTTTCTAATCATCAGGAAGTCACAGTAAGAGTTCAAGAGAAAAACTACAAAAAGCAGCTAGAGGATCAAGAGAATCTGGCAAACGTAAATCATCTCTTGGAATAGACCCTAGGGACATTAAATGGATCAGAGGGCGGCCACCTTGGGTGCAGAAAACCTTGGTTTTTTATTCTGTATACACTCTGTAGACTTACTACACTAAGATATGCAAAGGAATGCAAATGAGATGCCAGCAGTAAGTATCTGTATAAATATGCATCATACATGAACACATGTATATCCTTTTTTCACATCCTGATGTTTTAAAGGGTGAATCACAAAAACTACTTACTAAACTCAATTTGCCAGCATGACTCACTGCTTAAGGATTTCAGGGTGTAATAACTCTAAGAGATTATTTTATCACTAGCATTGACAGCTTCATCAATTAAAAAAAATGATCTTAAGCAGGAAGTCTATTTCTCCATGGTTCAGTTCAGTTCAGTCGCTCAGTCGTGTCTTTGCACCCCATGAATTGCAGCACGCCAGGCGTCCCTGTTCATCACCAACTCCCGGAGTTCACTCAGACTCATGTCAATCAGTTATGCCGTCCAGCCATCTCATCCTCTGTCGTCCCCTTCTCCTCCTGCCCCCAATCCCTCCCAGCATCAGAGTCTTTTCCAATGAGTCAACTCTTCGCATGAGGTGGCCAAAGTACTGGAGTTTCAGCTTTAGCATCATTCCTTCCAAAGAACACCCTGGGCTGATCTCCTTTAGAATGGACTGGTTGGATCTCCTTGCAGTCCAAGGGACTCTCAAGAGTCTTCTCCAACACCACAGTTCAAAAGCATCAATTCTTCAGCGCTCAGCTTTCTTCACAGTCCAACTCTCACATCCATACATGACCACTGGAAAAACCATAGCCTTGACTAGATGGACCTTTGTTGGCAAAGTAATGTCTCTGCTTTTGAATATGCTATCTTGGTTGGCCATAACTTTCCTTCCCAGGAGTAAGCGTCTTTTAATTTCATGGCTGCAGTCACCATCTGCAGTGATTTTAGAGCCCAACAAAATAAAGTCTGACACTGTTTCCACTGTTTCCCCATCTATCTCCCATGAAGTGATGGGACCGGATGCCATGATCTTAGTTTTCTGAATGTTGAGCTTTAAGCCAACTTCTTCACTCTCCTCTTTCACTGCTTTTTAGTTCCTGTTCACTTTCTGCCATAAGGGTGGTGTCATCTGCATATCTGAGGTTATTGATATTTCTCCCAGCAATCTTGATTCCAGCTTGTACTTCTTCCAGCCCAGTGTTTCTCATGATGTACTCTGCATATAAGTTAAATAAGCAGGGTGACAATATACACCCTTGGCGTACTCCTTTTCCTATTTGGAACCAGTCTGTTATTCCTTTCCCAAAACAACCACACTTCTACCTCAAGAGCATCCATGAGCAGAGTTTTATAACGCACTGCCCCTGAGGGCCATGACTTATTTCTGGCATAGACTAAAGAGAAGGTCCTGGGTTCTGTGAGTTCACTGGCTCTAAGGCAACAGCTCACACTGGTGATACTGAGGGACCAGGGCTGAGATGGGAGTGCAGGGGACATAGCCGGGGAGCCAACATGTTGAGAAAATTATTTCAGTCACACCATGTCGTCAGTACAACAACAACTAAAAGTATATGACCAGTCACCATTCCAGTGTCTGCTTACTTAGCTATGGGTGCTTATCAACATTACATTCACCTCATTAATTTATATGACTTCATAATATTGTGATTATGGATGATTGGTTAAATTTAGATTGATGCAAAAGTGGGGGAAACTTATTCATTTAATAACTCATTTATTCATTTAATAAATGTAAGCGTGTAGTCCCTAAGAAGGCTCCAGGGACTGTGTGGATGAAGTGACCTTCTGAGGTCAGTTAAATCATCTCATGGAACAGATCCTCAGGACATTAAATGGATGAGACGGTGGCCACCCTGGGTGCAGAAAACATCGGCTCTTTACTCTGTATACATCGTGCAGACTTGCTACACTAAGATGTGATAAGGAATGCAAATGAGATGCAGGCCGTAAGTATTTACTGACCTAACCCCAAAACAGCTGGAGTCAGACTGCAGAGAAGCATTCTGAAGATAGAAACCAATACTAAACAAATTCAGAGTGCAGTCAGCTCAAACTTATCCATGCCAGTGGCAGAATGGTGTACTCACGAAGGAACAGGAGGAGAGCCTCCCCCAGCTGGCTGGGCCACCTCCACCAACTCAGCGCTCTAAGGGGAATGTCAGGGTGGAGGGGCTGGCAGGGGAACCTCGTTCAGAAAAAAGAAGCCCGAAAGAGTGTGTCGGGAAGGAAGGGGAAAGGAAGGCAGTCACACCCACTAAGAAGGTGGGGTGAGAGTCCCTGGGTGCTTCATTCCACATGTCTTACTTGTGTGCGTGTAAAACACGTTTCTCTATAGGTCTCTGACACACAGTGGATTCTCATGTCTCTGGAATAATTGAGGGCACACTGAAAGGCTGAAGACCGAATCACATAATTTCTTGTACTTCTTTTTTTTTTTTTTGGCCGTGCCACACATCCTAAAATATCACGTGGTATTTTAATGCCCCGACCAGGGATTGAACCCATGCCCCTAGCATTGGAAACATGGAGCGCTAACTGCTGGACCACCAGGGAAGGCCTCAACTACATGACTTCTGAGGGATGTATCCTTCAAGGACATACAAACAAAAGTAAACATCAACTGTCATATATTACATGTACTTAAAGAACTTCTAAAATAACAATCGCAAAGAATTATTTGTATCTTAACCTTTAAGCCTATTTGTAAAAACACAAGAAACCTAAATCTGCCTGTCCTACTAATTCATACATTCATACATTCTTTCAACAAGATTTGCTTAACACTTCCAATAGGCACGGCAATGCAGTAGGAGCTGTGAAGACATAAAATTTAAAAGATGAAGCCAAGGTACAGGAGAAAAATGCAGAAAAAACTAGAGGCAAAAGGACGAGAATTATTCACTGTTCACAGAATAAAAGACTATTCAGAGGATGCAAGAGCAACAGACTTCATCAATGAAGACACCCTAAACGGAGTAAACCTAGATGGAGTCTGACGTCTGTGATGCTCACAAATTGGCTGAGAGAAGGAAAGAGTAGGTGTTTCCATATTAGGGACCAGGGATCAGTGAAGGAAGGGAACTGGGGGTCTCTACAGAAGAGATAAGGGAATTCCCTGACAGTCAAGAGGCCAGGGGGCTTCCCTGGTGGCTCAGCTGATAAAGAACCCGCCTGCCAATGCAGGAGATGCAGGTTCGATCCCTAGGTCAGGAAGATGCCCTGGAGAAGAAAATGAGAACCCACTCGAGTGTTCTTGCCTGGGAAATCCCATGGACGGAGGAGCCTGGAGGGCTACAGTCCATGGGGTCACAAAAGAGGCAGACGCGACCTCGGGACTGTGGTTAGGACTTCTGAGCTTCCACTGCAGGGGGCACTGGTTTAATTCCTGGTTGGGGAACTAAGATCCAGCATGCTGCACAGTGTGGCTGAAAGGTTTTAATTTTTTTTTTTTTAATAAAGAAGGATCAGTCCAACAATGGTGGAGGCTCCATGATACAGAACAAGGTCAAGCCCAGTGGACAACGGCCTCAGACACCCTGATGGTGATGATCTGACGCAAAGTTGCACGTCGCAAGTGGCCCCAGGGAGGGACCCCGGGACACACAAGGGTGTGTCCTTACCTTTGCCATAGAAGAACTTGCGGTAGTAGTAGGCCCCCAGGTCGATGTGCTCAATGACATAGCGCTTCACCTTCTCCCTGTGGATGGGCTGGTTCTCCCTGGGCACCTCCAGGACTGAGACGCCTGCGTTGGTACAGTGAGAGCTGAGCGAAGACTCGAAGGAACAGCTCTCCCCAGAACTGAAGGACGACGAGTTGGCCCTGGACAGGGCGATCCTCCGGTCGCCTTCCCCGCCTGTCTCATTCCGGAAGTAAGGGCAGCTGAGGACCAGGTCGTTACTCTTGCCATCACCCTCATCGGCATCGAGGTTCTCTTTGGAGTTGAGGTCCTCCTTGCTCCCCAGCGGGGAGTCGCAGCTGCCCGGCGGGCCAGCTGGCATCTGAGTTTGGGATGCCGCCGAGGCCCCGGTGGTGATGTTTTTCCTCTTGCCCACGTTCGCCCTCGTGGCCATGGCCTCGTTGATATTGAACAAGATGCTCTGGACATCATAGTGTGCAAAACAGCGCTGGCAGTTCCAAGGGCGGACCCCCCTCTCAAGACGCCCATCTTCCAGCTCGCAGGTGAACTTGAACGCCTCATGTTCGCTTTTCACGGCCCGCAGCTTGCGGAAGAGGGACGTTTCCACCGACTCTGACTTCAACCTCCGTTTGAAAGGCTTGTCCCTGTCTCTCCCCAGGAGGAGGGCGCTGTCCATATAGTCTAATCCTGAGATGCGTACGAACTCGCCTCTAGAAATCTGTGCTGCGGCGTGAAGGCTGGGGGAGATTGCTGGGTCGCAGGGGAAGAACTCGGGGAACCCGAAAGGGGCCGTGGCCTTGTGGTCACAGTTCTCCAGCCGATACCCTCGAAGCATAGCAAAAAAGTTCTCCCCCGACAAGCCCTGCCGGTCGATGGACGATGTGCTTCCGTACTCCCTGTGCAGGGCAGCCCCTGTATTGGGGTTCACTGCATTTTGGTCTAAGACGTCTTCCGCGTCGATGTCGCTGATGGTAACATCACTATTGCTTCTCTGTCTTATGGGGTGCAGTCCTCTTTGCGGGGAGTGCACAAAGATGTCCCCGATGGGATACTTTGCCTCCACGAAGTCCAGATCGAGCGGCTCCTCCTGTTGGCCATCGCTCCCATCATTTTGCCCATTGTGTATAATGGATGCGACACTTTCATAGCTGGTCTGGGACCGGCTTTCCCACAAGGTCTTGCAGGTCAGCTCCTTGGAGCAGTCCTTTTTAGGAGGCCACTCAGACACCCTTGCTCTCACACCCATCTTGGGCACGGCCGGGGTACCATTAGCTGGACCACTACCCTCATTGGAACTGGAGGCAGTTAAAGAAGTGGTGGGTCCCATGTTGCCATTGATGGCTTTAAATTTTCGAGCAAAATAATCATCTGACTGCATGATTCTGGGAGGATCCTTGAACTTCGAAGAGGCTCTGCCAAGCTTGTGCTTTTCTTCTTGTGACTGTCTGGGGTCACTCATGTCTGCCAAGGCAAGGAGCTCCAAGTCTCACCAGAAAGACTGCTGTAAATCTAATTACATTGTTATTTACAAAGGCTTCTTCTAGAGTTGTATTTCCTCTTGTTAACCAAAAGCAAACAACATCCTTAGAGTATGGTTCCCCCAAAACCAACTTGCTTCTCAGTCTGTGATAATTTTGTACACCTCCGTCCTTTCCAACAGCATCCCTTAAGACAACTGGCCAGGAGTGTTTCCTTCACCTGAATTAAAAAACAGAAAACAGCCATTAACAATCACTGCAGCTCAAGTTCAACACATTCCCCATACAGCTTCTTACCGGCCCTTCTCTCCAGTTCCCCCCAAACTGTCAGGAAGTTTCATGGTTCACATCATGCTCCTCTTTTCTCCAAACGCTCTGCCCTCTCACTCTACTTGGCAGCCTAGCATTTACATCACACAATCAAGCAGCACCCTCCCACCACGGGCCCCCATCTGAGAAAAGAGTGCTTCCTCTGTGTTTCCATAACACCCACATCCACACTACCACAGCAGTTTCTCTTATACTCTTCTGGTTTACCGATCAGTCTCCTCCACCACTGAACTGGAAGCTCCCCTAAGCCAGGAGCTATGCCCTTCATCTCCATATCAACATTATCTAATGATGTAGCTGGGCTTAACTCAGTTAACCAAGCAACATTTCAATTAGTTACAAGAGTAACACAACAGTAATGCAATTGTTTGAGTATTCTTAAACTGAAACAGGTAAACTCAAAATGTCCAGCAGCAAAAGGTCAGTATCAGGCATTAACAATGAGTTTTCAGAATGTTTTCTTGTAAACAGATAGGAATTCACAGAGACCCTCCTGACTGTGAGAAGGAGTTTCTAAGAATCTGGTGTCAGATTCTTAATCTACTGTATAGCAGAGAACTCCGCTCAATGTCAAGTGACAGCATGGATGGGCGGGGAGTTTAGGGGAGAATGGATACACGTATATATATGGCATGTATGTAATATATGTACTGTAATACATGTATTATTTTCTCTATAATTTAGATTATCATCAAATCTGTTCCTAGAAACAGAAAAAATGACAACTGAGAAATGAAAGAAAACAACTTCTGGCCTGATAGTTCTCTGCGAAAATGATATTTGCTGCCCATCTGAAACTATCACAATGTTGTTAATCGACTATACTGCAATATAAAATAAAATGTTAAGGAAAAAAAAAGAATCTGGTGCCTAAACAAGCACAGTTTTCTAGTTCATTATGCCAATAGCAACTTGACAAATGTGTGGGGGAAAACAGAAGCTCAGAGATTTAAAACATGATTCACCTTTGTGGCCGGTAGAAAACTTGACCTCATTAACCCTCCGCTTTAATTATAAATAATTTTTCAATTTATTCTGTTTTTAATTAAACAAAAATATTTTCCAGGTATTACATATTTCCTGAACTCACGGCTGTCAAGGCATCTTGCTGCTGGATAAGGAATTTAAAAAAAAGAATGATTTTACTTCTAAGAATGATTTTACTTCTTCTGAAAACAATGATGAGAATAAAGGCATAATATAGCTAGCTGCTTTCCCTCAGCCTTCACCAAAGCATAAAAAACAACTGCAGTTCAGTTAGGAGTAATGTTAAAATTCCGAATAGCTAAACAGTGTAAGGACTCACTCCAATGAGTTCTTAATGACTTTCTGATGACCATGTGGTGATCTCCAGAAATAGCAGATATTATGATGGCAGCTTGCTTTCTTCTCCATTGGAGAAAAATGATAATAAGTTAGAGTGGGCATGACAACATGCTGTCTGCGCCCAGGGCAGCTTCATAACTGAGGGAATAATGATGTTCTAGAATGAGGAAACCGAGGGGGAGTGAGCAGACAGATGCTTCCCTGGACTCAGCAGACCAGGATCTGCCCAGAGTGCTCAGAGAGGGACCAGAGCTGAAAGCATCTTATCTATTTCACTTATAAGTATTAAATTTCAAAGAACCACAGATGATTCTGAATTATAGTTATGCCCTCTATAATTTAGATTATCACCAAGTCCTTTCCTGGAAACTGAAAAAATGACAACTGAGAAATGAAAGAAAACAACTTCTGGCCTGGTAGCTCTCTGCTGAAATGGGGTTTGAGTCACTGTAGCAGGCGTCTATGTGATGTATACACTCTATTGATAAGTCTGGGGCTTACTGAACGCTCAACACAATCTGAAAGGGTAAGGATGACGTCTAATGGTTGGCACAGAGCTATGTGAATTCTCGAGGCATTAATGTGACACCCCTTTTCATTATCTACTACTAATCTGTATCCCTGCTGCAGAAAAAAGAACCATGCCCTACTAAGGATCCAGTTCCAAGCACCGAACTGTGAGGCTTCTAGAAATACAATCAGGAACTAAGTGCCCACCACCTCAACAATAACAAAATGCACCAAAAGAAGCCAGAAGAGAAGGCATGAAAAAAGATAAAAGTTGAAATTAATGGAATGGGGATAGAAAAAACAGACACATCCCAAAGGGGGATTTTTTTTTAAACGTTCTTTTTAATTTTAATTTTTTTAACACCAAAAACATTTTGTATTGGGGTCCAGCCAATTAACAATTTTGTGGTAGTTTCAGATGAACATCGAAGGGACTCAGCCATACATATACATATATCCATTCTCCCCCAAGCTTTTTTTGAAGAGTAAGAAAATGGATACACTTCTTCCCAAATCTGAAATAAGGGAAAGAAAGAATAATCTTACACAAGTTTGGAAATGAGAGAGGGGACATGATCACACACACATGTCTAAGTGAAATAAAACCAAATGAAAAAGAATTATACCACAAACAACTCTACAGTAACAAATTTAGAAACAGAGAAGAAACTAAGATTTCCTGGCAAAATACAAACTCCCTAAACTGATCCAAGAATGGAAAATTTAAACAACGTGATTACCGCTGAAGAGGACAGAAATATGACCACCCCTTTATTCTCCCATTTGGGTTTCCCTAGAGGCTCAGTGGTAAAGACCCGCCTGTGATGCAGGAAACATAGGTTCAATCCCTCAGTTGGGAAGATCCCCTGGAGCAGGAAATGGCAACCCACTCCAGTATTCTTGCCTGGAGAATTCCATGGACAGAGGAGCCCAGCGGGTAAGTCCATGGCGTGGCAAACAGTTGGACACAACTGAGTGCCCGAGCACACACACAGTACGCACAACACGTTTTATGTTTGCCACTAACAACTCAAAGTGCTCAAAGTCAAACAGTTCTTGACAGTCACTGAGTAATACACTTAATCTAAAGCTGCAGCAGAACGCCTGCAAGTCCCTTCCTGCCAGCTCGTAGTCCTGGCCACATTTTCCAGCTTGCCGTAGCTCCCCAAATCTAATGACAGAATTATAGAGGGCACCTTTCTTTTAAAAGTGTCACTAAAGTACTCATATTATTTAACACTGTGATAAAAATAAAACACCCGAAAACAATGACAGCATTTGTTTTTCAGTAAGGTAAGTTAGAAATAGTTATATCACGTAATTTAAAAAAGTACTGTGGTTCATGGGGAAGAATTGAAACCAGTGTCTTTGAAAAGCAGATGTCAAGACAGCCGGAAGGGCAAAGGCACTAAAGGGGGCGAAGCGCAGAGAGAAAATAATGGAGAGAATGAAAAGCCGAAGCATGAGCTGCGGTGACCTCTGGAGCAATCCAGAACCTGGATTTCAGACTCTGGGTGAGAGGGAGGCAGAGCCGGGCACAAGTGTGTGCACAGGCATAGGACGCCCTATTCCAGCGGGCCAGCCCTGCGAGGCCTGCCCCCCACAGAGCGCAAGGAAGGGCCCCGGACCAAGCTGCCTGGCTTACAGGAGCCTGAAACATAAGACCTCTCTGTTTCTCATTATTTTTAGCTCTTTCCCTAGTTCTAACCTTCTTCCTGTTTGCATGCGGTTGAGACGTTTCTAAAAGACAGGGATTCACACTCTTAGTAGCAAGTACCTGAAAGCAATGAAGGTGTAATCCAGGAAGCATCCTGCAAACACCTGTACGCAACTCTGTCCTTTGTACTGATCAGATATTTATAATCCTCTGTGCTCACATCTACAATGTATGTCAAGAGTAGGGCAGCGTGCCATGCGGCTGACTGCTCATGATTCCCAAAATGATGGAAGGGATAGGAAAAGGATGACATTTCAGAGAAGAGTCTTGAAACAGGAGCCTGCAGAAATGAGAGGGCTCTGACTGGCCTCCAGACAAAGCAGAGAGCAGACGGTTACAGGCCGGCATCACTTCAGAACTGGGAAAATGCAACCCCCAAAGTATAGAACTCTCTTTACCCAAAGTCGTGCAGGGGGTGTTGAGTCTGTGACACTAGTGTGGAATACAAGCCAATTATCAAGGTCGGTCCTGTCCTTGTAGCAGCTGCTGAAAGGCCTTCTTGCCCCAGCATCTCAGCAGAAACTGCAGCTTCTTACTTCTCAGATAACAAAGAAGCCAACCCACTTCTTCTGACTTCTGTCATCACTTAATGAACTTACCCTCTCCTGACCCTGTTTCTCCAGACAGTGCTCTCCCTTTCCTTGAGTGCGTTTCTAATGTCAAGGACATCCTCCCCTAATAGTTTCCAATTATTCTTACACTACATTCAGTTCTATGGATTTTGCTCTTGATGGGGGAAAAAAAAATCAGAAGATGTAACCAGTACTCTGTGAGCATTTTAAAATCTACATGCGAAGCTGTCTGACTTCACAGGTGGTGGGGCAGTCTTGAGAGGAAGTGCTGAAGACCCAGCAAAAGGCCACTCAGAGAAACTAAAGAATTTCAGAGCCAGAAGGACCAAGGTGTTCTCATTCTAATGATCTTGGTAATAATCCTTCAAGGACAGAAATGGAGAAAATGTGATATTGAAGCATAGATGTGTTTAAATAGAATGTTTTCCCAAGTTTTCCGTGAGACGTCAGTGAGTCCTCAAGAGCAATATTATAGTAAACGATTGAGCCACTTACCAGGACTGCACCTGTAGCAAATGGATTGAAAACCACAAAATACACAAATTATGAGCCTCATTCAAGGAGAAAAAATGGTTAAAATTATATAACAGATTTATAATAAAATATAACTACCATAAAAACATGCATCTTTCATACTCATATTCTACCGATTCTAATACTAACATGTATATCTGAGTAGGGAATAGAAACAGGAACAAACGTTCCCTAGGTTCATCCTCTCTGTGGCCAGGAAGACGATAGAGCTGAGGTGAGTTCATGCGCAAGGTCTAGGCACCTGAAGCACATGTCTCATGATATCATTATGTTCAAGCACATTCAGCCTGGTATCAATGAAGTTATGACTAAGGAGCTGTAAAACAATCCACTAACCTGAATCTTTATCATAGTAGACCACGAACATCAAGGATATGAAAAAATTTGACAAATGGGCTACTATCCCATAATGATGATCATAAATGGATATAGACAGTTCATAATAACCATATTTTGGTAGACCTGGAGAAGGGCATGGCAGCCCACTCCAATATTCTTGCCTGGAGAATTCTATGGACAGAGGAGCCTGGCAGGCTGCAGTCCATGGGGTCACAAAGAGTCGGACACAACTGAGTAACTTAGCAACCACAGCATGCATGGACATGAAAATTCATTCTTAGCCATTTATCTTGAATTAAACATTCAGTTCAGTTCAGTCACTCAGTTGTGTCCGACTCTTTGCAACCCCATGGACTGCAGCATGCCAGGCTTCCCTGTCCATCACCAACTCCCCGAGCTTGCTCAAATTCATGTCCATTGAGTCATCGATGCCATCCAACCATCTCATCCTCTGTCGACCCCTTCTCCTCCCGCCTTCAAACTTTCCCAGCATCAGGGTCTTTTCAAATGAGTCAGCTCTTCCCATCAGGTGGCCAAAGTATTGGAGTTTCAGCTTCAACATCAGTCCTTCAAATGAATATTCAGGACTGATATCCTTTAGGATGGACTGGTTGGATCTCCTTGCAGTCCACGGGACTCTCAAGAGTCTTCTCCAACACCATAGTTAAACGCATCAATCCTTCTGTGCTCAGCTTTCTTTATAGTCCAAGTCTCACATCCATAAATGACTACTGGAAAAACCGTGGCCTTGACTAGATGGACCTTTGCTGGCAAAGTAATGTCTCTGCTTTTGAATATGTTATCTAGGTTGGTCATAACTTTTCTTCCAAGGAGTAAGTGTCTTTTAATTTTATGGCTGCAGTCACCATTTGCAGTGATTTGGGAGCCCCCCAAAATAAAGTCTGCCACTGCTTCCACTGTTTTCCACTGAATTAAACATTGGGATGGTACAAAAGATAAATATTTGGGGAAATGAGAATATTAAAAAAGAGAAAAATTCATCTCCTGAGGCTTCGTAACATTTGTGGAGAATAATTCTTTTGGAGGGGATACTTCTCACACTGGTGTTAAACGGCTTTTTGAAGCACTCCATGTTGCTGTTTGGAAGAATTTCTCAAGTGATGGCCCTAGAAAAGCAATGCCCTTGGTGTAGTTAAGGACTTCTTCATCAAAGTAAAGTAAAAAGTGTCTGAAGGATTCAGTCTCCTCTGGATCCCTGTATTGTGACTACCTGATGCTGAATCAGAATCCATGTTCCACATATAAAATGGAATAAAAAGTAGTGCAAATGAATGTACGTAACAAAACAGAAGCAGACTCACAGACATAGAAAACAAACTAGCGGTTACCAACAGAGAAGAGGAAGGGAGAGGGGCACATCAGGGGTATGAGATACAAGCTACTATGTACTAGTTAACAAACAAGGCTATAGAGGGAATTACAGCCATTATTTTATAATAAGTTTAATAGATTATAATCTGTAAAAACACTCAATCTCTATGCAATATACCTGAAACTAACATAATTTTGTAAATATACTATGCTTCAATAAGATTCCTGGTGGCTCAGAGGTTAAAGCGTCTGCCTGCAATGTGGGAGACCTGGGTTCGATCCCTGGGTCGGGAAGATTCCCCTGGAGAAGGAAATGGCAACCCACTCCAGTACTCTTGCCTGGAGAATCCCATGGGAAAAGGAGCCTGGTGGGCT
This sequence comes from Budorcas taxicolor, assembly GCF_023091745.1. Taxonomy (NCBI): domain Eukaryota; kingdom Metazoa; phylum Chordata; class Mammalia; order Artiodactyla; family Bovidae; genus Budorcas; species Budorcas taxicolor. The sequence continues at coordinate 40,031,800 of NC_068914.1, read as the reverse complement.
ACAGTCCACGGGGTCGCAAAGAGTCGGACACAACTGAGAGACTTCACTTTCACTTTCACTTTCAATGAGATTATATCAATTGTAATTATTCTAATTCCTCAAATTCTTTAATCAATAAAAATGACTTTTAATGATTAAAAAAAATAATCTGTGCTCCATAAAAGGGTCAAACCAAAGGTTTCTTAGGTGGAGCTCTTATGTGACTTTCTGGTGGTGACATGCTCCACCAGAGTAGGGTTCTGGCCCACTCTGTCTACCACTGACTAGGGCCTGGCACTTAGCTGGCACTCATGATTAGCTTCATCCATCCATCTAAACTGTAATGGCTGCAAATCAAACCACCCCAAAGTACTGACTCAACATACTATCATGACACTATCAGGGCACAATGATTCTGGATTCTTCTCTTTTTTTTGTTTCTTGGCTGGCCCCTCCTCTGATTTTCTTCAAGAGTTGATGCTTCTCAGGGATTATTCGAGGCTGCCTTCTAATTCTGTCCATTTTCTTGTGCAACTCTAGCAGCTTCATGTGAATTTGTATGCTGAGGACTCTAAAATCTATGCACAGCCTGAAGATGTCTCCATGACCACAGGGCCACACTACGCTGTGACAGCTCACACCCTCCAGCATAGCCCCTAACCATCTACTCCCCCCCGGCCCCATGCCCAGCTCAGGAATGGCCCGCCAGCCCCCCGTGCCCACGCCAAGCAGTCGGGACTCACCCTGCCCTCCGTTCACAGTCCACGCGTAAACTGCGACCTGTAGCTTGACCTTCCGACTGTTCTCAAATCCACACAGACGGAGCCGTCTCAACTGCCACCACCGCTCTTATTTTTCCTAGATTATCCTAAAACGCTTCAGTAATTCCCCAACACAGGTCATGCAGGGTCTGGCCCATGAGTAGCTAACCAGCCCCTTGCCTGCTGCTCGAACCCCACCCCAGGCCCACACATGCTGCCCTTTGACTTTGCTCAGGGGGATCTGCACAGGGTGGCCCCTGCCCAAACGCTCTGCAAGGCTTCTTCCCTCCACTCTACTAACAGGTGTCAGAAGTGAGAGCTCAGTTCATAGATGAGTTCTCTGGAAACCTTCTCAAATTTTACCGCTGGTTCTAAAGTTATCTCAATGCAGGCTCCCCTAGCAGCCTGCCTCCTTTCTCACTCTACATTAACACCACACACACTATTTTATACCAGCCTGCTCACATGTCACGAACCCCCTCTAGATTCTCAGTTCTGGGCAGGCAGAGAGACTGCTTTGCACGTGATGCTCAGCAAGCAGCCAGGCTCTACCACAGGCTAGCTGAGACCACAGCAAAGTGACTTATCCTTTCTGACCCTCAGTTTCCTATCTGTATAATGGGAATAATCCTTTGATATCAAAGTCATCAGCCTAAAGATTTAATAAGATCCAAATGCCAAGTGCTTGTCTCTATGTTTCCTAAATTCAAAGTTTGAAAGAATATTAGTTGGAAGAATCGATCTATGTATGAATGAATATTTATTGATAAACTGACTGCAAATCAAGCAGCTAAAATGAGTTCAACACATCACTGTCTCCAAAGAGTACAGTCATGTTCATAAACCCAACACAGCTACTGTTGACAGATTTACATGCAAAGACTAACAGAACACAAAGCAGAAACTGAACTGCAATAGCTAAGCTGATTCTCCGAGAGGCAAACAGAAGCTTCCAGAAGATGATCTCAATCTTCAGTCATGTGCCAATTGCTTCCCAACTACAACTTCTAATTAAAATAATTTTAGGGGGACTTCCCTGGTGGTCCAGTAGCTAAGACTCCACGTCCCCCGTGTAGGGGGCCTGCGTTGGATTCCTGGTCAGGGAACTAGATTCCACAGGCCAGAACTAAGGGTTCACATGCCACAATGAAAGATTTCGCATGCCACAGTAAAGATCAAAGGTTCTGGGGTGCCTCAACTGAGACCTGGACCAGCCAAATAAATAATAAATAAATATTTTAAAAATTATTTTAGGGACCACAACTGAAGCCCACTAGGCTCCTCTGTTCATGGAACTCTCCAGGCAAGAGCACTGGAGTGGGTTGCCATTCCCTTCTCCAGGGGATCTTTCTGACCCAGGGACGGAACACAGGTCTCCTGGATTGCAGGCAGACTCTTTACCATCTGGGAAGATTCACAACTATATTACAACAAGATTATTCTGGAGTTGGAAACTTCTAGTGTGTCAACAAAAAATAGTAACTCACTCCTGGTAGAGTAAGCTACTTTCAGCCATCCCTCCATCCATGTATGTGTATGTCAAGAGAGAATAAACAAAGAACCATTTTCTGAAATGGAATATTTTGATCATGGAACTTTTCCAAGGAGACAGATGAACAGCTGTGGGTATTGACTATTTCCCATTAAATCTTTTAAATCAGAAAGAGATAAAAAGAGATGGCTCTGCACCTCTTTCCCTCAGGAGGTGATTAGTTATGGCATTTTGTCAGTTATGTGGCCCCTGACTTACAGATGACACAGTAGGAAATCAGACATTCCAATTAATAATTTAAGCTGAGGCATTTGTGTCTTAGGGAAACACAGGGAAAGAAGAAAAGAATTCCTACTTGGTGCCAAGTGATTTAGACTGTACCTCTGTTATCTGCATTTAAATATCATAGAAAATAATCTGTTCGATTCTTTAAATGAAGGTTTAATGACACTAGGTGACCAAGACAGGGACCTGAGCATTTTATAATAAACACCTGGGAGGCTGGAGCCTTAAAAACTACATTTAGGGATCTTTCCCATTGTTTACCTGAAAGAGAAGCAATCCTCTCACTTTCTTCTCACTCCTGGTATGTCCTAATGAATCCACAGTGAAAACTCTTGCAGAGCAAAGGTTCTGTCTCACCTCACTCAACAAAACTAAAATCAATCAATACTATTGAAAACTGAACTAAACATACAAAGCAGCTACCTTCAATGCGTTCTTTGTTAAAACCCAACAAGTAGACCAGAAAACCATTCAATCTGAGGATGCTTCCTTTCAATTGAACATAAAGGGCATGAAAAGAAAACTGCACCAACCTAGACAATAGTCTAGTATTTGATTTTTCAGAAATAGTAATTTTAGCAGCCAATACACAACAAACTCCATTCACTAATCACACAGTCTCCAAGCTATCTTCTCATTGAGCTCGTTTATCTGAATTACAGGATACTGAGTTTTGCTGAACAGCTTTATGAGGTTTATTGTGTGATACAAAAACCCTTTTGTTACTCCAGTAAATAAATGTATTCAGTTTTATTGGGCCCTGGACTGGATGCTGGGGGGCCTGGAGGAGCATTAAACATGAATGACAGAGCTTCTTAATCCTCAAGAAGCCTCTTAGCTGGGTGAGAAATGCACACGCAATAGGAGAAATGTAGCTAAAACAACAGGACCCCACTTCTGACACTATTTGCAGAAGGCACCCTCTCTGAACACCAATAAAGACAACTGTACAATACATTTGACTCATACTCATCACCTGAAAAATCTACCTAAGAAGTAAGAGATGTGGGAGAAAACTTGCATAGAAAGATATTCACTCCAGAACTTTAAGACCGAAAATTATGATACAAGTTTACCAGCCAGTGTGTGCGTGCACACTCAATCACTAAGTTTTGTCCCAGTCTTTGTGACCCTATGGACCATGGCCCTCCAGGCTTCTCTGCTCATGGAATTTGCCAGGCAAGAATATTGGAGTTAGTTGCCATTTCCTTCTCCATGTGATCTTCCCGACCCAGGGACTGAACCCACATCTTCTGTGTCTCCTGCACGGGCAGGTGGAGTCTTTACCACTGAGCCACGTGGGAAGCCTAACAGTCAGTGAAAAGTGAAAGAAAGTGAAGTCGCTCAGTCGTGTCCCACTCTTTGCGGCCCCATGGACTGTAGCCTGCCAGGCTCCTCTGTCCATGGGATTTTCCAGGCAAGAGTGCTGGAGTGGATTGCCATTTCCTTCTCCAGGGGATCTTCCCGACCCAGGGATCGGACCCAGGTCTCCTGCATTGTAGACAGACGCTTTACCGTCTGAGCTACCAGGGAAGTTTCAGGGGTAAATACAGTTAATATGGTACAACGAAATATTACACAACCCCCAAATTTCTGAAAAACAAGGATGGCTTTGGGGATTTACAATATCATAATATGTGAAAGGGGTCAAATACAAACCTTTGTGTTAAAAACCTACAGACATAGAAATACTGCAAAGAAACACCCCCATATTATAATGAAATTCTGTTGTTTAGTTGCTAAGTCATGTCCAACTCTTTTGTGACCGCATGGACTATAGCCTGCCAGGCTCCTCTGTCCATGGGATTTCCCAGGCAAGAATACTGGAGTGGGTCAGCCATTCTCTTCTCCAGGGGACCTTCCCGACCCAGGCCTTGAACCCGCATCTCCTGCATCGCAGGCAGATTCTTTACCACTGAGCCACCAGTGCATGCTAAGTTGCCTCAGTCATGTCCGACCCTTCGAGACCATGTGGCCTGCAGCCCGCCAGGCTTCTCTGCCCATGTAATTTTCCAAGCAAGAGTACTGGAGCGGGTTGCCATTTCCTACTCCAGGGGATCTTCCCAACCCAGGGGTCAAAACTGCATCTATCTCCTGCATTAGCAGGCAGGTTCTTTACCTCTAGCACCACCAGAGAAGTCCCCATACTAGTATAGTGAGCCTCTATTATAGGTAGGCTAATGGCTGGGTTTTGCTTTCTTCTTTGCATTTTCCCCTAAAGTTCCAAACTTCGTAACTATACATAAATATGTAAATCCAAGTGTATATAATTTAAGTTCCATAAATCATCACCGTGTACTCGGTCATGTCTGACTCCTTGTGACCCTATGGACTGTAGCCCGCCAGGCTCCTCTGTCCATGGGATTCTTCCAGGCAAGAATATTGGAGTGTGTTTCCATTTCCTACTCCAGGGGATCTCCCCAACCCGGGGATCGAACCCATGTCTCTTGGGTCTCCGGCACTGGCAGGAGGATTCTTTACCACTAGCACCATCTGGGAAGCCCTAAACTCCATAAATAGAATATTTTAAAAACAATCACCCATAATATCAATGCATGTTTAAGTTACAGAGAACATATTACTCTATCACATAAGCAGAGGTGACCGTCAACTTCCTTTCCTTCAAGTCTCACAGTAAGATATTTAAACATGGAAACAGATATCAATGTTAGATGAGCAATGCCTATTGTTTAACTTAAAGAGCATATGGCTTTTTTATAGCAAATATTCACAAAGATGGTGCCTTCCATTCTCACACACTGGGAATTACTCTGGTTAGAAAAATAATGGCTTACATTTGCATCTATTTTCACATCCCTACAACCTCCTGTGACCCTGGGTACACTGCAAGACAGTACAAAGGGCTCAGGATTAAGAGAGCGGTGTCCACTTCTGAGGACAGGATCAACTGTGGGCCTTTCAATCATCCAGGCATCCACTGAGACTTAACAACACGTGTGTGATGGGGATTCAGTCTGCTCTGCACACCTCAGACAGGCCCTGGAGACCAAGTGAGAGCTCACATAAGATACTGAACCACACAAAGGCACGACATGAGCACTACTGCCACGCCGTGCGGGAAGGAAGCGGGAGGAAAAGCCCATGCTGCCTCTTTGATTCTCCTGCAGGGCGGCGGGCTCAGGGGCTGGAGGATTAGGATGAGGGATGAAGCCAACCTACTGGGGGAGGGGGAGACTGTCCCCAACAGAAAATAGCTCAGCTTCCAAAAGCCTGGGCCATGATAAACCCAGGACCTAGCAGGTAAGGAAAAATTTTGCTAATACCAGTGTCCAGTCCGGATTCTCCATCTCTATGTTTCAATAAACTTATCCTAAGAGAAAACAGGACCCTGCAGCACAGACACTGGTATCAGCGAAACAGAGAAGGGGAGAGCCGCAGAGGAGGCTTCCTTCACGCCCCCTCACTGTCTGATTTCACCCGGAGCGAAACAGAGAAGGGGAGAGCCGCAGAGGAGGCTTCCTTCACATCCCCTCACTGTCTGATTTCACCCGGAAGTGTCCTCATGTCATTGGCACGAAGTCAGGAAGTGCACTCAAAACTCTAGGGCTTCCCTGGGGGCTCAGTGGTGAAGAATCCTCCTGCCAACGCAGGACACACGGGTTCGATCCCCGATCCAGGATGATCCCACACATCACGGCGCAACTAAGTCCAGGCACCACAACTACTGAGCCTGTGCAGTGGAGCCCAGGGGCCGCAACCAGTGAGCCCACCGGCCACAGCCACTGAAGCCTGCACGCCCTAGAGCCTGTGTTTCAAAACCAGGGAGGCAGCCACAATGTAGCCAGCACACTACAGCTGGAGAGCAGCCCCGGCTCTCCACAACTCGAGAAAGAGCCCACGGGCCACAGAGGCCCAGCAGAGCCAGAAACGAACACAGAGAGCGTGAAGAAAGGCACGCTAGAAGATGAGGGGTCCTGCAAACTCAGAGCCGGGGGCGCTTCTACAAAGACTCCTGCAGGAAGTCGTTCCCCATCACATCCTTCTTTAATGAGGCATTTGCTTCCAGGGTGACACATTTTCATTCCACTAGTCACAGAGAATGGATTCCAGCGCACTGAAGAGGAAACACTCCCTCATCACACTTCATTTGGAAGTTTAAAAGTATGAAGTGAATGCCAAGTCTATAAACCACTTTCAATTATAGATGCATAATAATTAACTTGGGCTGATTATTTATTTAATAAAGTACCTAAGACCCAAGATCTTTACCTGAAGAAAAAAGTAAAACAATGACCACCTAACATACGCACACTACTATATATAAAATCGATAAATAATAAGGACTTGGTCAACAAGGTCTGTATAGTCAAAGCTATGGTTTTTCCAGTAGTCATATATGGATGTGAGTTGGACCATAAAGAAAGCTGAGTGCCGAAGAATTGATGCTTTCAAACTGTGGTGCTGGAGAAGACTCTTGAGAGTTCCTTGGACTGCAAGGAGATAAAATCAGTCAATCCTAAAGGAAATCAACCTTGAATATTTATTGGAAGGGCTGATGCTAAAGCTAAAGCTCCAATACTCTGGCCACCTGATGCGAAGAGCCGACTCACTACCAAAGTCCCTGATGCTGGGAAAGACTGAAGGCAGGAGGAGAAGGGGGCAGTGGGGATGAGATGGTTAAACAGCACCACTGACTCCACAGACACAAATCTGAGCAAACTCCGGGAGATAGTGAAGGACACGCAAGCCTGGCATGCGTGCTGCAGGCCATGGCTTCCAAAGGGTTGAACCAGACTGAGCGGATGAACAGCAACAACAAACAACGAATAAGGCCCTTCTGCATAGCACGGGGAACTCTACCCAATACGCTATAATGACCCGTATGGGAAAATAATCTAAAAGAGAAGGAATATAAGTATAGGCGTAACAGGTTCACTTCACTGTACAGCAGAAACTAACACAGCATGGTAAAGCAACTATACGCCAATAAAAATTAATTTAAAATTAGTAAATAAAGTCTCTTTTTAAAAAAAGAATGACCACCTAATACAACACATAACAGTTTATTAAAATAGCAGAAAGAATACTAGGAACCCTATTTCCTTACAAAAATGATGGTCACAGAAATCGTTACTTTCTTTGAATCTCTAGGTCAACAAGTAAGAGAGAGATGAAGACAGGCAGGTCTGATGACTACCTGTTCTGAGACCTATACGCAACGACAGCCATGGAAACCTGACCTCACGTCGCTGGCAAGGCAATCGTCTGGATCACCAGGGGCTCCCTAAAAATCCAGGGTGGGCCCAGAGAACTTGCTTGACTAACCAATATCCTTTATCATAAAATGTCAATATGAATGCGTTACATTTATTTAAGGATTTACCATTTCCCAAATCCTTTTCTGTTCATTTGATCCCAGGAAGACCTGTGAAAAGATGAGAGAGAGACTGCCCTCCCATTTCAGATAAGGAAATCTTAGGCCAGCTAATTTAGTATAATCAAAGGACTGTCAGGGAGATCAGAACGAGAACCCAGGCGGCTTCATTCGTTCCACCATTGCTGGTAGCTTCTCAAAGTTACATACAGTCTTAATAAAAAGCAGTAAAAAAATTACTGACTTTATAAAAAAGAAGTCGACCTAAGGCAAATTTGCTAACTTCAAGCACAGTAAAAGGGCCTGTCTTTCCTGCTCCGCGGCCTACGGGAAGGTATGGTTGAGGGGGAGGGGGTGTGGGCGACGGGCCGTGAGGAAGGTGGCAGTGCCCCAGCCCAGCTGTACTAAGCACACCTGTGCATGGGCCCAGCTCGTAAGCTAGTGGTCCTAGTCGGTTCCTTCGCTGTTCAGCCTCTCAGTCGTGTCCAACTCTTTGCAACTCCATAGACGGCAGCACACCAGGCCTCCCTGTTCCTCACTATCCCCTGGAGTCTGCTCAGATTCATGTCCATTGAGCTGATGATCCATCCAACCATCTCATCCTGCCCGTGACTCAATATCCTGAGGGAATCTCCGGTGTTTCTTAGGGCAGATTCCACATAATCTAGCCACAATACCACCAAATAATAACCTCAAAATTTCCACAACACCACCACCAATAGCATTTTTACTTGGTCCTTTAGGTTTTGCTGCAAATAAACATCCTTTCTTCCTTTACACCAAAGATCACTGTCTGGTGTTTTCAATATCAACCACCCACTCAGTCACAATGTTAGATCTTAAGGGAGACGTAGAATCTATTCTGACACCCCTACTCTATAAACCCAGAAGTTAACTGATTTGCCAAAGGCCAAACAACTGGTTCGGAACAAAATGGATCTCCTACTGGGGTCCCCAAACACTCACTGCTAGCAGCTGCTCTTTTTCCTTTTTTAGTTGAATGTGATCTTAATAGAAATGATCAATTTTGGTTCATGCATCTCACTAAGGCTAGGTTCTGCACAATCACCCCCCTGGGCCCTCCCCATACTACGTTTTTGCTTAGAAAATCCCCTTGCTTGCAAAGTCTCTCTTCTTCCATCAGATGTGAACAAAACCTAGCTCATTCAAAGCTACCACCCAGGACTGCATCCGCCTGCAACTCACTCTGTTTACCCTGAAACTTTCCCTTGAAAGGATGCTCTGTTCCTTCATTGTATCACTCTGTTTACCCTGAAACTTTACCTTGAAAGGATGCTCCGTTCCTTCACTGTATCATAGTCTCCATCAGATTCATCCATGTGACAAACACCCACTGATCTACCTACTAAACGCCAAGCTGGGCACGGAAGGATGGTGACACAGCTCTTGGCTGGGAGAAGATCAATGCAAACCTCCAGGGAAAGCAACTCATGAGCCAGGGTTCAGGAGCGGAGCCAGGAGACTGGCCCACTGAGGGCTTCCTGCTTTTGCTCCTGGTTCAGATGACCTAAAATCATGTTCAGAGCCGTGCACCTTCCCTATTCCAGTCACCTGGATTACAAGCCCACCCACCTCTAAAACTGGGAAGCAGCAGAGGACATGGGTAAGAATGGTGGGCAAAGCATCACCTTTCTCTCTCACCTCGGAGACAAGGAGTAAAGAGATGCAAATTTTACATTTTTTCTCATGGGAAAAAACGTAGGTGTTGCCAATTCTGGCCAACACAAGGCAGGAGTGAGCCCTGGGCCCACGTCACATCTCGAGGGCAGCCCAGCCTCTGCTCTCACGGGGCCATGCGTTGGGAGCCGCACTGCACCACCAGGCTGGGTGACCTGGGAAAGCAGCACTGGTTCCCAGACTCAGGGATGAGTCGTCATGGTGATTAAAGCAGAACTCCTCTGACCTCTGTATCACCGAAGGGGAACCAACCTGTTTTTCCCACATTCTGTCCTGTTGAGCCAGAACTCTCAGCATGAATCACCATTGATTCTATTTCCCTTATAGATGCAGTCTTATTTTAGCCACACATTCTTTTTTTTTTAGGCACAGGCCTAAGTCCCTCTGTAAAGATGCAGGGTTACTAGAAAGGTTTCTTCAAACTTTAGAACCTCTTTCTGAGCAAAATATTCCTTCTTTCTCAGAATACACTGTGGGTGCAGTTTCTACTTTTCAAAATTACCTAAGAGACACCTGATACCTGGATTCTCTTGCCCCAAGATCCTGGTTCAGAGGGCCTTGGGGGAACCCTCAGTCTGTAGCTTGAAAAGGTGATTCTCCTACACAATTCGGATCAGAAGTTACCAGCTTAGACACAATTCTAAAGGATGAAAAATAAAGCTAAATGCATAATTCTCAAATGTTCCTATGTTCCCTTTCTCAAGTACTAATATCTTACTCAGATATAACAGCTGGCAATTTATTTACTCACAGTATTTTTTAGCTAGCTTTAAGGAAGATAAATGAAATTAAAATTGAGAAAACTCTAGAAACCATTTACATAAGTTCAAAGCACTACAAGTTTTCTACTCCGGTGACCAGAGTCCAGGCCTGCTCTGCTGACAAGATATACTCGGGTCGGGGTGTGTGTGTGTCAGCGGGGGGAGGGGGGCGTTAAGAGTCTGGAGTTAACAGATATACACTACTACATAGAAAGTGGGTAAACAATAAGGACCTGCTGTATAGCAGAGGCAACTACACTCAATATGTTGTAATAACCTACAATGGATAAGAATCTAAAAAAGAATATATACACACACACATATATATAGCTATATATATACTTATATAAAACTGAATTGCTTTGCTGTACACTTAAAACTAACCCATTATAAATTAACTACAGTTCAATAAAAAATAATAAAGACACAGCGTATGTGTGTTCAGTCGCTCAGCAGTGTCTGATTCCTTGCAACCCCATGAACTATAGCCATCCAGGCTTCTCTGACCATGGGATTTTTCAGGCAATAATACTGGAATGGGTTGCCATTTCCTTTTCCAGGGGATCTTCCCAACCCAGGGATGGAACCCACATCTATGTCCCCTGCATTGGCAGGCGGATTCTTCACCACTAAGCCACCTGGGAAGCCCCAATAAAGATACCGTGTCACATTTTTTTAAAAGATCTATTCTAATCACAATATATATTGAGCACTTTTTAAGTGCCAAGCACATTCTTATCAAGTATTAACTCCAATAACTTTATGTGGTAGGAATCACTTTTATCCCCAATTTAAAACAAAACTGTTCAAGCCCCTCAATATGGCATTTACAACTCTTCCCAAACTGAGCTCCATTTGACCAACATCACCCTTAGAATCTCCTCTGTCTCCCCAAAACACCATCCCATTCCCACCTCCATGCTTTCCTGTTGGAGTTCACTCCCATTAAGAACTTAGACGCTGACATTAGACTAAAGTTCAGCCTGGATGAGTCACTTACGGTGTCTCCCTTGGGCAAATTCCCGAAACCCCTATAATCTCAGGTCTGTCATCTGTAAAAGAGGTTTTACTGTACCTATTGCACAGAGAGTTGCGAGCCTGCTCCATTCTGGCACTGCTGTAGGATGAATGGGCCAGAAAAGGCCCTGCTTTCACAGAATATCTAGTCTCGGAAGTCACATGATAAAGAGGACAAATAAACACAACCTGTCAGCGGTGAGTGCCATAAGGGCAGGATTAAAATGGCTGGGACGTTTAGGTGTGGGTGTGATGTTACCAGAAGGGTCAGGTGGCTGCAGGAAGAGCTGGAGGGAAGGAGGAGGGCCTGGCCCACACAGGCGGACAGGAGGAGGCCAGGGAGAGGGTCTCCTATCAGGGACAGCAAGACTGGAGCTGAGGGCAGACTCTAAGATCAAGGAGCCTGGAAAAGGAGCTGGAAAGGCGGCAGGGCTGGACTAGGAGGGGCTTTTATTCCAGAAGGTTCTGAGCACAGGAGTGAAGGTAACCTGTTTTCAGTAAGAACAGGCTCCAGTAGACAAAGGTCAGGCCACTGCGATCACCAGGCACGACAGGGTGACGGGGCGAGAGTGTCTGCTAAGAATGACGGATTCTGGGAGGGGAAATCGGGAATGAGAACTCAGACCCAGCAGCACGGGCTGATGAATGGGCTGAGCAAGAAAGGTCAAGGATGACTCTGAAACATGGGGGCCTGATTAACAGGAAGGCAAAAAGTTATTAAGATGGAGACGATCATCAGAGGAGCAGGGATTCTAGGGTCAAATGGGATCAAGTGTGCAGAATTCTTACCAGCACAGGCCTGAGACACACTGAGAACCTGATCCACACCAACAGTGATTTTTGTGGCTGTCTTCAACATCGCAGGCCGAGCTTCAAACCCTGCCCACCCAGCTCAGGCCAGGCTCTCCTTAACTGTGAACCAGTTAATGTCTCATTCACTTGGGCACATGATACACACTGACCTGCCTTGCATTTTTTGTGCATTTTTCCTGAGGATGATGGGGAAGGGGATGAAAAGTAAATTCAGCTTCCAAAATTGTTCACACACTTCTTGAGGGTGATAAAGCACAGCCCATAATACCTGTTAAAATGAACTGCAGTGTCTAGAGAACTGGGGTGTATATTCTGCAAAAAAAGATTCTGAGGCTTAGCTGCTATACTCTCAACAAATACCCAGGCTTCATGTCTGTGCCTGGTACCTAGAAAGCACTCAATAAATTTTACAATTGGAGTATATCTTTTTTTTTCCTTCAAGTTAGGGTTTTCTGTTTTCCTCACAGAGGAACTCTAGGCAGGACTTTAGAAGCAAGGTCCCGAGAGTAAAAAACAGGGAGATGAGCCCGATTAGGGCCAACCCTGCCTTTGGGGACAGGGCTCTGTCTGTGCCCAGGTCTGGCCTGTCAGATTCTGAACTGGAGATTTCAGAAGTGGCAGAGAGGACAGTCAGGGCTTCCCCAGAGGCTGTCTGTGGACCTGCCCCAGACCAGTTGCTGGAAAACTGGCTGAGGAGAGTCTGTCAAAATCCCAAACCCTTTAGCCACTCTCCAGAACTGTGACTCATGCAGCTGGGCGTGGGGCCCCAGACTGTTTTTCACAAGTGCCTCAGACGTCTCAGGTTGATTCATCTCTGAGATCCATGGGGCAGGAAAGCACTTTGCAAAATCTAAAACATGACACAAGCATGCCGTGTTACTAAACCATTAATTCAAAAGCAGTGTCAGCGGCTGCCTTTGAAAGCCACCCACATGTTCTCTACAGTGACGACATTCACCCAAGTCCATGCTTCTCAAGGGCTGGATCCTAGCTGGTCCAGGCCTACACACCGAAGAGCGTGGCAGGGAAGACCTCAACAGAAAGCTAAAGAATGAAAGCGGGTTTTAAATCAGAGTTAGGTGTCCAGGGGTCAGAGTCCAGCCTAAAACATGAGAAGAACAGGCAAAGTGGTGGGTAGAAGAGAGGACAAAGCTGGTGCACGTAACAGATGGCCACGGTGGACAGAGGCGCAGAGAGAGGGGAACGATGCCACACACACTCGGCTAGACCCTTGGTACCCAATATGCAAACACTTACGCCACGCACACTTAGAGAAGAGGAAGGCACAGCACTGAGGCCCCGAAGAGATCCATCTGACGTCAACATGTTAAGTGTAGCAGAGCAGGAGTCTAACCATGTCTGCCTGGCTATACGCAAATCTGCACTACTGCCAAAAAATAACACGCATTTAAAAGTATATGATTGAAATAAATAGACACGCCATGTGCACAGACTGGACAACTTAATATTGTTAAAATATCAATTCTACCCAATGTGACGTAAAGATATAACTCAGTCCCTACCTAAATCCCCATGATGTGCTCTGTGACTAGAAAAATCCATCCTGAAATTCATACAGCATCTCAAGGGACCTCAAATAGCCTCTTTTTCTTCCTGAAGAAAAAGAAAGCTGGAGGGCTCTTGTATTGATACAATTTCAAAACTTACTACAAAGCTACAATAATCAATACAGTGTGGTTCTGGTAGAAAGGCACGTGGATCCACAGACCAGATACAGAATCCAGAAATAAACCCTCATGTGTGGGTCCAATGACCTCTCAAGAGGAAGACTTTCAAGAGGGAAAGCAGAGTCTCCTCGGCAAATGGTGCTGGACAACTGGAGACCCACAGGCAAAGGAATGCACATCCTTACCTCACACCATACACCCAAATTAACTCAACATGGATGAGAGGCAGAAACATCAAGAGCGAGAGCTACAAAATTCACAGAATTTTAGAGGAGACACAGGTCAAAATTTTCACAGCACCAGATGTAGCCATTTCTTGGATAGGACATCAAAAGAGGCAATGAAAGCAAAATTATGAAGTTGGACTTAATCGAAACCAAAAATGTCTGGGCATCAAAGTTCACTACCAGCAGACCGATGGGAAAAGGCAATCCAGGAATGAGAGAAAGTATTTGCAAATCATACATCTGATGAGGAAGAGCCAAAAGCACACGCCATCCGCACTGACCCCAGAGGCTGGCATCAGGCTTGGCCATCACCACCACAGAGGGGTCCTGCTCATCTGGCAGGGCAGAGGCCAGGGCTCTGGATCTTTCAGAAAGAAGACCCTCTGTTCCAGCATCTACATGCAACCACTCAATGAACCCTCCCATTACATGCTCTCCAACCCAGCTTCCACCTTCTTACAATGTCAAGAACTTCCCCACATCTGAATAGTATAAGAAAATAAATTAGTTGCATAGAGTATCTGCTGAGCTTTGACAAATGGAATAAATCAGGTGTAACTGGTAGCTTTATACTCATAGTCTAAAATGGCAATTGACCCTTAAAAATATAATATGATACGACAGGAGGGAATTACTTCCACTGACAACACCAGAGTTTGATCCTACAGGAATGTATCTGATAAGAGTTCCTGATCACCAGACTCTAAGCTGTAAGCTGTGAGTCCGTGAGTCCAAAGAAAGATAAAAGAATTTAATAAATGGCTGTAACATCAAGAAGCTAGGTTCCAAAACTGCCAGAGAGAAGACTCCCAGAGCCTGGGAAACATCCATAGCATGTGTTTTGCTAAAGCTGTCATAATTTACAGTCTCTCTAAACATCTACTGTTTAATCTAATTTTCTTTCATGCACGTTTGGCTTCGGCTCAAATTGAATCAACATTTCTGTTATAAATCTCTATTTTCACATTTTTATGGTTTGATTGTAAAACGTCTTTAGTCTGAAAGATGACATGAGCAGAAGCCTGCATGTTAATGCTCTTCACTGGCAAAACGGTTTCACTACAAAACCAAAATCACAGTTTTCTGCAAACCACATGTCTGAAAGTTAGTCTAAAGCAAAACAAAAAATAAAATTCTATAACATAGTCTTCAATTGCAAATTTTCTCATTCTTAAGAAACAAAACAAAACAAAACTTCTGCTAGGCATATCACGCACCATGAAACAGTGGCCCAACGCTGCCAGATGCCAGTCATGACTCTTGGCATCAAACACACCCCTAGTAGTAAGGGATTCAGCACCACACCATCGTGACAGCTCTTTTCACAAGTACTCAGTACTGTGTGCATTACAAATGTTCAAGAGCAACAATAACAAAACCTCTACTAGTCATTTCTACCAGGGTTACCAGTTTTATACATGTGTGCGCGCTAAGTCGCTTCAGTCATGTCTGACTCCTTGCAACTGCATGGACCAGAGCCTGCCAGGCTCCTCTGTCCACGCGAGTCTCCAGGCAAGACTACTAGAGCAGGTTGCCATGCCCTCCTCCAGGGGATCTTCCCAACCCAGGGATCAAACCCGAATCTCTTATCATCTCCTGCATTGGCAGATGGCTTCCTTACCACTATGCCCCCTGGGAAGCCCCAGTTTTACACACATTAAAGCAGAAAAATAAGTGACGCATACTCCACGTAAAAGCGGTTTAACATTCAGTCAGAGTTACAAATACCACAGTGCTGACTGTCTTCCCCAAGGCCCATGCCCTGGAGCTCCAGCAGGAGAGAATGCTCTGACACTCACACCCAGCGTGTGATGGGAGCCAAGGCTAAGGGCACACACATGCTGCCTGGACCTGCGGATGAGGCCGGCGCTCTCCAGACCCAGAGGACAGACCTCCATTGGAGAGACGGGGGCTGCAAAGGGGAGAAAACCACACGATGGGACCCAGGAACCAGGGGCCGCCCTCTAGCTCATGTTGCCGGGATCCCCACCATCACCCTCATCAGCACTGGCAACACGGCTCTGCCTCAATACTCGGAAGCAAGGCGTCCTCACCAGTTCCTTACACACGAGGCTGGTTTCACGGCTCTGCCCCAGTACTCGGGAAGTAAGACGTCCTCACCAGTTCCTTACACACAAGGATGGTTTTCACGGCTCTGCCTCAGTGCTCGGAAGCAAGACGTCCTCACCAGTTCCTTACACACGAGGATGGTTTCACGGCTCTGCCCCAGTACTCAGGAAGCAAGACGTCCTCACCAGTTCCTTACACACAAGGATGGTTTTCATGGCTCTGCCTCAGTGCTCGGAAGCAAGACGTCCTCACCAGTTCCTTACACACGAGGATGGTTTCACGGCTCTGCCCCAGTACTCAGGAAGCAAGACGTCCTCACCAGTTCCTTACACACGAGGATGGTTTCACGGCTCTGCCTCAGTACTTGGAAGCAAGGCATCCTCACCAGTTCCTTACACACAAGGATGGTTTTCAGCAAGACGTCCTTACCAGTTCCTTACACACGAGGATGGTTTTCACGGCTCTGCCTCAGTGCTCGGAAGCAAGACGTCCTCACCAGCTCCTTACACACGAGGCTGGTTTCACGGCTCTGCCCCAGTACTCGGGAAGCAAGACGTCCTCACCAGCTCCTTACACACGAGGCTGGTTTCACAGCCCTGCCTCAGTGCTCGGAAGCAAGACGTCCTCACCAGCTCCTTACACACGAGGCTGGTTTCACAGCTCTGCCCCAGTACTCGGGAAGTAAGACGTCCTCACCAGTTCCTTACACACAAGGATGGTTTTCACGGCTCTGCCTCAGTGCTCGGAAGCAAGACGTCCTCACCAGTTCCTTACACACGAGGATGGTTTTCACATACAGAAGATTCTTTACGGAAAACTGAAGGGAATCCAACTTAACAGCAAGGAGTCCACGCTGGTCAACACCATGAACTAGATCTAAGGGACCAAAACAAAGCCCCTCCCACCACGTCTCTGTCACAGCTTGTAAAGAAACGCTCCCTGCACTCTACTTGGAACGGTACTCAATGCCAGTCACAAAATCCCAGAGACTGAAAGCAAAAGTCAAACCTAAGAGGAACTGGGCTACAAAACAAAACAAGTCATTGGGCTGATAGCTCACAACACTGATAAGAGTCTGTATGCAGACTGGTGAAAAGTTATGAAAACAAACCCCAAAACCTAAGTTCTAAGTCCCTTCTCTCATGACTGCAATATTCCTGTGAGTGACTGCACTTTAACAAATGAAATAAAAAGCTCTTTTGCCCCAAAAAAAAAAAAAAGAAAAGAAAACCTGAGCTGACTGACAGAAGCAATAGGTAAAGGGACGCAGATGAAAACATTAGAAACCAGTCTCTCTTGTGTGCGAGTCTCTAAAGATCTAACGGCTTAAATGTTAGCATTCTAAAGACCGTGCTGTCGTATTCACTGGAGGTTAGTACAGTGGTACCGAGCAATTTGTAATTTTAGAAGCTCCTGTCTCTTGGAGAAAATCCTATTTTGATCAATAAAATTAGGATATATCCATGTGTAGACAAATATAAGACGAAACCAATAATAGGACAAGAAAAACCCTTGAGTTGCTTAAAAAGAACAAACGTAGCAATCCACCGGTCTTTGTGTTCATGCTGTAGTTTCAGTCGTGTGCAACCCTTTGCGACCCCATGGACTCGAGCCCACGAGGCTCCTCTTTCCATGGGATTTTCTGGGCAAGTATACTCGAGTGGGTTGCCTTGCCCTCCTCCAGGGGATCTTCCTGACCCAGGGATCAAACTCGAGTCTCTTGTGTCTCCTGCACTGGAAGGCAGGTTCTTTACCACTAGCGCCACCTGGGAAGCCCTCATCCTTCTTTTTAGAGTTCCTATATTAAATATATACTGACATTCCCAGATAAAAACATGAAGTCAAACAGGATGCTTCCTGAACTGGGAACATTTTTAATTTTCCTGACTTAAAAATTCCTAAAAATTGACATTTCCGCCCACCGTCCTTGTTTGACAGATTTTGTGTACGAGTGGCTGTGGCATCAGCAGAGGTTAGACCCCCAGCTGTGCAATCACTGACTGTGTGACTTAGGCAAGTAAACTGAAGTTTTTGAGCTTCAGTTTTCTCATCTGTAAAATGGAGGTAATGACAGAACTGACCTGAAGATTAACCCTGGTGATGCAAATGGACCTCAGAACAGCGCTTCCCCTGAGTGATGAGTTCAACAGTCCTCAGCTCAGTTTCCTCCTGAGCCTAACACTCACCTAACATGTGACAAGCTATCTCTAAAAAAAGTGGTTTCATTAAAGTCACCCTGGAAAAATAAGGGAAAAATATTCTGGGCGTGACCTTTTTAGTCAAGTATCATTGAAGTTATCTGTGACAGTCTCCTGCATCCCATCAGTGACTAAATGCTGGCTTCAATCCCCACTGCGGGTGTTAGTTTAGTCATTAAGTCATAGCTGACACTTCCGACCCCATGGACTGTAGCCCGCCAGGCTCCTCCATCCATGGGACTTTCCAGGCAAGAATACCGGAGTGGGTTGATATTTCCTTCTCCAGGGGATCTTACTGACCCAGGGACCAAACCCATCGGTCTCCTGCATGGCAGGCAGATTCTTTACCAACTGAGCCACCAGGGAAGCCCGCATTAACACTTGCTAAGTATGAATCCCCAAAAGTCTCAGTAATGTCACAGGCAACAGTGTAAGCTCAAACACTCCACTCCAGCGCCAGTCACCAGGAAGGGCTTGGCATACCTGTCTGCCATGAGGGTAACAGGACAGACTCCACAACTGAGGCGGAGGAGGAAGGGGCCCAGAGGAGGTTCCGGCTGTTTCCAGCACAACCAGCCTGGCGTGGCCCAGGCCCATCTCTGAACCCCACACCCTGACACCCCCTTCTCAAAGGTAGCGGAGGGGAGGGACTGACCTGAGTAACAGCTCACACCTAGAGAATGACTCAGAAGAGGAGCGCTGCTATCACAGCGATTTCTGCTCCTTTCAAAGCACCTTCTTCCAGGAGAACACACCTCTGGGATGCACAGACCGCCTTTCCAAAAAACCCACAGCCACTTTCCACCAATGGTACTCAACCGGCATAACCTAAAACTCAGTACCTAACCTTGCTGGTGTCAAGCCGCCCAGACAAAGAGACTCACTCTAGAAAACCTGTCGGCGCTTTCCTTAGGCTCGTATCTGCTCTGCATAAACCTGGAATCCCCTACCTGTAGCGTGCTGCCACTGCACATAAGCCCCAGAATGCACGCATACACTCGCATCGCACACACGCACCCGAGAAGAAATCGCTATTTCCAGACCTCTGTGGCCCTTAGAGGGGCTATAGCTCAGCGGTAAAACATCTGCCTGCCAATACAGGAGACACAGGAGATGTGGGTTCCACCCCTGAGTTGAGAAGATCCCCTGGAGAAGGAAATGGCAACTCACTCCAGTATTTTTGCCTGGGAAACCCCATAAACAGGGGAGCCTGGTGGGTTCCAGTCCATGGGGTCACAAAGGAATGAGACCCAGGGGTTGCCTAAATTTGGGGTAGAGAGCTCAACCTCTCCCTGACTTGCTTTACCAGTCCACTAAGAATACCATCGTGGGCGGGCTGACTCACCAGGCATGAGGAAGACAAAATCTGACCTTGGTATTTAAATCTGCAAGCTGTAGAATATGAAGTAATTTTTCCTAGTTTTGTCATCTGCTCAGACCAGGGACAGATACTCCAGGGATATGAGTTTTGTCTGCATTGCTTTCAATGCATCCTAAACCTGTCTGACCTTGGCTGCGAGTGCTAACAACGCAGTCTGTCTATGGCACCCTGGAAGGAGCCGCCCCTCCTGGGCCCCTCTGCAGAGCAGACAGGCAGCTCGTCCACTCGGCGTCTGCGGTCTGCAGTCTCCAGCCCTCTCCTGGGTTTGTCACTGTAAGGAAAGCAGCAGAAGCCCCGGACGAAGGTCCCAGCTATGAATCATATCTCTCGGCTCAGGGTGGCCAGCTGACTTCTCAAGCAAGGCCTTGAGGGTTCAAAAAGAGTCCCTCCCAGTACTCCATCCAGGGGTGAAAAGATGCTGAGGTTGAGGGTCTTGTCAAACGTGAGGCCAGAATACTCCATCTCAGTTTAACTTCTTCATTTGATAGATGAGGTGGAAATGAAGTGGATTCCTTAGTCACGCGGAACCCAGAAAGCCCTTTTATGAGGAGCGGTGAGGGCTGAAGAAGAGATTTCCATTCTGCACTACTTAGGAAGGAACTTCTTGGGCGATTCAGTACTCCACGGAGGGAATCAGGGCCCAGATGGCCTTAGCCTTGAACCATGACCTTAGAAACCCCGTGCATCACTGCGCTCAGCCCTGAGCTGGACGGAGAGCAGAACACTCTCACTCTACGTGCGGGAGAGAAGCTGAAAGGACTGAGGAAGCAGCTCTTCCTCAGCTCTGCATGCCCCATCCGCAGCCTTCTGGAAGCCCGGAGCTGCACCCTGGGGCCCCGCGTCCACCCACCAGGAGCCTGAGGATGGTGCTCAGGCATCAGAAGGCCCCAGTGACCTGGCAACCAGAACTGCCTTGATTCTACCAGGTTCCGTGATGAACTGCTGTTTTTGTGCAGAGGGGAAGGCCCAAGGAGGACCGATCTGGAGACCCGTGGTGCACCTGAAGGCCTGCACATGCTCCCTGGATGCGCCATGGCAGAAAAAGCCCAGCCAAGCCCCAGTGCCAAGGCCGGAGCTGGGCAGTCCATGGCATCAGCCTCTTTTCTCCCCGTAACTCACAAGGTCATATCAACAGCACCCACTGGGACAGCCAAAGAGCAATGAAATGCATAGGTGTCTAAATTCCCTTGAATCCTTTTCCACACTTTCATTTGCGCAGCTGCACCCCTGCACTGTTGCTTCAGACACCACCTGTTCCCTCCCTGCAGACAGAAACCCCACAGGCCGAGGACCCTGAAGTAAAGAGGGAAAAGAAATATAAGGACAGAACTCAGCCAGGGTGTCTCCACTGATACACAGAAGAGGTCCAAGAAAACAGCTCTGAAGTCTACCAGATAAGCTTAACCAAAATACATCTGAACATGTAAAACCCCTAACAGCTTCCTGCATTCTAAGATCTCAGTGCCAATAGGAGTTTCTTTAAGAAATGATATCAAGAATTGATTTTTTTCTTCATCTAAGACACTGTCAGGTTTACTGACAGTGGACAACCCCTAAATTATTTTCTTGCCTGTATCTGAATCTATGTATTAAAGTAGTAAGTTAACACAATAACTCTTGGACAATAAAAGTGTTCAGCAGGATTTAGTCTTTATTCCTTCATCAACTTACCTGCTCCTTGATGCTTCTAATTGACATCGATGAAGTTTAGGGCAGGCTGCCCCCTAAAATGTCACTTTGGCATTTTATTATTTTGAATTAAAGTTATTTGAGAAACAGCCAGTACAAGAAGGACACTCTGACCCTCCTTTGTCCCCTGGAAAGCAAGAAACAAAGCTCCCATGGGAAACATC
Organism: Budorcas taxicolor; assembly: GCF_023091745.1. Taxonomy (NCBI): domain Eukaryota; kingdom Metazoa; phylum Chordata; class Mammalia; order Artiodactyla; family Bovidae; genus Budorcas; species Budorcas taxicolor. Next base: position 40,010,242 of record NC_068914.1, on the reverse strand, counting down.
CTCCCTGTGCCCGGAGGGTGGAGGGCATCCTTGTCGCTGGAGAACGGGAACTCGGGCAGAGGAGGCTGCATGAACAACTGCGTCGCTTCTTCATGAATCTGCTACTGCAAGCCTAGACTCTTTCCGTTCTGTCAAACCTCCACAAATAGCTGTTTGTCTAAAAAGCCATGTACATTTGCAGCAATATAAATGGCCCTAGAGATTAGCATACTAAGCGGAGTCAGTCAAAGAAAGACAAATACTATATGATATCACTTATATGTGGAATCTAAATTACTACACAAATCAAACATGTCCATGAAACATAGACTCACAAACACAGAGAACAGACTTGGCCAAGGGGGAAGGGAGTGGAGGAAGAAAGGATTGGTAGTTTGGGGTGAGCAGAAGCAAGCCAGTACATATAGGGTGGATGAACAGCAAGGTCCTACTGTACAGCATAGGGAAGTATATTGTATCCTGTGATAAGCTGTAATGGAAAAGAATATGAAAAAGAATATATTTACACCTATATACCTGAGTCACTTTGCTGTACAGTAGAAATTATCACACCATTGTAAATAAACTATACCCCAATACAATTTAAAACAATAAAATATAAAGACATGTAAACAGCTTGTTTGGGTCACTTGTTAGGTGCCATACCTCTGGGGCCTCTGTGTATGAAATTAGTTTTTCTCCTGTTAATCTCTCTTATGTCAATTTGATTATTAGACCAACCAAAAGAATGCAGAAGGGAAGAGGAAAATTCAAAAACCAAAGAAATTGTGAAAGAAAATCACATCAACACTTTGAGAAACCAGTCTTCACTGTACCTCACAAACAAGCTATCAATAAGATCACTTCCTATCTAAGAACAGTCCATCTGCTTGACCTGGAGGAAAGACAACCTTGATACTACAGATAAACAGAAAGCAAACGGGGCAGGGAAGCAATGTGCAGGCTGAGCCTCTAATCTCTATTTCTGTTTACTGTTTAAAAAACACCTACCCAAACCCGTAACAGACAACACAAAATGCTGTCATTCCTTTTTAAAAATCGTGTTGAATCTAAGAAAATACCCTCTGAATATTTAGCATTTGTAGGTAAAGATGTAGTAATTTGGGAATTTCCCGGCAGTCCAGTGGTGAGAATTCAGCACTTCCAATTCAGGGGGCCCTGGTTCCATCCCTGGTTGGGGAACGAAGATACTGTGTACAGAATGACGCAGCCAAAAAAAAACAAAAAACAAAAAAACACACAGATGTGATCATTTAAAGCTATTAAGATAAATACAAATAGCACTGCTACCACTTACTTACGTCATCGTGGGAAAGTGGCTCAGACAGTAAAGAATCTGCCTGAAATGTAGGAGATCTGGGTTCACTCCCTGGGTCGGGAAGATCCCCTGGAGAAGGGAATGGCTATCCACTCCAGTGGTCCTGCCTGGAGAATCCCATGGACGGAGGAGCCTGGTAGGCTACAGTCCACGGGGTTGCAAAGAGTCGGACATGACTGAGCGACTTCACCTTCACCTACTGCTTAAAAAGGGTAGATTTCATTTTATAGCGAGTTAAGCTGCAATCAGATCATTTCAAAGATATGCAATGTAAATAATAGATCCTGCAGTTTTAACTAATTCAAATTTAAATCTATATCATACGTGGTCCATTTAGTCAAGGCTGTGGTTTTTCCAGTGGTCATGTATGGATGTGAGAGCTGGACTGTGAAGAAAGCTGAGCACCGAAGAATTGATGCTTTTGAACTGTGGTGTCGGAGAAGACTCTTGAGAGTCCCCTGGACTGCAAGGAGATCCAAAGAGTCCATTCTGAAGGAGATCAGTCCTGGGTGTTCATTGGAAGGACTGATGCTAAAGCTGAAACTCCAATACTTTGGCCACCTCATGCTAAGGGTTGACTCATTGAAAAAGACCCCGATGCTGGGAGGGATTGGAGGCAGGAGGAGAAGAGGACAACAGAGGATGAGATAGCTGGATGGCATCACTGACTCGATGGACGTGAATCTGCATGAACTCCGGGAGTTTGTGATGGACAGGGAGGCCTGGCGTGCTGCGATTCGTGGGGTCGCAAAGAGTCGAACACGACTGAGCGACTGAACTGAACTGAACATGCTTGAAAGTGTGGGCATTTCATCCATTAGAAATTATTCATCTCTAGTAGGTCCAATCATATGATGATTGGAAGCAAAGTGCACCTTTAAAGAAGTTCTCTTATATATGGTTCATAATTATTTTGTCTTAAAGTTCTAAAATGCATCAACCTCTGATAATAAACACAGGACCAGAATAACCTTCATGAAGCACATGTCTGATCACCACAGTCCTTTAGAACTTATTAAAACCTCTGGTTGTTTCCCTTTGCCACAGATCGAATGCAAATTTCTCAGCATGGCTATCAGGAGCCCCAACAACCCAACCCCAACCCCAATCTATAGCATTCCTGGCTATCCAAGAAGCCAGAGTATCAGTCAAAGGAACTTAAGCCAAACTGCACAGAGGGATGGGGAAAAAGGCACAGTTACCTCCCATCTATGGTAAGTCCTATCAAGGTGCCTCATTTAACTCACACAGCACTCTACTGCAGAAAGAATTAACATCATGTGTACAAAGGAAGAAATAGATCAAAAGTAGCTAAGATCACACAACTAGGAAATGATCAAGCCAGTGTCTGGTGGTCTGGGCAGAGCCACCTCATTTCCAGGAAGCCGCTGAGCCCCCCAGGAACTGCTCCTTTCTCCTACTCACAAGTAGTCCTCCCAAAGTCTATGCAAACCACCCAGGGCTGAGAACAGAACAGACTTGTTTGTACACACTGGCATTTGCACATGACAAAAATCAGGCTTTGCCACCTACTAATTCCCTTGGCGACAGCAAAACAGCTATGTTTTCCAAGAATCTGCAAGAAGCTATTTTAAGTACATTTCATAAACGCGTGCTCCTCCAGGACGCTCACTCGGCTTGCGACAGCCCTCCCCAGGATCTCTGTCCAGCACCGGCCAACCGCCACTGCGTCTGAAGGCAGGCCCACAGTCGGCTGCTGGGAGATCAGACTCGAGAGACCACGGCAAAGCCACAGCACTTCTGTTTTCACCTGAGGTCTATCCAATTAACAAGAGAAAAATGTGCCGTATATAAATAAGCGTAACTTGAATGATTTCCTGAAAGATATTTTTTATCATGATATAAAACAATTGATGCTTCAGAAGATTGGAATTTCTAACTTTGCCATAATATTTTCCTAACAAATGTTTTACATATGGCCATAGGGCTTCCCTGATGGCTAAGACATTAAAGCGTCCGCCTGCAATGCGGGAGACCCGGGTTCAATCCCTGGGTTGGAAAGATCCTCTGGAGGAGGAAATGGCAACACACTCCAGTACTCTTGCCTGGAAAATTCCATGGATAGAAGAGCCTTGTAGGCTACAGTCCATGGGGTCGCAAAGAGTCGGACACGACTGAGCGACTTCACTTCACTTCACAGGCATCCCTGGTGGCTCAGTAAGTAAAGAGACCACCTGGGTTCAATTCCTGGGAGAGGAAGACCCCCTGGACAAGGGAATGGCTATCCACTTGAATTCTTACCTGGGAAATCCCACAGACAGAGGCGCCTGGTAGGCTACAATCCATGGGGTCACAAGAGCCAGACATGCCTTAGCAACTAAACCACCACCATACACGTAGAGGGATACAGAAAAGCACCTGCATTTATTTATGTAAACCCAGCCCCCTTCACAAATCTTCCTTCTTTCTGCTATAAAAATTATATTTTTATCCGCATCTACATGGAAGAGGCATTGAACTGTTTCCACGCTCTGGGACATCTTGGGATACAGGGAATGTTTTACATGATTTATTTTCTAAATATGAAAGTGCTTAAATGACAATAATGACCTTAACCTCTCCAAAATAATATCTGCCCTGACATACATGAAACAAGCTTGGTCAATGAAGTTAAGAAGTATGATAGCTGGAATCATAACAACAGCTGCAAACATCCCCACCTGCTGAGTCAGCCTATTTCACTATCAAAAGGCGCCTAATAACAACCACAGCAGTGGTACCAAGTCTTCCTAAAGGAAAAGAGACAAACGCACCCCAGTGCCTGGAATATTCTCAGGCTCTTATCTCAATCAAAACAAGCTCCTAAAACTGGCCCCCTTTCTCTCAGGCTGTAGTGTACCCACTCCCTGTATGTGAGCATGGAGCCCTCTGCACTTTGGGTAAGCATGGGCATTCTTTTTAAAGGAATTATCAGGACTCACACATCTGTGCACAGGCCAGACCAGCAACAAGGCTGTGTGCTCCTTTCCAAACTCTCATACTTTACAACAAGGTAGTTCCAGGCTTCCCTGGTGGTCCAATGGTTAAGAATCAACTTTGCACCAGTTCAATCCCTGGTCCAGGAAGATCTCATATGCCGTGGAGTAACTAAACCTGTGAGCCACAACTCCTGAGCCCACACTCTGGAGCCTGCCAGCCCCAACTACCGAAGCCAGCGTGCCTCCAGCCTGCACTCTGCAACCAGAGAGTAGCCCATGCTTATCGCAACTACAGAAGGCCTGCACAGCGACAGAAAGCCACCACAGCCAAGAAATTAAACATATAAATCTTAAAAAGAAAAAAAAAACACACAGTAGTTCCACTTGCAAGCATGCATTACAATCACAAGAAGCCTGGAGCAACTGTTAAGCCCAGGGATTCTGACCAGACAGCCCAGGGATTCAGGGAGCACGCACTGGTACAAAGCCCCCTGCAGTGGACCACTGAGAATCTGGGGCCACAGACAGTGTAACTGATTTCCAACTTCTCACTTCTCATACACATTTCTCATTTAATTTCAGCATGTGATTCAAAAGCTTAAATTAAAGCTCAGATATCTAACAGGCTCAGGTGGGAGCTAGGTACCCTAGGAGAACCAGAGTTGACTTTGGTTTTTCATGAGTAATCTGCTTACCTTTAAAAAAAAAAAGGGGGAACAGACAGAAAAATCAGTGATCATACATAAGATTACCGCCCTTACAGAAGCTGTGGCTTTTTGTTTTTGTCCGTTTTCTTTTAACCGCTTGTCATCCCTCCCCCCAAAATTGAGAAGTCATAATTACCTTTTGACTCTGATAAAGTACGAGAATTATTTCTAAAAAAATTTAAACTGTCCAGAAAAAGGAAAAACTTATGAAGATGTCCTTCTAGTTTTCTAATAATGATTTACATGTTCACAATGTAACAATAATAGAATTTCACCACACTACAGATGCAGTGTTATATAAATACTATAGACACAATAGTGTTCTCTTTTCAATTAGTATATCCATGACTTCTTTCCATGTCAATAAACAGCCATATTACTTCTTTTAATAAGTGACTGTTGGCTTCCTTTAAGAGCTAAAGTTATGATGCCAAAGTGTTGGATAATGTTTCAGAACATAAACTATTTACAGGCTCAGTGGGGGTTCCAGTCTTCCCTCCTTCGTCTGGTATCACTGATAGAGGAAGACCAGCAGCCACGCTCCTTAGGTGGCCAACTGCAGGTCGGTTAGGAACTCTCAGATCACAAAAATGAAAAAATCCTTCTGATCTGCCAGCAGACCCAGAGCCAGGTCTAAATCCCAGGGCTCACAGAAGCTGGAGGGATCCAGACAAGGAGCACGGAGTAGCCCCATGCTCCTGAAGACTAGGAAAGCGCGGGGTGCGGCTCCCAGGCTCCCTGCCACCAGCTGATCCTCAGCGTGACCCCACTTTTGCCTGTGAAGACGCCCCTCTCACCTCAGAAAGCACCTCAACTCTTGATACAAGACTTTCCTTTCCCACTGCCCGGAGAAGAGAGAAAGTCTAAAAAGTCACTCTTACTCTGAGATTTCCTCCTTCATCGACTTACCACTTCTCATCTACTTTAACAAAAGGGTTTCATGGCCCACTCCTCCTCAGTCAGAGTCAATGACTTTACGAACCTGCTGCTTTGTCTGGTGAGAGATGTGGAAGGCAGAGGCTGCCCAGCCAGCCGTCAGTGAGAGGACTGGTCACATGGCCCCAGACAGCCCCACGCTTGGCTCTCAGGAAGGTGCCAGGTGTGACCAGGTGTGACCCAACACACTTCAACCTGCTCCTCATGGGGTAACGGAAAGCCCCAAGCATGACACGCTAATGACCACAAGTCACTCCACTCAGTCTGTCCCAGGGACTATGCCAGGCAGTGGGCATTCTGGAAGACAAAACTCAGCTCCTCAAAACAGTATGTAGTCCAGGAAAGGGCGAGGCAGAGAGTTCTACAGTATTGCTCTGGGGATTGGAGAACAGGCTGCACGGCACTAAGGAAGCACCAGGAAGAAAGCTGCCTCGAGAAAACAAGAGATGGGGCTGGTCAGGAGAGATGCTCAGAAGCAGTGAAACCTCCTTCACACAGAGGAGGAGCAGGAGGCAAAAGATGCACCTTCTGGGCGGCAGGAGCGGGTGACAGCGCCGAGGCAGGACAGAGCGGCAGAGCCGTGGCCAGGGCTGGGGGCTGGCTGCTGCTGAGAGGACCAGGGCTCTCAGGAGAGGGGGCAGGACTTCAACGGTGGTCAAGTGGTACGAGTCTGCCTTCAGACGCAGGGAGCACAGGTTCGACCCCTGGTTGGGGAACTGGAGTTTAAGAGTTTACATGCCTGTGGTGCAGCCAAAACAAGCAAAATCCTTTAAAAAAGAAAAAAACAAAAAACAAGGAGGCTGAAGCCATATGGCCCAGGGCTGTGTCTCATGTCTGCTGTGTGCTTTCACAGGCAATGAGTCCATGGAGACGTTAGGAAGGCAGGGGGACTGGATACTCCCTTCAAGGAGGCTTCCAGCAGCAGATCAGTCAGGGCTCCACCAGGGAAAGAGAATGAGCAGCGCCTGTGTAGACACATACAGGGAAGGCGAGGAGCTGGTTTACACAACTGGTGGGGGAGGGGCGGGTCCTGGCAAGTGTGAATTCCAAGGATGGGCTGGAAACTGGAGACAAGAGCCAAGCAGAGACTGCAGTCCACACGCAGAATGCACTCTTCCTCCAGAAAGCCTCGGAACCTATGGGATGGGGCCCGCCCAGATCACCTTCTTTACTTAATCTCTTTTAGTTAAGACTGCAGAAGTGGGTCACGTCTACAGAATACCTACTCAGCAGCACTGGGCCAGCACCCTCGACTGGACAGCCAGGCGTCACAGTCTAGCCAGGGCAACATATTAAACTGGCCATCACAAGGTGTGTGCTATCTGCTGAGCGGAAGAACGTGCGTGTGGCTGAGTGACGCACAGGAGGCAGAAACAGGCCAGAGACGAGGGCCCAGAAAGAAAGAGGAAGCCACCAGGGCGCTTCAGGAGAGGGAGGGGTGCACTGGAGGCTGGAAGGGGTCATGGAAGCCGGGGGCTGGAGACGTCACACTGGGACCCAAGAAATATTCAGGAAGCGTCTTCTGTAGCGACTCAGAGACAGGATTCTAGATTCCAACACAGATTTACTGCTAAACTACCACCTACCCCCTACCCAACTCTAAAACGCGTAAGCTGGGGTGTCTGTCCTCAAACTCACAGTCTAACTTTGATGAGTCAAATGACAATAAAGGACCATATACAGTTAAAGGGTAAGTTTGCGCCAATAGACTGTACAAGGCTAGCGTGGTCAGAGATGAGCGGGGAGTCGGCAATGGCAAGGACACACTGGGTGAGGTGTGTTCTCCGGGGCAAGGAGCAGGAGCAAGAGGGGAAAATGGTCTGGAACTTTCTGTCAGCATGCCAATGAATCATACAGCGTCTGAGGAAATGGGCAAGGAGAGAGTAAGAATGCTGGTTAGTCAAGAAATGTTTCCTGGATGGGAGGGTTTGTTGCCACATCAGGCACCAGGTCTGTCTCACCCCCAGGAGTGCCAGGTGCCTGCCAAGAGGGCAGTCACTCTCTCACCTGGCCTTCCAGAACCATTTAAACAGAAGATCAACAAATGCCTTTTTCCAAACCAACTTAACTTCTATATAAAGCTAAGGAATTTAAGAAACATACTTAGAGATGCAAGGTTCTGTTCACAGGCTACCGTTTTAGGACTAGACATAAAGAATATTAGTATCTGCATGAATGCGTGTGACACACCTCTGGAAGGATGGGCGAGAGGCTGACGGCAGCAGATGCTGCAAGGAAGGGAAGTGAGAGAAAGACATCTGACCAAATATGCTTTGGACCATGGGAGTACATCTCTCCAAATAAATAAAAGGCTAAATAAATAAGTAATAAAACAAACTCTGGCCCCAAACCTTGCCTCGCCTCGCCTAAAAGAAAACAGATTTTTGTATGCAGGATCCATCACTGGAATAAATAACAACCGGAGATTACTATCCACAGGTTAGCAAGAAGCTGGCTTCTCGGAGTCACATCCAGGTGACCCCTGTGTGGGAACACAGCCCCTATAAGACACAAAGCCTTTCTGGATGAGGGGTCACAGCGTGACCATCAGTCACTCCAAGGGACAGAATCACAGGTCTCTTTCTAGTCATGTGTGTCTAGAGCCTTATTTTCAAAATGTGTTCTGAGGATCACTTTGGTGAGGGTGGACAGAGCACAGTGATGAAAAGTTAAATCCATGAAAAAGATCAATCTAAGAGTGTCAGCACCTCCATCAACTGAACCACATTATTACCAAGATTTTCTTGGAGGCCTTCTACGGTGTTTACTGAAACAATTCCTGTTGATAAGTGATGAACCAACAGTCCACATTTCATTTTCAAATTCCTTCGTCTTCATGCAGTTTTCTCCAAAACACTACAGACCTGCCCAAGATCTCTCACCTGCAGGGCTGCGGCTGACTGTGAGTCAGGTGGAGGCACAGACTACTCTGCTGGTGGCTGGTTTAACACCCGTGCTGTGCAAAGGCCACAGAGAATGGCCTGCACTAGGGCCTGACACAGACTGTGTGTCGTTACTCGCTTAGTCGTGCCCGACTCGCTGTGACCCACAGACTGCAGCCTGCCAGGTTCCTCTGTCCGTGGGATTTTCCAGGCAAGAATGCTGGAGTAGGTAGCCATACCCTCCTGCAGGGGATCTTCCCAGCCCAGGGATCGAGCCCACGTCTCTTACGTCCCCTGCAGGTGGGTTCTTTACTACTGCCACCTGGGAAGCTCTGACACTTGATTGGTGGTCCCCAAATGGGATTCCTACTCTTTTCAATCCCCCTAAGAGGAAGGAAGAAGCCAATTTTCCGGAGAAGTAATTACGCAATACATTTTTTACAGACAAGCTTTTCTACAGAGCAATTACTCGAGCAAAGAAAAATAAATATTAGTATGAACATTGTTATTAATAATCACGCATACACTGGAAGCAGAGCCCGAATCACAAAGGTGCTCACAGAGTCTGTAAACCACAGATTCGAGAACTGGATGGTTTCCTTCTGCAGCTGCCCTGTTAGCAGGCTCACAAGATTGGGGTTTGGTAGAATAAGCAAACACAGCTGAAGAGCCACCCCCCTACCCCGGGAAATATTCTCAGAGACACAACAAACAACCTCACTCACCACCTCTATTTGCTTCCTACCCTGTGTATGCTTTCCTCAACTCACAATCAGGACGAAAGACAGAATAGCTGTATTGTTTGGCGTTTCCCTTTCTATAATATTAAGACTTATGGAGGATGAAACACTTGTTTCATAACCCCCAAGAGTGATCAGCTCAACTGACACACTTCATCCATTTATTATTTATACAAACATTCACTCTGTATCTAGCGTAGGGCAGGTGTAGCTAAGCCCCACAGGGACAGTGGGGAGAGGGACACAGATAGGCATCTCTGTCTGGTCTGGTGATGACAGGAACGTACTGTCCCACGGGATTCCAGCTCCCTGAACTGGTCTGGACGGCAGCCCAGCCAGGTCCTCGCGGGGCCGCTCACGACACCTGGGCCAGGTGCTAAATAAGCAAGGGTGTTGGCTGCAGTGGAGTGTGCAGAGGCAGGGAAGGGGACAGTCTGGTCCATGCAGGGGCTGGATCTAGCTGGATCCAGGTTGGTCCAACGTGAATGGAAGTGTGCTTTAATCAGTTTTGCTGCACTACTGGATTAAGCTCTTACCTGCCTCGTTTTATACCATTTGCTCAGGATTGCAAGTGAGCTGACATGCGGAGAGAAGAGGAGCCTCATCTAACACCTTCGCAGCTCACAATTAGTGCTTTTGGTTCTTTACTTGGGCAGAAACATGGTAAAGTAATACACTAGTTTTGGAAGATAAGCCTGGACAGTATGAAAATGGTCAGTCTGGGCACAGTGTTTAACCCTGGAACTGCACCTTAAGTGTCAGCAGAGGAACAGAACACTCTGCTAGCCACGTGCCCACTGCAGTTTATAAGGAATCACAGAAGGCACCTGAGTGTGGGCAGGTCTCTGAGAACCTTATAGTTTCTTGACCAGGAAGGCCCAGAGACTCTTCCAGGTTTCCTACGAGATGAAAACTTCTCATAATGACACTAAGATAGGACTTGGCCTTTCTAAACCCTTCTCAAGTAAGCAATCGGAGAAGGCAATGGCACCGCACTCCAGTACTCCTGCATGGAAAATCCCATGGACGGAGGAGCCTGGAAGGCTGCAGTCCATGGGGTCGCTGAGGGTCGGACACAACTGAGAGACTTCACTTTCACTTTTCGCTTTCATGCATTGGAGAGGGAAATGGCAGCCCACTCCAGTGTTCTTGCCTGGAGAATCCCAGGGACGGGGGAGCCTGGTGGCTGCCGTCTATGGGGTCGCACACAACTGAAGCGACTTAGCAGCAGCAGCAAGTAAGCAGTGGATTCTCTAACTACACAACAATGGAAAGCTGATGCCGAGGACTTCCCTGGCGGGCCGATGGTTGAGAATTCACCTTCCAGTACAGGTGATGAGGATTCAATCCCTGATCAGGGAACTAAGATCCCACGTGCCACGGGGCAACAAAGCCCATGCGCCACAACTAGAGAGCCTACGTGCCGCAACCACTGAGCCTGTGCACTGAAGCAAAGACCCAGCACAGGCAAAGTAAAGCTGTTTCTAAAAAAGAAAGCACATGCCCTTGAGAGCCCAGATATCTGAGTAAAGGGATCCACGTCAATTTCTAATGTATTCATAAATTATAACAAACATGATGATGTTCATTTAAAAAACTATGCCAAGTGATTTTAAGATGGGCATGGTATTTGATGAAAGCTTCTATTATCTGGGAAAGTCAAACAGGACACTTTTTCCTAATGATTACAAAACACTGAGGTCCTGCATGTGTCTAAAATTCTAGGGGATAAAGGGAAGGGGCTTGGGCACAAACGTGGGAAGAAAAACTAAGCCTTTTTGTTTTTTTTTAAGCTAAAGATCAAGCTTACATTTTCAGCTTGAAATGTACGAAAATAATTAGTTTTTTTGTTGTTCTTCTTGATTGTTCTTGTTGTTCTTCAGTATTGTTGTTCTTCTTGATCGTTTTAATTTTGTTTCCCTATGTGCCTAACTCACTGCATCCTGTTGTCTTATTATAATAACCTGCAAGGAGGAAGGCAGACTGGGTCACTGCGAAGCCCAGCCACACACAGACTCTTAGTAAATACAGTTGGATAATGGTAACTGTGATCATGAGTCTTTTTTTCATTCCTTCACAGAAACAGAACAGAAATGGGATGGCTGCTGAAATGCCTGAGACTCTTACCTCCGTGTAAGATGGAGCGCAGGATTTTTTGATCTGCAGCTGCCTACTCTCACACTGGGTTTTTTGTTGCATAAAATATTAATAATGCCAATTCATCAGTTTACCAAATGGCATCTTGCTGTATTCAAAAGCGTGTTCATTACTCAGAAGACCATCTGTCTAAGAGCTCAACAGAAGGTTTAAATAATCACAATCCAGTGAAGAATGTATGGTCACATTATATCTAGTCAAATATTTACATTTCCCAGTATTTTAAATAAGAACATTCCTACCCCGCCATCTACCACAAGTCAGCCTTAATTACTATGCCTTTTCTTTCTTTTGTTATTTTTCTCCTCTATATTTTCAAACTAATACAGAAATGGCAAGGATAGCTTTCACTCAGGCAAATAGGACTGCCGGTCACAAAAGTCTCTGCAGCACCTTCATTTAGACAAGAAATAATCCTAACAGCAGCAGTATTTTCAACCAGAAAAGCATTCAACAGTATTACACAAAGCACAAAAACATTTTAGAAAAACAGCTGATTCTGCCTTTCTGAGCATTAATAATTGTGGTCATTGTTGCTGCCGCTACAAGCAAAGTCAGTTGCCGTCACAGCTCTGCTGGTCTCATATCAAGGAACCCAACACTCCTGTCATCTTCGAAATGCAGATAACAGAACCCACTGCTGGGCAAACTCTTTTCCACCTGGGCTAGTGGTACAGACAAGAAAACTCAAGAGGTATATGGGTTAAAACAGACAAACAGCAACAAACAAAAGGGCCTGTATTCAAAATGTCCTTTAAAATATTCAAAAACATGGATGGGACTTCCCTGAGGGTCCAGTGGTTAGGAGTCTGCCTTCCAATGCAGGGAGGGCTTCCCTGGTGGCTCAGATGGTAAAGAATCTGCCTGCAAAGCAGGAGACCAGGGTTCAATTCCCGGTTCAGGAAGACACCCTGGAAAAGGGACTAGCTACCCGCTCCAGTATTCTTGCCTGGAGAATTTCAAGGGCTACAGTCCATGGGGTTGAAATAGTCAGGTACCACGGAGCGACTAACATTTTTACAGTTTACTTCACTTTTCTAATGCAGGGAACTCAGATTCAATCCCCAGTCAGGGAAATAAGACCCCTCCCACATGCCACGGTACAACAAAGCCTGCACGCTCCAGAGCCCATGGTCCACAAGTAGGGAAGCCTGCACGCCACACTGAGAAGCCCTTGTGCTGCAACATGAGTAGCCCATGTGCCTCAGCTAGAGAAAAGCTGCACACTGCAACAGAGGCCCAGTGCAGCCAAAAAAAAATTATATACATTTCAGGAAAAAAATCAAGAATATGCACACTGCAACAGAGACCCAGTGCAGCCAAAAAGAGATTATATATATATACACTTCAGGAAAAAAATCAAGAATATGCACACTGCAACAGAGGCCCAGTGCAGCCAAAAAAAAAAATTATATATATATATTTCAGGAAAAAAATCAAGAATATGCACACTGCAACAGAGACCCAGTGCAGCCAAAAAAAATTATATATATACATGTCAGGAAAGAAATCAAGAATATGGGAATAGGAAGGAAAAGGAAAATGGGGGAAAGGGCAACATGGAAGAGATGCTGTTAAATCAGTTAATCAGGCTCCAGCTTACAGCAGCGAGTGCAGATGAGGAACAGCTAAACAAAAACACAGAATTGAGAGACAGGCAAAGACAAGTGGAAACTGCAAGGACTTCAGAGAACAAGCATCATGAAAGGAAGGGGAATCCTCTTCCCTCCACCTACTATCTGGGTGGCCTTGGAGAAACTACCCCGAATCTTTGAGCCAGCCTCCCCATTCATAAAGGAGTAATAAATGATGTGGTATGACAGGCAGGAAGATTCAATGAGATAATATGATGCTCGTGTTTGGCCCTCCAAAGAAAAAATTAAGTTGATTTCTCCTCTCATTTTCCCCTTGAATATGTTCTGCCTTTTAAATGATCCAGAACAAATTTTTCTCCACATACAAGATGAAAAGGTGAGATCTGAAACACTACACAATTGAGGGTCGCTCAGACCTTTAATATCCAAGGACTAGACGGACGCTGAGCATGGCTGCTAGTGTGTTGACTGCTCCACGAGGCACTGATACCACAAACTGAGGGCGCCGAGCAGCAGGCATCTGAGCAAGTGGTGGAAACCAGGCCCTGTGCCAGACTGGAGAGGCGGGCGGTCCTCACAGCTCGATCTGTGAGAGGAAGGAGGCTCAGGGCCCAGGGCGCAGGGGAGATGGGAGCGTGCCTCAAACAACGGTTCTACCCTTATCTTCAAAGAGAGAAAAAGGGCCGCGCGCTCCAGGCTGCGCAAAGCCTCACACAGGGTGATGTTATCCACAGGTCTGGCCAGAGCAATCAATTCATGTTTAAGCAAACAGTAAAAGCTATAGCTAGAAAGACTATTTAGCAGATGCGCTGAGCATTAAAAGCAAGGTCAAGGAACCGTAACTTTATCTTGAAAGCCCCAGGTTTTCAAGTCAGAGAAGGGTTTTGATTATAAACAGTATTTAGCCCTGTACCTGACCAAGAGGAATCAGTGATTAAAAGATAGCTTTCAAGGTCTTCCCTGGTGGTCGAGTAGTTAAGACTTCAACTTCCAACACAGGGGTATAGGTTAGATCCCTGTTCAGGGAGCTAAGATACCACACGCCAGGAGGCCAAAAAACCAAAACATAAAACGGAAGCAATATTGTAACAAATTCAATAGACTTTAAAAATGGTCCACATCAAAAAAAAAAAAAAAGCTTTCATCAGTATCAATAACAACATGCCTATAAATAACATCACGTTTTTCTTGACTCTTGAGGTACAAAGCTGAAACCAAGGGAGTGTGGCTCTCACTGACTTCGTAAACATTTGCTGTATAAAAGAATGCATAAATAAATGGATTACCCCAGGAAATGGTGTCGGGAAGAAAACAGGAGAAAGAAGAGGGGAAGAGGCAGGACCAATGAAATCAAAAGTGATTTCCTGGAAGTGACAGGCTCTAGGCAACACAAGAGTAATAGGCCTCACCCCAGGCCCAGCTCCAGACGGGAGGTGGCCGCACTGCCCAGGCCGAGAAGCCCACCCGGACGCTGACACAGGCAGGGCCCTACCGGTTACTGTATTTACATTCTTCCCCTCTCTGGCAATTACTGGACGTTTTCCTCTTCTTGCAAGCGTGCACGCATACATGCTAAGTCACTTCAGTTGAGTTGGACTCTGCGACCTCACAGACTGCAGCCTGCCAGGCTCCTATGTCCTTGGGATTCTCCAGACAAAAATACTGGAGTGGATTGTCATGCCCTTCTCCAGGGGATCTTTCATACCCAGGGATCAAACCATGTCTCTTAAGTCTTCTGCATTAGCAAGTGGGTTCTTTACCACTAGCACCACCTGGTAAGCCATTTCTTCCCCTTACAAATGTATATAATATACATGTATATCAGTTCAGTTCAGTCGCTCAGTCAAGTCTGACTCTTTGCGAACCCCTGGACTGCAGCATGGCAGGCTTCCATGTCCATCACCAACTCCCGGAGCTTACTCGGACTCATGTCCACTGAGTTGGTGATGCCATCCAACCATCTCATCTTTTCTCATCCCCTTCTCCTCCCACCTTCAATCTTTCCCAGCATCAGGGTCTTTTCCAATGAGTCAGTCCTTCACATCAGGTGGCCAAAGTATTGGAGTTTCAGCTTCAGCATCAGTCCTTCCAATGAAGATTCAGGACTGATTTCTTTTAGGATGGACTGGTCCAATTTCCTTGCAGTCCAAGGGACTCTAAAGAGTCTTCTCCAATATCACAGTTCAAAAGCATCAATTCTTCAGTGCTCAGCTTTCTTTACAGTCCAACTCTCACATCTATACTTGACTACTGGAGAAACGATAGCTTTGATTAGATGGACCCTTGCTGGCAAAGTAATGTCTCTACTTTTAAATATGCTATCTAGGTTGGTCACAGATTTTCTTCGAAGGAGCAAGCATCTTTTAATTTCACGGCTATAGTCACCATGTGCAGTGATTTTGGAGCCCCCCAAAATAAAGTCTCTCACTGTTTCCATTGTTTCCCCATCTATTTGCCATGAAGTGATGGGACCCGATAGCCATGATCTTAGTTTTCTCAGTGTTAGGTTTTAAGCCAACTTTTTCACTCTCCTCTTTCACTTTCATCAAGAGGCTCTTTAGTTCTTCTTCACTTTCTGCCATAAGGGTGGTGTCATCTGTATATCTGAGGTTATTGATATTTCTCCTGGCAATCTTGATTCAAGCTTGTGCTTCATCCAGCCCAGCATTTCGCATGATGTACTCTGCATAGAAGTTAAATAAGCATGGTGACAATATACAGCCTTGGTGTACCCCTTTCCTGATTTGGAACCACTCTGTTGTTCCATGTTCAGTTCTAACTGTTGCTTCTTGACTTGCATACAGATTTCTCAGAGGCAGGTAAGGTAGTCTGGTATTCCCACCTCTGGGAGAACTTTCCACAGTTTGTTGTGATCCACACAGTCAAAGGCTTTGGCACAGTCAATAAAGCAGAAATAGATGTTTTTCTGGAACTCTCTTGCTTTTTCGATGATCCAGCAGATGTTGGCAATTTGATTTCTGGTTCCTTTGCCTTTTCTAAATCCAGCTTGAACATCTGGAAGTTCACAGTTCACGTACTGTTGAAGCCTGGCTTAGAGAATTTTGAGCATCACTTTGCTAGCATGTGAGATGAGTGCAATTGTGCAGCAGTTTGAGCATTCTTTGGCATTGCCTTTCTTTGGGACTGGAATGAAAACTGACCTTTTCCAGTCCTGTGGCCACTGCTAAGTCTTCCAAATCTGCTAGCATATTGAGTGAAGCACTTTCACAGCATCATATTTTAGGATCTGAAATAGCTCCACTGGAATTCCATCACCTCCACTAGCTTTGTTCATAGTGATGCCTCCTAAGGCCCACTTGACTTCCCATTCCAAGATGTCTGGATCTAGGTGAGTGATTACACCATTGTGTTTATCTGGGTCATGAATATCTTTTTTGTATAGTTGTTCTGTGTATTATTGACACCTTTTCTTAATATCTTCTGCTTCTGTTAGGTCCATACCATTTCTGTCCTTTATTATGCCCATCTTTGCATGAAACAGTCTGTTGGTATCTCTAATTTTCTTGAATATTAGAGAATATATACATTTAAATCCTCTTCAACTATAAAACTCATGTTAAAATTTGACCTCTGTGAATATTTCCTCTCTCTGTTACCAGACTCTGAATTCCTAGCACACACATAACATTTCCATTGACTATGGAGCTGGAGCCATCAAAGAGTGACCACAACAAAAATTTTCTGATTAAGAACAAATAAGGCATCAACAAAGTCAAACTTCCACGAACCTCTTCATTCCTGAAATCGGGCATTCATTAAGCATTTACTAATGGGCAAGGCCCCATGGCAAGCAGTGAAAGATACATAAACCCAAAGCTCTGACTTAAGGAAACTTATAATCCACTCAAGTAGGCAAGATGAACAAAGCCATCTTCCCACAACACTGCTTTCAATTTCTTCTCTAGAAAATATGAGTTTGTTCTTGGTTTTCTTTTTTCCCCCCAACAGAGTAACTATTGAGGATCAAAATGGATACATTCGATTTTAAATTTCTATATTGATTATCAGTCTGTACTTCTGAGTGACAGATGTTAACAAATGCAAAAATTATTTAAATGCAGTTACCAGAGAAAGTCAGAAAAGAAGGAGAAATCTCTAAGTAAAATAAGGCACATCAGTGGCAAGACTGCTTTGGAACTTCAGTAACAAGACAAATACGTTCCAATGAGAGACTGGCTCACATAGGAAAAGTCACAGGAAGGGGTTCTGCTAAAAGAAGGGATTATAAAATAGAATATTTACATTCAAGGTTCTATTTTTAACAAATTTACCTTAATCCAATCTCTCAAATAAGGAAGCATTCAATAGGAAAACCCTTTCCACAAAGCTTACCTCAAATCAGTTTCCTTTATTCTTTCTCAGGATACTGTTTCGAGTTCTCTGCAGGTTGCTTTTGCAAGAAGGCTAGTCTAATGAAGAATGAAACAATTACTTATTTCAAGGAGTGTGCCATTTACGTAACGCAGACATATTTTGACACTATGGCACACGAAGGATGTTTTTCTTTCTAGAAACGGTATCTGCAGCCAGGCATGTCTGGGGTGCACCCTGGCCCTGCGGCTGTCACAGCGAGCTGAACGAGCTGGACGTTGTTCCCAGGAATTCCAGAGTTTATCAGTTTAATTTTAACAAACAGACTAAAAAAGTTTCACTTATTTTTATTAAACTAACAATGGGGAAATAATTTCCAACAATGAGTGTCTATGTGAGCAAGGCTGCGAACCATCCACGAGTGTCTGTAATTAACAAAACCAAAAGTCCTCTTTTCTCTCCCTATTAAGTATTTGACTTGCATCCTTATAATAAGTGCCTATGAGAGAAAAGCACATAAGTTGAACCAGAAGCTGCATTTACAAATGGATGCACAGGGACTTCCCTGGCAGTCCAGTGGTTAAGACTCAGCGTCCAAGGCAGGGGGTGAGGATTCAGTCACTGATGGAGGAACTAAGATCCCACATGCCCCGAGGTGTGGCCCAAAACAAAACAAATGGATGTATACTCATTAGTCAATCCTGGCCGAGGCTTTTACTTCAAAGTCAGATATAACACAAACTCTATTCAAGGCTCTGAATCGCAGAGCCTGTGCTCATTAGTACTAGGGAAACAGGCTACACTTATACTGAACAAAGGAAACTGTTCAGAGAAATGTGTTGTGTCATCTTGTAGTTGAGGTATCCCCAAGACAAATTTAAACAGGAAAGTGTTTAGACTCAAAAACACACCCCTACGGTACATAGGCCAGATCTGGAAAGCAGGCATTCCTGGAGGCAAGTCTGGAGGTAACCTGACTCACAGTGACCCTGACCCTAACCTGGCGCTAACCTGGGGCTAGAGAATCCACAGAACAC